>NC_133133.1:167788322-169038322 GCF_048418815.1 Hemitrygon akajei
AAGTATTTCTCTCACATCTCCCTTTAACCTCTTTTATGTAAGGAGTCACAGACTGACTAAATGCAACACTCTTATTTCTAGCAAATGTATCGCAATCTTTTCAAAATGCTTTCTGCAGTGTCTCAATAAGCTTTCATTAATTTGGAGAATGGAAATTCCAAGTACGGTTTAACCTATACGTAAAAGTTTACTGAGATTGGAGATTTTATACAATTTATGTAATTGCATTCAAAAAAATCCAATTACATAAATGTACTTATTTTTTTCACTTTGGAATTGCTTACCTAGTGCTCTGGGGCTTGCGAGGTTAATATATCACTTTGATAATCTTCCCCTATTCAAACACTTATTTCTTTATTTACTGCTAACAATCTGCAAGGCAACACCCAGCTTCCAATAAAACAAAAAAAAAGCTGACTATTTGTCAAAACATAGATGTCTTCTAAGAGTGTTTGCATTTCTGTATTGTGCTCAGTGAGATATAAACCCCTGTGGATCTCAAAATAGACAGAGACAGACTTAAAGTCAATAGGGGTGTATACAGAACAGTGCCGAGATGCAATGGAGCGTGAAAATGTGTTGTAACTCCAAATTAAAACTCAATTAGTGTTACAGGGTAATGAAGGAATGAAATGAATTTCATGAAAATTCTAGTGCCAACTCCTACTGAGGTAATTCATTATTCAACCTGCAGCTCTTAATGAACTAAGTGAGTGGCATACTTGTTGTGGCATACTTAGATACTCACTGAGAGCAGGTATTAAATAACAACTGATACTTGGATACTATTAATGGTACCTCAATAAATGATATTTAATATTCTCGAGCTTCAAAATCCAGTGATGTTTCAGGTGGACTCCAACCACTAGAATAACTGGAACTCTTTACTAAAGCGACGTGGTGGCGTAGTGGTTAGCACAACGCTTTACAGTACAGGTGACCCGGGTTCAATTCCCACCACTGCCTGTAAGGAGCTTGTACATTCTCCCTGTGAAGGTGTGGGTGGGTTTCCTCCGGGTGCTCCGGTTTCCTCCCACGGTACAAAGATGTACCATTTGCTAGGTTTATTGGTCATTGTAAATTGTCCTTTGATTAGGCTGGGATTAAATTGGGGGATTGCTGGGCAGTGTGGCTGGAAGGGCCTATTTCACTCTGTATATATCCTTAAATAATAAAGAAATAAATGTTTTCAAACATAGAATGAACCGTCTTGTTTCCTATAGCATTAAAGAAGCTCCATAACACATTGAACACATATTCCTTTAGAACAGGGGTTCCCAACCTGGACCTCTTGGTTGGTTTCTGAAAATTGAGATACCATTCCCTTCAAGCTGCAGTGCCCAGCAAACCCAGATTTAATCCTAGCTTGATCATGGGACAATTTACAATGACCAATTAACCTACCAACCGGTATGTCTTTGGACTGTGGGAGGAAATCAGAGCAACTGGAGGAACATCACACAGTCACAGGGAGAACGTACAGGGGACCATGGCATAAAAAAAGGTTGCAAACCCCCGATTTAGGAGATAAGATTATTAATAGTAGTCTTCCATCCCAGATTTGCAGTAAGAAATAATGCCAGGACTGTAATAATGAATTAGATTTGGGACCAACCTCAGGAATGTGCACAACTAACCTTGCAAACTTCCAAGCTCTGGAAAGGTGCAGAATACTAAAACCAGAGGGTATATGTTTAAAGAGAGAGGACAAAATTTATAAAGGAACTGATAGGCAACACTTTCCACAAGGAAGAGCTGCCAGAGGAAGTAGAAAGATGTGGGTTTCCTCCCATAGTCCAAAGGCATACCATTTGGTAGGTTAATTGGTCATTATAAATTGTCCCATGATGAGGCTAGAATTAAATAAGGAGATTGCTGAGTGACGTGGGTTGAAGGGCTAGAAGAGCCTGTTCTGTGCTGTACCTCAAGAAAGGAAGAAGGTCTTTATATAAGAGAGGATTGAAGGGATATGAGCCAAGTGCATGTAACTGTGACTAACTCAGTTAGGCAGTTTGGTCAAACAGATGAGAAGGGACAAAGAACCTGTTTTCATACTGTACAACTCTATAACTTTGCCTCTATGACTTCGTCAGTACTTCCCTGCTCCTCCAGATTTTAATGTTTCAAACCCTTCCCAGTGTAATCTGCACAAGTCGGTGAACTAACAAGTTCAGATTCAGCAGCTCAAATAATTATGCTGCCTTACAAGAAGGATAATTGATCTTTTAGTAGTATATAAACTATAATCAAACTTCAATAACCTTTCCAGCTTGAGCAAACATATTTTAATGCCCTCATTATTTTTCAGCAGTAACATTTTTAAAAAGTCAATGTAAGTATAAAAATTATTATGAGACTAAGGAATTGATTGTGGACTTCAGAAAGGCGAAGCTGAAAGAACACACGCCAATCTTGATCGAGAGGTCAACGGTGGAAGGGTGTGGGTGAGCAGCTTCGAGCTC
The DNA here is from genome assembly GCF_048418815.1 of Hemitrygon akajei. Classification (NCBI taxonomy): domain Eukaryota; kingdom Metazoa; phylum Chordata; class Chondrichthyes; order Myliobatiformes; family Dasyatidae; genus Hemitrygon; species Hemitrygon akajei. The sequence goes on from NC_133133.1 coordinate 167,790,785, forward strand.
CTGGGTGTCAGCTTCTCTGAAGATCTATCCTGGCCAACAACATATTGATGAAATTACGAAAAAGGCAGGCCAGCAGCTGTACTTCATTAGCAGTTAGAGATTTGTTATGTCACTATAGACTTGTGCTAATTTCTACAGATGTACAATGGAGAGCATTCTAACTGGTTGCATCTCTGCCTGGTTTGAAGGATCCAATGCACAAGATCAGGAAAAAAAAAGCTGCAGAAAGTTGGAAACTCACCCAGCTCCATCATGGAGGACATCTTCAAATGCTTGAAGAAGGGACCATTAATCATTAAGGAACCTCACCATCCAGGATATGCCCTCTACATCAGAGAGGAGGTACAGGAGTCTGAAGGTACACACCCAATATTTTAGGAACAGTTTCTTCCCATCTGCCATCAGATTTCTGAAGTCCATAAACATTACCTCACTTTTTGCTCTAATTTTGCTCAATTTATTTATATTATTTTAATATTTCTTATTATAACTTGTTTTTTTTAAAGTATTGAACTGTACTGTTGCTGCAAAACAACAAATTTCATGGTTTATGTCAATGATGATAGACCTGATTCTGAGAGTGCTTTTTACTTGCTCCACTGCTACCTGCGAGAACTGTTCAATATGATCTGCAGCTTAACTACAGAAAATTATCCCTTTTGTTGAAGACTGGAAATGTTCTAGGGCTATTATCTGAAATATTTAGCTCCAAATGAGGCTGCTGGACCTTGGTAAGGTGCTCAGTGGAAACCTGAGTAGTTACCTCCCTTCTTACTGCACTCACTTTAGCCATACTTTCTCTTCAGCTTCAGTCTAAAAGAGATCATGGACTGCTTGGCAGTGAGTTGCTTTGGCTGCTGATATGTGCCATTGGAACAGAGGAAGGCATGTTTTTATGTTTAACTTTTGGCTCAATTGCTACCAAGTCAAAACCTTGAGCATTTAATTCCCATTCCTGCAAATCATAGCAAATGAGTATCAAAACTCACAGTATTGGAAATCTGAAACAGCTCATTCCCATGGCAACGCTGCCTCACTCTGTCAGAGATATACCCGTGTCCTACCTATCCCTCCCCCATCTTCTCTGCAGCTTACAAATAGACTGCTTTCTCTTTTTCCCAACTTCAATATGAAATATTAACTCTGTTTCTATTATCACAGATGTTAATTGACCTGATGAGTGTTTCTGGTAAGTTCGATGTTTATTTCAGAAAATTAAAGGATCATTATGGCACATTGTGTTGGAAGCAACACAAATAAGCTGAAGGAACTCAGTCAGTCAGGCACTACCTATGGAGAGAGATGGACAGTTAACACTTTATATCAAGACCCTTCATCTGGAATAGCCAGAGCCTCGATTGATTCTTCATTTCCCTTCCACAGGTGCTGCCTGGCCCCCATTGAGTGTTGCTCCCGATTTCTGGCGTCTGCAGGCTTCTGTGTCTCTGAATTGTGTTTATCATGAACGCATTTTACCTTGCACTGGTGACGGTACTGCATTTTGTGTTTGATGTGACTGCAGTATTGTTGGTGTGTCAAAATTGATAGATTTTTTTTGATATTAAGGGAGAAAAGGAATATGGGGATAATGCAGGAAGTTAGCACTGATGAAAAATTAGCCATTAACTCATTCAGTCATGAAGCAGACACAAAGGCAAAATGGCTTCCTCCTATTTATTATTCCCATATTGTCTTATTTGCATACATGTTAAAATAAGCTACAATGAATTATAGTGTAGGCCATTCTTTAAAGGGACTGATAAGGTCAATGGGAATTAATAAATGAATTTACATAGCTGTGTCCTTTTTACTTCTCTGTCGCTTTGTCTATATTTAGAAACACTTATCGCAAAATCAATGCTGTTCTAGTCAACCTAAACCAATTATTCTTCCCAACACAAAATTCTAATCTGTCTTCTGCAGTCATCATTCTCCGGCTGCTAGGTCCACTCAAGTCTGTAAGTACCTCATGGGTAAAGTCAATTTTCCACTTAATGGGCTTTTTTAAAAAAAACATTGAAAAGATTTTTACATTTTGAAGAGCTCTTTGAACATAACCTAATGTCAGACTGTTCTGGGACGTTATGAATTTGTGATGATGGTGGCCTCCTTGTTCAGCTCCACTTTGCCCAACTTCATGTAATATTTTAGATCATAACATATAAAATTTGAATTTAGTTAGTTTATAGGGGTAGAACTCAATTTGAACACTTGATTTTAATTGAAACTATACTCTGGATTCTTTTAACAGTGCCTATCTATCTTCTTCTTAGATTGATTAATGTCCTTGTTAAAAATAATATACTTTGGAAATTTACTCAGTTGCGCACCAATCAAAAAATGTTCTAAGTAATTTATGTAATAAATTACCGAATAGCTACTTAAAGCTATTATTGACGATGCAATTTCTGTTGGTAATTTCAATTAATGCTTCTAACAGAAAAATGTGACATTTTACTTAACGCAATATCTTCCTTTTTGTTACCTCTTCTCACAACTCAGGATGTCCCAAAATGTGTCACAGACGGTCGTTATATTTTTTTGTGAGCTTTAGATTCAAAAATTCAAAGACTCAAGGTTCAAAGTACATTTATTTTCAAAGTATGTATGCAACATACAACCCTGAGATTCATCTTCGTCACAGGCAGCCACGGAATAAAAGAAAACCATGGAACCCATAACCATCAACCCACTCCCCAAAAATCGCCCAAAATAGCACCAAAAAAGCAAGTGACTAGACACCAAAAGCACATCATAATGCGAACTACAGAGTCCAATACATATACCACGTTGATTAAATCTTGCTAAAGACCCAGGACTCCAGCACCATCCTCAAAGCACATCGAGGGAGAGCGACCATTTGAACGCAAGGACTTTCCTTCAGGAACAGTGAGTGATGGGAGGTGAGAGACCATCGCACACAGACACCTTCTTCCAGCAGCAGTGATTGAGAGGATGATAGATGGTGCGAGGCATCTGCTCGCCTTCTGCACTCATCTCAATGACTTCAATCTTCCTCGGTGCTTTCATCGCTGAGATAATGAGAAATGGATTCCATCATGGGCTTGCACCCTGTCTCCAGGCTTGTTGGCCTCGAGGATTCATGCTTTGCTGGAAACACCTTTGGAGATAGCAAAGCACCAGATCACTTAATCGGCCCAAAAACCACGCCAATAAAATGTCGATCACAGGCTCTAACAGTAGCAGAACCACATTTTAAAGAAAAAGAAGATGTAGAAGGTGTGAAATAAGTAGTTTTTGAACCGACTGGAGGCTGTTGCCTTTGGTTGCGTTGTTTGCTGGTACCATCTTCATCCGGAACGACAGTGAACTGGACTGAAATATATGAGGTAACGAGAGGTCTTAGCAGAGAAGATGTAGGAAGGTAATTTCCTCTTGAGGCTTAATATAGAAATAGTGGTCACTGTTTATAAAATAAGGGTGGCCCTTTACTGGAGAAAATGATGTAATCTCTCAGAGGTGCACAATTCGCTATGGATTCCTCTTCCTTATTGGACACTGGAAGCAGAGCCTTTGAATATTTTCGAGGCAGAGGTGTGCAATTGCTTGACAATGGTGAAAGGTTACTGTAGGTAGATGAGAAAATGGAGCTGGAGAAGCAATCAGATTACCCCTGAGCTTATTTAGTAACAGAGCAGGCAAGTGCTTCACTCTTACTCTTAATTTTTAAGCATGATCACGTAAGCATGCTGGTGAAAAATTTGGATATTTAAAGGTTTCACCAACATAAATGTTTAAAGCCCCAGTTATGATACTGGTGTTAGCTGAGGCAAGGGCGCTGGTGTAAAGGAGACCTTAACTGCATGGTCAATTTCTTAAAACCATAGGGGCAGATCTTCATTGCAAAACCTCATCTCCAACATTGGTGCAGCCCCTAAAATGTTGGCCTGGTTTTCTGATTCAATTAATTGGAATGGGGGTTTGAGTTCACAACTTTCAATGGCTCAATGGTTCAATTTAATATCAGAGAATATATACAGTATACTACCAAAAATTCTTACTTTTCACAGACATTCATGGAACAGAGAGAAAAAGGAATAAAAATTGAATGACAAAAAAATGTTAGAACCCCAAATCCCCACCTCCCTCTTCCACGCACCAGTATCAGCAAAACATCAACCCTCCCACTACTTATTCCAGCAAAAAGCACCCCCCCCCACCGCCCGCTGAGCATTAGCAAGCCCCCAGAGACCGTGATCTAAATCTCAACAAAAACAATCGCGCATCAACACTGACATCTCAACAGGCCCTCTCTCCAACCAACAAGGATGAGAGAGATATCACTCCTGCCACAGCATAAGGGGAGGCGACAGCTCGCTGTTTCGATACTATAGGCTGCAGTGTTGCTTATTTGAGTTCCCCGACTCAAAATTCAGCAACCTCTTTCTCACCATCGAAAATGAGTCCCAGGCAGACGCAAACTTACTCTGACTAAAACCATTTGTCACTTGGGAGCTGGATTGTAGTAAAATTAGGACTGACATATCATTCAAAAAATAACCACAAAAATAACACCCTAAGACCATAAGACATAGCAGCAGAATTTGGCCATTTGGCCCCTTGAGTCTGCTCTGCCATTTTATCATGGCTGATCCATTTTTCCTCTCAGCCCCAATCTCCTGCCTTCCCCCTCCACACCCCTCCCATATCCCTTTCATGCCCTGACCAATCAAGAATCTAGCAATAAAAACACAAAATGCTGGCAGAACTCAGCAGGCCAGACAGCATCTATGGGAGGAGGTAATGACGACGTTTTGGGCCGAAACCCTTCACCAGGAGTCATCAATCTAGCAATCTTTGCCTTAAATATCCTTAATGACTTGGCCTCCACAGCTGCCCGTGGCATTGACTTCCATAGATTCACCACTCTGGCTAAAAATCAAAGGAAGCTGGGTCATTTTAGTACAAATGTCTTTGGTATTAGGCTGAAGAAAAACAAGATGAAGCCTTAGAAAATCATACATATTCGACGTGCTGTAAATAGCACAAAAAGGTCCCAGATGTTAAAGTAGTCCACAATTTAACACCAGACTGGTTTTTGAAATTGTATAATATTTTTGTCAAATTTGATTTATTAGAGATATTAGAAATGCAATTCTGGAAATTATTGGATGAATAGTCAATGCATGCATTTCAAATTCTCTATCAATTATTTGACACGTTAAGCCCAGTCTCTTAAAAAGATCATTGAGAGGAATTTGATTTTATATATTCCTGCAATAATTTAATACATCAACAGTTCTAGAATGCAATCACAGGTCTTAATTGCAACACAGCTGAGCAGGTCTGGTCTGGATATCACACACTAAATGCTGGAGGAACTCAGCAAGCCGTGCAGCATCAATGGAAAAGAGTAAACAGATGACGTTTCAGTCCGAGACATCGAATGTTTTCTCTTTTCCATAGATGCTGCCAGGACTGTTGAATTCCACCAGCATTTTGTGGTGTTGCTTTGAATTTTAGCATCTGCAGATTTTCTCGTCTTTTCTAGACATGATCTCCTTTAGGGCTGACTGCAATTTTCTTTTTTTGTAAATAAAATCCCAGAGCAATACCAGTAATTTCAGCCACACACAAAGCGCTGGAGGAAACCAGCAGGTCAGACAGCATCAATGGAAGGAAATAAGTAAGAGTAATTGTGAAGAAAGCATGGCAGTGCCTCGACTTCCTTCGGAGTCTGTGAAGATTCAACATGACACCTGAAACTTTGACAAGTATCTAAAGAAATGTGGAGGAGAGTATATTGACTGGTTGCATCATGGCCTGGTATGAAAACGCTAATGACCTTCAACAGGAAATCCTACAAAAAGTAGTGGATACAGCCCAGTCTACCACAGGTAAAGCCCTCCCCAACATTTAGCACATCTACACGGACCACTGCGACAGGAAAGCAGCATCCATCATCAGGGATTCCCAGTGCCAAGGACATGCTCTCTTCTCACTGCTGCCATCAGGAAGAAGGTGCAGGAGCCTCAGGACTCACACCACCAGATTGCATAACGGTTGTTACTTCTGAGTCATCAGGTTCTTGAACCAGAGGGGTAACTTCATTCAACTCTATTTGTCCCACAAACTGTGGACTCACTTTCAAGGACTCTTCACCTCATATCCTCGATATTTGTTGCTTGCTTGTTTGTTTGTTTGTTTGTTTGTTTATTTATTTATTTATTTATTTATTTATTTATTTATTTATTTATTTGTCTATTTATCTATCTATCTATTTATTTATTTATTATTGTTTCCCCTCTTTTTTATTTGCACAGTTTGTTGTATTTTGCACACTGGTTGTCTGTCCACCCTGTTGGGTGCGGTTTTTCGTTGATTTTATTATGATTTTTGGACTTACTTGGTATACCCGCATTAAAATTAGTCTCAGGGTTGTATATGATGACTGATACGCACTTTGATAATAAATTTACTTAGAAATTTGAACTTCAGCAGTTGACGTTTTGGGCTGAGACCCTTTATCGGGACTAGAAAAGAAGAAAGAAGAAGCCAACCGGAAAAGGTTGGGGTGAGGGGGAGGAACACAAATTGGCAGGTGATCGGTAAGGACAGGTCAATAGGATGCTGGGCGGGTGGCGAGCCAGGTGAGAAGATGGGGGGGGGGGAATAGGTGGAAGAGATAAAGGGATGAAGAAGATGAAATCTGATAGGAGAGGACAGTGGGCCATGGATTGAAGGGATGGAGCACCAGAGGAATCTGATAGCAGGCCATGAAGGTGAAAGAGAGGAAGAGAAGGGTGAAAGGGCCATAAGAATAGGGGAAAAACAAAAAAATATGGTGGAGGGTTTGGTGAACATAGGGGACTGGCTACTTGAAGTTAGAGAAATTAATGTTCATGAATTCTGGATGGAAGTTACCTAGACAGAATATGACATGTTGGTCCTCAAGTGTTTTGCCTCATCACAGCAGTAGAGGAAGACACTGATAGAGCAGATATGCTGATGTGGACGTGGAAAGTCGAATTTAAATATGCGCTCTCCTCTCCTATCAGATTCCTTCTTCATCAGCACTTTACCTCATCCACCTATCACTCCCAGTTTCTCACTTCATTCCTCCCCCTTCCTGTAACTCCAAAACATAAAAACTAATTGCAAGGAAAATAAGGGAGCTGGGAGATATCTCGTGTACATTTGTTTTTACTTTAAGCGAGGCGTACATGTAGGACGTGACAGTGTAACGACATATGCCATTTCCGTACTTTTACATTTGACCCACAATGCATTATGAAAGCAACAAAGAATGATGGATCAAACAATATATTTACAATATTACTTTGATTAATAAAGTACTTATTATTAAATATTACTGAAATATTAACTCTTCCCCCCCCCCCCACACCCTCCTACCCTCTCATCTGGTTTCACCAATCACCTGCCAGTTTACTTTCCTTCTCTACCCCAGCTTCTAATTCTGGCCTCTGCCCCCTGCCGTTACAGGTCTGGGACATCACCTGTTTATTTCCCTCCATAAATACTGTCTGACCTGCTGAGTTCCTCCAGGATTTTTTATGTGTAGCTCAAGAATTCCAGCATCTGCAGAATCTCTCGTGTCACTAATTTCAGCTGATATTTCCATCTTGATTTTTCCAAAAAAAATCCTATTTCAAAATTTGCCCTCACTCATGACCATTACATATAAAAAAAACATACAAAATTTGCATTTATATCAGGCTTGTTCCTGAAAGCTGAGAGGTTTTGGAACACTGCAAGGAACAGGTTTGAAATCACCCCATTCAATGTGTTTCAAATGTTGCATACAACTGAAATGAACAAGTTAAAAGGGCAGTAATCTAGAGGAAGAAAGCAGAATCTAAGCAAAGAGTGAGGTTTTTCTCTAACCCCCTAAGTATCAATAGAATGACTATTCTCAAAGGAGAGGGTGAAATTGATTTCCTTGGCAATGAAAAATGGGTTCACGTCAAATCACCAGCCTGTTATGAGTTCTAACCGCTGAATTATCTTTTGCTTTGTTAAAGCAAGCTCCTACTTCTTCACGAGCCAGGTTTTCTCTCTTGCCAGATTCATCTCTGGGAGTCCAGAATGCTGGAAGAAGTTCAGATTTGAAATGCCTGGGTGAAGTAAGAAACCTAATCGTTCATGGGCATAAACTGTAAGCTGGTGTGTCAGGAGTGGAAATTATAGAACAGGAAGTAAGGGCGAGTGAGAGCATTTCCACAGTTAGTTGCTGTGTGCTAATCAGTAAGATGCCTGGTCAAAGACTACTCTGCACTGAGTTAATTTAACAGAGTCTCATCGTTAAAAAGGTTGATGGACTGTGCCTCTATACTCCTCAAAGAAGGAGGGGTGGGTAAACACGGGATCCTTATATTCCATCTGGGTAGCCTCCAACCTGATGGCATTAATATCAATTTCAGCTCAGGGTAAATAAATTTCCTCTCAGCCCCCTCCTCTATTTCCAACTCTGACCTTTTATTTCCTTCCACCTGCCTATTACTTCCCCCTGCGCCCTCTCCTCCTTCATTTTATCCTATGGTCCACTCTCTCCTCCAATCAGATTCCTTCTTCTCCAGCCTTGACCTTTCCCACCCACCTGGCATCACCTTTCACATTCCAGCTAACTTCCTTTCTCCCCACCCCCCCCCATTTTTTTTATTCTGGCATCTTCCCCTTTCCTTCTTAGTTCTGAAGAAGGGTCTTGGTCTTACTCACTGTATTTATTCATTTCCAGAGATGCTGCCTGACCTGCTGAGTTCCTCCAGCATTTTGTGTCTGTTGCTTTGGACTTGCAGCATTTGGAAATCATCTGAATGTACCTGGATGCAGGAAATCCAGAGCAACACACACAAAATGCTGGAGGAACTCAGGTCAGGCAGCATCTATGGAGAGCAATAAACAGTTGATGTTTTTGACCAAGACTATTGATTTAAAGTTCAAGAGTTTAAAGTACATTTATGATTAAAAAGAGGTATATCATACAGAACCTTAAGTTTCTTTCCAGACAGCCATAAAACAAAGAAACCCAATAGAACCCAATTAAAACCGTCAAGCACCCAATATGAAGAAAAAGTAACAAATTGTGCAAACAATAAATGTAAGCAAATAACATTCAGAAGCAAAGTTCACAAAAGAGTTCACAGCCACGAGGGCAGGCACATCCAATCCAGGAGGCTGTTAGTTGCCGGCCACAGCCTCAGTTCAGCACCGAGACGAGTAAACCTCATGAGCAGCAAACTGAACATCAGCCTGTCCCTCTTCTCTGCCCTTTTCGATCTAGCCTGGTGCTTAAATCGATCAGAAGGCGGGTTGTTCCTCACTCTGGGACCCAGGTCCTGACACTTTGATACGATCTCAGGTCTGGGACCCGCCGCCTTGATTCAGCCTGTACCTGACCTTACCAATCTTGCCCAGCGCTTAAACTGGTCAAACTTAAGCTTGCTCCTTGCTCTCAGACCGGGCCCCATCTCCTTGACTCTGCCTTGCCGCGGTTCTGTCACTTTGAATCAGCTCCAAGTCAGCTCCAGCGATGGCTGTGTATTGGCTTGGTCCTGCCTTCATTCCCAGGCCAAGCTGCCTCGATTCAGCCTATACTTGCTGCACTACAACAGTCCTACACCTTCGAGACTTCAGTCCACACCACAAAATTGCCAGGTCACACAGGTGGTTCAAAAGCTCAACCCCAAAATAGAAGTTACAGGCTATTGATTGCAGTGATCATTTACTGGTCAAAATGTGATTAATGGAGTAGATAGTAGGTTTGTTTGCTGCCAGAAAGTTGTCGCTCTATTATGCCAGCTCCATCTTAAACCAGAAAACAACCCTAATTCCTCTCCATAGATGCTGCCTGCCCTGCTATGTTTCTGCAAAATTTTGTTGGATGGAGTTAAATCAACTCAGGAACTTTTACTAAGAAATCAACTGGGGACCAAAAATGTGCAACAAATTTTCAAAGGCACTTTTTTTTGGTAAATTAATTAATTTCTTGTGCTCTCTTTTTGCGCTGCTTTTTAATACTGCTCATTGTAACTTTTTAATGTATTGCGCTGTACAGCTGCCACAAAACAACAAATTTCACAACATATGTCGGTGAGATTAAACCTGATTCTGATCCAAAAACACTCTGATTAAATTTAGAGAGGATAGTGATGAAAAGGAATAAAGCACCACTGCACAATAATCATAGATGTGACTTTAGGAGAACCAACTAGCTTCTACTTTGGATGGTAGCAGGTTTAGTAATGAATAAAACATATTTCTGATTGCCCCCTTTAACAATACTACACTTGATGTGCTTCTATTGCAAGTTCACACAATGTGGGAGGAAATGCTGAAAGTTCAGAGCTATTTTTCACATTTACAAGTTGAGTGTGCAAATGATAAAGATGTGCCCTGCCTTTTAATAGAACAGCAAGATAACCTTTCACAAAATGTGGTATGTTATAGTAGGTCACGGTAGTTTCCATTATAAATCAGGCCAGCTGTAATGTTTTGCATTTGAACACTCATTTCTCCAGTCTGCTCTCTGTAATTAAACTACTATAATTAACTTAAACTGGAAGCAACAATTTCTCTTTGAAATAATTTCATGATATTGATCCTTCCAGAAAAGCAAAGAAGTACTTGCACATGTGGCTTCTCCTCTGCTAACTGAAATGCACAAACTTGATTGGACTTTGGAGAATCTGGCAAGCACCAGTAGGATTCTCCCTACTCCTGCCACCACTAAAACCTTGCAGTTTGCACTTTCCAGTGAAGTCAGATTCAATTGGATCCACTGCAGTACTGATCCACAGCTCAAAATTCCCAAGTTTTATACATCTCAGAATCAGAAGGCATATATTGTGAAATCTGTTGTTTTTGTGGCAGCTGTACATTACAATACAAAATAATTAAAACTATGCATTACATTATATTACAGTATATATATTATAGTTAAATTAAACAAACAATACAAAAAAAGTAGTGAGGTAGTTTTCATGGGTTTAATGTTCATTCAGAAATTAGATGACAGAGGGGATGGAGCTTTTCCTGAATCACTAAGTGTGTGCCTTCAAGCTTCTGTATCTCCACCCTGATGGTAGCAATGAGAAGAGGGCATGTCCTCGGCAATGGGGGTCCTTAATGATGGATGCCACCTGTTTGAGGCATTGCCCCTTGAAGCTGTCCTGGATGCTACAAAGGCTAGTGCTGACGATAGAGCTGACTGAGTTCACAACTTTCTGCAGCTTCTTTCGATCCTGTGCAGTAGCCCCCCCCCCCACCCCTCCCCACCACACCAGAAGGTGGTGCAGTCAGTTTGAATGGTACCACGGTACCTCTGTAGAAACTTGTGAGTATCTTTGGTGACATACCAAACCTCCTCAAACTCTTAATGAAGTATAGCTGCTGTTGTGCCTTCTTCATAAGACCAACTTTGTAACTTTCCAGCTCCCAAGTCAAGTCTGGTTAAATCAAGTTTATTGTCATTTACCTATGTACATGTACAAGATATAGCATATATAACAATATAATGTATGAAGAAATAAGATAACCTTTCTCCGAACCAAGGTGTAAGCATAGTAGCACACATAAAACCTACGATTTAACTTATGATGGTAAGGATAAAACCTACAGGTGAATCACGCATAAATGATAAATTACAGGGTGTATAAATTAAATATTGTAAGGTACAGAACAGATTAACCAGTGCCACTTCAAATGGGACGTGGCAGAAAATTCAGAAGATTCAGGGCCTGAGGGAAGAAACCTGACCATTCTTGTTTTTATCGATCGGAGTCCCCTGCCTGATGGTAGAAAGCCAGAGGAAGCTGAACGGATGGGTGGGATTTTTGATAATATTAAGGGCGCTGCATATGTAGTGCTCCTGATAAATGTCCCTGATGGATGGTAGGGAGATCTCAGATTTTCTCACAGTCCTTTGTAGGAACTTTCAGTCTGATGCTTATCTAGTCCCATATCAGATGGAGGTGCAACTTGTCAGGATGCTCTCAGGACACTCCAGTAAAGCGCAGTTAAGATGGGGGTGGGGGGGGGTGGGGAGAGCATTTCTTGCCTCAGTCTCCTGAGGAAGTGGAGGCACTGCTGTTGCTTCTAGATCAACAATCTTGCTTTGACATTCTTACCACAAAAAGCCAACCCAATTGAACAAAATGTAGGCACAACATCAAGGAGTTTTGGCACATTTAGTACTTTCCATTTTGATGTTCATTGCTGATTTAGACATTATTCTGATGAAAGATCATCACTTTAATTTCTCTCCCCATTGATGCTGCCTAACCACCAAGGTATTTCCATCACATTGTTTTCATTTCAAAATTGCAAACTTCGTTAAATGTTTTCCACCCAAACTCCCTCTCTGTGCATCAATACTGTTGGACTGTGTTTCAAAATGCTCATTTTAAAAGTTTGCATCGATACATTATTTTGAACTTAAGAAAGTTTCATCACAAAAAATGAATTTCAACATGTTTTCAACAAATTTGAAGACACAAAATAAGGCATAATAATTCTCTAAAGATCCTTTAAAATGGAGCAAGAATTGAGCATTTTAATAATGAAAATCAATAATACTAAGCTCAAGAACACTTCAAACTAATATATTTTCTACTTCAATAACATTCCTGAAGTAGGACATAGTGGTAATTAGGTAACACTGTTCATGTATCAAATCTAGGTGCTGGACTTTATGGACATGAATGATGATACATTGATAAAGTATATCAGCTTTTAAAGAAATAGAGATTAGCAGCACAAAAGGCAATCATTTGGTCAGTAATGCTTGGCTGGAGCAATTTCATACCAAGCTTATTATGTGCATCCTTCTCATGATCCTACATCAGTTTTAGGTTCAAAATAGTTAGCCTTTCCTCTGCTGCGGTATTTTTGCAACTTGATACTCGTCCATATACATCCATACACATTCATACACGTTCGTACATATCCATAGTAGAGGAACACTCGGATACTCAGTAAACATTACAAGATCAACCTGCAATGTTGCATTTCAAAGAAAAAGTTTCATGTGTTACATAACCAAAAACTATATCTATTCCAAAAAAAAAATCAGGTTTTTTTACTGACACAATTTGACTTCTTTTGCACATTGGTTGTCTGTCAGTCTTTGTTTATTTATTATATTTTATTGACATTCCATGCAGAAAAGGCCCTTCCAACCCTTCGAGCCATGCCAACCATAAATCCTCTGATTTCAACCCAAGTTTAATAACAGAACAATTTACAACTACCAATTAACCTACCAACCGGTAGGTCTTATGGGAGGATTGCAGGAGGAAACCCATGTGGTCACAGAGACAGCATACAAACTCCTTATAGGTAGTGATGAGAATTGAACCCCGGTTGCTGGCACTGTAAAACATTGTGCTAACCACTATGCTACTGTGCCGCCCCAGATGTAGAGTTTTTCCATAAATTCCATTATATTTCTTTATTTTCCTGTAAATGCCTGCAAGAAAATGAATCTCAAGGTAGTACATGGTGAAATATGATTATGTACTTTGATAACAATTTAACTTTGAATTTGATTTTAGTCTTGTGTATATTGACTGAAATGACATGCAAAGTATCCCCAAAGCTTTCAACTTATGCATCAGAAGACCCAAATTATTGAAGGAAACATGTAGTATTTACTGAAATAAACTGGGTTTTTAAACTTTGCCTATACAACTAAGAATCAGTTAAGTCTGGGTTTAATGGCATTTAGGGCAGCAATGAAAGTCCTCCATCTCTGGTGGCATTCACAGCTTCCTTCATCACGTCAGTAGCTTCCTCTCAGTTTTCACTGCAGCCAGTCCCTGTTGGGGACTCAGGAATACTGTCATAATCAGATGTAGAAGGGTTCTTCATTGCTATTTCCAGTACAATTTTGTTTGTCCAGCCAGGGTTGTTAGCCCTGAGCTGAACCCCCTGAACTTGGAGGACTGGTGGACCACTCTTAGTTTGACCTGTTTGGCATGGGTAACCCCACCAGGAGGCAAAGCATAAAGCCCTGACTCCAGCCAACATAGCTCTCTGGGTCTTTGAGGCACGCAAGTTTCCAATCCATGACAAGGTTGTGGTCCTCTTGGTGTCTCCACGGGAACACATAACCAATATTTGCACTCCTTACATTTCCAGTCTACCAATAACTTATTTCTATTTGCTCACCAGAGCAGGTAGCGACACAGATGAGTGCTTCTAATTGTTAATACCCATGCAGATTAGTAGGGATAATTTTTAGGTGTGAGGTGGGAGCACATAGATGAAGTAAGGAGAAACTAGACTTAATCATAGTGCAGGAGAGTATCAGTCACCAGTTTTAGTTGCACCTTCATATTGGCAGCAATATATGAGATTAGATGCTCATCTATCTGAAGCATGCCTACTTCCAGTTTAAACCTCAGTTTAGAGGCTAAGAACCAGCTTCATTTAATAATTTATTAATGAGGCTCCATTCCCCAGCCACCTAAATACAGAATTTAACAATCACGTTTATCAGGGCTCAGGCAACCTTGAAGGTGAAGTGAACTGTTGGCAGCTGGATGTAAATGTACTTTAGAATTCTGTATGCTGGACAGAAGAAAGAGGAATGCTTTCCTTACTAGACCAACTTTAAAGACCCTTTATCTCATTATTTCATGTTCTCATTAGTTATTTATATTTGCATTTGCACAGTTTTGGTGTTTTCTGCACTCTAGATGATATTTCATTGATCCTGTTATAGTTACTGTTCTCTAGATTTGCTGAGTATGCCCTCAGGAAAAAGAATCTCAGGGTTGTATATGGTGATATATATGTACTTCAATAATTAAATTTGCTTTGAACCTTGAACTTGAACTTTGACATGGCAGAAGAAGTGGTGGATGTCGGTTTGATTTCAACATTTAACAGAGGGGTCTGGATAAGTTCATGGATGGGAGAGACTCTGGTCCAGGAGCAGGTCAGTGGTAGTACGATGAATAATAAATAGTTCAGTATGGATGAGATTGGCTGAAGACACACCAATGTACTTTGATGCATTGATTGCTTACAAGAACATAAGAAATAGGAGCAGGAGTCGGCCACCTGGCCCATCGAGCCTGCTCTGCCATTCAATAAGATCATGGCTGACCTGGCCATGGACTCATCTCCACCTACCTGCATTTTCCCCATAACTGTTAATTCCCGTACAATGCAAAAACCTATCGAACTCTATATTTACTAAGGAAGCCTCCACTGCCTCATTGGGCAGAGAAATCCACAGATCATCTGGGTATAGCCCTTTAAAAATTATCCAGATGTAATAATGGTACTGAATTCTCACCATAATGAAATGGCTCAAAAGGGTGTTAATGGCTGTAGCAGAGTAAATTCATTTCATTTTGTCATAAGCCATGAGTATGGAGCTTAGTTAGACAGAATGGACAGGTCTTTCAGCCCATTGAGTCTGTGCTGACCATCAATCATACATTTGCACTAATCCTACATTCATCCCAATTGATACTTTATTTACATTCACAACAATTCTCTCAGATTATACTACTTACCTACATATAAGAGACTATTTACGGAGGCAATTATCTAAAAACCAAAATTTATTTATTTTATTGAGCTACTGTGCAAAATAGGCCCTTCTGACTCTTCAAGCCATGCCACTCATCCATTTCCCGATTTAATCCTAGCCTAATTTACAATGTCTAATTAATCTACCAACCGGCATGTCTTTGGGATGTGGGAGGAAACCTTTGCGCTCACTGGGAGAATGTACAAACTCCTTACAGACAGAAGCAGGAATTGAAACTGGATTGTCTGTACTGCAAAGCGCTTTGCTAACCACTATGCTAGTCTTTGGGATGGAACCAGAACTTTTGGAGGGAACCATGCACTCACAGGGAGAACATACAAACTCTGTAGACAGCATCTGAAATCAGGTTTGAACTCAGAGCTCTGATATTGTGGAGGAACCTGCTCTAATAGCTATCCAGTTCGCTGTCCTAAAATCCCAGATTCCAAGTATCAGTGTTAAACTGGCTTACAGTTACCAAATTTGTCTATCTTTTAAAACATTGCACGTTCAAATCCCATTCTACTTATATACATAATTTAAACTGACAAGTAGGGAGAAATATTTTAGAAATAAGATCTTTTGGATATGATATTACACAGAGGCTGTGTTGCCTACTTGTGTGGAAGTAAGTGATCACATTGTACTTTTACAAGTGAGGCAACAATCTTATTGCCATCCTTTCATTAATCACCCACAAAAAAAAATCAACTCTATATTCATCTTAGCGTTAATAATGAGGTTTTGGTAATTGCATATTGGCAACAACAAACATACAGTACTGTGCAAATGTCTTAGGTATATATGTGTGTGTATATATATATATATATATTTAGAGCTAGGGAGTCTAAGACTTTTGCACAGTATTGTACTTCAAAAGTAATTGATTAGCTCTGAAGCACTTTAAGAAGTTATGAATTATGCAAATGCTTTGAAATATTTTAGTGTCCATAATGGGGCATAGCTTGGAATCCATTCTAGTTTTGTGCAAGGGTCCTTGTATGTGATAGAAGAGCCCAAGGTGTTGAGTAGGAGACAGCTCTTGTACTCACAAAAAGCATTCCTTTGCCAATAGCAACATTGCATTTCAGAGGGCAGGAAGGAGGCATATGGAGGGCGTGCCCAGGGGCAGAGCGTGACATTAGGACATCCATGGCTTGAACACCAAGGGAAAATGTAAGAAGGAGAATGGAGCTTTGGAGGCAATTAAATGAAATTCAATTCAAGTTTAATTGTCATTCAACCATATATGAATACTCATGAATACAGCCAAACAAGACAACTTTATTTAGGGGCCAATGTGCAAAACAGTACCAACAGTCACACCTCAGAAAGCACACATAGGAAGCATGCAGAGATATCAGAAAGATACAGCCATGTGATAAAAAAAGTCCAGACCCAAGCCACGAATGCCACAGTAATCTGTGATCGAACACAGTGTAGCTCGTCTTCTGCCAAGCGAACACTGCATCGACTCCAGACTGGATACCAGGCTAAGACGCCCTCAGTGGATCACGTAGGCTCTGACCTCAGAGGTGAGATTGGGTGGTGGGTGTGAGATAGCAAGTGCAATGGCATGGCATGGGCTGGGCAGTGGGAAAGGGTAGTGAATCGAGGTGGATTCAGTACAAGCTGAAACAAAATCAGCATGAAGAACTGTTTCACGCAATCATTCCTACAGTTCTGATTGAAAAGCTACAAAGTCTGGGCCTCTGTACCTCTCTCTGCAATTGAATTCTCGACCTCCAAACCAGAAGAACTCAGTCTGTGCTCATCAGAAATAACAAATCCACCTCCAATCAACATTGGCGCACATTAGGGAGGTGTGCTTAGCTCTCAGCTCTTCTCTCTCCACACCCATGACTGTGTGGTAGGCACAGTTCAAATGCCATCTATAAATTTGCCGATGACACAACTATTGTTAACAGAATTTCACATGGCGATGACAGGGTGTACAGGAGCGAGGTATATCAGCTGGTTGGGTGGTGTTGCAGCAACAACCTTGCACTAAACATCAGTAAGACCAAAGAACTGATTGTGGACTTGAGAACGGGTAGAACAAGGGAACACACACAAGTCCTCGTAGAGAGATCAGAAGTGGAAAGAGTGAGCAATTTCAAGTTCCTTTGTGTCAATATCTCTGAGGATTTATCTTGGGCTCAACATATCAACGCAGTTACAAAGGAGGCATGACAGCAGTTATATTTCATTAGGAATCTGAGGAGATTAGGAATGTCACCAAAAGCACTCTCAAATTTCTACAGATGTGCCATGGAGAGCATTCTAACTGGCTACATCACCATCTGGTATGGGAGCATGGGGAGAGGGTGGGGAGGGGGCTACTGCACAGGATTGAAATAAGCTGCAGAGAATTGTAAACTCAGGCAGCTCCATCATGGGCACCAGCCTCCCTAGTAGCTAGGACATCTTTAAGGAGCGATACCTCAGAAAGCCAGCATCCAACGTTGACGACCCCTATCATATTAAAACTGGTTCCGATTCTGAATCTGTTCAGCACAAGTGTCCAGAAAAATTGTTGAGGACTTAACTGACAGAAGATTGACAGCATTGGCTCTCTGGTCACAGATCAGTTAACTCCAGTCTCTTGGGCGGGTGAACAAGCAGTCTTCACCTCTGTTAAGAACCCCATCAGTTCAATGACCCTGCCATTCATTGATATCTGATAGGCAAAACAGTTTGATTTTAGATGTTTTCATGAGTGACGTTAATCTTAAAGTAGCAAAGCTTTGAGGAAGGTGGTGTTTAGAAGACATAAAAGAGAAGACCCAAATAAAACAAAATATGCTATTCACTCTCATGCTGGGGCTGGGGGAATGAATCTTACTACACTGAGAATTTTATTATCATCTGCTACTAGATGAAGCTAATGATGCCAGGTTATTCAGTCAATAAGTTCATTCTGAATAATTTATATCTAATAATTATTTAACATGATACAGTGCGTTGGTTCTATATTTTTCATCTGAGATTACAGGCAGCCAGAAATAAAAAAAACATTATGTACAGTATTCCTTAATTTCTGAAATACATTATGAGTAATAGGTACTGCACAAGAGAACCTTCTGAAGTCCTGGCCTTTCAAATAATTCATTGTGGAAGTCCAGCTTCACCAGGTTCCTCTGTGCATGCAGGGCGACCACTGTAAAACCAGCGCTCCCCCACCCACTTATCGCAATGCTCTCCACATCCATTACAGCAATATCCACATTATCTCCCTCAACTAAGTCATGTGAAGCTGTCAAGGTTCAGCTGCCGCACATGCACAGAAGCTATTATAGCTCATAAATAATTGAGGAGAGTGAATAATTCAAAAGGAGTTCTATTCAGCTCTTATACTTTGGGACTCAATTTTTGAACATCAGCTGAACTGAGACTGACAAATATTTCCTCTTCCTGGGCTGAGAGCAAACAGAAGCATCAACAACCCGAAGAGGAAATATGGAAAATCAATATTGACAACAATTGTGCACTTTGCTATCCTTAGGATTGTTATCTTTACTTCACAAAATGTGAAATCTGCACAAAACATTAAGAAGATTAATAAAAATTTTAGGGAAAAAAATGCTAAGAGCTTTCCTTCCAGGTTGACCAAAATAAAATTGCATCAATGCATTACATGACAACAAAATTACATTTTCAGACAATTCAATACCAAACCCAACCAATCACATTTTGTGAGATGACGTCCAAAACAAAAATCAAACTACTCACTGCACACAGTGTCTCTACAGTATCATTCAGTCTCAGTCTGGAACTTGGGCTGCCAGAGTTACAATAAACACAAGCCCTCCAGCAGACGTTTAAATATCTTCACTGCTACTTATGAAATCCATTTGCACATGCCACAGCTGACAGTACAGATGCTGCCCTTCTCTTATATATCCATCCATTTGTCTCAGTAATCCCGCATAGTATTAAGGTCTAACTATATTACTGTTTGTCAGTTGAGATCCGTTCCTTCTTGATAAGCCTTAGTTTTATTACTCTGCTGTAGAAAAAAGTAATACGGAAAAGCCAATTATTCCTGCTGGGAGAGTCTGTATTCTATTAAAGGTCTGCTTCAGTCATCCTCGTCTTTTTTCTTTCTTGAGACTGCAGATGCTTTTATATAAAACAAGGTCTGAATAAGAGTGCTGAAGTCGCTTACACCTCGTCTGTGAGCAAAACCTTTTGGTCCTTTGTATCAGGCGACTCACGCAGAGAGCATGCGAATGGATCAATGGACCGTGCTGAACTGATCAAACATTTCCTTTACTAGAATGTTCTTAGTGTAGGTCATGCAAATGAATAGGCATTCTGTGCATGACATATTAATACATTTTCTTTAGTGCAGAGGCAATATGTATAGAAGACAAACATTCACCCAATATCTGTACATTAAACTTATATACACAGTGCAAATTATTGTGAATAGTATTTATATTAAAGGTAAAATAAAACCTTTACACTGAATTATTTAGATAACAATGGTTCAATTCGTCCTGTGGTTCAATTTAATATTGGAGAATGTATACAATACACAATCTGAAATTCTTACTCTTTGCAGACATCCACAAAACAGAGAGAAAAATAGCCCAGAGGATTAAATGACCAACAAAAATTGGAACCCCAAAACCCACTTTCCCCTGCCCAAGCACAAGCAGTAGCAGAGGCACCAACCCTCCCCCCCAGTTTTTTCCAGCAGAAAATTATCAGCCCCCTCCACCACCCATCATGCAAGCAAAAGCAAAGTCCTCGGAGACCATGATTGAAAGTCCAGCAGAAACTGCTGTTCATCCCGCAGGTCCTTTCCCTCATGAACAAGGAGAGAGAGATGTTGCTCCTGCAACAGCGAGAGGGGAGGCCAACAGCTCGCTTCCTTCGAGTTAAAATAGTCCAAGCAAAGTTTACTTTCCATCTATTAATATGTTTTGCTGTGAAACGTTATACCACAAACAAATAGAATGGAATTATATAACAAAATAGAAAGTATGATTGTTAAGCCATTACACGTGTAGCCGAGAATAGAAGGTTTTTTTTTATTGAGATACAGTGCAGAATAGGCCCTTCTCACCCTTCAACCCATGCCACCCATCAATCCCCTGATTTAATCTTTTTTCTTCTTATTACAGGACAATTTATAATGACCAATTAACCTACCAACCGGTACATCTTTGGACTGTAGGAGGAAACCATACAAACTCCTTACTATCTGCAGTTTTTTACTTTGTTAAGACAATGGCTGAGTTTGATAACACTGTCTTTTTCCCTTGTCACTTAAACACATTTTGTCATTTCTGGTCTCCTTTTTCACTGCATTCCAATTTTGAATTAGTTTCCTAAACCTGACCCCAGCATTGATTTTAGAGTCCTGAAGATTTCCAGCATCTGTAGAACCCTTTGTGTTTGCAAACTGCTTTCCAAGCTTGGAGATAGCATCTAATTTTCTTCCTCATTCGTTCTGATTTATCGGTAATCTGAACACACCTGGAGTCACTAAGGAAACATAATTATCCCAGAACATGTATAAACAGGTTCATACTACTTTCCACTGGAGTGTTTAATGGCAGGGTGGAGAGACGTCTTGAACAAAGGAGATGTAAGGCCCCACTCCTTCCTTCCACTGGGCTGCAGGTCACCCTTGGGCAAGGTGTAGCACCTGCTTAGCCTCCTAATCAGGGTCACTTGAAGTCATGAGAACAGGTAGTGGATGGTCAAATGAGCAGCTGGTGTATATCACAAGTCTTGGTTATGCGACCACTGAACATCGCTGAAGAATATCGATAATGTCTGTGGTCACCCATTTGTAAAGACATTGCCCAGAAGAAGGAAATGGCAGGCAACTTCTGTAGAAAACTTTGCCAACTTTGATAATGGTCAAAGACTATTATCGCGCATGTCATACGACCAAGCACATAATGAATGAGTGAAGAGTTTGATAGCTCTGGAGGGCTTTGGTATGGAATATGGTGGTGAAGGACACCATGTCACCTTTCCTGCAACTGGGATTGCTTTTCTTGGCCACATTAATAGCTATAATCATGCATTCCCTTCCCATCACTGACTCCTTTGGGTGTCTAATAAAATGGAATAGAAGAACACTCCTGATTTTTTTAGTTAAAATCTGAATTTTCAACAAAAATCCCATTTGACAATCTGTGAAACATTGCAAAAAGCATCTTCACAATTCCTTTTCGTAGTGTTTAAAGCAATGATGAAGAAATATGTACATCTTTTTCAGCGGCATTTTAAATCAACAAGTGTGTGTTTACTCCCACATGGCTGATGGTTGTTAGGAGAGCACATTAGTTGACACAATATCTGCTGTGTAGCCTCTCAAGTGTACGTTACCAAGCAATTTAATTGTCAAACTATCGCTGGTGCGACCATCTCTGTTGCATAGATGATGATGTGAATTAAAGCTTCCTATATCTGGGTAATGAGAATTGCTCCTATAGGTCTTCATTTCTGATTTTCAAAAACAGTTTAAAAAAATTGCTAATTTTTTATGTATAAGTTTATAAAATATAAAAGCAAAGAGATTGTTCAATTTTTAAATTACACTGGTCAGGAAACAGCTGAGGACCATAAGACGTAGCTGCAAAATCAGGCCATTCAGCCCATGAAACCTGCTCTGCCATTCTATCATGGCTGATTTTATCCCTCTCAAGCACATTCTCTTGCCTTCTCCCCATAACCCTTGACACCCTTACTAACCAAGAAACTATCAGCCTCTGCCATAAATACTTGGCCTCCATAGCCATACGTGGCAATGAATTTCACAGATTCAACACCCTCTGGTTCAATCAATTCTTTCTGATCACTGTTCTAAAGGGACATTGCTATATTCTGATGCTGTGCCCTGTAGTTCTAGACTCTCCCACTCTATGAAACATCCTCTTTATGTCCATTTCTATCTAAGCCTTTCAATATTCAATAGGTTTCAATGAGATCCCCCCCCCCCCCTTCATTTTTCTAAACTATCAAGTACAGGCCTTGAGCCATCAAATGCTCCTCATATATTAACCCTTTCATTCCAGGAATCAGACATAAACCTCCTCTGGAAGGACTCCAATACCAGCACATCCCTCCTTAGATACAGGGCCCAAAACTGCTCACGGTATTCCAAGTGCAGGCTGACCAATATATTATTAAACCACTGCATTAAAACCTGGCTGTTATATTCTAGACCTCTCAAAAAAAAAATGCTCAGTCATATTTGCCTTCCTTACCAAAGCACTGGCTGAAGCATTATCTACATTTCTGAACACTCCTCTACAGGAGGAAGTGAAGCTACACATGATGAAAATAGAGAGAACTATCAACAAGAATGTGAAGCTGTTGTGAAGATGAGCTGGATCAATGAGAGCTTTGAGAAGACAATAGGAAAGCTCTCCTTCCATTGGAGACAGATGGGCAAGGAGATAAGAGAAATAAATTATCATCTGAGGAATGCAGCAAGCAGTTGGCCACAATTATTGGAGCATGGGACATGTGGTTCAACCTCAGTGGTGGCAGAAGGTGGAATTGAGTTAGCAGCTGAAAGGAAACATGGAGAAATAGGATTTGAAAATAGACTCTCTGAAAAACTCAGGTGATGCCAATGTGCTTCACAGCCAGTAGATAAAACTGAGTTATGGTTTCAATGTAGGAAACACATCTCCTTTATTAGAAGCAACAGCTAATTTGCAAACATTAATCACATCATTTTTTTTATTGTACAAAATTTGAAAACTGGTAATATTTATTGTGAAATTAATATTATCCAGAGCATCAAGGAAAATTCCCCCTCCTTTCCTTGAAAAGAATGCCTTTGGAACTTAGCCATCCACCTGAGATGGCAGATGGGGCCTAGGTTTAACATCTCATTCCCTCAGCACTGTGTCAGCCTCAAGCACTTGTTTTTTTTTCTTGTGCCCAGATTTTTACGCCAAGCTGCATAATGTTTAGTTCTTAATTGAGGAATAAAGCTGTGAAGGATGTAAAAATCCAGTCACAAATTCCTGAAATCCAGACCAACACACACAAAACGCTGGAGGAACCTCAGCAGGTCCGGATAGCATCTATGGAAAAGAGTAAATAGTCGACGTTTCAGGCCGAAAACCTTCTTCAGGAGTGAGAGGGAAGGGGCAAGATGCCTGGTTAGAAGGTGGGGCAGGGCGGGGGGGGGGGAGGGGAAAGAGGATAGCTAGAAGGTGATAGGTGAAGCCAAGAGGGTGGGAAAGGTCAAGGTCTGGAGAAGAAAGAATATGACAGGAGGGGAGAGTGGACAATGGGTGAAAGGAAAAAGGGGAACTAATAGACAGGTGAGAAGAAGTAAAAGGTCAGAGTGTGGACTAGAAGGGGGTGGCAATTTTTGTTCACCAGAAGGATATATCAATATTCATATGATCAGATTGGGGAGTACTCCCTCCTGTCAGATTCTTTCTCTCCAGCCCTTGACCTTTCCCACCCACCTTGCTTCACCTATCACATTCTCGCTACCCTCTTTCCCTTCCCCCTAACTTCTAATTCAAAAATCTCACCCCCTTCCTCTCAGTCCTGAAGAAGGGTCTCAGCCTCAAACATTGACTGTTTACTCTTTTCCATCGATGCTGCCTGACCTGCTGAATTCCTCCAAAGTTTTGCGTGTTGCTTTGGATTTCCAGCATCTGCAGATTTTCTCCTATCTAAATGGCGTGTGCACATTTTCCCTGACACCACAATACCAAAGACAATCAACTCTATTATCTCTATTTCTTCTTTGACTACACTTACTTTTCAGATTCTCATAAAAATACTTGCAATTTGTTCTTATATTGATCTGACCATCTGGTTCTCATTGTTAAGCCTCTAATCCTTCCAACCTCTGCTTTATATTTATCAGTTTTCTTCTGCATTATCTGCTCTGCAGTGAACAAAATCCCTTTGGCTTTAGTCTTTTTGTTTGAACCATGGAGATCTGATCTCTGAAGCAATCCAGAAGGAGAGTCTTGGTCCAAATCTGTCTATTCAGCAGCACGGTAGCATAGGTTGTAGCCAAACAGTATAACCAACCTCAGTATGGCCTCAGGAGAAGCCATTTCAAGAGGTAGTGAGGCAAAATCCTACAAAATTTAGTGGATTTGGCCTGGTACATCACGGGCAAAGCCCTCCCTGCCATTGAACACATCTACATGAAGCGCTGTCACAGAAAAGCAGTGTCCATCATCAAAGATCTCACCACCCAGGTCACGCTCTCTTCTTCTAGTGCCATCAGGAAGAAGGTACAGGAGCCTCAGGACTCACAACACCAGGTTCAGGAACAGTTATTACTCCTCAACAATCAGGCTCTTGAAACAAAGGGAATAACTTCACCCAACTTCATTTGCCCCATCACTGAATTATTCCCACAACATCCCTGCAAATGGCATAAGAGCTACAACTGCCCATTCACCTCCTCCCTCACCTCCATTCAGGGCCCAAAATAGATCTTCCAGCTGAGTCAACGCTTCCCCTGCGAATCTGCTGGGTTTGTCTACTGTGTATGGTACTCCCGATGTGGCCCCTTCTACACTGATGAGACCTGACATAAAATGGGGGACCACTTCGTCATGCACCTCCGCTCCATCTGCCAAAAGTGAAATTTCCCGGTGGCCAAACGTTTTAATTCCAATTTCCATTCCTGATCTGGCACATCAGTCCATCGCCTCCCTTTGTACCAAGACGATA
Organism: Hemitrygon akajei; assembly: GCF_048418815.1. NCBI lineage: Eukaryota > Metazoa > Chordata > Chondrichthyes > Myliobatiformes > Dasyatidae > Hemitrygon > Hemitrygon akajei. Next base: position 167,815,998 of record NC_133133.1, read on the forward strand.
CTACCCTCAGGATGGAGGGACAGCACCTTATATTCATTTGGTTAGCCTCCAACCTGATGGCATGAACATCGATTTCCCCTTCTGGTAAATTTTTCTCCTCCCTCTCCCCTCTCTTTCTATTCCCTATTTTGGCCTTTTACCACTTGTTACCTTTCTCCTGGGACCACTCCTCCTCTTTCTCCTATGGTCCACTCTCCTCTCCGGCCCTTGACCTTTCCCACCCACCTGGCTTCACCTATTACCTTCCAGCTAGCGTCTTTCCCCTCCCCTCATCATTTTATTCTGGTATCTTCCCATTTCCTTCTCAGTCCTGAAGAAGGGTCTCAGCCCAAAATGCCGACTCTTTATTCGTTTCCATAGATGTGCCTGACCGGCTGAGCTCCTCCAGCAGACTGTGTGTGTTCTTTTCAGTAAATCGAAAGGAACAATTCCTTATCCTCTTTGGTGTTGCCCACAAGTGGTCTTCTGGTGTCCGAGCATTCTTCTCACAAGAAACACTGGCAACAATGAAAGAATTTTTTTGTATCCCATTTTGTAGATGGACCTTGTTTGTTTTGGGAGTTTTCACTATAAGGCGAGGTTGGAGAAACTGGAATTGTCTTCTCTGGAAAATTGAAAGCTGAACTCCCCAGAGAAAACAATTCAAGTGTGAATTTTATAATACTATTTCCTTTGAGATTTATAAAATGATTAGAGGTACAGAGAGGGCTGATAGAGTCTTTTTCCCCAGGGTGAAAATGTCAAATACTGTAGGGCATAGGTTTACAATAGGGGGTGGGGGTGTTCAAAAGAAATGTGCGAGGTAAGTTTTCTTTCACACAGAGAATGCGTTGTAGGTATGGGGAGGTGGTGGATACAGATATGATAGCAATGTTTAAGAAGTATTTGAAGAGGCGTGCAAAGCGACAGAAAATAGATGGGGACACACACAAAATACTGGAGGAACTCAGCAGGTCAGGCATTATCTATGGAAATGAAAAAAACAGTGAATGTTTTGGCTGAGGCCTTTCTTTAGGAAAGGAAGGGTGAAGATGCCAGAATAGAAAAGGTGGGAGAGGAGAAAGAGACTAGCTAGAGGGTGGTAGGTGAATCCAGGTGGGTGGGGAAGGTAAAGGACTGGAGAAGGAGGAATCTGATAGGAAGGAGAACAGACCAGAGGAGAAAAGGAAGGAAGACGAAATCCAGGGGCAAGTGATAGACAGGTGAGAAGAGGTAAAAGGCCAGAGTGGGCAATAAGGGAAGAGTGAATGGAGAGGGAATTTTGTTTTACCAGAAGAAAAATTGATATTCCTGGCATCAGATTAGAGGCTACCCAGACAGGATATAAGTCATTGTTCGTCCACCCTGAGGGTGGCCTCATCCTGGCACAAGAGGCCTTGCCATGGATTGACGTGTTGGAACAGGAATGGAAATCGGAATCAGAAAATAGATTGGCATTGATCACATGCAGGCAAAAGGGTTTAGTTCAATTTAGCATCATTGTTGGCAAAGACAGGATGGGCGAAAGGGCCTGTTCTCATGCTGTACGGGTCTATATTGTACGACAGCTGCTGTAGAGGCTGTTACAGACGTGAGAGTGAACATGGGGTAAGGGGAACCTGACATTCTGCACTGTGATAAATTGATCTTTTCGACTATGATTGCTGATTGCTTGGAAGGGACAAAATGAACTTGCTGTGGCTTGAAGCTGCTGCCTGATCATCACGCTGTGATTGCTGCATGTAGGACACAAGTGATAAATTGATACGTCCTGTGAATTCAGCAACATAATGCTGACCAGTGAAAAAATGAGTCAGTGTGCATGACAATGTTGTTACAATACTCTAATTACCATCTCATTCCCATAACCCTCAGAAATATGCTCCTGCATTGCCTTTTTTTGTTTCAGAAGATGACAAAAACGGTGTTTATAGGGTGGTGGGATAGAGATACATCTCTACCAAAGGAGGTGTAAGGCACACCTTCCCTTCGTTAGCCACCTGGTTATGTGACCACTGACGCCAGGCAGACAATTTCTGAAGAGTACTGATAATGGTTTGGGTCACCCGCCCTGTAAAGACACTGCTCAAAAGAAGGCAATGGCAAACCACTTCTGTAGAAAAATTTGCCCAGAACAATCATGGTCATGGAAAGACCACGATCACCCACATCATCCAGCATGGCACATAATGATGATGATGGTGGTGGGTTACTTCTTCAAGCTTAAAATTCCACCAGCAATATTTATTTCTTCCACCATTTATGGCATTGTCTGCTAATAGCAGGAAAATATCAACAATTTCATAAGGGGCACGGAACATAGAAGAGTACAGCACTGTAACCAGCCATCTGGTCCACAATGTTGTGCCAAACCAACCAAAAAGCAAATCAAAAACACCCAATAATGACACCTTCCTACACCGTGTCCATATTCCTGTATCTTCCTAACATCTATGTGCCTATCCAAACATCACTTAAAAGTCTCTAATGTATCTGCTACTACCACCATACCCAGCAGCACATTCTAGGCATCAACCACTCTCTGAGTAAAAGACATACCCCTCACATCCCCCTTGAATCTATCCCATTCTCGCCTTCAATACATGCCCTCCGGTATAAAATATTTCAACTCCGGGAAGCAGATACTGTCTCTCCACTCTATCTATGCCTCTCATAATCTTGTGAGCCTCCATAAGATCTCTCTCAGCCTCTGTACTCCAGAGAAAACAGCCCAAGTGTATCTAGTATTTCCTGATAGCATGCCCCCTCTAAACTGGGCAGCATCCTGTTGAACCTCTACTGCACCTTCTCCAAATCCTCAACACCCTTCCTTTAGAGAGGAAACCGGAACTGTGTGCAATCCTCCAGATGTGGCCTAACCAGAGTCTTATAAATTTGCAAGATAACCTCCTAAGTTTTGAACTCAATACCTCAACTAATAAATGCAAGCATTCCATAAGCTTTCTCAACCAGCTATTAACCTGTGTAGACACTGTATCCAGGAGCTGTCTGTATCAAGGAGCTATGAACTTGGATTACAAGCTCTCTCTGCACAGCAACATTGTTAAGGACATTGTTCCACATATTTGCCCTGCCTCACATTTATTTGGGTTAAGCTTTATGGTCACTTCTCATCCCACATCTGCATGTGGTCTATATCATGCTACATTCTTTGCTAGTCCTCTGCACTATCCACAACTCCATCAACCTTTGTATCATCAACAAATTTACTGACCCACCCATCTAAATTTTCATCTAAGTCATTTATATACTTCACAAATAGAAGAGGTCCCAGCATAGATCCCTGCAGATTTTCCACTGCCCTACCCTCATCAATCTCTTGCATCGTCTTGTCAAACAACTCAGCCATAAAAGGCATGACTTGCCATGCACAAAGCTATCTGGCTATCCATAATTAGGCCATAGGTTTCCAAATGCTCATATATCCTATCCCTAAGAATTTTCTATAATAATTTCCCTACAAATGACGTGAGACTCGCCGGTCTATAGCTCCAGGGATTTTCACTTGCTCCCTTCTTAAATAGTGGTACAATATTAGTCACTTGCCAGTCCTCTGGGATCTCACCTTGGCCCAGAGTGGACACAAAGATATTGGTCAAGGGCACAGCTATCTCATCTCTTGCCTACTCCAATAACGTGTGGTAATTCCCTTTAGGCCCTGGGACTTATCCACCTTAATACTCCTTAGGAGGATCAACACCTCCTCCTCCTTGATCTCTAAGCACCGTAACGTACTTATACACTGAGCACTGATCTCCTGGTCTTCCATTAAGAACAAGAAAAAATCTGCAGATGCCTGAAATCCAAGCCAACGTACACAAAATACTGGAGGAACTCAGCGGGCCACACAGCATCTCAGGGTCACAGCTTGAAACATCAATGGTTTATTCTTTTCCATAGATGCTGCCTGGCCCACTGAAGCAAAGTATTCATTAAATACCTCACTCACATTTCCTACTTCCCGGAAAATGTTACCCCCTTTATCCTTCAGTGGTCCCACCTTTTCCCTAGTTATCCTTTTACTCTTGATGTATGTATAAAATGCTTTGGGATTCACCTTAATCCTACTTGCCAAGGAGTTTTCATGGCCCCTCCAGGCTTTCTTAATCCCCTTCTTTAGTCCTTTTCTGGCTTCTTTATACTCTTCATGTGCTTCGTTTGTTCCTGACTTTTGAAGCTTTACATACTTTTTATTCTTGACGAAATCCATCACCTCTCTGGACATCCAAGGGTCTCTTATCTTTCCATCCCTGACCTTCCTTATAACAGGAACATATATTTCTTGTACTCTGTGCCATTGATCTTTAAACACCCTCCGCATGTCTGAGAAAAGGTGTTCCCAATTAATGCTTCTTAATTCCTGCTTAATACTCTCATAACTTGCCTTACTCCAATTTAAAACTCTCCCACTAGGGCCATGCCTACCCTTACCTATTGCGATCCTCAAAGATAAGGACTTGTGGTCACTGTTCATCCACTGAAAAGTCAGTCACCCAACACCAGGACCAGTACGGCCCTCTCATTAGACCATCCACATATTAATTTAAGAAACTTTCCTGGATACACTTAACAAATTCTGCCCCATCTAAACCTCACCTATTTAACACTAGCCCTATCACAGGACGACTTAAAATGATCAATTAGCCTACTAATTGGTTTGGCTTTGGCGTGTGGTAGGAAATCTGAAGTCCCAGAGGAAAGCCATGAAGTTTTTGGGGAGAAAGTAGAAACTCACAAACAACATTGGATTTGAACTCCAAAATGTTCCAAGCTGTAATAGTGTCATGTTGGCTACTTTGCTACTGTGATGCTCATGGTCTATATACTCTCCATATATGTTCTAGTCTCCAGCAAGTATGGGCTCAAATGATCAAATCTGATGTCATCTACCATCACCCCAAGAATCAATCCAAAGAAACTCCGCTACAAAAACAGGTCTATCCTTCCTTAAATATGAGAACATTTGTTCAAAGTGCTTTGTTTGTTTACATCAAAAAGTTCTTACTTTTTCACAGAAAATCCTTTGTAATAAAAGTCAATATTTTACTACCCATCTTAATCGCTCGTTGCACTTACATGCACGAGTTTCCCCACAAGATCTTGTACCAAAACTTGTATTCATATCAACCTTTTTAACTAATAATTTCTTTGTCATTCTTTCCTCTAGAGTAGCTGACTTCAGCTTTTCCTAATTTATGCTGCATCAGCAAAAGAGGAGTTTAGGAGAATGAATGGCACCTAATGGTGACTCCTTTGCTTGCGTCTTTAGAAACAGCTGTATTTTCATCTTTAATATCTCTATTTTTAGCTTTCAGGGTTCTTTTGAAGACCCTAACACGCTGACTACGGTTCTTTGCGGGAAAGGGACCCACTCTCGAGGTTTGACGACTGGCTGTTATTCAGCACGCCAAGGGCACGGCCTAAGAGCTCAGCTCGCCTTTGGAGGGCCGGGATCTCGTGGCTCTGGAGACCGGCGGATCGAAGGTAGGTATCTGGGCAGAGGATCGGTGTGTTGTGGGAAATGGAAGATCTTTGGGCACAGAGCTTGGAAAAAGTGACGCAATGGACTTTTAACATCATAAACCAGTGAGTAGTTTGTTGTGTCTCCCCTCTCGCTGTGAAACGGGGACACCTCTTTCTCCATTATTAGGGAGAAAAAGAGAGACTGTGGTACGTTGAATACCGAGTGAATGAGTAGTCTTTGGGATACTGCAAGTCTGTGTCTTTGCCGTTGCTTTGCTCACGTTTGAGTGCTTGGTGGCAGGCTCTGATGCTTTTTCTTTGCCGGTGGAGGGAGAGGGGATCATTGCTTGCTGCCGCTTAGGCACGGGAGGGAGGGGAGCTGTGGGGGGCTTTGGGGTTCTAACATTTAACTGTCATTCATTCTCTGGGGGCACTCCTCTGTTTTTCCTGGATGGTTGCGAAGAAAAAGCATTTCAGGATGTATATTGTATACATTTCTCGGACATTAAATGTACCTTTGAAACCATTGATTTCCCCAACTTCTTGCCCCCAGACCTAACCCAGCTAATGTATATCCCTTTGCCAGCTCTTTGTGTCCCCCTCACAATTTGCAAACATGCCCAATTTTTGTACCATCATTAAATTTGGTTATATTACACTTGTCTTTGCATCTGTCATTAATATGGGTTATAGACAAAAGGGTCCTCCAGTCTAACCCCTTAGCACCTACTAATTACCGAATGCCTTTCTGAAAATGATCCATTAATTTTGATTCTCTATTTTCTGCAGTTTAGTCAATGTCATACACATGGCAATATACTGCACTTAGCTCACATACACTTGTGAATTAACCCTTTATGAGGCACCTAAATTGATTCCTTCTGGAAATCCCAGTACACCACATCTGCTGGTTTCTCTCTGTCCACACTCTATGTTGGAGTGCCCAAGGAGGGGTAGCCCCTCCAGTGAAGGGTCTTGACTTGCCAATTTTGGGGCAGCTCACTCACCTTTAGTCTCCGCCGGACACTCAGCTCTCATCTGTGGCTTCAAGTAGTTTGTGTGCGGCAGCAGCCACACCTCAGTATATGCTTCGACAGGCAGTCTACACCAGAAGAGGGCAGCCAGCAGACCTCATACCCTGGTGAGATAGGGAGTTGGCATGTGAGTCAACTCCCGTGGACTGGGTGAATGAGATCAACAGTAAGACCCAGCGGCCAGGAAGGCGGTTCTGCAGCGCTTCATGGGGAACAACGGGCATGACAAGGTACAGATGATGTCATGGTCATCCACTGCAATCAAGGAAGACCCCAGTGATGATGACTACTTGTGCTACTGGACTTGGACATCCAAGGACAAGAGAGTGGAACTGCCCCAATGCAACAGCTTTTCCACTTTAAAAATTCTCCCACACAGGTCTCCTGTCATTGTTGGATATGACAGACAACCAACATCTTACATGTTACATCTGCAAGGGTCTCCAGCAAAATTGTTGAACCAGAATTCCTTTTGATAAAACCACACTAATACTACTTGATTGTTATATGTTTTTCTAAACATCATACCATTTAGAAAATGGCACCATTTATGCCTAATTTGTGCTTTAAAAATGTGTACAGATTGGTGTAGTTTCTAGGCATTCCACTGAAGCTGATCCATCTATGCAAACATTTCTTATCCTTTGGTTGCCATGGAGCTGACCATTTACCTCTTTGGCTGTTTCAGCATTTCTGAAGCTTCTCTGCATTTGCCTTTAATGGTGAAGAATTTCATGTTTTTTTTTATAGTAATTCAGATAATGAAGACTATACAGTCACTCAGAAAATGGTTCCAGTTCTGGCTATCTGATACTGTCTCCAACTGCTATTCACCTATCTCCTAATGGCTCCCATTCTCATCTCCTCAAGTCACTAGAATCCAGCACTGATAGCCCTTTGAGTCCCTGCTTGGATGCCTCCAGCAGTTGTCTCCAACCCTTCACACTTCCCTTTCCCCACTTTGCTCCATCTACCTCTCATTCCATTTCCCCCCTTCTCTCTCTGACTGTCTCCATCTATCATTCAGCTGCCACTGTCTCTCAGCTCCTCCCTTTGCTCCCCGATCCTAACTGGCACAGACTCCCAGCTATCTTACACCAGTCTCAGGCCACCAATCACCTCAGATTCCTGTCTAACCACTAACCATTTTCCCTTTATATTGGCCAACTCGCTTCTTCAACCTCAGTTCTGTTGCATGGGCTCGACCCAAAACGTCTGCAATCCCTTTCCTCCTGCAGATGCTCCTCAACCACTGAATCCGTCCAGCATAAGTCCATAAGACATAGGAGCACCCCATCACATCTCCTTCATTATTCAATCATGGCTGCCAAACTGCTGTGTTACCTCTTTAGTGTACGTTACCAAACAATTTAAGTGCCAGACTATTCATAGCATTGCTACCTCCGTTGCATAGATGATGATGTGAATTAAACCTGGCCATATCTGGCAAATGAAAATTGCTCCTGTAGTTCTTCATTGCTGATTAAAAAAAGGTAAAAACTAATTTTAATGGATAAAGTTATAAAATATAAAAGCAAACAAATAATTCATTTTTCGATTTACACTGATCAGATAGCAGCTGAAGATCATAGGACTATGAGACATAGGAGGAGAATTAGGCCATCTGGCCCATTGGGTCTGGTCCACCATTCTGATATAGCTGATTTATTATCCCCTCAACCCCATTATCCTGCCTTCTCCCTGCAACCTTTGATGTCCTTACTAATCAAAAACCTATCAACCTTCACTATAAATATGCTCAATGACAGCCTCGATAGCAATCTGTGGCAATAAATTCCACAGGTTCGCCACCCTCTAGCTAGAGACTTTCCTCCTCATTTCTGTGCTAGAGGGGCATTATTGTATTCTGGGACTGTGCCCTCAAGTCCTAGATATCCCCATTACAGGAAACATTCTTTCTATGTCCATTCTATCTAGGCCTTTCAATATGTTTAAGTGAGAATTCCCCCCCCCCCCCCATTCTTCTAAACTCTTGTGAATACAGGCCTGGAGCCATCAAACCCTCCACATATGTTAATCCTTTAATTCTCAGGATAATTCTTGTGAACACTCCTTGGACCCTTTCCAATGCCAGCACATCCTTTCTTAGATAAAGGGCCCAAAACTACTCAAAATATTGCAAGTGTGTTGTGACTAATACCTTATAAAGCCTCAGCATCTCATCTTTGCTCTTATATTCTAGTCCTCTTGAAAAGAATGCTAACATTTTATTTGCCTTTCTCACCACTGACTCAACCTGCAAATTAACATTTAGGGAATCCTGTACAAGACCCCCAAGTTCATTTGCACCTCTGATTTTTGAATCTTCTCCCTAAATAATTGCTGCTCTTTTCCTTCTAAATGCATATCTTTAGAAGGTCCTGGTTCCTTAATGCCTGCAGGAATGTCATCATCCCACTAACTTCCTGTCCATGCTAAATGATGGTACCAACTCATTATCTCATTACCACTCAAGTAACTTGCTCCTGATAACTGTGTTCTTGAGTGTTGCCCTCCATTTTAGAAAATTACATGAAAGGAACCGAATCTTGGAAGTTTGGTTAAAAATCACAGTTCTCACTGCTACCACCAGCAAGAAAGTACAAGAGCCTCAGGACTCTCACCACCAGGTTCAGGAATAGTTACTACCCCTCAACCAAAGGAGATAATTTCATTCAACTTCACTTGCTCCATCATTGAAATGTTCCCACAACCTATGGACTCACTTTCAAGGACTCTTCATCTCATGTTCTTGATATTTATTGCTATCTATTTATTATTATTTCTTTCTTTTTGTATTTGCACAGTATGTTGTCTTCTGCACTTTGAACGGCCAAGTTGAGTGTTCTTTCATTGATTCTGTTACAATTATTCTATAAACATCATGAGTATTCCCACAAGAAAATGAATCTCAGGGTTGTATATGGGATTTCTACTGTATGTGCATTGTTAATAAATTTCCTTTGAAAATTCATCCACATGGAATGTTTAATGCATGGGACTGATTTCTAAATGAATTCTTGCCTGAATTCCATTAACATAAAATGCACCAGGTGAAATAAAAATAGGAAGTGCTCAATGCTCTCAGTGGGTCAGATCGCCTCTGCAAAATGAGAAATAGAATTAGCATTTCAGATCAAATGCCCTTCATCATATCTTCCGATTTCTAGGATCTGCAGTTTTTTTTCTATTTTCTGAATATACTAAGCATCCTAAATTAGATCAGATTGAATATATAAATACCTATGATTCACATATGAGAACAGATATAAAGAGCATGAGGTAGTAGGATCAAGTTACCTAACTGGTTGTGGGATTATGATTTTTTATTTTATATATTTTATTGAGATACAGTGTGGAATAGTCCCTTCTGGCCCTTTGAGCTGTGCTGCCCAGCAATTCCCCAATTTAATCCTAGCTTAATCACTGAACAATTTACAATGACCAATTAACTTACTAACCAGTACGTCTTTGAACTGTGTGGGAGGAAACCAGAGCACCCGGAGGAAACCCAAACGGTCATGGAGAGAACGCACAAACTCCTTACAGTCGACGATGGGAATTGAATCCTGGTCGCCTGTACAGTACTGTAAAGCATTGTATTAATCGCTATGCTACCATGCTGCCTTTACCTTGCTTAAATAGGAGATTTGTAGGATGTGGGAATGAAGTAACCTGAGCATTATGAAGATGTGTGAGCTTATTCCCTCTATGACAGCAGAATTTTTGATTAACAACACAAATTTCTCCTGTCCTATACCTCTCAACATTATGAAGGGTAAATACAAGCAGGCTTGTTCCACTGAGGTTGGGTGGGACTACAACTAGAGGTCATGGGTTAAGGGTGAAAGGTGAAAAGTTTAAGGGGCACATGAGGGGAAACTTCCTCACTCAGAGGGTGGTTAGAGTGTGGAATGAGCTGCCAGCACAAGTGGTGCAAGTGAGCTCATTTTCAATGTTTAAGAGAAGTTAAGATCGGTACATGGAGGGTAGGTGTATGGAGGGCTATGGTCCCGGTGCAGGTCGATGGAGGCAGGCAGTTTAAGTGGTTTGGCATGGACTAGATGGGCCAAATGAACAATTTCTATGCTATAAAAACACAAAATGCAGGCAGAACTCAGCATCTATGGGAGGAGGTAGTGACAACATTTCGAGCCGAAACCCTTCATCAGGAATTTCTATGCTATACGTTTCTATGACCATTGAATTTCTGTGCAATTTTTCATGGTGATTCCTGGCCTTTGGGGGCAGTTTGGAGGCGTGAAAGATCTGAATTATCATGCTTGTATGATTATGATGTATAATAATTCAAATGAAACTTCATCAAATAGTCATACAACCAGGTCACTAAGTGCTCCTGTCATTTCCTGAGGAATGGAGATTAGTGAATAGTTTTTACTTTTGGTATTCTCCGCAGCTATTTTGGATTGATGAAGTTTTTTGACGTGCAGCTGTAGAAGCTCGAGTGGTTTTTGGCATAAACACAGAGGCCTTACTCACTTACTCAAGTGAAAGCAACTGTTCTGGTGTCGCTCCAGGCTTGAGCATGTACAGAGTTGATGGCCGAGCCACAAGCCTGGCGCCTGGGAAGCTAAACCTTGGCAGCGAGGAAGTCATCTTCAGCCAACTTGGCTGCATTTTTCACATGTCAGGTAGTGGTCCTTTCAAAAAAAAAATTATACTTGAACTTCCAAAGGACTTATGAGTTCATTTTTGGAATATTTTCAAACAGACTCTCAAGTCTGAAAGCCCTATAATAACATGCTCACAGATTATAGTGTTACCCTGGTACATTTTCCATGGGTGAGATAAGTCATTTATTCTCTGGGCATATGGTTCCACCTGCATTTGTGTCACTTACGTCTACCAGAACGTAGTCATGCTGCGTAGCTTTTCAGTCAAAATTGCTGAAAACTATCCCGAGACAATTGCATTTCTGGGCATTTTAGGTGGGAGGAGGAGATGATGATTTTTGTCAGTTGTATGCACATTAAAGCTATTTGTTATACGCAGGGATCATCTCTTCCTGTTTTCACAGACCAGTCAGTACAGCAATGACAATACAATTTATGCTCTTTGGCTTATTTTATATATTTACTATCAAATGTTCTGCAATATTCAAAAAGAATTCAAATATATCTCCAAATGACAAAAAGTCTTACCTTTCACTAACTGCAAAGGATGTAAAACCACAGATATTTTATTATCACAGAAAAAATGAATATACCACCCTTTACAAAAGAAAAGACCAAATTATGGACCTGCTATAATAACAATTTTAAGTGGCACTTGAAATGGGTAATGTGTTTTGAAATCCAGTTAATCAAAAGCTTCTAAATGACATCTCCAAAATTTTCTCAAAGCACAAGCTTTCACAAGTAAAGGTGATACTTTCAGGCTGCATTTAAGCTATACTTATATAAAGAGTGCTTCACTTTATTGCCATAGGTAAATCTTACTTAGCTTTCTGTTTCCTTTGCAGACACTTGTCTGTAAGAATTCAGGAGTCATATTCTGCAGTAAGGGCAGGGTGGTAGGCAAGATTACGACTTTTACAAATGGGTTGTTTCGGAAGCAGGTCAAAAGTTAAATGGTCTAAGAACACTGGTGCATTGCGAAGCTAACCAGCCGGACTGCCTTCAAGGTGTGTGTGAGTAACTCCCTCAGCAGTCTGAAATGCCATGTTTCACCCAGATCTTCATTATATGTAGATACTCTTTGGACTGATGCCATATGAAAAAAGGGCTGGAGCTGTACATTGTGCATTAAAGAGATATCACAGCCTGACTTTGATACTGGGTGTTCACCAGCTTCATCTTCTGACCATGTTCAGAGAGAGGGAGAAATATAATTATTTTATTTTATTTTATTTTTATTTGATCATTTTATTTATTTAGAATAGGCCCTCTGGCTCTTTGGCAGCCCCCGACAACCCCCGATTTAACCCCATACTAATCACGGGACGATTTACAATGACCAATAAACCTACTAACCAGTATATTTTTGGACGGTGGTGGGAAACTGGAACACCTGGAGAAAACTGGGGAGGTTATACATACTCCTTACAGAGGACACCGGAATTGAACTCCAAACTTCAATGTCCTGAGCTGTAATAGCATCGCGCTAGCTGTTATGATTTCTGAACATCTCAAGTTTCTGCAGCAGGAGCTCACAATGCGATCTTGATGTCTTAAAAGACACACCATCAGTAGGAAGCCCTCTATCCTGGAAATTCTGAAAGCTTCTTTTGCCTTCCACTCCCTACCCAAGCAGAAGGAAATAAACACCACTGTCTTTACATATGCAGCATTCTTACCATTGTGTGGACCTGCAGTACAAATTAAGAGATGGAATATTAGCACCCACCTGGAAAGAGTCAAAGGTGAGTGACAACTATTACATCTGCAGTTCCAACCCCACTGGGTAGCTGCAGTTCTAATTCCAGCCAAAGGTCAACATGCTTCAGAAATCGTTGGAGACAGAGTTTCTCAAGCAAGGCTCTCCTCTCAATGTAGGAGAAATACATATGGAAAACATACTGTCAATGGAGCAAGCTTCATCTGTATTCCTCTTCCCTTTCACATCTTCAGAAAGGTCACTGAAGTCCTTAAGTTTGAATGGAATTGGTATTGTAGAGTCACCAATTCATAGAGTAATACAACGTGGACACAGGCCCTTTGGCCCAATGAGTCCAGCCAACCTTGGTGACCAATCAGATAGTCTTAACGTCCTGTGTTCAGCCTAGATCCCTTGCTCCACGTACCTGTCTCAAGTGCTTCTTAAGTGATAGTAGAGTACCTGTATCCACCACTTTTCCTGGCAGCCTGTTCCATATACTCAACACGCTCTGCATGAAAAAGTTGATCTTGTTCATTTTTAAATCATTTTTCTCTTACCCTCTATCAATGCCCCCTCATTTTGGATTCCACTATCCTACTACTTTATCTTTGCCCTTCATAATTTTTAACCTTTTGATGAGGTTACTTCTCGTTCTCCTACATCCCAAGAAACAAAGACCTCGTCTGGCAAAACCCTCCCCATTAACTCAGGCCTTCTTGGCTGGGCAGTTTGCTCAAAAATCTTTTCTGCACTCTTTCCAGTTTATCTACATCTTTCCTATGACATAGTGACCAAAACAATATACAGCAATGTCTTATACAACTGGAACAGATGTCCCAACTCCAAAACTCATTGCTCAAGCTGTTGATAGACAGTGTGCTAAGTGCCTTTCTCACTGATTTGTCTGCCTGTGGTGCCATTTTCAATGAACGGTGCACTTATTTCCCTAATCCCTCTGTTCCATTACACTACTTAGTGCCCTACCTTTCAAAGTGTAAATATTATGCTGGTTATGCGCATTAGCAGCAGACCAATCGATTCGCAGAGAGAGAGAGCTTTGCACAGGTCAGGGAGAAGAGTTTTTAAAAAAGAGCGTTTCACGGGGCTCCGCGCATTAACAGTGGACCAATCAATTCAAAGTTCATTAGCAGGAGTAAATAAAAGTAAAGCAGGGTCAAAGCAGAGCGGCCATTGTGTGAGTGGACCAGTGCAGGAGTGGGAACTTGAGGCTTTGGCTCAAGGGGCTTCAATATGGAGGCACAGGTAAGCAGCAGGTAAGGCTTTTGTAGTGGTTGAATAAAAAGTTACTAAATTACAGCTAATTAAATAAAGGGATGATGTGGGATTAGGTGATGTGCTGCAGCTGCATGATGTGGGAGCTGGTGGACCCCATTATGGTTCCTGGTGACCACATTTCTAGCAAGTGTTGGCTGCTTGAGGAACTCAGGCTCAAAGTTGATGATCTAGAATATGAACTTCAAACACTGTGGCACATCAGGAAGGGGGAGAGTTACCTGGATTCTCCGTTTCAGGAGGTAGTCACAACCATTAGATTAACTGCCTCAAATTCGGTCTGTGATTAGGGGCAAGAGGGTGTGACTGCGAGTGAAGCAGGTAGTGGGATCCAAGAGACAGTGCTGGACCAGCCTCAGCCCTTGAGCTTGTCCAATAGGTTTGAAATTCCTGCTCTCTGTGTGGATGAGCAACCTAACTTTGGCACAATAGTTCAGAAAGCCATTCGGGGGGCGGGGGGAAGAGAAGAGAAATGCAGTAATAATTGGAGATAGTATAGTCAGAGGAATAGACAGAGTTCTCTATCATGAGGACAGAGCATACCAAAGGCTGTAATGTCTGCCTGGTGCCCGGGTTCAGGACGTCTTATCTGACCTGCAGAGGAATTTGCAGTGGGAGGGGAAAGATCCAGTTGTCATGGTCCATGTGGGTACCAACGACATAGGTAGAATGAGGAAAGAGGTTCTGCTAAGGGAATTTGAGCAGCAAGGGACTAAATTAGAAAGCAGAACCAAAAAGGTGGTAATTTCTGGATTACTACCTAAACCACGTGCAAATTGGCACAGGGCAAAGGAGGTTAGTGAGTTTAATGTGCGGCTGAAGGATTGGTGTGGGAGAAGTGGACTTGAATTCATGGGAAATTGGCGCCAGTACTGGGGAAGAAGGGAGCCGTGGCAATGGGATAGGCTCCACCTAAACCGTGATGGGACCTGGATCCTAGCAAATCACATAAGGCATATCAGAAAGGCAATGTCAGAATAATCGTTGGGGATTTTAACATGAAAGTGAATTGGAAAAACCAAGTCAGTACTAAACCTCGAGAGAGAATTTGTAGAATGTCTAAGGGATGGCATTTTAGAACAGCTTGCTGCTGAGCCCACTAGGGGATCGCTGTGCTGGATTGGGTGTTGTGCAATGATCTGGAGGTGATAAGAGAGCTTAAGGTTCAGGAACCCTTAGGGAACAGTGATCACAATATGATCGAGCTCACAATGAAATTTGAGAGGGAAAAAATAAAATCCAATGTGCCAGTATTTGTCAGGCAATAGTCAGTGATGATATAAAATCTAAGGAGCAGATTGTTGAATCCATCTGGGTAGAGATTACAAATAGTAAAGTGAAAAAAAAAATCACTAGTAGGAGCTGTCTATCAGTCACCAAGTAATAACATTATAGTGGCATAGGCAATAAACAGAGAAATATCTAAGGCGTGTAAGAATGGAGCAGCAGTTATTGTGGGGGACTTTAACTTGCACATAGGTTGAGTGAATCAGTTGGTCAAGGCAGACTTGAGGAGGACTTCATAGAATGCATCCATGATAGCTTTCTTGAACAGCATATTACTGAACCTACAAGGGAACATGTTATCTTAGATCTCGTCCTGTGCAATGAGACAGGTAAAATTAGCAATCTTGTAGTTAGGGATCCTCTTGGCAAGAGTGATCACAGTCTGATTGAGTTTCTCATACAAATGGAGGGTGCAATATTTAAATCAAAATCCTCTGCATTATGCCTAAACAGTGAAGACTACAATGGGATGAAGGAGGGATTTGTCTAGTGTAGACTGGGAACACAGGCTATAAGGTGGGATGGTTGAAAAAAAGTGGAAGACTTTCAAAGAGACTTTTCACGGTGCTCAACAAAAGTATATTCCAGTGGAAAGCAGGTCAGTAAGGGCGGGGAGAGCCAGCCTTGGATAACTAAGGAAATAAAAGGAGGCATCAAACTAAGAGCTCGTGCGTACATAGTCGCCAAGAGTAGTGGGAAAATAGAAGATCGGGATAAAGCAACAAAGAACCACTGAGTGAGCAATAAAGAAAGGGGAACGAGATTAGGAAAATAAACTAGCACAAAATATAAAAATGGATAGAAAATGTTTTTATAATTATATAAAGGGTGGCTAAAATGAAATTAGATCCCTTGGATGATGAGAAGGGGGGATTGATATTGGGTAATGAGGAAATGGCAGAGATTTTGAATGACTATATTGTGTCAGTTTTCACAGAGAGAGACACATCTAATGTGCCATTGAGTGATGATATGGATGCAATGGGAGGTGAGGACCTCGATACAATACCTACCACTAAAGAGGTAGAGCTGAGCAAACTTGTGGGCCTGAAGGTAGACAAGTTCCCTGGTACTGATGGAATGCATCCCAGGGTACTGTGAGAAATGGCATAAGTTATAGTAGAGGATTTGGTGATAATTTACCAAGATTCTCTGGACTCTGGGCAGGTTCCAGCAGATTGGAAGACAGTGAATGTCAAGCCACTGTTCAAAAAAGAATGTAGGCAAAAGGCAGGTAACTAAAAGGCCAATTAGTTTAACATCTGTGGTTGGGAAAATGCTTGAAACCATCAATGAAGAAGAAATAGCAAGGCATATGGAATGAAATGGATCCATCAGGCAGATGCAGCATAGATATTTAAATGGTAAAAATTGCAGTGAGTTGCTATGCAGAGGGACTTGGGAGTCTTCTTTTTCTTCTTGTTTTATGACGGTTGGCACCCAGCTTAACGGTGCATAACTGCCACTTTCTGTTCCGGCATATGGATCAGACGATAGACTCACATTCTAAATCCCTTCACCCATTCACACACACACACATACCCACCCTAATCTACACTTTATCCTTACTTCTTTGGCCATCCTAGTACCCTATTCCTGCTTATCCATCATATCCAAAATAAACCCTGTATCCCTTAAGGAAGCTAAAAGTACCCTGACCTGTGCTCTCTCACCTATGACCAGTAACCATTTTAATGTGATTTCCTGCACCCCCAATTCCCTTAGATTAATTCTCATCATCTCTCTCTGTATCCCATACTTCCTGCAACTCAAAATTACATGTTGTATTGACTCCTCCTCCTGACATTCCTCATACAATCCTGTCTGGTGTTTCCCTATCATTTTCAATGTTTTGTTTAGTGCACAGTGCCCCAGCCTTAACCCAGTCCACACAGTTTCCTCTCTTCTGTATCCACTGTCTACCCTAGTACCTGTAACACTCTTTTGTATTTGATATAAATGCCTCCCTTTACCCTCTCTGTCTGATCTTTCTTGCCACATTTGGATGATCCTTTCCCAGATTACACACTGAGCCTCTGCTTTGCTGATACTAATGTGCATTTGTATATTTTCTTTCTTTAACACCCTCTTTGCCAAATCATCCACCCTGTCATTACCCTTCACCCCTACATGAGCTGGAACCCATAGAAACTTAACCTGACCTCCCTGATTTGCAACTCTTGTGACTGACTGAAGGACTTCATAAAGTACATCTTGCTGGTTGAATCTATGGGTTAGAATTAGAAAGGGTTGGATCATTCAAACTTCTGGGAGTTATATTTGATTCACGGTTAACATGGGCAGACCATATCAGGAAAGTTGAGGAGAAATGTAAAAAAGTAATAAATGTGATGAGATGTTTGACTGGTAGGGAATGGGGAGCAAGTTGTTCAGCATTAAAGAGAATGTATGTGGCTTTTGTAAGATCTGTGTTGGACTATGGAAGTGGATCAGCCGCTAGGTCTCTTATAAGGAAACTGGATGTGATTCAGGATCAGGCTTTGAGAATGTGCAGTGGGGCTTTTAAAACATCACCAGTATTAGCCCTACAGGTGGAATTGGGAGTAATGCCTTTGGAACTAAGAAGGATGCAATTGATGGCAAAATGCATGGCTAATTTGCAGGGGAACAATGATTTTCACCCCGCAAAAGGAGTGTTGCAGGAATGCTGGGAGAATGGGAGGTTTCAGAGGGATAACTTTAGTCAGGTAGGGAATGATCTCACTAAAGAATGTGGAGTGTTTGATTGAAGGATAAGTCCTTTAGTAGTTTATCCGGTTATAGTTCCATGGAAGATTGTATGGCCTGACATAGACTGGCATTTGGTAGAGGTACAAAGGAAAGAAAAATATAAAACTGATTTGGTAAGTGCATTTAACTATCATGTGATGGAAAAGTATAGTGATTATGCTCAGATTTATACAGACGGTGCTAAGGAACCTGAAACAGGAGTAATAGGGTTTGGGGTGGCTATACCAGCGAAATAAATTGGAATCAGCAGAAGAACATCTAATAAGTTAGGGGTGTATACAGTGGAGATGTTGGCAGTGTTGGTTGAGTTGTGATGGGTGGAGAAAGCTAGACAAGTCAAAGTGTTGATATGCTCAGATTCATCCTCAGTTCTAGCAAGTTTAAGGTCTTTTCACTAAAAACAGCCAGAACTTGGGAGTGTCTGTGCGTGAATCACAAATGTTGGTTTGCATGGTCAGCAGGCTATCAAGAAGGCAAATAGAATATTGGCCTTCATTGCTAAAGGGACTGAATTTAAGAGCGGGGAGGTTATGCTGCAACTGTAAGGGTACTGGTGAGACCGCACTTGGAGTACTACATGCAGTTTTGGTCTCCTTACTTGAGCAAGGATATACTAGCTTTGCAGGTGGGTTACAGAGGAGGTTCACTAGGTTGTTTTCAGAAATGAGACTCAGAGGAGAAATTGAGTTGCCTGGGACTGGAATTCACAAGAATGAGAGGAGATCTTATAGAAACATATAAAATTATGAAAGGGATAAATGAGATAGAGGCAGGAAAGTTGTTTCCACTGGTATGTGAAATTAGAACTAGTGGCATAGCCTCAAGATTCATGGGAGTAGATTTAGAATGGAGATGAGTTGGAACTGCTTTTCCAAGAGAGTGGTGGATCAGTGGAATTTTCTGCCCAATGAAGCAGTGGAGGTTACTTCAGTAAATATATTTAAGACAAGGTTGGATATATTTTTGCATAGTAGGGGATTTAAAGGTCATGGGGAAAAAGCAGGTAGGTGGATATGAGTCCATGGCCAGAACAGCCATGATCTTATTGAATGGCGGAGCAGGCTCGATGGTCAGATAGCCTACTCCTGCACCTATCTCTTATGTTCTTATTTTGTGTTCTTATGTTTGACTTTCCAAAATACATCACCTCATACCTTGAGCCAAAGTTTGGCCTTAAGCAAAACTTTGCCTGAACTTACAGCAATCTTTCAAAATTCCTGAAACTCCAGATTTCACTGATAAAATCAAGCAAGCATTCACAACCATTTTGAATATAAGAAACTGAAAATCCTGGAACCTGAAGCAATGAACTATCAGCTCCCAAGGGGTTACCAACCTTTTTTATGCCATGGACCCCCACCATTAACCGAGGGATCCACAGACCCGAGTTGGGAATCCCTGAGCCAGAGGAACTGGGTGCTTTCAGCAGTAGAGTCAGAATCAAAGTCAGGTTTAATATCACTGGCAAATTTTAAATTTATTGTTATATGGCTGCAGTTCATTGAAATACATAATAATAAAAACTGTAAATTACAGTAAGTATATATATTTTTTTAAAGTGAAATTAAGTAAGTACAGGTAGTGCAAAATGAGAAAAAAAAGTAGTGAGGTAGTGTTCATGGGTTCAATGTCCATTCAGGAATCAGATGGCAAAGGGGAAGAAGCTGTTTTTGAATCATTGAATGTGTGCCTTCAGGCTCCTGTACCTCCTCCTTGATGGTAGCAATACGAAGAGGGCATGTCCTGGGTGATGGGGATCCTTAATGATGGATGCCACCTTTTTGAGGCATCACTCATTGAAGATGTTCTGGTTGCAGGGGAGTGCCCATGCTGGAGCTGAGTGAGTTTACAACTTCCTGCAGCTTATTTTGATCCTGTGCCGCAGTAGGTTTTCACTCGAAACGTCAACGATTTCCTCCCTCCCACAGAATCTACTCAACCCGCTGAGTTCCTCCAGCAGAATGGAAACAATTCTCCCTCCTATGAACAAATCTACAAGTCATTACTGATACCTTTAATTTTGTTTTCACACGCACGTATTAGGCACAGCACCCACCCTGCAAACTGCCCTTTCCCTTCTAAAAAGTGCTATAGGGCTGTTAAAGCAAAAAGTTCACCTCATCTTAAAGGTTTCTTCTGCAGTCAGTTAATCTGATCAACTATTCTTGTTTACTCCCCCATTATCTATTATTACCCTCACTACATTGCAATGTAAACACTTTAAATCACTTTTTATAATGTATTTATGCACCATTTATTCCATATCTGTACTTTAACCTCTTACTTTATATTTTCTATAATTATTGAATGTTGTTTTTTGTTGCATGACCAACACTCACAGCAAATTCATAATACAATGTATATGGCAAATACAGTTGATAGTTGATCCTGGATCAAAGTGGCAGTGGAACTGCTCGTCATACTGCTAATTGCCAAGTCCTCCATGAGCGCTTTACCCTTTTCATTAGCTAGAAGGTAGAACATGGCAACCAAACTTGGCAGCTCTGATATCAGATCAATATTACAGATGCATCATCAGCACGACTAACTACATATTGCCAATGTTAACATGTTTTGCAGACTCTATCCAACTAAAGGATTTGGCAAGCAGTGCAAGTTGTACTTAAATGCCTGCTTATTATTCGCACATGAACTTGGAACCGGAGCAGACCCTGTAGGGATACATCCCAATTTTGCAGCCTTATCCAAACCCCAGGGTTGTTTTCCTCTTCAGTGCAATTGTCTTAAAAGGTCTTTCATAGAACCCACTCAGTTTTACTTCAGCAGATTTCAGTAAGATAATAAGGGGTGGCATGGTAGCGTAGCGGTTAGCACAGTGTTTCACAGCACAGGCAACCCAGGTTCAATTCCCATCACTGCCTCGTAAGGAGTCTGTATATTCACCCCGTGACTGTGTGGTTTTCCTTGCATGGACCACAGACGTACCAGTTAGTAGGTTAATTGGTCATTGTAAATTAA
Source organism: Hemitrygon akajei (assembly GCF_048418815.1). NCBI lineage: Eukaryota > Metazoa > Chordata > Chondrichthyes > Myliobatiformes > Dasyatidae > Hemitrygon > Hemitrygon akajei. Next base: position 167,837,144 of record NC_133133.1, read on the forward strand.
TCTGTGATTAGGCTAGGGTTAAATCGGGGGTTGCTGGGGAGCATGGCTCGAAGAGCCAGTAGAGCCTATTCCATGCTGTATCTCAATAAATAAATAAGACCATGAGATACAGGAGCAGCATTTTGGCCATTTGGGTCATCAAGTCTGCCCCCCTATTCCATTATGGCTGATTTATTATCCATGTCAACCTCATTGTCCTGCCTTCTCCTCATAACCTTTGACACCCATCATGAACCTATCATCCTCCGCTTTAAGTATACTTAATGACTTGACCTCCACAGCTGTCTTGTGGCAATGAATTCCACACATTCACCACACTCCAGCTAAATCAATTCCTCCTCATCTGTGTTCTAAAGGTTCCTCCTTATTCTGAGGCTATGTCCTCTGGTCCTAGACTCCTCTACTACAGGGAACATCCTCTCCATATCCACTCTGTCTAGGCCTTTCAATATTTGATAGTTTCAATGAGAATGGAATAAAAATACAATAGGTTCTCTGAAACCCAGGTAATCACAGAGTTAGCCACCTAGCAATGAATGATTCTTTCTTCTTCCTTCAGTAGATTGTGACAGACAGAACTGTCAAAGAAATTTTCCAGTATCATAGGATTCCTAATGATTCCAATAAAAGGTCATTGACTGAAAACATTAACCATGGTTTTCTCTCTCTCTGCCATTTCTGCATGATTTGCTGAGTATTTAAAGCATTTTATGTTTCAGTTCATTATTATTAAAGATGAAATTCTGCCTCACTGTGTGCAATACCAGTTATTTTAAGGTTCTGTAATTACATTGGTTTGTCAACCTCTGGTTAATACCATTGGCCACTGAATCTAAACAGGCATCATCCACAAATACAAGTCCCTTGGAGAATATAATGCCTCTGAAAGTTTGATAAAAATTATTGCTGAAATATAAGCTTAGAAATTAATGTCTGTTAGTTCTTGTTTTAATGCTGCTCTGTGCATCTTCTCCCTTTGCAGTCTATTTTCCTGTCACAGAACAATCCAGGAGAGTACTTTGATCCCTATCCCATGGACACATACTTGTGAATTATATGAATCCCCTCCTCCTTCCTTTTCTCCCATGTTCTACTCTCCTCTCCTATCAGAATCCAGCCTTTTCCCACCCACCTGGCTTCACTTATCATCTTCTAGCTAGTCTCCTTTCCTTTCTCCCCCCCCCCCCCACCCCCACCAGCACCTTTTGATTCTGGCTTCTGCCCCCCTTTCTTTTCAGTCCTGGCAAAGGGTCTCGGCCCGAAATGTCAACTGCTTACTCATTTCCATAGATGCTGCCTGACCTGCTGAGTTCCTCCAGCATCTCGTTTCGCATTGCTTTGGATTTCCAGCATCTGCAGACTTTCTTGGGTTTCGTATATGAAAGCTGATTTCTATATTCAGGTCAGTAAAATTCACTCTCCAAATCTGTACCGCCTTCTTAATAACACAGTGAATGTGATCAGAGATAACCCAATCACAAAACCATGGTTGTTTACAGCACAGAATGATGCCATCTTGTCCATTGCGTCTGTGCTTGGCTGTATGCCAGAGCAATACTACAGCCTTCTCTTCTCCCCACATCATTGTGCATTCACGCTGATTCTCCCCAGCTGACCCTGTCTTCAAAGACGGTCCCAAAAGCAATTTTTCTTAAGAAAATTATCTCAAACCAATTACCACATAATTGACCCCACACGTTCATGTAAAGACCTCAGATCTGTAATTTGAGATTTAATTCCCTGTCTCTTTACTTAAAGAGGGGCCACAATTGCTATTTTCTAATCCATTGGGATGTCATCAGATTGCGATAAGCTTTGAAAAATATCATGAGGATCTACAATGCTGCAGGCACCCAAATGGAAATTATTTGCACCAGGAACCTTGTTTATCTTATGTTTTTGTAGCTCTCTAAAATACCTCTAATCGTTTTCATTGTACCTTTCTCTCTTGACATGTGGATCTCACTTGCCTGTGGTAAAAACAGTTAAAATTATTGATTTAGCAATTACACTACTTCCCACTGGCAAATACTCAGAAACACAGTCTTTCAATTTCTTTAAAAGTACTCGACATATAACGTTTTACCCAACCAGCTCGAAGATTGGGTGGGGTTCAATTTGTGCTACTGCCTGTAAGGAATTTATACATTCTCACCATGTTTCCTCCTGGTGCTCTGGTTTCCTCCCACATTCCAGAAATGTGCAATTTAGGTAGATGTACAAGAAAGAGTTGAGCAGACTCGAAGGGCCAAATGGCCTAATTCTGCTCCTATATCTTATGGCCTCATCATCTTATAATCTTAATAAGTTAAGGGCAAGTTATGTTGGCACTAGAAGCATAGTGACACTTGCAGGCTGACCCCAATACATTTTAAACTGTGTTGGTCATTGACACAAACAATTCATTTCACTGCCTGCTTCAATGTACATGTGACAAATAAAGATAAGCTTTAATCTAGAATCCACTTGAACAATATCTGGAAGTAGATCGTTATATTTTTCATAACATTCCATGCATTCCTTGATTAATAATGTCACAGTATATCCGTTAGCATGTACACAGTTCACTTGTGTAGTAAAAGTCTATATCATCTTTCCCCCACACCAACCCCCTTCCTCTATTCCCCACTCTGACCTTTCACTTCTTCTCACTTGTCCCAGGCCCCCTCCTTCTTCCCTTTCTCCTATTGTCCACTCTCCTCTCCTATCAGAGTCTTTGTTCTCCAGCCCTTGACCTTTCCTACCCACCTGGCCTCACCTTTCACCTTCCAGCTAGCCTCCATCTCTCTCCACTTTTTTATTCAGGCATCTTTCTCCTTCCCTCTTAGCCCTGAAGAAGGGTCTCGGCCCAAAAAGTCAGAGTTTGCTCTTCTCCACAGATGTTGCCTGACCTGCTGAGTTCCTCCAACACTTCATGTGTGTTGCTTTGGATTTCCAACATCTACAGACTTTCTTGTGTCTGTATCATGGGTGTGAAAGACACTGCAGTAAATTTTTCTATTTTTATTCAACATGCTTCTTGTGATAAATATCTTTTCCTTTCGGGCACGCAATTTTAATTAGGAGGAATTTAATTCAAACTATCTTACTAATTTAGAAATTCTACCATTATATTCTCTTTCTGTGATTTTTTTCTTCCTGTTTGATTTAAATTATTTAAGAGATTAATTCTGAGCAGTTATTAGTGTACAGAAAATGGGTTCAACTGAAAGTTTACTTCACAAATTTTACAATTTCTCTAATGAAAACTCATATTAAAGAAGGCACACACAAAATAATTGGATTTTATATAGATCATTATATACTAATTATCATTTAGAAACCTTTAGTAGAATGCACATTTAATTTAAGGATGAGACATGAGCTGCTTAATTTGTTATTTATTATTCCTTTTTAGAATGTATGAAACTGAAATGAAACAGAAGTTTAATTATGGCAGGTGCTACATTTCTGATTTTTAAAAGTATAAGGTCAGCTGATCAGATGTTATATTTCTATTAATTCAAGGTTTTGCACAATAGTCATAATAAGCAGACAACAATATAACTGTTTAGCTGTTTTACTGAATTATTTGTCCATAATTGATTCTCTGATTTTCCACAATAGTTTGTGATTTTGTGTCGTTGAAATTTTACAACTTTGCATAGCACTCAAGTGCACTCCGTGCCTGAATTCTGTGGAAATGTTTGGGTAAATAAAATGGGAGACTTATTAATGGATTGTTGGCAAGTTTCCTCGGGTTGGCCTCTGCCTCTGATGTACTAACTCCTGAAGGTCCCTGGATATGAATCTAGCAGACATCTTGGCATCACTTCCATGACTTTCAATTGTACAGACTGTAGGCAGCTCAAAACCTCACAAGACAAAGACTATCACAACATATCTGGAGGATCTTCATTGTAAGCTATAGGGAATCTTCAGGGTTGTGATCTGGTACACAGAATCCAGTACTGGAAGTCACTTTAACTTTAGCTAAAAAAAAGTGCAATTGATGACAGTTCTTCATCAGGTTCACAAGTCCCATTTCTTCACATCCAGTTGCATTCCCAACACCTTCCCTAGCAGCCAAAGTCCCAACCACTCTTCCTCCTCCTCATCCCTCCAATAACCTGACCTGAGTGTTGATCTATTAATCTCCTATGCAAATGATGCCTTACACTTTTGCCTCTCCATTCTCTTGACCTTAAACTTGCCTCCCTGAAATCTGGAACCATATGATACTTAATCCCACTACTTACTATACATTGGAAGAGCAAGCAACATCGTACTCAGTGTGAGTAAGACTAAGGAATTGATTGTGGAATTGAAGAAGGGGAAGTCAGGAGAATATAGTCATTATTGAGAGGTCTACAGGGGAAAGGGTGAGCAGTTTCAAATTCCTGGTTATGAACACCTCAGAGGATCTACTCTGGACTCAGCATATTTAGGTAATCATGAAGAAGTCACCCCAGCTGCTATACTTCATCAGGAGAACAAGGAGGTTGGATATGTCACCAAAGACCCTACAGGAAAATTCTACAGATGTGTTGTGGAGATTATTCTGACTGGTTGCATCCCCATCTGGTATGGAGGTTCCAATGCACAAGATCGGCAAAGAGCTACAGAAGATTATAGAGTCAGTCAGCTTCGACATGGGCACTAGTCTTCCTACCATCCAGGACGTTTTCCAAAGGAGTGCCTCAAGATGGTGGCATCTTTCATGAAGGACACTCACTACCCAGGATATGCCCTCTTGTCTTTACTATCATCTTCTTCCCCTCCACTGTTAGATTGCTGAACAGTCCATGAACCGTATGCCTCTATATTTCTCTCTTTGTGCGCTATATATTTTTATTATAGCTTATAGTAACTTTTATGTATTTAACTGCACTGCTGCCACAAAAAATCAAATTTTATGCTATGGGTCAGTGATAATAAACATGATTCTGATTCTGAAGTAGAGGAAGAATCTCTGAATACATTAAATGTGCAAATCTTGTCCTATGACATCTAGTACCTTGCCTCTCAAGCACAATGGAATAAAGCAAAGACAATTTGGGGTGTGGGGTGGGGATGGTATGGTCAAAACAATCATTGGCCATTAATCATCATTCTTGGCACTAAAGAATTTCGAGGTCAAATAGCTTTAATGCTGTGACAATAAGAATCATTAATTGCCAGATATTGTCCAGTTGGCAGAAGTGCTATTGCCCGTTTATTGATGTGCTTATTCTTGTGGTAATCTTTCTTTTGCTGTAATTAACATAAGTTTGCAGTTTCCACAGTGAATTACACACAGTCATTATGGATTTATGCAGTGATTAAAACATCAATTAAGCCACAAATTATGGGCCAGACTTGACTAAACTAAACCAAGCTGCATTTTTCACATCGCCCACACCCGGAACATCACACAGTAGAGATTAAAAGCTTCTAGAATGTTGCAATAATTATTATTTACAAATCTGCACATACTTTATTGAATAAAATATACAGTAGTTTACAATCTGTAGAAATTTGTTAAAATGTATATATTTGGGACTTGAAAATGACTAAATTTCAAACAATGATCATGTGAGCACATTTTCTGCTGTGTATTCCCTGTGTGAATGTTTAAGTAACTGAGAGATTCTATGTTGGAATATTATTTCAAGATTGTTTAATGTCACTTCCAGTACAGAAGTGTAAAGGAGAATAAAATAATGGTTACTCCGGATCTGATGCAGTATACGAATATCTCTCTCTCTCTACTGCCCATTAAGCCGCTGGCAATCAGGGCAGCGATGAAGGTCCTCTATCAGTGGTGGAGCTCAGCGCTTCCTTCATCATGTCAGTAGCTCGGTTTTCGCTACTGCTAGTCGTGCAAGCCCCTGAGGAGACTCAGGAATACCGTCACACTCAGATGTAGAAGGAAGTGCAGATCTTCCACCTTTAATGCTGGGTTTTTCATTCCCGCCACGTGGACTTGATATAGTCATGGACCAAGGGTTCCTACAAGTCAGCAGGGATAGTTCATATTATATCATCCAGCCTCCTTGCAGATCCTAGAATCTTCTCCTCTGTGCAGCTGCTAGTCTCTTGTTTCGACAAGCTTCAAAAAGTGTATTTGTTTTTGGAATCTGGTCTTGGGCATGTAAACAACATGGTCTGCCTACTGGAGCTGAAAATATATATAATTAAGATGTTCATGCTGGATGTATTGGCTTGGGAGAGGACTTGACAATGGTTCATTTATCCTGTCAGTGGATTTGGAGGGCTTTGCAGGGGCAGCAGTACTTTAGATCATACATAGTCTGAGCTTATAGAAACCATATCTTGAGAGGCTAAGACTCACTACTGCCCAGTAAACCATAAGCTTTGTACAAAGTTGCAGGTCTTGACCTTCAACTCTATCAACCTTTGAGCAGCCAAAGGCGAGATCCAGTTGTGCTGAAGGCAGGAGTGCATTTCATCATCAGCTCCTGCCTTCACTGATAAGTGGTTCCTGACAATGAGAAGTTGCACAGGTTTCCAGGGCCACGTAGATACACTAAGACCACTTACCAGCATTAATTCCTAGCATCTTCCAAAGGCAAAATCACCACTGTCTACAAGGACAAAGGCATTAATTGCTTGGGATTGAAACTAACTGCTGATTCTCCTACAAGTCACACACTTTGGATATACTTTGGGACTCCTGCTTGTGTGAGCACCTACAAAGACTGCAGCGGTTCAGGATGATAGCTTAACCACCAGCTTCTCATCGGTGGTAAGAGATTGACCATAAATGATGGACAGCCATACTTTGCAGTGTTAATGAAGTATATCCTGTTTATCAGTAACTGTTAACCAACCTCAAACTATAATTTATGTCTAATCTGTTCTGTCAGGAGTTGCATTCTATTTCTTTCAATATGTTTGAGAAAAGCACACATTCCAATTGATGGTTATACAGCTTCCTGTTTAATTAAACGCATACTCTCTTTAGGATGGTGGTGAATATGGTAATGTGGGTTGAGACATTTGATGTAACGGTGTTTGCCGAGCTTGGCAATTAGCTTGCAGATGTTTCACCGCCAGTTGAGGTGACATCCTCGAGCAGTTGTTGGCGTTTCTCTCTGGGAATGCTCATGTTTGCATAGGCGACCATTCGCTCGCCTCGGTTCTGATTGGATACCACTTCAGATGACCTTTGAATTCTACTGCCTCACATTTCTTTGGCTCTTCGGGGTTCGATATGTTTGCTTACAGTGTTATCAGAAGAGAACCATGCTTCTAAAAATTCTCATGCCTGCTTCATGTTTGCCTGTTCCAGAACCTCCATGGTGTCCCATTTAAAGGGGTATCCTTTTCGGTCTTTGTGTAGCAGGATCAGCAACGGTAGACTATGTCTCGGTGCCCTGAGTTTGTGTTTCCATAAACAAGTTGAGAGTTCATGTCCTGTCTGGTTGACCTAGTTCTTGTTGCAGTCTCCACAGGTCATCCTGTACACCACATTGCTTTTGTCGGTTGTCCTTACTGGTACCTTCGTAAGTGAATGGGGGCCTATAAAAACACGAGCAGTCCTAGGGAGAAGCACCGACAAGTATGCACTGAGAATGTCACTTTAACTGCTGATGGAATGCCTGTAAGCTAATTGCCAAGCTCAGCAAACACTGCAACATCAAAAATATTCTCTGTCTTCTCATTTATTGCATTGAACATTTCTATGGTTACCTCCACCTCCTTGGTATGCTTTGATTCACTCTAGCTTCTTGCTACCTGCTCATCTGTTTTTTTCAGATGAAACTTTCCACTCTTGCTCCAAGACCACAGAGTAAGAAAATCATTGTACCTGGCTCCAGTCTAGAAGAGAAGCACTGAGTGAGTTACGAATGAGTGACAAACCCTCCTAGCTACAAACATCTCTTTGCTAAAACACGAAGTAGGTATTTAGGATCAGTGGAATTGTGAAAGTGGAGCCAAACTATTTGTCAATTAATGCTTCATTACCAACTTGTGACACAAAAAGAGCAAGCCATCTGCTCATTGGATTGCACAGTGACAAATATTTTTGTCTTTGTTTGTTGAAGTCTTTGTTTGCCCTAATTATCTGATTCACGTTTTAATTTTCTCTCCAAAAAACAATTGTCAAACATTTTATTTTCTTTATTCCACTGTAAGAACTGGAGGATATACGGTACATACGAATCCGTAAGGGACAGAATTAATGTGGCCAGAGGGTGCATTGAGGCTCCACTAGCCCTGTTCTAAGATTATCCCTGAATTAAAACAAAACACAGAAGCATAGAAATTTACAGCACATTACAGGCCCTCTGGCCCACAATGTTGTGCTGACCATGTAACCTACTCTAGAAACTGCCTAGAATTTCCCTGCCGCATAGCTATTTTTCTAAACTCCATGTACCTATCTAAGAGCCTCTTATAAGACCCTATTGTATCCACTTCTACCACCTTCATTGGCAGTGCATTCCACACACCCACCACTCTCTGTGTGAACAATTTTACTTCTGACATCCCCCTTGTACTTCCAAGCATGTTAAAACTAAATTAACTCTTGTTGGCCATTTAAGCCCTGGGGAAAAGTCTCTACCTAGCCACATGATCAATGCCTTTCATTACCTTATACACCTCTATTAGATCACCTCTCGTCCTCCATCATTCCAAGGAGAAAAGGCAAGTTCACTCAACCTATTCTCAAAGGCATGCTCTCCAATCCAGGCAACATTCTACATTGAAATGTCCTAAACCAAAACCTTAAACTCTGTTTCCATCAGCACTGAGCCCTGCTCATCCACTGTGTACCAGCGAACAAAACAACCAAAAGTGACATCCTTCAGACGGTTCATGAAACTACTTCTTACACTTCTTTTAAATTGTCTTTTTCTTGTGTTGTGTTTTACTATTTATTGTTGCATTTGTTATGTTATGATTGCACTTGCCCCGGGAAATGCTGTCTCATTCTGCCCTGCAGAACTGATGTATGGTTGGAATGACAATGAAGTTCTTGCATCTTGAATCTCAAATCTTCTTTCAAATGTGGTTCTGCTGCTGTTGTAGTTTGTGATCTACTATTCAGTTCCTGTGATCTACATTTTGGTGGTGTGCTTTCACGCCAACTGAGTAACCTGGCGTTTCACTCTCTGTGTGAGGCTTCAAGCAAAGCATTCAGTCTCGAAGCCTGGAGATGGGGAGCAAGCCCGTGATTGGCTCCATTCTTGCCAATCTCGCCGATTAAGCACTGAGGAAGATTGAAATCATCGACGTGAGTGCGGAGGACGTGTGTGTTCAGCGGCATCTACCAGCCTCTCACTCATGGCTGCTGGAAGAAGGCCTCTGTGTTTGAATGATCTCTCTCTCCCGTGATGCTGTTGGAGGACGGTGCCAGAGCAAGGTTTAATTGATGCATTTTGTTGATTGGACTTCATAGTTCATGTTATGATGTGTCTCTGTTTTCTGGTCACTCCTTTTTCTGTAGCTATTTTGGGCAATTTTGATTGGGGCGGTTTACAGATAATGACTGAGCTGAACTGAATAAGCTTGGACTCTTTCAATTTAGTGTTTTGCATACTGAGTCTTTTGCTTACCTTTTTTGTTGCTGTTTGCACAATGTGTTTTTTTTGTGCATGGGGGAGGGGGTTGATTTTTTTTCTTTAAACAGGTTCCATGATTTTTCTTTGATCCGTGGCTATCCGTGAGGAAGATGAATCTTTGGGTTATATACTGCATACATACTTCGATAATAAATGTACTTTGAATCCCATTTTTTTGCTTTTATTTGTTAATTATTAGTAACTTCATTATTCAGAATAATTATGTACTTAAGAAGGACATGGACAATCCTTAAAATAAATGATAAGTAAATTACTGCTTTTTATTAGGTAGATGGAATTGCATTTGAGACTTCCCCAGTGATAGTCGGCAAAGATCTATCAAAAGGCTTCAGAGAAATGTGGCTGCTGCATTCAGGAGAAAAGTGACAGATGGTAGATTAGTGCAGTTACCAGCTTCACTAAATAGTCAGCCTGCTTCAGTGACCGTTCTGAAACAACCTACATACCGGGAGGTATTGTGCTACAAACAAAAGCCTATCACAAATAATTCTCAATAGTTTTGGAGATGGTGCATTTCAAATCAAACACTTACTACAAACATGAGCGGAGTCTAATACATTAGAAAAGCATTCCCTGATATCATTGTTTTGAATGGGTAAATTAAATAAAGCATTGCCACATAAACACATTAAGCAATGGACTGTTTGCACCATAAGTACTAATTACTTGCCTTCTGCTTTTTTTGTCTCAAGGTGTGTCATGAAAGTTGTTGAATGACTAAAGGCTGAAGCTTATGGTTATTGCATTGCTTTAGGTTTCCCATGTGCAAAATTTAATGACTGACTATATTTAAAATTGAGCTTTGCTCAGCACTTTTCAATGACAATTAATCGAGAGAAATATCCAGTTAACCATAGCCTGGAAGAGAGCACAAAAATCTACTGTGGGACTCCACTGCAGAACTTGGGAAATACTGCACTATCCTAGGTGTCTTTCCCAGATGAAACCTTCTGCACCTGCAGGTGGAGATAAAATAATCTTTTTGCACATCCTGAAGAAACAGAGACATTGTTATGATTTTCCAACATGACAAAATCTGCAGATGCTGGAAATCCAAAGCAACACACACAAAATGCTGGAGGAACTCAGCAGGCCAGGCAGCATCTATAGAGATGTATAGATAGTCGATCTTTCGGGCTGAGACCTGAAACGTTGACTGTTTACTCTTTTCCATAGATGCTGCCTGGCCTGCTGAGTTCCTCCAGCATTTTGTGTATTGGTAATGATTTGGAAGCTTCAGTAAAAGTCAAGACAGTGGACAGATAATGCAGACAATTCAGGGACAAATGCAAATGCTGCAACATTTAACCATTTTTATTTTTTATTTATTTATTTATTTGTTTGTTTGTTTGTTTGTTTATTTATTTATTGAGATGCAGAACAAAATAGGCCCTTCTGGCCCTTCAAGCCATGCCACACAGCAATCCCCCAAATTAATCCTCGCCTGATCATGGGACAATTTACAATGAACAATAATCCTACCAATTGGCACATTTTTGGACTGTGAGAGGAAACCAGAGCACCCGAAGGAAACCCATGTGGTCACGGAGAAAACGTACAAACTCCTTACAGGCAGTGGTGGGAACTGAACCCTGGTCACCTGTACTGTAAAGCATTGTGCTAACCACTATGCTACTATGCCACCCATTCTCTGGCGTAAAGAAATAACCAAATAATAGTGAACAAAATAAGTTTAAGTCCAGCGTTAGCAAGCTGGCATAGTAGCATAATGGGCCATCATAGTCTTTGGCCATGATTGTTCTTGGCAAATTTTTTGACAGAACAGATTTGGCTTTGCCTTCTTCTGAACAGTATCTTTTCAAATCAGGTCAATAGCACGTTTATTTTCAAAGTATGCATACAATATACAACCTTGAGTTTTGTCTCCTTACATGCAACCACAAAACAAAGAAACCAGAATGAACCCATTAAAAAAGATTGTCAAACACCTAATGTGCAGAGGAAGAAAAATAACAAATTGGGTAAACAAAAAAAGAAAACAAATAGTGTTAATACCCTGGATGGCAGGGTGGAGATAGGTTTCTACCAAAGGAGGTGTGAGGCATTCTTTCCCTCTGCTAGCCTGAGGGTGACCCTTGGCAAGGTGTAGCACCTGCTTAGCTCCCTGATCAGGGTCACTTGAAGTCATGAGTAGGTGGTGGATGGTTGTATGGAGCATATCACAAGTCCAGGTTATGCGACCACAGACGCCAGGCAGACAATCTTTGAAGAGTATCGGTAATAGCTGGGGTCACCTGTTTTGCAAAGACACTGCTTAACAGCAAACCACTTCTGTAGAAAAATTTGCCGAGAAGAATAATGGTCATGGACAGACCATGATCTCCTACATCAAGCGACATGGCACATAATGAACAAATGATCAGGAGTAACTGTTGAAAAATCCATAGCATCAAATGAGCAGGAAACAGAATGAAGCACAACTTCTTGCTTAATGGAAACCAAAGATATAGATGAAATGGAGCTTCAGTAGCACAGTGAAATGATTAGAAACAAGCAGCTTGTTTGTGCTTATACCCTGGTCCATTGCCCTTGTAGGCAATGAAGCAGAAAATCAGATTTTGTACCACAATCAAGGACCAATTTCCCTACTTTAGTTTGTTTCAGCATTTTATTTATCTTACATTTTAGAGGCCTCATAAAGACCTCTAAAACCAACTAATTCATCCTCTGGGACCTGGTTTGAATCCAGTCCAGAGAAAATAGTCTGAAAAAATCTTTTCAACCACATGGTTTTTAAGCCCAGCTGACTAATTGAATCCTTGCAGTCTCTATTCAATTAAACCAAAAAGAAAATGCATCCAGAACATATAACTCTCTTAGTCTTCAGGGTCATTTTCACAGACTCATAATTAGAGCTGCGGAGAATAGATTGAAAATGCTAATTATGGTCTTAGGGCTTTTAAACACCAATGGTGATGCTTGATAATTATCAGTGCTTGCTTGCATTTTACCAAGTCTAGGTCAAACATATTCCAGGAAACAAACTTTTAAACATGGGTTGTGCTCATGGAAGGAGAAAGTTTATAGGGAAATGATATTTTATTTTACTTTTAAACATTAAAAATAATCAAAAGGTTCTTTGGAAGAATCGGTTAATATGACGTGTGGCCAGTAATTGGCTGCAGTTCTAATCAGAATGGTTTAATTGGAGGTCAAAAACCAATCAGGTGCATTATGTCAACTGTTTTTTTCATTTCCATAGACGCTGCCTGGCCTGCTGAGTTCCTCCAGTATTTCGTGTGTATTGCTTTGGATTTCCAGAATCTGTCGATTTTCTTGTGTTTGTGATGTATGATTGATGTTTATTATGTGGAAGTCTTAAAAGGGCTGGAAGCTAGTTTCATACCCTTTGTCCCTGTTATTGGCATTGTTATGGATATTATCACAGGTCTTCTTGAACGTAGTCTTCAGAAAAACAATGGCCTTGAGGATGGGGAAGGTGCCTTAAGATGCTACACAGATACAAAATAGAAATATACAAAGAGAGCAACTGGGACCATTGTGTTTCTCCTGAAGTGGTGCCAAGAGAAGCTTTCTGAAAGTATTGTGGGTGCAATACAGTTCCCAAAATTCCTCAAAGATCAGCCACCACTGCATTTTAAGGTTTATTTAAAACATGGCCGTTTGAGATTACATCCGCTACACTGCATTTAAAGCTGGCCCCCATCAAATACCAGCTGTTAAATTCCTGAAGTAGTGCTGTCACAGAAAAGCCGCAAATGCTGGCGGTTTGGCTTACTTTATGATGGTTTTTCATCATGAATAAATGTGAACTCACTCAGACCCTGATGCTCACTTCCTAATTGATGTCATGTTCCACATCATCATCATCATCCTTGTCAACTTACACTGACAAGAAATCCTTCTTTTCACCCTGTTTGCACATCCCCTCTTTATCCCACCCTTCCCAAATCTGTACAGCCGTACAGCTTTCTGGGAATTCTAGTCCTTTTCAAAGTTCAAAGTTGAAAGTGAATTGATTATCAAAGTACATATATGTCACCATATTTCACCCTGGGATTCATTTTCTTGTGGCCATTCACAGTTGAGTATAGGAGACATAATTGAGTCAATAAAATACTGCCCCAATCAATGTGCAAAAGACAACAAATTGTGCAAATAAAAAAGAAAACAAAACAAAAATAATAATAAATACATAAATAAGGAATAAATATCATGGCTCTAAATAGAAACCAGGAAATTATATGAGTCTGACATCAGTTATGGGAAAGTTACTGGAAGGTATTCTCAGGAATTGGATATGACATGGAATTGGGCATGGACTGATCAAGGATAGTCAGCATGGCTTTGTACATGGTAGGTCATGTCTAACCAATCTAACAGAGTTTTTCAAGGAAGTTACCAAGAAAGTGGATGAAGGCAGGGCAGTAGGTGTTGTCTACATGGTCTTTAGCAAGGTATTTTACAAGGCTCCGCATGGGAGGTTGGTCAAGAAGGTTCAGTTGCTTGGCATTCAAGATGAGGTAGTAAATTGGATTAGACATTGGCTTTGTGGGGACGCCAAAGAGTTGTAGTAGAGGGTTACCTCTCTGACTGGAGGCCGGTGACTTGTGGCGTACCCCAAGGATCAATGCTGGGTCCTTTGTTGTTTGTCATCTATATCAATAAGCTGGATGACAATGTGGTTAAATAAATCAGCAAATTTGCGAATGAGAACAAAATTGGGGTGTGGTGAACAGTGAGTAAGGCTATCATGGTTTGCAGAGGGATCTGCATTAGCTGTAAAAATGGGCTGAGAAATGACAGATGGAACTTAACGCAGACAAGGTAGAACCAACCCAGGGTAGGTCTTACACAGTGAACGGTAGCGCACTTACGAGTGGGGTAGAACAAAGGGATCTGGGAATGTAGCTACATAATTTGTTGAAAGTGGCATCGCAAGTAGATAGGGTCATAAAGAAAGTTTCTGGCACACTGGCCTTCATAAATCAATGTACTGAGTACAGAAGATGGGATGTTCTGTTGAAGATTCATAAGACATTGGTAAGGCCTAATCAGGAGTGTTCAGTGTAGTTCTGGTTGCCCACCTATAGGAAAGATGTAAACAAGGTTGAAAGAGTACAGAAAAATTCACAAAGATGTTGATGGGACTGAAAGACCTGAGTTATAAGGAAAGATTTAATAGGTTAGGACTATATTAATATAGAACATAGAACATAGAAATTTACAGCACATTACAGGCTCTTCAGCCCACAATGTTATGCTGACCACGTACTCTACTCTAGAAACTGCCTGGAATTACTCTAGCGCATGGCCCTCTATTTTTCTAAGCTCCATGTACCTATCAAAGAGGCTCTTAAAAGACCCTTTTGAATCCGCTTCCACCACCACCACTGGCAGTGCATTTCATGCACCCACCGCTCTCTGTGTGAAAAACTTACCCCTGACATCCCCTCAGTACCTATTTCCAAATCTATATACCTATTTCCAAGCACCTTAAAACTATGCCGCCTGGTGTTAGCCATTTCAGCCCTGGAAACTGCCTCTGGTTATCCATACAATCAATGGCCCTCATCATATTACACACTCTATTAGGTCATCTCTCATCTTCTGTTGCTCCAAGGAGAAAAGGGCAAGTACATTCAGCCTATTCTCATAAGGAACGCCCTCCAATCCAGGCAACATCCTTGTAAATCTCCTCTGCACTCCCACTATAGTATCCACACTCTTCCAGTAGTGAGGTGACCAGAACTGAACACAGTATTCCAAACGGGGTCTCACCAAGGTCTTATATAGCTGTAACTATATTCTTTAGAACATAGACGATTGACAGGAGATTTGATAGAGGTGTACAATATTATGAAGGGTATAGATAGGGTAAATGCAAGCAGGCTTTTTCCACTAAGGTTGGGTGGTACTACAGCCAGAGGTCAAGGGTTAAATGTGAATGGTGAAAAGTTTAAGGGGAACATAAGGGGAAAGTTCTTCACTCAGAGGGGTGTGTGAGTGTGAAATGAGCTGTCAGCACAAGTGGTCCATTCAAGCTAGATTTCAATGTCTCAGAGAAGTTTGGATAGGTACATGGATAGTAGGGATATAGAGGGCAGTAGTCTTGATGCAGGTCATTGGGAGTAGGCAGTTTAAGTGTTTTTTCAGCATGGACTAGATGGGCTGAAGAGCCTGTTTCTGTGCTGTACTTCTCTATGACTCTATCATGAGATGAAGAGTCCTTGAAAGTGATTCTATAAGTTATAGAAAATGTTCGTTGATGGGGCGAGTGAAGTTACCCCCTCTGGTTCTAGAGACTGATGGTTAAGGGGTAATGTGTTCCTGAACCTGATAGTACAAGTCCCGAGGCTCCTAAACCTCTTCCTGATAGAGGATGGAGGAAAGTGCATGGCTTGGATGCTGGGGGTCCTTGATGATGGATACTGTTTTCACTACTTGTGAAGGCATCTCTGTTCAAAGGCATTTTTATTTCCATAACAGGCCATGATGCAACCAGTCAATACATTCTCCAGCACACATTTATTGAATTTTGTCGAAGTTTTAGATGACATACCAAATTTTTGCAAACTTCTAAGAAAGTAGTGTCGCTGCCATGCATTTTTGGTAATGGCACTTATGTGCTGGACCCAGCATGAAAACTCTGAAGTGATAACACAGAGGAACTTAAAACTCTTGATCCTCTCCATCTCTAATCCCCTGATAAGGACTGGCTCACGGACCTTTGGTTTCTTCCTGAAGTCAATAATCAGCTCCTTGGTCTTGCTGACATTGAATGAGAGGTCGTTGTGACAACACTCAGCCAGATTTTCAATCTCCCTCCTATATGCAGATTTGTCACTACCTTTGATTCAGCTAATGGCAGTGGTGTCATCAGCAAACTGAAATGTGACAATGGAGCTGTGCTTTCCTTCACAATCTTAAGTATAAAGTGAGCAGAGCAGGGGCTAAGCACACAGCCTTGTGATGCATCTGTGTTGATGATTGCTGAGGAAGCATTATTGCCAATTCGTACTAACTGGGGACAGCAAATCAAATCACATCAAATTCAAGTTTAATTATCATTCAAGCATACATGAATACAGCTGAATGAAACAGTGTTTCTCTGGGGCCAAGGTATAAAGTAAAGACGCCACATTCAAACTATCAAGCAGAAGAACACAGGACCCCACACTACACCACATCTGGCATCTCCTCTCCTGGTCTGCAACAGCAGGAAAGCCCGTGGCTTGGGGCCTAGTCCTTGTTACAACTGAGGCCTTTGCAACTCTCCTGCTGTCTGTTATGGCACCTGACAATGGAACCAGACTTGTGACATCTTACATTGTCAATGTCCGACAGAATCTTGCTATCGCAAGAGAAACATCCACGACAATCACCCATGGCTACACTACACACTGCCTTCATGCACCAACCCTAATACCTTTGATGCCTTCCTGTAGTAAGCAGTAACACAGCCTGCACCCTGTCCAGCACCTCCACCAACAAGCAGCTCACTGACAGGATAGACCTGCGGCACCCACAGTTTTTGGAGTCCAGCATTGTCTTGATATCATAAAAAAAGACAGTTAATTAAAAAAAATCACCTTTGATTGGCCCCCGAGAGGCCACTGCATCTGAACACGATGCCATCTTACTGGAAGTAAGGAAATTGAGAATACCATTACACAAGGCAGTACTGAGGCCAAGGTCTTGAAGCTTATTGATTAGTCTTGAGGGGATGATGGTATTGAATGCTGAACTTTAGTTCAAGTATCCAGCCTATCCTTCATATTTTTTCACTCTACAATCAGCTGTGGTACTCTGGAAATTAGAAGCTCCAGGAAATATTACATAAAGTCGTGAAGAAAGTGAAAAGAGAGGATTGACCATCAACTGCAAGAAAACTAAATGTATGCTTGTCACCAAGAAGAAAGAAATACAGAAATGTGAACTGAAAGTGGGCAACAAAACAATTAAACAAACATGGAAGTTCTATTACTTTGGAAGCACGATAACATCCGACAGTATGGATGAAATTAAAATTAGAAGGATTCTAAAATCAACACAGGTTATTATTAAACATTATTGGATAGTCCTCCTGTGAAATACTTTGGAATGTTTTATTTCATCAGTGTGGTGATCAATAAATGCAGTTTTTTTGTTGGGAAGAGAACAACTGAGAAGAGAAATTATGTTAATATTTCATTATACCAAAAGAAACTAATAATTAACCAGGAATATCACATTGAATGGAGAAGAACATGGAAACCTGGTAGCATAGTACGTAATATATATCATGTTTTGGTGTGTGACCAAGTGGTTAAGGTTTTGGGCTAGCATTCTGAAGGTCGTTAGTTCAAGCCTCAGCCAAGGCAGTGTGTGTGTGTGTCCTTGAGCAAGGCACTTAACCACACACTGCTCCTGCACGTTTATAGCCCAGTGGCAGCGGTTGGTGCAGTGTATACAAGACATTATTTTGAAATTAATCTCAAGAAGATCTTCCTTGAACAAAACCATGATCAGGTTACAGTATCATCAGGAGGTTTAAATTATGAGGCTGATTTTCCAGAAGCTGGATTAACAGTTTAGCGCTTCCATTCAAATTCTACAAAGGTAGTTGTGTAATTTAAATTATTAATAATTTTAAAATGGATAATTTAAAAAACTAGTCATCATTAATAACACCTATAAAATTACTGGGTTGTTGAAAAACCTTTCTGGTTCCACCCTATACTTTGTATCCCCTTTCCTTACTTGGTCTTGGCTATAAATGACTTCTCTCCCATCAACGAGGCTGTCTCTGATTTGGCCTAATATGCCTATAAGGCCTTTTGGGATGGACAATAGACGCTGACTTTGGCAGAGAAAAGTGGAAAATGTCCTGATAAAGGTAAGTGAGGTAACCTCCAAGAAAAATAGATAATAAGTCTGACTCATTGTGGCTCCAACAAATTATGGGGGTGTGGGGCAAATGGCTTTCACAGATTTACTGAGAATATAGGAGGCTATATAGCTCATTGTTTCAGTTCTAGTATTTATTAACTCTCATATTTAGTGCTCAATAACATTTTGATATGTGGACAAAAACTTTGAAGAAGCAAAAGGAAGGGAGAGTATGAGCAATGAGTAATAAACAGAACAGAAATAGATGTGTGATTCTGTAGTTTTACCTGAACCCCAGTTGCTCTTGGTAATAAAGAAACAAGTTTCTTATCTGCAAAGAACTTTCTGTTAAATCAAGAGAAAAGGTGATGAAGAAGAAAAAGGAAGTGGGATGCCAGTTCATGATAAACAGATAAGGTCAAGAAAAGCAAAAAAAAAATAACAAGTATTGTGCGTGCCAATGCATTTATCTGGATGATTGCATCTTCTGATCATGTCATTGTACATTATCATCAGCAGCCCACTTATCTGGGTATTGGGCCGGGCTAATGGAAGGATTGATGGAGGGAAAACATAACTGAATAAATAAGGCATCCTGGGGGCTAACCTTTGGAGACAAAGGCTTAGAAAGAGTCAAGTCAATATTGGTTATGTAGCTGTTAAAATGCTTTCATTATGCTAGTATTATTGAAGACTTCGAGCTTATAAATAATATCCCAACTGACTCTTAACCCATCACACACTCAGCTAGTAAACATACAACAGTTCTTAGCTGTATTCCAAGGGGAACATAAAACATTGCTCTGAATACAGAACATTTCTACACCAATTTCATTTCTTCTAACCAAGATTAATGCATAAATGTGAAAATGGAGATGACTGGGAAGAGAAAGGAAAAACACAGACTTTTATTTTCTACAAGAGACACTTGTTTTTCTCACTCTCATCCCTGATGGAGCAGATTGACCCTAGAGAAATTTAATTTTCAATGCTTTATTCAAGGTTTCATTTTTTATATACCTTGATATCCCAGAATCAATTAACCTCCAAAATCCTGCCTCCAATGGTACCTCTAAGTGGTAGAATGGCCATACATGTCACCAAATACAACGGTGAGGTTTCTTTTCTTGTGGGCATTCTCAGTAAATCCAAGAAGCACAATAGAATCAGTGAAAAATTACACCCAATCAATGTGCAAAAAACAACTATACAAGTACAAAAGATGAAAAAATAGAAAAAATAATTATAAATAAATAAGCAATAAGCATCAAGAACATGAGATGAAGATCCTTGAAATTGAGCCTAAGTGTTTTGGGAACAGTTCAGTGATGGGTTGAGTGAAGCTGAGTAACATTGAGTGAAGTTATCCCCATTGGTTCCAGAACCTGATGGTTGAGGGGAAATAATCATTCCTGATCATGGTGGTGTGAGTCCCGAGAGTCCTGTCCCTTCTCCCCGACGGCAGCAGTGAGAAAAGAGCATGAGCTGCATGGTGTGGGTCGTTGATGACAGACGCTGCTTTCCTCTGACAGCACTCCATGTAGTTGTGCTCGGTGGAGGGGAGGGATTGATTCATGATGGACGAGGCTGTATCCATTAGGTTTTACAGGATTTTCTGTTCAAAAACATTGGTGTTTCCATACTAAGCCATTAGCAGTCAATATACTCTCCACTATAAACATTTCTCAAGGTTTTACTAGTCATGCCAAATTTTTGCAAAAATTTATAAAGAGGTAGAGGTGCTGCCATGCTTTCTTTGTAATTGTACTTAGGTCTGGGCTTAGGGCCGGTCCTCTGAAATGATAACAGCGAGGAACTGAATGTTGCTGATCTTCTCCAAATATGATCCCCCAATGAGGACTGGCTAATGGACCTCCATTTTCTTTCTCCTCCTGAAGTCAACAATTAGCTCCTTGGTCTTGCTGACATTCAGTGAGAAGTTGTTGTTGTGGCACCTCTCAGTCAGATTTTCGATCTCACTCATAACCGCCATACTGATTCATCACCACCTTTGATTTGGCCAACAAAGGTGGTGATGTCAGCAAACTTAACTTTGGCTTTGGAGCTCTGCCTAGCCTCACGGCAGTAATTACAATAAGAAATATATATATACACACAATTTTTACATATATAAAATTAAATAAGTGCTCAGTAATGCAAAAGAGAGCAACAATAGTGAGGTAATATTCATGGGTTTGCTCATGGACCAGAAATCTGATGGCATAGATGTAGAAGCTCTTCCCAAAATGTTAAATGCTCCACTTACATCATATGATGGGGTAGGGGGAGAAGGGTTGGGCTGGAAACTAAAGAGGTGGGAAGTAGCCCTTGCAAATTACCCTCAATTATTGGTGCTCTCCAGAATTGCCCTTTGGAAGAATACCATATTTTACAGAACACACCTTCAATAACTCTTTAGAGAGATATACCTGCATCCTTCATCTGTCCTCTGCTTCCAATATGCCCAATATTTACTTGCACTCCCTGGCAACTGATGCATCTGCTAATACATCAAACTTAAATGTCCAACTGTCTCAACGGGGGCTGTATTTTGAGGGCAATCTCTAGTATTCTCTTCCGAGGCAAAACACTGTCTATCAAATATGATTGTCATATATCTTTCAATATACACTGATTGTTGAAAGTAAGTGGATTGAGACTGAAGCAAGTCACAAAAGCTGGATAGATCTAACATACATCTAAGTGGAGCTCAGTTCAAAGTAAGCAAGTCCTGCCACGCACAGTCTGAACACCCACAATCTGGTCTTGTTCTCTGATGCCTTTCAACAGAAACTATTGGAAAGCATCAAAAGAATAGAAAAGCATAAGCACGAGAAAGTCTGCAGAAGCTGGAAATCCAGAGCAACTCACACAAAGTGCTGGAGGTACTCAGCAGGTCAAGCAGCATCTATGGAAAAGCAGAGTCAGTCAACCTTTCTCACCGAGACCCTTCTTCAGGATTCAATCCTGAAGATGAGTCTCTGCCCGAAACATCAACTCCCTGTTCATATCCACAGATGCTGCCTGACCAGCTGAGTTCCTCCAGCATCTTTTGTGTGATGCAAGAGAATAGAAATGTTATTTTCTCCCCTTCTTTGCTGCAAGGCCACTGAAAATTATTTCAGTATCAAGACTCACACCAAATACAAGTTCTGATAATTCAGTAACCATCTGGAGGCTGAATTTCATTCCTTTCATATATTTTATTTTGATGTGGAGAGAAGCCATGGACTGAGATGGCTCTTAAAGCATCCCTATTCCCCCACTTACTTTCTTGTTCCTATTTGACATCGCCTGACAACCTAGTGATTCTGTTATACTAGAAGCAATTTACAGAAAGTATTAGCCTAATATTCAGCATATCTTTTGAATATTGAACATCTGGGGAAAAATCGACCTGTAGTCACAGTAAGAACAAGTGAAATACAAATGGTTAGCACTGGAGGTGACTTTCAAACCCAGATGACTAAACCTGTGGAAGAGCTGCACTATCTTCAGGACCACTCTGCCACCCATCACTTTGTTGATCATTGTGCATCCAAACAGGGGTTCCCAACCGTTTTTATGCCTTGGATTCCTATCATTAACCGAGGTGTTGTGGACCCCAGGTTGGGAACCCCTGATCCAACATATTCTCCAACTGCACCTTCTTAAGCCCTGAAAAGAAATCTCCTATGTCCTAGTAGCATAGATTCCAATAACACACACAAAATGCTGGAGGAACTCAGCAGATCAGGCATCATCTATGGAAAATAGCAAACAGTCAACATTTCGGGCTGACACCCTTCATCAAGATTCAATTAACATACAGTGTTAAATAAAGTGAACAATTTTGCTAATCTTTTTCACATAATGGTATCAATTTTGCAAAGATACTGCAGAATGAAATATGAACTAATGAAAAAATCTGAGACTGTGGGAATGTGATCAGAGATAAATTTTTTGGGATTTGCTAAGGAAAACTTTTGATCAAGATCAACATGAACTTTGTCAGCTTAAGAAGGGAGAATTCTCGATTGGACTGCCAAGAAAATGCACACGGTTAATGAATTAGCTGCTGGTCTGACACTTTATCTGATTTCAGTTCATGCTGCTGTTAATGGGAGCAGACAGAGTTTTGTACAGGTGACCATTACTGTCATGCCAATCAACAAAAGAGGTAAGAACCAGGCCTAATCTTAATGCAAACTTCAAAGCAAATGGATATCTATTATACGGAATTAGGGACATGCCAAGAACATATTGAAAGTCTTACATGAATATGCACACGAAGAGCAGCAACATTTATTTAAACAAGGGATTAAAATTTATTTATTGACATACAGCATGGAGTAGGCCCTTCCAGCCCTTCAAGATGTGCCACCCAGCAATCCCCCAATTTAAACCTAGCCTAATCACAGGACAATTTACAAAGACCAATTAACCTTTCAACTGGTACACCTTTGGAATGTGGGAGGAAACTGGAGCACCTGGAGGAAACCCACACGATCATGGGGAGAACGTACAAACTCCTGAAAGGCATTGACAGGAATTGAACCCAGTTTGCCTGTACTGTAAAGGGTTGTACGAACCACTACACTACTGTGCCACCCCATTTCAAGGTACTTCACTGAAGCACAATCAGATTCTGAACTAAATTTGGAGACATTCGAGCAGATAAAGGTAAGCTTGAAGGAGAAAAGAAGAAAAAAATGATGCATGGGGGGAAGCAGAAGAAATTACAAAGCATCAAAGTGAAAAAAATGTTGTGGGGCCTATCCCACCAATTTTAAAGCGGGACAGGTGATACATTTGCAAAGGTTCAAAGTTCAAAGTTTGAGGTCAATTTATTATCAAAGTACATGTATCTTACCATATACAATGCTGAGATTCCTGTTCTTGTGGGCATTCACAGTAAATACAAAGAAACAAAATAATGATAATAAATGAAGAGTGCTTGAAATAAATAAATAATGATAATAAATGACAAGAACATGAGATGAAGAGTGCTTGAAAGTGAGTTCATAGGTTGAGGGAACAGTTCATGTTGGGGTGAGTGAAGTTGAGGTTGAGGGAAGCTAACCCCTCTGGTTCAAGCGCCTGATAGTTGAGGGATAATGATTGTTCCTGAACCTGGTGGTGTTAGTCCTGATGTTCCTGTATCTGCTTGGCTAGTGAACAAGGATTCAAAATACATTTATTATCTAAGTATGTATAAATTATACAACCTTGAGATTCATCTGCTTACAGGAAGCCACAAAACAAGAAACCTGAAGAACCCACTTTTTAAAAAAAAGGCAAACACCCAATACGGAGAGAGAGAGAAAAATAATACACAATCATGCAAACAATAAATGCAAGCCACAGCATTCCGAACCAAATTGAGTCCATAGACCCGGAGCCTGGAGCAGCCGGAGTAGCCCATAGCTTCGGTCTCAGTTCATCACACAACATGACAAATCACCAGAAGCTCACAAGCATTTAGTGTGGAGCAGTCAGAGCTGTCTCATAGCCTCAGAGCCATGAAGAGAGGAGTAAAACTCGCAGAAGAGCAAGCGTAATAGGCCCAACCCTTGCCTCCGGTCCCGACACCTTGCCTATTGGTATGGTATGAACATCGTGGAGAAGTTTATAGAAATAGAGAGATGTTAGATGATTGAGAAATCTAAAACTGAGAGTGAGAGTTATAAAACTGACTTTTAGCCAGGATAGAAGTCCATCAAATGAGGATGGCAGAGTGAGACATTTTGTAACACTTTGCTTAATCATAATTTTTCCCATTACAGTGTATTGACAATACCCGGTTGGTAAAAAAAAATGTTGTAATAATGACTACAAAATGACCTGATAGACAGGCCATAAGACCAGAAGTCCTTAAGACATAGGGGCAGAATAAGGCCATTTGGCCCTTTGAGTCTGCTCCACCATTTCATCATGGCTGATCCATTTCTCCTCTCAGCCCCAATCTTCTGCCTTTTCCCTATATCCTTTCTTGCCCTGACCAGTCAAGAATCTATCAACTTCTTCCTTAGATATACATAAAGATTTGGCCTCCACAGCAACTTGTGGCAAAGAATTCCACATTCGTTATTCTCTGGCTAAAGAAATTCCCCCTCATCTCCATTCCAAAGCCTCTATTCTGATGCTGTGTCCTCTGGTCTTAGGCTACGTCCATACTACACTGGATAAATCTGTAATCCAAGCTTTTTCTCTTCATTTTTACCCTCCGTCCACACTAAAACAGCATTTTCGTCTCCCAAAACCAGAGCTTTTCAGAAACGTTTTTCAGGCTGGGTATTTTTGAAAATGCTGCTGGGGCAGATCAGTGTGGACAGGGTAACCGGAGAAATCTGAAAACGCTATCAGACAGCAGCACGCTATTTCATTGTTTTCTTGAATGCAACCTAACAATTTCAGAACAGACGGCAACGAGACTGAAGCCAGAAGAGTTAGAAATGTACTCACCAAATATTTTGACCTATAACTTACTGAATAAATAAGTATACTCTCTTTGCCCTGTTTTCTGTCCTTGCTCGTATGAAGGTGGTTTACCTATTTATGCAAGTACTTCTCTGACAATAGATGTGTAACAGCCTAATGTAACATTGTATGGAAATACAAGGTAACACCGATGCAGACATTAAAACATTCATACATTTAACAAGGTGCTTTATTAATGCAACAGAGTTACTGTAGTCAGTTTTTCAATGTTCATCGTCAGCCAGTTCATACAGTCTGTGAACTCCCTGTCAGTTGCCTTCGTACGCTCCAGTATTTGTTTTTTTTTTTAACTTTTAAATTCTTCTGCATGAGAGCCAACAGCTGCCCGTCATTTTAAGTTTTTGTAGTCTGTATCTACACAAATGCGCACTTTTACGGCAGGTTTCAGTACCAAACACGTCGCTTGTTTTCGGTAGATGTGTCCTGCGCATGCCCAGTTGGAGGAATTATCCGAAATCTCTGTTTCAATGTGGATAGAGATATGTTCAAAAACGCAGAGTGTGGACACCTATTGTTTTTACGTGAAACCGGCATTATCAAAATTATCCGGTCTAGTGTGGATGTAGCCTTAGACTCTTCCACCACATCCTCTCCACATCCACTCTATCAAGACCTTGCACAATTTGATAAGTTTCAATTAGGTCACCACTCATTCTTCTGAGCTCCAGTGGATACAAGCCCAAAGCGATCAAACATTCTTCGTATGACAAGCCGTTCAAACCTTGATTCATTTTCATGAACCTCTTTTGAAACCTCTCCAGATTCAGCACATCCTTTCTAAGATAAGGAGCCTAAAACTGTTCACAATTCTCCAAGTGAGACCTCACCAGTGTTTTATAAAGTCTCAACATTACATTCTTGTAATCCTTGTAACATTACATCCATTACATATGCCAATCATATACAATGGGAGTTAGGATCCTAAATTTCTTTGAAAACATTTAAAAATATAACAGGAATATAATATTTCTTATTGCTGGTTTTTGGTTTTTTCATTATTTTGCCATTTTATCCTTTTTTCCCTCTCCCTTGAATGCCTTAAATTAGTCATGTAGGAAGCTACCTAAACCGGTTCCCTTTTTAATTATCTTCTATTTGTTTCTTTACTCTTTTTTTGCACCCGTGAGTATATGCTGTTTTACTTATTGATTTTCCTTATCTGTCTTTCCTTTTTACCGAGACTAATACTTATATTTTCCCATGGTTTTTTTTAGTAATTAGCAAACTTATTTACTTTGATATTTTGTTTTTGTATATATATATATTTACAATCATTTATTCAGCACAGCTATACATATATATTTTCTGGAGCCACCGGAGTTTTGGGTTGGGAACGTTAGAATTAGTCTTCAGCCTCCCTTGGCTGATTTCTCTCTTTGGGGGGAGGGAGGGGGAAATGGGTTCTTCTATAAAGCTGATTGGATGTTTTTACTGTTTTACTTATTCACTATCTACATGTCTGTGATTACCTTTCACACATTATTAAAGGATACTTGATGGATTCTTTTCTTAATATACTCAGTTTTAATGTGAAAGGTCTAAATAACCCTGTTAAATGAAATAAGATTTTCTCTTATATCCAGAAACTTAAAACTCATATAATCTTTCTCCAAGAAACCTATATTCGTAAAGATGATATTTCATGTTCTTTCAAAGGATGGAAGGGCATACATTTTCACTCACCCTCTCAATCTAGATCGAGAGGTGTCTGTATCCTGTTTGATCAGAATGTATCCTTTATTCAACATAACATAATTTCTGATACAAATGGGCACTTTGTTATTGTTTCGGGTAGTCTTGAGAATAAGCTAATCGTATTTGCAAATGTATACGCTCCAAATACAGATGACTCCTTGTTCTTTGAACGTCTTTTCTCTTTTCTGCCTGATTTGAATCAGTATTCCTTAGTGATGGGTGGAGATTTTAATTGTTGGCTTGACCCTATATTAGACCACTCTTCAAGTAAAACCCCTGTCATTAATAAATCAGTCCTACTTTTTAAATCTTTTTTATCTCAATGTGGTATTCTTGACGTGTGGCGTTTTTTACACCCCCAAGAAAAGGAATATTCATATTTCTCTCAGGTTCATCATATGTACTCTCGGATTGATTATTTTTTTATAGGTAGAAACTTGCTTCCACTGGTACGATCCTGTGATTATAAGGAGATTGCTTTGTCTGATCATGCACCTGTGCTTCTGGCTTTAAGATTACCTGTTTACTCTGTACCAAATAGAAGTTGGCGTTTTAACTTATCATTGTTATCTGATAAAAATTTTCTAAAGTTTTTGGAAAACCATATTACTTTTTTCTTTAAAGAAAATTTTAAAGGAGATACTGCTGGTAATATAGTCTGGGATACTTTTAAAGCATATATTCGTGGAGAAATTTTCTCTACCTATATAAAGAAAAACTGACAAAGAAAGATCTGACCTAGCAGCAATATTAAAAGATCTTGATCGAAAGTATGCCCTATCTCCAGATCCAAGTATATATAATAAGCGTATTGAAATCCAATCCAAGTATAATCTTCTGCTGACTTACCCAATTGAATGACAGCTGTTGAGATATAAAACTCAATTTTACATTCACGGGGATAGAACTGGTAGTTTATTAGCCAATCTCTTAAAATCTTTTACAGTTAATCGTCAAATCACAGAAATTTTTAAAGATAATGGAACTAAGACATCCGACCATTCTGAAATTAACAACATATTTAAAGACTTTTACCTTAAGTTGTATCAGTCTGACTCTTCTTCAGATGATACCTATATGAATGCTTTTTTCAGTAATATCAACATTCCTACATTGTCTGCTGATAGTCTAACACAGTTAGATCAGCCTATTTCCAATGAAGAATTGGCTGAGGCTATACATGCTTTACATTCTGGTAAGACCCCAGGACCTGATGGCTTTCCTGGGGAGTTTTATAAAACTTTCACTATGTTACTTACACCTTATTTATCCTCTGTTTTATCAGAGTCCTTTAAATCAGGTAAACTCCCTCAATCGTTTTATGAAGCTTTTATTTCTCTTATTCTTAAAAAAAATCCAGCTGAATGTTCTTCATACAGACCGATTTCTTTATTAAGTGTTGATGCAAAAATTTTATCCAAAATCTTAGCTTGAAGACTTGAAAATATTCTACCATC
Organism: Hemitrygon akajei; assembly: GCF_048418815.1. NCBI lineage: Eukaryota > Metazoa > Chordata > Chondrichthyes > Myliobatiformes > Dasyatidae > Hemitrygon > Hemitrygon akajei. The sequence goes on from NC_133133.1 coordinate 167,865,201, forward strand.
TATTATATCACATGACCAGACAGGATTTATTAAAAATCGTTACTCACACTTTAATATACGTGGGTTATTGAATGTGATATATTCACCATCCAAAAAAATATCAGAATGTATATTATCCTTAGATGCAGAAAAAGTCTTTGATAGGATTGAGTGGAATTATCTTCTTAAGACCTTAGAAAAGTTTAATTTTGGGCCTAATTTTATTCATTGGGTTAAATTAATCTACTTGTCTCCTACCGCTCAGGTTATTACTAACTCCCAAATTTCTAAGCCCTTTAAATTACAGTGGGGAACTAGACAAGGATGTCCTCTTAGTCCTTTACTTTTTGCTTTAGCTATAGAACCCTTAGCAATAGCACTTTGAGAAGCTAAGGACATTTCTGGTATACTAAGGGAAGGTATGTCTCATAAAATTTTATTATACTGTAATGATATTTTACTTTTTATCTCTAACACTGAAACTTCTTTACCTTTGGTTCTTTCTTTAATCTCCCAGTTTAGTTCTTTTTCAGGATATAAGCTGAACCTACATAAAAGTGAGCTATTTCCTTTAAATGACCTAATGTCATCAAATGCCAAATTTCCGTTCAAAGCTGTTACAAGTCAATTTACATATCTAGGTGTAACAATTACTAAAAACTTCAAGAATTTATTTAAAGAAAACTTAAACCCCTTATTGAATTATGTGAAAAACACACTTTCTAAATGGTCCCCTCTTTCTTTATCCCTAATTTGCCGAATTAATTCGATTAAAATGAAGATTCTTCCTAAATTTTTTATCTTTTTCAGGCCTTACCTATTTTTATTCCTAAGACGTACTTAGATTCTTTAGATTCAATTTTAACCTCTTAAATTTGGAATAATAAACAAGCTCGTTTAAGTAAAGTTTACTTACAAAGAAATAAAGAGATGGGTGGACTAGCCCTACCCAATTTTAGGTTTTACTATTGGGCTGCCAATATAAGGAATATTACTTTCTGGTCCTATTATATCTATCGTAAAGATTGCCCATCATGGGTCTCCTTAGAAGTTAATTCTGTAAAAAAATTCCTCTATTGTCTCTCTTCTTGGATCATACTCTTCTTTTTCAGCAAATAAAACAACAGATAACATAAGTGTTAAGTAAACTTTAAGGATCTGGTCTCAATTTAGAAAATTTTTTGGTTTAGCTAATTTTTCATTATCATCTCCCATTCTCCTTAATTAGTTTTTTATCCCTTCTATGACTGATAAAGTCTTTAAAGATTGGGATGAACTAGGTATTAAGTGTTTTTGGGACCTGCTTATCTCAGGATCTCTTGCTTCATTTGACCAATTGTCAAATAAATTTGCACTCCCAAAAACACATTTTAACAGATACCTTCAAATTAGAGATTTTCTATGTTTCCAATTAGCTACTTTTCCTATAGGTCCTGAGAAAAATTTACTGGATGACCTTTTAAATTTAAAACCTTTTGTTAATGGTTCTATTACCTGTATCTACAACTTGTTGATTGATTCTAGACAAGACTTTTTAGATAAAATCAAAAAAGCTTGGGAGGATGACCTAAATTGTCAGATTTCTGATGATAGATGGAATAAAATTCTTAAATGGGTTAATAAATCATCTTTCTGTGCTCGTCATTCTCTTCTACAATTTAAAGTGGTTCATAGAGCTTACATTTCTAAACAGAAGCTCTCCAGTTTTTACCCGAATGTTTCTCCACTTTGTAATAAATGCAACTCTGCCGATGCCTCTTTAATTCATATGTTTTGGTTTTGCCCTACAATTGAAAAGTTTTGGCGGAAAGTATTTCATACCTTCTCTCAACTTTTTAGGGTCCAATTTGACCCAAATTCCCTTACTGCCTTGTTTGGTATTATTGCAAATGAAGATATAACTTTGAATACTCCTAACCTACAGGTTTTAGTTTTTACCTCTCTTTTAGCAAGAAGAGCAATCTTGCTTAAATGGAAGGAGTCTACCCCTCCTACACATCTTCAATGGCTACGTGATATTATGTCGTATTTAAATTTAGAAAAGATCCGCTGCTCAGTCTTAAATTCGAAACAATCTTTTTATGATATTTGGGGACCTTTCCTAAATTACTTTTCCAATTTATAAAGTTTAACAGTGCACAGACTTTTATGTATATTTTTATCTTCTCTTCTTAAGTGAATATGTTTTTTTTCCTAATTATCCATTGTCATCCATCAGCTTTTTTCTTTGGTAGTTGGTAGGGAGTTGACTTTTTTTTATATAAAAAATTTCTTTTATGATGTATGACCTATCTTTAAATTTTTGATTACAGAGATGTATACCTTTATGTGTTCTGCTATAACACTTTGATCAATTTTATTACAATATATGAATGTACACAAGTTATGTTGAGATGTATCTATGTGTTGCACTCTGTAAATCTTTTTTTTTCTTCTGAATAAAAATATTGTAAAAAGAAAGAAAAATATAACAGGAAGCTCTCATCTCTGTATATATCATTCAAACACTGTAATCGTGATTCTGTGTTCTTATGGTTCTATTTAAGCTCTGAATAAATAAAAAGAATTTTCTAACAATGGCGAAAGCTTGCATTAAAGAAAGTTGCTGTTAGCAATCATTCCCATTGTTGGTCAATCTAACACATCACTCTATGGGGCGAAATGAGCCTATTTTGATTTTATGATAAATGGTAATGTCCTATAAAAATGGAATAGGTGATCCAGGAGCAGCAGTTGATCAAACTGTTAGAAGAATCTACCCCTCAGTGACATAAACCAGTCAAATCTAGGTGACCCAGGCACTGGGTCTAACAAGATTACAGGTCACTTCTCTGGTAAATCTGGTACTTTACATAATTAATAGAGAATGGTCTCATTTTAAGCAGGTCATTAGCTGAAACTCCTTGTGTCTACATTTAATTGCTCTGATTAGATTACCCCAGAGCAAGAATCAGTTCAGAGTCCACAAGAAGTCACAAGAAGTGGTGGTGGTGGTGGTGGTGGGGGGACAAAGGTAATTGGCTTATCCACTTCCACTGCCCTTGATCCATCTGAATCCACTGATTTGCATGGTGGGAGGTGGGAAAGCTGATGCATTATACTAGAATAATTTGTGGGAAGGGGATGAGTAGGGTTGATGCTGGATGCCACTCCTTTTGCATAAGAGGGGACAGAGAGCTTTGGGGTTCTTCTGTCATTCATTCTTTGGGGTTTTTCCTTCTGTTTTGAGGGTGTCTGCGGTGGGTAAGAATTCCAAGTTGTATGTTCTATATGTTCGCTGATATTAAATGGACCTATTGAACTATTGTAGTTCCTTCTGGCCAACGGAACCTCGTATGAAAACAATTTAAAGCAAGAAGGCAAACAAGATGAGGAGTTGTCATTCGAAACACGAGGAAGTCTGCAGATGCTTGAAATCCACAGCAGCGCACACAAGATGTTGGAGGAACACAGGAGGCCAGGCAGCTTCTGTAGAAAAGAGTGAACAGAATCCTAATGAAGGGTCTCGACCTGAAGTGATGACTGTTTGCTCTTTTCTGAAGATGCTGCCTGGCCTGCTGAGTTCCTCCAGCATTTTGTTATTGGTATGGCTGTATTTAACAAATGATAGAGAGACCAAAGGTGGGTCATTTGTTTCTGGAAGATGGTATCATTCATACAAGTCCTTCCGTGAGTCAAACAGAGAAATATTTCCCTACTTAGTAGAGAGGAGAGAGAAAACCTGTCCACACGCTGTTTCTGATTGTATAGGGAATGGCATTTTGTCAGAGATGAGATGAAATTCAAGCAGTGTTTAATTAGCACTTCTAAGCCACCTATCCAAGTAAGGTAATTTATATTTATCTTCCTCTGGGGGCTCTGTCTATCTTAGGAATCCCAAAGTCTGTCTGTCGTGAGAACACACCGACAATTAGGTGCACCATTTATTATTTTTTTATATTGTCCTTGCGCAGACCCAGGCCATAATGTTACCATAAAGACGGTTTTAAAATCAGTGATCTCTCGGGAAGATAACACTTCCTTAATGCATGTCCTCTTCTTATTACTACCATCAGGTAGTAGTTCCAGAAACATGAAGATACATGCTCAGCGTTTTAGGAACAGCTTCTTCCCCTCAGCCATCAGATTTCTGAACAGTCATGAACCCATGAACAAGACCTCACCGTTTTGTTCACTTTTTGCACAGCTTATCTACTCTTTTATATTCCTCCTCGTAACATAGAAAACTTTTACGTATTGCTGCCATGAAACAGCAGATTTCATGACACAGGTCAGTGATAATACATCTGATTCTGATTCTCCAAGAGAATATTCTGGTGTTGTTCTGGCTTTTGTTGGTACCAGTGAGCTCACTGAGCAAGTCTGACCAATACAAAGACTAAGACTGCCAGGTCTGACTTTGGTAAGACAAAAATCTACTTCATCGCATTATGTGTTTTGGCATTAAGTACACACGTTAACCCTATACTGCCTGTTACCTCTGGATCCTCCTACAATGTCAACCAGAGTTTGTTCCTTGATTAATGCATATTGGCTACTGAAGTAACTTTGCAGTCTGGGAATTGTAATGTTTAAATGTTTTGGTTGATAAACTGTAAAAAGGGAATTAATATTTTCTCATAAGGGGAAAATTATCCATGCTTTTAAAATTATGAAGTAATTATTTAACGCTTTGAGATATTCTGACAAGACTGAAAAATGGAAAAAAAACTCACTTAAAGGCAGCCTCGAAGATATACTATTCAGAATGTTACTTACCATCCATTAATGTGGCTAATAGTCAGCATAATAGCTAAATGACTCAAAATGCAAATACAGACATTTCAAAGACATCAAAAAGTCCAGAGATTTTAATGTGGCGTTGGCACAGGGGGAGAAGTAAAAGCACTCTGCATCAGAATCAGAACCAGAATCAGAAACGTCGACAGCGCTTCTCCCTATAGATGCTGCCTGGCCTGCTGTGTTCCACCAGCATTTTGTGTGTGTTGTCAGAATCAGGTTTATTATCACTGGCATGTTTCATGAAATTTGTTATCTCAGCAGCAGCAGTTCAATGCAATACATAATCCAGCAGAGAAAAGAAAATAATAAATAAAATAAAAAACAATAATGAAAAAATAAACAAGTAAATCAATTACATATATTGAATATATTTTTTTAAATGTGCAAAAACAGAAATACTGTATATTAAAAAAAGAATGAGGTAGTGTCCAAAGATTCAATGTCCGTTTAGGAAATGGATGGCAGAGGTGAAGAAGCTGTTCCTGAATCGCTGAGTGTGTGCCTTCAGACTTTTGTACCTTCTACCTGATGGTAACAGTGAGAAAAGGGCATGCCCTGGGTGTTGGAGGTCCTTAATAATGGATGCTACGTTTCTGAGACACTGCTCCCTGAAGATGTCCTGGATGGCTTGTAGGCTAGTGCCCAAGATGGGGCTGACAAACTTCTGCAGTTTCTTGTGGTCCAGTGCAATAGCCTTCTCCATACTAGACAGTGATGCAGCCTGTCAGAATGCTTTCCAAGGTGCAACTACAGAAATTTTTGAGTGGCTTTGTTGACATGCCAAATCTCTTCAAACTCCTAATAAATATCTCTCTATGAGGATTGGTATGTGTTCCTTCGTCTTACCCTTCCTGAAGTCCACAATCAGCTCTTTCATCTTACTGCCATTGATTGCCAGGTTGTTGATGTGGCGCCACTCCACTAGTTAGCATATTTCACTCCTGTACACCCTCTCAACATCTGAAACGTCTCCACACAAGCGAGGCTGCAGGCTCGGATGGTGTCAGCCCCAGGGTGCTCAAAGCCTGTGACCCCCAGCTATGTGGAGTACTTCACCATGTCTTCAACCTGAGCCTGAGTCTCCAGAGGGTTCCTGTGCTGTGGAAGATGTCCTGCCTCGTCCCTGTACCGAAGACGCCGCGCCCCAGTGGCTCCAATGACTCCCACATCATGAAGATCCTGGAGAGACTTGTTCTAGAGCAGCTCCGGCCTATGGTTAGGCCACATTTAGACCCCTCCAGTTCGCCTATCAGCCCCGACTAGGAGTTGAGGATGCCATCGTCTACCTGCTGAACCGTGTCTGCGCCCACCTGGACAAGCCAGCGAGCACTGTGAGGGTCATGTTTTTTGACTTCTCCAGTGCGTTCAACACCATCCACCCTGCTCTGCTGGGTGAGAAGCTGACAGTGATGCAGGTGGATGCTTCCCTGGTGTCATGGATTATTGATTACCTGACTGGCAGACCTCAGTACGTGCACTTGCAACACTGTGTGTCAGACAGAGTGGTCAGCAGCACTGGGGCTCCACAGGGGACTGTCCTGTCTCCCTTTCTCTTCACCATCTACACCTCGGACTTCAATTAAAACACAGAGTCTTGCCATCTTCAGACGTTTTCTGATGACTCTGCCATAGTTGGATGCATCAGCAAGGGAGATGAGGCTGAGTACAGGGCTAAGGTGGGAAACTTTGGGCAGAATCATCTGCAGCTTAATGTGAAAAAGACTAAAGAGCTGGTGGTGGACCTGAGGAGGGCCAAAACACCAGTGATCCCTGTTTCCATCCAAAGGGTCAGTGTGGACATGGTGGAGGATTACAAATACCTGGGGATACGAACTGACAACAAACTGGACTGGTCAAAGTACACTGAGGCTGTCTACAAGAGGGGTCAGAGCCGTCTCTACTTCCTGAGGAGACTGAGGTCCTTTAACATCTGCCAGACAATGCTGAGGATGTTCTACGAGTCTGTGGTGGCCAGTGTTATCATGTTTGCTGTTGTGTGCTGGGGCAGTAGGCTGAGGGTAGCAGACACCAACAGAATCAACAAACTCATTCGTAAGGCCAGTGATGTTGTGGGGGTGGAACTGGACTCTCTGATGGTGATGTCTGAAAAGAGGATGCTGTCCAACTTGCATGCCATCTTGGACAATGACTCCCATCCACTTCATAATGTACTGGTTAGGCACAGGAGTACATTCAGCCAGAGACTCATTCCACCGACATGTAACACTGAGCGTCATAGGAAGTCATTCCTGCCTGTGGCCATCAAACTTTACAACTCCTCCCTCAGAGTGTCAGACACCCTGAGCCAATAGGCTGGTCCTGGACTTATTTCCACTTGGAATAATTTACCTATTATTGTTTAATTATTTACGGTTTTATATTGCTATATTTCGACACTATTATTGGTTGGTGCGACTGTAACAAAACCCAATTTCCCTCTGGATCAATAAAGTATGTCTGTCTGTGTGGGGGTTGGGAGGAAATGGGACAAACAGACAAACAGCCTGTCATTCCTGTGAGAGACAGTCACAAATAATGCCTCACATGTGAGGCTCAGAAAACATGGATTCTTACCGCAGACAGAAGACTAGAACTGCGGACAGTGTTATTATATAGGACGCCCCCCTGGCTTGCTATGCACTAGCACCTGTAAATGCAGATTGCAGATGGTAACACAGATCGGTTCAAAGTCACAGCTTCCAGAATGGCGCTCACACACCCCAGCCATAACCATGAGCAACATGTCAACCAGAAGGTGACCTGGAGCCTCCACCCCAATCCCAGGCTGGTCCTGGACTTATTTCCACTTGGCATGATTAACTTATTATTATTTAATTATTTATGGTTTTATATTGCTATATTTATTCACTATTCTTGGTTGGTGTGGCTGTAATGAAACCCAATTTCCCTCGGGATCAATGAAGTATGTCTGTCTGTCTGTCATCACCACCTGAGATTCTACCAACAATGGTTGTATTGTCATCAAATTTATAGATGATATTTGAGCTATGCTTAGCCACACAGTTATATGTATATAGAGAGTAGAGCAGTGGGCTAAGCACACACCCCTGAGGTGCACCAGTGTTGATCATCAGCGAGGAGGATATGTTATCACCAATCCACACAGATTCTGGTCTTCTGGTTAGGAAGTCGAGGATCCAATTGCAGAGGGATGTACAGAGGTCCAGGTTCTGCGCCTTTTCAATCAGGATTGTGGGAATGATGGTATTAAATGCTGAGCTATAGTCGATGAACAGCATCCTGATGTAGGTGTTTGTGTTGTCCAAGTGGTCTAAAGCTGTGTGGAGAGCCATTGAGATTGCGTCTGCCATTGACCTATTGTGGTGATAGGCAAATTGCAATGGGTCCAGGTCCTTGCTGAGGCAGGAGTTCAGTCTAGTCATGACCAACCTCTCAAAGCATTTCATCACTGTAGATGTGAGTGCTACCAGGCGATAGTAATTAAGGCAGCCCACATTATTCTTCCTTGGCATTGGTATAATTGTTGCCTTTTTGAAGCAAGTGGGAACTTCTGCCTGTAGCAGTGAGAGGTTGAAAATGTCCTTGAATACTCCCGCTAGTTGGTTGACACAGATTTTCAGAGCCTTATCAGGTACTCCATCGGGACTTCCAACTTGCGAGGGTTCAGTCTCTTTAAAGACACCCTAACAGAGACAGAGTTCACAGGGTCATCAGGTGCAGCAGGGATCTTCACAGCTGTAGTTGTGTTCTCCCTTTCAAAGTCTGCATAAAGAGCATTGAGTTCTTCTGGTAGTGAAGCATCGCTGCCATTCATGCTATTGGGTTTCGCTTTGTAGGCAGTAATGCCTTGCAGACCCTGCCAGCGTTGTCGTGCATTCGATGTTACCTCCAACCTCATTTGAAATTGTCTCTTCGCCCTTGAAGTAGCCCTCCACAAATCAATACCTGGTTCCTTATTTGGGGAAGGAATACGAATGCAGTGCTGGGGCAACTCTGTACCTGTCAATGTGGCTTTACTATACGCAGTAACGTGAATTCCACTGTGAGCACCCATTGAGTTTGGTATTGCACAGTCTGCATGTTGATTAAAACAGTCGTCAATCCTAGCAATGTGTCCTTTTCCCAATTTCACAAAGGTGTTCACAATTGCCAAATACGATACATTCAGTCACCTTTGATCAGTCTGAATGATATGAATAATATACCTATCAGTGTTTATGGGGTATCCAGGGAGGGGTGGCACCTCTGTTGAAGGGGCTTGTCATGTCCAATCTTGGCATCTCACTCACATTTGGTCCCCACCGGACACTCAGCTCTCACCTTTGGCTCCAAGTAGCTGTTTGAATGCTACTTGAATGGCCACACCCTGGAACACCGCTTCAACAGGCAGGCTAAATGAGGTGCAGGTAGCCTACGGGCCTCATAGCCCGGTGAGATAGGGACTTGCCTATCCTAGCACGCAAAGGAAGCTCCGGTGGACTGGCCGGATGAGATCTATAGTGAGATCTACTGGTCATGAAGGTTGTTTTGCAACACTCCATAGAGAGTGAAGGGCACTCGGAGGCACCGAAGTCAAGGTCATTCACTGCAGCAATAGAAGACCCCAGCTGTGATGACTACTCACACCACTGGAACTAGACATCCAAGGTCAAGAGAGAGGAACTGCCCTGGTGCAATGGCTTTTTCACTTTACCATCTCCCCTGCACAGGTGAGTTATCCTTTATTTATTCATTGAGATACCGCACGGTATAGGCCTTCAATCCATGCCACCCAGCAAACCCCAATTTAACCCTAGCCTAATCATAGGACAACTTACAATGACCAATTAACCTAGAGGCTAGTATGACCTAATAGATTGCGGGGAAAAAAAACTGAAGCACCAGGAGGAAACGCAGGCAGACAATGGGAAACATACAAACTCCTCACGGACAGTGGCAGGAATGGAACCTGGGCCGATGGTACTGTAAAGTGTTGTGCTAACCACTACACTACTGTCTTCATTAGATATGACGGACAACTATCAGTTGAGCTACATTCATCAAGGTTGGGTTGAATTTTTCCAAATTTCTTTACCAGTTCAAATGTTTCTAATGGTTCGATTTAGTATCGGAGAATGTCGGCAGTACACAATCTGAAATTCTGACTCTTTACAGACGTCCACAAACCAAGAAAGCTGTTTCGTAGATGAACTGAAAGAGGTCACCTGGGGTCTGCAAAATCTGCTGGTGCCAGTCTTTCCTAGTTGAAGAATAATTACACCTATCCTTTAATTTTAAGCTGTTCCAGAGCTGAGAGGCACAACGTGCAAGCCAACTTTGCCTGCCTCTTCTCTTTCGTTCTCATAATTGATCTTGGTCTTGGTTGCCATACAGTACCATAGCATACTACATTACTTCACTCTGACTATTTTTCTGCAATATGAAGCCCATTAAAAACCCATTTGTTCTGACCAAGAACTGTCCAAAATAATTAAGAATGAAGGGTCAGAAGCAATGTCATGCTGGAACATGTAAAGTAAAAGCAGCCACTAAATTAACAGAATTACAGACCCTACATTTTGTGAATAAAGGCTATTGCTCTGTATTATTTGACTTTAATTAGTGTAATTGATAATAGTTTAGAGCTCCTTGCTAAGCTAATCATGCAGATACATCTTTTCCTGTCAAAAAGGAAATTAAAAGCAGGTGGATGTCATTTATTAATACTGAGAGCTGTAAAGAAAGGAGTAAAGATTATTGTTTTCATGGTCACTAGGGACTTCATGTCTTCAGTAATGAATAGCACGTACTAGAGTGAAAGCCACAGGTATACCGAGAGGCAAGGAAGAGCATGCAAAAAGGAGATCCACTGGATGGAGAGAAAAAACTGCTATTAATCAGTATTCAAGCCTGTGTTATTAAGGGAGAAGTCAATGAATAAAGACCATCATTGCAGTTCAAATTTAAAAAAAATTATTAGTTTTTATATTTGTTGCCGTCTTGATGGCATCTCAGATGGTGATGAGGAGGCATACGGGAATAAGACAGAACAGCTGGTTCAATTGGTTCAGTTTAATATCAGAGAATGTGTACCATATACAACCTGTAATTCTTACTCTTCACAGACATCCAGAAAATAAGAAACACCAAAGAGTGAATGATAGGAATATCAGAACCCCAAAACATTCTCCACACACAAGCAGCAGCAGAAGCATCGACCCTCCCCTTCCCCTTCCCCCACTTCCACTAGCCAAAGCACCAATACCCCCCCCCCCCCCACCCCACCACGTAAGCAATATCACAGTGTTGCAACAACAACCTCACACTCAATGTCAGCAAGACCAGGGAACTGGCTGCAGAATTCCTGCCCTCATCAACTACCTTGAATAGCTCTTCAAGAAACTGAATCAAATTTGTGAGACACAATTTCCTGCTCACAAAGCCAAGCTGACAATCCTTTTGCCTTTTTAACTGCAGAAGCTCCTGTCCCTCAGAATCTCCTCTATTGGATTTCTCAACTCTGACGTTATCTCACCGGCCTGTAGTTCACTTTCTTGAATTAAGGTACATCATTAGCCATGCACCAGTCTTCCAGTACCTCAGCCATGGCTAAAGAAGATATAAATTTCTCTTCCTGGGCTCCTGCAATTTCTTTCCTCACTCCCAACTATGTTCTGGGTTAAGCTTGGTCAAGCCTCAGGTATTTGTTAATCTTAAAGTGCTTTAAGACAGCCAGCACATCCTTTGTCATAATCTGGATCTGTTCTGAGATATTAGTACTGATATCCCTTAATTCCTTAGCTTGCATGACCTTCACAGTAAATACTCTTCCCACACACAGAGCCATGCAAACTAGTCTTTTAAGATCTTACCCATCCTTTGTCATTCTACTCAAGATTGACCACACTAATCCCCAAGGAGACCTTTTCTCTCAAGTTACTCTTTTACTCTTAATATAGCTGTAGAATCTTCCAGGATTCTCCTTTGACTTATCTACCAGAGCTACAGTACCTCATGTCCTCTTTTATCCTCTCCTGATTTCCCTTGTAAAGTGAATTCCAATTTCTTACATTACTTCAGGAATTTGCTTGGTTCTCACTCCTTATGACTGTTAGCATTTCATTTTACAAACTGCAAGTGCAATCTCCTTCATCAATGAAGGTTCCCTAATCCTACCAATCTTGTCCCTTACTCTAAAAGAAACATACTGTCCCTGCACTCTCTGCATTTCCCTTTTAAAAGCCTTCCACTTGCCAGCCATCTCATCACCTGCAAACAATCTCTGACAGTCAATCTTTGCAAGTTCTTGTCTAATACCTTCAAATTTTGCCTTGCCCCAATCTAGGACTTTAACTTGTGAACAAATCCTATCCTTTTCCACAGCTATCTTAAAACTAATAGAATTATGGTCATTGGTCCCAAAGTGCTCCCCCGCTGACACTTGCCACTTGGCCTGCTTCATTTCCCAATCTGAGGTCCAATGTTGCCCCCTGTCTAGCAGGCTCGTCTACATACTGCTTAAGAAACTTTCCTGGACACATTTAACAAACTCCACACAATTCAAGCCTGATTAAATATAGATGATAGGATACTTAATTCATTATTTTTATTCTTGAATGCTTTAATTTAATTATTCATTTACTATACTAATTTGCATTCAGATAAAATAATTATTTTATGTTCCTCATCTTTTAAAGTTTCCTCATGTAAAGAACATTTCAGCATTTTTAATAGTTTGAACAAAACTTCTCTAACACACATGTCTGATGAAGGCAGCAGTTGTGACCATATCTCAAGCTCCCTTAAAACAAATTACATTTACACAGCTTTGAAAACAAAGAAAAGATGAAAGCAAGAGGGAAAATGATATGTGAAACAGGCTCTTACAATGCTTATCAATGATCTTGAAAGAACTATTTGGCAATCTGTTGGGGAACAGCCATGTTGCCCACCTTTGTTGGGATTCCATTATATTAATGTCGTTGAATTGTCTCTCAGATCCTGTGCCAAGTTGGATTTGGTACAGAATCCAAGTTTCAATTGATTTCTTTGAGAATTGCATGCCTAGGGATTAGGATTCAAAGTGGAAAGTGGGTTACTATTCACAATATACACTCAGTGGCCACTCTACATCTACTTGTTAATGCTAATATCTGATTAGCAAATTACATCGCAGCAACTCAATGTATAAAAGCATGCAGACATGGTTAAGAGGTTCCAGTTATGTTCAGACCAAATATTAGAATGGGAGAGAAATATGATCTAAGTGACCTTGACCGTGGAATTATTGTTGGTGCCAGGCAGTGTCTTTTGCTAATCTTCTGGGATTTTCATGCACAATAGTCTGTAGAATTTACAGAGAATGGTACGATAACCAAAAACAAACATCCAGTTAGCAGCAGTTCTGTGGGCAAGAATGTCTTGTTAATGAGAGAGGTCAGAGGAGAATATCCAGACTGGTTTAAGCTGACAGGAAGATGGCAGTAACCTCAAATAACCATGTGTTATAACAGTGGTGTGCAAAACAGCATCTTTCAATGCACAACATGTTGAACCTCGAAGTGTATGGACTACTAATAAAGTGGCCACTGGATGTATTTTTCTTAGTTTGAATATTTATAATTACTCATAATTGTTTTTAAAAGAATGACTTCCAAGAATTTTAATAGACATAATTTTTTTTAAGGCTTATGAATTTAATAAGTATTTTGTGTTAGTATTTACTGTAGAAGACACTAACAGTTTGCCAGAAATTTGAGAGTGTAAGGAGTAGAAGTGAGTGTAGTGGCTATTACTAAGGAGAAAGGTGCATATTAAGCTAAAAGGTCTGAAGGTTCTGTAGATAAGTCACCTGGATCAGATGGACTACACCACAGTGTTCTGAAAGAGGTAGCTGAAGAGATTGTGCAGGCATTAGTAATGATCTTTCACAAACCACTAGATTCTGAAATGGTTCTTGAGGACAGGTCACTCCACTCTTTATGAAGGGAGGGAGTCTGAAGAAATGAAGTTATAGGGCAGTTAGTCTGATTTCAGTGGCTAGGAAGGTGTTGGAGTCCATTATTAAGGTTTCAGGATACTTGGAGGCACATGATAAAACAGGCCAAAATTGGCGTAGTTTCCTTGAGGGGAAATCTTGCTTCACAAATCCTTTGGAATTCTTTGAAGAAATAACAGGCAAAATAAACAAAGGAGAGTAAATGGATGTTGTTTATTTGGACTTTCAGAAGGCCTTTGATAAGGTGCAGCACATGAAGCTGCTTAAGAAGGTAAGAGTCCATGGTATTACAGGAAAGATACCCGCACGAATAAAAAATTGACTGACTGGCAGGAGGTGAAGAGTGGCAATAATGGAGGCCAATCCTGGTTGGCTGAAGGTGATGAATTGTGTTCTGCAGGGTTTGGTGTTGGGGATGCTTCTTTTCATGTTATATGTCAATGATCCGGATAACAGAATTGTTTGTGGTCAAGTTTGCAGATAATACGAAGATAGGTGGAGGGACAGGTAGTGTTGAGGAAGCAGGGAGTGTGCAGAAGGCCTTGTAGAGACTAGGAACATGTGCAAAGAAGTGGCCAATGGAATATAGTGTAGAAAAGTGTATGTCATGCACTTTGGCAGAAGGAATAAAAAGTGCAGACTATTTTCTAAATGGGAAGAAAATTCAAAAAGTCAAGGAGATACAAGGAGATTTGGGAGTCTTGTGTGGGATTTCTTAAAGGTTAACTTGCAGGTAGAGTTGGTGGTAAGGAAGGCAAATACAATTTTGGCATTCATTTTGACAGGCCTAGAATATAAGAGCAAGGCTGTAATGCTCAGGCATTATAAGGCACTGGTCAAATCAGACTTTAGAGTATTCTGAGCAGTTTTGTGTCCCTATCTAAGAAAATGTGTGCTGGCATTGGAGAGGGTCCTGAGGACGTTCACGAGAATAATTCTGGGATTGAAAGGGTTAATATATGAGGTGCATTTGATGGCTCTGGGCCTGTACTCACTAGAGTATAGAACAATGGGGGGGGGGGTTCACATTGAAACCTATTGAATATTGAAAAGGTTGGATAGAGTAGATGAAGGGAGAATTTTTTCTATAGTGGATGAGTCTAGGACCAGAGGGCACAGCCTCATAATAATAGGGTGTCCATTTAGAACAGAGATGAGGAGGAATTTCTTTAGCTAGAAATGATTCTATAGTATTCATTTCTACAGCTGGCTATGGAAGGCAAGTCATTGAGTATATTTAAAGTGAAGTTTGATAGGCTTCTGATTAGTCAGGGTGTCAAGGGATCCAGGGAGATGGCAAGAAGTGGGATTAAGAGGGATAATAAATCAGCCTTGATGGAATGGCAGTGCAGTCTCAATGGACCGAATGGCCTAATTCTGCTCCTATGTCAACCTTTAAAAAAAACTGTATCTACTGTTGTCACAGGTGGATAGTCATTCCAATTGTGTTTCTTTTTACAGTTTCCTGGCATCATATCCCTTTCTCGTTGCTAAGCTTCTGCTGGCAGAGACTTCAGAAGTAATTTAAAATCTATCTAATCAATCATATCCGCAGGAAAGTAAGGTCATTAGTTGGTTAAATGTATTACACATCAGCACTATTTTGTGTAAAAATCACTCACACGTTGCATGAAAATATCATCTGGCCTGAAGTCGAATTGAAGTGAAATGGTTGGCCAATGAAATGTGTAATGAGTTTGGATGCGTGTTGTTACAAACAGGTTGCTTATTAAGATACTATTTATGTTAATTTCTGTGTTCAGGAATTTAGTCTATCAATATGGTTTCTCTGATTAGCAATTTTAACTCATTCACTACTTGTGATGCCATTTGGCATTACTCCCAGTTGGAATACTTGGCTTCAGCAAGATGCCAGATGGTTATCAGATTTTGCAGATGAACAGAATATATTACTGCAGAACTGAAAGCATGGCAACCTGGGGAAAATAAAATAATACCTTTTAACAAAAGGTTAATGAAGTAGTCAGGGAGTAAAAGAGCACTGAAACACAGAAATTGGCCTTTTGGCCCATCTAGTCTTGCCTGCCTGGTCTTCTGCCTAGTCCCACTTAGCTGCACCTGGACCATAGTCCCCCTTACTCCTCCCAAATATGTACCTATTCAAGCTTCGCTTAAATTTTACTTTTGAACCCATATCCACCACTTCCACAGGCAGCTCAATCTACACTTGCACCACCCTCTGACTAAAGAAGTTCCCCCTCAGATTTCACTTAAATACTTCACCTTTCACCCTAAATCTATGATATCTAGCTATGATCTTACCAACCAAAGGGAAATAGCCTGCACTTTAGGGAATAAAGCCCAAACCTATTCAACTTTTTCAAATAACCCAGTTTCACAAGCTCCAACAACAATCTTGTAATTTTTCTCTCCACTCTTTCAAGCTTATTGATATCTTTCTTGTAGACAGGTAATCAGAACTGAACACAATACTCCAAATTTGGCCTCACCATCAATATAACACCCCAACTCCTGTCCTCAATGCACTGATATATGGAGTCCAATGTGCTACAAGCTCTCTTTATGACCTTATCTGTCTTTGATGCCGTTTTCGAGGAATTATGGATTTGTATTCCCAACTTCTTATTCTACCATACACCTCAGTACCCTACCATTTATGACCGGAGACCATAAGATATAGGAGCAGAATTAGGCCATTTGGCTCATCGAGACTGCCCTGATCAGCCCTCAGCCCTAATCTCCTGCCTTTTACCCATATTCCTTCATGCCCTGACTGATTTAGATTCTGCCTGTCAGCCTCTGCCTTGAATATACCCAATGAGTTGACCTCCACAGCCACCTGTGTCAATGAATTTCACAGATTCACTACTCTCTGGCTAAAGAAATTCTTCCTCATATCCACTCTGAATGGTTGTTTCTCTATTCTGAAGCCGTGTCCTCTGCTTTTATACTTCCCGCATCTTGGGAAACAGCCTCTCCAAATCCAATCTATCAAGGCCTTTCAATATGTGATAGGTTTCAATGAGATCCCTGCTCATTCTTCTGAATTCCAGTGAGTACAGACCCAGCACTTTCAAACGCTCCTCAAGTGATAAGCCTTTCAATCCTGGAATCATTTTTGTGAACCTCCTTTGAACCAACCCTTACCAATGTCAACAACATCCTTTCTTAGATAAGGGGCCAAAACTGCTCACAATACTCCAAGTGAGGCTTCAACAGTACTTAATAAAGCCTCAATATTGCATCCTTACTTTTATATTCCAGTCCTCTCAAGATGAATGCTAAAATCACATTTGCCTTCCTCATCATGGATTCAACCTACAAATTAACCTTTAGGGAATTCTGCATAAGGGTTCACAGGTTCATCTGCACCTGAGATTTTCTCTCCATTTATTGAATAGTCTATGTTTTTATTTCTTCTAACAAAGACTATACACGTCTCGACACTGTATTCCACCTGCCACTTCCTGGCCCATTCTTCTAATGTCTAAGTCCTTCTCAAGCCTCACTGCTTCCACAAAACTACCTGCACCTCCAGCTGTCTTCCCATCATCCAGAAACTTGGCCACAAAGCCATCAATTCCGTTATCCAAATCTATGACATATTGCATATAAAGAATTGGTCCCACACAGACCCTTGTGGAACATTACTAGTCACCAGCAGCCAACCAGAAAAGGCTCCAGATGACTCTGCTCCCATTTGGTCAGGTGACTTATCTACCTTCAGGCCTCTCAGTTTCTCAAGCACTTTCTCCCTAGCAATGGCAATCCATACATCCCTGCCCCCGACACACTTCCACATACTTCTAGTATTCTCCACAGTGAAAATACTTATTCAGTTCTTCCACCATTTCCTTTTCTCTAAGGAATAGGCTTACACTTACAGTGTAAGCCTACCTTCATTTGTCCATCCAAAGTGTAACAACTCACATTTCTGGGCAATAAGTTTCATATACCATTTTCAGCCTATTTTACCAGCTGTTCCAGATCACTCTGTCCCCAATCTTGGTATCATAACAGATAACTTCAGAGTTGATAATGCCAGGAATGTGTAAGGCTATAAGGCATGGTATTATTCCCCACTTCAACACATCACTAAAACATAGTACATTCACGACCCATGTGATGCACCATCAATAACTCTCGGAGACGTGAGGCGAGATATAGGCTTTTATTCGCTGGAAGAGAGCAGTCAGCAGCAAGAGATCCCCATACGACATCCTGGAGATTGAGGGAGGAGCCGTGCCTCCGATCGCCTTTATATAGGGGTCTGTGGGAGGAGCCACAGGAGCAGTCAGCAGGGGGGGCATGTCCAGACAGGTATATGTAGTTCACCACACCAGGACTTTTGAGTCAGTTCATTCAGTCCAGTTCTTGAGCCTTTGGCATATTGCTGAAGCTACACTGCAAACACGAAATTCAAAGCAACACACACAAATTACTGGAGGAACTCACAGGTCAGTCAGCAGCTACGGAAAGGAGCAAGTATTGAAGTTTTGGATTGACATCTTTCATCAGGACTGAGAAGGAAGGGGGGAGGCACCAGAATAAGAAGGCGGGGGGAAGGAAAAGAGGCTAGCTGGAAGGTGATGGATGAAGCCAGGTGTGTGGGAAAAGTCAAGGGTTGGAAAAGAAGGAATCTGATAAAAGAGAAGAGTGGACAGTAGGAGAAAGGGAAGGAGGAGGGGACCCAGGGGCAGGACCCTGGTGGTCAAACATATTAATTCTGATTCCATTTCTTGCTCTGACATGTCAATCCATGGTCTCCTCTTGCGCCAAGTTGAGGCCACCGTCAGGGTGGAGGAGCAAAACCTTATATTCCATCTGAGTAACCTCCAACCTGATGGCATGAACATCGATTTCTTCTTCTAGTGAACAAATTCCCCCACGCCCCCCTTCCTCTGTTCCTCACTCTGACCTTTCTCTTCTTTTCACCTGCCAACCCTTGACCTTTCCCACCCACTAGGCTTCGCCTATCACCTTCCAGCTAGCCTCGTTCCCCTTCCCCTCCCCACAGCTTTTTATTCTGACATCTTTCCCCTTCAACTCAGTCCTGAAGAAGCGTCTTGGCCCGAAATATCGACTGTTTACTCTGTTCCATAGTTACTGCTGACCTGCTGAATTCTGCCAGTGTTTTGTGTGTGTTGCTTTGGATTTCCAGCATTTGTAGTCTTTCTCCTGTTTGTGTGCTGCATTCACTGGTAGTTTTCAGATAAAACACAGAATTCCCAATGTGAACACCAATATTCCTTTCTCAGCCATCACCTCAGAAATAGACTTACTGGTTATTCATTCATTGCTTGCGCACTGAGCAATGATCGATTGTTTGCATTGCACTGTGACATGTCTTGAGGACATGACAAATTAAATACATGTTTCCATTTTATCAATGTTTTGAGTAGTTTAATTCTACGGTAGTACAACGAAAGAGGAATAACTTATGTTTTTACATTTCAGTGACTGTAACTGAACCTCAGAAAAATCAGCAGTTCTTGTATCTGAATTGTTATCTACACTGTTCCAAATCTTCTAATGGAGGTGATTAGATGCAAGAATGCATTCAACAATTAATCAGAAACTCATAGGAAGTTACGGTCCCTTCTGTTCCCACATGGGAATTTCATTAGTCTTTATGTCCATGGTAAGGCAAGGAGAAGGAAATGCTGCAGAACGCTCACACAAAGCAGCTCCTGTGTTCCATTACTGCTTGACGGTAGCAACATTGCCAGAGTACAATGAATAGTTGTTTCCTACCCATCCTTGCAGCCAGTAGAGAAGTGAATGGTCTAAGTTTATAGAAGAAATTATCTTGTAGAGCAAATTAACGTGCCTATGTACACCATCCCGCTGGTCTTTCCTCAATGTAGGCACAGTATTAGAAATTCACTCTGTGGGGAGCTCAAAACCAAACCACAATAAATATTTTGTGTAACATACTTGTCTACTGTGTGTGCATCACTGGGAAGGACAGCATAAGGAGCCATCTCTATATTCCAACAACATTAAATAGTGGTCTAAGTATTCTACAGAGCAAAGATCTGCTCTAACGATTTATTTCCACTTTAGAACTTTGAAGCATACAGCGTTTGTCAGGCCATTCAGCCCATAAGGTTTTGCCTACTTTTATGTTACTTTATTCAAAATGTCCTTCTCAATTGTATCATCCATATCTCTCATTCTCTTCATATTCTTGTGTCTATCTAAAAGCCTCTTAAACTCTACCAAACTGCCTGATTCTATTACTACCTCAGTAACTATGCCAGTCATCTATCACTCTCTGCATAAATAAAAACTTAACCCTCACATCATTTTTAAACTTCCCTACTCTAACCTCAATTGCATGGTATTTGATATTTCTATACTGTGGAAAAAATTCTGACTGTCTGTCCTATCTATCCATCCTAATGTCTATCTAATGTGTCTGTCAATGTGAATAATGTCAATGACATTAATACATTTCTGAAGACCCACCACTACCTTGTCCTTAATCTCCAAATGTACATTAGCATGCCCCATTCTGCCTTCATTGTCCTCCAAATCCTTCTCAGGAAATACCAAGGTAAAGTACCCACTGAATACCTCAGGCACTTGCTCAGACTCCAAGTCATCAGTCTGTATACAGATTGTAAAGCTATAGAGGGATATGGATGCAATGCAGGCAAATGGAATTAGTGTAGACAGGCATTTGGTTGGCTGTAAAGGACTGTTTCAGTTCTGTATGAATCTATGATTCAATAGCTTACAACCAAGAAGATGAAAATCTTCAGTGTCCAATAGTCCCATTTACCATATATGCAACACAACAATACTTAACAAATGCAAGCTATCAATGCAGCAGAGGTTGTGAATAGCGGCAAACCAAATTCTTAAATGCTGAAAATGTGAACAACTTCTGTTGATGAATCATTATCATACCATCAGTAGCACTTTATTAGGTACTTCTGTTTGTTAATGCAAATATCTAATCAGCCAATCATGCGGCAGCAACTCAATGCATAAAAGCATGCAGACATGGTCAAGAGGTTCAGTTGTTGTTTTGATCAGATCTCAGAATAGGGGAAAAATTATGATCAAAGTGCCTTTGACTATGGAATGATTGTGGTGCCATACAGGGTCGTTTGAGTGTCTCAGAAACTGCTCTTCTCCAATGATTTCTATGTACAACAGGTTCTAGAGGTTACAGAGAATGGTTCAAAAACAAAAATCCAGGGAGTAGCATTTCTGTGGGTGACAACGGCTTATTGATGAGAGAGGTCAGAGGAGAATGGCCCAACTGGTTCAAGCTGACAGGAAGGGAAGAATAATTCAAATAACCACGCATTACAATGGTCGTGTGCAGAAGAGCATCTCTGAACACATAACACATTGACCCTTGAAGTGGATGGGCTACAGCAGCAGAAGATCATGAACACACATTGAATGGCCACTTCATTAAATTCAGGAGATGTCAAATCAAATGGCCATTATTAAAGTGTCAATGAGTGCAAGTATCAAATACCTTGACATTTTCCTTGATCCTGCTCACCAAGGACATTTTTTTGTCTTGATAATCACCTACTCAAACACTTTTCTGCTATCTTTATATTCTACAAAGACCCAGTCTGATCTTAGCTTTTAAATTTTAGTATGCTTCCTTTTCCTTCCTGACCATATTTAGGACCTCTTGGGTCATCCAAGGTTCCGTAACCTTACCATCTTTGTTCTTACTCCTTACCAGAATATGCCAATCCTGAACTCAGATCAGCCGGACATGAAAGAACTCCCACATGTCAAATGTGGATTTGTCAGACAGCACCTGCTGTCAAGAAAAACACCCCTTATCTTCTGTGTACCCTGTCATAATTTACCTTCCCTCAAGATCCAATTTTATCCTCACCCATAGCTCTTTTAAAACATAGTGAGTTGTGGTCACTATTGCCCAGATCCTCACGCATCTGAAACATGAGAAAGTCTGCAGATGCTGGAAACCCAAAGCAACACACACAAAATGCTGGAGGAACTCAGCAGGCCAAGCAGCATCTGTGGAAAAGAGTAAACAGTCGATGTTTCAGATGCGCAGTAACTGAAATGCTACAGCCCACATAGCCTTTGTTACTGTGCAGCTGGAATTTTCTTTTATATAATGTTTTATTAAATCGCAGTGCAGTTTTCAGGCCATGTAAAAATTTCCTGCTCATAGCAATGGCTGGTCCAAGCTGCTATAAAAGAGATTTGAGGGAACATGGATGACAACCCTCTGATCCTTTCCATGATCTGTCTACATATTAGTTCCTCCACTTCTTGGTGGCTTTTGGGATATTCCCATCTGCCTTGTGGATGAGCCCTCCAGTGTGTCCTCTCTGAGCACTGCTGTGACATTCTCCCTTATCAGTACTGCAACACCTCTACCTCCTTTACTCATTTCTATATCATGTTTACTACAATGATATCTAGGAACATTGAGCTGCTAGTTCTGTCCTTCATGCAACCAATCTCTGTAATGTCAACATTCCATGCACTGATCCAGGCTCTAATTTCATCCTCCCTAACTGTGCTCCTCCTAGCATTGAAACAAACACATTTCAATCTATCAGTCCCACCACATTTATTAGCTCACCCCATTCTGTCCTTCTTTTCAGTCTTACTTATCCTCAACCTTATGAGATTACAACCCTAAACGTCTTGCTCTTTAAGTTTTTTCCTGGCTTCTTAAAATCTCTTTGCAGGAGCTCATGTGTTATTTGCCGCATCATATGACATGGGTGATCATGGTTTTTCCATAAGCAAGATTGCTCTTGGAAATTTTTTCTACAGAAGTGGCTTGCCATTGGCTTCTACAGGGCAGTGCCTTTACAAGACGAGTGACCCCAGCCATTATCAATATTCATTATCAAGTCAGGAGGTTATGTTGCCAATTTATAGAACTCTGGTGAGGCCACATCTGGAGTAGTGCATACGGTTCTGGTCTCCTCACTATAGGAACGATGTTGAGGCTTTGGAGAGAGTGCAGAAGAAGTTTACCAGGATGCTGTCTGGTTTGGAAGGCATGTGCTATCATAAGAGGCTAGACAAGCTCTCCATGAGTTTCCCTCTGGAGGCTGAGGGAAGATCTGATAGAGGTGTATAAGATTATGAGAGGCATAGATAAAGTAGACAGGGTGTATCAGTTCAAAGGGGATGTGAGGGGTAAGTTTTGAACTCAGAGTAATGGATGTCTGGAATGCACTGCCTGGTATGGTGGTAGAGGAAATTACATTAGATGTTCTTGAGAGGCTTGGATAAGCACGTGAATAGGAGGAAGCTGGATGGATATGGACATTGTGTCGGTCAGAGGGATTAGTTTTTAAGGATTTACTTTTCAGCTGGTTTGACATAGCATTGTGGGCTGAAGGGCCTGTTCCTGTGCCGTACCGTTCCATGCTCTGAGATTGTCTGCCTCGCATCAGTGGTCGCATATCCAGGAGATGCACCAGCTGCTCATATCGTACAACTACCTGTTCCCATGGCTTCACATGACCTTGATCGGGGTGTTGGGAGGGGGCCACAGCTTGTCCAAGGAGTTCCTGCAGTCTAGCAGAGGGAAGGAGCACCTTACAACTCCTTTGATAGTAACATATCTCCAGCTCACCACCCCTTTTCACTACTTGTAATTTAGATGATAATTCCATTCGAATCATTTATCATAGACCGTCACCACCTGAGGACAGCAATACCTTCAGTTTTTAATTATATTCCATTTATAACATTTCACAGTAGGTCATAGAAGGCCCACTCAAACAATAACTGGAATGGGCAGGTTGTCTTATGGGGAAACTGTTACACAGGTTTGAGTGGTATCCACGGAATTTAAAATCACAATGGAGCTTGATTGAAATGTATAAGATTCTGAAGGGTATTGACCAGATAGCTGTGGAGAGAATACATTCTCCTGTGGGAGAATCTAGAATTAAGGATCAATTCTGTATTGACAACCTTTCACGAGGCAAACTAAAAAGATTTTACTCTGGCCACATAAGCCAGGAAGCTGTTTTATTTTACAGACCATACTGGGAATAGAATGGTAGCTATTGGCAAAACTTGCCAATTATTTTAAATATTCATGAATAAGGAATATAATAAGCCGCATTATGTTTCCTGAGTTAGCAAGGATCAGGGGTAGGAATATCTTGGAATAGTTCAAAAGGTCAGCACAATATCGTGGTCCAAAGCACCTGTACGATGTTGCATTGTTCTATGTTCTGACACTCTGTCATTCTGACTTTTGAATTCAAAATGGAAACTTCAGGTGCTGGAAATCTGAAGTAAAAACAAAAGATCTGTCAGAAGGGTCTTTAATGTATAATATTGACTCCTTATAACTCTCTACAATGCTGCCTGACTTGTTAAAGATCTTCCAGTATTTTCAGTTTTTATTTTGTTTTTAACATTGGCTTAGACCAGGGCTCCCAACCTTTATCATGCCAGGGAGCAATACCATTAAGCAAGGGGCCCATGGACCCCAGTTTGGGAATCCTTGGCTTATACTAAGATTGGTTGTTGCTCTCTTTTCCTGCTATCACAAGTCCATCTGATTAGTCTGTCAGTAAACACATAATATCTTTCTCCTTTCTATTACTAGTGATCACAGGAGTAGGAAGAGATGCCTTTTCATGGTGTTCCTCACCTGTGGCTCAGTGATTCAAAATGAAAAGCTTTCCAACAAGAATGTGTTCCCAGAAAACTCTCCATGCTGTGCTCAAGTAGAACGGGCTTCAAAAGGATTATGGCTCACTGAGTTGCAAAGAAGACAAATGGCACAGCAGAGAAGTAGTGCAGAGAACTGACTCTTCAGCGCATTTTTCCAGCTGGTTTAGATTTCGCTTGAAGGCTATCAAAGCCTCCAGCTGGAAAAACGGGCTGAAAAATGGCAGATGGAAAATAATGCTGACAAGTATGAGGTCTTGCACTTTGGGGGGGGGGGGGGTGGAACCAAGGTAGAACTTGCACAGTGGACATAGGGCACTGAGGAGTGTGGTACAACAAAGGGATCTGGGAATACAGAGCTATAATTCCATGAAAGTGGCTTCACAGATAGAGATGGTCATAAAGAGAGTTTTAGGCACATTGGCCTTCATAAATCGGAGTACTGAGTACAGGAACTGGGATGCTATATTCAAGTTGTATAAAATATTGGCAAGGCCAGATTTGGAGTAATGGAATAGTTCTGGTCACCTATCTACAGGAAAGTTATCAATAAGACTGAAAGAATGCAGAGTGCATTTACAAGGCTGTTGCCAGAACTTGAAGATGAGTTCAAAGGTTCATTTATTATCAAAGTACACAACTCTGAAATTCTTCTTCTTTAGATAACCATGAAAACAAGAATGAGAAGAATGGTAACACAATCATTGATCCCCAAATCCCTTCTCCCCCCACAAAAAAAACAAACAAAATTGGAAAAGGCGCATCAACCCCCAAATCCCCCTACCTCACAGACAAAAAAATGAGAATGATCGGGAGAAAAACACAGAATATAAAGAAAACTATAAGAATTTTTTTAAAAAGTCTATAATCCAAGCCCGTACCCAAAATGCATAAAAACTGGGTAAAATTCTCCAGACAGAAGGGCAGCACTTGCCCTCTCTGGTAGGTAGGCAGTCGATGCTCACCTTCCACATTTGTCTCAATATTTCAATCTCCTTCGTCACCTTAATCAGAGAACAATGTAAGCTTTGATCGCAAAATGGAGTCAAACATCGACTCACAGCCTTCTCGCCATGAGGTTTGCGCCTACTGTCACTGCATCCTGGAATCCCAGAGACTGCAGACCGCTGGAACACCCAGATATATAAATCACAAGCTCCAACATTTCAAAGCAAAATAAAGTTTATTATCCAAGTATATACATGTCACCACACGTATCCTGATATTCTCTTTCTGCGGGAAGACTTAGTAATATCCATTCCAGAGTTGCATTCAAGATAAAGAACAAATGTAAAAGACATAAAAGAAGCAAAATATGTTTCATGATCTATCCAGAAGACGTCACCCAAAGGAGTTTTGTATGCCAGTGCTACCCTGGCGGAAATTCACCCCAAGTTATAGTAAAAATGTTGAACGTGACCATCGTTCTTCAGGGAGGGCTGGAGAGCGAGAGGAAGGTAATCAACACTGATGACCTTGACAATGACTGGGCTGCTTTGTTACGTATTAGACCCAAGCTGGGGTGAAAACACATTTTGAACCTCAGCCTGATATAGCTCTGGGAACAGGCATGCTAATGCCAACCTTTTGGCTCCAGAGGCAGGATCCTGAACCCACAGAGGCAGCACCCCATGCTCACTGTACCTGCAGCACCATACATTGAAATCTGGTTTTCCTTTTTGTGCTATCTAGATGAGGGTATGGAATGATCCATCTGGATGGCTTCCAAACAAAAGCTTTTCATGGTGTCTCGGTACCTATAACAATATTAACCCTTACATACTGTTCGGGTCAAATTAGACCCGTTTTGACATTTGACAGCAGTAAAAACACACTGAATGCAAATTTTTTAGCCGAAATTTGACGACTTTTCCTAAAGTGACCCAAAATGTGCAAAAATGAAAATATTTAAAAATGTTATACTTTTGTACAGGTGCTACAAATTTTTGTACATTGAGGCTCTTCTGGGTCAAATTTGACCCGTGTCTATTGAAATGGATTTTAGATCTCTGAGACATTAGGTAAGGATTAATTACCCATTTATTAATGCCAGATAGGCTATTTATACATTCTAAATAGATCTGAGGTTCAAAATTTGGTATAGACACTTGTTGTGAGGGGATTCTTGGGCCGAGTTAAAATTGACCCAGACCATACTGTGAAGATATAGAATATGAACGGTATGTAAGGGTTACACCAATGCCTTCTAATCCTGCTTTCTGATTGCCCCTTGATTTGGCTTTTCTCTCTACATCTGGAGCAAACTGAGTCAGTATGCAAGGGGGATGTCACGGTGGGCACTGAAGACTGAACCCAAGTGCAAAGGAACGTCGGGCTCCCAGGTAGAGACGGAAACAAGAGTTTACACATAGGAGTTCCAAAAGAACATCTGAGGCGCGACTGAGCAACACCACGAGACAAATCATTCTCCATATAAGAGCCCCATGATAACGCTAATCAGGAGTCCACTTTAAATAATCACAGAACGGCTGGTACTCCTTCTCCCCACCCCCCACCTTCTTATTCCAGCTTCTTCCCTCTTTCTTTCCAGTCCTGATGAAGGGTCTTATCCTGAAACATCAACTGTTTATTCCTCTCCACAGATGCTGCCTGTCCGGCTGAATTACTCCAGCACTCTCTGGATCTCCAGCATCTGCAAAGTACCTTGTGTTTAAAATGTGATCTCCATTAAGATGGTGAAGTAAAGTTCAGATCGTGTGACGGCATTGCAGAATATTGTCCTGTCCACAAGACCAACTCTGGGCCTTCAGTCACCTGTCACTTTAAGCACACTGGACAACAAATTTTTATCAAAAGTATTGCTTCCTCAATTCTTTTTGATTATGGTAGACCACTTGAAGCTGAACATAAATATAATTTCATACTACTTGTATCACATAGGAATTTGGAAAAAACAAGAAATTAACTTTTATTGAATACAATATGTTTAATTGCATTCTAGTGCTAACCCTTCACAATAGTTCAACTAAGCTAAAAATGTTTTGTTGATGATTTTCATTTGTACTCAGTGTCTGACGCTTCTTGCTTAAGTGCCCAATAATAATCAGCCAGCATTGATGGATTCCCATTGCCCTGATACCATTTCTCCATGACCATAATGTTCTGGTGAAACCTTTCACCATGCTTGTCACTGACAGTGCCAAGATTTGCAGGGAAGATGTCTAAATGGGAATGTAGAAAATGAAACTTTAGTGACCTGATGCACTTCAATGTTTTGTGTGCTTGAAGCATGTTGTCAACCAGCTGCACCTGGTTTGGTTCTTGGTAGTTACCAAGAAAATTTTCAACAACATCTTTGAATGCCTTCCATATGATCTTCTCCAGTCCCACTAGAAGTTCTTCTCATTGCCAGTCATCAATGATCTGTTTGATTTTAGACCAACAAAAATGTCTTCCTTAGTCTTGGCATCAGTTACTCTGACTTGAATTATGAATTGAAATAAAACATACAGGCAACTTCAAAAAATGGTGCATGTGTGGTGAACTACATATACCTGTCTGGACACGCCCCTCTGCTGACTGCTCCTGTAGCTCCTCCCACAGACCCCTGTATAAAGGCAATTGGAGGCACTGCTCCTCCCTCAGTCTCCAGGATGTTGTGTGCTGGTCTCTTGCTGCTAATCGTGGTCTCTTGCAGCTAATAAAAGTCTATCGTTCGCCTTCCGTCCCCAAGAGTTACTGATGGTGCATCAGCATGACGGGGAAATTTTATGGTGATTCTCATGATTAGCAGCCCAAAATTCATAAGATACACCTGAAAGTAATCAGGAAGCAAAACCTTTATTGTCTAGTGATATCTGTCTCACATCTGCATTGGGGCTTCTGTTTTGGTTTCCAGCTTTGCCTAAGGATGTACAACGTAAGCTTGAGGAACTGCACCTCAGCCTCCAGTGGGGCATGCTGCAACCCTTTGGATGTAAGATTGTATTTAGCAAATTCAGTTTATCACTGCTTTATTTCCCTCTATTCCTTTTTATTTAATTCTTGACAACCTTATTTTCTCACTCTGCACTCTATCATTGTAATTGTTACCTTACCAACCTTGACCTGTACTGATTTGTCACAGGCATTCCCCTATTCTCTCCACCTATGTCCCTCTTTGTCACTTTTCAATTTATGATCTGGCCTGTCACTTTGGCTTCTCTCCCACCAGAAGCTTCTTGACCTGCTGAATACCTTCAGCATTTTCTGTTAGTTTTCATTTTGATCCAGTTTTGGCTCTGGTCTGTTTCGCTGATACCCAGAAATGGATGTCTTTTTCATGGGTCCCAAGACTTCAGATAGGACGTGCAGAAACAAATAATTTTCTAATGGAAGCAGATTTTAGGAAGTGTGCAGAATGTTCACAAATCTTCTCAAGAGCCCTGGTTTCCCTTTGCTCAGTAATTAAATAAGGATCAGCTGTTCTCTCATTGGGTGCCCAGGCTTGAAGATGCATTCCTATTTCCTTTCTATCAGAATACAAGAAATAATTACTTAAAATAGAGCGGTTTAAAACCTTCAGGAATTTTTCCTAATTAGACTGGAATAAATACATAGTTCCACTTTAATGCTCCATCTGTCAGATCCAGCAGAATGGGGCTAAAATTAGAAGTAATCTTTTAAAATAATGCCAAATACATGCAGAATCGGCAGGTACATTCTGTAAGAGATAGTTTTGAATATAGTGGAAAGGGAAGTTTTTAGCAGAACTCAGCACTTTGATTAAAAACAAAGCTGTCACAAACTATGAATCCTAATTTGTCAGTTGTTTACCATAGCTTTGATCTATTTAATAATGGTGCAGATTTTCCAGTCAGTGACAAAGTGATTGTGTACACATCAGTACAGTTCTGTAGATTTCCTCCGGTATAGTATTTCATCAAGATCTTTATGGTTATGTTAGTGGAAAGAAGATCGAAGCCTGGTGGGATTTGTGGCTTCCAATAAAAGTGATGTCACCAGACAAACTGCACTTCCAAATAGCTTGAATAATTCTCGCAGACAGTAGACTAGGAAGTACCAAGCACATACTCTGATAACTTCGGATTCAATTATTTATCACATGTACATCAAAAACATACAGTGAAAGATGTTGCTTGTGTTAAGATCCAACACAACCTAGTGACGTGATGGGGGCAGTCCACAAGCATCACCACACCTTCTGGCTCTAACACAGTAGGTCCACAGTATTTGCCAGAGCAACAGAGAATGCAGCAAAACCAAACACAACAATGGCAAAAGAAGCCCCATACCTCCCTCCTGTCCACCTGAGCTCATAACCCAATCCTCCAACTCCAGGACTGGCCATCTTCAGCCTCTAGAGGACTTGAGGATTCCCAGACATTGGGCTTCAATTGCAGACCCAGGCTGAATTTTACAACACTACGTGAATTTCTAAGTACTCACACAGAACCTCAGTGGCAGATAGCGTTTCAAAAAGCAGGAATACTATGGGCCAGCAATCAGAGCCACACCTGTTCTGAATCTACATTTATCTCTGGCAGAGCCTCACTATTGTTGATCCCCTTTGTTCCTTAAAAGTTAAAAGTGATCCAGCAGAATTCATTGTCTACCACAACTGTGGCTTTACTGCTCATCCTGAACTACTGTGACATCGAGGGCCCTCTGCAGACAGACAGACAGACAGTGAATACAATGCTGTGTTCAGCACATTGAGCATCAATTCATTGGAAAATTGGGTGTGGAGTTTTGATATCTATAAAATGGCCGAGACACTCGGAGACTTAAAAAGGTAACTTGGGACTTGCGTCCAAACTATGTGCCCATTGTACTTCTCTATTTGATATAAACTACACCCTATCCTCGTTATATGCAATATGGACAATGTGGATTCACAATTATGCAAGGAACCTATTTCTACTGACTTCTCCTTATATGTGTCCAAAACTCACAGTAATATGAGGAGCACCGCTTTCCCGCCAACTCAAGTCACATGCGCACGTCTCACAGTCTCACTCCCGCCACTCTTGCATTGGTTTTGGCAGTGTGTGGATGTACAATTTTGCACTCTTAAACTTTTGTTGTTTTTACCTACGGTGCAGTGATTTTGTGCTTGAAATATTTAACCATGCCTCCTAAGTATCCAATGTCAGGTCCTGGGCCATCAGCCAAGTGGCAGAGAACTGCTTTAACACTTAAAAAAAAGTTGGAAATTATAAACAGGGTGGCGTCAGGTGAAGGTAACACAGCTCTGGGACGCTACTTCGGCCTGGGTGAGTCCACGATCAGAAACATAAAGAAAAATGCTGAGAAAACAAAAAGTGCAGTGACTGATTCATCACAAGTGCCTTCAAAGATTGTTACCAAAGTGTGTAACCCGATTATGACAAAGATGGAGAAAATGTTGAGTTTGTACATTGAGCATGAAACAAAGAAAAAAACAGCACTCAGTTCCGATCATCTTCGTGTGAAAGTTTTGGAAATTTATGGTCACCTTTGTTCAGAGGCTTAGTGAGGAAGTGGCAAGTGATACTGTTAGCTTTAATGCAGGTAGGGGATGGTTTTCTAAGTTTGTTAATCATCAGAGGCTTCACAGCTTAGCTGTGCGTGGTGAGCAAGCTAGTGCTGACCACGAAGCTGCTGAACGCTACCCTGTGCAGTTGTGGGCTGTGATAGCTGAGTTAGGCATCACACAAAAGCAGGTGTTTAATGCAGACGAGACCGGGCTTTTTTGGAAGCGTATGTCGAAATGTACTTACATAAATAAGGATGAGAAAACTGCGTCAGGTTTCAAGGCAGCAAAGGATAGATTGACTTTGCTTATGTGTTCCAATGCTGAAGGAGACTGTAAGATGAATCCCCATGCTCTTAAGGGTTTGAGTACTGTACACCCTAGTATGTTAACTTACTATGATTTATTACGTTGACTATTACCTTAAATTGATTAAATATAATATGAATGTTGCCTTGTGGTACTGCTTGTGGTATGAAAATGTGCATAAATTACAGATAAAACATATTTAGGAAGCCCTCCAGAACACTTCCCTATTTTCTCCATTTAAATAATTATTCACATTATGCGTCGACTGTGAGGAACGTAAACCCCACATATAACGAGGATAGGGTGTAGTTGTCTTGCTCAACCCGGGCAGTATTTTTGGGTGATATGGTCTCGTAGCAGTTAGCATCATGTTTTACAGCTCCAGCAGCTCTTGATTCAATTCCCACCACCGTCAGTAAAGGTGGGCATTTGAATGTGTGGGTTTCCTCCAAGTGCTCCCCTTTGCCCCTACATCCCAACGTGACGTTGGTAGGTTAATGGGTCACAAGGGCGTAACTGGGCAGTGCCGCCTTGTTGGGTGAGAAGGGCCAGTTACTGCACTGTATCTCTAGATAAATAAATACAAATACAATTTTGGAGCAGAGCATGTGCTACATGTGATATGAAAGGAGAGAAGTTGGGGATTGGCAGTTTTATGATGATGTGGGGGAAAAAGTGCAAGGAAGCACCTTCATTGCAAAAGTCCATTTATCAGGGCATTTTTTATAACCCAAAGCAAATTATCCATTTTACAATTTTACAGAAAAAATAGACAATGTTCACAGAAGAGATTGTAACGAGTGACGACCAAGGCCTTAGTGTTTCAGAGACCCAAGTCCAAGCCTGATCTGTGGAGCTACCTGCTTGATATTTTGCAGACTGGTCAGATCGATGTTTCAAGCCAAGGCCCTTTATCTGGACTGGGATGGGCAGTTGGTGGCAAATAGAGAGGAATTGGTGGGCATGTGAAGCTGTTGTGTGTGTGTGGGGGGGGGGGGGTTGGTGTGTGTGTGTGTGTGTGTGTACCTCTGATAGCTGTCTTAAACGCAATGGACTGAATGCCTTCCTTCTATATTGTGATGAAATGTGTGAGTGGGTTAATTAGAAAATCTGTGGAGGGCCATCTTGTTGAAATGGAAGGATATATCTGCTCCTACTTTGTCACAATGGTTCTCTCAAGTGATGCTGTGTCTTAGCTTGGAGAAAATTAGAAGTTGAACCTTTGAAACTTTATTTGATTTTGAGAAGAGATGGGGCTCATTTGCTCGTTATTATCATTTCAGTTCATTGATAGATTTCCTCCACGATCTAAATGTAAATTTTTTTTTGATGTATCTTTTTTTCTTGCTGCCAGTTTGATGTTTATTTTTAGAAGCTTTTTGTATGACGCATGGCTCCAGGGTTGTACCTCCAATGGGTTTCTTTTTTTTCCGCACTTTTCTTGCTTAGTAGGGTTTTTTTAATTCACAAAAATTTTCAATCCTTAAGATAATTTCTTCTTTTTTGAGGCATTGTAAGTGTTGTTACTTTGATGTACTTGTACTATTTTTGAATAATAATAATAATAATAATAATAATAATAATAATAATAATAATAATAATAATAATAATAATAATAAAAAGATTTGAAAAGAAAAGAAAATTTGCATCTGATGTTGATGGATTTCTTAGGGTGCTCTGACAATGTGGTATAAATTGAGCTGGTTTGACAGATAGCATGAGGAGTTTTGTGTCTTCATGGCCATCAGAATTTAATAGTACACTCTTTTCATCTGTATGCATTACTTATTATTGTGTGCATTTTCTGTTATGTACATGTGCATAACTATTCAGCGTGAACTGTAACTGAACAGAAACACAATGAACACTACTCACAGCAATGGAATACATAAAGTAATGTTGAATTCAAGAACCTACTACACTGCATTTACCTTGGAACTGCATTTAGCTTTGTATTGCTTTGAAACACGGTTGTACCATTAGGAGCAACTGTTGATATTGCTTAGTGTAACTTTACTAACTTCAGCAGCACACACATAACCAACCTGCAATTGCGTCAAGGGAATACTTCCTGCTACAAGGAATCTCAACTATTAAAAGTAACAAATCTACACCAGCATGGCAAAATGCAAACAGAAATAATCGGCAGGTCAGTCAGCATCTCAGGAAAAATTAAACAGAGTGAATGTTTCAGCGGTTGGCAGGGGGGAGATACGTCTCTACCAATGGAGGTGTAAGGCAAACCCTTCCCTTCACTAGCCCGTAGGTCACCCTTGGGCAAAATCTAACACCTGCTTAACCTCCCTGATCAGGGTCATGTGAAGCCATGGGAGTCGGCAGTGGATGGTTGTCTGAGCTGCTGGTGCATATCACAAGTCCTGGTTATGTGACCACTGACACCAGGCAGACAATCTCTGAAGAGTATGGGATCACCCATCTTGTAAAGACGCTGTCCAGCAGAAGGCAATGGCAAACCACTTTAGAAGAAAAAAAATAGCCAAGAACAGTTATGGTTCTGGAAAGATCATGATTGTCTATTTTATTTGACAGACATGGCACATAAAGAATGAATGAATGGATGTATCAGACCCAAAAGCTCTCAAAGTGAAAACTTAAAAGGAGGAAAATAAGTTAGTCTTAAATTACAGAAAAGGTTGGGGTGAGAAGACAAAAGGAGTGTCTCCGATTGGGTGAGACCAAATGGATTAATGTGGTGCTTAACACTTCGATGTTGTGTTATTTGTTGCTAATGCAGTTTCTGGACATGTCCACTATATCAGACTATGCAGAGTGAAAAACTGAGCCAAATTTGAAATGAATGACTGACAGTAAGAGTTAGTTATGATGCAGAAAGAAAGTGAAAGCTACTTAATCTGGGAAAATTGAACATGTAGTCTGGAATGTCTCCAGACAGGCAGAAGATGAAGTGCTATTCCTCAAATTTAAACTGGACCTTGTTGGAGGAGTGCAGGAAGCCACAGACCGAGAGCTTGGAGACGGAATGGGATGCAGAATTGAAGGACAGGTATCCAGAAGCTAAGAACTTTCTTCTGTGGACTGAATGTAAATGGTTCACAAAATAATCACCACGTCTGCATTTGGTGTCTTCAATCTACAGGAGACCACACAGTGAACACAATGGATGAAGTGCTCTGGACTGTATGAAATGCAAGTGAATCGCAGTTTCACCTGATAGACTGGGTGCACAGATGGTGGGAAGGTACGGTGTTGTAACTTTTACACTTGCATGAGGATGGAACAGAACAGGGAATCATGAAGGGCTATTACCTATTAGTACTGTGGTCTGCAGCACATGTCTTGCACGGTTCAAGAAAGGAGGTAACACAGCGGTACAAGTAGTGCTGCTGACAAAAAGATCCGAAGTTCATAGTTCAATGTACATTTATTATCTTATATACATTATACAGACTTGAGGTTTGTCTCCTTACACTCATTACATTTGCGGCCGCAAATCAAGACAGACACTCAAAAAAAAAGTTTAAAAAAAGACTGTCAAACCCCCAATGTGCAGAGAGAGAAAGAAATCTTGCAAACAATAGAACAGCAACAAGAAAGGAGCAAGAAGAGAGCAGAAACACTGCTATATGAACTACACAGTCCAATCCACAAAGTGCATTGATTAAACCTTGCCCAGTTCCCGGAGTTTTGGCACCATCCTCCGATGGTGCCTGTGGCATTTTGTAAATATTATTATCACCTCAATTGTTGGCAACCTAATGTATTTTAGGAAGTATTTTCCTTTCCCTAATATTTAGGAGCAGCTAGATTGTGAGGCTGACTTAATTTTTGATCTCCTTGCTCTGTAATTACCTTCAATTATTTCACCCTTTGTTACTGTGAGTGAAACATTCCCAGGAAATAAAGCAGTAACATGTTGCACTTGCTTTAATTTTCAGAGAACTTGTGCCCATTGTGATTGCTAATTAATTCTTTCAATATCTACATTTGCTTCACATTTTAAAAATCTATTTAAATTCACACAAGGTAGATGGAAACATGAAGTATTAACAGCGGTTTCAGAGAAGAAAATTTACTTGCTCACTCCTTTCCCAATGGGTTGTGTAGTTTGAATGGATTCTAAGTAAGCCTACAGAATAACATGTACTGGCATTCTTTCTTAGGTTTAAGAATGGCTGATGTGGGAAAGGGCGTTAACTGGATAACTAGCTGTTTCAACAAGATTGTCAAGGGTACTTTGATATCAATAAATTGCAAGGAAAATGCATAAGAGATGAGCTGATATGGAAATTGGAATCTGCTATGAGGCAGTGGATTAACATTCATTCACTTTCCCTGATAAAATCCAGATTACTGTGATGGATTCTAAGTCTCTTACTTCTGCTATCTGTAGATGCCTTTTGTGTTACTGCCTCAGCTGGCATAGTGAGCAGACCTAAGAGATGAGATTGAGGTCCTCAGTGTGACACACAGCAAGGTGAATGTCAGAATCAGAATCAAGTTTCATATCACTGACATGTTCTGTGTGCATATATGCAGTATACGTATGTATGTAAGTTCCTCTCATCAGTGGGAAATAAATTGCCACCCCCATCCTCATAAAGTCTTTAAGACCCCAAATGCATTTTCTACAAAGTAGCCACTATGTCCTTGATGCACCATCAATAACTCTCAGAGATGTGAGGCGAGATATAGGCTTTTATTGGCTGGAAGAAAGAACAAGCAGCAAATGACCACCACACTACATCCTGGAGACTGAGGCCGGGGCTGTGTCTCCAATCGCCTTTATACCGGGGTCTGTGGGAGGAGCCACAGGAGCAGTCAGCGGGGTGGGGGGGGGGGGGTGTCCAGACAGGTATATGTAGTTCACCACAGTCCTGAAGCAGCTTCTGCTGTACACTTTCTCAACTGCAGAACCCATCAACATTTAACCGTGGAATGTGCCTTTAAACAATGCAGTAAAGTTGTGCACATTATTGTCACAATTATTCAGTCTGCTTGACAGGAAAAAATTGCAGAGGGTTAACGCAGCTACAGAATCATTAAGTTACATAGACGCAGAATCATATTGCCCAGAAACAGGCCATTTGGCCTACCATATCTATTCTGGCCATCCTGAGAACAACAATCAAAAGCATTGCAGATCTTTGAGAAGAGCATAAGACCATGAGATATACGAGCAGAATTAGGCTATTTGTGTCATCGAGTCTGTTCTGCCATTTTTATCATGGCTGATCCATTTTCCCTCTCAGCCCCAATCTCCTGCCTTCTCCCCATATCCCTTCATGCCCTGACCAATCAAGAATCTATCAACTTCTGCCTTAAATACATCCAATGACTTAGCTTCCACAGCTGCCTGTGGCAATGAATTCCACAGTTGCAACCACTCTCTGGCTAAAGAAATTCCTCCTTATCTCCATTCCGTGG
Organism: Hemitrygon akajei; assembly: GCF_048418815.1. Lineage (NCBI taxonomy): Eukaryota > Metazoa > Chordata > Chondrichthyes > Myliobatiformes > Dasyatidae > Hemitrygon > Hemitrygon akajei. Next base: position 167,901,755 of record NC_133133.1, read on the forward strand.
GTTGACCCTGCACAGGGTTCTCCTCACGTCGGCCACGGTGAGACCCATTTGGAGGACGGGTAACCCAGTCCATCACGGGTAAAGCCCTCCCCACAGATGAACACACTTACACTGTATGCAGTCGCAAGAAGCCAGCATCCATCATCATGAACCCCACCACTCAGACCATGCTCTCTTCTTGCTACTCTGGTCAGGAAGAAGGTACAGGGGCCTCAGGGCTCACACCACCAGGTTCAGAAACAGTTTTTACCCTCAATCATCAGGCTCTTGAACCAGACGGGATAACTTCACTCAACTTCATTTGCCCCATCACTGAACTGTTCCCATAATCTATGGATTCACTTTCAAAGGCTCTTCATCTCATGTTTTTGATATTTATTTATTATTAATGTTATTGATTTTTATTCCTTTCTTTTTGTATTTGCATAGTTTGTTGTCTTTTGCACATCCTGACTTTCATTGATTCTTTTGTGTTTCTCATACTTACTGAAAATGTCCACAAGGAACTGGATTTCAGAGTTGCATATGGTAACAGACATGTACTGTGATAATAAATTTGCTTTGAACTTTGAATCTAATGGGTAGAGGAATTGTCAATATTTCAGATTGAAACTCTGTGTTAGATCTGGTAGCTTTGGGGTGAATTGGTTAGACAGTTGAATACGTAATAACTTCTCAGAGACAATGGTAAAGATCTGAAATTCTCAGCACTAGAAGGCTGTGCAGACAAGATTACAGAGAGATATTTAAAGAGAGGGTATCTGCTCTGTTTTTACTATTCAACAGTATCTAGGACAAGTAGGCAGTAGGTAGTTTAAATGGTTTGGCCCAGACTAGATGGGCCGATGGGCCTTTTCTACTATATGTGATAAAAATGATGTATCCATTGATTCTTGCAATATATGTGTATTTAAACAAAATGGATTTATTTAAAGAGAATACACTTTTAGTAAGTTTGGAAAATTGAGTTTCCATCCAGTTCCCATAGGGAATGTCACAGAATCCTGGGATACATGAACCGTGATCATATGGAATGAAGGAATAGACTGAGGGTCTAAGTAGCCTATTTCTGCTCCTATCTCTTAAGCCGTTAAGTAAATTGGTAGGTAAGCTGATATATGTATAAGTAGGTAAACAGACAGGAAGATGAGAATGTTAAGTAATTCAGCAGGCAAATGAATAAATAAATAGGTAAAAAGACATTTGGATTGGTAGGTAAATCGATCAGTAACTGTCAATATGTGGTTAATCACAGAAAAGCCAAGGGAAATGAGGAGCAAATATAACTCAGAGATTTTAACAGCAATGAGGTTTAAACTCAGCATCCTGTGAATTTGTGGTGTTGACACAGATTAACGTTTGATAAGTAGCAGGCAACATCAACCTCAAATTACCCCTGGAATTATAAATCATACAAATGAATAATAATGTCATGTTAAAAAAGTAATGAGAGGCCGCATCACAAAATGCTCCATTTCTGACCATCAATGATATTGTTCTTCACAATCTTCCCTGTCAGAAGCAGCTCTTTCAGGTTCATAACATTTTCGCTTGCCTACAACTAACTGTCATTATTCATCCAACCTTTTCTGCCATCCCGTTACAAATTATTAAATGGGCTATCTTTATCCAAGGTATATTGCTTCTCCTCATTTGTGTCCGTCAGTTTCGGCATCAGCCACCATTAAAAATCGAACCGCGAAATAAGAATTATCCATGTGAAATGTATATCAAATTTCTCAGTTACCAAAAATATTCAGTTTTTTGATTAATCATTGCAACTCACCTACATCAAATAGACTTTTAGTAATGCCTTCTTCTTTTTAGTTATTCCGTTGCTTTTAGGACAAGTAATAGAAATTCTGCATTGACTGTTCCTTGTAATATCTGTGTAGTTAAACAAAATACATGAACCACCATTAGACGATTTATTTTTATCATGCCTATGATTGCAGTGCAGAAGAATTTTTCATCATACTACTGATGGATGCTTGGTGAAGGATTTCCAATTTATCCTTTAAGCTGCAGTGGGGTTGAGTTGGAAAATAGCTATCTAATGCTATTTGCTAAAAATGTTTCATCACTCATCTGATCCACAACACAATAGCAAATCAATTGAGACTGGATTTTATTCAGAAAGGTGTAGCCTTTGTATTCTAACTGGGTTGGATTACCATTTATCAGGGAGCAATACAAAAAAAATTGTAAAGTATATAATGGCTGGAGTAGATTGTGATTGAAGGTTGTTTGATTCAGATATCTTGTCCATACGCTGCAAGTATTCTCCAGTACACATGACTTGTGACATTAGAATTGCCATTATGTTAATCAGATGAAATCAATAGTCCTTGAAATATTTATTTGTACTAATTATCAAGCTTGCCATAAATTATTTATAGAACAATTATTTATATATATAATTTGAGTTATTAAAAATGTTAATTGAAATGAATTTCTTTACTACTGTCATCATGTTAGTGTAGTGGCACTTTTCTGCTAATATCCTCCTTAAGTTTAGCACATGTCGGTTGGATTCAGTTGCTTTCTGATCTTGGCAATCCATTTGTAAATGGATTGGAGAGCAACTGAACCCAACCATCAACCAGCCGAGCTACACGTGTTCTGCCTTATGAGCTCATGTTCTTCCAGTGGTGGATAATTAATGACTTAATGTACTAGTTTATAATCTATCCTATCTTTTTTATATTTAGCCTAGCTTCTTCAGACCCAAGTCATATAATCACACGGGATCAACATAATCTGGATGCTATCTTTTCTATAAAAGAATGGTCAGCTACTTTTTTGATCCCATCTAGAAAAGTTTAACAGATGTTTTTGTGTGTGTGTGTGTGTGTGTGTGTGTGTGTGTGTGTGTGTGTGTGTGTGTGTGTGTGTGTGTGTGTGTGTGTGTGTGTGTGTGTATGTGTGTGTGTGTGTGTGTGTGTGTGTGTGTGAGATAAAGATAGAGATAGAAGGAGAGGGAGTGGGAGAGAAGGGTAGAGGGAAAGGGGAGAGAGGGGGAGAGAAAGAGAGAGAAAAGATAGAGAGAGAATTGAACTGAATTGACTTTATTACTTACTTCCTTCACATACATGAGGAGTAAAAATCTTTACGCTATGTCTCCATCTAAATGTGCAATATGCAATATGTACACAGGATAGTCAGTATAACATAAAAACACAGTTGTGTCAGCATGAGTTAAGCAGTCTGATGATCGGTGGAAGAAGTTGTCCTGGAACCTGTTGCTCCTGGCTTTTATGCTGTGCTACCATTAAGGAAGAGGGAGAGAGGGAGAGAGAGGGAGAGAGGAGAGAGAGAGAGAGAGAGAGAGAGAGAGAGAGAGAGAGAGAGAGAGAGAGAGAGAGAGAGAGAGAGAGAGAGAGAGAGAGAGAGCGAAAAATGGATAGAGAAATAGAGGGAAAGAGAATGGCAGAGAGAGAAAAAAGAAAGAAAGAGAGATGGATAGAGAAAGAGAGAGAGAGATGGTGCAATAAACACATATCTTGGACATATTATTTTAAAGGCATAATGAGATTACAAATACCATCATAAATTTCACTGATCAATATTTGGTTTTCAAATAACCTATCACATATTACACTTTTTGTTTAAATGACCAGTCAATTTCCAGTAAATCCAATGAGATCATAAATCTGAAAGAGGAAATTTCTGTAATTTATAAGTGAATTGTTATGAGATGTATAAAGTATGTACAATTTTAAGATATTGATGATACATTACAATACAATGATCATTAACTAATGGAATATCACTCTGGTGAACACAATAAAAAGAAATGTACAATATTATCTGCTCCATACAGTGATGCGGAGGAAAACTCAGTACCCATAAGGTTAATTAAATTCATTGCTTTGCTAATCTAAACTTTCAACTGCTGATTAGCATTGAAATTGATTCTGAAGCTCCTTATGGGGGTGAAGTGACATTAATCTAGCCTTTGTTGCTGAGAATATATAAAATCCTACTCATGTTGCACCGAGATAAAATATCATTACTCTGGCATCATCATTACAGCCATTCATATGTGAACCAGAGTGATTTGCTGATATTTAATAATCCTACCCTTATTTTTGATGGTGGATCAAAACTAAGAAAAATGTTTGAACTAAGAAAAAAAAAAGAAATCCACTGTTTAACATCAGTGCCAACAGTTCTTCATTCGGTTTACTTTTTTTTTAGCCGGATGATTTGATTTTAGTTCTTTTTATCAAATAGAATTAAAATGCAGCAAGAAATTACATTTATTCCAATTGCCAAACCTGCAGCTGGAACTGGGATAGTTGTACATATAAACTTGGCTGAGGTAAATTTGCTGATACCCCTGAACTTTCTGCCCATTATGCCACTGGTGTTTAGGGTAACAATGAAGGTCTTCCATCCCTGGCAGTATTCAGGTCTTCCTTTATCATGTCAGTAGCTTCCTTTCGGTTTTACTACCGTCAGTCATCCAAGTCCAGGGGGGAGACCCAGAAATACTGCTGCACTCAGATGTCGAAGAATTCTTCATTGCTGTTTCCATAACAGTTTTGCTTTTACCAGTCAGAGTTAGCCCTGAGCTGAACCTCTGAATGTGGAGTACTGATACCCCTATGCAGACCCTTTAGTCCCCAGGGGTTCCCGTCCTGGGGTCTGAAGACCCCTTGCTTCATGGTGTTAGTCCATGATGTAAAAAAGGTTGAGAACCCCTGCTCTTGATGAACTTTCTAACATTTAACAGGAGAAGAACTGCTGCGTATAGGAATCTGCAGGTAAGCCTTGAGGTACCCACCTTTCTGACTGGTAAATATTTTGTCATTCTGTCTTGGAGTTCCCTGACATGAGGGCATTATGAGAATACTCCCACCTTAAGAACTGAAGTGACTGGTTCAAAGTGGCAGTTCACCATCATATTCTCAATGTAATTAAGATAGGCATTAAATGTTGACACAACGAACAATGCCCAGATGTGGTGAATTAATAACAACAATTGCAGTTCAACCCATTCAAGTTGCGTTGGGATTTGCTGGCTGTAGCTACTGGCCTTGTTCCAAATCTCTGTATTTATTCTTATTTCCTTCAGCCACATATCTAATCTATCATCAGTGCACAATATGGTCGACATTTGATGGGTCAGATGGTCATTTTCCATGTTGTATGGTCCTGTGACTTTAAGATGTGAACAAGTGGACAGCCAGAATTTATATAATTAAAAACTAATATGAATCGAGATCCTTCACTTCTTGATTGCTATAATTTTTGAATTTAATTCTTTTGTAATATATCACAGGCTCTTGAATTTGTTATTAAGCATCCAGAGTAGAAGACGAGCGGGTGTTTAGCACGGTCTGCTTGCGTTTCTCTGGTCTCCCCCTCCCGTTCACTCACTGCTGCTGGAGGAAGGTGCAGGAGTCCTGGATTTGATTGGAGTGGCTTGTGGATTTTAGAGGACTTTGTAGGCATTTTATATGTGTTTCTGGTTAGTTTTGTGTTATTGCCATTTTGTGCAATTTTGATGGGGCTGGACTGGCTCTGTGGCCACCAGTCAATGAATGACACAGCACTAAATTGAACAAAACCAAACATGGTTAAACTGTTTCAAGGACTCTGTGGTTTGATGTTTAATATTCTGTGTTATTCACTCTTTTTTTTTGCTGTTTGCATGAGTTTTTCCTCTATTTTGTGCATTGGGTGTTTGATATTTTCTTTGAATGGGTACCATGATGTTTCTCTGTTTGGTGGCTGACTGTGGGAAGATGAACTTCAGGTTGCATATTGCGTACATACTAACTTCTTGCCCATTACACCACTTGTGTTTAGGGCAGCAATGAAGATCCTCCATCTCTGATGGTGTTTAGGACTTTCTTCAACATGTCTGTAGCTTCCTCTCAGTTTTCACTGCTGTCAGTCATGCAAGTCCCAGGTGGAGACTCAGGAATGCCATCACACTCAGAAATAGAAGGATCCTTCCTTGGTGTTCCCATAACAATTTTCTTTGACCTGCACTGAACCCCCGATCCTGTAAGACCAGTGAATCACTCTCAGTCTGTCCTCAACCATTTGACCTGTTTGGCATGGGTGATCCTACCAAGAGTTAAAGCATAAAGCTCTGACTCCAGCCAACATCGTTTTCAGGGTCAATGAGGCACAAAAGCCTCCAAACCCAATGACAAGATTGTAGTCCTCTTCGAGTGCGTACATACTTTGATAACAAACATACTTTGAAACTTTGACTCTCTGAGATTTGGTGATAATAATGTAAAGCTCAGTATAGAGATTACACAGCTTGCCAAGGTTACAGAGGGATAAGATTTTGTGATTTACAAATCAGTTTAATTACATTTTTGGTCTTATTAGATATAAGGCAGAGGTTGATAGATTCTTGATTGGTCAGGGCTTAACGGGATACAGGGAGAAGGCAGGAAATTGGGGCAAAGAGGGAAAATAGATCTGACTTGATTAAATGGTGGAACAGACTTGATGGGCCAGATGGCCTAATTCTGCTCCTATGTCATGGTCTTATGGTCTTACTTTAGTAGTCAGAATCCAAATCAGAATCAGGTTTAATATCACCAGTGTATGTTATGAAATTTGTTAACTTTGTGGTAACAGTACAATGCAATACATGATAAATATAGAACACAAAACTGAATTTTTGCAATTACATAAAATAGTTCTGTTAAAATTAGTAGTGTGAAAAGCAGAAATAAAAAATAGTAGTGCGTTAGTGTTCATGGGTTCAATGTCCATTCAGAAATCGGATGGCAGAGGGAAGAAAGCTGTTCCTGAATCACTGAGTGCGTGCCTTCAGGCTTCCGTACCTCCTTCCTGCCCATAACAATGAGAAGAGGGCATATCTTTGTGGGTATTCTTAAGGAAAGATGCTGCCTTCCTGAGACATCATTCCTTGAAGATGTCTAGGCTAGTACCCATGATGGAGCTGACTAATTTTACAGCTTTCTGCAAATTACTTTGATCCTGTGCAGTGGCCCCCCTTTCCCATACCAGATGGTGATGCAGCTAGTCAGAATGCTCTCCATGGTACATCTGTAGAAAGTTGCGAGTGTTCTAGGTGATAAGCCATATCTCCTCAAACTCCTAATGAACTGTCTTGCCTTCTTTATAGTTGCATTAATATGTTGCATCCAGGTTAGGTCCTCAGAGATCTTGACTCCCAGGAACATGAAATTGCTCATTCTTTCCACTTCTGATCCCTCTATAATCATTCTACCCTTTCTGAAGTCTGCAATCAGCTAACACTCAGTACAAGGTTGTTGCTCTGACATAATTCAACCAGCTGGTATATCTTGCTCCTGAATGTCCTTTTGTCTCCATCTCAGATTCTGCTATCAATGGTTGTATTATCAACAAATTTAGAAATTAAGTTTCATTCCATTTCATAAGACCTGGCAGACTATGGTGAATGTAATACCCTGGTTAAGATTTTTACTGTTATGCTGTAGGTATTTTATTTTAGCAGTTCTGTAAGAGCAGCCTGTTCTGCTGTCAAGCTGTTTGGATTTGAGATGAGATAAAGGGCTTTGTTGGTCAAGCTAGGAATGTGGTGTCAGCCAGTCAGGATAATGGAATTAGGAGAACACTGGGTGGAGAGGTTTTGTGAAGGACACTGGTGTGGGTCGAGGTATTTTTTGACGGGAGCTGGGAGAAGACAGGAGGGAAGGTGGCTGAGGATGTCATCCCTGTTGCTCAAGGCACTTTGTGCAGATGAATAGCTTCAAGGAGGAAGGACCAATACTCCCGTGGGAGAGCCCGCTTGTTCCAGATGGATTTCGAGCGACATTCAGAAGGTGGTGTGTGCTTTCGAGCGGACTGAGGTTCCAGTGCATGAGTTAAAGATGTAAAGATGAACTCCAACTTACGTGCAAATTTGACTGTTTAATTATAACGGGCCCTTTCTGTTTTTTTCTTTTCTTCAATAACTCTTTGGTTAGCTTATGTTCATAAATATACTTTCTTTATCATTGTATGCAGTGTACAATCTGTTATTTCTTGCTGACCAGCGATTGCGGTGGGGGGGGGGGGGCAGTAAATCACACAACATTCACACAAACCGTGCTTTGTGTGGGTGAGACATCTCAATCTCACGGGTTTGGCAGGATCAAAGTCGTATATCTCCTGGACGTAGGGAGCCTGAGAAAGGTGGGTTGCTCGCTGTGGAGTCCAGTGGCTGTTGACGAGAGGCTAACGAGCTGCATTTTCAGAGACGCCCAGTAAAAAGGGGTAAGAAGTCAGCTTCAGCATTGAAAGAAATTAAAGCATACCGTTGTTCCCAGTGCACTTGTTTACCAATTAGTCCTTTATTTGAACAGAAATTGCATTTTACTGGCTATTGTTTCCTTCCAGCTGATCCAGTATTTTTCAAGGTGACATTCAATTTACCACAAATACTTAAGTTCTGGATATAATAAATGAGCCTTTGAGTGCTTGCTCGGTATTGATATTGTCACACTGCCTGTGTAGGGAGCAGGAGAAATAAAATGGATTTTCCTGCAGAGGAACAGTTCATCATTCCAGTCGACACTTGTTATTGATCTCTTTCTATTTGTTTGTAATTTTGTTGCCACTGATTGAGCCATGGTTCTAAATCTTGAAATGACTTACACGTTGTTAGGATGGAGCTTTACAGAGCAAATAAACTTCAAATGTTTCATTTGGCTTCCTGATTCATTTTGATTTATTGCAAATTAACAGCTGCTTTCTCGTTTCATCCAACATCAATTCTTTGATTCTCGCCAAACTTTTCCATCACTAACCCCGTGTACTTTCCTATCTCACTAAATATGCACAATAGTTACAGCATTCTGATAATATTCTGACTCTTATTCATCCTCTTCCAAGAGGACCACAAGCTCCTCATAGTTTGGAGGTCTCAATGACCCAGACAGTTACGTTGGTTGGAGTCAGGGCTTTATGTTTTGGCTCTTGGTAGAGTTGTCCATGCCAAACAGGTCAAAGGGTAGAGGACAGACCAAGCGCAGTACACTAAGTATGGGGGCTCAGTTCAGGGTTACAACCCTGACTAGTAAAACAAAATTGTTATGGAAACAGCAATGAAAAATTCTTCTACATCTGGGTGTGACAGTATTCCTGAGTCTCCGCCCTGAACTTGCATGACTGACATCAGTGAAAACCGAGAGGAAGCTGCTGATATGATGAAGCAAGCCCTGAGTACCGCCAGAGATAGAGAACCTTCATTGCTGCCTTAAGCTCCAGTGGCGTAACAGGCAGTAAGTAAGTTAGTTATTCATGCTGATTTGTTTCTTTGTTCCTCAAATGGAGGCAGTTCATTTTCTATTTAATACCATTTCATGTACATCATCAAGGATCCCCACCATCCACGTTATACTCTCTTCTCACTGCTGCCATCAGGAAGGAGGCATAGAAGCCTCAGGTCCCACACCACCAGGTTCAGGAATGGTTATTACCACTCAGCTGTCAATCAGGTTCTTGAACCAGAGTGGATGATGGAATTGATGGCATTGTTGCCAAGTTTGCAGATGATACAAAGATTGGGGGAGGGGCAGGTAGTGTTGAGGATACAGGAAGGTTGCAGAAGGAATTAGGCAGATTAGGAGAAAGTGGCAAATGAAATACAATGTTGGAAAATGTGTAGTCATGCACTTTGCTAGTAGAAATAAATGTGCAGACTATTTTCTAAATGGGGAGAAAATACAAAAATCTGAGATGCAAAGGGACTTGGGAGTCCTTGTGCAGAACACCCTAAAGGTTAACTTGCAGGTTGAGTCAGTGGTGAGGAAGGCAAACGCAATGTTAGCTTTCATTTCAAGAGGTCTAAAATACAAAACCAGGGATGTGATGCTGAGGCTTTATAAGGCACTGGTGAGGACTCACCTTGAGTATTGTGAACAATTTTGGGCTCCTCATCTAAGAAAAGATGTGCTGACATTGGAGAGGGTCCAGAGGAGGTTCACAAGGATGATTCCAGGAATGAAAGGGTTATCATATGAGGAACATTTGATAGCTCTGGGTCTGTACTTGTGGAATTTAGAAGGACGAGAGAGGGTTCTTATTAAAACCTTTCAAATGTTGAAAGGCCTAGACAGAGTCAATGTGGAAAGGATGTTTCCCAAGTTGGGGCAGTCTAGGACAAGAGAGTACAGCCTCAGGATAGAGGGGCATCCATTTAAAAAAGAGATGCAGAGAAATTTCTTTAGCTGGAGGGTGATGAATTTGTGGAATTTGTTACCACAGGCATCTATGGAGGCCAAGTCATTGGGTGTATTTAAGGTGGAGATTGATAGGTTCTTGATTGGTCATGGCATCAAAGGTGACAGGGGGAAAAACAGGATCAGCCATGATTGAATGGCAGAGCAGACTCGATGGGCCAAATGTCCTAGTTCTGCTCCAATGTTTATGGTCTTATAATTATGATCACTAGATGCAAAGTGTTCCCCTACACAAACTTCTGTCACCTGACCTGTCTCATTCCCCAACAGGAAACCAAGTATTGCACAATCTCTCATTGAGACAGGCGAGAGCTGAGTGCCTAGTGCAGACCAAAGGTGAGTGAGCTGCACGACAAGCCTTTTCACCAGAGATACTCCTCACAGGACACCCTATACACAGCAGCGTACACTGAATGAATTTCTCTGTAGATAACTATTAGGAAATAATACATAGTTTTATAGTATTGTAGTAGCATTGTTAATTTCTAAATTGTTTTGTATTTTATTTAAATACACAATTTGTTACTCAGTTAATGATAGTTTATGTTTTTTATGCCTTTTTAACTATTTCCATGAAATTTCGGGTAATTAGGGCAGCTGCTTAATTGGGCAAAACTGTGCTGGTTCCCTTGTGTCCCAATCAACTGCAATCATTGTATCAGTGTTGTTCATATCTTAGGTCAATTGGCCTCATTCTGCAATGGAAGCCTATCGATAATGGATACCACAGGAAGTGTTGTAGCCAGTGCTGTTAGCTGTTTCTTGATTTACATTGGCTTTTGTAATGGTAGGACCTCCGGATGAAGTCAACATGAATTCTCCACTCAAATACACCTGGTAAACCTTCCTGATAGTATTTTGCACTCATACAGTGTATCTCACCATTGTTGTTCATACCGTTCTCCTATCTGTTGTTTAGTTGACAATTACAAATAGTTGTCTTGTGAACGTTGATGTGATTTGTTGGTTATCCACCTGGAAAAATTGGTAAAATGAAGCCAACGAACAATGCTATCATGGATGGCAATCTCCAGATGGTCCATTGAACTGTTTCGTAAAAACGTAGAAACATAGAAGACCTACAGCACCCAACACAAGCCCTTTGGCCCACAATGCTATGCTGAACATGTACTTACTTTAGAAATTACCTGGGATTACCCATAGCCCTCTACTTTTTCTAAACTCCATGTACCCATCCATGAGCTTCTTAAAAGACCTTATCATATCTGCCTCCACCACCATTGCCGACAGCCCATTCCACACACTCACCAAAAACGTAAAAACCTACACCAGACATCTCCTCTGTACCTACTTCCAAGCACCTTAAAACTGTGCCCTCTCATGTTAGCCATTTCAGCCCTGGGGAAAAAGCCTCTGACTATCTACGTGATCAATGCTTCTAATCATCTTATACACCTTTCACTTCTACATCTTTTTCTTTTTTTTTAATGTGATTTTGTTAGAGCCTGTCATCTACAGTTTGATGGTGTGTTTTTGGCTCAATTAAGTGATCTGGCACTTCGCTGTCTTCGATAAGGTTCTGGGAGATGAACGGCCTTGAGGCTAAGAAGCTTAGAGACAGGGTGCGAGCCCATGATTGACTCCATTTCTCTCTGAACTTGCCGATTAAAGCATCGAGAAAGATTGAATATATCCAGGTGAGAGCAGAAGATGAGTTGGTATTCAATGCCGTCTTCCAGCCTCTCGTTCGCTGCTGCCAGAGGAAGATGTCTGCATGTGGTAGTCTCTTTCTCCCTCCCGCTCGCTGCCCCCTAATGATTTCCCTCTCCTCGATGCTGTCAGAAGATGGTGCTGGAGCAAGGTTTAATGACACAGCGTGTGGATTGGACTCTAGTTTACATTATGATGAGTTTTCTGGTTTAAGATTGCTCTTTGTTCTGTCACTATTTTGGCTGACTGTGAATCGGGCAGCCAGTGGATAGCAAACACTGAACTGAACTGAGAGAGGACTCTTCGAATTTTTTTAATATTCTGTATTTTCACTTGCTCTTTCTTGTTGCCATTTGCCTGATTTGTTTCTTGCGCAGGGTGGCTAATGTGCTTGTTGCCATTTGCACGGCTTTTTTTTTGTGCACAGGTGAGGTTTTTTCTTTGAATGGGTCTTGTGGTTTTCATTCTTGGTTTTGTGGCTGTATCTGGTGAAGACGAATCTCAGCAATGTATATTGCAAAAATACTTTGATAATCAATGAACTTCGAATCCATTGGATGTTATGAATCTTCTCCCAAACTACCCAGTATTCCAAGTATTAGTCTCCTCACCTGGATTAACCTTTTCCTTGCCAACTCTTTGTCTCTCACTTCCCCATCAGCACTTTATCCTGGCTACCTCACCTCTGTTCTTTTCATTCAGATAAAGTGTCTCAACTCATAAAGTCGCAGAATTATAGAGAAATACAGCACAGAAACAAGACCTTCTATCCATCTCGTCCATTTCGAACCATTTAAACTGCCTACTCCCATCGCCCTGCACCAGGACCATAGCCTTCCATACCCCTACCATCCACGTACCTATCCAAACTTCTCTTTGAAATCGAGCTCACGTGCACCACTTGCACTGACAGCTCATTCCACACTCTCATAACCCTCTGATTGAAGAAGTTTTCTATCATGTTGCACTTAAACTTTTCACCTTTCACCCTTAATCCATGACCTCAAGTTGAATTCCCACCCAACCTCAGTTAAAAAACCCTTCTTGCATTTACTCTATCGACAACCATCAAAATTATGTACATCTTTATTACATCTCCCCTCAAAGTTTCTACATCATAAGGAATGAAGTCCTAACCTATTCAATCTTTCCTTATAACTTGGGTCCTCCAGTCCTGGCAACATCCTTGTAAATTTTCTCTGCATTCTTTCAACCTCATTTACAATGTTCCTGTAAGTAAGTGACCAAAATTGTATACAATACTCCAGATTAGGCTTCTCCAACATCTTATGCAACTTCAACATAATATCCTAACTCAAAGTGTTGCCTATCCACTTCCTCCACAGATGCTCCAAGTTCTATCATCTGTAGCCTCTCTGTGTCCATTAGTCTCTCATTTCATGGTAATGGTCTAGTTCCTTCCTCGGCCACTTTTCCCTGTAACCAGAGCATTGCAACACTTGTCCCTATCTCCACCCACACCACTATGAAGAGCCTTAAATAGCCTTTCCAGGTGAGGAAGGTATTCACATGTATCTCCTCCAACCTTGTTTATTGGATCCGGTGGTCCCATTGTGACCACCTCTACACCATTGATACCAGGCTAAGTATATGTCATAGCTGTCAGGTGCTCTCAGTTCCAGCCATTTTCGGTTGTCCTCTCCTTTCCCACAGTGACTTATCTGCTCTCAGCCTGCTCTACTATCCTGGTGAGACCAAATGCAAACTAGAGGAACATCACCTCTAGTTCTGCCTGGGTAGTCTACAACCTGATGACATGAACATTGACTTCTATAACTTCCAAAACACTTCTCTGTCTCTTTTCCCTCTCCTCTTGATCTACCTGGTTTTTCTACACCAATCCCAACCCACTTCACTTCACTCTGTTTCTAGACCCTCCTCCATCATCTAAATTATTGATATCCAGCATAAAAAGAAGTGGTCCCAACACCGACCCTGCGCAACACCACTACTCACTGGCAGCCAAGCAGAAAAGGATTGTTTTATTCCCACTTGCTGCCTTCTACCAGTCAGTCAATGCTCTAACCATGTTCGTAACTTTCCTGTAATGCCACAGACTCCTAACTTGGTAAGCAGCCTCATGAGTGGCACCTTGTCAAATGCCTTCTGAAAGTCCAAATATACAACATTCATTGCATCCCCTTTATCTATCCTACGTGTAATCTCCTCAGAAAATTCCAACAGGTTCATCAGGCAGGTTTTTCCCTGAAGGAAACCATGCTGCCTTTGTCCTATCTTGTCCTGTGTCACCAAGTACTCCATAACCTCATCCTCTACAAATGTCTCACCTTCCCAACCACTGAGGTCAGGCTAACTAGTCTATAATTTCCTTTCTGCTGCCTTCCTCCTTTCTTATGTCATGTATATTCTGTGCCCCGTTGCACTCAGTACGTCATCCATGTGGAGCACAGTTTCATCAGCAGAGCAAAAATAGTGAGTATTATTCAGAGGGAGTAACACACAAAATGCTGGAGGAACTCAGTAGGTCAGGTAACATCTATAATTCCAACTTCTTCTACCTTCCTTTCCAGTCCTGATGAAGGGTCTCTGCCCAAAACATTGACTGTTTAGTAATTTCAATGCATTCTGCCTGATCTACTGAGTCTGTCCAGCATTTTGTGTGTATTGCTCTGGATTTCCAGCATCTACAGAATCTTTTGGGTTTATAATCTGCAACACGTTTTCTTCTCGGTGTTTGAACTGATGCCATGAAATTTCCAAGATGCTACTGTTATGTTGCCTTAGGCCTGGAGGGGCCAGCGTTGGGCACAATAACGGACTCTCCACTCCTTCCTGTCCCTCATCAGTGTGTTCAGTTCATCTACATTAGCCGCGCCACTATCTTCTGGGAGCGTGTTGACCATAGTCTTGGGAGGGCGCCCAAGGTTCATCCTCCCATGCTTGGGCTCCCGTGTGATGACTAGGCTGGCAGGTAGTTCAGGATAGCATAGACAGTGCCCGCTAGTTGCAGTCTTCTCGCCTCGACTTTAGTAATGAGTATCGGTAGGTCGTCATAGAGCTCGACGTTCTTCATGTGTTGTTGCCAACTCACGTCAAGAGCCACCCAGAGATTTTGTGTATAGCAACCATCTAGTGACTTTCGAATGGCCTTGGTGAGTGTCCACATCTCGTGAGAATGGACTCTATGACTACTATGAAGATCCTCTTTTTGAGCCCTCTGGTTAGGTTTGACCTCCACATTTCCTTCATATCATTCATAGCCCTCCACGCCAGCGCCTTCCGTATCTTTATGTCCTTCTCCGAACTCATCATTCTTGACCTGAGGTACTTGAAGTCTAAGACTTCCTTAATGGTATCATTCTTGAGAATGATACCATTCTCCGGTCTTGAGAGTACCTTCTCCGTTCTTGAGAGTACCTTCATCGCAGTTGAATGCCATATACTCTGTCTTTTTAGTGTTTAGGTGAAGTCCAAGATGGTTCCATCCTTAATATGCCACTATGCAACCTCTGTCAGGGTATGCACTGGCAGACGACTGAATGACAGACTCTCATGTTGAAACAGAACCAAGGGATTATTCAATTAGAACTCCAAATGAACTTCGGTGACCAGACTGAATGACACCGTGAGACAAAGAAACAAACACACACACACACACACACACACACACACACACACACACACACACAACGATAAGCGTTAATTGTGAGTCCACCTTTAAATAATCACTGAAGACGGAAAAGAACATACTAGTAAAGATTAACTTGACAAGATTAAACAAAAAGCACAAGGGCTTAAGGACTCCAGGTGCTCAAGAAAGCAAAAGCCCAATGCTCTATGGCTCACTGCAAAGGCCAGCAGGGCTTATGACACCTTCTTTATAATTTTACTTCTGTCTTTGTATTAAACATATGCAGGGACAATGATAAGGTACCTAGGTCCTGAGTTGACATTATGAACCTCATGGCTAATTTGAAGAGTTATGCTTTTTGGATCTCAATTGTTCTTATCTAAACATTTTCTGTGTGTTTTTTTAATCTTGGCTCGATTATCACTGTTTAGGTTCAATATTCTCCTCCAGAAACCTTTTCTCCTCATAATTTTAAACAGGTTTCAAAATGAAATTTGCCATTGGAAATGCGTCCCACTCAAAGTGATAACCAGCAATTCACTTTCAGATACTGACCAAGCAGAGGTATGTTCCATAGATGCCGCTAGTCTGCTGTTTGTGCTTCTGCATCAGAAATATTTTGTTTTTATGCATTATATGTTTTACCATTCCCAAAACGCTATGAAGAATTCCATTTGTTCTGAGAGTTCTCACAGCCATGTTTTTCTAATGCTCTGTCTTGCTATTTGTCACAATTTCAATTTTTATGGTTTTCTGTATGCTGCTTCGTTATTCAATATCTCTTTCTTTATTATCGTGAAAGCTTTCTGATAACCCTTCTTTGAAAACCACTGCTGGAAGAATACATCAAGTGAATATGCACAATCTTTGCCAATCCTGTTTTATAAATAAGTGGAGATACAGACATTTATGAGCAGATGCAGAATAAGATATGAGGTGATTTAAAAGTTATTGGAAACTGCTTAAATTCACAGAAATTACATTAGATAGAACACAACGATGATTAGATCTATGCTTCAACTTGATATATTTGAAAGTGTCTCCCAAGGGTAAAAAGAAGCCTCTAGATTTTTTCCAGACGTATAAGCATTCACCACTTAGCCCATTGTTATACACAAATGCATTGCAGCTGCAGAGACTTTCATAGACAGAGCATGTTCTACTGCCTCAGGGCATTCAGAGAGTTTTATAACCGAAGATTACTTCTGAATTGCAGGAAATCATAAACACAAGAGATTCTGCAGATGCTAGAAATCCAGAGCAACACCCACAAAATGATGGAGGAACACTGTAGGCTAGACAGCATCTATGGAGAGGAATAAACAGTCAATGTTTTGGGCCAAGACTCCCAGTGAAGGATCTCGGCCAGAAACTGTTTATTCCCCTCAATAGGTGCTTCCTTACCTGCTGAGATTCTCCAGTATTTTCTGTGTGCTTTTCCAAATTGCAGGCAATGAGGTGCCAATATCCCATAAAGCAGGAAGGAACTAAATTACCAGTTACATATTCTATTGGTGATATCACTGGTACCTAATTTGCATATTTAAACTCAAACAACAACGTTGCTTTCTTGTGGGTGTCTTGGTCAAATGTGGAAGATAACTTAAGTTCCTGGTGATAAGTCTGCATGATTCCCAAAGGATATCCTAGACTTATTTTAATTTTTCACACCCAGTTTGCACAAAAAAGTTGAAATTAGGACTGTTGTAAAACAAGTTATTTATGTATTTCCTTAATGAGATAGAGTCAAGCGACCCCTGATGTGACCTCAACCTAATCATTGGACAATTTACAATGACTGGGTAACCTCCCAACAGGTATACCTTTGGACTGTGTGAGGAAACCAGAGTATCTAGAGGACTCTACAGGGGTTGTATTGAGAGTATCCTGAGCAGCTGCATCACTGCCTGTTTCGGAAATTGCACCATCTCGGATCGCAAGACTCTACTGTGGATAGTGAGGTCAGCTGAGAAGATCATCGGGGTCTCTCTTCCTGCCATTAGGACATTTACCCTACATGCCGCATCCACAAAACAAACAGCATTATGAAGGACTTCACGCACCCCTCATACAAACTCTTCTCCCTCCTGCTGTCGGGGAAAAGGCTATCAGACTCCTCAATACCCAGAGCCTGAACTGACACCTTACTGCCCTATTGTCTTGTTCATTATTTATTGTAATGCCTGCACTGTTTTGTGCACTTTATGCAGTCCTGGGTAGGTCTGTAGTCTAGTGTAGTATTATTCTGTGTTGTTTTTTATGTAGTTCAGTCTAGTTTTTGTACTGTGACATGTAACACCATGGTCCTGAGAAAAAGTAGTCTCATTTTTACTATGTACTGTACCAGCAGTAAAGGTTGAAATGACAGTAAAAGTGACTTGACTTGACTTGAAACCCATGCAGTCACAGGGAGAATGTACAGACACCTTACAGATAACAGTGGGAATTGAACCTGGGTCACCAATACTGTAAAGCGTTGTGCTAACCACTACACTACCTTGCCACCCATGTTCGAAATGTGCTCAGAGATAGAGAATGAAGGTCTGCCCCCTCCAGGCTAAGGATGGGTCTCATTAGAATAGTGCAGGAACTCATGGGCAGGTTGGATTGAGGTGGATTGTCAAAATGACCAGCAACTGGCAGCTCAGGGTACATAAACACAGGAGATTCTGCAGATGCCGGAAATCCAGAGTAGTGCACAAAGAATTCTGGAGGAACTCAGCAGTTGAGACAGCATCTATGGAAAAGAATTAGGTGTTGACGTTTTTGGGCCAACACCATTTATCAAGATGAAGAGACCTGATGGCAGAGGGGGAAAAGCTGTTCTAAAAAACTGAGTGTAGGTCTTCAGGCTCCTGTATCTCCTTCTTCATGATAGAAGAAGACAGGAGTGAGATATATCAACTAGTGGAGTGGTGCTGCAGCAACAACCTTGCACTCAACATCATTAAGACAAAATAGCTGATCATGAATCCTCATAGAGGGATCAGAAGTGGAGAGAGTGAGCAGTTTAAATTCCTGGGCATCAAGATCTCTGAGAATCTAGCCTGGTCCCAACATATCATTACAGTTATAAAGAAGGCAAGACAATGACTATACTTCATTAGGAGTTTAAAGGAGTCAACAAAAACACTCAAAAACATCCAAAGATGTACTGTGGAGAGCATTCTGACAGGCTGCATCATTGTCTGGTATAGAGGGGGGCTACTGCACAAGACCAAAAGAAGCTGCAGAGGGTTATAAATTTAGTCTGCTCCATCTTGGGTACTTGAACTACAACGTACCCAGGACATCTTCAAGGAGCAGTGTCTCAGAAAGACAGTGTCTATTATTAAGGACCTCCAGCACCAAGGACATGCTCTCTTCTCACTGTTACAATCAGATAGGAGACACAGGAGCCTGAAGGCACACACTCAGCGATTCAGGAACAGCTTCTTTCCCTTTGCCATCTGTTTTCTAAATGGACATTGAACCTGTGAACACTACAGGTACCTCACTTTCTAATTATATATTATTTCTGTTTTTGAATGATTTTTAATCTATTCGATATACATATACTGTAATTAATTGATTGATTTTTTTCTTCTATAATGTGTGTTGCAATGAACTGCTGCTGCTAAATTAACAGATTTCATGACACATGCCAATGATAATAAAGCTGATTCTGATTCTAACTTATTCTGTGAAACAGGTAAAAACACCTGTTGGGTATTGTAACCACTGATGGAATGTGTAAACACAGCTCCAGGTGCTCTGGTTGATACAGACTGGAAAATGAATCATTCATATCAGGTATCTAAAAAGGGCAAGTAATAATCATTTTGCTAAAATTCTAAATACACAAGCGTTTTATTTGCCAATGACTGTAATATCACTGCAGAGGAAATACGAAATATAGAAATAATCTACTTTTGCTGGGGAATGAATGAAATGCAATCTGTAGATGGATAACAAGTTCCCAAGAAACAAAACTTGTATTTAATCACAGTAAAGTGTAAGTGAAATAGGAAGACCTTTATCAATCTTTACCCGTACAGATAATGACAAAATGCAAAAGGAAGTGTTCAATTAGGCCATGAAAATTATGCTTCAGTTTTGCAAATCCATGGTGTTCAATTCATTCTGAGCACTGTTTTCTTAAACAAACTTCATGGGTTTACAGTTTACAGTGCTGTCATTAACCAGTTTGCTCCCAAGCTCTCCCACCCAATGAGCACATCTATTTGAAATGCTGTCCAAGGAAAGCAGCGTCCATTAATGGGGATGCTCACCACCCAGGTCGTGCTACTTTCTTGCTGCTGCCCCATCAAGTAGAAAGTTCAAGAGCCTCAGGACAGCGGTTGCACAGTTTGTTGTCTTCTGCTTTCTGATTGATCTTTCATTGCTTCTGTTATAGTGACTAATCTATACATTTGCTGAGAATGCCCGCAGGAAAATGAATTTTAAAATTGCATAATGTGACATATATGTACTTTGACAATAAAATTTACATTGAACTTTGAACTTTATTTTTTGATGTTAATAACATATTTTAAAGGGGGTGAATTTTTTGTTCTTCCACTTTGTCCAGCTCTATTTGAAGGGTCCTTGAAAGTTTAATCTGAAGCCATATGGATAGATAACTTTAAAATAGGGCCAAGACAAATTTAAATAACTATGCATTTCATGCAGAAAGTTCTACCAATCTAACACACACCTGACCGGATTAAATATTTGTATCTAGCTAAATACATAGATAATACTCTCAGATAATTGCTTTCAGACAAACTGGCAAATATTTGCAAATCCGTGTAATGAAATCAGAAAATTCTATTTCAACCTCTCAAACATAGTGAGGAAATTAAATCATCTAGATCTTATAAAGATAGATCAGCGTTCATAAGAATAAACTGGCAAGGTGAATTTAAATGTATCATTATGAAAATGGTGAATTATTTTCTTACTTCACTTCAGAAAGCTGCAAATCAGTCTGCTTCCATCACATTATTAGGGAGTGAATTCCAGATCAAAGTGAAGAATTGAAAGGGTTCTCCTGTTTACTTTAGCTATTTTGGTTATCCTTTGAAATATGTTTGTTCTCTAGTTGTCAACTCTTCTGCCAATAAAAAACTGTTTATATTCATTCACCCTTTCATCATGTTAAGCACTCCAAATCTCCTTTCGATCTTCTCTGCTCTAAAGAAAACACCATTTTCTTCCAGCCAACACTCACAAAATGCTGGAGGAACTCAGCTAGCTGGTCAGCATCTAGGTAAAAGCATAAACAGTTGACGTTTTGGGCTGAGATCCTTCATCAGGACTGATGAAGGATCCTGATGAACCATTGACTGTTTATTCTTTCCATAGATGCTGCCTGGTCCGCTGAGTTCCTCCAGCATTTTTTGTATATTGTTTGGATTTCCAGCATCTGCAGATTTTCTGGTCATTGTGCTACCATTTTCTTCCAACTGTGTGTGCAACTGAAGTTTATCAACCTTCGATCTAATTCTGGTAAAAAGTTTTCTGCACCCACTCCAAGGCCTTAGTAACAAATCAAAATTTAAAGAAAACTGCTGGACTTGCAAATATGAAATGAAAGCAGGAAATACTGGAAACACTCATCAGGTCAGGCAACATCTATGGCAGGGGTTCCCAAACCTCTTTATGCCATGGACCACTATCATCAAAAAAGGAACTTAACCGAGGGATCTGTGGACATACGTTGGGAACCCCTGATGTATGGGAAGTTAAACACTAAATCTGTTTTATTATCCACAGAGGCTACTTCTTGATGAATGTTTCTAGTATTTTCTGGCTTTATTCTAAGGCTTTCAAACACTTGGTAAAGAGCAGAATTCCATTATACAACAAAAAATTTCCATTTCTCCATCCACTTTGGAATTGTACCTTTTATATTAAAAGGTCTCTCCTTATTCTTTTCATAGAATGTTGCACTTCTTCCATTAAGTTTCTCCCCCTTCTTATTTATTTATTGAGATACAATAGGCCTTTCATGCCCTTTTAGCCATGCCATGATTTAATCCTAGCCTAATCGCGGGATATTTTTAATGACCAATTTACCTACCAAGCATAGTCTTTGGACTATTGGAGGAAACCAATGCACTCATAGGAAACCCATGCATTCATGGGGGGAACATACAAATTCCTTATAGGCCACAGCGGGAATTTACAGTCACCTGTACTGTAAAGCGTTGTGCTAACCATCACGCTACTGTGCCATTTTTGAGAACACTTCACCAGCCTATCTCCCAGTGTTTTGTCTTGAATCAATCTCTCTCCTTCTCAATACTTAGCATGCTTTAAGGTTTCTGTGATCTGCAAAGTTCGAAGTATGGCCAAGTCAATGTGTTGTTAAGAAGGCATACGTATGGTGTGCTGGCATTCATCAACCATAGGATTCAGCTCAAGAGCTGAGAGGTAATGTTACAGCTATGTAAGACCTTGGTCAGACCCAACTTGGAGTACTGTATTCAGTTCTGGTCACCTGATTACAGGGAGGATGTGGATACTATAGAGAGAGTACAGAGGAGATTTACAAGGATGTTGCCTGGATTGGAGGGCGTTCCTTATGGGAATAGGTTGAGTGTACTTCGTCTTTTCTCCTTGGAGTGACGAAGGATGAGAGGTGACCTGATAGAGGTGTATAAGATGATGAGAGGAATTGATCGTGTGGATAGTCAGAGGCTTTTTCCGAAGGCTGAAATGGCTAACATGAGGGGGCATATAGATTTGGAAATAGGTACTGAGGGGATTTCAGGGATAAGTTTTTCACACAGTGAGTGGGGAGTGAGTGGAATGCACTGCTGGCGGTGGTGGTGGAAGCCGATACAATAGGGTCTTTTAAGAGACTTAGATAGGTACTTGGAGCTTAGATAGAGGGCTATTCACTAGGGAAATTCTAGGCAGTCTTTAGAGTAGGTTACCTGCTCGGCACAACATTGTGGGCTGAAGGGGCTGTAATGTGCTGTAGATTTCTATGTTCAATCCTGCGTTAGTATATATCTTGAGAGCAAGTATAACCAAGATCAAGAACAGCTTCTATCCTGCTATTATCAGACTCCTGAATGGATTTCTCATACACAAAAAGGACGATTTTTTTTATCGCAAAATTTACCTCATTGTGACCCTTGTACCGTACTTGTCTACCTGTATTGCCATTTCTCCGTAACAATAATATTTTATTCTGCATAACGTAAACACAGGAGATTCTGCAGGTGCTGGAAATATTGAGCCACTCACACACAATGCTGGAGGAACTCAGCAAGTCAGGCAGCGTCGATGAAGAGGAATAAGTCGTTCATCAGGACTGGAATGGAAGGAGGCTGAAGCCAGAGTAACAAAGTGGCCGAGGGGAAGAAGTACAAACTCTCAGGTGACAGGTGAGACCAGATGAGGGAGAAGGTAGGTCGGTGGGGGAGGGGGTTGAAGTAAGAAGCTGGAAGGTGATAGGTGGAAGAGCTGAAGGGCTGAAGAAGAAGGAATCTAATAGGACAGGAGAGTGGACCATGGAAGAAAGGGAAGGAGAAGGGAACTAGAGGGAGGTGATGGGTAGGTAAGGAAAAGAGAAGGGATGAGATTATAATCTGAATGAGGAATTCTGTATTTTGTTTTCATTTTTGGTACCTAGATGTAGTTTTGTATGGAATGATTTGTCTGGGTTACAGGTAAACAAAACCTTTTCACTGTATTTCAATACATAATAAATTAATTCCAGTATTAGGGTTAGGGTTAGGGTATTAATTCCAGTATTAGGGTTAGGGTATTAGCAATGCTCCAGCACACTACCTGAGGATTCAATACCTTATTCCAGCTCAATACCTGAAGGTTTGCAATAACTTTTCTCAGTCAGAAAACAACTGTTCACCATTAATCTGTTCCCTGACACCATACACCACCAGATTACAGAAAGGTTGCTTTCCTAAAACACAGTCCATTCCGCAATTTTTTGTAACACAAACCCTTGGGAAATCTTGAAAAAATGTGTTGTCTCTTTTGCATTTTGTGTCTATTTAGTTTTTTCACATAAGTTCTGCAAGCATGAATTCTTATTTTGTATCTCATATTATTTGGTAGTGATTGGGTGGATCCATATGGGTGGATTTCCATTACCTGAACTGCCATGATGCAAGGATACAGTGTATTCATCAACATCATCATTACATGTCGAATCATATGACATTCTACAGAAGTGGTTTGTCATTGCCTTCTTCCGGGCAGTGTCTTTACAAGACGTGTGACCCCAGCCATTATCAATACTCTTCAGAGATTGTCTGCCTGGAGTCAGTAGTCACCTAACCAGGACTTGTGATATGCACCAGCTGCTCATACGACCATCCACCACCTGCTCCCATGGCTTCAGGTGATCCTGATTGGGGGGTGGGGGACTAAGCAGATGCTACACCTTGCCCAACGGTGACCTGCAGGCTAGCAGAGGGGAGGACCACCTTGCACCTTCTGTAGAAAAATTTGCCAAGAACTATCATGGTCATAGAAAGATGATGATGGCCTACATCATATGACCTGGCACATAATGATGATGATGATCAATTAACCTACAGTTTGGATGTGGAAGCAAACCAGAGAAAGGGTCAGAAACCCACATGGTCACAGAAAGAATGCGCAATTTTCACACAGACAGGGTCAGATGTCAGAGTCAAATTTGGGTTCCACATAAGGCGATGTTTCTTTGTCATACCACGCATGGAGTTAAATAAAATTAATAATTTGTGGACAAGCATCAGACTATTGGCCAAATAAGATGTTGGTTTCCATTTAGTAACATTTATTTCAGAGGGGCGGAGAGAAGTTATGATGGCGGTAAACAGCGACTCCTTTGCTTACATCTTCTATCTTTGATATCTGTTTTTCCTTCTCAAGGCTTTTTTGAAGACCCTGACCTGGAGTTACACTCTGATTTTGGTTCGTTGTGGGAATGGGACCCGCTCTCAGGGTCTCACGACCCGTCCCTTTCTGATATCCCAACAATGCGGCCTGGAAGACAAGCGTGCCTTCAGGTTTCCAGATTTTCCTGGCACTGGAGACGTGCTGATTCTAGGCCGGTGCCTCTGACTGAAGTGTCACGGGAGAACACGGAACATCGTGAGCATTGGGTTAGCTGCCGGGGTGTTGTGTGTCTGGAGAGCTGAACCTTTCTGGTGCTGACTCTCTGGGTACAGAGCTCAGAAAAAGCGACATAAAAGACTTTTAACATCGTAAATCAGTGAGTTGTTTGTTATGTCTCCCTTCTCACTGAGAAATGGGGACACCTCTTTTACCCTTATTAGGGAGCGAGAGAGCCTGCGGTATGTCGAATTACCAAGTGAACGAGTAGTCTTTGGGCTACTTAAATTCTGTGTCTTTATTGATGCTCACTGCATGCTTGAGTGCCCAATGCAGGGCGCTGATACTCTTTTGCTGGTGGGGGTGGGGGGGGGTTGTTGTCTTGCTGCTGCCTGTGCATGGGAGGGGTGAGCTTGGGGGGTGCTTTGTGGTTCTATCATTTTACTATCATTTATTCTTTGGGTCACTCCTCTGTTTTCGTGGATGTTTGCAAAGAAACTGAAATTCAGGATGTATATTTCTCTGACATTAAATGTACCTGTTGAATTGAATTGACTATTATTTACATCATTCCTATACATGAGGAGTAAAAATCTTCACGTTATGTCTCCATCTAAATGTGCAATGTGTGATCATAGTAATTTATAATAAATATTATATATTATGTAGAACAGGCCAGTCAATATAATATAAAAATACAGTAGTATCAGCATGAATTAATCAGTCTGATGGCCTGGTGGAAGAAGCTGTTCCGGATCCTGTTGATCTTGGCTTTTATGCCATGGTACAGTTTCCCGGATGATAGCAGCTAGAACAGTTTGTGGTTGGGGTGACTCTGGTCTCCAATGATCCTTCAGGCCATTTTTACACACCTGGTCTTTATAAATATCTTGAATAGTGGGAAGTTCACATCTACAGATGCGCTGGGCTGTCCACACCACTCTCTGCAGAATCCTGCGATTGAGGGAAGTACAGTTCCCATACCAGGCAGTGATGCAGCCAGTCAGAATGCTCTCAATCACACCCCTATAGAAAGTTCTTAGAATCTGGGGGGCCATACTAAACTGCTTCAACCATCTGAGGTGAAAGAGGCACTGTTGTTCCTTTTTTCACTATCCAGCCGATATGTACAGACCATGTGAGATCCTCGGGATGTTTATGCCGAGGAATTTAAAGCTGTTCACCATCTCTACCCCAGATTCATTGATGTCAATAGAGGTTAGCCTGTCTCCATTCCGCCACAACCAGCTCCTTTGTTTTTGCGACGTTGAGGGAGAGGTTGTTTTCTTGACACCACTCTGTCAGGGTGATAACTTCCTCTCTGTAGGCTGCCTCGTTATTATTTGAGATGAGGCCAATCAGTGTAGTGTTGTCAGCAAATTTAATTAGCAGACTGGAGCTGTGGGTGGCAACACAGTCATGGATATACAGAGAGTAAAGGAGGGGACTTAGGACACAGATTCTCACAGCAGGTGAGAAGACAGCTGTAACGTCTCCACCCAAGCAAGGCTGCAGGCCCGGATGGTGTCAGCCCCAGGGTGCTCAAAGCCTGTGCCCCCCAGCTATGTGGAGTACTTCACCATGTCTTCAACCTGAGTCTGAGTCTCCAGAGGGTTCCTGTGCTGTGGAAGATGTCCTGCCTCGTTCCTGTACCGTAGACGCCACGCCCCAGTGGCTCCAATGACTACAGACCGGTGGCATTGACCTCCCACATCATGAAGACCCTGGAGAGACTTGTCTACTGCAGCTCCGGCCTATGGTTAGGCCACACTTAGACCCCTCCAGTTCACCTATCAGCCCCGACTAGGAGTTGAGGATGCCATCGTCTACCGGCTGAAACGTGTCTGCGCCCACCTGGACAAGCCGGCGAGCACTGTGAGGGTCATGTTTTTTGACTTCTCCAGTGCGTTCAACACCATCCGCCCTGCTCTGCTGGGTGAGAAGCTGACAGTGATGCAGGTGGATGCTTCCCTGGTGTCATGGATTATTGATTACCTGACTGCCAGACCACAGTACGTGCGCTTGCAACACTGTGTGTCAGACAGAGTGGTCAGCAGCACTGGGGCTCCACAGGGGACTGTCCTGTCTCCCTTTCTCTTCACCATCTACACCTCGGACTTCAACTACAACACAGAGTCTTGCCATCTTCAGAAGTTTTCTGAAGACTCTGCCATAGTTGGATGCATCAGCAAGGGAGATGAGGCTGAGTACAGGGCTACGGTGGTAAACTTTGTCACATGGTGCGAGCAGAATCATCTGCAACTTAATGTGAAAAAGACTAAGGAGCTGGTGGTAGACCTGAGGAGGGCTAAGGCACCGGTGACCCCTGTTTCCATCTAAGGGGTCAGTGTGGACATAGTGGAGGATTACAAATCCCTGGGGATACGAATGGACAATAAACTGGACTGGTCAAAGAACACTGAGGCTGTCTACAAGAAGGGCCAGAGCCGTCTCTATTTCCTGAGGAGACTGTGATCCTTTAACATCTGCCGGACGATGCTGAGGATGTTCTACGAGTCTGTGGTTGCCAGTGCTATCATGTTTGCTGTTGTGTGCTGGGGCAGCAGACTGAGGGTAGCAGACACCAACAGAATCAACAAACTCATTTGTAAGGCCAGTGATGTTGTGGGGGTGGAACTGGACTCTCTGACGGTGGTCTCTGAAAAGAGGATGCTGTCCAAGTTGCATGCCATCTTGAACAATGACTCCCATCCACTCCATAATGTACTGGTTAGGCACAGGAGTACATTCAGCCAGAGACTCATTCCACCGACATGTAACACTGAGCGTCATAGGAAGTCATTCCTACCTGTGGCCATCAAACTTTACAACTCCTCCCTCGGAGTGTCAGACACCCTGTGCCAGTAGGTTGGTCCTGGACTTATTTCCACTTAGCACGATTAACTTATTTTTATTTAATTATTTATGGTTTTATATTGCTATATTTCTTCATTATTCTTGGTGCGGCTGTAACGAAACCTAATTTCCGTCGGGATCAATAATGTATGTCTGTCGGTCTGTCTGTTAAGGGGCACCTGTGTTGAGAGTCAGGGGGCAGAGTTGAGGGAGCCTATTCCTACCACCTGCCGGCGATCTGACTGGAAGTTCACAATCCAGCTGCACAAGGCAGGGTGAAGGCCAAGGTCTCTGAGCTTCTTGTTGAGCCTGGAGGGAATTGTGGTGTCAAATGCTGAACTGTAGCCCAAGAACAGCAATCTTACATCAGCATCCCTCTTCTCCAGATGTGTAAGGACAGTGTGTAGAGCTGTGGCTATTGCATTGTCTGTCAGTCGGTTGCGTCAGTAGGCGAATTGTAGGGGTTCAGTGTGGGTGGCAGCATGCTGTAAATGTAGTCCTTAACCGGCCTCTCAAAGCATTTGTTTATTATTGAGATGAGTGTGACAGGACGCCAGTCATTCAGACTTGTTACCTGCGTTCAGACATTGAAACCTATTGAAATATTATTTAGAGATTTGGCATGATAACATGTCCTTCAAACCCAATGAGCCTGTGCTGCCCATTTACATCCATGTCACCAATTAACGTACTAAGCCAAGCATCCCTGGAATGTGGGAGGAAATTGGAGCAGCTGGAGGAAACCCATGCTGTCACAGGAGGAATACACAAACTCCTTACAGGCAGCGGTGGGATTGGCACTGTAACAACATTCCACTAACTGTTACACTGCCATGCCACCCCAAACTCATTTGTATTACTTATATCTGACATACCACTTACACCTGAGGACTCAGCCTCAGAATACTGGGACATCCATTTAGAATGGAGATGAAGAGAATATCTTCAGCTGAGACTGGTGAACCTGTGAAATCTATCGCCTCAGGCAGCTGTGGAGGCCAAGTCATTGGGTATATTTAAGGCAGAGGTTGATAGATTCTTGATTAGTCAGGGCATGAAGGGATATGGGAAGAAGGCAGGAGATTGCGGCTGAGAGGGAAAATGGATCAGCCATGATGAAATGGCAGAGCAGACTTGATGGGCCAAATGGCCTAATTCTGCTCTAATGTTTCATGGTCTTATGGTATTCGATTGCCATGAGGAAGGCTTAATATAAAGGGTGCAGTTCCAAAGAGGATGTTGAAACTTTTACCCTTTTGCAACTTGGCCTGACCATGACTGTAGCCTACCCTGTGAAGTTAGCTTTTAGAACCACATCTAACAAACCTTTGGTCTATCACAAAAATAATTTCTTCAAGTATCAGACCATCAATCTCAGATAAATCTCAAAAGTTCAATGTGATGTAACAGATCGATTGTAACTTTGCCTAATAGTCTGACTGAGTTTTTACATATTGGTTATTCTGTTTTAGTTTCTTCGGATTTTCAGCTGAATGAGCCATACAGTGGGTTGACAGTCCGCTTACACTCAGTTTGTAGTGCTGCATAAAGTAAAATGTATTGCCCGGGGGTTTGCTACTTTGAGTAGCAAAACTGATCCAAACACTGATATCTTAATAGTGTGGTATCTCGATGTACAGAACACAGCTCTAGCTTTATTATTACAAACACTCAGCGTGAAAAGTAACAGGGTTACCATAGACCGCTGAGTTAATGGTAAGGCTCCATAGCACAAGAAAAGTTGGGAACCCCTGCAGGACCTGGATTATGTCTTGTATTATCACTCTCTCTCTCTCTCTGTTTCTCTCCTTCTCCTCTTTTCTCCCCATCCCTCTCCCTCTCCCTCCTTCTCTCAACCTCCCCTTTTCTCCTTTCCCGTTCTCTATCCCCCCTCACTCTTTCTCTCTTCCCCTCTCCTCTTCTCTCCTCTCCCTCTCTCCTTCCCTCAATTTCTCCCTCTTTCCATCTCTCCCTCTCTCCTCGCTGCCTCTCCCTCTCTCCTTCTCCCTTGACAGCCAAAACAGCTACACAGAAATATCAAGACTGAACCTTTAATTATGCAGCACAGTTTCTAATGTACTATGTTCCTCGAGTCTGCCAGTAAAGGAGCAGATTTTCATTAAATGATGCATTATACGACAGTCCATGCATTAAACAGAGTCTAATGATGATTAATAGGGAAGCGTGCCTCAACAAGCAATTCCTCTTTGGAAAAAAAGCTTTATGTAAGCCCATGATTAGACAGTTTTACTGAATGCATCTCATTTGTATTCTGAAGGTTTTTGTGTACTTCTGTGCATTTCCAACTCATTTGAATGTCAACATGTGATATTTTGCTTTTTTCAAGTTAATACTCTTGAATATACAGTATTGCAGAATATTCAAACAAATAAATGAGGAAAGACCAGTTTAATTTCTTCACCCAAGTCTACCCATATGAATATAAAGTGCCTGAGGTAGTTGCTGACATCTTTTCACCACTTAACCTTTTCTGTGCTAGAATACAAATTACATCCTCATTTTGACATAGCTATGGTCATAAATGTTTCAGCATACCAATCTAATTAAAAAAGATGGGTTACCAACATTAGGAACAGCACTGAGAATTGAAATATACGTGCGATCTTTCAATAATGTACTGTAACTCAAAAAGGTCTTCAATAAAGTGCTTTAACTTTTTGTGACCTTGATATTTTGTAACCAGGATTGAAAGGCTTGTTATATGAAGTGCTTTTGACAGTTCTGGTCTCTATTCACTGGAATTCAGAAGAATGAGGGATGACCTCATTGAAATCTATCAAATGTTGAAAGGCCTCAATAGAGTGGATATGGAGAAGATGTTTCCTCTGGTGGGGAAGTCTAAGAAAAGAGGAGTCAGCCTTAGAATAGAGGAGCATCCTGTTAGAACAGAGATGAGGAGGAATTTCTTTAGCCAGAGAGTGGTGAATTTGTGGAATTCATTGCCACAGGTAGCTCTGGAGGCCAAGTCATTGGGTATACTTAAGGCAGAAGTTGATAGGTTCTTGATTAGTCAGGCAATGGAGAGCTACAGTGAGAAGGCAGGAGATTGGGCTGAGAAGGAATATAGAACAGCCGTGGTGAAATGGCTGAGCAGACTCAATGGGCCTAATGGCCCGATTCTACTTCTATATCTTATGGTCGTATGGTCTTATTATACAAATATGTTTTAGGTTGCAGAGGACAAATGCAGGGAACATACTTCCAGTTGAATTCGAGATCAGAACCAAAAGCAGTAAATAAAATAATATACTAATAATTTAGGTAAAAGTTCTATACCTAGACACTGATTAAAATATGTTATCACAAGATGCATTTGAGATGAATAGAAAGACAGATTGAACTGAAACTGGATTATTATTTTAATAACAGGGCTAAAAGAGCAAAGTAATAAGGGTACTACCTAGTCTAGATTTGCGTGTGGAAAATTAACTAAGGTATTTATGATGATTAAAGGGGTCATTGGTTAAATAATGAGAAATTATTTTCTCTTTATGGTAATTAAGAACGCCATCATTACTTAAAATCAGAGTAAACTCATTGGGGATGAGCTCAGAAAGGAGTCCTTCTCATAAAATGTTGTACAAATTTGGAATAGTCTCTCCCTCAAAAATCAATCAAAAATTTTAAAACTGAGGTAAAAAAAATTGTTAGATAATTTTCATACTTCCTTATGCTATCAAAGGAGGACATTCCAGCCCTATCAAATCTCATTAACCCCATTATCCTATGTATTTCCATGTAACTCGCACATATGCCCCTCTACAGCATCCCATCCTCCCCTTTTCTAGTTTACCTACCACCTGGCACAATTTACAGTGGCCATTTCACCAAATAACCAGCGCATCTTTAGGATGTGGGGAAAGCAGAGCAGCAGGTCATAATTGAAAGTGAAATCTTTTCACAGGTTACTCCAAAGGTCAGAAGTGAACTCTAGTCATTGGAGGGGCCAGGCAGTTATAACGTCTTGCAAAGCCATGGGCACACCAAACAAGATATTACATGTTATGGAGCAAAGGAAGGTTAGGGTATAGTTCAATAATGATCAAATTGAATAGTAGAAAAGATTTGAGGGGCTGAATGGCCTTCTTTTAGTCTTATGTTCTCAGGGTTAAGGAAACTAACTTGGGGGCAAAGACAACAACACTGGAAAACCCATTGACCCATTGTTCAGAAACAAGCTTAAAACCAATCATAGATTCAGGTCATGGCCCACCCAATTACGCCCAGTAATTGAAGAGAAAAATGTGAAAGGTCAGATGAAATAAAGTTCAAGTTTATTGCCAGTCAACTGGTATACATGCATACAGCGGTACGAAAAGACGTTTCTCTGGCACCGAAGTGCAAAACAGTACATATATCACTTTTGCTCCTTCTCGCGCCTTGTGGCACATCAGGTGGCATTTTTACCATTTCTGTAGCATTTGGCTGTTTTTTTACGAGGCCACGTTGCTAGTCTGACACTCAACCCAGCGTGGATGGAAAGTCTACAACGAGTCAGCCCGATTTGAACTCAGGACCATTTGGCTCGAAGTCCACTACACTACTGGCTGGCAACATATATAATATGTAGCATAAAAATAATATTAACAGATAATACAAAAATATTTGGTAGATGTACAAGTTGACAAAAAGTGCATGTGAACACATTTAAATATATAACAGTATAATCCTACTGGCACTGTGTACTGGGTGGTAGTCAGTTGTTCTAAACTCTCACAGCCTGGGGGTAGATGTTGTTACCCAGTTTACCAGTTCTTGTTCTTATACTGTGGTATCTTCTGCCTGACAGAAAGAGGTCAAAGAAATTGTGAGGGGTCACCATTTTTTTCTTCATCCTTCCGTCTACACATATGCTAAGAAGACTAATATCATGGCCATTGGCTTGAGCACCAGAAGCTGAAGAAACAAATCCATTGAGTGAAGAGAGGGCAGTGCTGAGCATTACACACCGGACTCCCCTGCTTTTCCTCCAAGCAAGAGTCAACTTCGTACATTTTTTCTGTGATATTGGTGCCATTAGAAAATCTAGAATTTATTGCCTGTGCCTAATTATCCTTCAGAGCAGTTGGTGAAGAAACTTAAACCATGCAGACCTTTTGATGATAGTACTCCTACAACGTGGATAAGAAGGATTTAGACCTGTGCAAACGAAGGAGCAATTGCTAAAATTAGATCTTGGGTATCTCAAGAATCAGTCAAAATCATCAACTGACTTTGAAACCCAAGATCAGTTTGAACTAGGTAATGGAAGGTGGGTGTTATAACATGAGCAGGTGGGGATCATGAGAGAGACGGAGCCATAAGACCACACATAATGTTCTAGTAACAGCATTTTTCCCTCTGCCATTAGATTTCTGAATGGTCCGTGACACTCTTCCTCTTTTGCACTTACTTATTATAACATAATTTTTTTCTTGGATGGTACTGATACCACAAAGCAATAGATTTCATGACATATGTCAGTGATAATAAACCTGATTCTGATTGTGGACTTATGGACTCATGTATCCAGAATGAGATTTGAGTCTACTTTGATGACAGATGAAGCACTGGAATACAGTTCCTATATTAATACAACATTATTTGATATGATCATATCTGTTCGTTCATTAGACGTATGTTGTATGACGTGGACACTCATGGTCTTTCCATGACCATGATTGTTCTTGGCAAAGTCTTCTATAGAGGTGATCTGCCATTACCTTCTTCTAGGCAATGTCTTTACAAGATGGGTGACTCCAGCCATTAACAATACTCTTCAGAGATGATCTGCATCAGTGGTTGCATAACCAGGACTTGTGATATGCACCAGCTGCTCATACAAGCATCCACCATCTGCCCCCATGGCTTCACGTGATGCTGATTGGGGGGGGAGTGTGGGGTGGGTGCTATTAGCAGGTGTTCACCTTGCCCAAACGTGACCTGCAGGCCAATGGAGGGAAGGAGCACCTTTTTCCTCCTTTGGTAGAGACATATCTGCACCTTGCCACCCAGTTATATTCTGGAACTATATTTCATTACTACCAGCTGATCTATAAAAGCACAGCAGCAATGAAAACATTTATAAGACACTTTTTTAGCTGTTTCGACAATATACAGAGCAGAAGTAAAGAGTCAGGCTGGTTCATCGAATTATATATTAATGAGGACTGATGTTTCCGACTGTGAATGCCTTGCCCCTGGAAAAATCACAGTTATTAAAGGTAACTTGTTAAGCCTGAAGCTCGAAGAATCACTAGAGTAAAGTGGGTTTCTTATAAAAGTTGTTGTCAGTTTGTATTACATCAAACAATTTACTTGCAGAGTAGACTGAAGAAAAATAAATATGTGTTGGCAGTCTGCAAAGCTGTTGTGTCAATCATTGCACTAGGGCTTTTCAGAAATAATCAGAACATTTAAAAAGTCCAAATCTTGCTGACTGTGGCCGGCAGTTCCAAAGGGAGCTGCTTGAACAGAAGTGTGTACCTGGGACCTACTAATAGTCTAAGAAGGCCAATTCCTGTAGATCACCAGTTTCTGAACTCCCCACTCACTCCCACAGCCATGCTCAGTTCTCCAGTGTTGTGCATAGGAATGGCCAAACCCAGCTCAGAATATGAGGTTCCTCGTATTCAATGGGAGTTAGTTAATAATTTCAAAATAATTACCACACATCTTAATGCTTGAGTTAACCTACTTCAATGGTAGTCTTTAGAGAGTTGTTACCCTTTAGTATACACTCCTGACATCATAAAGGACGCCCTGTAGAGAGAATGTTTCTTCTTGGTAGCTCCATCATCTAAAATAGTCTAGTACATAACAAACCTCAGCTATTGTATCTCAACATTTTGTAGGGTATCTTTAGCATTTTGAAAGATTCTTATCCATTATCTACTTTTCTGGCCATAAAAAAGAGCTTCACCTTGAACTCAAGATAATTCATAAGCTCTTGTTACATGATGACTTTGTACGATGAATTCATTATTGAAAATTCAGTATTCTTTCCATTGCTCTTTTTCCAATTACAAAAGATAGTTGGCATCAACTAAAACAAAAAGGAAAGTAAAATTGCCACTTACATCTTTAAATTTAATTGTAATTTTCATCCCAGTTTATTTTATGATAATAATAATTTTCAGTAAATATAGAACAGGAATCACTTAGGGCCACATAAAACTTGCACATAAATCTTTGGACAATTATGTGCTGTAGTTATTATATTGGGAATACTTAAAGTATGTGCATTTGTAATATTTCTGATGTTTTAATAATGTTAGGCAATATATTGTAAAGAATTATTTTATAGGGTGTAGCTTACATTTTGCAGAGAAATGCCAACATGTTTAAGATTTCCAGGTGTGTTGCTTTGTCAGTGAAGAAGTCTGCTCAAAGAAACAGTATGTGTAAATTTTCTTCCTATCAAACTGCTTTAGTTTCTTAAATTGAGTTTATTGAATAACAGTGGTTCTAATTTGAATTTGTAATTAAAATGATTACATTCTTTGTGATAATTTCATCCATTTTAACAATTTGTTAAGGCACTAAATATCAGATCATTCAGAAACACTGAAGGATTTTGACAAGTTAGACAGCTGGCTAAATCAGACATATTCAGCTGTGTGCAAATATTTTTTTCCAGCATTTTCACTGGTGAGGCTTGATCTCAGCTATGAACATGATAGAATTCACAGGAAGAAGACCCTGCTACTGTGAAGAACATAATTTCTTTTCATGTGATTCACCTTGAGTGAGTAAATGCTTAATTCATTAGAAAAAGCCAGTGATGCACATCGATTGAAAGATCAGAGCCTTTACTCTCTTTTTACTGACAATTATATAGATTTTCAGAAAATCACTTTCTATATAAAAGTATTTTTTAGATTTCAGTTGAGAGTGAGCAGGTATGTATGCTACTAGTAATGCTGTAATTTACTTCATTAGTATTGTGTGTAAATTCTAAGTTCAACATATGCAGTAATATCTAAGATAATTGGTGGTGTTCTTTTAATAAGTATCCCAGTTAGAGTTTTTACTTTTGTGGTGTGAATCATTTACTGTATTAAAATTATACTGGATGCATAGGGCTCTATTAACAATGCTAAAAGTACTCTTAATACTTGGATGACACATTCCACTTGGCACTAAGTGGGTTATAAATTAATTGAAACTGTAAGTATCTGTTCTTAATTCCCACTAACACTAATTCACCATCTGATTTAGTAACCTGCTCGACTCAGTCCCTTGTTGATGTTGTCGACATTCACCAGTCGAATAGCAATGTTTAGAAATCAATCAAATAATGATGAAAATAGTGTGATGTCACTGCTTTCAACTAATTATTAAAATATATAAATGGAAGTCACTTTATGCTG
Organism: Hemitrygon akajei; assembly: GCF_048418815.1. Taxonomy (NCBI): domain Eukaryota; kingdom Metazoa; phylum Chordata; class Chondrichthyes; order Myliobatiformes; family Dasyatidae; genus Hemitrygon; species Hemitrygon akajei. Next base: position 167,937,532 of record NC_133133.1, read on the forward strand.
GTATTGGATCTTAAAGATGGCTGAGTTAACCATGTGGATCTTTCCCTTACTGTGTTTCAGATCTTCTGGCTGCCTTCCAGTAATACTATTAAAAGCAATTTCATTGCAGAAGTTCTGTTGGCTCTTATACGCTTATTCAAAAGTGTTTTAACAGCCAAATAGAGATCTCATTAAATATTTATTGTGGTCTTGAAAAACATAAAGCAAGAGGAAATTGTTCAAATTTATGCATTGTGGTACATAAAAATGAGCAACATGACATAAAGTGTTAATGTGGTACTTTGCTTCAGGGAAAGGCTCTTGGGATGATACACTTGAAGATTTAACAGAGGAAATCACAGTAACAAAATAGTTTGTGTTGCACTGAAAATATTGCCAGGCATTATCTTCTGAAGTAATTTTATATTTTTATGAACAGTCATCCAATATATTGTGTATATTTCCATCAATGAATTATTATAGCGAGTGTTTAGGCTGGTGGATTAGCAACTAGAGATTTAAGACCATTGATCCAGAGAGATGAGTTCAAATCTCACCTTTCAAATAAGGAATTTAAATTGCATTTTTCAAATTAAAGCTAGTATCAGTGATTTAGATTGTAAACTGCTAGGAAGTTATATTTTAAAAAAAGCAAGTTCAAAGTAAATTTATTATAAATTTACACATATGTCAACATGCACAAATCTGTGATTCATTTTCTTGTGGGCATTCAGAGTATGCACAAAAAGCACAATAGGATCAATGAAAAATTGCACCTAACAGGTTGGACAAACAATCAATGTGCAAAAGGCAACAATCTGTGTAAATACAGCAATATAGAAAAAAAATAGCTAGATAAGCAATAAATATTGAGAACATCAGATGAAGAGTCATGAAAGTGAGTTTATGAGCTGTGCAAACAGTTCAGAGGTAGGGCGGGTGAAGTTGAGTGAAGTTATCCTCACTGGTTTAAAAGCCTGATATTCAAGGAGTAATAACTTCCTAAACATGGTGGTGTGAATCCTGAGGCTCCTGTACCTTCTTCCTATGGCAACTGCGAGAAGAGAACATGTCCTAGTTGGTGGGGGTCCTTGATATTGGATGATTCTTTCCTGCACCAGCACTCCAAGTAGATGTGCTCAATGGAAGAGAGGCCTTTGCCCATGATGTACCGGGCTGTAGCCGTAACTTTTTGTGGGCTTTTCCAATCAAGGGCATTGCTGTTTCCATATCAGGCCATGATGCAACCAGTCAATATCCTCTCCACTGCACATCTATAGAAGTTTGACATCCTGAATATTTTGCCGTGCTTTCTTTGTAATGGCACTGAAGTGATAAAACAGAATTGAAAGTTGCTGACTCTCTCTCTGTCTTTGATCCCCCTATGAGAACTGCCTTTTAGACCTCCAGTTTACACGAGACCACTACGGATAGGAGCAGAAGTAGGCCATTTAGCCCATCGAGTCTGCTCCACCATTCAATCATGGGCTGATCTAATTCTTCCAGTCATCCCCACTCCCCTGCCTTCACCCCATACCCTTTGATGCCCTGGCTAATCAAGAACCTATCTATCTCTGCCTTAAATGCATCCAATGACTTGGCCTCCACAGCCACTCATAGCAACAAATTCCATAGATTTACCACCACCTGACTAAAGTAATTTCTCCGCATCTCAGTTCTAAATAGACATCCTTCAATCCTGAAGTCATGCCCTCTTGTCCTAGAATCCCCTACCATGGGAAAAAACTTTGCCATATCTAATCTGTTCAGCCCTTTTAACATTCAGGTGTTTCTATGAGATGTCACCTCATTCTCCTGAACTCCAGGGAATACAGCCCAAGGGCTGCCAGACATTCCTCATACAGTAACCCTTTCATTCCTGGAATCATTCTCATGAATCTTCTTTGAACCCTCTCCAATGTCAGTATATCCTTTCTAAAATAAGGAGCCCAAAACGGCACACAATACTCCAAGTGTGGTCTTACGAGTGCCCTATACAGCCTCAACATCACAGCCCTGCTCTTATATTCTATACCTCTAGAAATTAATGCCAACATTGCATTTGCCTTCTTCACAACCGACTCAACCTAGAGGTTAACCTTCAGGGTATCTTGCACAAGGACTCCCAAGTCCCTTTGCATCTCTGCATTTTGAATTCTCTCCCCATCTAAATAATAGTCTGCTCATTTATTTCTTCTAGTAAAGTGCATGACCATACACTTTCCAACATTGTATTTCATTTGCCATTTCTTTGCCCATTCCCCTAAACTATTTAAGTCTCTCTGCAGACTTTGTTTCCTCAACACTACCCACTCCTCCACTTATCTTTGTATCATCGGCAAATTTAGCCACAAATCCATTAATACCCTAGTCCAAATCATAGATATACATCATAAAATCAGCTGTCCCAACACTGACCCCTGTGGAACTCCACTGGAAACTGGCAGCCAGTCAGAATAGGATCCCTTTATTTCCACTCTCTGTTTTCTGCCGACCAGCCAATGCTCCACCCATGCTAGTAACTCCCCTGTAGTTCCATGGGCTCTGATCTCACTGAGCAGCCTCATGTGCGGCACCTTGTCAAAGGCCTTCTGAAAATCCAAGTACACCACATCTACTGCATCTCCTTTGTCTACCCTGTTTGTAATGTCCTCAAAGAATTGCAGTAGGTTAGTCAGGCAGGATTTTCCTTTCAGGAAACCATGCTGGCCTTGCACAAACATGAAGGAGATGAGTTATTAAGTTCAAACTTTCTGCATCATCACTCAAAGAGTTGACCTGCATGTGCATGTAACAAGAGCTGTATAACTCATCTCCTTCTACCTTAGGCCACAAAATTATCAATCACCCATCTGTGGACACTTTCTGGAGGTCGAAGAAACGTATGCTCCACAACCACTGGACTAAGTGTGTAAATGTGGGAGGGGACTATGTTGAAAAATAAATGTGCTAGGTTTTCTAAAATTGACTCCTTCTACCTTAGGCCATGAATTTATCAAACACCCCTCATATTGTGATCACTGTTCCCTAAGGTTTCCTTAACATTTATCTCTCCTACCACCTCTGGATTATTGCACAACACCCAATCCAGCACAGCCGATCCCCTATTGAGCTCAACAAACAAGCTGTTCTAAAAAGCCAACCCTTAGATGTTCTAAAAATTCTCTCCCTTGAGGTCCAGTACTGACCTGGTTTTCCCAGTCCACTTGCATCTTAAAATCCCCAACGATTATCATGACATTGCCTTTCTGACACGCCTTTTCTTTCTCCTCTTGTAATTTGTAATCCACATCTCTGCTGCTGTTTGGAGGCCTGTATACAACTGCTATTAGGGTCCTTTTACCCTTGCCATTCCTTAACTCAACCTATAGAGACACCTTCCAATCCTATGTCATCTCTTTCTAATGATTTAATATTATTTCTTATACACAGAGCCACACCACCCCCTCTGCCTACTAACCTATCTTTCCGATACAATGTATAACCTTGGATGTTCAGCCCCCAACGGCAGCCATTCTTTAGCCAAGTTTCAGAGATGGCCACAACATCATATTTGCCAATCTGTAGCTGAATTTCAAGATCATCCATTTTATTCCTTATGATGTGTGCATTCAAGTATAACACTTTCAGTCCAGTATTTGTTGTTTTCTGTTTCAACTGCCCCACGCCTCTATTCTCCTGTAACTCATCCCACAGGTTGTGAATAAGCTTCATCTCCTGCCTGTTCTTACTCTAATCTCTGCTGCACACTATCTTTGATTTATTTCTGTTTTCCCCTTCCTTAACCCTTTCACTCCAGTTCTCTTACCCCTGCCAAATTAGTTTAAACCTTCCCGAACAGCTCTATTAAATTTGCCCGCTAGGATATTAGACCCCTTTGGGTTCAGGTGTAACCCGTCCTTTTTGTACAAGTCGTACCTGCCCCAGAAGAGGCTCCAGTGATCCAGGAATCTGAAGCCCTGCCCCCCACACCAGTCTCTCAGCCACACATTAATATGCCTGATCATGCCATTCTTGCACTTGTTAGCACGTGGCCAGGCAGCAATCCTGAGATTACTACCCTAGAGGTCCTGCCTTTCAGCCTCCTATCTAACTCCCTGAATTCTCTCTTCAGGACCTCCTCCCTTTTTCTACCAATGTCATTTGTACCGACATGTACCAAGACTTCTGGCTGTTCACCCTCTCCCTTCAGAATACTCTGCACCCGATCCGAGACATCCCATACCCTGGCACCTGGGAGGCAACACACCATGCAGGTATCTCTATCAGGCTGACAAAACCTCCTGACTGTTCCCCTCACTGTGGGATCCCCTATGAATATCGCATTCCTCATCTTCCTCTTTCCCTTCTGCACCAGAGACCCCATTGTCATGTTCATGCTCTGTCTGGTCATCCCCCTCAACCACATCCAAAACCAGATAACGATTACTGAGGGAGATGGCCACAGTAGTGCTCTCTACTATCTGAGCTCTTCCCTTCACTTCCCTGACCATCACCCACTTAACCTACCTCCTGCAGCCTCGGGGTGATTAACTCCCTGTAGCTCCTCTCTGTCTCCTGTTCACTCTCCCTAATAAGCTGTTGGTCATCGAGCCGCAGCTCCAGATCCATAACACGGTCTCTCAGGAGCTGCATCTTGGTGCACCTGGCACAGATGTGGCCATCTGGGAGACTGGAAGATTCCCAGGATTCCCACATCCGACACCCAGAACAAAATACTAATCCTACCGACCTGCTCTCTATTCCTCAAAAAAAAATGCAAAGAGAAACCAAAAATGAAGTGCATTTACCTCGCCAAAGCCTGAATGAGCCAAAGTCTGTCGCTTCTACTCTCGCCACTGGCCTACTCCCAACGATGGTTGCTCTGCTTATCCCTCTGTACTTTTACTTAGTCCATCAAGCTCAGTTGCCACTGCTGATAGGCCCCACACAATGGGCTAATGCCCGTGAAACTCTCGTTTTAAATAACTGCCTCTGACCTGCGAGAAGCACTCCTTCGTCGAGCTTTGTTGCTGCCGCTGATGTTTCCTCCCCTGAAGTCAACAATCAGCTCCCTGGACCTGCTGACAAGATTGAGAGGGTGTTGTTGTGGCACCACTCAGCCAGGTTTTCATTCTCTCTCCAATACGCTGATTCATCACCATCTTCTATACGGCCAACAACAGTGGTGCTGTCAGCAAATTTGACTGTGGCATTCGAGCTGTGCTTAGCCGCACAGTCATAAGTAAAAAGCGAATAGACCAGGGAACTAAGCACACAGCCTTGTGTTGTACCTGTGCTGATGGAGATCGCGGAGGAGATGTTGTTGCCAATCCAAACTGACTGGGTCTACAATTGACACAAATGAGGATCCAGTTGCACAAGGAGGTAATGAGGCCAGGGTCTTGAAGCTTATTGATTAGCTTTGAAGGGATGATAGCATTGAATGCAAAGCTGTAGTCAGTGAGGGGCATCCTGATGTACATATCATCACTGACGACATGTTCCAGGGTCGAGCAACAATAGGAAAATTGGAGTGAACCCAAGTCGCTGTATTCATCACCATATATTTCATCACCAACCTCTCAAAGTACTTCATCACAGTGGATGTAAGTAGTATTAGATGATAGTCATTGAGTCAGGTTTCCACACTCATCTTTGGCATCAGTATGATTGAAGCCTGCTTGAAGTTAGATGCGTACCTCAGACTGCCAAAGCGAGAGGTTAAAGATATTGGTGAACATTCCAGTCAGTTGAAGCACGGGTCTTCAGTACTATGCCAAATACCCTGTCTGGGCTGATTGCTTTGTGTGGGTACAGTCTCCTGAAGGATGCTCTCGTGCTGGCCTCAGAGAATGAAATCACAAGATCATTGGGGGCTGTGGGAGTTTGGTGAAGGTATCTCCATGTTTTGATGGTCTGAGTGAGCATAAAAGGCATTGAGCTCATCTGAGAGCAAAGCATTGTTTTCACCTATGTTTGTCACTTGGTTTCATTTTGTAGGAAGTGATAGCATTCAAGCCCTCCCACAGCTGTCGAGTATTCTTCAGTGATTCGTTCGGACCGGAATTCCCACTTTGCAAGTAAGATAGCTTTCTAAAGATCATACCTGAACCTCTTGTACTTTACTTGGTCACCAGACCTGAATGCCACTAATCCAGCCCTCAGCAGGTTGCAAATCTCCTGGTTAATCCAGGGTTTCTGGTTGGGGAAATCTCAGAATGATATTGTGGAACACACTCGTCTACATCTCTTTTTATAAAGGCCATGACAGCTGTGGTGTTATGATTCAGATATTGTGATGAGACCTTGGATACGTTGCCGTCCACCCTCTCGAAGCTATCCTGTAGCTCCTCCTCTGCCTCGCACAACCAATTCTTTGTTGTCCTTACTTCTGGAGCCTTGCTCTTTAGCCTCTGCCTCTATGCAGGTAGCAGGACAGCCAAGTGATCAGATTCCCAAAATGTGTTTGAGACATGAAACAGTAGGCATTCTTAATTGGAGTATAGCAGTGGTTGAGACTATTGGACCCCTGGTGCTGCAGGTGGTACGTTGATGATAACTGGGCAGAGATTTCTTCAAGCAAGCCTGAGTGAAGTCCCTGACAATGACTTGAAAGGCATCAGGGTAGGCTGTTTCTTGTCTGCTGATGACGACACTCAGTAGTCCAGTGCCTGCTTAAAATCGGATTTTGGTGGTATGTAAACTGCAGTCAGGATTATGGAAGAGAAGCTTTTTGGTAAGTAGAATCGTCAGCACTTAATCATTAGATGCTCCAGGCCAGGGTAACAAGACTACTGTGTCTGAGTATCACAAAGAGATTATTATGAAACACAGACCCCCCCCCCCCCAGTTTTTGCCTTCCCTGAATCAGTAGTCCAGTTCTTCCTGTGTATTAAGAAGCCCTCAAGCACTACCAACATATCCAATGTGTCCAGAGAGAGCCATGACTCAGTGAAACAGAGGATGCAGTAATTCATCATTTCCCTCTGATACAGCAATCTTGTCATTAGGTTTTCAATCTTGTTCTCCAGCCATTGTACATTCGCTAGCAAGAGGCTGGTTCGAGGAAGTCTTATGCCCCTTTGTTTTAGCCTGTCTTGGAGTCCTCCCCACCTCCCTCTCTGTGGCAATGTACCTTCATCCGCTTAAAGCATGCCTGAGACACAAGTCTGCCAAATTCTTCAGAAGATCATGAAATCACTAGTCTGGGAAAAGGAAATTAGAAATCTTATCTGGTCTGGATATTGAATGAGTCCAGACCCACAAACATAATTAATTCTTAACTGTTTCCTGAATTTGGAGAAAGTCTCGGATGCACAATTATTAGTAAAATATATTTTCAACATAATTAATATAGTAGAAAACAATGTAGCTAGTTCACAGATTGCACTTTGATAATGATGAGATGATCTATTTTTAGATCTTTGTTAAGACATAAATATTGGCCATTACACCAAGGATACCTGCCCTGCATTTTTGTGAAGTAATGCTATGAAATTATTTGCATCCATCTTAGAACACAGTGAAAAGCAGAGCCATGTTATGAGATGTAAGAATAATGCAAATTGACAATAAATGGCTGGTAATTCAAACAACTGCTCAATTAGTCATTTGAGTAACTGAAATTATTTACCTTTAACAGGTTCGTATTTAATTGTATCTGATATTGTGATTGTCTGTTAATTATTCAAAATTAAACATGCATTATAGAAAAATTAATTAACTTAAATCTGTTGTTACAATTCATTACAATATTGAGTGCTGATTGAACAAAACAATAAATACGACAACAATAATTAGTTCATATTGGTAATGAGATATTCAGGACCAGGATCTGGCTGAGCGATGCCACAACAACAACCTCACACTCAATGCCAGCGAAACCAAAGAGCTGGTTATCAACTACAGGAGGAAAAAGCCTGAGGTCTGTGAGCCACTCCTCATTAAGGGAATGGAGGTGGAGTGGGTCAGTTTCTATAAATTTCTTTGTGCCAACATATCGGAGGATCTGACCAGCACATAAGCACCATCACAAAGAAGGTACGACAATGTCTTTCCTTTTGCATAGATCTGGCATGTCATCAAAAACTTTGACAGACTTGTATAGGAGCACAGTGAAAAGATATCCAAACTGTTTGCATCAAAACTGGGTAGGTCAACAGGAATGTCCAGAAATAGAAATGCTACAGTGCAGCCCATCATAGGTGAAGTCCTTCTCACCATTGAGTACACTTACATGGAGTGATGTCACATCATCAAAGACTCACACCACCCAGGCCATGACCACTTCTTGTTACTACCTTTGGCAAGACGTACAGCAGCCCCACACCCCTCGGTTCAGGAACAGTTATTCCGTTACAACCATCAGGCTCATGAACCAGCATGGATAACTTCATTCATCATGGCTCTGAACTGATTTTATGATGCAGAGACTTATTTTCAAGGACTCTTTACAACTCATGATCTCAGTAAGATTTTTATTTGCTAACTTTGTCCACTGTTGCGTATTGGTGTTTGTCAGTCTTTTTCTGTTTATGTATGGTTTTTTAAAAACTCTACTGTTTTTCTTCTTTCTCAACATAGTATATGCACTTTGATATTGAATTTTCTTTGAACTTCGAAGAAATATAAGCACCAATTTTTGATCCTCACATTTCATTTATAAAACTCAATTTTGCTTTTGCTGGGCCAACCAATCAATATGGTGTGAGGAAAAGTAGTTTTAACAAATGTAAATTATGAAGAACTTGAAACATTGGCAATTTTTAGCCAATTCCATAAAGAATACATTTTCAAGTCTTTAATGGTCAGACTATCATGTAGCAGGTAATTGGGGGTATTTTTACGCTACAGTTACGGTAAATGACACAGTGAGCACTTATAGATCATGCTTACAAAGTGGATTGAAAAATGAAGAAGGTTCCCAGTAACAGAAATAAAAAGAGATAATGCTAAAAACAGAAGCATCCGTGGAAAATGAAACAGAGTTAACATTTCAGGTCAAAGGCTGAAAGTCAAGTTCTACAATCTAGGTCTTGGCACATCAACCTGTAATTGGATCAGGGACTTCCTCACTAATCATACTCTGACAGTGAAACTAAGCAAGTGCATATCAAGCCTGCTTAACCCTGAACACAAGTGCCTCACTGGGCTGTGTACTGAGCCCATGTCACCACTGTCTGTTAACCTATGGCTGTACTCCCATTCATGGCACAAACTCAATCATTAAATTTGCAGATGGCACAACTGTGATTGGCCTAATCACAAAACAATAACAAATCTGCACGTAGAGGGGGGATGCTGAATCTGTCCACTTGGTGCAGGAACCACAACCTATCACTCAACATCACGAAGGTAGAAGACTTGATAATTGACTTCAGGAAGGCAAGAGGTCCCAAACAAGTCCCACTATTAATAAATGGTGAGGTAATGGAAAGGGTCTTCAGTTTCAAGTTTCTGGGGATGAACATCATCGAGGAGCTGCACAACAGTGACTAAACAACCTGAGGAGAGCTAATTTGCCTCAAAAATTGCTGGCCAACTTTTATAGTTGTCTGACAGAAAGCATACTGACACATGGAATGACAGTCTGAAACTCCAGCAAGACAGATCATAAAACACTGCAACGGGTGATTAGGATGGCTGTGCACATCAATGGGACTAAACTACTAGACCTGAAGACAATTCACAATGCTCAGTGCCTACGGCACACTCGTAACCTCAATAAAGCCCTATCCCATCCCAGACACTGTCTGTTCAATCTGTCATCTGGTAAGGGATATAGAAACACCTTAGCCAAAACAGTAAGATTAAAAAACAGCTTCTTCCCAAGGACTGTTCCCAATGGCCATCGAGTGTTATGACTATTTGTCAAATATTGTGTGTAAATATGGAATTTTGTTTTAATTAAGCCATACCACATGCAATGTGAATATCTGTTTTACACAGACTGGAGTCGCACCGTACTCTTGTTATCTTGAACAATGATAATAAAGTTATTTTTTAGTTCTATTTAATTCATTAGAATAGACAGAAAGACAAAAATAATTAGTATCGGTAGTTGAGCAGATAGGGTATCCATTGATTTTTTAGGATACCCTTGCTGAGGCATCGATATCTAAGCAGCCAAAACATTCCAATAGCATAGCATATTAACGTGTAGCACATTCTTGTCTCACTGGGATGTTGGAAAGGGAGGATCCTCATTGTTGTGAAGATCCATGATTGAGAGGAGAAATTATTGCCCTTACCAGACAGCATTTGTGTCTCTTCCAGAGGAGATAAGAGCTGGACTATAGGACTTTCTCACATTGAAAGCATCATTGCAATGTTTAAAGGACATGAAGCAGATCGTGCTGAACCATTTCTTCATAGTTAAATGCCAACTAAGAATTGACAGAAGGACGATTAACTGAGGAGACTTGTTCTGTTGCAGGTGTGGAGGTGATAGTCCTTGTCCTGTGGGTAATCCAGCCAGAAAGGTCATTCTGAATGCGGGGCTATTGTCATTACAGAAGTACTGGTACCTCCTGGCTGCAACATACTCCATGTATCTGATGATTCAGGCATTGCAGACGACAGGATAACCCAGTTCTGATGCACTGTTTTAATGATAAATGGTGACAGTTCAGTTCTCTCCCAGCTGATACTGCACAACATGCTGACTTCCTCCAGCAGTTCCAAATTCTGGCTTTTGAGTCTGCACATACTTTCGATGTTGTGTCCGGTGAATTTCCTAATGCTCACTTTCCTTCTGTTGAACTCCTCCCTGTGAGCCCCCCTCCTACCTGATTAACTCCTCCCTGTGAGTCCCCCTCCTCCATGATTAACTCCTCCCTGTGAGTCCCCTCCTCCATGATTAACTCCTCCCTGTGAGTCCCCCTCCTACATGATTAACTCCTCCCTGTGAGTCCCCCTCCTACCTGATTAACTCCTCCCTGTGAGTCCCCTCCTATCTGATTAACTCCTCCCTGTGAGTCTCCCTCCTCCATGATTAACTCCTCCCTGTGAGTCCCCTCCTATCTGATTAACTCCTCCCTGTGAGTTTCCCTCCTACCTGATTAACTCCTTCCTGTGAGTTTCCCTCCTACGTGCCTCCTACCTGATTAACTCCTCCCTGTGAGTCTCCCTCCTACCTGATTAACTCCTCCCTGTGAGTTTCCCTCCTACGTGCCTCCTACCTGATTAACTCCTCGCTGTGAGTTTCCCTCCTATGTGCCTCCTACCTGATTAACTCCTCCCTGTGCATCTCCCTCCTACATGATTAACTCCTCCCTGTGAGTTTCCCTCCTACCTGATTAACTCCTCCCTGTGCATCTCCCTCCTACATGATTAACTCCTCCCTGTGAGTTTCCTTCCTACCTGATTAACTCCTCCCTGTGCATCTCCCTCCTACATGATTAACTCCTCCCTGTGAGTTTCCCTCCTACATGCCTCCTACCTGATTAACTCCTCCCTGTTAGTTTCCCTCCTACCTGATTAACTCCTTCCTGTGAGTTTCCCTCCTACCTGATTAACTCCTCCCTGTGAGTTTCTCTCCTACGTGCCTCCTACCTGATTAACCCCTCCCTGTAAGTCTCCCTCCTACCTGGTTAACTCCTCTCTGTGAGTTTCTGATGCACCATCAATAACTCTCCGAGATGTGAGGCGAGATATTGGCTTTTATTGACTGGAAGAAAGAACAAGCAGCAATTGACCACCATGCTACATCCTGGAGACTGAGAAGCAGGTCTCAGGCCCCAATCGCCTTTATACCGGGGTCTGTGGCAGGAGCCACGGTCAGTGGGAGGAGCCACAGGAGCAGTCAGCGGGGGGGGGGGGGCGTGTCCAGACAGGTATATGTAGTTCACTACAGTTTCCCTCCTTCATGATTAACTCCTGCCTGTGTGTTTCCCTCCTTCATGCCTCCTACCTGATTAACTGCTCCCTGTGAGTCTCCCTCCTACGTGCCTCCTACCTGATTAACTCCTCTCTGTGCATGTCCCTCCTGTGCACCTCCTTCCCTGCTCACCTCCTTCCTTTGCTGGTCTGTGTCCGCAAGGCACCACCACACTGTCAGAAATGTCAATTATGTTCTTCTGAGGTCCTGTCAAATACATTGCAGTCTGATTGTAACTCTCTGACAGCCATAGATGTTGAAAATTGCTGTCTCCACAAAATCTCTCTTTTCCAAACACTTGCCTGAGGGAACTAAGCCACAAGCAATGGGCAGTAGGTGATATTTTCTGCAGGCAACGACAAGCTTAAGTACCAATTTAAATTACTACTTGATCTCCACTCCATTTCTCTGGTCAGTCTGCTGGACCTTGGGAAATCTATGTTACTCATGGAAATATCAAAAGTTCTGATTTAATATCTCCTATTGTGTTCATTATTTTATGAGATACATGCCCACAATTATAACATCCCCATCTTCTACATATAAGCTTCTTGTTGACATCAAACAAACAAGCAGACACCAGTGTGAAACTTTTTCATAGATTCCTCCAAGCCAGTAGGCAAACTTACTCCAAGGATGGAAACTCTCCAGCTCCTGACTTACACATGCTCGATTCCCCAATCACCCACCTACACTCACATCCCTGTGTTTAACCAGGAATAAATCAGAACTCTATAATTATCTGAAGGATTGATAATATATTTTAAGATCGTAAGATATAGGAGCAGAATTAGCTCATTGGGACCATCGAGTTTGCTCCACCATTTTGTCATGGCTGATCTATTTTCCCTTCATTCTCCCCATAATCCCTTCATGCCATGGCTAATCAAGAATCTATTAACCTCTTCCTTAAATATACCCAATGACTTGGCCTCTACAGCCACCTGTGGCAACAAATTCCACAGATTCACCACACTCTGGCTGAAGAAATTCTTGCTCATCTCCATTCTAAAAGGACACCCCTCTATTCTGAGGCTGTGTCCTTCTGTGTTAGACTCACACCTCATAGGAAACATCCTCTCCACATACACTCTATCAAGGCCTTTCAACATTTGATAGGTTTCAATAAGATCACCCCTCATTCTTCTGAATTCCAGTGAGTAGAGGCCTAGAACCATCAAAGACCTCATATGACAAGCCCCTCAATCCCGGTCTCATTTTTGTAAACCTCTTCTGAACCTTCTCCCGTGTCAGTACATCCTTTCATAGACGAGGGGCCCAAAACTGCTCCTAATACTCCAAGTGAGGCCTCACCAGTGCTGTATAAAGCTTTAACCTTACAACCTTGCTTAAATGACTTTCTGATCTTTGGCTGACCAGTAGTTCAAAGACTGAATATAGATAATATTTGGAAATATGATTCACTAATATCAGGAAATAAGATCATGATGGGCCATTGTGAATGTTGTTGCTTGATTTTATTCATTTTTAATATTATTCTGTCTTATTTTGAGGAACCTTTGTGTCTAATTAATGCATATCTGGAATGTGTTTATTTGTTCTCTGTTGGATTCTGTTTTTCACTGGAATCTGCATATATTTTCATGTGTTAGTATTCATTATTGAACATCATTTTCTCCCTCGGAATTATAACATGGTCAAAGGTACCCATTGGTTAGGTTTGAGCAACAATACTTCTTTTCATGGGAGAGAACAGAGGAAAGATATTGCTTCCAGCCACTCTAATTCCTTGTGAAAGGTTTGAGATTCTTTTTTTGTAATCCTTAGTCATCAGCCTTTAATTTAACATCAAGTCATATATCTTGAAACCAATGAATTATTTGGTATAAGAACGCTCTTAAATCAGTCCATGTTATTAAATCTTTGAGCAAGCAAACAGGTTAATATATCAATGTAATGAGCACATTTTCCTTTCTTCACTTCTAAAGCATGCAGTCAATAAAAAATACATTTGTTGTTCACCATGCACCTGCTGGGTCAGACTCAGTATTTGGGTTTTACCTTACAACATATACAGCAAACAGTAATTTTAAATCAATTGGAGTCGAGGATTTAGTTGCAGAGGGAGGTACAGAGGCCCAGGTTTGAAGGTTTACTCCGTAGTATCCAGGACATCTACAAGGAGCGATGCCTCAAAAAGCAGCATCCATCATTAAGGACCTGCCCTCAGGACACTCAGGACATGCCCTCTTCTCATTGCTACCACCAGGGAAGAGGTACAGAAGCCTAAAGGCACATACTCAACAATTTAGCGACAACATCTTTCCTTCTGCTATCTGATTTCTGGATGGACATTGAATTCATGAGCACTACATCTCTACTTCTATTCAACTATTTTATATATTTATACTTCCACTAATTCACCTCTTCTTTCTCTATTATTATATATTGCATTGTACTGCTGCTGCAAAGACAACAAATTTGATGATTTATGCCAGTGATATTAAACTTGATTCTGATTCTGATACTAATAACGTTTGCCCATTCTCAGAATTACGTAAATGTGACGAATGAGAGAGATGTGAAATGCAACTCTTTTGTCTGAACACTTGCACAGTCTCTTTCACCAAATTCAGATATGTGCCTTTGATTATCTGGATTCATGTGATGTGTTTTGAAGAAATAAGGAGTCACTTGGTACCCGGGAACAGTTCTACTATGTTGACAACCCAGAAATTTACAGTGAATGTAGAAGACATTTGGGGTGGCAAGGTGGAGATACGTCTCTACCAAAGGAGGTAGAAGCTACTCCTTCCCTCCACTAGCCTGCAGGTCATCCTTGGGCAAGGTGTAACACCTACCTACCCTTTCCCCCAACGATCAGGGTCACGTGAAGCCATGGGAGCAGGTGGTGGATGGTTGTAGGAGAAGCTGGTGCTTATCACAAGTCCTGCTTATGTGACCACTGACACCAGGCAGACAACCTCTGAAGAGTATTGATAATGGCTGGGGTCACCCGTCTTGTAAAGACACTGCCCAGAAGAAGCCAAAGGCAAACCTCGTTGGGGAAAAAAATTGCCAAGGAGACTTGTAATCACGGATAAGATCATGATCGCCCATGTCATATGATATGGCACAAAATGAATAAATGTATAAGGGATTCTACAACAAGCTTTCTTATTCCAGATTAGCTGATCGAGTAAAACTTCTAAATTGGTCTCCCCTCCTCCTCCAATCCCTTTTAACTTGTTGAAAGGGTTACTTTGCCTGTGACTCCTGGGTCAGCTCTTCTGTCCCCATTAACCATTCCTTATCTAATGGTGCTTTCACATGCAACTTCAGGAGAAGCTGCACTTGTCCATTCACTTTTTCTCCTTCCCAACATTCAGGGACTTAAAGTAATGTTTCTCTCCTATTTCTTTCAAAAGTATACCCCATTTACTGGTTACTCTTTGGTCATTTTGATGAAGATTTGGTGATTGAAGCAGGTGCATCTAGTTTGGAGGAGTGGTCCTGAGCTTACACTGGGTACCTAAGACTTTTAGACTTTTCCACAGTACTGTAGTAATGTTACATATTGCACTGTACTGCTGCCACAAAAAAGCATTTTTCATGACATACGTGAGTGATGATATACCTGATTCTGTATGGGTCACTACTGTGGACTGAGTGCGCGAAGAGGGAAGGGAGAGGGGAGTCATGGTTGGGAAGGGAGAAGGGAGGGAGTGGGAAGTACCAGAGCGACATTCTGTAATGATCAATAAACCAGTTCTTCAGAATCAAATGACCTTGCTTTGTGTCTCAGGGCTGGGTGTATTTGCACCCATGCCACACCCTGCCCTGACACCCCTTCTCTGCCACCTGTCACATGACCCCTCTGTGGCACTCCATCCTTGCTATTCCCAACATCCTTTGCTCCTACCGGATTTACAAACTCACTGTCCACTCTGTGTTGACAAATAGAGTACTATGCAAAAGTCTTAGGTTTGTAATTTCCCATTCCACTCCTACTCTGGTCTATCTGTCTGTGACCTCCTGCACTGTTAGGTCAACACCCAATACAAGCTCAAGGAGGAACTCCTCATCATTCATCCTGTTACAATGCAATCTTCTGGGCTAGTGCTGAATTCTCCAACTGGGTGATTTGTTTTTTTATCTCTATCTCTGCCACTCACCTATCTGCGATATTTTGGCTCAGTTTTTTTTTCCTTTTCCATTAGTATAGTCTGGCCTCCCAGCCCAACGATTTAAAACTGAGGTGAGTAGAAATTTCTTTTCTGATTGTGTATTTACCGCAGGAATTCTCAGCGACCTGTCAGTGAAGACCAAGGTGGAGATAGATAAATATTTGACAGATCAGTGGATTGATGACGCAACACAAAATGCAGTGGAGGATATCAGCAGGTCAGACATCATCGACGGAGGGAAATGGACTGTTGACATTTTGGGTCACGAACCTTGGGTCCCATCATAGATGCTGCATGACCAGCTAAGCTCCTCCAGCACATTATGTATTTTTTCACGTCTCAGATGCCACCAAGGAGTCGAGAGCGATGGGAAACTGGCACAGACGAGTTCTTGGGGCCAGCACATGTAAGCAATGATTGTATTGAATGGCAGTGTAGGCTTGAGAGGTCTGGGGGCCTAACTCTGTTCTATTTTTCATGTGTTCTTGATTGGAGCAGGGTATAGGCTGTCAGTCTCCTGCAGATCATCTGGCTACCAGGATCTATGAGCAGGTAATTGCGAATGGGGTGGGGGTGTCAACATAACAAATAAGTAGGCTACTAATTTAAATTTATCATATTCCATTTTATTACTGTTATAAGTATTTACCCCTTAGTAATAATGATCAGTTAGACTCAAAGAATATCTGTATCTACTGACCTTTATTGTCTACTAAAAAGCATGTGAGTTCACAGACTAAATAAATAACTGTGCACTCCCACTAGGATTCCTGGCCCACCATGAACAGTCACTGAAGGGATAATGAACTACCTTGGCAAGGAGTCTACATCAGCCAGGTGTTCCTTGTCCTCCCCATCCAATCTCTACATGTCCATGGAGTCCTCCACATCGGCAGTTGTTGGTCTCTGAAAAGTTGCTGCTGCTTTGCATTTGAAGATTCTTACTTTTTAAACACTTCTTATCTGTTTAGCTGTCACATTTCCATCTCATTGGCTTGAGATCACCTGACGCGCCTGGGTCACCTTCTTATTGGCTCCGGTCCGGGGGACAACTAGCAGGGATAGTCTCACAAAATGGCTGCCTCCATTCCTGTTTACTGATTGTCGTGCTTTCTGACCAACACAACTTCAAGGCAATAAAACATTTATTCTCCCTGTAACATTTATATTATAATATTATTCTCTCCGTAACATTTGATAGCTTTCTAATCAAGAACCTATCAACCTCCACCTTAAGAATACCCAGTGAATTGGCCTCCAGAGCTGTCTGCGGCAATGAATTCCAAAGATTCACCATCCTGCACGTGAGAAATATTTGAACAATATCAATCATAAGAAGATATTGACCTACAACACCACATCACTTGACAACTTCACTCAGGGCGACAGTTGCTCTAAGTAGAAAGAATTCTCATATGCAGTGAAGAACTCCGTTCGACTGCTGGATAAAAGAACAATGTTGGGATAGAGCTAAATATATCTGCTCTGCAGTGGCTCACATCTGAAACTTCTTGTGAATTTCTGACATTTTAATTCTGAAGGCTAACGTTTTGCTTAAAGTAAAAGCAGAGAATGCTGATAATGCTCTGCAGTTCAGATAACCAGGTGAGGGAGAAACAGAGTCAACACGTCAATGGTCCTTTCGTCACAACTGCTGAGCACTTCTAACCGTCTGCTTGAATTTCAGAGTTTCAGTATCACAGTATTTTGCTGTTGGACAATTAGAAAATAGAACGAAGAAAATCTACAGCACATTACAGGCCCTTCGACCTACATTGCTGTGCCAACCTAGAATTGATAACAGTTTGCCCCAATAACGAGCAAGTGTACAGGACTATGCAAAAGTCTTAGGCATGTATATATATAGCTAGGTTTCCTAAGACTTTTGTACAGTACTGAAGTTATTATATGTATTGCACTGTACTGCTGATGCTGCAAAAAAAATCATGACATTTGTGAGTGATGACAAATTTGATTCTAATACGGGTTTCTATTGTGGACTGATAGTGGAAGGGGAATCGTGGTTGGGGAGGGGGAATTGTGGTTGGGAAAGGGGGTAGGGAGAGTGGAAGGAGCAGGAAGCACCGGAGACACATTCAATAAACTAATCATTTTGAATCAAGCGACCTTGCCTAGTGTCTAAGGGCTGGGTGTGTCTGCACCCACACCACTCCTCACCCCTGGCACTCCTTCTCTGCCACCTGTCCCACAACCCTCCCATGGCATGTCACACTTACCGTTCCCAACATCCTTTGCTCATCAGATTTACAAACTTGCTCTCCAATGCACGTTGACCATTACAGTATTGCATAAAAATCTTAGGCACCCTCACTATATGTATTTGCTTAAGACATTTACAGTACTGTATGTGTATTTTTCTAGCACTGTACCATGTAATATCTTTCTTTGAACAGAGAATGCAAATAAATTCCAATTCATCAAGTTGTCTGGCCATGAGATGCATATTTTTCTTGTAACGTGTCTGATTATTCCAGAGAGGTCAAATAGACAAATGCAGACCTTAAAGATAAAACCGAGCTTAAAAGTTAATGGACTGAATATCACTGGCTATTAATGGCAGTTGTGAACATTTAGTCATTTAACCCGACAGTAAGTCAGATTCTGATAGCCAAATTTGTCAGTTTGCTATGCATAACTGTGGAGTGTCACCTCGTGGTTCCTGCACCAGGTCTGACACAAGATATGATACCCAGTGATTTAAATGAAGATTGTTGAGCAATGGATGAAGAGAGAAACGTGATAGAAATTCCTTTATTTAAAATGATGTTCTGATTTACTTCATCATTTTAAATAAGTGCAAGCATTTAAAGTGGTTGAGCTAACTTCTTTATGGCCAGATGAGAATGGGCAAACATTATCAGTATCAGAATCAGAATCCAGTTTAATATCACCGGCATATGTTGTGAAATTTGTTGACTTTGGAGCAGCAGTACAATGTAATACATAATAATAGAAAAAAAAGTTTGGATTACAGTAAATAAACAGGATATATATAAATAGTTAAATTAAATAAGCAGTGAAAAAATAGAAATTACAAAGTAGGTAGACTTCAATGTCTGATCATAAATGGGATGGCAGAGAGGAAGAAGCTGTCCCTGAATCATTGAGTGTGTGCCTTTCGGCTTCTGTACCCCTTTCCTGAAGGTAGCAATGAGAACAAGGCATCGCCTGGCTGTTGAGGGTCCTTAATGACAGGCACCACCTTTTTGAAGCATCACTCCTTGAAGGTGTCCTGGATGTTACAGAGGCAAGTGGCCATGATGGAGCTCACTGAGTTGACAGTTGACCAAGTTTAAAACTCTCTACAGCTTACTTCTGTCTGGTACAGAAGCGACTGCAGCCACCCCCCAAACCAGATAGAAACATACTTAATGAATATTAATATTTTAATATTTGCTTATTTCACCCTTAATGGTTTTTAAATGTTAGAGACTTATAAAAATGGTTGAAGATCAGGTTCCAAATTCACGACCAATGAAGTTGAAGACAGGGCTCGCTGAGTAATGCTTTGAGTGATCTTACTACCAGGGTTTGAGAATGTGGCTTCACACTAGGATACCAAACATATTGCTGGACTCACAGATGAAGAGTTGCTGTAAAAGAAACCCTCCGTCAAAGGTGATTATTTGCAACAATTCTAGGGCAAGTCTACTAATACCTGGCCTCATAGAGCATACAATAGTACAGTACTGACATGGGACCTATGGCCCATGATGTTGGCCAAGTGAAACTAAATCTCTCCTGCCCATTCCTTATCCATATTAAGTCATAGAAAAGTACAGCACAGAAACAGGCCTTTTGGCCCATCTATACCAAAATCATTTAAACTGCCATCAGCATGCACTGGGACCATAGCTCTCCATACTCCTACCATCCATGTACTTAGCCAAACTTTACTTAAACATTGAAATCAAGCTGGCATGCACCACTTATGGTGGAAACTTGTTCCACACTTTCATGACCTTCTGAGTGAAGAAATTTCCTCTCTTGCTCTCCTTAAACTTTTCCCTTCACCCTTAACCCATGACCTCCGGTTACAGTCCCACCCAACCTCATAGGAAAAAGCCTGCTTGCATTTACCCTATCTATACCCCTCAAAACTGTCTATTCTCTGCATCGTTCTGTCTATCAGGCATAATTGCATTTGCTTGCCCCACAATGCTTGGCAGCGTGTTCCAGGCACCAACCTCTCTCTGTAAAAGAGCTTGACATGTGTATCTCTCTTTAACTTGTCCCTTTCTCACATTACATGCATGCTCTCTGACTGTTTATTCTATCTATGCCTCTCATAATTTTATATTTTAATGAACTATCAATTCTCTTCTCATCGTCCAGTGCTTCAGAGAAAACAACTCAAGTTTCTCTAATCACTCCTTATAGGTCAGCTCTGTAATCCAATCAGCATCCTGGTCACTAACATGTTGAAGGGGAAGGCAGACAGTAAGGGCCACTTACTGCCTCAGACCAAGTCAAAATCACAACAATTTCAAACTTGAGCCAATCCTGTGGTTTGTACCGACTTTGCAGCAGAATGGTACAGCTAGCAGAGTGTCTGTCACTCAGCACGAGGAAGTCAGGTTCAATCCTGGTCTCGGTGCCGACACACAGTGGCCACTTTGTTAGGTACACCTGGACACCTGCTCATTAATGCAAATAGCTAATCAGCCAATCATGTGGCAGCAAACCCAATCCAGACATGGTCAACAGGTTCAGTCATTGTCCAGTGCAAATATCAGAATGGGGAAGAATTGTGATCTCAGTGACCTTGACTGTGGAATGATTGTTGGTGGCATTCAGGTGGTTTGAGTATCTCAAAAGCAGCTAATCTCTTGGGATTTTCCTGCACTTCAGTCTCTAGAGTTTACAGAGAATGGAATGATAAGAAAAAAAAGATCCAGTGAGCAGCAGTTCTGTGGGCGAAAACACCTTGTTAATGAGAGAGATCAGAGGAGAATGGATTTAAACTTTCAGGAAGATGACAGCATCTCAGATAACCACTTGATACAACAGTGGTGCTCAGAAGAGCATTTCTGAATGCAGAGCACATTGAACGTTGAAGAGGATTGTCCACAACTGCAGAAGACCCCAAGCATACACTTAGCGGGTACTTTATTAGGTACAGGAGGTATATTGAGTTTGCATATCCCCCCTGTAAAACCCTATGTGGGCTTTGACTGGGTTTTCCAGTTTCCTCCTACATCTCAAGGACATACAGTTTGGTTGATTAATTTTCCACTGAATATTGCCCTCCCCAGACTTCAGATGTATGGTAGAATGTGTGGAACTAATATAGAATTACTATAAATGGCTGGTTGATATTAATTGGTTCAAATTAGCATTGATTAATATGGACCAATGTGAATTTAATGGCTGATAGTCCTGTTCCTGTGCTGTATCTCTCAGTGACAAGCTTCTCATTTTAGCAGTGCTAAAGACCAATTAGTATCAGGAAATTAAGGAATTCAGATTACTAATCCAACCTAAAACCGAATGCAAATACATGCATGAAACTAGGCTTTGATGTGTTATGGAATTCATAACCTTCGCTTCAACTTAATGCTCTGTGATTTGAATGTTTCTTTAATTTGCAAAAAAAGATTCTTTAATTTCTGGTTAATAAGCAGAATGGAACAAAGCAGTGCTGTCAGAGGTACTGTGTACTTTAGTAGGCACTTGGAGAAACATTAGTCCCAACAGGCAAATTCAGAAGTGTGCACGAAGTCTGGCATCTGCTCTATAAACAGTTGTGCATTAAATTGTGCCTTTTTACATGTTTAGTGCATGTCCTAATTCTAATGTTGTGAAAATACACTCTCCCAAGTTTAAGAATGTGCTCCAAAATATTAATCAATGAGCAGCATTTTCTTATTTTGCCACAAGTTTTACCTAATGCTGAGTTTTTTAAATGGAGATAAGGTCAAAACAGTATTAATCTGACCTAAAAAAATAAAATTGGATGTATTTACATGAACGATGCACTCAAAATGAATTGAGCAACTCGAAGAGGCATAAATTGCTTCCCATATCCTTCATAAACAACAGTTACAAACACGGAGAATTCATCAGTTCTTACTGAATTGGCAGCCTGCCAGTTTCTGTCACTCTTCAACTCCAGCAACTGTTTGGAATTTAATGATACTAAAACAGGGTCTCACTGGAGAATTCCCCCCCCCCCCCCAGTAAAGATTTATTTCAGATCTGACTGATGAGCAATCTTCCAGACAATGTGCTGGCATTTCAAAGTTCAAAGTTCAAAGTAAATTTATCATGAATATGTGTACGTATATGTTACCAGAGCCATTTGTAGAAAAAATAGAACTTCTTCACAAAAAAAATTATAAAAGTAGAACTTTACAACAAACTATACATAAACAAGGATTGAGAAAGTCTCTGAAAGGAAGACAGTCTTTGAAAATAAAAAAATAATACAGAAAAGAGTATTTGAAAGTGAGTCTGTAGGTCACAGAATAATTTGAAACTAAACTAGCAGCCTTCAAACCCCTTTCATGAATAAGCAAATTTATGTTCATTGAAAGCTCTCTTCATCCCTGTATGGAAAGTGTATACATCAAACATTTTGCCTGGCACTTATGTAATCAGTTGTGATTTTTTTTTTCTTTGGTGATGAGAAACCACAAATCACCCATACTTTCCTACTGAGTTAAAAAAAAGAAGCAATGCTAGTTTTAACTTTTTAAATGTATGCAATATTGCAAAGCAATTTAACAGTACTAACTTTAAAGATGTTTTGAAATGAAGCTGGTAATCCTGGAAAATTTCCATGGGAGATGGGGGTCAGCTTGGTCCAGTCTGGTGAACAAGATACAAAAGATCCTTGGACTCAAATTCAGTGAGAGATAAGATGGTGATGAATATAATGGAGCCACAGATAGAAACAACTGGAAAG
This sequence comes from Hemitrygon akajei, assembly GCF_048418815.1. NCBI lineage: Eukaryota > Metazoa > Chordata > Chondrichthyes > Myliobatiformes > Dasyatidae > Hemitrygon > Hemitrygon akajei. The sequence goes on from NC_133133.1 coordinate 167,960,447, forward strand.
ATGAGAGTCTGAATATAGAGGAATATGATTGTGATATGGAGATATGATGGGAATAGGGATGTGACCACAGATGAACATAGTTGGTTGGCTACCAGCAGCCTCCTTAAGGATTATTGGAAAGGTCAAATCTAGACTTGGCTACCCAAATGAAATTGGCCTTGATGCCAATAGCAGATGGAGGAAAAGATTTTCATAAACACCTTTCATAGAGCTGGAGAAAGATCTTCCTCCTCATTCTATTCCTTTCAGCCTTTAACCTAAATAGCACTATTTTGTTCAGTTGCTTTGGCACCGGAAATGCTTATTATTTCAATTCTACTGGCCCTCCTTGAAGTTACATTTAAAGTTCGAAATACATTCATTATCAAAGTATGTATATGATATACAACCTTGAGATTCGTCTCCTACTGTAACGTCCTGCCTCAAGTACTGCCTTGATAGTGAAGGGTAGACACTTTCCACAGGCGTTTCCTGTTCTGAAGTTGTAGTTACGGCTTTTGCAAGTGGCAGACTGCCACATTGTTCTACTTGAAGTTCAACCAAAAAAATTGAGAATGCTAGGATTGTCATGCTAAATAGTCTTCTGTTGAGGCCACTTCTCCCTCCAGTCCTTTCCGCCTCCAAGTGATCATCCAGGCCCATGTAACATATGTTCATTGCTCAGTCATGTTATATTTAGAATATAGAACAAAGAAATTTACAACACATTACAGGCCCTTTGGCCTAGAGACTGCCTAGAATTTCCATAGCACATAGCCCTCTGTTTTTTTAAGCTCCATGTACCTAACTAAGAGGCTCTTAAAAGACCCTATTGTATCCGCTTCCACCACTGCCGGCAGTGCATTCCACACACCCACCACTCTCTGTGTAAAAAAAACTTACCCCTGACATCCCCTCAGTACCTATTTCCAAATCTATATACCTATTTCCAAGCACATTAAAACTATGCCCCTCATGTTACCCATTTCAGCCCTGTGAAAAAGCCTCTGGTTATCCACACAATCAATGCTCCTCGTCATCTTATACACTTCTATCAGGTCACCTCTCATCCTCCGTCGCTCAATGATAAAAGGCTAAGTACACTCAACCTATTCTCATAAGGTACACCCTCCAATCCAGGCAACATCCTTGTAAATCTCCTCTGCACTCTCTCTATAGTATCCACATCCTTCCTGTAGTGAGGTGACCAGAACTGAACACAGTACTCCAAGTGGGGTCTGACCAAGATCTATTGCAGCTGTAACATTTCTTCTCGGCTCTTGAACTCAATCCCACAGTTGATGAATGCCAAAACACCATATGCCTTCTTAGTAACACTGTCAACCTGTCACACAGCTTTGAGTGTCCTATCGATATGGACCCCAAGATCTCTCAGATCCTCCACACTGCCAAGAGTCTTACCATTTATATTATATTCTGTCTTCAAATTGGACCTACCAGAATAAACCACTTCACACTCATCCATCTGCCATTTCTCAGCCCAGTTCAGCATCCTATTTATGTTCCACTGTAATCTCTGACAACCCTCCAGACTATCCACAACACCCCCAACCTTTGTGTCATCAGCAAACTTACTAACCCATCCTTCAACTTCTATGTCCAGGTCACTTATAAAAATCACAAAGAGGAGGGGTCCCAGAACAGATCCCTGCAGAACACCACTGGTCACCAACCTCCATGCAGAATGCGAACCATCTATAATCACCCTTTGCCTTCTGTCGGCAAGCCAATTCTGGATCCACAAAGCAAGGTCACCTTGGATCCCATGCCTCCTTCTTTTCTGAAGGAGCCTTGCATGAGGAATGTCATCAAATGCCTTACTGAAATCCATATGCACTACATTCATTGCTCTACCTTCAGCAATGTGTTTTGTTACATTCTCAAAGAATTCAATCAGGCTTGTAAGGCACGACCTGCCCTTGACAAAGCCATGCTGACTATTTCTAATCAGTTATGTCTCTCCAAATGCTCATAAATCCTGCCTCTCAGGATCTTCTCCAACAACTTGCCCACCACTGAAGTCAAACTCTCAGGTCTATAATTTCCTGCCATATATTTGAATATCTGGGTTAAATATCATATTTGAAAAAAAAAACTGGTTTTACAGAAGCCTCAGTTGTGCAGATTGTTGGATTAAAGCAGGGTTTCCTTAACTGGGGTTCTACAGCATGGGGGTCATGCAAAAGATCTTGATTAAAAAAAGCATCGTTTTTTGAATTTTGCGCAATGCGCGATGCTAATGTTTGCAGTGGTGGGCAGCAACTGAGCAGCCCCATTAGCACAGTTTTGCAGTGCACAGTGGGACCATCTTTATTTGATTAAGTCCATTAAAGCTGAAGAAATTTGGCCTGTCCCCTAAAACCCTCACTATTTTTTATAGATGCACCGTAGAAAGCATTCTTCTAGGGTACATCACAACCTGGTATGGAAGTTGACTATCCAAGACCAGATGAAGCTGCAGAAGATCATGAACACAGCCCAGCGCATCACACAAACCAATCTTCCATCCTTGGACTCACTTTACACCGCACGCTGTCAGAGCAGTGCTGCCAAGATAATCAAGGACACGACCCACCCAGCCAACATACTTTTTGTCCCTCTTCCCTCTGGGAAAAGGTTCAGGAGCTTGAAGATTCATACAGCCAGATTTGGGAACAGCTTTTTTCCAATAAGTCTGCTGAACAGATCCTGACCCGGATCTGAGCCGTACCGTCCAAATATCCGGACCTGACTTGCACTACCTCACTTTCCCTTTTCTATTTTCTAATTATGATTTATGATTTAATTTTTTATTATATTTACTTTGATTTGTACTCCAGGGAGTGCAAAGTGCCAAATCAAATATCGCTGTGATGATTGTACGCTCCAGTATCAATTGCTTGGTGACAAGTAAAGTAAAGCTCATTCTCGGTTTTTGACATGAGATAATTGGTGAGCGCTGTATTGCACTGAGTGTGGTGGGGGGGGGGGGGGAGGGGGTATATATACAAAGGTAGGCTGATGAGGAGCCCTGGAGAAAATGTCTTGACTTCAAGTGACAAGATCCTTTGGAAATTGAATCTTCGGAAAAATTATGTTGCAAAAGGGTTTCTTGAAACTGTCCACTACTGCTTGAGCTTGAGATTAAGGAAGGATATCAGGAAGTCTCGAGTCCTATTGAAAACCACCTGTAAGAACTGCAGAACAAAATTGATCAATATTTTTCCTCCATTTCAAAAGAAGTATATGACTGGGTGAAGGATCCTTTCTCTGAATCTTCTGCTCAGCCTGAGAACTTCACTTTGAGAGAATAGGAAGAACTTTGCGAGCAGCACCTGATCGTGCACTCAAGATGAGATTTACTGACCTGTCCCTGGACAAGTTTTGGATTTCTGTGAAAGAAGAATATCCTGCCATTCATAGGAAAGCAATGAACATTTTGCTGCAGTCTTCAACTTTTTACATGCGTGAGCAAGCTTTTTTTTGTTTAAAGAGCATCAAGAGCAAGGATAGAAATAGCCTCATTTCAGTTGAAGGTGAAATCCATGTGTGCTTACCTCAAGTTCAACCCAGAATTGAGTATTTGTGTAGCAAAAAACAAGCACAAGTTTCACATGATAGGCCTATATTTAAGCCTGATCATGTCACTTAGTAAAAAAATGCTTTTTGAAGTTTTATATAAAATTGTGACTCAGGCTATATTTTAATTCAGATTGCTTTGGCTTATGGTTTTTAATAACTTAACTATTCAACATTGTCAATAATTTTTCATATTGCAAATAGTATTAATTAAAATCAATTTACAATCTTTATTTAAGTTAAATCTACCGATCCTGCCTTTGGAAAAATTAAATCCCATTTTGGCTTATGCTGTTATTTAACAGAAATTTATTATGTTTGCCTCATGAGTTTTTAAAATTTATGAAAGGGAAAGAAAGAGATTAATTTCAAGAAAGGTAAGCTAAGCTTAACTACCTTTTATTTTTTTAAAGAAAAGTTGGATTAGAATTCATTCTCTATGCAAAATAGCATTGACAATTATTTTTGGATTATTATATCTTCAACTTACTGATCACACTAAAGTACAGTGAGCTGTAGATATTATTATTTTTACACAGTGGTTCCCTGTGACCTGAAAATTAATTCAATGTTTCCTCCAGGGGATAATAAGGTTGACAAAGGCTAGATTAGAGTGTAGAATTGTTGTTATTCTTCTTCTTGTATCTTCTTGTAATTTAACTTTCCTATGCTTGCTTATATATTTTTCTATAAGCATATATATACCTCCAATTGTCCAGTGAATTTTCCAGCAATTATGATACAGTTGCTTCAGTATTTTTCTAGAAGGTTCTTAGTTTTCTGTAGCAGGTGCACACCACTTGAACCTGGATAGTTTTTGAGTTAATTGTTCTTTCTAGCCTGAGTATGGGGCCAGCTGCTGGTGTAGTGGCATCAACACTGGATTTCAAGGCAGATGGTCCTGAGCTCAAACCTGGGCAGCAGGAGTATCTGCACAGAAGAAAGGCCTGGCAATCTACTTCCATATCTTGCCATGTGGACCCCATGATCCATAAGGTCACAAGGAGTCGGACTCAACTTAATGACTGAAGAACAACAATGTCTGAGTATGAGATGACTCCAACTGCTTCTTAGCGTACAACAGCTGGAAAATCATAAGCAGAAAAAATAGCAGGTGGAGCAGGAACATATCAATTAACAACTCTAAGTACCTGACTTAAAATAAATCATATTTTTTTCAACTTTTAAATCCCATTCTTTTGATTTGATACTTGGTACCAAAGACCTGTCTGGCTGCCCGAGGTTATGAGAGAGATATTGAGTTCTAAAATGTCAAATTAGCATCAGATCAGTGCATCTGCTCCACACGTGCAGACTACAGCCCCAGCAGTGGGGCAGTACAACTTGCACCAGGCACACCAGCACACTGTGGAAGCTACATGAATATGCAGACTAGAGCTTTAGTGCCAATAACAAGAGCCACCAATCTGAATTTTGCAAGGTCGCAGCACAGAATGACTAACGTCTCTGTGCTATCTTGCCCACAAGCTCATTGGGCGTGAGTGTAGCAGGATGTATGGTTTTGCGGAGTGGGTGACACTTGAACCTGAAATGATTTGAAATGACGTAGACAGCATGGATTCATAGATGAAGAACAGGAGCAGAGAGTGCTGCAGCCAATTGCAGTGGTCTTATTAACACCCTGACTAAATTCAGTTAATTAAATGCTGATCAGCGACCAAGCATGAAACCTGCTCACTCTGTGTGACTCATTGCCACTGCTTGCTCTCTAATAAGCTTTTACAAAGTACGATCAGAACTGAATTACGTATGCTTGTGTTACCAATCTCTTTTAGAATGCAATCTCAGTTTAATAACCATTGTCACTGCTAAAGAACCAGGAAATGAGATGCCTTGCCCAGATCTTCACCAATGTGAAGCTGATATGTGGAAATTACAGATCTTGGAAGAAATATCTACGATAAAATATTTCATTAGGAGTCTGGGAAAACTTGGTATGTCACCAAAAACACTCAAAAATTTCTACAGATGTACTGCGGAGAGCATTCCAATTCACTGCATCACCATCTGGTATGGGGAGGGGGGATCTGGTACTGCACAGGATCGAAAAAAGCTGCAGAGTTGTAACCTTAGTTGCTCCATCTTGGGCACGAGCCTCCATAGTATCCAGGACATCTTCAAGGACCAATACCTCAAAAAGGAGGCATCTATCATTAAGGGCACCCATCACCCAAGTTATGCCTCATTGTCAATGCTACCATCAGGAAGGAGGTATAGAATCCCGAAGGCCCAAGGAAATGACTCAGGAACAGCTTCTTCCCCTCTGCATTCCAATTTATGAATGGACGTTGAACCCAAGAACACTACCTCACCACTTTCATAAATTTCTATTTTTTGTATGACTTATTTAACTATTTGATATATATACCTACTGTAATTCACAGTTTTTTTTCTCTATTATCGTGTATTGTATTGCTGATGCAAAGTCAACAAATCTTATGACATATGCCATTGTTATTAGACCTGATTCTGATTCTGATAGCATCCAAACGAGAGTACAAAGAAACAAGTCTGCAAAGAGTCATGTCAGTTTTACTATCTGTACCAGCATCAGGAACAAGATTGATAGACCTAATGTCACGGTTGAACAGCATAATTCAGTGACAGAGTAAATGCAGAAGCTGGATGCACCAAGCTAAATCGCATTCCTACTTTGAACAGCATACCCCCACTACAGAGATGAATTGCTGATATTCACAATGCAATCAACAGGGATAGGCAGTGGTTGCTGGCCTTGAGAGAGCACTATCACACCCTGTAAATTCATCAAAATTAAAAGTTAAACAGGGATATCTTTGACCTAAAGATTGATAGTAGAGGCAATACTTCAAGGAGCTCTAAATTTTGCTTTAGTTTTATACGGGACCTTTCACCAACAACACATAAATCAGATCAGGTAAACTTAGAAAAGACTAGAAGCATTTTCCTTTGGGATTGATATCAAACTGTTCCAACAGATATTCTGGGTTAACATCTCCTTACATACTGCAGACCTGTTTGATCTTTTAGAAGAATGGTGTTGGCTATAAGGAGAAATTTGCATCCATAATGTTTGCATATCATTCTGTCCCATGCTGCTTAAAGTAGGCGATGCCCCGTTGGGTTAGGAGAGCAATTCTGACTGAATTTGGATGTCATGATGATACCTTTCTCTATATTGTGCAATGTCTTCTATAATTCTAATGTTGCATGACCACAAAGCACATAACCTTGCATCTGCTACAATTCACAACAGAACTCAATTATTAATCGATTACATTGGACAACAAAGATTTTGCTTCCTGTACACTTTTGGATGTATTTTATGGATTTTTGGGCTGCTGATCATGAAAAAAATCCCTAACATGCACTATTTTTTTTAGAAATTGCCTATATTTGTTATTTTAGTCCATAATTCAAATCAGGATAACTGATGCCAAGATTAAGGAAGGCATTTCTATTAGCCCGCAGATCAAACAGGTCATCAATGACAGACAATTAGAAGAGCTTCTAGAGGGACGGGAGAAAATCACATGGAAGGCATTTGAGGATGTTGTTGAAAATTTTCTTGGCAACTACAGAGCACCAAACTACGTGCAGCTGGTTGACAACAAGCTTCAAGCACACAAAACCATGAAGTGCAACATGTCACTGAAGGTTCATTTTCAGCAACCCATTTAGACTTCTTCCCTGTAAAACTTAGCACTGTCAGTGACAAGCATGGTGAAAAGTTTCAGTCATGGAGAAACAGTATAAGGGCAACTGGAATCCATCAATGCCGGCTGATTATTGGTGGATGTTTGAATGAAAAGCTTCGGACACTGAGTACAAACAAAAATCATCAATAAAACATTTTAGTTTAGTTGAACTATTGCAAAGTGTCAGCTCTGTAATGCAATTAAACATATTATGTTCAACAAAAGTTAAATTCTTATTTCTCTGAAGTCTTACGTGATACAAATAGTCTGAAATTATGTGTTCAGCTTCAAGCGATTTATCATAAACAAAGAAAAGTTCTGAGAAAGCACACTTTTGAAAAAAATAGTTGTCCAGTGTTACCACATTCCACCTATATTTCTCACTGCACTCCTTATCAATCATCAGCTCAGGTGTAGCTTCACTTCTTCAACCATTTCCCATGAATAATTTTAAAACCCATGATGGTATGAGCTACCTTCCATGAGTGATTCTGATAGATCCAATGAATACTGTGTGAAACGGCTCATGTACATTCATGCAGGGTAAGAAAGGAGTACAAAGTTATCACAAAGGTCACAATATACCATTATTAGGCATTGGTTTCACTCTGGGGAGAATGTAATTATATTGCTTGCTTTCCTTTTTTTTTTGCCTGTATTCCTTATAGAATTTCATAGCACAAAAATAGGCACTTCAGCCCACTGTATGCATGCTGACTGTGATGTCGTTTACACTAATCTCATTTGTCTGAATTAGGCTTGTGTTCCTCTGTGTCTTTCCCATTCAAGTACCTAAATGCCTTTCAAACTATGTAACTTCCTCCATCACTCGTCCTGACAGCATGTTCCAAACCACTTCTCTCTAAGTGACTCTCCTTTCATTCCTCCCCCACCCCCCCAACCAAGCTTAATTCTGTGCCCTCCTGTTTCAGACCCTCTTGCCTTGGAAAAGAACTCTGTTTTTATCCTATCTATGCCTCTCCTAATTTTACACAGTTGCTGAAGCTCAGTCCACAATCTCGTACATTTCAGTGAGAATAAGCCCAACCTATCCAATGTCTGCTTGTAACTACAGTCCTCCATTTTGGGCAAGTCCGGATGCAGTGCTTCAAGCAGAATCTTTGACAATTATGAGGAAATCTGCAGATGCTGGAAATTCAAACAACAACACACACAAAATGCTGGTGGAACGCAGCAGGCCAGGCAGCATCTATAGGGAGAAGCACTGTCGACGTTTCGGGCCGAGACCCTTCGTCAGGACTAACTGAAAGGAAAGATAGTAAGAGATTTGAAAGTAGTGAGGGGGGGGGGGAATGCAAAATGATGGGAGAAGACCGGAGGGGATGGAGTGAAGCTAAGAGCTGGAAAGGTGATTGGCAAAAGTGATACAGAGCTGGGGAAGGGAAAGGATCATGGGATGGGAGGCCTCAGGAGAAAGAAAGGGGGGGAACACCAGAGGGAGATGGAGAACAGGCAAACAACTAAATATGTCAGGGATGGGGTAAGAAGGGGAGGAGGGGCATTAACGGAAGTTAGAGAAGTCGATGTTCATGCCATCAGGTTGGAGGCTACCCAGCCGGTATATAAGGTGTTGTTCCTCCAACCTGAGTTTGGATTCATTTTGTCAATAGAGGAGGCCATGGATAGACATATCAGAATGGGAATGGGATGTGGAATTAAAATGTCTGGCTACTGGGAGATCCTGCTTTTTCTGGCAGACTGAGCGTAGGTGTTCAGCGAAACAGTCTCCCAGTCTGCGTCGGGTCTCACCAATATATAAAAGGCCACACTGGGAGCACCGGACGCAGTATACCACACCAGCCGACTCACAGGTGAAGTGTCACCTCACCTGGAAGGACTGTCTGGGGCCCTGAATGGTGGTGAGGGAGGAAGTGTAAGGGCAGGTGTAGCACTTGTTCCGCTTACAAGGATAAGTGCCAGGAGGGAGATTGGTGGGAAGGGATGGGGGGGGAGGAGTGGACAAGGGAGTCACGTAGGGAGCGATCCCTGCGAAAAGCAGAAAGGGGGCGGGAGGGAAAAATGTGCTTGGTAGTGGGATCCCATTGGAAAATTATCCTTTGACAATTACTCTCCCTCTGCACAGATGCTGCCTGACTCACTTCTTTATTTATTGTTGATTTATAATTCAGTGTAAATTTCTATTTCATATAATGATGTCAACAATAAGTTTACAGCTGGTAACGATATTTCATATGAAAAACATGGGATAACTTTTGCTTTAATTCTTCATCCTATCATATAAGAACATCATACATAGCTCTATACAGTACTGAGCAAAAGTCTTAAACATACACACATATATATATATATATGTGTGTGTGTATGTATACATGTATATATGTATACACACACACACACACACACACACACACACACACACACACACACACACACACACACACACACACACACACACACACACACACACACACACACACACACACACACACACATACACTATATATATAAAACCAGGGTGCCTAAGACTTTTGGACAGTACCGTAAATATTTCTATTGATGCCTAGGTGGATCAGAATATGTGACCCCGTACAAGCCAGCATATTGGATAATTTGCCTTTTTGGATTCAATTCTCTAAACTGAACTGGGAAGCAATCACAGAAAGAATAATTTTAGCTCACACCTATTTGGACAATGGGCCAACAGAAGGTCACTTATCTGTATGCAGCATGTACAATTGATTTGGATCACAAACCCATGTTGAAATGGTGACTGCAGCAATGAGCCTTTTCCTAGTAAATTCACAGTACTCCTAATTATTTTAATCTTTCTGAATTAGTTCTGAATTTCAGTCATCCACTGACATTTTAAAGCAGTTCAGTAGCAAACTGGCTAATGGCCATCAGGGCAATCTAAGGCGAATGCTTCAGGAAAGCCCAACCAATTCATGCCACCAAAGATTCCCATTAGAGTTAGCTCTGTTTGTTTGTGCTTGGCCTAAATCATTAAACATTTCCTATCCATGTATCTGGCCAAGTACCTTTCAAATTACCCAATTTCCCTCAGGATCAATAAAGTATGTCTGTCTGTCTGTCTGTCAAAATGTTGTTAATGCACCTGTGTCAACCACTTCCTCTGCCAGCCTACTTTGGCTACCATATCTTATGGTCTCATTAATCAGGAAATATTGTTTTCCATAACATGCTTCCTTTCTTGAACTAAGTGTCCAGCTTTTTAGATAAAGTTAATATAGGGATGAAGTTGAATGGTAATACTAATGATGACAGAAGTTCACCATGCTTTAGGACAGATACCATTAGGCTGTAAAGAGTGAAAAGGAGATTTTTAAGGAGGTTGCCGGATCTTCATCTTTGGGATGTGTTAATCTTGTGCCTTCCGAAATGCCCCCAGAAGCTCCAGCCATTGCTCTTCTGCCATTATTCCTGCCAATCAATTTGGCCAGCTCCTCCCTCGTATGTCTGCAATTTCCCTTACTCCACTGTAATATTGATACTTCTGACTTTCTCTTCACCCTCTCAAACTGTAGGGTAAATTCTATCATTTTATGATCACTGCTTCCTGAGAGTTCCTTTACCTTAAGCTCCCTCATCAAATTTGGTTCATTACACAATACTAATCCAAAAATTGTTTTTTGCCTAATGGGCTCAACCATAAACTGCTCTAAAAAGCCAACTTATAGGGATTCTACAAATTCCCTCTCTTGGGATCAAGCACCTATCTGATCTACTCAATTTAACTGCATATTTCAATCCCACATGACCATTGCAACATTGCCCTTTAGACCTGCCTTTTCGTTTTCCCATTGAAATTTATATCCCATATCCGGGCTATTGTTTGGGGACCAATTTTTTACTCATACCGTTTCCTAATTCTGCGCTCAAGGATTCTATATCCCCCGATCCCGTGTCATCACCTCCCTTAACAGTTGTACAAAAAAGAGCAAAATCACAAAAACAGACATTGTGCAGTGCGTCTGCTGAAGACCTTATGTTGAAAACAGTGCTATGGCTTGATCCAATGCAGTAGTTGTCAACCTAATTGCCAGAGTAGTCCATGCTTACAGCTTTCAATGTGTTTATATGAGCCAATAGAACCGTTTCCCATGAATCCATTTAAAAAAATATTTTGTATCAGTTATCACATGGCTGCAGCAGTGTGTTCCAATTTGCAGTAATGTGCTCACTGAATGAAATTTAATCCTGTGTTGCTTGTGTTATATTGTTGCAGTCAATTCAGATTGGCAGCACCGCAGATATTAATTCTGCAGGCAGATGTCTATAACCTAATACACTTATGCATAATTAAATTGACATAAAACACATTTAAAGTCAGCAAATATTAACACCGCATGAGGAACATAATGCTGTGAATGAAATGAACCTTCAGACGAGACAATTTTTGAAAAAAAAATGTTGAAGTCAGAAAACCATTTTCCCCCACGAGCTTCCTCTGTTTGTATTCATCATAACATTTTGTAAAGTCGGTATGGCTTCGAGGTTTTCCAGCTTATTGCCAGAACCAATTATTCACTCCATTATGCTTTACCCAACCTGCTCAAACTCAATCATTAGAATCAACATGTGCAGCTGGTAGAGGATTTTTTTAACCAAAGAGCAATATTTGCTTACACTTTATAATGTATTGTATACCACTGAAACAATTAGTGACTGCATTGGTTAACATCTTAAGACTAGTAAAATCCTTCTGGAATGGAATGAAGACAATATGCTGAGATTTCATTTGACAGTGATTGGACACTGCAAGAGTATTTCGAGAATTAGGTGCCGCGACTTTGCACCTCGTTGGCCCTGATGCAAAATGCCTTCGAATGCGGTACCTACTCACCATTTACCTGTTTATGGATAGCTTTCACTATGCTATGGCAAGTTGGTACATATGCAAATAGAAGAGCTAAAATTACAGAATTAAGGGGAGATTAGGTGCTCTTCATATCAATGTAATGTTTGTTCAAGTGTGGCATCAAGAAGACCAAATGACAAAAGATATAGGAGCAGAATTAGGCCATTTAGCCCATCAAGTCTGTTCTGTCATTCCGTTATGTCTGATTTATTATCCCTCACAACCCCATTCTCCTGCCTTCTCCCCATAACTTTGGACACTCTAACTAATTTCCTACTTGGATGGCAAGGTGGGATATGTCTCTACGAAAGGAGGAGTAACCCTAACCCTTCCCTCCGTTAGCCTGCAGGTCACCCTTGAACAAGGTGTAGCACCTGCTTAGTCCCACACCTCTCCCCGATCAGGGTCACGTGAAGCCATGGGAGCAGGTGGTGGATGGTTGTATGAGTAGCTGGTGCATATCATAAGTCCTGGTTATGTGACCATTGACATCAGGCAGACAATCTCTGAAGAATATTGATAATGGCTGGGGTCACCCGTCTTATAACGACACTGTCCAGAAGAAGGAATTGGCAAACAGCTTCGGTAGAAAAATTTGCCAAGAACAACCACATCATAATGATGATGAATAATTAAGAATCTATCAAACTCTTCTTTAAATAAACCCAATACCTTGGCCTTCATAGCCGTCCATTGCAAGGAATTCCACAGATTCATCATTTTCAGTCCCGGTAAAGTGATCTCACATAGAATTGGGAAGCATCCTATTTTGATAGGAGTCATTCCTGAAATAATAAGTCACTTAGATCTTCATGGTAATATCCTGAAGCAATCATCTTATACTGCTTCCTCAAATACCAGGAATTCTCAGGTGACTGTGCGCAGTTTCATTCCTCATCCAATGGAGATGTCCTTGGGTTGAGTTGTTCTCTGATCTTGGAATTTTACTTGTAAATGTTTCATCACTAAATGAGGAGACATCATCAGTGTGCTGTTAATTGTGTTGCGTTCTCCCAATGCCTGGCACTTAGACAGTATACTTATCAATCAGCTGATTGGGTGTCATTACGGAAGCTCAATTGTAATGTAGGGAGGAAATCTTGTCACTGGCTGGTTGTGTGGTGAAACTCGAGCTTTGTGGTCTGGAGTTTGGCCTGCATTCACTCATAGAGAGGATGGAAGTCTACATGTCTGTCTATAGAGTTCTTCACGGAAAGCCATGCTTCTTGGTATTTGCTTGCATCATGACTTTCACTGATGCCCTTCCTGGGATTATGAAAGACTTGATCAGTAGCAAGCGCCATTCATCCCACATCAGTGTCATTCAATGACCATTTAGGAACTTGTACTTCCTAAATTTACCACCAATTCTTTATCCTGAGAGTTAACTGCTGACTAGAAATGTATCTGTACCAGTCACATAAACATCAGAGCAGGAATGAAGCTTGCTATCCTGCACTGAATAACACATTTTCTTCTTCTTCACAGAGATCCCATCACCTGCAAAACACAAATCAGGGGCATGATAAAATACTTTCAAGAGTTTGTAGGGTACGCTCCAATGTCACGGGAAGCACTCATTATTCAGGGCAAAGTAACCCACTTCATTGATACTTCATCCATCACTACGAGTCTTCACCACCAGTACTGTTTAATTACAGTATGCATAATCTGCAAATTGTACTGCCATCGGGCGTTCATTGAGAGCATCTTCTAGATTCTCAACTTCTATCATCTGAAATGCTATAAACAGTTCATACATTCTCCCCATGACCATGTGTGTTTCCTCAAGGTGCTTTGGTTTCCTCACACGTTCCAAAGACATACAGGCAACACATGCAGAAAGCAGAAAGAACAGAGCAGTCCAGGCAGCCTCTATGGAAAAGGTGAAAAGCTGACGTTTTGGGCCGAGACCCTTCATTAGGGTCAAAGACATACAGGTTAGGATTCGGGTTTGTCAATTATGGTCATGCTGCGTTGGCGCCAGAAACAAAGTGACACTTTCAGACTGTCCCCAGCAGAATTCTTGGACTATGTTGGTCATTGACACAAAATGACACATTTCACTGCAGGTTCTGTTGTTCCGACATACACGTGACAAATAAACCTAAACTTTAAATCTTTAAATTCCCTCCAAGTTTCATGGCATCTGAATTAACTACATTACCACTGCTGATCAGTCAAAACCTGAGAAATGCCTACCAAATGACAGTGTGGGAGTACTTTCACAACATTGCTACAAAGGGGTAGTTTACTATCAGCCTCACTATGCCAATTAGAAAATAGCAATAAATCTTACTCCTGTCAGGAAACATCCACGAGGGATTGAAAAAAAAGGCCAATGCAATGGAGTTTGCTTTACACTGGGACTCATTCCATATTTGAAGCTGTGTGACTGTAATAGGATCTGTATATCATTACATATTTAAAGCTTAAAAGAGATAGTTAACAGTATCTAACTGGGGACAATTTCTTGCTTTAGGACTGCAATCTGATCTGCTTTGAGACAACACAAATTAATTTCAGTGCGTAGCCCTTGAAGTAAACAGAGGGCATATTCATCCTTTGCAGTAGATTTAAGCCAAGGTCCCAGAAGTATAAGATTGACAACACTGAAGTATTTTGCTTTTCTGAATGTTGGATTTCAAATGTTATTGTTAGAGAATGTTTCAGTAAAGAGAAACTGTTCAATCCAAGGCAACACACATAGCTGTAAAGTTGTTTTAATTTTTAAAATCCTTCCTAAATAATTTATCAGCCAGGATTTTATACTCAATAGAAATATGCATTGTCAATGTAGTTGTAGATAGTAACTAATGATCTAATTAATGGCTTATTTAGTAGTGAACCACAATAGCTAGCCCGGGAGTTTTAAGAACGATTTGACTATTCTGATGGTATCTTTCTTCTGCAGAAAGTTGTTTTTTACCCTTTTGAGTGACAATTGGTTCATGATACCTTATCTAAGAAAGGACATGCTGACATTGGAGAGGGTTCAAAGCAGGAAATTGTCCCCAGTTTAATATTGTTAACAAAAATGATTCAGGGAGTGAAAGGCTTCTCATATGAGGAGAGTTTGAAGGTGCTGGGCCTGTACTCACTGGAATTCAGAAGAATGAAGGAGGACCTTATTGAAACTTATTGAATTTTGATAGGTGAACAATGGAAGATTTAATCAGCGAAATGGAGTTGAACATTGATTCGCACCCCACAGCCTGCCCACTCTGAGGTTGCACACGCTGTCCCTGCCTCTTGGAATTCTCTCAGAGACTGCAGAGTGCTAGAACACCCAAAAGATCTCCAAATGGCAAATCACAGACTCCAACAGATACAAAAGAAGTGAAATATACGGTTTCATGATCTATCCAGAAGATGTCGATTATCTTTTATCAGGCGCCATCTTGACCAGAAAAAAATTCTTGGTGCCATTGTCCACCACAGTCTGCGATGCACCACTGGTATTGTCAAGCCAGGCTCAGCCAGTGCTTGCACCTGCTTGCATCTTGTAAGCTGCAGCATGAGCAAAGAAAAGTGTAGCTAATGGGATACACTCCAGCAAATTTAGGAGCATTTTTACAGAACGTGATAGCATTCCACAATGCTTTGCATGACTATAAAGCATGCTGCTTCAGAGAAAAGGAGAAATGAAAGGTGATTTAACTGTGAAATAAATGAATCTGAATGTAATCTCTAAGATAGAAGATCATTCAAGCAATGTAATAGTCCACTGCATGAATAATATAATACCTCAAATGTTCTGGCAATATAGGATTAGAATTGTATTCTATAATCAATTCATTTTGCAAAAAAAAAGTAAGGAAATCTTCCAGATGTTATCTAAAATGTAGGATCTGTTTCTGATGTGCTTGAATTATGAATTTGAGTGAAGTGGCCCTGTGCTGACATGGTTTTGTTGAC
Organism: Hemitrygon akajei; assembly: GCF_048418815.1. Taxonomy (NCBI): domain Eukaryota; kingdom Metazoa; phylum Chordata; class Chondrichthyes; order Myliobatiformes; family Dasyatidae; genus Hemitrygon; species Hemitrygon akajei. The sequence continues at coordinate 167,976,482 of NC_133133.1, forward strand.
AATATTGCCAAACCGCAGTGCTACAAATAAGGCTGATATGACAATACTTGACAAGCTCTCAGCCCATACATATCCATTACAATGCTGTGCCATCGGAGAACTGATAATGAAAATATTAAAAGCCTGCACTCAAATGAATATTTTATATGAAACTGCATTCGACATAAAATTGTCATGAGCCCTGCGACCTCTGCAGCTTGCCGTAAAGCACTGAGCTTCTAGGGTTTTGGAGTATGTACCTGTATTTACTAATCATTATCTTCATTAGAACCGTTAAGCCCTTGTGCTTCTGGTTTTTAATCTGATCAAATTAATTGTGACTAGCACAAGTTTTCAACACTTTATGATTATATAAAGAGGACTCTTGTTTAGTGCCTTAGTGGAGTCATTGTGTTGGAGAGAATGACTTGTCTCATGGTGTTGTTTTCCATTGTTCCCTGAGGCTCTGTTGGTATCCTTGGTCCTAATCTCTTGTTTCTGTCTTTTCATGGGGATTCTGTCACTCTCCACTCCTAGGTCAAGTCATTGTCAGAGCTTCCTGTGACCAAGTGCCTGCCATTCCTGGCACTTGGATCCAGGCCAGTCTTCCAAGAGCATACCATGACAAAAATAGAGATAGTGACAAAGAGGCTAATTTAGAAGACTAGACCAATAGAACTAGGAGGGTGAGACGTGTTCAAACAAATATAGACAAGCAGCATAGAGGACCAAGAACAACAGTGGACAAAATCAACAGTGGAGTAGATAGGTCTGAGCAAGCATGGGAGACACAGTTAGACAGGTAATATTTCCAAGGACAGGATAGACTTTCTCCTATTATTATTAGAGTGTTTTAACATTAGCAATGGTATTTATTAAAATAGTAATTTGAACAGTAAATGATGTGTTTCTTCCCCTCTGCCATCAGATATCTAAATGGACGTTGAACCCATGAACACTACCTAACTTTTTTGCACTACTTATTACTTTATATATATATATAGATAGATATTTCTTACTGTAATTCACAATTTTTATTATTATGTATTACAATGTACTATTGCCGCATAACAACAAATTTCATGACATATGTCAGTAATATTAAGCCTGATTCTGATTCTTGTTGTGATTCAAAGTTCAAAGTTCAAAGTACATTTATTATCAAAGTATGTATAAATTATACAACCTTGAGATTTGTCTGCTTACCGACAGCCTCAAAGCAAGAAACCCAATAGACCAGCACCCAATGCTCAGAGAAAGAGAAAGCAACACAACAATAAAAGCAAGCCACGGCATTCTGAACCAAAGACAGCCCATAGACCCGGAGCCCGGAGCACCCCAAGTAGGCTCACATCCTCAGTCTAAGTTCATCATATTGCGGGGCAAATTTCTGTGAAGCTCACAGGCATGAAGCACGTAACAGGCGAAGCAGCCTCACAGCCTTAGTCTTAGCGCCAAGAAAAGCGGAGTAAAATGTAACAGAGCAGAACCAACTCGACCCTCGCCTCCAGTCCCAACACCCTGCCTTTCCAGTCTATCTGGCCTGGCATTTAAATTATCCAAGCACCAGGTTTTCCACTGCACTCTGACCCGGGCCTCGGTGCAGTGATACGCTCTGGGCATTCAAAGCATTCACTTCAGAATTCTATGAATTAAAACATCTTCATTGTGTTTCTCCTACTCCAGTAATGTTTACTGGAATGAATCATTACAATATCTTTTTTATTGCACTATACAATACAAAAGATAAAGGGGGATAACAATGAAGTCTCTTTGAAAACCATTTCTGACCTTTAATGTTATAAGTGCTCCAGGGAACATTAGAGATAATTAGGTAATTAGATAGCACTATTCTAAATGTGTTTCATGATTGCAATATCACTGCCAATAATACGTACTTGGTGCTCAAAACAGTGAAACACACGGACTGTAGGACATCTGTAGTATTGGGTACTGAAATCTGCCATGTGTAGGTACTGTTGTACTTATTGTATTGGTGTTTGTAGTAGCTAGTGTTTGAATGCATGCAACTCCAATAAGACTCCAGAAGTTTGATATTTCTGGCAAACCATTTACAACCTTAACCATTCTCTTCATCATTCTGGTTGCTGTCTGCGGCAAATGCTCGGGTGGTGCAACTCACCAAAGCTACTCAGGCAGCACCTGCCAAACCTACCAACGAGAAAGGCAACATGTACATGGGAACTTGGATATTTCCCTCCAAAGCAAATGCCACCCTGACTTGTAAATGTATCTCAATTCACTCATTGTTGTCAGAATTTTTACCCAACAAGGCTGTTGAAATACTTTCCTAAAATTACCATATTAAAGTGGCAAATGACTGCAAGCAAAGTTGATGAGCACCTCATAGAGAAGTTGTTTCAGGGGTTCATGGGAAATAAGAATGGAATGGGACTGATGAAATTCCTCTGCTGGGAACACATGGACTTGATGTACAGAATGGCTTCCTTCTGTGCTGTAAAATAGAACTAATAAAACTAAGTAAATTACTACCAACAGAAGTCAGAAATCACACACTCAATATTTTAGGAACAGCTTCTTTCCCTCCACCATCAGATTTCTGAACAGTCTTGGACTCATGAACACTAACTCACTATTTTGCTTCCTTTCGTTTCACTACTTACTTACATTTCTGTTACATTTCATATTGTAATTTATATTATTTTAAGTATTGTTGCAAACAACAAGCTTCATGGCATGCGAAGTTCAAAGTAAATTTATTATTTAAGTATGTATATGTGACCATATACAACACTGAAACTTATTTTTTGTGGACATAATCAACGAATCTGCAGAATAATAACTATAACAACCATCTAGGGCGTTCAACCAGAGTGCAGAAGACAAAAAAACTGTGGAAATACAAAAAGAAGAAACAATAATAAATAAATAAATAAGTCCATAAGATGCAGCAGCAGAATTAGGCCTGTTGGCCCACGGGTCTACTCTGCTATTTCATCATGGCTGATCCAATTTTCCTCTCAGCCCCAATCTCCTGCCTTGTTCCTGTATCTCTTCATGCCCTGACCAACCAAGAATCTATCAACTTCTGCCTTAAATATACATAAAGATTTTGCCTCCGCAGCTGCCTGTGGCAAAGAATTCCACAGATTTACCACTCTCTGGCTAAAGAAATTCCCCCTCAGCTCTGTTGTAAAAAGATGCCGCTCTATTCTGAGGCTATGTCCTCTGATCTTAGACTCTCCTCAGGCATAGACTAAGGGCATAGAAAAGATCCTCTCCACATCCACTCTATTGAGGCCATTCACCATTCGATAGGTTTCTACGAGGTCATCCCACATTCTTCTGAATTCTAGAGAATACAGGCCCAGAGCCATCAAACACTCTTTATGTGACAAGCTGTTCAATGCTAAATAAATAAATAGATAACACATATAGTATGTCAGTGGTAATAACTCTGATTATGATTCTGAAGAGCAACATGCCATCTGCTGGAGGAATTACGTGGGCCGTGTAGTATTAGTGGGGGGTGGGAATGTAACTCAAAGTTTCAGGTTGAAAGATTGAATCAGGGGCATGACACCGGCGACCAGCGGTAGCTACTCTCCGGATGTTTGGGCAGCAGGTCAATACACACTCCTTCGTACTGAAATCAAAAATTAAATCAGTCTTTGGGAAATTTCTCCTTCACAAGCAATGCCACTGCTAGAGACCAAGGACTGGCAGTTATCCTGTATGATGTGCCCTTCGATCCAATCCAATAATAATGTTCAAAAAATCAAAGAAATGCATTCGAGCCTTTATTAGCAATTAGCAAACATAAAATCCTGAAGCAATGAAACTAACAATAGTGATACCAAATGTACTTAAGCGGACTTAAGCAAAATAGAGTTAAGTGATCAACAAAAAAAATGTCACCTGACAGGCCCCAGCTCTAAACTGCCCAGAAGAAAAAAAGAATGCATAACCAAACCCTTTGCTTCTACCACACCCCCACCAACATGACTAATTACCATAATAAACATAATGAACACGCAACACAGAATACAATGCAGATAGAAAACATGCATGCCTTCTACACCCAATGAAGTTGTACCCTAGGGCTACTTCATCCACAGTTTGGGAATCTTTGCTGAAGATATAGTTGTTTAAGTGGGTGAACATTATGAAGTCTGTATTCTTGCCTCCAAGACTACAAGCTGTACATTGAAACTTAACCTCAATATAACAGTTTCCACTTCCTTTAACTACAGTAATACTCTTCTTGTTTAAAGGAATGTAGGACAATATTCAATACCACTACATTAAAGAAGATTTGTGGTGCACACATGCATATTTAATGTGTCTCATCATATTGCTTAATTTGAGCAGCAAACATGTATTTCTTTTGAAACATGACTTCCCCTAAGCACATAAATGGCCTGTGTGGGAAGTTGACTGCAATTTCCTTTTCCAGATGCTGGGCTTTGCACTGGGTAATTGCAGCATCTTCTGTTTTTATGTACTTGTGCTGCCAAGATACCACTCCAAACTTCCTACATAGTGGAGAGAAGATTCTTTGCAAACATTATTAGAATCTGCACAGACCTCTTTTCATTGACAATTGTAATTGAAATTAGCAGGCAGCAAATCCCATTGTGAGAACATTTTTAATGAACAACAGCAGGTTTAATAATCTCCTGGAATATGTGATGCACTCCTGGGTCCTTTTTCAACCGAGGAAGCGGAGAACACAAGTCCAATTCATTGAGGGAAACTCGAATCATTTTCACTCCAGAGATATGCTTAAGGAAAGTACATCTTAAGATAGGAGCCATTTTCTTTCAAACATAAGAGTGTTGGAAAGGGTAGCACTGTCTTAAAACATGGCCTGTAAACATGACGTATTAAACAATCTGATGTATACTGAAGAGTAGTGTTCACAAGAATCAGTATTCATAATATTGGATAACATTTTGGGTCAAGACCCCTTATCAAGACTGGAAGGGGATGAAGTCAGTCCTGATGAAGGGACCTGGCCTAAATGTTGATGGTTTATTCCCCTTCATAGATGCTGCCTGACCTGCTGAGTTCCTCCAGCATTTTGTGCATTTATCTGAAACATAAACATGATTTTTCATTTCATGAATGCTGTCTACACTGCTGCATGTCCAATATTTTTGGTTTATAGATCAAACTTTGGACATTGCACAGTCAATGCTTACTCTTTAACTAAGAAAAATTGATTTGTTTAATGCAGAAGGAAATGTTTAACTGAAGATTAAGTTGCAGGGGTCATGTCATGGGTCTTTGGCAAGGTTTGAGTGGCGTGGCTGATGTTAATATTCTGTATGCCATTTGCTTGATTTTTGCTGTTTGTGCAATTTGTTCCTTTATTATGTGTTGAGTGATGTTTTCTGCAAATGGGTTGGAGTCATAGTACAGTAAAGAAACAGGCCCTTGAGCTCATCTAATCCATGCCAAACACCATTTAAACTGTCTACTCCCATCGACCTGCACTAGGCCTGTAGCCCTCCATACCCCGACCATTCTTGTAGCTATCCAAACTTTTTGTAAATGTTGAAATTGAGCTTGCATGCACCACTTGAACTGGCAGGTCATTCCACTCTCTCACATCTCTCTGAGTAAAAAAAAATCCCTCAAGTCCCCTTAAACCTCTCACCTTTTACCTTTAACCCATGACCTCTGGTTGTAGTCCCACCCACCCTCAGTGGAAAAAGCCTGCTTGCATTTACCCTATCTATACCCCTCATAATTTTGTATACCTCTATCAAATCTCCTCTCAATCTTCTGCGTTATAAAGAATGCAGTCCTAACTTTTTCAATCTTTCCTTATAACTCAGGTCCTCCAGACCCGGGAACACCTTGCAAATTTTCTTAGTACTCTTTCAACCATGTTTACATAATTCCTGTAGATAGGTGACATACATGCACATGATACTCTATATTAGGCCTCACCAATGTCTTATACATCCTACATCCCATTTCCTGTACTCAATGCAATGAGTTATGAAGGCTAATGTGCCAAAAGCTTTCTTTACAACCTTGTCTACCTGTGAAGTCACTTTCAATTAATTATGGACCTGTATTCCAGATTCCTTTGTCCTACCACACATTCCTTAGTGCCCTTCTGTTCAACTTGTAAGACCTACTCTGGTTGATCTTGCTGAGGTGTAAAACCTTGCACTTGTCTGCATTAAATTCCATCTGCTACTTTTCAGCCCATTTTTCTAGCTGAGGTGATCACGGCAAACCATGATAGTCTTCCACAGTAGGATGATGGGCTTCCATGATAGGGTTCCAAAGTGTTTCTTTGTTTCGTGGCTGTCTGTGAGGAAGGCGAATATCAGGGCTGAATACTGCATATAGGTATACTTTGATAATATATGTACTTTGTATCTTTGAATCATTTTGTTCTTCCTGTAATCAAAGTAGATTTGTCCAATGTGTCCTAGCTGGATTTACACCACCAGAAATTCATTGCCCTATTTACTAACTTCTTTGCATGCTTGGAATGCCATCCTTCATCAATAAAGGGTGGTCTGTCTTTTATAGAGACAACCAGTTGATGGAGTATTGTTGAAATTCACAACTAGATTAACAAACCTCTGACCTTTATGTTATTAGCCTGAGAAGCAGTAAAGATGTATTATCGCAATATGTTCTGATTGGCTAGTTTCAATTCTACTCAATAAAATTGCATTCTTAGAAATTGTACATTTCAAAGCCACAAGTGAATGAACAGAGCGCAGCTTCAACAATATTCTAAAATTGAGAATGCACTCACCATGAGAGCCAGTATGTGAGTGGATTTCATTTGACATTTAGATTTCAACTTCGAGTTTTAACTGTAAATATATCACGTCAGATGTTTTGTTTTACAGTTTTAGTCACCCTTCCTATCTTTGACAGCTGGCAGACAAATCTCAGAATTTTTTCTTTGTTTATGATAGACCACTTGAAGCTGAACACAGATATAATTTCAGGCTACTTGTATCACGTAGGAAATAGGAGAAACAAAAAAAAATTAACTTTTATTGAATATAATGCATTTAATTGCATAATAGTGCTGACACTTCGCAATAGCTTAACTAAGCTAAAAATCTTTTGTTAATGATTTTGATTTGGACTCAGTGTCTAAGGCTTCCTACTTGTGTGCAACAATAATCATGCAGCATTAATTGATTCCCGTTGCCCTGATACTGTTTCTCGATGACCACAATGTCCTGGTGAAACCTTTCACCATGCTCGTCACTGACAGCAACAAGACTTGCAGAGATAAAGTCCAAAAGGGAATGCATAAAGTGATTCTTTTGTGACATATTGCACCTAATGGTTTTGCATGCTTGAAGCACGTTGTCAACCAGCTGCATGTAGTTTTCAACAATATCCTTGAATGCCTTCCATATGATTTTCTCCCGTCCCACAAGAAGTTCTCGAATTGTCTGTCATTGATGACCTGTTTGATTTATGGATCAACAAAAATGCCTTTCTTAATCTTGGAATCTGTTATTCTGACTCGAATTATGTATCAAAATAATTAATATAGGTGATTTTTTAAAAAAATTGGTGCATGATAGGGAAACTTCATAGTGATTTTCATGATCAGCAGCCCAAAATCCATAAGATACACCCAAAACTATTCAGGAAGCAAGGTCTTTGTTGTCCAGTGTAACTGGGAGTTAGTTACCCATATTAGTCTTCAGTCATCTATATGATGAGTAGTAATTACAATCAGGAGGGGCTATAGTAGTGCAGCCCGCTTCCATTTGGCCTACAATTTATAAACAGTATATCACTCGTTCTGCGATTCCCTTGTCCATTTGTCCCTCCCCACTAATCTCCCGGCACTTATCCCTGCAAACGGTCAAAGTGCTATACCTGTCCATTCACCTCCTCCCTCGCTTCCATTCAGGGCTGCAAATGATCCTTCCAGGCAACAGTTCACCTGCACATCTGCTGGGGTCACCTATTGTATCTCGTGCTCCCGATGTGGCCTCATTGACTTGTCGTTAATTGGAGGACTGTTTCACTGTTTCACCCCACTCCATCAGCCAAAAGTGGATCTTCTTGGTGGCCAAGCATTTTAATTCTGATTCCCCTTCCTGTTCCGACATATCAGTCCATGGCCTCCTCAGGGTAGATGAGCAACACCTTGTATTTCGTCTGGGGTAGCATGCAACCTGGTGGCATGAACATTGATTTCTCCTTCTGGTAAAAAAAAACTTTTCCCCCCTTCCCCTCTTCTTTTATTCCGTACTGTGGTCTCTTCCTTTTCCTCTCCATGCCTTTCACTTCCCCCTGTGTTCCCTTTCTCCTTTGATTCATTTTCCTCTCCTATCAGATTCCTTCATCTCTAGCCCTTTACCTTTCCCACCCACCTGACTTCTCCTAGCACCTTCTAGATATCCTCTTTCCCCTCCTCCTACCTTTTTATTCTGGTGTCTTCCCCATTCTTTTCAGTCCTGAGAAAAGGTCTCGATCTGAAACACGGTCTGTTTATTCAGTTCCATAGATGCTGCCTGACCTGCTGAGTTCCTCCAGCATTTTGTGTGTGTTGTTTTGGATTTCCAGCATCTGCAGAATTTCTTGTGTTTAATATATATAAACAAGTTTTACTAGCACACAGAGTGAATATCAAGCACAAGTAACTTCTTACAATTCTAGAAATTTAGTCATTGTGGATATTCAGCAGAGAGGAAACAGGAGATTCTGATTGATGATGAGAGATAAGTATTCCCCCAGCTGTTGCAATTTCTTTTCCTAGTACAGTGTAGGTTAGTGCTTAAAACACAGCAGCTAAATGGTTACTTTGTGAATGTTTTTTAGTCTAAAATTGATCACTCAGATCTTTGAATAGATTGCATTATTTGACGGAGGTTAGATTGTACTCTAACTGCAGCATGTGAGAGTCTTCTGCGCACCTGCACATGTAGTGGGTAGCATAACGCTTCACTGTACAGGCGACATGGGTCCAACTCCCACCTCTGCCTGCAAGGCATCTGTATTTTCTTCCCGTGGCTGTGTGGGTTTCCACTGGCTTCCTCCCACATCCCAATGACATAACATTGATAGGTTAATTGGTCATCGTAAATTGTCCAATGATTGGGTTAGGGTTAAATCAGGGGTTGCTGGGCGGTGCAGCTTGAACGGTCAGAAGGTCATATTCCACGTTGCATCTCAATTAAAATAAAATATCCAGCAACTGCCTTCAGTAGATGTCTTGATGTGTGATCCATAGGATTTGAGCGTTTATGGTGATTGTACAACGGCTGACAATGCCAACATCAAAAAATAATAAAAAGTTAAGACTAAAGTTACTGTAATTGAATATATGAAACATCTGGAACAAAGGTGCGATTGTACACTGGTTGACACTTGTAATTAAATGTTATAGGGGCACCTGATTTGTTTTGAAGGGAAAAATAAAAATAATATGGAGGATTAGCTTGACAATAAATGTTGGCATTAGAGCAGTGTGGAATATCTTAAGTTAACAGAGAGGAAATGGAATTGGTGTGAGTGGAAGTATAAGACAGTAAAATACTGATTAGGCTGATTTATGGCCCTCCTGACAACAACAGCTCCGTTAGAAGGCAAATTACTTAAGAAATAAAATATTGCAGACAAGTTAATACAATAATCAAGGAGGATTTAATATTCGCACAAAGCTGAATGAATCAAATGGATAAAGGTAACTTGAAGGATGAGCAGAAATAATGCATTCAGGATTTTTTAAAGGAGAATATGACATGGAATCAATTAGAAAAGAGACTACAATGTCATGAACAGTAACACAAGGTTAATTATTATTTAGGTTGGTGAAGTGGAGATATGACTCGACCAATGGATATGTAAAGCACTCCTTCCCTCCGCTAGCTTGTTGGTCAGCCTCCCATGCCCCGCCCCACCTTGATCAGGGTTATGTGAAGACATGGGAGCAGGTGGTGGATGCTCGTATGAAAATCTGGTGCATATCGCAAGCCCTGATTATGTAGCCACTGACATCAGGCAGACAATCTCTGAAGAGTATCGATAATGGCTGTGGTCACCCGTCTTGTAAAGACACTGGCCAGAAGAAGGCAATGGCAAATTTGCCAAGAACAATCATGGTCATGGAAAGACCGTGATCACCCATGCCACATGACATGGCGCATAACAAATGAATATTGTCTAAAAGTGATCAAATGTGTTCAATACAAAAGTGACACACATCAGCCAGAACATAGTCTTGAACTTAAATATAGAAATTTCTGTAGTTGACAATGGCAAAAGAACTTATATTCAAAGGACGGGCAATAGACAAACAAAAGGAAATATTTGTAAAAATAGTATCCAATTCCATAGTGGTACAACATTTCCATGAGATAAATGCAGCATCTCAAGCTAATTAAGGTTAAGTGTTTTATTAGTAACAAAGAACTGTGCCGTGTCCAAGTCATGCTAATTGGTGAAATACAGTCAAACAATCTCAGCTGACCCACCTGACCTGCTTAGGGATGTGTGTTGGTTAATTATTTAGTATCAGTCTCACCAACTTCCAAAGTTCAAAGTAAATTTTATTATCAAAGTACATAAATGTCACTATATACAACCCTAAGATGTATTTTCTAGTGGACATACAAAAAAAATTTATGACTGACGTTAGAATGTCATGTCCTACAAAATCTCATTAAAATTCTAGATAATTTGCAGGAGGTGTGGACTTCTCCTGTTCTGTAAGTTTGAAAGCATTGGCTATCTAGAGCATGCAGTCACATAGAATACAAAAGAATCATTCATACTTAGTGGTTGCAAACTTATTTGATTTCTTGTAATGGTCTTTGGTAAACAAACCCAGAGTTCCAGAGCCATATTTACTCTCTCATAGGTGTGTAATCTGCATTGCTTTGGGAAATATAAAGTGTTCTAGTGCATATTTGGCACCTCCAAGAGGACCATAACCTTGTCGTGGTGTGACTCAATGACCCAGAGAGCTATGTTGGCTGGAGTCAGTGCTTTGTGCTTTGGCTTTTGGTAGGGTCACCCATGCCAAAAAGGTCAAAGGAGAGAGGTCAGACTACAAGTGGTCCACCGGTACTGCAGATTCAGAGGTTGGTTCATCTCAGTGCTAACAACCCTGACTGGTCAACAAAACTGTTATGGAAACAGCAATGAAGAATCCTTCTACATTTGAGTGCGACGGTATTCCTGTGTCTCCACCCAGAATTTGTATGACTGACAGTAAACCAAGAAGAAGCTATTGACATGATGAAGGAAGCCCTGAACACCACCAGAGATGGAAGACCTTCATTGCTGCCATAAATGCCAGTGGCATAATGGGCAAAAGAAAGAATTATAACTGAGATAACTGTTTTCTAATTCAAGATCTGTTTCATCGTACATGTGCCCATAGCACAAGATAATCCCAGTTATTGTGGTGCAGAATTCCACAATCCTTGCAAGAAATATAGAAAAAAAACATTGTATTTCTCACCCAACTGTACATTTTGAATAATCTTTTTGTAAGGGCATCCTCTTTAAATTTCAAAAATTTCTATGATACTATCATCTTTGGCATGCATCAAGTTTACAACAAAGAAGGAACTAACTGGAAAATGATGTGATTACCTGATATTCTCTGCTGAACCTGAATAATCCTTGTACAACTTCAGATGGTTTGTTAAGACGATATCATCGGAAAAGGCCTTTCTCCAGGCCCTACTTTTATCTGAAGTGATAAAGGTAACCTTAGGCAGGAAAACTGGAAAGTAAAAGATAAAAGCAACCAAATATTAGAGGACTACATTTTTTCCCTTTTCATCAGCAGACAATGAAGATGTAGCAATAAATCACTTTATTTCAAAGTTTTTAATAACAATTGCTGCAAAGTCCTGTGCATCGGTGAGATCCATTCTAAATTGCCGGACCGCTTCGTCTTCACCTCCGCTCCATCCACCAGAATTGGAACTTCCCAGAGCCCAGCATTTTAATTCCAATTCCCATTCCCAATCTGCCATGTCATTTTATGGCCTCCTTGTGTGCCAAGGAAGGGTCACTCTCAGAGTGGAGGAGCAATACCTCAGATTCTGTCTAGGTAGCCTCCAACCTGAATGCACGAATATCAATTTCTCTTTCCAGCAAAAGATTTTTTCACTTCCTCTCCCCTCTTCTTCTATTCTCCATTTCTCCATTCTGGGCTTTTACCTTTCACTTCTTCTCACCTGCCTATCTCTTCCCCCTGGGTCCCCCCCACCCCCCACTCTTCCCTCTCTCTCATGGTCCACTCTCCTCTCCTATCAGATTCCTTCCTGTCCAGCCCTTGACCTTTCCCACCCTCCTGGCTTCATCCATCACCTTCCAGCTAACCTCTTTCCCCTCCACCCACTTTTTATTCTGGTGTAGTCCCCCTTCCTTCTCAGTCCCGAAATATCAACTGTTTATTCATTTCCATAGATGCTGCCTGACCTGCTGAGTTCCTCCAGCATTTTATCTGCATGTTGCTTTGGATTTCCAGCTTCTGCAGAATTTCTCATGTTTATGCTGGAAAATATGCCTCTCAAGAAACTCAGATTGCATGTGCTTTTCCCCTTTTCAGTGATTCCAGATCTTTCTGAAGTGAACTCTTATTTGTTTATGCCTGTTATCTTCCAAACCATAAATGCCTGATGATGTCATGGCCTTTGCTTTAAAGGAGCTGGGGCTACCAGATTCTCAGCTCTATAGTTAAGGAAGGTAGCTAACAGACATATTTTATTTCATTTTGTATGTTCTATGAATTGTCTACCTAAATTTGGTATGTCTTGTGAATGGGAAGCCAACCTTACCCACTTCATGGTCATCACGAAGCTTCTGAGAATAGCAGGTACTTGGGAAGGTTGTTAAATATCTCATTTGCCGATATACAAGACTAAATAATTGTACTAGAAAATATCACCTACTTATCAAAATGTTCATGAATCAAAAGACTTCTTGCTTTAGCCTCCTTTAGACAGGCTCAACTCTAAATGAATTTTTCACTTCCAAGTACTTCTGAGATATGGTGGATGCAAGTGCCAGTCCTGCTGGTAGAGAACATGTGAATTCAAATTTCAAGAATGATTGTGATATTATAATGTGGTACTGGTGGTATTGGGGGTGGGAAGCTACAGCACAGGATCAAAATAAACTGCTGAAATTTGTAAAGTTAATTCTCATCATTACCATCAGAAAGGAGGTACAGAAGCCTGAAGGGAAACACTCAACGATTCAGGGACAGCTTCTTCCCCACTGCCATCCAATTTCTGAAGAGAGAGAGAGAGCGAGAGAGAGAGAGAGAGAGAGAGAGAGTGTGTGTGTGTGTGTGTGTGTGTGTGTGTGTGTGTGTGTGTGTGTGTGTGTGTGTGTGTGTGTGTGTGTGTGTGTGTGTGTGTGTGTGTGTGTGTGTGTATTTACTGTAATTCACAGTTTTTACCATTATGTATTGCAATGTACTGCTGCCAGATAATAAATTTCAAGACATATGCCGGTAATATTAAACCTGATTCTGATTCTGATTCTGAAAGGCTCATAAACCTGCAGGTCATATCAAATGCATCATCCATATAACTTTTTTATATTTTGCATGGTAATATAATATTACCATGAGAGGATGAAGAATAGAAGTGGCCCTCATCAATATTAGATAACTCATTCTTCCTGTCTGTAACAGAGTTCATCGTTTCTGTTTTAAGTCATCTATCTCTGATTTTAACTCGATTTCTTTTTCTCTCCATTAGTGTAGCTGAGCACAGCCCTGCTAGAAACAATACAATAATATTAACAGAGGCATGATCAACCTCTAGCTATCCAACTTACCCATTTGAGCTGGCTGTGCCAAATAAGTGGTGATTATAGACATTAATATGTCAAAATTTATTCAAAATTCAAAGTGACGTTTAATACCATTTCAGAAATTATTTAGGACTTACTGAGAATGCCTGTACATTTGTCTGTTCCAGCACCATCTTGAACAATGCTACTGTGACACTGATAGAATGTACTTCAGGAACCAGTGACTATGAATGGAGGATTTCAACATATATTTACTTTCAAAGGTCCAAAGTGCGTTTATTATCGAAGTATGTATGCAGCATACAACCCCAAAATTCAGCTTCTCCACAGCCGTGAAACAAAGAACCATGGAACCAACCTGTTCAAAGAAAAAGATCAACCTCCCCCCTCCACCCCCACACGCACAAAAAATTGCACAAACCACAACAAAAAAAAAAGAGCAAAGACACAGCCTAGAAAACACAATATCAAAAGGCATATTTAAAAGTGTTATCTTCAGATTCTTTATGAGTTCTGTGGAGCTCTGTGGAGCTTTGACGGTCACTGGTGAAGTTTTTTTTCTCAGCTGAGGAACTTCAGTCCATCTTCTACTAAATTGCTGCCTCTGCGAGTGTGTCAGCTGAAGAAAGTATACGTATGATGCAGACTTCAGATTCACTCTCTACAATTTGGTGCTATTAGATACGTTAAACTGTTTGTGTTGTCCTCAGACTTCGTTGCACACAAAAAGCAGCCATTTTACCAATGCCTTGAGTATCGCAGAGAACTGCTTAAATGTTTCACACAATAAAAGAAATGGATGAGAAGACCCATAACCCCTTTCCAAACTCTGAATAAAATCTCCTCATGAGTACTTACAGGAAGGAGCTCAGGGAAAAAAAAAATAACCTTAATCGACTTTCTGAGAATCAGAGACACTCATGCATTTTTCAGTCTTTTGAAGAGAAATATAAAGGCCTGTTTTGCTGCTTTCAATGCTGCAAAACATTAAACTGTTCAATGATATTAGAGCTTCAATGATGTCAGCTTTATAAAGAAATCGGAGCCTATTGGGTCTTTCTGCAGAGCTTCAGTTCACAGAAACCATTGCTTATAGAGGGTACTGCCAGGTTTAAAAACAAGCGGGGACCGTTGGTACTTTCTGTCGAGCTCCTTTGTGTTATTTAGCACTTGACAAGGGTCAATAAAAAGATCTGAGGTTTAAGCAAAGTCTTCATTGTGGGAGTGGACTGGGTCAAAGTGAGGAACTGAGGGTTTGCCCCAAGAGGCTTTGGGGACAGCAATGGAGGCTAGGCTGACTTTTCTGTCAAGTCTCTCTTCCTTTATTAGTTCCTTGCTAGAGTAGCAAGGATAGATCTTAGGGAAGTGCATTGCTCCACTAGCCAGATGTGGGAGATCTGGAAGGCCTCTGACCTCCCTGACGGCTACGTCCGTGAGAAGAAGGAACTGCAAGGAGGTACACATCTAAGTTGCTAGCGGCAGGTAGCTGGTTTACTATCAGGAGAGGGAAAGGGAATAGTCAGATACCACAGAGTATGCCCGAGGCCATTCTCCTCGATAACAAGTGTCCTGCTTTGGATATGTCACGATGGGCACTGGCAATGTCAGAAGTGTAGAGGAAAGAGAAACTCCAATGTGTAGATGACGACAAGAATTTATTCATAATAATTCCAAAAGAACTTTGGCGGCGAGACATAAAATTCTCAAAACTAGGACCACGCGATTAGCACTAACCAGGCATCTGCTTAAAAACTACAGGGAATATGGAATCCCTGACCCTATCAAAATAAACTTAACAAGCTTAAACAGAAAGCACCAGGAGATCACATTACAACGAACGAGTCGCTCTAGAAAAACACTAAGAATTCTAAACGATTAATGACTCTGGTTAAACAACAATTATACAATTCAGGTGCTCTAAAAAACTTAGAGCCCAATGCTTTCTCATGCCCTGCACAGGCCCAAAGAGCCCACTACAGGACACTGAAGTGGAGCGGGGAGCAGGGACCGGGGAGCGGGGAGCGGGGAGCGGGGAGCGGGGAGCGGGGAGCGGGGAGCGGGGGGGGGGGGCATGATGTACCAGAAGAAAGCCAGAACAACCAGGTCTCTGGCACTGTGCCTGGTTCTGTGCCTCAGAAGGCAAGAGATGAGAAGAGGGAGGGGTGATGATAAGGGATCCAATAGTCAGAGGAATAGTCAAGAGATTTGTATATATGAATGAGGCAACAGGAAGGTATGATGCCTCCCAGTTGCCAGGGTCAGGGATGTCTCATATCAAGTCCACAGCATTCTTAAGGGGGGTCAGAGCAGCCTCAAGTTGTGGTATACATTCATACTAATGACATAGTTAGGAAAAGGGATGAGGTTTCAAAAAAGCAAATACAGAGAGCTCAGTAGAATGTGTTAAAGCAGGGCCTCAAGGGTGATTATCACTAGATTGCTTTCTGCATCATGAACAGTATCAGTAAAAACTGGATGATTTGACAGATAACTGTGTGGCTGAGGAATCTGTGCAGGGAACAAGTGTCTATATTTGTGGATCATGGGAGCACCTCTGGGGATGGTATGGTCTGGAGGTGCTACATCAGAACATGAGGTGGGCTCATATTCTTGCAGTGCAAAGGGTTTAGATGGGATGGAATTTGTTCAGTGTGTCCAGGAAGGATTCCTGACACGATATGTAAACAGGCCCACAAGAGGAGAAACTATTCTGGATCTGGTGCTAGACAATGAACCTTGTAGGTAACAGGTCTCTTGGTGGGGAACATTTCAGACACAGTAAACACAAATCTCTGACCTTTACCATAGTCCTTGACAGGGATAGGAGCAGATGGTACAGAAAATTATTTAATTGGGTAAGGTCTAATTATGATGGTATTAGGCAGGAACTTGGGAGCATAAATTGGGAATAGATGTACTCAGGGAAATTTACCACAAAACTGTGGAGGTTGCTTAGGGAACATTTGCCTGGGGTTCTAGATAGGTTTTTCCCATTAAGGTGGGGAAAGGATGGTAGGTTAAAGGAACCATGGTTGACAAGAGACATGGAACATATAGTGAAAAAGAAAGAAGGATACAGTACTTATGGTTTAGGAAGCAAACATCAGACAGGGCTCTGGAGAGTTGTAAGGTAGCCAAAAAGGAGCTTAAGATGGAACTTAGGAGAACCAGAGGGGGACATGAGAATGCCCTGGGAAGAAGGATTGAGGAAAACAGCAAGGCATTCTTTAAGAATCCTTGAAGAACAGAAGGAGGATAGGACTAATCAGAGATAAAACAGGAAATGTATGCCTCAAATTGGATGAAGTAGGGAGGTTCTTAATGAATACTTTGCTTCAGTATTCACCAGTGAAAAGGATCTTAATGAACATGAGAACAGTGTATAACAGACTAATATGCTGGAATTTGTTATGGTTAAATAAAAGGATGTGCTGAAACTTGTGAAAAACATTAGGATAGACAAGTCCCCGGGTACAGATGGGATATACCACAGATTACTTACTACAGGAAGCAAGGGAATTAGCTTGCCCACAGAAGGCAAAGGGTGGTGGTAGATAAAATGTATTCTTCCTGGAGATTGATGACCAATGCTGTTCCATAGGGATCTGTTCTGCAACCCCTGCTGTTTGTGATTTTTGTAAAATACTCAGATGAGGAAGTGGATGGGTGGGTTAATAAATCTGCAGATGACACGAAGGTTGGAGGTGTTGTGGATAATGTGGAAAGTCATTGAAGGTTATGCCAGGATATCGATGGGCATTAACAAAAGGCAGAGCTGGTATGAGAAGTGGCAGATAGAATTCAATCTGGAAAATAGTGAAGTTCCACACTTTGGAAGGTTGAACTTAAAGGCAGAGTACAAAGTTAATAACAGTATTATTAGCAATGTGGAGGAACAGAGGGATCTTAGGGTTCATGTCCAAAGATCCTTCAAAGTTGCATCACAAGTAGATTTAGAAGGTGTATGTTGTGTTGGCCTTTATTAGTGGGGGATTGGGTTCAGGTTCTATGAGTTAACGTTGCAGCTCTATTCAACTCAAGTTAGGCCATACCTGGAGTATTGTATTCAGCTCTGCTGGCCTCATTATAGGAAGAATGAGAAAGCACTGGATAGTGCAAAGGAGATTTACCAGGATGCTGTCTGGATTAGAGAGCATATCTTATGAGGAAAGATAAAGTGAGCTCGGGCTTTTTTCTTTGGAACGAAAGAGAATGAGAGATTACTTGAAAGAAATGTATAACATAATAAGAGACAAACAAGGGAAAATCTGCAGATGCTGGAAATCTGAGCAACACACACAAAATGCTGGAGGAACTCAGCAGGCCAGGCAGCATCTAGGAAAAGTGTACAGTCGATGTTTCTGGCTGAATCTTTGACTGTTTCCTCTTTTCCATAGATGCTACCTGGCCTGTTGAGTTCCTCCAGCAATTTTTTTTCATGTTGCTAAGACAATAGGAGGCCTTGATAGAGTGGACAGCCCACACCTTTTCCCCAGGCTGAAATGGCAAAAATGAAGTCATAATTTTAAGGTAATTGGAGGGCAGTACTTGGGGGAGATCATGAAGTTATAGAGTCATAGAAAAGTACAGCACAGAAACAGGCCATTCAGCCCATCTGGTCCATAGCAAGCCATTTAAATTGTCTATTCCAATCAACCTGCTCTGGGAAATAACACCCCATACCATTACTACCCATGAATACCGATCCAATCTTCTCCTAAATGTTGAAATCGAGCATGCATGCACCACTTGCACTGACAGCTCGTTCCAGACTTTCACAGCTCTCATGTTCCCCTTAAAATTTTCACCTTTCCTCCTTAATGCATGACCTCTAGTTTCTATTTGTAGTCCCACCCAACTTCAGTGGAAAAAAAGCCTGCTTGCGTTTACCCTATTCATACCTCTCATAATTTATGTCAAATATAAGTGTTTTACAGTGTGGTGGATATATGGAAGGTGCTGCCAGGAGTGGCGGTGAGCAAAATACATTATGGACATTTAAGAGACTCTTAGATAGGCACGTGGGTGAAAGAAAAATGGAGGTCCATGTGGAAGAGAAGCATTAGATAGAATTTGGAGAAGGTTAAAAGGTGGGCACAACATCATGGGCTGAAGGATCTGTTCTGTGCTGTACTGTTCTATGTTCACTGTTCTATTTTCTATATTCACAACTGCATCCCATCTTACTGCAAAAGAAGTGAAACCTAAAACCCTAAAGAGGCCCTTTTAAAGCATATGAAACTTCAATGTAAGGTTCTTGAAATGCAGTAAGATTTACTTACATAAAAATCAGTAGGAGTCTTTCTTTTAGATGTGCAGAAATTGGAATGCTTCTCTTAAAGTTCATTACTTGGAACTTTTAGAAAGCAGATATTGAAAAATGCTTTATTTCTTGGGAATTGGATTTCTTTTATTCACTTATGTATCTCAGAGAGCCGATTTTGTTTTGAATGGCTGTCATTATGGATCAGGTCACTTTAAACTCTAATGGATCCACTTTGTTCTCCCATCCAGGAGTTGGTCAATAGTTGCATGCCCCCACTTTAATATTCCACAGTTTTTACATTATCTGATACCCCAGATGTGATAACTTAGCAGCCATTGATTCCTCAGTGCTTCTTGGCTCACCATGTAAAAGACAATAGTGGTACTCAGGATAACTGAGAGTAGAAACTTCTTAAAAGTAACCCAGCCTCAGAATGAAAGCAGGTGGTTGATAGATTTGAATGTTTGTGGCTTTGATCCAATTTCATGTTATAGGAACAGGGCACTTTTGAAGAAAATTCTGTATTTTGCATATACACAGATGTGTGATGTCACCACAATACATTTGACTATGTATGTACCATTGTGTGAAAATAGATAGATAGATAGATAGATAGATAGATACTTTATTCATCCTCATGGGGAAATTCAACTTTTTTTCCAATGTCCCATACACTTGTTGTAGCAAAACTAATTACATACAATACTTAACTCAGTAAAAAAAATATGATATGCATCTAAATCACTATCTCAAACAGCATTAATAATAGCTTTTAAAAAGTTCTTAAGTCCTGGCGGTTGAATTGTAAAGCCTAATGGCATTGGGGAGTATTGACCTCTTCATCCTGTCTGAGGAGCATTGCATCGATAGTAACCTGTCACTGAAACTGCTTCTCTGTCTCTGGATGGTGCTATGTAGAGGATGTTCAGAGTTTTCCATAATTGACAAAATTGACATAATTGATCCAAAATGTGCAGTATGAGCAATAGCTGGTCATATACCAGATCCAGTGTCCACGGTTTCTCATCTATCACTCTGTATGATATTTTATATTACATAGTACTATTATGTATGGCAAATGATGGAGATCTAATTCCCTCTGCTCACTGTATAAAGCTACTGAATGACCCATGTCCATATATGCAATGAGTTTTCTGAAAGATTTATGGATTTTGAGTAGAAGTACCCTCCTTGTATGTTTAAGCTCTTATCTTTATCTTTGCCCTTACCAATAATTTAGGTTTAGAAGGTATCTCCCATTTATCGAACCACCTGCTCCATTTCCAATTTTGCTTCCAGGCTATGACAGATTCCATTGACTTGAAATTCACTGCATCAAAAAGCACTGAGGATTCATTTGCACACTTCCAGTCTGGACTATTGTCTATATTCATCACATGGCCTCCTTTATGTTAGAAACATAGAAAACCTACAGCACAATACAGGCCCTTCGGCCCACAAAGTTGTGCTGAACATGTCCCTACCTTAGAAATTACTAGGCTTATCCATAGCCCTCTATTTTTCTAAGCTCCATATACCTATCTAAAAGTCTCTTAAAAGACCCTATTGTATCCGTCTCCATCACCGTTGCTGGCAGCCCATTCCAAGCACTCACCACTCTCTGAGTAAAAAACTTACCCCTGACATCTCCTCTGTACCTACTCCCCAGCACCTTAAACCTGTGTCCTCTTGTGGCAACCATTTCAGCCCTGGTAAAAAGCCTCTGACTATCCACACAATCAATGCCTCTCATCATCTTATACACCTCTATCAGGTCACCTCTCATCCTCTGCCGCTTGAAGAAACAGAGAAAATGTAGCTTGGCTAACTCCTTTGTGGAACACCAGTGATCAGTCTTCCATTGCCTCTCACTTTTGTTCTCCATCACAATCCCTCTCAGCTCTATCTGTCTTTGTCCTCCTTCACTGTTTGGTCAAGCCCCTAAGAGAAGCAAGGATAGATTGGTCATAAAGCCAAAGGATCTCCGCTCAAAACATCAACTGTACATTTTCCATAGATGCTGCCTGGCCTACTAAGTTCCTCCAGCATTTTGCGTGTGTTGCTCAGATCATAAAGAAAGTTTTTAGCACATTGACCTTAGATATGTTGAAGTTGTATAGGACGTTGGTGAGGCCTAATTTGGAGTACTGTGTGCAGCTTTGGTCTCATACCAACAGGAAAAAAAGTAAATAAGGTTGAAAGAATGCAGAGAAAATTTACAAGGATGTTGCCGGGACTAGAGGACCTGAGTTATGAGGAAAGATTGAATAGGTTAGGACTTAATTCCTTGGAATGTAGAAGATTGAGAGGAGATTTGATAGAGGCATACAAAATTATGAGGGCTCTAGAGAGAGTAAATGCAAGCAGTGTTTCCCACTGAAATTTGGTTGGGCTACAACTAGAGGTCACAGGTTAAGGGTGAAAGGTGAAACATTTAAGAAGAACATGAGAGGAAACTTCTTCACTCAGAGGCTTGTGAGAATGTGAAATAAGCTGCCTGCATAAGTGGTCCATATGAATTTGACTTCAACAGTTAAGAGAAGTTTGGATAGTTAAATGGATAATAGGGGTATGGAGTGCAGGTCGATGCAACTAGCCAGTTTAAATGGTTTTAAATGGTATAGACTGGATGGGCCAATGGGCCTATTTCTGTGCGGTACTTCTCTATGACTCTACTCTAATACCTTATCTTCCATTTTGGCATATTGCCGTCTACCTGACTCAGGATCAAATTCTACAACCTCCGATAACTTGCTCTCCGTGCATATACCGGAAATGGCTGGTTTTGTTGTAGATTATCCATGTGTAAAATTAACCCAAGCCTTCTCTCTGAATGACACTTATTGATCTGCTAACCATTTCCTAAAGATCTCCTCTGCATTACACACTTTTACATGTCCCTAGATTGTTTCCTCTCTCTAACTCCAATTATTAATGCATCAAGATCAAAAACATTAGCTCTCTTCTTCTGTCATGTATGCTGCCCAACCAGCTGAGTGCTTCCAGCATTTTCTGCTTCTGTATCACTGTATCTGAAATAATACAGAAAATGATGAAGAAGATCTTTCTTTTTGCACCTCTGACAATGCAGCTATTCTGTCAGAGATGTGGCCTGGTGCTTATGTTACTAGATTAGTATTTAAAGCCCTATTCCATTGAAGGCCATAAGACCATAAGACATAGGAGCAGTATTATGCCATTCAGAAACTAAGTCTGCTCTGCTATTCTATCATGGTTGATTTATTATTGCTCTCAACCCCTTTCTCCTGTCTTCTCCCTGTAACCTTTGATGCCCTGATGAATCAAGAACCTATCAGCCTCCACTTTAAGTATACCCAATGTCTTGACCTGTACACTTGTCTGCGGCCATGAATTCCACAGATTCAGCTCCCTCTGGCAAAATAAATTTTCCTCATCTCTGTTCTAAATGGACATCTCTCTATTCCGAGGCTGTGCCCTCTGGTGCTAGACTCCCCCACCATAGGAAACATCCACTCCACATCCACTTGGTGTAGATATTTCAATGTTTGAAAGGTTTCATTGAGATTCCCCCCCCCCCCCCCACCCCCACCATTCTACAATACTCCAGTGAGTACAGGCACAAGCCATTAAATGCTTCTCATATGTTAACCCTTACTTTCCTGGAATTATTCTCATTAACCTCTTCTGGACCCACTTCAAGTGCCAGCACATCACTTCTTAGACAAGGGGCCAAAAACTGCTCACAATACTCCAAGTGGGTTCTGACCAATGCCTTATAAAGCCTTGTCATGACATCTGTGCTTTTGTATTCTATACCTCTTGAAATGAATGCTGATATTGCGTTTGCCTTCCTCATCACCAAATCAACCTGCAAGTTAACCTTTAGGAAATCCTGCGCAATGACTCCCAAGTCCCTTTTCACCTCAGATTTTTGAATTTTCTCTGCATTTATAAAATAGTCTGCACCTTTATTCCTTCTGCCAAAATGCATGACCCTACACTTCTGTGCACTATATTTCATCTACTACATCTTTGCCCATTCTCCCAATCTGCCTAAGTCCTTCTGCAGACCCCCTGCTTCCTCAACACAACCTGCCCCTCCACCTTCTTTTTATCATTCACAAAAGTGGCCACAAAGCCAAAATTTCTTTCATACAAAGCATTGACATATAATATGAAAAGATGTGGTATACCACTCATCACCGGCAGCCTACCAGAAAAGGCTCCCTTTATTCTCATTCTCCC
Organism: Hemitrygon akajei; assembly: GCF_048418815.1. Taxonomy (NCBI): domain Eukaryota; kingdom Metazoa; phylum Chordata; class Chondrichthyes; order Myliobatiformes; family Dasyatidae; genus Hemitrygon; species Hemitrygon akajei. The sequence goes on from NC_133133.1 coordinate 167,999,727, forward strand.
CTCTTGCCACTCAGCCAAACCTATATCCATACCAGAACCTTTCTAATAATGCTATGGGCTCTTATTTTGCTAAGCATCTTCATATGTGGGATTTTGTCAAAGGCCCTCTGATAATCCAAATAAACAGCATTTACTGACTCTCTTTTGTCCATCCTGCCTGTTATTTCCATGAAGAATTCCAACATATTTGTTAGACAAGATTTCCACTTTAGAAAACCATGCTGACTTTGGCCTATTTTACCATGTGCCTCCAAGAACTTGCCTAACAAGTTCTTGCCAACGTCTTTCCTACCACCAAAATCAGGCTAACTGGTCTATACACAAACAAGAGAAAACCTGCAGATGCTGGAAATCCAAGAAACACACACAAAGTGCATTTGAAATGCACTGAAAAAATTGTAAATGTCACTGCACTCTTTAAGAAGGGAGGGTGGCTGAAGGAAGAAAATTATAGGCTAGCTAGCACACACAAAATCCTTAGTCATAGCAATGACACTTACTTCTGCCCTATGACACTCTTGCATTTCTAGCATTCTGCTATTGTCTTCCACAGTGAAAATCCTCTAACTTCCCACTAATTTTTGCTCCATTATATGCCCTCTCTTTGGTTTTCATTTTGGCTTTCACTTCTCTTGTTAGCCTCGGTTGTGTCATCTTGCCTTAAGAATACTTCTTCCTTTTAGGTATGTTTATAATCTGTGCCTTCCAAATTGCTTCCAGAAATTCCAGCTATTGCTGCTCTGTCACCTTCCCTGCCAGTGTTCTTTTCCAATCCGTTTGGTCAGCTCCTCTCTTATGGCTCCGTAATTCCCTTTACTCCGCTGTAATACTGATACATCTGACTTTAGCTTCTCCTTCTCAAATTTCAGGGTGAATTTAATCATATGATGATCACTTGCCCCTAAGGGTAATGTTCCAGAAATCAGAAACCTGCCTTCTGCTCCAATTCCTCAGCCACGCATTCACCTGCCAAATCATCCTAATCTTACCCTCACTGGCATGTGGCAGACGAGCAATCCAGAGATTACTACCCAGGAAGTCCTGCTTTTCAGCTTACTGCCTAACTCCCTATATTCGCTCTTCAGGACCTCTTTACTTTTCCTACTGATGTCATAATATGTACTATGACTTCTGGCTGTTCACCATCCCCTTCAGAATGCCATGGACCTTATCTAAGACATCCTAACCCTGGCACTTGGGAGGCAACATACTATCCAGGAGTCTCTTTCACATCCACAGAATCTGCTTTCTGCTTCTCTAGTTATGTAATTCCCTATCACTACTACTCTTTACTTCTCCCCTCTTCATTTCTGAACCACAAGGGCAAACTCAGTGCCAGTTGCCTGGTCGTTACGGCTTCCCCGGTAGGTCGTCCCCCAAACATTTCCAAAGCAGTATACATATTACTGAGGGGAATGGCCACAGAGGTACTCTGCCCTAGCTGTCTATTCCGTTTTCCACTCTAACAGTCACCCACTTACCTGCCTCCTGCTACTTAGGGGTGACTACTTCCCATTAGCTCCTGTCTATCACCTCTTCATTTTCCCATATGATCTGAAGGTCATCTAAGTGTAGCTCCAGTTCCTGCACACAGCCTCTAAGGAGCCTCACCTCGATGACAATAAGGAAAGAAAATAAATCACGGTACAATAAAGGGAAAGCTTTTGACAGAATTTATTTCAAGGCTTAAGAAAATCTTTTAAACAGAGCTCAATGGTAAAAATAAATACAAAGGCAACAACCACTTTCATTATACCCATATTAACACATGCTTTTGGCATAATGTCTGGATCTGAAAATTTTACAAAAGAACTGAAATGATACATTATAGAAAACACTATGTACCCTTGAACTCACTTAGATTCACACTACCTAGGACAGAAGGACAAAAAATATTTGCACAATCAGACAGAACTTCTAAGGATATATTTTCAGCAATGAAAACAGGATTCAGCATTCCATGCAAGCATGTGAAATTCTGATGACATGCATAGCACTAACCTGAAACGAAAGCACAACCCAGAAAACTGAAGGAATTAAAAGTGAACCAATGGAAGAGCATGACCCTCCATGGAAGGCATCTCCACGATCGGAGCAGATTAGATGTGGACAAGAAAGCGTTGAAAGTCTGGCTCAGAGTTGGAGATCTCTTCCCAGGAAAGAGGTGTTCTTGTAGGTTAACACAAAAAAAATCAAGCATACATGAGAAAAGACCAACAAATTCAAGATGATAAATGCAGAAAATGTGAAGAGAAACCAAAAAAAAAATCCAATACATCACAGGATCTTGCAGCAGTTTAACTCAATCTGATTACTTACACCGACACAATCAAGTAGCAAACTTTATTTACCAACCTCTTAAAAAACACCATCCCTTATACAAGCCTGATCCAGTTTTAGAGTCAGAGAACTTATAAATTATATTACAACCAATCTATTATTATAGATAGAGAAATCCATAATAACCGCCCAGGTATAATAGTACAGGATAAACAAGCAAGAACAACTTAATTAATAGATATAGCCATTCCAAACACACATAATATACAGAAATCAATATGTGAAAAACACTAGATATGTGCAGAATTAAAAGAGGAAATTGAAAGACAATGGAACATGAATGGAGTATACATTGTCCTGATCTACAACTCTTCTCATCCCAAAGGTACTACACAATAGCACTAAATAATCAGGTCTACATAGGAATATCTATGTAAATCTCCAGAAAGCCACAATACTAAACTCCACTAGAATAGTCCAAATGTTTCTAGCAATTGAGAAATGCATGTGATTGACTATGCCTGTACCTCAGAATTTACCGATTCGAGCTGAGAAAAAAAATAAAGGTACAGCAAAAATAATAATTAAGTGAAAAATAATACTGAGAACATGATTTATGGAGTCCTTGAAAGCAAACCTATAGGTTGTGTTCAGTGATTAGCTCAGTTCAGTTTTGTGGTGAGTGAAGTTGTCCACGCTGCTTCAGGTGCCTGATGGTTGAAGGGTAATGACTTCTCCTGAACCTGGTGGTATGGGATCCAAGTGTCTTGTACCTCCTTGCCAATGGTAGTAGCAAAAAAGAGAGCTGGGAAGTGAAATCATTCATCTTCACTGGCTTAAATCTGATTCTAGCCTCAACCTTGCAGTGTAACCTTATTTGTTTCTTCTGTTCTGGAGCAATTGGGAATGGACAATAACTGTCAAAGATCTCTGCATCAAAAATTTTTAAGTACCACATTCTGTAGTTTGAATCTCTGTGATATATCTCAGAAATATCATAATATGCTTTTGTTTGTGGCCCGCTTCTATTGTTCGTGTGATTTGTTTTTTTTTCTCTCTTTCTCTAAAAACATTGGGGGTTGGTCTTATTTTTTTATATTGGATTCTTTCAGGTCCCTTGTTTTCTGACTGCCTGTAAGCAAACAAACCTCAAGGTTGTATAACATACATTCTTTAACAATAAGTGTACTTTGAATACTTCGAATATTTGTATTTTAAAAGAGTATTCCCAATCTAGTTGATCTCCCTTCAATAAAGTTGAAAATCATTATAAAGATTTTTTAATGTACTGTTTAATCACAATATAAGCGAGAAAGGAATTCACTCTAAATTAAATTGGTTTAAGATATCTTTTGAAAATAAGCAATTATTTTAATCATCTACCCATGTTACTTCCAGTAAGCAATGTTCTTGTGTCCTTGCTAAAGACGAACAGAATAGTTATCATCTTTACATTAACTGAGCATAAAGATTATCATTGATTATGATAGCAGTTCAGGTCCAGGGTTTAGCATAATGCCTATTAATTAGTTTGGTGAAATAATAGTGTAATCTAGACCCAATCTACAAATTAAAACAATAACCTACAGCTTTGTGGCAGTAGTCTCGTTTGCCTATAATAAAGATGACTTTCAGTTTTATGGGAAACGTAGTGGGATTAGAGTGGGTAAATAGGTCCTAACACTATAATTGCATTCTAGATAGCAACAGGCAGGAGATGTGAAAATTGGGATTATTAGATGTTAGATCTGAAGGAAAAGATTCTGTGCACGTCATACCGTTGGTCTTAGCATCCCTGATTCCTCTCTTTGTCTCAATCTTAATATAAAAATATAGTATCATGTAAAACTTACCATAATTACCCTTGTGTTGTGTCAGCGAAAGCTGAAGTATGTCATAATAATTTCATACAACTGTGCTGACACAACATGAACGGTAACATAATTGAGCTCCATTAAAAGCAACATCCTGATTCATCCCATTTAGAAACCCATCAACATGTAAAAGCCTTACATAAGGAAAATCACAATCTGTTGCAGTATTTCAATATATGTAAAAAAATCTTAATCATCTGAAACTTCCCCTGACTTTTGTTTCTACTATTTATTGGTTCCTTCATCTTAATAATTCAAGCACACTGTTTAGAATATAAAACAGAGAACAGTACATCACAGGAACAGGTCCTTGGGCCCACAATGTTGAGCCAAACCAGCTAAAAAGCAAATCAGAAGCACCCAAACACTAAACCTTTCTACTTACACAATGTCCATATCCCTCCATCGTCCTTACATCCATGTGCTTGTCCAAACAACTCTTAAAAGCCTCTTTGCCTCTACCACCATACCAGGCAGTACACTTCAGGCACTCACCACTCTATGAGTAAGAAACCTTAGACATCACATCCCCCTTGAACTTACCCCTCCCCACCTTCAATGTTTGCCCACTGATATTTGACATTTAATTTCATCCTTTTTATCCTTTGCTGTTTCTTTTTGGTATTAACTACCTAGATTTATACATCTATAATGTAAATTCATTATTTTATACCTTCACTGCACTTCCTTACTTTTCTCTATATTATCCATTCTGTTATTTCCCCTTTACTCTTTGTGCTGATTTCCAGCATTTCCATAGGAAAAGTGGAATTCCAGAGAAGTAGATTTCCTGCTGGTAGTTGCAATTTCCTCCTCCTTTTTCAGTAGCAGTTCAAATTCAAATAATGTTCATACCAGTCTAACAATCCATCAGTCCAAACCTTAGCATCTTCAGCCTGCCACGAAGGGGAGATCATGTAATTAAAATAAGGAAACCTATTTACCTATTCTAATCTCACTGTATTTCTCCTAAATCCAAAGATGGTCCTGTTTTTTTTTCCAAATGGGTCTCCATCTCAAACCAATAGGATCTTCTGATTTGCAGATTGGATCTAGATAACAGCATTATTTTTAGTTTTTATCTCAGGTTTCTTTAGTTGACAGCATGACAAGTAAGTTTCATTGGGCCTGACAGGGATCCTTTAAATCTGGCTTGTCCTCGTCTCCATTCACCATGGTTTTCTGTGCTTCCTTCTCAAGCCAGATATCTGATTGGCAAAGACCTGATCTCCGATCCCACATCCAAAGTTATGACATCTTGCATTTGATCTTCGTCCATCCCCAACAGAACAGTTCTTGCATTAGGCCAGGCACTGGGGAATCTCCAAAGAATTCGTTGATTATGTATGCCAGTTAATAATATGTCCTGTGTTTCCCACTCCCCAGATATTGCCCAGTGTTTTTCATGCCCAAAACAATACAGTAAAAACACCCTGCACACACAATAATGGCATGGCGCTGTCTGAAAAGAGTTGTCATTCAATTCCTGTCTTTTATTAAATATCATTGGCAATATGCTCAGGAGAAACATGTATTTAGTGTACAGGAATTGTACAATAAGAACATGATGAATCGTTTTCACAATAACTTCAGTCATCAAGTACTAAAGGAAAGGAGTAGAATAGGATAGTGACATGTCCAAGCAAAGGCTTAACTGAATGCATTCAATCAAAGTGAGGGTTAAGAATATGTAGCACTTTCAGTTGTTGGTGATCGATAACTTCAGAAGTGAAGATATTCCCAGACTCAGGTCATCTAATGGCAGCTCACCAAGATGAAAAGTATGTTGAGCAAACACATTAATCACTCTGTGTATCTGATGCACCATCAGGAGATGTGGATTGGACATAAAAACCAATACAGAAATCATGTGTGCAAGAAGCTTATGAACCACATCCATACATACAAGGGCTGACTGCGGACATAATTCCTGTTTGCTTTGGAAAAATATTCACGTGCTATATGTTGGCAGGGCCCTTGCTGCTCTGTTGAGGAGCTACACTGCAATAAAACTTCAATCAATCACATCACAGTATTCACCAGATAAACTTACTGTCCACTAATTCATCATGGTAGAATATTGATAAAGTTCGGTTGATGTTTTTACAGCCATTCTTAGTTTGACAGATGCAGAAACAATATACAAGGTTAAAATGGAAATATGAAAAACTGCTTTACTTCATTACAATTTTGGTACATTTTAGGAATTCTCAATGTGAGAAGGAATTCATTACATCTATATCCTTGTTCTGAAAATGGCCTTAACGTATTAAGACTTTTGATTTTATTGAAGTGCCAAATTAATAAAACAGTCAGAATCACATTTCAAGGATTTCCAAAATTTAGGCATCTAAAGTTGTCACTTTCCTAACATAGGCTTCCATAATCACATGAAAATTTCCCAATGCTTTTTTTAAACCGCTTTTTCGAAACCATCAAATCAAATTCAAGTTTAATTGTCATTCAACCATACATGAAATGAGCCGAATGAAGCAGCATTCAAGTTGTAAAACGTACACGGCACATTCAAAATAGCAAGAAAGACAACATCGTCATGCAAAAACATATATATACCCCAAGTTTCTGAGGGACATGTCTCGCAAATTGTTCAGTTCCTGGCAGTCCGCAAACATATGCGTACAATCCAGCCTGTCATTCCAATGGTCAAACACTGGAGGGCAGCACCCACAGGAGAGGACATCCTGCCAACCAAGTACAGACCATCTCCAGCATCTCCACTTCTGGACAGCAGCAGCCAGCAAGCCCACGGCTTGAGACCTAATCCTCGCTACAACGGAGGCCATGCAGCTCTCCCGCCATCAAAGAAGATAAACAGACCTGCAGCATCTTCCATTATCAATGTCCAATAGGCCTTGCGATCATGAGAGAAACGTCCAAGGCAATCACACATGGTGACACTGGATGCCACCTATGCGCACCAGTCCAGTGCTTCTGACGCCTTCCTGCAGCAGGCAGCAAGACTGTCAGCACCCAGTCCAGCACCTCAGCCAATGAGAAGCTCACTAATACTAAGCTCACTCAGTACCTGTTGCTCTTCGAGTCCAACGTTGTCTTGCAATCATAAAAAAGACGTTTAACAAAGCAAAAAAACGCTCTTGGTTGGTCCCCAAGATGCCGCCACGTCTGAACACGTCGCCATCTGACCGAAGTCACTTTAATTACCAATATTCAGGTACTCTGTTGTGAGAATCACATGTTAACCTTAATCCAGCCTGCTCATGTCAGCAGTACCATTACTTCAAAGATTAAAAGTACATTTATTACCGAAGTATGTCTGCAGTATACAACACTGAGATCCATCTTCCCGCAGGCAGCCAGAAAACAAAGAAATGCCATGAAACCGGTTCAAAGAAAAACATCAAACACTCAACGCACGAAATAGATGAACAAATTGCGCAAATGGCAAAAATCGAGTGAACGTCAAACCGGGAGACCGAGAGTATTCAGTTTATTTCAGGCCAGCACTATGCTGTTAGCTGGACGCAGACCACAGAACCGGTCTTCACTAAAGTGCCCCATTATCAAAAAGCCTATGAAATCAGGAGTGAACTTTGTGTCCACTGAACTAAGGGAGTTTTGCACCATCACTTTTTCTTTTGACATGTTAAATTAAGGCTATGTCAGAAGTCCTATATAGATAAAGAGCTCACTTTACTATTTCAAAGCCATTCTCCTGGTCACCTTTATACCTCAGTCAACATGAAAGTAGACATGACGTGGTTATTTTTCACATTGCTATTTGTAAAATCTTACTGTGAATGAAACGGTTAATTGCTATGTTGCCATATTTCACAACTAAAGCAGATTTACAACAGCTTGTGACTCATGTTGTCAAGAAGCTGGCCACATAATATAAAGTAATTTCAATTAGGCACTGAAACAATAGCTATGCTGTGAATATTCCAAATTATTTAGCACTGCTGAAGATTCATTGCACCGGATTCATAGGCTGAATTTCAGAGGAGAAGTGCAATATAGATTTTTCACATTTTATTTTGCATTATTAGACTTCATGTTGATGAAGGGTTGCTATTATCAAACAGAGAATGAATGTAATATATCACAGTTCCAGTTTTGTTGATTAATATAAACTGACTTGGTTTTAAACAATCCACGAAGCGCAGCCAAGTGCATAATTCCATGTTTAAATGCTCAGTGACAAGTCAATATAGAATTCAACAGTATATAAGACATAGGGCTTGGAAAGTTATGAAACAAAAAAGTGGAGTGTTTGGGTATCAACTACTTTAATTCTTGTTTTGAATGTAGAAGTGTAGATCTTCATTGAAGCAGATTAGGGATGTATTTTTGAAGCTGATTCAAATTATTGTTATGAAGAGAATAATATTGGAAATAATACCAAGATCAGGTCCCGGGAGCCTGCTGTGTTATTCAGTTGTATTGTGTCTGATCATCATCCTCAGCTTCATTTTCCCACCCAAGCCTGATTATCCTTAATTCCCTTGGAATCCTCAAAAGCTATTGATCTTGGACTTAAAAAGACAAAGACTGCATTTACAGCCCTCTGAAATGGAAAATTCAAGAGATTCACAGCAGCAAATTCCTAAATTCCACACTATCACAAATAACCAACATGATTTGTTCTGCCATGATTTACATCCAAAGGCAATGGAATGCAGTATAAGTGCATGGTTTGAGTATATATTGTACTCGTCCCACTAACTTGCATCTTGTCAGAATCAGAATCAGGTTTAATATCACCAGCATACGTTGTGAAATTTGTTAACTTTATGGCAGCAGTAATACATGATAAATGTGGTGTGGAAAAAAGCTGAATTACAAAAATATATATATATATATGTGTGTGTGTGCGTGTGCGTGTGCGTGCGTGCGTGTGTGTGTTTACTGTAATTAATTTTAAATAAGTAGTGCAAAAACAGAAACAATAAAAACGGTAGTGTGGAAGTGTTCATGGGTCCAATGTGTATTCAAAAGTTAAATGGCAGAAGGGAAGAAGCTGTTCCTGAATCTCTTGCTGTGTGACTTCAGGCCCCTGTACCACCTTCCTGAAGGCAGCAATGAGAATAGGGCATATCCTGGGTGGTAGATGTCTTTAATGATGGATGCCGCCTTTCTGATGCACTGTGGCTTGAAGATATCTTGGATACTATGGAAGTTAATACCCATAATGGAGCTGACAAACTTTACCAATCTCTGCAGTTTAATTTGATCTCTGCAGTAGCCACCCCCACCCCGCCCCCACACCAGTCGGAGATGTAGTCAGTCAGAATACTCTCCAGAGTAACTGGTAGAAGTTTTCATGTGTTTTAGGTGATAAACTAAATCTCCTTAAACTCTAAATGAAATATATGTGTTGCCTTGCCTTCTTATAGCTGAAATTGATATGTTGGGACAAGATTAAATCCTCAAAGATATAGACACCCAAGAATTTGAAACTGCTCTCTCTTTATTTCTGATCCACCTATGAGGATTGGCTTGTGTTCCCTCATCTTACCTTTTCTGAAGTCCACAATCAGCTCTTCAGTCTTGCTGTCATTGAGTGGAAGGTTGTTGCTAGGACACCACTCAACCAGCTGGTATATCTCACTTCTGTTTGTCCTCTCGTCACCATCTGAGATTTTGCCAGCAACAGTTGTATCATCAGCAAATTTAGAGATGAAATTTGAGCCATGCATAGACACACAGACATGGATGTAGAGAGAGTAGAGCAGTGGGCTAAGCACACACCCCTGAGTGTTGATCGTCAACGAGGTGGAGATGTTATTACCAATCTGCACAGATTGTGGTCTTCTGGTTAGGAAGTCAAGGATCCAGTTGCAGAGGGAGGTACAGAGGCCCAGGTTCTCTAGCTTTTAGATCAAAAGTGTAGGAATAATGGTGTTAAACACTGAGCTATAGTCAATGAACAGCATCCTGTTCGGGTGGTCCAAGGCTGCATGGATAGCCATTGAGATTGCTTCTACTATAGACCTATTGTGGTGATAGGCAGTGGGTCCTGGTCCTTGCTGAGGCAGGAATTGATTCGAGCCATGACCAACACCTCATTCATTTCATCACCTGGATGTTAAGGCAGCTCTCACTGCTCTTTTTGGACACTGGTATAATCATTGCCCTTTTGAAGCAGGTGAGAACCTCAAACAGTAGCAGTGAGAGATTGAAAATATCTTTGAATAACCCGCCATTTGGTTGGGACAAATTTACAGAGCCTTACCAGGTACTCCACTGGGCTCAGCCACCTTGCGAGGGTTAACCCTCCTGAAAGACAACCTGACATCGGCCTCCGAAACAGAGTTCGGGGGTCAGCAGGTGCAGTAGGGGTCCTCAGAGCTGTAGTTTTATTCTCCCTTTCAAAGCGAGTATAAATGCCATTGAGCTTGTCCGGCAGTGAAACATCACTGCAATTCATGGTGCTGGGTTTTGCTTTGTAGGAAGTAACGGCCTGCAAGGCCTGCTAGAGTTGATGTGCATCTGATGTTGCGCCTAACCTCACTCAGAATTATTTATTAGCTCTTGAAATAGCCCTCCACAAGTCGTCCCTGGTTTTCTTGTACCGACCCCGAGTTATCAGACTTAAATGCCACAGGTCAAGCCCTCAGCAAACAACAAACCTCCTGCTTCATCCACGGCTTTTGATTTGTGTATGCACAGTAAGTTTTCATAGGCACACTCTTATCCGCGCGGATTTAAATGAAGTCGCAGATAACTATGGTGTACTCATCCAGGCTCAAAGATGAATCTCTGAATACAGTCCAGTCCTCCAATTCAAAGCAGTCCTGTAAGTATTCCTGTCCCAACCTTTTTCATACATTCCTGGTCCTCACTACTGGTGTCTTCAAAGCCTTGATGATTCAAATGCTAATCTAAATGCTTCTTCAATATTGTGAGAGTATCTGTTTTCACCTTCTCCTCCGGCACTATTGTTTTACAATATCAAATTATGCCCAATCTGCGGTGATGCATAGGGCACTTTGGCTTTTCCAGTCTGCAGCTGAAGGTAGATATAAACGACTAACTTAGTTAGTCCACTGTGATCACGAGAGTGGAGCATAACTTTCCAAAATCTCCAGCTCCGGAAAAATGCAAATACTCAGCTTCTCATGAAGACGCTCAGTAAGAATGCAAGCACGTCATTCAGCACCTTGAAACTGCTCCACCAATGAATAAGATCACGATTGATTTGATTCCAGAGTCATCTCCTTTTGTTCCCTCTGGACACTATAACTTTGATTACCATAACATTAAAAAACATATTTTACAGACTTGAATATACTTAATGATGTCTTTCACAGGTAGAGAATATCAAATATTCACAATCCCTTTGGGGTGGAAAAACATCCTGGTCAACTAAGTTTTAAAAGGACAATCCTTAATTCTGAGATGATGGCTCCTTGTAAAAAAGTTTCATTTTGCACAAGAACAGGCTCTTCTGCTGACTGACAGGTACCCATCTGTATTAATCCAATGTACAAGCCTATGCCCCATTGCAAATAGTGCCTTGGCAATTGTAGTTCTTGTCAAATATTACTTAAAGGATTGAGAGTGCTTCCCTCTACCATTTTTTCAGGAAGTATTTTCCACACTTATGCAGCATCCTTCCACAGAGCACCATATCAAATGGGTTTTACAAAATCCAGCAGCAGTGATCCCCTGATTCCCCAATGTATTCCATCCATCATGGATGTTCATTAAAGATTCCTGAATATCAGATGACTCCAAATCTCCAAAAAATTTGTCAATTTATTCTTCCTTTGCAATGAAGAACCAGGAGAAGCAAAACCCTATTTCTTATGATTTTGGGGTCAACTCATGATGTGAGTGGGGTAGAGATACGTTTCTACCAAAGGAGGTGTAAGAAACTCCTTCCCTCTTCTAGCAGGAGCAACCTTTTAGCAAACCTTCCCCCACCCCACCCCTGGACAGAATCACATGAAGCCATGGGAGCAGGTGGTGGACGGTCATATGAGCAGCCGGTACATATCACAAGTCCTGGTTAAGTGACCATTGATACCAGGCAGACAATCTTTGAAGAATATTGATAATGGCTGGGGTCAACTGTCTTCTAAAGACACTGCCCAGAAGAAAGCAATGGCAAACCACTTCTGTAGAAAAGTTTGCCAAGAACAAAGACCATGATTACCCACACATAATGAACGAACATCATGGAATGCCAAACAGCTTGTATTATTGCCTCGTATTTCTGTCATTTCAGGAATCTGGTCCATTTATAAGTTCAATGTTGCATGCGGAGGGGTTACGATTAGCAGAAAATGTTAATTTTTCAATGTTATTGCTTGGAAATATACACATTCAGGATCGACAGTGCTGATTGGATAAAAGTTATTGCAACCAGAGAGGGAAAGAACTTTCATTCACAAGGGAATGTGGATGACATTTGCCATGAAGAACATACTTTTGGGTGAATCTCTTACCCTTGAAGAATGTAAGCAATAGTGGTGGCAAGTTAACTGAGAAATAGCAAAGCCAGTGAACCTAACCAAGTCTAATCCAGTAGAAATATACATTTATTACTACTCCAAATTCCCATTTATTTACTGAATGTTTTACACATACTGCTATAAATTGTTTAATTTGTTCAATATTAATTGTACCCATTGTTTGACATTTCATTAAATGGCTTTGGAAATCCAGATATGTCATATCAACAGCAGTTGCCTCATTGACACTCTCTATAAACTTCTCCAATTACTTAGACATTATTTTTCTTCAGCAATTGTTTCCTAGCTTTCTTGACTCAGTACATGCATAAGCAGGTGACTATTAGTTCCCTGAATAGAATTTCTACCCTGAGATTAATTGAATTGGTCATAGTAACTAGTACATTCCAACATGATTTTGTCTTGAACAAGACTGTAACATTTTCATTCTACTAGTCCTCAGATCCCGTCACCAAATCTTCCAATGCTTGGAAGATTATAAGCAAGGCTTCTTTAATCCCATAACCTCATTCTCTTTTTCTCACAGCAACCTGGCATCGACTGCATCTAGACTCTATGAGTCATCACTGTAAGTGTAGTTAATTATTCAAATATCTAATTTTCATTAATTTGCAGACCATCTGGAACCTTAATTACATTTTCCTTTACTGGGACTCTAGCAACATCTTCTTCCTTCGTGCAGGATGTAAGGTATTCATTTAAGACCACAATATATAGGAGCAAAATTAAACCTTTCACCCCATGCAGTCTGCTCTACCCATTCAATCATGTGATTTTTGTTAACCCTATTGTCCTTCCTTCTGGTAATCCTCAACCCTTCCTTAGCAATCAAACCTATCAACGTCAGCCTTAAATATTCCCAGTGACTTGGCCTCCATAGCCCTCACCACGCTGACTAAAGAAATTCCTCATCACCTTCAAAGGGACACAACCTTATTCTGAGTCTGTGCCCTTGGATTCTAGATTCTCTTACTAAAGGAAGCATTCTCTCATGTTCCCTCTACTCAGACCTTTCAGTATTCAAGTAGCTTTCAATGTGTTCCATACTCAAAGGCCCTCCACTTCCTTCTTCACAGAAGCACCAACTAATCCCCCTTCACCACCACCCTCCTCCATCTGGTAGAAAGGGTCTTCAAACTCAATAATTTTTCCTTTGGCTCCTCGCACTTTTTCCAAACCCAAGGGGTAGCCTGGGCCCTGGCTACACCTGCAATCTTGTCAGCTATGTAGATCAGTCTACGTTCGAAGACTTCTCCAGTTATACTCTCCAACTCTTCCTCCGCTACATTGATGACTGCATTGGAGAGGCTTCATGCTTCCCTGCTCAGCTCGTCAATTTCATCAACTTTGCCTCCAACTTCCACCCTGCCCTCAAATTCACTTGGGTCAGCTCTGGCACCTCCCTCCACTATCCTGATTTCACTGTCTTCATCATTGGAGACAAACTGTCAACCAACATATTTTATAAACATTCTGATTCCCATCGTTGTCTGGACTATACCTCTTCCCACTATATCTCCTGTAAAAATGCTACTCCCTTTTCTCAGTTTCTTCACCTGCACTGCATCTGTCCTCAGGATGCGGCTTTCCCTCAGAGGCATCCTCCTCCTTTAAGGAATGGGGTTTTTCTCCCTTTACTATTGATGCTGCCCTCACCTGAATCTCCTCCATCTCCCGTACATCTGTGCTCATCTTATCTTCAGCCATCATAATAGTCATAGGTCCCTCTTGTCCTTATCTACCACTCCATTAGCCTCTGCATCTAACACATTATCCTCCACAACTTTCACCATCTCCAAAGAGATCCTACCACTAAACATGCTTTTAACTCCTCCCCCCACCTACACTTTTCATAGGAATCGCTCCCTCTGCAATTTCCTTGTCCATTTGTCACTTCCTGCTAATCTTCCTCCAGGCACTTAACCCGGCAAATTTCCTAAGGGCTACACCTGTCCATACACCTCCAGTTAGGGCCCCAAACAGTCCTTCCAGGTGATGTGATACTTGAATCAGGTGCGGTTGTCTATTATGTCCAGCGATCCTGATGTTACCACCTCTGCACTGGTGAGACCTGTCATAACTTAGGCAACCGTTTCACCAAGAACCTCTGCACCATCTGCCACAAGCAGGATTTTACAGTGGCCAATCATTTTAATTCCAATTCCCATCCCAACGTGTCAATCCATGGCCTCCCCTTGTGCCAAGATGGTCACTCTCAGTGTGAGGAGCAACAGCTTATAACACCCTCCAACTTGATGGTATAAATATCGATTTCTCCTGGTGAACAAAATTTCCTTCCCCCTTCCTCTATTTCCCATTGACTTTTCACCTCTTCTCACCTGCCTATCACGTCCCCCTGGAGCCCCTCCTCTTTCCCTTTCTCTTTTTGTCCATTTTTCTCTCCTATCAGATTCTTTCTTCTCTACCTCTTGATCTCTCTCATGCATCTGTCTTTAACTATCACCTTCCAGCTAGTATCTTACCCCCCTACTGTTTAGTTCAGGCATCTCCCCCCTTCCCTCTCAATCCTGAAGAAGGGTTTCAACCCGAAACGTCGAATATTTACTTTTTTCCATGGATGCTACCTGACTTGCTGGGTTTCCCCAGCATTTTGTGTGCGTTTGCCCCTCATCCTTCTTCACTGAGTCCAAGACCAGAAACATCGATGCTCCCATTATATTACATCTTTTGTTCCTGAGTTCATCCTTGTGGACCTCCTCTGGATCTGAAGTCAGCAAATCCTTCCTCAGATAAGCAGCCCAGAATTGCTTACAATATTTGAAATGCGGTCTGACAATGCCTTATAAAGCTCCATCAATACACCTTGTCTTTATATTCTAATCCTCTCAAACTGAATACTAACATTGCATTTCCCTTTTTTACTACCAGTACAACCATTTACTACCTTAACTACACCCTCTGTGTAAGTTTCCTTGGTCTACGATTCACTTCCTTTCTCCTCTTACATCTTGCAGAATAATTCTGGTTCCACTTGTATGTTTATTTTTTAATTTATTTTTATTTTATTGAGATAGACCGTGGACTAGGCCCTTCTGGCGCTTCGAGACACACTGCCAGCAATCCCCCGATACAATCCTAGCCTAATCACGAGGCAATTTACAATAACCCACCAAATAGTACATCTTTGGACTGTGGGAGGAAACCAGAGCACCCGGGGGAAACCTGTGCATTCCACAGGGAGGATGTACATACCTCTTAAAGAGGAAGCTGGGATTGAACCTCAGACTCTGGTGCCCTGAGCAGTAATAGTGTCACATTAACTGCTATGTTACTGTAGCACCCAGTGTAAGAGAAAGTACGATGCATTGAAATTTCTAGTGCTCAGTGTATTTAACTTTTGAACAGAATTAGGCATCAATTCAGCACATAGACAATGATTTATGTTTATGGATGCGAGGGTAAGTACTGGTTGCCATCCTTCTGTGCTGGTTTAGGTTAGTCATTACTCTGGTTTGAGTATAATTACATGAAGCCAGTTCATTTTCAGACCTAGTATTCTCAGAGCTTGCTGCTATGACAATAACTACACACATAGGAGGTATCTAATGAAGCGGCCACTAAGTGTGTTTCTGAATGTTCATGGTTTTCTGGTGGTGTAGCCCATCCACTGTAAGGTCTGATGTGTCGTGTTTTCAGAGATGTTCTTCTGCACACCACTGTTGTAGTGTGTGGTTATTTGAGTTAACTTCCTCTCAGCTTGAACCACTCTGCAATTCTCCTTCAACCTCTCTCATTAATAAGATGTTTTCACTCACAGAACTGCTGCTCACTGGATGGACTTTGTTTTTTTGTGCCATTTTCTGAGAACTCTAGATACTATTGAGCATGAAATTAACAATAGCTCAGCAGTTTCTGAGATACTCAAACCACCCTGTCTGGCACCAACAATCATTCCACAGTCAAAGTCACTTAGATCATGTTTCTTCCCCATTCTAGTCTGAGCAACAACTGAACCTCTTGACCATGTCTGTATGCCTTTATGTATTAAGTTGCTGCCACATGATTGGCTGATTAAATATTTATATTAACGAGCCAGTGTACAGGTGTACCTAATCAAATCAAAGAACATTTATTATCAAAGAATGAATAAATTATATGCCTTGTGATTTGCTTCCTTATAGGCAGCCACAAGGTAAGAAACATGAAGTATCTAATTTTTTTAAAAAGTTTATAACCATCACACTGAGAGAGTGGAAAGAAACACACACACACACACACACACACACACACACACACACACACACACACACACACACACACACACACACACACACACACACACACACACACACACACACACACACACCCCCCCCCCCCCCCCCCCCCCCCGATTGAGTCCTTAGGTCTGGTCCCTGGAGATGTCAGAGTAGGCCCAAGCCTCGATCTCAGTTCATCATTTTAGCGGGGCGGAAAATGCTGAAAACTCTCAGAGCTGACAGCCGCCAGAGCAGTTCACAGCCTCAGTGCCACAGAGAGAGGAACAAACACCACAGGAGAGCAAGCAAAACCATCCGCACCATAACGTGGCCACTCAGTGCAGATACTAAAACTGAGGCGAAAATTGTGCTGATCCATTGTTCCAAGTTATCAATTGAGAAAACCTGTATGATCATTCGAAGCACGTTCAACCTAAATTACAGTTGATATTGCCTTCTGTTGCAGTGTAATTAAAAATTAATTGAACAGAAATGTTTAAAGAGCTATAACACAGTGTGTGATCTGTTGTGTTCACTCTTTTCTTAGAGAGATGCTATTGACAAATTGCTTGTTACTGTGTCTGATTTATAATCTGTTATCAGTGATCTCATCTGACCCTTTACTTACCCATAGATTTCAATAATGTATTCTTGGGGAAGTCTGATAAAGAAACACTGAGTTTTATTCTTTGCCACTGAAGGCTGCATACATGCGATAAGAATACTCAGTACATACAAGATGAAAAGGCTTGTTCTCCAGAGTGTTTCCATATATTTACACAGTTTGGAATATTATCTAGTCACTATAAAATTCAACAATACTTTTTAAAGTAAAAATTAAATAACAGATTAGTGGTTTTCTGTAGGCTCTGTGGATAACTTTGATCTATATTAGGCTTCCGCATTTAAACAACTTTCTTGTGACAGGTGCTTTAAACAGGTCATTGACGCAGCTTGCTCTACACAATAATAACTAGATTATAAAACACTTCATTGATTTCTACTCCAGTAACAGTCTGAAGTGAAAATGTTGTCATAAATATGTGATTGAAAGATGGATTGTCTTTGATGTTGCTCAGTTTCGATTTTGAATGAGGAGATACTAATTGGATTATTTTTGCTGGGTTTATGCTATTGTTAGTTATCGCATTATGCGGCCGACAAATTCTTTTCCACCCATTGGGAAATGGATCCAAGCTGCCTAGAAGCAAGCTTTAGTGACACAGCCAGCAGGGTCCCTTTTCCAGGGATAAGCTACTCCAAGACATCCATCACAACAAAGCTGTTTTAATGCTTGGGTAGCCAACCATCTCATGCAGCTCTCTCCCTCAGGTGGCTCCGAGAACAGGTTAAAAGAAAGAAAAGTGTATGTGGGGTACCCAGGGGAAATACAAGTTTGGAAGGAAGCAGTTGAACTCGTGAGCTTTCTGCTGAAATAGACTGTGCACTGAACTGCTGCTTGCCATTGAGGGAGGCTGGAGCTGCATAAGGTTGGCAGGCACCCTGACAACCGGGTGTCCGTTTACTTTAATACCAATACTAAGATTAAAAAGAAAATGCTGATCCTTTGTTTCCTTAAAGGATGAGACCAGTTATGAGTTCCTCAAATGAAAAAAAAAGCAGAATGGTGGTTTGCAGTTTGATAGAATTGTGGAGTTATAATGCGCAGAAACAGACCCTTACAATAAATTACAAAAGTAAACAGACAGACAGATAGACAACACACACAAAATGCTGGAGGAATTCAGCAGGCTAGACAGTATCTATTGAAAAAGTAAACAGTCAATGTTTCGGGCTGAGGATGATGGGTCTTAGAATGGAATATTGACTGTTTATTCATTTCCATAGATGCTGCCTGACCCCGTGATTTCCTCCAGAATTTTCGATCGCTCCAGCTTGGATTTCCAACATTTTCAGATTTCCTCATGTTTGAGACAATACAATACAAATACTTTATTGTCACCAAACAACTGATACTAGAGCGTACAATCATCACAGTGATATTTGTTTCTGCGCTTCACGCTCCCTGAAGTACAAGTCAAAGTAAATATAATAAAAATATAAATTATAAATCATAATTAGAAAATAGAAAAGGGAAAGTATGGTAGTGCAAATCAGGTCCGGATATTTGGAAGGTACGGCCCAGATCCAGGTCAGGATCTGTTCAGCAGTCTTATCACAGTTGGAAAGAAGCTGTTCCCAAATCTGGCCTTACGAATCTTCATGCTCCTGAACCTTCTCCCGTAGGGAAGTGGGACAAAAAGTTGTTGGCTGGGTGGGACTTATCCTTGATTATCCTGGCAGCACTGCTCCGACAGCGTGTGGTGTAAAGTGAGTCCAAGGATGGACGATTGGTTTGTGTGATGTGCTGGGCTATGTTCACAATCTTCTGCAGCTTCTTCCGGTCTTGGACAGGACAACTTCCATACCAGGTTGTGATGCACCCTAGAAGAATGCTTTCTACGGTGCATCTATAAAAATTAGTGAGGGTTTTAGCGGACAGGCCAAACTTGTTCAGCTTTCTCAGGAAGTAAAGTCGCTGGTCCTTAATGACGGATGCTTCTTCTTAAGGTATCAGCTTTCAAAGATATTCTTGAATGTGGCAAGGCTTGTGACTGTGATGGAGCTGGCTAAGTCTAAAGTCCTCTACAGACTCTTTTGAACTTCCCATTGGAGGTTCTATGCCATGTGGTGATTCAACCATGCAGTATGTTCTCTACTGTAAACCTGTAGAAGGTTTACTCAAGTCTTTGGTGACATTTTAAATCTCCTCATAGTGCTAATGAAATATAGTCATTAGCATGTCTTCATCATGATGACAAAAGTGTGTTGGGCCTGGGTTATGTCCTCTGAGATATTGACATTCAGGAACATGTAACTGCTCATCCTTTCCACCACGAATCCCTCAATGAGGATTTGTGTGCATTCTCTCAGCTTTGGTTCATTACTGTGACCATAATAAATTCATTTACCATTACGTGCATGCCAACCAAAATGGAGGAGATATTTTAAGTTAATTCCAATTACCTACTATTGATTTGTAAGTTATGACCTTTTAAGTGCTCCCCAAGCTAATTTTTAAAAGAAGAATAGGTTAATTTAATGCACAACTTTATACTATGAGTTCCAGAACTCCATTGTTGAGTCATTAATTTTGTCCCTCATATCCCCTCTAATCCTTTCACTAATTAACTTAAATCCAGTATCTTGGTTATTGATCACTCTGCTTTAGTAAGTCAATGTTTCCTTTCGCCACATTGAGGCTTCCCGGAATTTTATATCCTTTGGTTAAACCACTTTTTTTTTGCCACAACATTCATAACTTTATAACGTATAAGGTCACTCCCTCACCCTCCTACATACCAGTGAGAACAAACTCAGTCTAACCAGTCTATCTTTCTAAGTGAAGCTATCCACTCCAGGAAATACTCCGGTGAGTTTCCTCTGTGCTCTTTCTAATCCTCACACCTCATTCCTGTAGTGTGGTGACCAGAAAGGTACACATCGTTCCAACTGTGTCCTGAGCAGTGTTTTGTGCTGCAACCTGACACCCTTCTGTCTCAATCCTCCTTCCACACCATCAACTATGATGCCAAATTTGGTATTTTTAAGTGCTACCCCCCACCTTCATGTTCTGATCATAACCACAAGACCATTAGATTTAGGAGCAGATTTGGACTATGGAATCTGCTCCACCATTTCATCATGGCTGATCCATTTCCCTCCCAGACCCAATCTCCTGCCTTTTCTCTGTATCCCTTCATGCCCTGACTGATCAAGAATCTATCAGCCTCTGCTTTAAATATACCCAATGATCTGACCTCCACAACCGCTTGTGGCAATGAATTCTACAGATTCACCACTCTCTGGCTAAAGAAATTCCACCTCGTTTCCACATATTGACAAAAATAACAAAATTCAAAGAACTTAGCACTGATTCCTGTGTTACCTACCGTAACTGCCTATTGCTAAAGTTGCTGTAGAATTTTACATTTACTTTTCCAAGTTTTCATTCGACTTTTAAGCTTCCTTTGATTCCATGAGATTTTACTTACTTGATTAATCAACCATGGAAGACAGCCTCAAATGTCTTGCTTAAATCTATACAAGCTACATCAAATGCTCAACCTCATCAACTCTTCCTTTTACTGGATCAAAAGCTTCAAAAAATTTAGTCATATGCACTCTTCCCATATCAAATGCGTGCTAACTGTCTTTGATGAATCAGTGCCTCATTAAATCTTGATGCATGCTGTCCCTCAGAATTTCTCAGCAAATATGCTCAATACCAATGATAAACCGACTGGCTTTTAGTTATTCAGATTAACCCTTCCTTCACCTTAAAGACGGCTACCACATTAAAAGCTTTTAACCTGAGGTAAAACCTGCAGACAAAAAGAGGTTAGAGAATGACAGAGCCTACATTCCTAAACAAGAGAAAGTCTGCAGATGCTGGAAATCCAAGCAACATATCCAAAGTGCTGAAGGAACTCAGCAGGCCAGGCAGCATCTATGGAAAAAAATACAATCAACGTTTCAGGCCGTGACCCTTCATCAGGCCCCTCACACCTCACATGTTCTCGATCTTTTCAAGGATTTCAGATTCCCTGGACCCCATCGTTTTATTTTTACTATGGATGTCCAGTCCCTATACACCTCCATCCCCCACCAAGAAAGCCTCAAGACTCTCCATTTCTTTCTGGACACCAGACCCAACCAGTTCCCCTCCACCACCACTCTCCTCCGCCTAGCGGAACATCCTCATTCTAAACAATTTCTCCTTTGGATCCTCCTACTTCCTTCAAACAGAAGGGGTAGACATGGGCACTCACATGGGTCCCAGCTATGCCTGCCTGTTTGTCGGCTACGTGGAACAGTCTATGTTCCAAGCCTACACTGGTGACCATCTGTCCCGCACTTTTCCTACGCTAGATCGATGCCTGCATTGATGCTGCTTCCTGCATCCACTTTGCCTCCAACTTCCACCCTGCCCTCAAATTCACCTGGTTAATTTCCGACACCTCCCTTCCCTTTCTCCATCTCACTGTCCCTATTCTGGAGACAGCTTATCCACCGATGTCTATTATAAACCAAGGGACTCTCACAGCTACCTGGACTATACCTCGTCCCACCCTGCCATCCTCTTTTCTCAATTCCTCTGTCTCCACCACATCTGCTCTCAGGATGGCTTTTCATTCTAGAATGAAGGAAATGTCCTCCTTTTTCAAAGAAAGGGGCTTCACATCCTCCACCATCAGTGCTGCCCTCAACCGCATTTCTTCCATTTCACGCACGTCTGCTCTCACCCCATCCTCCCAACACACTACCAGGGATAGGGTTCCTCTTGTCTTCACCTACCACCCCACCAGCCTCCGCGTCCAGCACGTAATTCTCCGAAACTGCCGCCACCTCCAACAGGATCCCACCACCAAGCACATCTTTCCCTCCTCCCAACTTCCTCCCAACACAGGGATTGCTCCCAAGGCGACTCCCTTGTCCATTCGTCCTTCCCCACTGATGTCCCTCCTGACACTTAGCCTTGCAAGCAGAACAAGTGCTACACCTGCCCCTACACCTCCTCCCTCACTACCATTCAGGTGACACTTCACTTGTGAATCTTTTGGGGTCATTTACTGTGTTCAGTGCTTCTGGTGTGGCCTCTTGTATATTGGTGAGATCCGACATAGATTGGGAGACCGCTTTACCAAGCATCTACGCTCCATCTGCCAGAACAAGCTGGATCTCCCAGTGGCCACCCATTTTAATTCCACTTCCCATTCCGATATGTCCATCTATGGCCTCCTTCACTGTCAGGATGAGGCCACATTTAGGTTGGAGGAACACCTTATATTCCATTTGGCTAGCCTCCAACCTGATGGCATGAACATCAATTTCTCAAACTTCCAGTAATGCTACCCCCTTCACCATTCCATCCCCTTTTCCCTCTCTCATGTTACCTCCTTGCCTGCCCATCCTCCCTCTGGTGCTCCTCCCCCCATTTTTCTTTCTTCCATGGCCTTCTGTCTCTTTCACCAATCAACTTCCCAGCTCTTTACTTCATCCCTCCCCCTCCAAGTTTCACTTATCACCTAGCATTTCTCCCTCCCCTCCCCCCACCTTTCAAATCTACTCCTCAGCTTTTTATCTCCAGTCCTGCCAAAGGGTTTCGGCCCAAAATATCGACTGACTTTTTTCCATAGATGCTCCAGGCCTGCTGAGTTCCTCAAGCATTTTGTGTGTTGTTTGGATTTCTAGCATCTGCAGATTTTTTTCCTTGTTTTAGATAAGGTGGATACGGACAGGATGTTTCTAATGATGTGGGTCTTCAGAACTAGAGGGCACACCTTCAAAATTGAGCGTCAACCTTTCAGAATGCAGATAAGGAGGAACTTTTTAACTAGAGAGTGGTGAATCTGTGGGATGCTCTGTCACAGACTGCAGTGGAGGCCAAATCCATGGGTATATTTGAGGTGGAAGTTGATAGTGCTGATCAGTCAGGGCATCAAAGAATATGGCGAGAAGGCGGGTGTATGGGGCAGGTATCCAAGATCAGCCATGATGCAATGTCAGAGAAGACTCAATGAGCTGAATGGCCTAATTCTTCTCCTGTGTCTTATGGACATGCTCTCTTCCTATTACTGCCAGCAGAGAGAAGGTACCCAAGTCTGAAGACACACACACACAACATTTCAGGAACAGCTTCTTTGCCTCTGATATTAGATTTCTGAATAGTCAATTAATCCATGAACACTACCTCACGATTTTTGTACTTTAGGTGCTGCAGAACAACAACTTTCACAAAATATATGTTAATGATAATTAAACCTGATACTGATTCTTTGAGAGAAAGGAAGACTTTATTCACCATATGGTTTATCAATTTCAAAGATAAATAGCAGATCTCATATGGAGAATTAATAATTGATATTGATCCTTCAGTTAAAAGCTTGGTGCAAGGTTTGGGAGGATCAGAATGAGAATGGTATTTGGAAAGAGATGAGTTACAGAGCCGGCGAAGCATTCAGTAATTGGAATTTTGGGGGGAGAGTGAGAGATTAGGATCAGAAATTGGGAGGACAGTTGTTTCATTAAGAGTCATTGGATAGAAAAGTATGTCAATGTTGGATGAGGTCAAGTCAGCAGTTCAGATAGAGGTCAAGCAAGGACAGGAAGTGATAGGAGAAGAGGAATGTTAAGCTTGGTTTAAAAAAGTAAATTTCTTAAAACTGATTTGGATTTCCATTGGCAACCTGAGATCAGGACAGCCTTCAGCATCACGGTGAAGGGGGCTTCATGGGTTCTCTCTTTGTGCTTCAACGTAAGTGGCCCATGAGCAGTGCAAGTCACAGTTGGACAATTGAAAATTAAGGAAGTGGCTTCCAAATGTTAGAATGTCTCGATATCTGCCACTCAACTGCAGGGATAACTTGGAATGAAAGTCACCACTATTGGGATCCAGGTGACAAGTTCCCAATTTTCAATTATTTTTATTTTCTTTTGAAACTGAATAATACTGCATACAAATCCATAGCAATACACATCCATTTTGTCAGTCCATGCATTTCCAGGGTCATACTGTTGACCTTTGGCTGATTGAAACTAGAATAAATTAAATCCAGTTTGCAAATTACTTTTCTCTATTCATTGCATGGAATTGATTCTATTATGTCACTACCACTGTTGTCTCTTCAGTTACTACAAATGAAGGGCAAATACTCTCTCCTGTCTGTTTAATTTTCCATCTCACATTTGATTTCTCAAAGGTATAATGATTAAGGCCTACTGTATTGATTACTTTCAAACAAAAGGCAACAGTTGTTTACTCTTCTGAGACAAATACCACAAAAACCATCGATTTTTGGACTTAACTCACCTCAACAAGTTTGTGATTGGCCAATAGGTCAGTTTCCAATTTGGCTGGCTATTGTTTAGAATGCATAAATAATGACCAATACTCTGCTGTGAAGAAATTAGTTTTCACAATTTGTCCTCAAATATTCTGCAATTTATATCATATTTGTGTGAAATGATGCTCTGTTTCATCGAGAAGATCTTTCACTGCCAAACAGCTTGCAAATGAACTATGAAAATCTGGAACTTAAATGGCTACTGTTGTTGGTGTTATAAACTTGAAGAATGTGCTTATAATTAGCAATTGAATTTCAACACAGTTAAAGGTGTGAGGATTAACGTTCCAAGAACTAAAATCAGGAGAATGCCAATTACTAGGAAAATAGAGATCTAAGTGGGTTAGAAGAACAAAGGGATCTCTGGAGAGCAGATCTATAAATCACAATGCAATTTAATGAGAACATATAATAACAAATCAAACACTGGGATTTATTACCAGATGGGCTCAACTGCAAAGTCAGAATAATATGTTAAGTGCATACTGTATCCTGACAAAAGTATATTTGGGACGTGTGTATAATTCTGTTCAGCATTTCATTGTAAGAATAAAAAGGTTTTTGTGAGAGTGGGTTACATGTCTCAGGTGGGACTGTGAGAGATAATGAGTGTAGTACAGGGGCATGGACTTCCAATCACCTTGCGATATTATGGAGGGTCATACACCATTTATATTATAGATGTGCATGAGCTGGTAAACTTAAAATTCTATAAATATCCCCATTATTAGGATAAAATTTTGATTTTGTTTCCCTTCAGAAAAGAGAAGGCTGTGGGATGACCTAGTAAAGATCTTTAAATTAATGAAACACCCCAGTAGAATGGAAACAAAACAATTGTTTCTACATGTGGGAAAGGGACAAACTGGTGGCCTGAAACATGAAATAGAGGCTAGCAACATGAATGGCATGAAGCAAACACGAAGAAATCTGCAGATGCTGGAAATTCAAGCAACACGCACAAAATGCTGGTGGAACGCAGCAGGCCAGGCAGCATCTATAGGGAGAACTTCTGGAGAATAATATCACCTTTCACTTCTTCTCACCTGTCTATTGCTTCCTCCTGGGTCTTCCTCCTTCCCTTTCTCCTACTGACCACTCTCCTCTCTCATCAGATTCTTTCTTCTCCAGCCCTTGACCTTTCCCTCCCACCTGGCTTCACCTATCACCTCCCAGCGAGCCTCTTTCCTCCCCTCCCCCCCCCAACTCCCCTACCTTGTTATTCTGGCATCTTTCCCCTTCCTTTTCAGTCCAGGAGAAAGCTCGAAATGTCGACTGTTTACTCTTTTCTCTAGATGCTGCCTGATCTACTGAGTTCCCGTGGCATTTTATGTGTGTTGACATGAAATAATATTTGGTAATCCAACAGCATTTTGAGAAAAGATCTCTTTACCTACAGATAGTAACATTATGTATTAAGTACTGTAATTTTACCATCTTTTGGAGGAGTATCTGTGCAGATCTGAAGTATGAATAAGTACAAAACACATTAGCCTCATCAAATTATTAAGAAATCCATTCCCCTGCTTGCTGCCACGGCACTTTACTCTCCCCGCTCCCCATCCACAATACAGCTGAGAAGTAAAACTCACTCTCTCCAGTAACTCTTTACTCTTAAAATGATACATTAGCCAATATGGTGCCCAAAACTCCAGTGCTCCAACTATAATCCAATTAGACTTTGGTACGTATTTGGAAGGCAGTCCTGTTTTCCCATTGTGTCTATCTATAAATAAGCTTGTAGCTTAGTTTGAAATTCTTAAGCATGTATTAGCTTGCTTTCATGTAAACAGATGTTTTT
Organism: Hemitrygon akajei; assembly: GCF_048418815.1. Taxonomy (NCBI): domain Eukaryota; kingdom Metazoa; phylum Chordata; class Chondrichthyes; order Myliobatiformes; family Dasyatidae; genus Hemitrygon; species Hemitrygon akajei. Next base: position 168,026,265 of record NC_133133.1, read on the forward strand.
TAAGGGGAAGCCAGTTTAAAATCTGATTAAAAACAGAATAGATTATTACATGAGTAATGTTCAGAGAATAGTGTAAATCATATATGTCAAACTCAAGGCCCGCGGGCCAAATCCGGCACGCGGTGGAATTATCTTTGGCCCGCGAGATAATATCTAATTACTATTAAAGCTGGCCCCAGTAATCGAAGCGCCTATGGCGTATGATATGGCTAATGCTGAGTTTATTCAGGTACCAGGTTTTCAGGGTTTTTAGTGTTTATTCGGCAGTCTTGCTCGGCAGTCTTCTTCTTAAGAAACGGAATATGTAAAGTGAAACACTTTGTAGTTATAGCAGAGACTGAGACACATGAGAGCAGGCTGAAAAAACGGAGGCAACGAAAGCTGCGTTCACACGTGTCTGACTGATCCGGCCCGCATGAAGCTGCATTTTGCTCAATCCGGCCCATGACCTAAAATGAGTTTGACACCCCTGGCCTTGTCAAGGTTCAATAGCCTTATGCTATGTTGTGTATTTTGAATCATTGCATTCTGCTTTGTAGGTACTCTTCTGTAAGACCATAAGATATAGAAGCAGAAGTAGGCCATTTGGCCCATCAAGTCTGCTCCATCATTCAATCATGGGCTGACCCAATTCTTCCCATCATCCCCACTCCCCTGCCTTCACCCCATACCCTTTGATACCCTGGCTAATTAAGAACCTATCTATCCCTGCCTTAAATGCATCCAATGACTTGGCCTCCACAGCCACTCGTGGAAACAATTCCACAGATTTATCACCCTCTGACTAAAGTAGTTTCTCCACATCTCTGTTCTAAATAGACATCCTTCAATCCTAACGCCATGTCCTCTTGTCCTGGACTCCCCTACCATGGGAATAACTTTGCCATATCTAATATGTTCAGGCCTTTTAACATTTGAAATGTTTCTATGAGATCCCCCCTCATTCTCCTGAATTCCAGGGAATACAGCCCAAGAGCTGCCAGACGTTCCTCATATGGTAACTTTTCCATTTCTGGAATTGTGAATCTTCTCTGAACCCTCTCCAATGTCATTATATCCTTTCTAAAATAGCCCAAAACTGCATGCAATACACCAAGTGTGGTCTCATGAGTGCCTTGGAGAGCCTCAACATCACATCCCTGCTCTTATATTCTAAATCTCTAGAAATGAATGCCAACATTGCATTTGCCTTCTTCACCACTGACTCAACCTGGAGGTTAACCTTTAGGGTATCCTGCACAAGGACTCCCAAATCCCTTTGCATCTCTGCATTTTGAATTCTGTCCCCATCTAAATAATAGTCTGCCCATTTATTTCTTCCACCAAAGTGCATGACCATACATTTTCCAACATTGTATTTCATTTGCCACTCTTTGCCCATTCCCCTAAACTATCTAAGTCTCACTGCAGGCTCTCTGTTTCCTCAACACCACCTGCTCCTTCACCTATCTTAGTATCATTGGCAAATTTAGCCACAAATCCATTAATCCCATAGTTCAAATCATTGACATACATTATAAAAAACTATGGTCCCAACACTGACCCCCGAAGAACTCCACTAGTAACCGACAGCCAGCCAGAATAGGATCTCTTTATTGCCACTCTCTGTTTTCTGCCAGCCAGCCAATGCTCCACCCATGCAAGTAACTCCCCTGTAAGACCATGGGCTCTTATCTTGCTAAGCAGCCTCATGTGCAGCACCTTGTCAAAGGCCCTCTGAAAATCCAAGTACACCACATCTACTGCATCTCCTTTGTCGACCCTGCTCTCAATTACCTCAAAACATTGCAGTAGGTTTGTCAGGCAGGATTTTCCTTTCAGGAAACCATGCTGACTAGCCTATCTTGTCATGTGCCTCCAGGTATTCTGTAATCTCATCTCTAACAATGTACTGCTATAACAATGAGTGTACCATCAATCTAAAGGATGAGATAATGTCAATTAAGGTTAACATAAATTCAGCATTCCAGGATTGGAAATAATTTAAGTTTACCTTGTACCTCTACCAAGGGAAAATGTCTTTCAATCATTCACACTGGATTCTTCCAGTATGCGGACACTTCAAAAGGGAGAAACTGAGTGAGGGTGGTAGGTGAAGTGGGGTGATTATGGGGTGGCTATTGAGGGACTTAAAAGAAGGGAATAGAATAGGGGTTGTGGGTTTAAGACAGAATTGTAGCTTTATAAAATTTTAAAACCGTTCAGAAATGAAAAGGCACAGAGATGAAAATTGTTTTTAGACTCTAAAATAACATTTAATTTTGACCAATTAAGTACATAATACAGAGTTCATGGGCACCAATGTTAGTGAAAATTAAGACTGCCTTTTATGAGAAAACCTCAGAAGATATTTTCTATGAACAAAGATGTCTTAGAAGTGAACAATTCTGGCATATTAATATTTTCCTACTGCCTTGTGAAAACAAGAGCACCCAATAGTTTATACAGCAGATTTCAGAAATCAGTGTAAGCTATCATTATGTAAATTATCTGGTCCCCTCACTGCATGAAGCTCTCTGTGAATTAAAAATACACTGTGAAAAAGAAGGCCTAAACTTTTCATGAGTCTGCTGAATGTCATCAATAGCCACCAAATCTACTGTCAGTTCAGTGCCTGGCAAGACTGTTCTGTGCATATAGTTTCACACTTGCACAATTCCACAAGGTAGTATGATCACTCGAGTCGAGTATAATGTTTTCCTGAGGGTTTGCCTATCGCTCATATGGTCCTCATATGGCTGTAGAGACCAGTCCAGGATCCACATAGAGGGTTGTTAAGGTGGATTCTCTTAATGGAGAACACCAATGTGTGACTTTGTTTAACATGGGGAGGATGATGCATAGGAGGCCACTACATGGACAGTAACACATTGGGATCAAGGTCCACTGACATGGAATGCAAGACAACAGGGACACTTCACAGCTGTATCTTTCCTCCGCCATCATTGCCATTGTGATGTGTCATCATCTTCCACCAGCTCCATCGTTGAGTTCAGATCGTTCCTTGTCTTAGTCCTACCCGTTGAAGTTACTGCTATGGAACATCTTACAAGGAGCCAAACGCCAGATGGCTAAACTCCAAACGGAATCTCTCTTGGGATCTCAGGAATTCACAAAGTACAGAGTAAGTTTTATTGTAAGTACATATACTGTATGTCACCAGATACAACCCTAAGATTTAGTTTTTGTGAACATAGTCGGTAAATTCATAGAATAGTATCTACAACAGGATCAATGAAAGGTGAACCGGAGTCGAGAAGACAACATACTGCGCAGATGTCTCTTCACCACAACAAGGTGAAGATCTCCAGAGAAGGTCCCACAAGGCAGCCAAAAGGAGCTATTCCTTTCAAAGGATAAAGCTGCTTTACATTTAACATTTCAACAAATACATTCATTAACTGTTGAATTTTAAGTACTGTTATTTTTCCTACGAAATCAGAAAAATACTTTGCAGATGAGTATGTGACAAGAGATACTAACTGACCAGATTATCAAAACTGGAGTAAGAGATTTGAAGGCAGGTCAATGTAATGCAAGCTAGACCATTTATACATATAATGGTTCACAGGGATTTGTTGAAGTGCTAATTAGATAGATCTAGTTGATAAAATAACACTCAGGAACACAGTATTTGGGTGAATTGATACTTGACATGGTGAATGAGCAGGTGACTTTGGACTTAAAGCTGCCAAAACACTCAACCACAGGAAAATTCTTTTCATCATGTTTAGGCCTACTGTTAAATATTTGTTAGAAATGATTGCTATGATTAGTCCAACACCATTAACATTTCAAAGTTCAACGTGAATTTATTATCTAATTACATATATGTCACCATATAGAAAGCTGAGATTCATTTTTTGTGGGCATACTCTAAAATTCCATAATAGAATCAAAAACAGATGCACCAACTTTTGCATTTAACCAGTGTGAAAAATGCAATAAACTGTGTGAATATGAATAGAAAGAAATAAGAATAATAATTAAATAAACAATAAATATCAAGTATATGAGATGAAGAGTCCTTGAACTTGGATACATAGGTTGTGGGAACATTTCAATGATGAGGGTGAATGAAGTTGAATGAAGTTAACCCCTTTGGTTGAACAGCATGATGGCTGAGGGGTAATAACTGTTCCTGAACCTAATGGTGTGAGTCTTGAGGAACCTGTACCTTCTTACTGATGGCAGCAGCAAGAAGAGAGCAAGCCCTAGGTGGTGGGGGTCTTTAATGATGGATAATGTTTTCCTGTAACAGTGTTTCATGTAGATGCGCTTTACCCATGATGGACTGGGCTGCATCCACTACTTTTTATAAGCTATTCCATTTAAGGGTATTGGTGTTTCTATATCAGGCTGCAATGCAACCAGTCAATATGCTCTCCATCACATATCCTTGTCAAAGTTTGTCGAAGTTTTAGATGACATCCCAAATTTTTGCAAATTTCTAACGAAGTAGAGGTACTGTCATGCTTTCTTCAAAATGGCATTTATGTGCTGGACTTTCTGAAATGATAACACCAAAAAATTTAAAGTTGCCGAACCTCTCTACCTTTGATCCCCGATGAGGACTGGCTCATGGACATCTGGTTTTGTTCTCCTGAAGTCAATAATCAGCTTCTTGGTCTTGCTGGTCTTATTGTTGTTATGGCGGCATCACACAACCAGATTTTCAATCTCCATCCTATTTACTGATTCATCACCTTTGATTCAGCCTATGACAGTGGTGTTATCAGCAGATTTGAAAATGGCATTGGAACAGTGCTTAGCCTCACAGTCATAAATATAAAGCAGGTAGAGCAGGGGGCTAAGCACCCAGCTTTGTGATGCACCTGTGCTGATGGAGATTGTGAAGGAGATGTTGTTGCCAATCCAAAACGACAGGGGTCTACAAGTGAGGAAATCAAGGATCCAGTTGTACAGGGAGGTTTTGAGGCCTAAGTCTGAAGTTTATTGATCAGTTTTGAAGAGATGATCGTATTGAATGCTGAGCTGTAGTCAATGAAGAGCATCCTGATGTATGCATCTTCCCTGCCCAGATATTCTAGGGTTGAGTCAACAGCCAATAAAATGGCATCTGCTATTGTTACAGTAGGCAAATTAGAGCAGATCCAAGTAACTTCTCAGATAGGGGTTTATATGTTTCATCATCAACCTTTCAAAGCAATTTATCACAGTCAATATAAGCGCTACTGGACGGTAGTCATTGAGGCAGGTTACCACATTTTTCTTAAACGCTGCTTTAATTGAAGACTTATTTGAAGATGGTTGGTTCCTCAGACTGTTGTAGCAAAAGGTTAAATATATTGGTGAGTGCTCCAGCCAGTTGATCAGCACAGGTCTTTAGTACTTGGCCAGGTACCCTCTCTGGGATGGATGCTTTCCGTGAAGAATGCTGTACACCAGCCTCAGAGCCTATAAATCACCCGGTCATTGGGAGCTGTGGGGCTTTTGATGAAGGTGAGAGATTTGATTCAACTGAATAGGTCTGCGCAGGATGTGGCCATATGGCCAGAGTAAAGGCAAGGAGCCAGATACAAATGTAAATGGCCCCTTGACTCAGTAAGTGAAGTGAGTTCAGGGACACAGCGAGCAATCCAATTTGGCTGCATCTGACCTCCAGCATAGTCCATGCCTCTGCACTGCAGAAGTCTGGAACCATTCATATGCATACTGCAGCAAGCTGACAACTCTCTGCAGATCGACACAATCTGGCCCATTATCTGTCCCTATTCATTTAAACACATTTTAATCATGAGCAGGCTTATGATTGTCCAAAGTGTTCTTTAACATCAAGTGAGATTTGTTGAGATATTCATCAAGCTGAGATGTTGCAAACCTTGCTTCACCCTTAATTATATTAATATCTTGCTTTGAAACAGGTAAACATTTATACAGTGCTTTATTAATTTATTCGCCTGGGGTGTTGCTGTTGCAACTAATGGATCACATTACCTGTTCTGAACTGTTACAGCCCGCTGGAAAAGGAGTGAGACTATTACAGTGAGATTTATCCCTTGGGTCTCATTTCAGACATAAAATTAAGCACAATATTATGCCTATGTCACCGTGGCATTAAAATGACTGGAAGGCATCAACGAAGGCAAATTAACCAGCAGCAGAATGATCAAAATGGCTGCCAAAAGCTAGCACTATTTATTGTGCCCACACACCAACTAAATATATTGCAAGTATATTGAAGATAGAATGTTGAATCCCACTTATCTATAATTTAATCTTTTAATACAGGGTTAGTACTGTAACTGTTACTCTTCTCTTTTATATGCTTCCTCAACGCAGTGGTTTACAGTAACATTGACATGATGCAATGAGTGAGTTTGGCACCGGTGGAGTGGATGTGTTAATGTGGCAGCCTCTTGGAAAGTCATTTCCAAGCCACTGACCCCTGACCTCACACCTCAGGCGAAGTGCCAGTTAACCCCGCAGGAGAGCTGTCAGCGTCTTTCACAGAACCAGAAACGCACCCTATTAGTGATGAGCACTTGCCCTTTACTCAAATGCATTGTTTTCAAAAGCTCATCCTGATTCGAAATTGAGAGGATCACCATGCCAGAAGGGCATCGTGTGATTACAGTATCCTCAGGCGGTTCAGACAGAGGGTGGTGAAGCTGTGGAATTCATTGCCACCGATGGCTGTGCAAGCCAAATCATATATTTACAGTGGAGTGTGAGAGGTTCTTGTATCAAAGGTTATACGGGGACAAGGCAGGAGAATGAGACTGAGAGTGAAAATAAATCCGACATCGTCAAATGGTGGAGCCAATTCGATGGGTCAAATGGCCCAATTCTGCTCCTGCTATATATCTTCAGGCTTTATGGTTTGAAATCATCATTATTGGCTCAAAACCACACCAATGATTCGGCTGCTTATGATACTGAGATACATCCTAGGATACACTGGGACACTTCAACAGTGGTGTGACCCTGTGTCATTGGGTGTTTCAACATCAGTCACTCTCGCCTAGGTGACCAGCCAGGGTTGATCAGGCCCTGGCTTGTGTCCCAGTAGTATTGGTTCATGGGTCACACCTCTTGATTCACAGCCATCTGGAGACTCGCTCAGCAGCCTCTGTGATGGTCCTGATGGCTCTTCTCTTTGCAACCCCTATAGTACTAAGGAGAGAGTAGGTCCTGCAGAACAAGCAGCCAGCAAAACCTCTGTAGGCTCACATTGTGTCCTCTACACATCTCTGGCACTGCTCTACCAGCTCCTGGAGTCTGGCCTATCAACCAAATCTGTCAAGGACATTGGATATTTCGGAATGTTCCTGACACTCAATATCACTCGAATATATTTAAAACAGTAAAAGTCAAAATTAAATTTTTTAAAACTTAAAAATCATTTAAAAATAATTTATGTCATTTAAGATGTTCAATTCAAAAACATGGAAATTATCTTGTTCTTACTTATGTCGCTGGCATGGGATCAGCAGATGATTATTCCCAGCGTGAATTCTGAACAGTTGCAGTAAGTTTATATTCCAACACGACACAAATGGGAGAAAATCACCAGTGAGGTATGGTAACTAAACTTGGGATTTCAGACTCAATTGGGAAGCCCTATTTATGTGGTTGCTTAATGGCAAAAATATTGATAATTTGGCAATTTCCCAGCCAATTTTTGACCAATGTGTTAATAACTAATTGTAAGAAACCTGAAATAAAAATAAAACATAATAGAAACACTCAGCAGGTCAGTCAGAATCAATGAAAGTGAGGCAGTTAAAGCTTCAGGTAAAAGATCTTTTACCAAAACTTGAAAAATGTGGAACGTGTTACCTGACTTACTAAAGCCTATTATCGACACAAGAGATTTGGTTCTGCAGATGCTGGAAGTCCAGAGTAACGTACGCAAAATGCTAGAAGAACTCAGAAGGTCAGATGGAATAAAGAGTCAACTTTTCAGACCAACACCTTTCCTTTTCACAGATACTGCCTGACCTGCTGAGTTCCTCCAGCATTTTGTGTGTGCGTTACTTCCAGCCTTTTTATGCTTTATAGCATCTGCAGTTCCATGAGTTTTGTTTAGGAAATTATTTGTTCAGGATTTTGAACTTTGAACTCTGGGTCTAGTAGATCCCCACATTTACTGGAGAATTCCAGTGAAATCAATTCAGCTTCATCAGCTCCAAAGGAGGATTTTCTGTGTGATCTCTAGTACAAAGCTATCACCACAGCCTGTATGCTGATTATCTGTTGTACTTCAGTACACCGGTGGCTAGCAAGATGAGCAGGACTGAAACCGATGGCTCCAAAGAGACCACTTAGAGGAACAGTAACAGATTGCTGCAACACACTCAAAATGCTGGTGGAACGCAGCAGGCCAGGCAGCATCTATAGGGAGAACAACAACACACACCAAATGCTGGTAAAACACAGCAGGCCAGGCAGCATTTATAGATGCTGCCTGGCCTGCTGTGTTCTACCAGCATTTGGTGTGTGTTGTTGTTTGAATTTCCAGCATCTGCAGATTTCCTCGTGTTTGCTCTATAGGAAGAAGCGCAGTTGACGTTTTGGGCCGAGACCCTTCGTCAGGAATAACTGAAAGAAGCGTTAGTAAGAGCCCAAAACTTCGACTGTGCTTCTTTCTATAGATGCTGCCTGGCCTGCTGCGTTCCACCAGCGTTTTGTGTGTGTTGCTTGAATTTCAGGCAGAGGTTGCGTCTCATTATCTCGTGGTTTCATTACTTATTGCTACATATCTACTGTGTATTTGCATTTTCACAGTTTGTTGTCTTCTGCACTCTGGTTGATCTTTCATCGATCCTGTTATAGTTATTTTTGTATAGATGCCCACAGGAAAATGAATGTCAGGGTTGTATATGGTGACATATATGTACTTTGAAAGTCATTGCCTCAGGAGATGGGAAATATTTACAACATGCTGATAAAGATCCTGTTGCCAAGCAGGTTGCCATGGTCTTTCACTGCTTGGATGGGATTGGTTTATTATTGTCACCCACATGTACTGAAATACAGTGAAAAGCTTGTAGATTGCTTGCCATCCAGGCAGAGCACACCATACATCGGTACATTGAGGAAGCAGAAAGGAAAAGCAGTATACAGAATGCAGTGTTGCAGCTACTGAACAATTTGCCAGCAGATAAACAAATAATGTCAATGGGCCACAACCTTGAGAGATCAAGGATTCATCTATTGGCACCTATTGGTAACAACTTTGCTTCTGGACTATTCCAGGGCAATAGAACTACATTACGGAGGAAAAGGCCCTTTGACCCACAATGAACTGATGGAGAAACTTGCAGACTCACTGAGCTGCAGCCCTGAGGAGGGCTGTGGTGGACGGGGCCCATGTGGGTACAGCACAATCCATCACAGATAAAGCCCACCCCACCACTGAGCACGTCTACACGGAGCGCTGTCGCAGGGAAGTAGCATCCACCATCAGGACCCTCACCACCCGGGCCATGCTCTCTTCTCACTGCTGCCATCAGGAAGAAGATTGTTATTACACCTCAACTATCAGGCACAATAATTGCGGTCTTTTGTTGATTCTATGGATTTATTGCGTATGCCAACAAGAAAACAAATCTCAGGGTTGCATGTGATGACATATACCTATGTTGATAATGACTTTACTTTGAACTTTAAACTTTGAACCCCCGTGCTGGCCAGGAAAAAAAGCCATTTGGTGCACTCTCACAACCCTTTGCCCTCTTGTTTATCATGTTCAAGTTCAAGTTTATTGTCATTCAAACATACACACGTATACAGCTAAATAAAACCAATGTAAACACACAGCATATAATCACACACAGCACATATAGTTATGACTCAGCATATACACTCGCAAAATAGTGCAATTTCTTTAGTGGCATGGCTTGAAGATTGGCAGGTTGACACAGAATGCAAGGTACATGGTAATGCAAGACATTTCATCATCATCATCATCATCATCATCATCATGTGCATGTCGTATGACGTGAGTGATCATGGTCCCTAGGCCAATATTGTTCTTGATAATTTTTTTTTACAGAAGTAGAACACCATTGCCTTCTTCTGGGTAGTGTCTTCACAAGATGGATGATCCCAGCCATTATCACTACTCTTCAGAGATTGTCTACCTGGTGTCAGTGGCTGCATTACCAGGACTTGTGATCCAGCACCAACTGCTCATATGACCATCCACCACCCACTCCCATGGCTTCATGTGACCTTGATCAGGCGGCTAAGCAGATGCTACATCTTGCCCAATGATAACCTGCAGGTTAGTAGGGTGAAAGAGTACCTTACACCTCCTTTAATAGAGATGTATCTCCATCCCATCACCCAAGTACAAAGTTACTTGCACTATTATAATGAAACAAGCAGTAGTATAAAATCCATATGCGAAATAGCAGCAATGAAAGATTAAAAGTGACCAGTGAAGGATAAGTGTGCCTGTAAGTTGGGGAACACTTGTTCATGTGCTGCAGTACCTTCTGCTTAATGGCAGGAGGTGAAGCAAATTGTGGTAAAGATGAGAGGGGGTATTTGACAATGCTGGAGGCATTGTGTATGCATATCACATGCTCAACCATAATCTACTTTAAAGGCAAGAGATAAAGTTATTGCAGGTAATTGGAGAAGTTCTCAGCCTGGCCTCAGAATAACCACTTCCTACTCTTCTCTTCTCAACTATTTCTCTCTTGGGTTTGTGGAAAATTTATTTTTTTGGAAAGGTCTCACTGGAAAATCCAGACAGTTTTAAATTCCTGTTAAAAATTGGCAATAGTTTATTTTGAAAAGCAAGTTTGAACACCATTTGATAGCAGCAAACTTTAAACAATTATCCAGGCACCTGAACTAATGATCTGAAGACGTTTAAATCCCATTTATTTATTTATTTGTTTATTGAAGTACAGCACAGAATAAACCTCTCCAGCCCTTTGAGCCACACTGCCTATCAAATCTCGACTTAACCCTAGCCTACTCATGGAACAATTTAAACTGACTTGGTACTTTGACTTTGACTTTAACTTGGTACGTCTTTGGACCGTGGAAGGAAACAGAAGGACCTGGAGTAAACCCACACGGTCATTGGCAGAACGTACAATCTCGTTACAGGCAGTAGAGGGAATTGAACACCTATCTCTGCTACTGTAAAATGCGGTGCAAACACTATGCTACTGTGCTGCCCCCAGTGTAACTAATGAAATTAGTGCATATAGTTAATCAAATCAGTCTGGAATACAAAGCTAGCATCATTGAGGGTGAGAACAGAACTGCAGGATTTGGGCTAATATACCTACCTGGTTCACTATTGTCCTTCAGGGAAAGAAATTTACTTACTATCTTTGTCTATCCAATCAGACACACCAAATCCAAAATAATACGTTTGACTATTGCTGAAGTGTTGGGCCAAGACACTCAGTCCAGTCCCAAAGCTATGAAGAGAGGACAGGAAATGCTGCCTTCACTAGTGCTGACATCATCTGAACAAATAAATAAGAACTAAATAGTCAGAACCCACCTTCAATATTCATCTCTAAGCCAACAATTTCTTCTGATGTGAACAATTTCTTCAATGAAAACAAAACATGAAGCTTTCCACTGATCACAGCCATTGATTGCTGCAGAGAAGACAGTACTTCATTATCAAATCAACTCACGTTGCTTACTGCTGGATAATGTCAGGTAAAATTTAAGAATTCAGTGTGTGTTCTTTTTTGACAGGGAGCAAAGCAACCAGATAAACTCCTAATCTTTTTAAATTACAGGTTTTGAATTAATAATGTCATACTGTTTCACAAAAGTTTTTGCTTAGCTTGGAAATATAAACCAGAGTTCATTAGTCCTAGTGAATGAGCAAATCCATTTAAGAAATTACTAACAGTTATTTCTTAGCAAACTATGACTGTCTCATGATCTTTAACTTCCATTATTCATTTGAACCACAAGATCTTTCCAATTTACAAAATTCTCAAGGATTTCATTTACTCCTTCTGTTGTGTATTTAATATTTCAGTAATATTTGAGTAATGTAAATATATTGCTTGATAAAGCATTATTACTCATTTAAATAATATATTATGGTTATATGTATGAAGCATGTGACTGGCATACATTATCACATCACCACATCATTCTTTTATGCCTCACTTAAAGTAAAAACAAAACTAAGACCCAATCTACTGGGCTTTCATCTTATTCTTGAAATTAGTTTATGTTTTGGAGTTACAAAATATAGCAGTGGAAATGAGGAAGTTTTAAGTGAACCTGAAATGACTACCTACCTGTTGAAGACGCTCAAGTTAAAAAAAATGCAGCAAGACATGGGCGTAAACAAAAACAGCACAGCACATGATCCTCAGAAGGGACAAACACAGTCGACATTTAAAAAGACAGGAAATGGACAAATTCACGGGTTCATGAACAGAGAGCTTCAGCTGATAATAATCATAAATATTAAAAAAAATGAGCAGGAATGGCTGGCTACATCAGAATGATCAATTCCAGAACAGATAACTAGATTTCGTATAGCAGTATTTTAAAGCAAATGCAATAGCTAATGCAAAACAAATACCAAATTAGCTGAATGCATTGGATTTAAGGCATACAATTTGCTTAGAAAGTTTAACTGTTCCAACCAGACCAGCTGAAATGAGCTTTGCTGATATCATGTAAGTTATGCAGGAACATTTAATACTGGAATCATTGTTGATAGCAGAATACTTCAGGTTTCATAAGCAGTCAGGAATAAAAGTGAGCATGAACAAAATTGCAATGTCTAAACAGAAACTGGCCTGGCTCTACTGTTGTGGCAGAGATTTAGAGGCAAAACTTGTAGAAAATGTAACAAACTAGGACACATAAAAAGAGCGTGTCGGGCAGACACACATAAATGGACAGCACAGGGAAGACATGAAGATAGGAAGCAGCAGTTTCAAAAAGGGCACTAATCTACATCCTGTTGAAAAATATGATAGTGATGGGAGTGACACAGGACTGTGTAGTCTTGATATTTACAATGTGAAAACTAGCAATAGACTAGCAATATGCTTTACACCAGAAATGAATGTCAAATTAATTAAAATGGAATTGGACACTGGCTTAGAAGTTTCAGTTATTCAACAAAATGAGTTTGGATGAAATTTACAAGGTACTAAACTGAAGCCTGCAGATACTCAACTAAGACCTTATACTGGAGAAAAGGTAACTCATTTGGGAATGACATTTGTAACAGTGAAATACAACAGCCAACAAGCCACATTGGGCCCGTATGTGGTAGAAATAAGAAGGCCAGCATTGTGGGGCCATTGGCTGAGACAACTACAACTTGATTAAAGACCTATCCACCAAATGCATGCTTACAGTCCCTGCAATAGAGTCAACGAGAGAATTAAGAAAGTTGCTAGATGATGCCACACTAGTGGTCAAGGATGGCAATGGAAAACTCAAACATATCAAGGATAAAATGGTGTTAAATGGAAATGCTACACACAAGATTTGCAAAGCCCATCCAGTTCCTTATACCATCTGTGATAAAGGTCACCAGTGAGCTAGATCTCATGGAGGTTGAAGCAATTCTTGCAAGGTTGAGTGGAGCCCTTGGGCAAACCCAGAGGTCCCAGCAGCTAAGAAGAATGGGTCTGTCAGGATGTGTGGTGATTTTAAGGTTACTATTAATCTAGCACTGAAAACAGATCAATATCCTCTGCCCAGGATAAAGGATATCTTCACAAACCTCTCTGGAACAATAAACACTTCAGCAATGTGGACTTGGCTGAGGCTTACCTACTGATGGAGATGGAAGAAGAGTCCAAAGTACTTCTCACCACAAACGCTCACAAGAGGAATTTAATATTTATTTTTAATATTCAAGTAATATTGTAAGTATAATGTTTGATTAAGCATTCTTGTTCATTTAAATAATTCATAATGATTATGTGCATGAAGTACGTGAAAGGGATATGTCATCATGCCACCACAGCATACGTACACACCTAGCTTAAAGTAAAAACAAATTTAGAGTTGCATTCCTGACTCCTTGGTTTTCTTTCAATATATTTTTACGCATTGGAGTTATCAAACGGAACAGTGGTCACACCATTGATGCACAAGGGCTACCCAAGTGTGCTGAGAAAATTCAAGCAGTAGTGGATGCTCCAAGGCCAAAGGACGTATCACAATTGCGGTCATTTGTAGGATTTGTCAACTACTATAACAGGTCCCTGCCAAAACCAGCTACTCTGCTCCATTCCTTGAACTCATTACTACAGCTCGGAAAGAAATGACAATGGACAAAACTGTGTGAGGTGCCCTTCTAAAAGGTAAGGAAGAGGGGATGGCAGACACTGTACTCATACATTATGATCCACGTCATCCAGTGAAGCTTGTCATGCATTATTCAGGATGCTAACATGTCCAGACGGAAGGTGCCCGGAGCCTCTTCCTGCAGCCCCAGAGCCAACTTCTACAACCACCATGGCAGAGGCCCAAGAACCTGAGATAGTTTCCCAGACACAACTCTCACCTGCCAAGCAGAATGACCTCCCTTTCTAAGGAAAGATGTTATACCACAAAAGTCAGAGAGCCTCCACAGCAATTAAATCTGAGTGGGTCAAGTTGCAATTCACTATTTATGAATGCCCATATCATAGTTGAATTATGTGAAATACATTGGGTTTATCAGATGCATGGAGAGAGGGAGCTTGCTACATGGGCAACAGCTTGCTCTCCATATCGTTCCATCCATGCTTGCGTATCCAGACGGCTAGGATGCAATATCCATGGTTGACCCTGACCACCAGAAAATATAAGTGAATATAAGTTGAGATGCATTCTATATTGAATTAGAGTTCATAGCTGAGCAGGGAGAAGTGTTGTGTATTTAATACTTCAGTTATACTTGAGTGATAATATAAGTATATTGTTTGATTATGTACAAAGTACATGAATGGCATATGTCATCACACTACCTTGCTTAAAGTAAAAACAAACTAAAACTTGCATTCCCAGCTTTCTTGTTTTCCTTTCAATTAGCTTTCATGTTTTATAGTTACAAATCATAACACCTTGTCTCCCTCCTCGCCCTTACTCTCAGTGCTATTACAGGTTGAGTACCCTTATCCGAAATGCTTGGCACCAGAAGCGTTTTGGTTTGGGATTTATTTTGGATTTTGGAATATATAATGACGGTAGCTTGGGATCATCATCATTTGCGACCCTGAATTTATGTGCTACTGGTCAACAGTCTTCCCGCCCACAATACTCCGAGCTCCACATTCTCCCACATGATGTAAGCCAGGTGGGAAAACATGGGAAGAACTTATGCCAGAAGCCTTAAAATTCATAGTCAAGTAAACTCAGAATGAAACTTTGGACATAATGTTGTCTAACATTATGATGTGTGTACATTTTAGTTTGCATTTTTAAGTGATTTAAAATGGGTTGGCAACTGGCAAAGCTCCTTACCCACTCTGGTAATGCATATTTATAAATGGTGTCGATGTATGTGGAGGACTTAATACAACATTTATTTGCATCAAACTTAAGAAGGCCCTTCAGGATCTAAGCAAGTCCTCTCTCTTCCAAACTCCAGAAGATGCAAGCCAACCCATCCAATTTTTCCAGATATTTGCAATGGAAAGAGACTCCAGAAAGCCTCTGAATGTGCCTTTATCAAGTATTAACTATAATTATTAACAACTCTTCCAAGAAAATGTATTACAGGATTTAAAAATGCAACATGCTACCTATGTAGAATCTTCCTTTAATAAATCTTGCCATTCAGTGATTTATTACCGGATTCATCTGCTTCCCAGTGACAGGTACAAGATGAGTTTACCAAAGAAAGTATGTGGAACACTTAGCTCGTCACTGCCAGATGGTAACAGGAGACCAAGCTAATTACTGTTTCTTTTGTCAACAGCCAGGATTGCCTGATATGACAGTGCAGCAGGCAATGTGCACAGTCCCTGCAGTCTCCTACTCACTCTCTGTGTCCAAAAGTGAAACATTCATACCATCCACTTTACAAGGATTAAATCTTGAGTGAAAGCCACCCGGATTATAATCCAAGGTCCTGTGACTCCCAGTCAAATTAATTACTGAAAGCCATATCCTTGAAAGCAGAGATAGAGGAATGATGATAAAAGTGTGAAGGCACCATTAATCTCACAAGAATGAATCTCACTCCCGTGGAGCTCTGTCTGCTTTACCTGCCTCATTACAAGGTTCACTCCTTTAATATGTCTTTCCATCAACCTCGACAAAATCAGTAATCCTGACTCAGGTATTATTTAAGTTAATGTATTAATCCAATTCCATTGGATGGATTGCCAAAAGTATTTGGTGACAAGAGATTCCTCGTTTTATCATTTTCCCTTATTTTACAAATTACATTTGGGAATTTAATCCGTGGTCTGAATACCCTCTAGACTCTGATTATGAGAAAAACACAATTTGAAATTGTGATCACATCTCTAACAACATTAGCCAGACTTGGTGTTAAAGATTTAGTCAGCAGCAAAGAATCAATTCTAGAATAAATTGCATGTGCCAAGGGGTAAAATGAATAGTAATTTTCACACATCAGAAGTTGATAAAGCCTATTTTTCTAATCATTTCCCAGGAGGCTTAAGACTCGGTTTTGTAATTTACCTGGATATCCTGCCCAATAAGAGTCCAGATCAAGTAACAGGAAAATTTTCCAGTGAAATGGTGTCCTGTTTTTCTCAAGGATCACTGCCTTGAGTAGACTGTACACTACTGATCCTTAAAAGTAATTGTATAACATATAGAGTAAAGTCATTCCTTAAAAAACAATAGAAAGTCTGCAGATGCTGGAAATCCAACCAACACACACAAAATGCTGGAGGAACTCAGCAGGCCAGGCAGCATCTACGGAAAAGAGTAAACAGCTGACATTTCAGGCTGAGATCCTTCTGCAGGCCTGAGAAGGAAGGGGGAAGATGCCAGAAGAAAAAGATTCTTCTCCCTGAGAAGGAAGGTGAAGATGATAGGTGAAGCCAGGTGGGTGGGCTCAAGAAGAGAGAATGTGATAGGTGAGGAGAGTGGACCAAAGGAGAAAGGGGAGGAGAGGATCCAGGGGAAGTAATAAGTGGGTGACAAGAATTAAAAAGTAAGAATGGGCAATAGAGGACGGGGGTGGGAATGGATTTACCGGAAGGACAATTTGACATTCTTGCCATCATGTTGCAGGGTACCCAAACAGAATATAAGATGTTGCCTCCATATCTGCTGCCTGACTTGTTGAGTTATTCCAATGATTTATTTCCATTCCCTTCAATATGACAGTGACCAATAGCTGTAACTCATTGAGCTGTAGGCTAGTCTATTCTCTCTATAATTAATATACAATGCCTTTGTATTCTGAAAGTCAGAGTATAGGAGAAAGAGGAGGTATTGCTGAAACAGAAAACCCGTAGAAAACTGTGGGCAAAGAACCAAAAGATAAATGGATTATCATTGGAAAGTAAACATAATGAGCACAGGAAGTGGGATGTTGTGCTGAAGTTGTATAAGTTGTTGGTGAGACCTAATTTGGAGTATCATGTGCATTTCTGGTTGCCTACCTACAGGAAAGATATCAATAAGATTGAAAGAATGCAGAGAAAATTTACAATGTTGTTGTCAGGACATGAGGACCTAAGTTATGGGGAAAGATTGTAGAGGCTAGGACTTTATACTCCAGACCATAGGGGAACAAAGGGAGATTTGATAAAAGTATTTAAAATTATGAGGGGCATAGATAGGATAAATGGAAGCAGACCTTTTTTTAGAACTAGAGGTCATGGTTTAGGGGTGAAAGGTGAAATGTTTAAGAGGAACATGAGGGGGACCTTTCTCAGTCAGATGATCGTCAGAGTGTGGAATGAACTGCCAGTGGACGTGGTGAATGGGATTCAATTTCAACATTTAAGGAAGAGTTGGATAGGGAAGAGTATGAAGAACTATGGTCCGTGTGCAAGTGGATGGAACTAGGCAGAATAATAGTTCAGTATGAACTAAGTGGACCAAAGGGTCTGGTTCTGTGCTGTAACATTCTATGACTGTATAACTCTATAATTGTGTCTGCTATGCCTCCTGAAGAAAAACATAAGCTAAAGATCAAATAGATTTTAAATCGGTAGATTTGTCACTAGAACCTTGAAAATGGTATCCATCTCAAAATAGAGTTAATTTGGTGAGTTGATTGATATGCCAATGGAGCCTCCAGCCAAAGACAGTTGAGTTTAGGCAAGGATTGCTCCAACAATGTGATATTCTGTTGCACTGTGAAAGTGATTAGAAACTGCCTTGCTTTTCCGTGCAAAGTTTTTGTTTGCTGGAAATATAAAGCAACTCATTTAAAGAAATGTTCAAGCATTTGAAATTTGATAATAAAACTCTAGCCAATTTGTAAATATGAATTTTCTGAACTGAAATCAATTCTTAATCATTCGAAAATAGTACTCTTTTCTCTGAGACTTACAGTTTTGGCTGCTATCCAAATGTCATTGACATTGGCTCCAAATGAAGAAGCAATGGGTAGAAACCAAGTTGTGATGACAGCCATAGACATTTTAATGTAGACCAACGGAGGCTGCAGAAGGATGTAAACTCAGCCAGCTCCATCCTCACTATAGTTTTGGAAATTTTCACAAGGCTAAAGACCCTCGCCATCTGGAATTTGCCATCTTCTCATTACTACCATTGGAGACGAGATACAGGAGCCTGAAGACACATACTCAATGCTTAAAGAACAGTTTCTTCCCCTGCACTTTGAGGTTTGTGAACACTCCTTGAACTCATGAACACTACCTTGTTATTTGTCTTTTGCACTATTTATATATTTTCGTAACTTAGAGTAATGTTTATATCTTGTACCAATGCCACAAAACAACAAATTTCACAATACAGTATTTTTTGTCAAGAATAATAAACCTGATTCTAATTCACATTTTAATTTTAATGGAACATTGATTGACATGTTGTACCTCATCCTGTTGGTTAACTGTTAACCTAGAAGAGCTTGAGTAATGATGGTTTCGTGGTATTACTCCATGGACATGCTATGAACACTCTGAATTGGAGGATAATTTTGAAGCAATAAGTGGCCAATTTATCTTTCAAGTCTCTCATGATTTTGCATCTGCTGTGCATTTCTGGTTTCCATAAGCTGCTGATAAAATATCTGGGTATGATCAAAGATACAGATTAATTAGAACAATGAAGTCAAAATACTAGACAGAAACTTCAAGAAATAATGTATGATTTGTCTGAATAGATAGTCGAAGGGGAAAGTAGCCTGAGTGAGCTGAAGTGCTTGCTTCTGTGCTCCAAGTCAATTTGACTATAGGTTGTAATGGCAAGAATTTCAATGTTTACTGGAGAAGAGATACCCAGAAATAAAATTGGCCAGAATCATACTTGCCAAATGGGAATGGTTAAGTTTGCTAGAAACATAGAAAACTTACAGCACAATACAGGCCTTTCGGCCCACAATGCTGTGCCGAACACGTACTTACTTTAGAAATTAGCTAGGGTTACCTATAGCCCTCTGTTTTTCCAAGCTCCATTTACCTATCCAGGAATCTCTTAAAAGGCCCTATCATATCGGCCTCCACTGCCGCGCCTGGCACTCACCACTCTCTGCGTAAAACAAATACCCCTGATATCTCCTCTGTACCTACTTCCAAGTACCTTAAAACTGTGCCCTCTTGTGTTAGCCTTGTTGGTGGCCAGCATATGATTTCAGAAGTTCCTCAGGATAATGTCCTAATCCCAACCATTTCCCACTGCTTCATCAACATCAGATCAACATCTTCACTGATTCCTGAGGGTCATTGGCTCAGCAACTCCCACATCAGGAAGAATGAAAGTCAGCAACGTACCCACTTTATATGCGCTGCACGGTTAAAGGGAACTAGTGAGTCAGCTGTGAAATGTAGTCAACACTTCTAGCAGGCAAAATGCTCTACAGGATGTTGATAATTTAGTCTCCATTTACATGGGCTTGACCTCAAGAACAAAAAGCTTTTGGAGAAGTTGAAGGCTGCTTGAATGTGACTTAAAGGAATGGTCCTTATCCATACTACTACCAGGCAGTTGATCATTGAATCTGTCTATGGAGATTCCTCTAATGAGCCAGATAGCTCCATGCTTTCCGAATAACATAACTTTCATTCTTTAGAGGTGTCCAGACAACTCCAGTGTCTCCCTTACATGCCTACCTTAAATGACTTTGATGCCTAAGTGTCCTTTAGTCACAGGCTCGTGCTTTGGTCCTGCCACTTAGGTCCAGGTGGCAATATTAATCATTGAAAACTGTCATAAAAGCTCTGATCATAAAATACACATAACGAATATAGTGACCTACTGAGGGTCAGTGGGTTCTTGGTGTACAAGTCCAAGGATCCCTGAACATGACAGCACAGGTAGAAAAGATGGTGAAGAAAGTTTATGTGACACCACCTTTCACTGACCAGGACACAGAATATAAGAGCTGGGAAGTTAGGATGCAGCTTTATAGGCCACAATTAGAATACTATCTGAAGTTCTGCTTGCAGACCCATACATAGGATCTAACTGCACTGGATAGGGTACAGAGCAGATTCACTGGGATATTGCCTGGACTCAAATACAGTGGTTGCTGATTTGTTGCGATGCATTGGGAGCAGTACATTTGGTCCAATTAAGTGGCTGCCTCAACTAGCCAAAGCTTTCATGGAAATAGTTAAAAGACATAAGAAAGACAAACTACTGTTTAATTGAGTAACAAATTGTGCACTTGAATAAAATACAGAACAAATTATAACAGTACAAATGCTACTACGATATTATAAAACTGTGTATTAGTTCCAAATAGTTATCGATAGAGGAATTCATCCAGTGTAGTTCTTTTAATTAACTGTAAGTGAACAACATCAGCTTAGCACAGATAATTGACTATCTTCATTACCTTCCTGCATAAAGCCAGAATAAAAAACAAAATGATCAAAAGTCATTGCTTTTTGAATGGGCATCTGTCAGCCGAAATAGTAACATAACACAAATACACACCACTGACACCATTTAAAAACAGTTTGCTCTCTGATGTCTAAAATCCATTTCTAGTATCTCCTAAGCCTGTATGCTTGAAACCACAACAAGCAAAACAGTTCTGAATTGTCTTACTGCTTACTTCTTGCCAATTATCTGTGACAAAAATCACTGCTTTTTGAACACAGACACATGCATAGAAACATAGAAAACCTACAGCACAATACAGGCCCCTCGGCCCACAAAGCTGTGCCGAACATGTCCTTACCTTAGAAATTACTTAGGGTCGCCCATAGCCCTTTATTTTTCTGAGCTCCATGTACCTATCCAGGAGTCTCTTAAAAGACCCTATCGTATCCACCTCCACCACCATTGCCAGCAGCCTATTACACGCACCCACCACTCTCTGCGTAAGAAACTTACCCCTGATATCTCCTCTGTACCTGCTTCCAAGCACCTTAAAACTGTGCCATCTCATGTTAGCCATTTCAGCCCTGGGAAAAAGCCTCTGGCTATCCACATGATCAATGTCTCTCATCATCTTAGACACTCTATCAGGTCACCTCTCATCCTCCGTTGCTCCAAGGAGAAAGGGCCAAGTTCACTCAACCTGTTCTCATAAGGCATGCTCCCCAATCCAGGCAACATCCTGTAAATCTCCTCTGCACCCTTTCTACATCCACATCCTTCCTCTAGTGAAGCGACCAGAACTGAGCACAGCACTCTAAGTGGGGTCTGATCAGGCTCCTATATAGCTGTAACATTAACTCTTGGCTCCTAAACTCAATCCCATGGTTGGTGAAGGCCAATACACCTTATGCCTTCTTAACCACAGAGTCAACCTGTGCAGCAGCTTTGAGTGTCCTATGGACTCAGACCCCAAGATCCCTCTGATCCTCCACACTGCCAAGAGTCTTACCATTAATACTATATTCTGCCATCATATTTGACCTACCAAAATGAACACTTATCTGGTTGAACTCCATCTGCCACTTCTCAGCCCAGTTTTGCATCCTATCAATGTCCCACTGTAACCACTGACAGCCCTCCACACTATCCATAACACCCCCAACCTTTGTGTCTTCACCTTTTCTAACCCATCCCTTCACTTCCTCACCCAGGTCATTTATAAAAATCACGAAGAGTAGGGGTCCCAGAACAGATCCCTGAGGCACCCCACTGGTGACCAACCTCCATGCAGAATATGACCCGTCTACAACTGCCCTTTGCCTTCCGTGGGCAAGCCAGTTCTGAATCCACAAAACAATGTCCCCTTGGATCCCATGCATCCTTACTTTCTCAATAGCCTTGCATGGGGCATCTTGTCAACCTAATACAACTGAAGCTGTTTAAAAACTGTTTGTTCTAAGCACAGTGTAGAGTCTTAACGGCCACACAAGTTCACAGAGTGATGTTATAAGCTGTTCAGTAACAGTCACTTGTCTCAATTAAGTGGCATAGTGTCCCACAAAGGGAATTCCAGCTAGTTCCTCGATTAGTTGTTGTTCTTTAAGAATTATCCCAAAAGATTTGTTCCATTTTTAATTGGAAGGCTGAAGAGGGATAACAATATATGTTTCTTCTGCGAGTACTATGTACATGAGCTACAGCTTTGTAGTATTGTGTAAGCATCAGTGAAATAGCACATGACTACATTGGAGTTGTAAGTGCACCTACAATCGGCCAGAAATATCCATCTGACAACTCAGAGTTAGCAAACTAGCAGCAAATGCTTCTGCCAATATTAAAGCTAGTTTACAGAACATTTGAGATATAGTCACACAAGAAAATGATTGTTGTGTGGTCATTTTTACTAGCATCTGTGTCTTCCACTTTTTGAGCATTTGGGATACAGTCTCCAAGACTATAATTTTGGTGTCAGAAGTAAACCTTTCCAATAAGGTTTAATGAAATGCTTAGCGGAGTTATCCGATACAAGAATCCAGTCACAGGTCCACGTGTGTCATGATGAAGCAACAGGTAATGCTGCTGCCTCAGCACTCCAGGATCCGGGCTGGAACTGGCCTTACATGGAGTCTGTTTGGAAACGCTGCATATTCTCCATGTGGCCACATGGGTTTCTATCAGCGTCTTTGGTTTCCGCCCATATCACAAACTTGCTGATAGGTGGGTTAATTCACTACTGAAAATAACCCTCACTTAACTCCCCACCAGCCTCCACATCCAGCACATAATTCTCTGAAACATCTACCCACCACAAGCATATCATTTCCTTCCCCCCCCCACCCAACTTTCTGCTTTCAGCAAGGATCAGTCCCTATGTAACTCCCTTGCCCATCTGTCCCTCCCCACTGATTTTCCTCCTGGCACTTATCCTTGCAAGCAGACCAAGTGCTGACACTTCACCTGTCAGTCTGTTGGGGTCATTCATATACTGTGTCCGGTGCTCCCGGTGTAGCCTCCTGAATACTGGTGAGACCCGACATAGATTGAGAGACCACTTTGGCAAGCACCTATGCTCCATCTGCCAGAAAAAGTTGGATCTCCTAATGGCCACCCATTTTAAATCCACTTCCCATTCCTATTCCAATATGTCCATCCATGGCCTCCTCCATTATATTCCGTTTGGGTAGCTTCCAACCTGATGGCACGAACATCAATTTCTCAAAGTTCTGGTAACCACCCCCCACCCCATCTCTCCTTCACCATTTCCCATCCCCTTTCCCCTCTCTCACCTTATCTCTTTGCCCACCCATTGCCTCTCACTGGTGCTCCTCCCCAACTTTAATTCTTCCATGGCCTTCTGTCTCTCTCACCAATCAATTTCTCACCTCTTTACTTCATCCCTCCCCCTTTAGGCTTCATCTATCACCTTGTTTTTCTCACTCCCCTTCCCCCACCTTTTAAATCTACTCCTCAGCTTTTTTTCTGCAGTTCTGCTGAAGGTTTTCGGCTTGAAACAGCAACTGTATTCTTTTCCATAGATGCTGACCAGCCTGATAAGTTCCTCCAGCATCTTGTGTGGATAACCCTTCAGTTAACAGTTTACAGGAATATTAGCAGGGAAATAAGGGAGGACCTCATTCAAATCTACCCAATATTGAAAGGCCGAGGGAGATTAGACATGACAGTGATGTTTCAAAGCCTCAGAATAGAGGGATGTCAGTTCAGAACAGAGTGAGGAGGAACTTCCTTAGATGGAGAATGATGAATCGATGGTATTTATTGCCTCAGACAGCTGTGAAGGCCAAGTCATTGGGCATATCTAAAGCAGACGTTAATAGGTTCTTGTTTTGTAAGGGCTCAAAGGTTACAAAGAGAAGACAGGAGAATGGGGTTGAGAGGGGAAGTAAATCAGCCATGATCGAAAGGCAGAGCAGCTCAAAGGGCCAAATGACTGGATTCTGCTCCTGTGTCTTACGCAAGATGAAATGATGGGAATGCTCTGAGAGCTGGTAGAGGCTTGATAATCCAAGTGATCTCCATACACATGAGGAAATTTAAGAAAAAATGTTAAAAGTTATAAGGGAAGAGATCTCAAGGTCATAAGTGCAGCAAACCTAAATTAAGAGTAAGCTTAAGTTGAGAAATAAGCGTAAATGTATTAAGTCCAAGTTGGGCTTATCCTCAAATTGAACAGATGTGCAAACATACATAGTAAGCCATAATCAAGGTTAAACAACAGATGTTGATTAAAATTGGAAAGATTAAATGATGTTAAACTAGGACAACATCACAGATACATTAAACATGTCTCAACGATCTTTGAACAACAAATTGACAATCTACAGAAACATAATTAATGAAGGGAATAATTGAGAACAAACAAAATAAATACTTTAAGTATTGAAGTATGAAGTACGGGTGAATTTTAAACATTTTCTAAATAAACCTTGTAAGATATTTCTTGGCCAAAGCAAAGTTTGCATTATTTAATAGATCAAAGACTATATCATCAGTATGTAGAATTAATCAAGTTTTGGATTGGCACAAAGAGATGGAGAGCATAATGTCAAGAGAATATCCATCTTCTGACCTGCTATTGCAGTCACAGTGCTAGTGTTGCAGGTCTACTTGAGCTTCTGTTCTGTAGAGATGGTGGAGACATAAAGGTGGACACTTCATTGAACATCAAGACAGGCAGACTGAGGAGGGGCAAAAAGGATCAGCCATGATTGAATGGTGGAGTAGACTCGATGGGCCAACTGGCCTAATTCTGTTCCTATATCTTATGGTTTAAAAGAGAGGGACACCACACAAGGCAGAGAGGCCTACCTGCCTGCCACAGTGAGCCACACAGCGATAGGCCACGTCTTCTATAGGGGTGATCAAAAGAAAGGCAGTTGGCGCTGAATTCTTGCTCGCCACACGCATTCGTCTTGATGTCTCAATCTTCCTTGACAATTCAGTCGGCGATTTAGTGGATGCCCTAATCAGTGAAATGGAGTCAAACATTGGCTCATGCCCCATCTCGAAGTTTCTTCGCATCAAGTCCATCCATTTATGCGCTCGCTTCCGGAATCCTCTCAGAGACATCAAAGCGCTGGATCACTCAAACGATCTCCAAACTGTAAATCATAGGCTCTAGCAGTCCCAGAAGCACAGTTAAGGTGAAAACAGATGTAAAAGAAATTTTATAAACAAGACGTTTTTGTAAGCTACCTGGAAAATGTCGACCGACGGAGTGTTGTAGGCAGGTGCAATTTTGACCGGGCACTGATGATGAGTTAATCACATGGGCTGAAGGCAGGTTTCTATAATGGGGAAGCTGAGCTAGATCATCTTTAGTAGTGACTTATGTCTTCTGTATGGACATCATGACCTGGTTTGCATAGTGACTTTTCTTATGCATCTATTTGCAAGAAGAAACAATGAATTCCTGTCTGGTTGTCTAGACTATTTATTTCTCCTTCACTCAACAGAAAGATGGAACATCTTCTGTCATGGGAGCCTTCATCACCTTCTCCTTCATCATCTTTACCCAGCTGCTCCTTTCTCTGCACCCTCTTGCTCGAATAGATAGACAGACAGACAGACAGATAGATATTTGATTGATCACAAAGGAAATACAAATACTAGAAGAGAAGTAAGAAAGACTAAAATATATGTTACCTTAAAAATAAGATGTACGAGATTTACAAGTCAAAGCTTACCAGATTTTCTATCTGCAGTTCCTCAGGAAGTGAAATGCCCTGTTGAGTTTTCTGTCTTATAACTCTGTGATTTACATTAGAGTGAGTTTTCAGTACCCTTTGGGTATACACTGATAGAGGCAACAATTAGGTGTGAGAATCACATTTGAAAATCACATTTCTTTAAATTAGTGAAATTTTCTGTTGTGATTCTCAAACTTGCTCTTCATCGCACCTCCTCCTAGATGTTTCCATGCACATTGAAGGTAGCCCTTATTCTTGACAATGCATCCCCAGCTCAGTGCTGATGATGTTAGGGAGTGTGGACTCCTTCAGGATAAAGGCGTTGAGCAAGCTACTAGGATATGTAGTATTCATAAACACGAGAAAGTCTACGGAAATCGAAAGCAACACACACAAAATGCTGGAGGAACTCAGCAAGTCAGGAACTATCTATGGAAGTGAATAGATATTCAACATTTTAGGTCAAGACCCTTCTTTTATTTACCATCATAAAATTTTTCTCGTGTCCTTTGTTAAACTGGACACAAGAAGTGGAAATGTTTATTTATGATAAAGGGGTATATGTTACTGAGGAAGCCCTTACTGAAGTATAAATGTAGTCAACCATTGTGTGTACTTTTGAGAAGACAGCAATTCTGGCAGTGTTCAGTAATTGAGGTATCACTTACTCCTCACTGAAATCACAAAGCGTTCACGTTCCTCTATGAGGGTAGATTCTATCTAATGCTGCACTTAGCAGCCTGCTGAGAAAATTCAGATAACAGCAGCAGCCACCAGAAATGATCTGTTATCCATGAAATTGACAGTTACTTTGGCTTTCGCTTCCACAGAACAAGTAGGCACGAGAATGTTCCTGAATGCTGTCCACAGAGTGTCACGTACCTGCTTTTCTTTTTGACCCTAAACAACAGTTTTCACTGAAGAAGTTCAGGTACAAAATGGTACCTGTAGAAACTCCCTTTGTTGAGGGACTTTGAATCAGAATCAGGATCAGTTTTAATATCAATGACATATGTCTTGGCAGCAGCGGTACAATACATAATAATGAAAAATAACTGTGAATACAGTAAGTATATATATATATTTCCCATTAGCAAAGTCTCCTTCTAAGTCATGGGTATAGCTCAATCTGCAGTTCAATTTCCTGACTATCATTGTCTGGAACTTTGAGCTCCAATCTATGTTGATATCAGCAAAAGTGTGCCTGGTGTGGTCTCAGCGGGGATGTGACTGGGAACACACCAGTTACACTGACACAAGAGATTTTGCAGATTCTGGAACTCAGGAGTACACACACAATATGCCGGAGGAATTCAGCAGGTCATGAAGAATTATGAAGCGTTTTGACCTGAAACTCCGGCTGTTTATTCCTTTCCTTAGATGCTGCCGCACCTGCTGAGTTCCTAAAGCGTTTTGTGTCTGTTACTCAGGCACACTGACAATGGTTGCAACCAAGGCTCTTTAATCTAATTTTACAACAGCCACAATTTCATTTGGAAATAATCTCTAATATCTTTACAATGGATAAGGTTGATCTTGGCCTGCACATTCTACACACAGGTGGAATCTTTTTTGTGATTTTACTTTATTTAAAATGTTTTAACCATTTTCAAATGATTTAGTATTTCTATGCTTCTACAATTTGTTTAAAAGTACTGGTTGTTTATTTGTATGTGGTAGTTTTGGATGCATCAGAATGCAGACATTTAAAAAACTGGCACCTTTGAGAGACAAACAGGGTGTAGCAGTAGACAAAGCTGCTGTTCTGTGTCCAGTGATCTGGGTTCATATGTGATCACCATTGCTGTTCGTGTGGAGTTTGCATGTTGTCCTTGTGACCATATGAGTTGTTTCTGGGTGCTCCAGTTATCTACCATATCACCAAGACATTCAAGTCTGTAAGCTGATTGGCTATTTTTAATTGCCCCGGTGTAAGGGTGAGTGGTAGAATCAGGAGGATCAGGTGAATGAAAAATGGGATTAGCTTAAATGGGTGCCTGATGATTGGCACAGGCTTATTGGGCCAAAGGACGTGTATGAATTTTCACCAGGCACATGGCTTTACTTTCTGCCAAAATTTTGTTTGTGTAATGAGTTCTTCAGGCCCGTGCAGGGCACCAGAAAGTGTTGGGCTCCAAGGTTTTTAGAGCACCTGAGTTAGTTAATTGTTGTTTAATGAAAGTCATTAATCATTTAGAGTTTATCGTGTTTTTCTCAAGTGACTTGCTCTTTGTAATGTTGTCTCCTGGTGACTTCTGCAAAGCTTGTTAAGTTTACTTTGATAAGCTCAGAGATTCTGTCTTACTTGTAATATTTAACCCTGGGGTTCCCAACTTGGGACCCTGGATCCCCCTGCTTAACGGTATTGGCCCATGGCATAAAAAAGATTGGGAACACCTGACTTAAATGAATGCCTGAATACCGCTAATCGCAGGGTCCTAGTTTAGAGAATGTTATGTCTCACAATATCGCTTGGCCCAGCCACTGATTTTTTTTTGGAATTATTAAGAATCAACTTTCACCATTGTCTCTACATCAGAATAATTCTTTTCCTTTGCATTTGGGTTCAAATTTTGCCAGCTCACTTGGCGACAGTTTGGCCATTGTATGTGTGAGGCTTGTTCCAGCTCAGCCACATGACAGAATTGAATTGTGTGAGGTTATGACTCTGCCCTGAGTCTCACCAAGCAAGTAGTGGGTGCTTACTTCCATCATGTTCAAGTCTTCTGGATGGAGATCAGTGAACGACCTCAGAGTGGAAGTGGTGAGACGTTTTAATAGTTTTGGACTGTGATAACGACGTCTTGCATCGCAGCTGCAACTCCGATATTGCTTGTCACAAGGGCATGTGTGAGCTGTAATCTTTGCTAAATAGCTGAACAAATAGTACAAGAACATGATGAAAAGGATAACCTTTCCAAACCTAATAAAAATTGTCATTAGTTGGTTGATTCATGAAGTAGAAATACAAAGGTCACGATGTGATCCTCATTAAACAGATGCACTGGTAGAAAATTAACAAATCTTAAGTCGAAAAATCACTTGGCCAAAGGCAAAACCCTGATGATCTATAAGTAGAAAGAAACTGAAGGTGGATAATAATTTTGCATTCAGTTTTACATAAAATCATTCTGTGAAGAATGCATTATATTTCCAATCAAAAATCAATGTCCTTAATGGTGATTTGTCACAGGAAATGAGAAAATCTAGCACTGAACGATCTGTGATGTGTAACATGAATTCAAAGATCTATGGCATAGTGCACTGACAGATGAACATGTTGCCCATGTCAAAAACTTGTCAAATATTCATTCTGTGTGATACTATATTGTGCAAGATGCTATAATGCAGTTTAAGGCTTATCAGAACTTTGCAAATGCACCATCTACAAAGCCATATATATTCTTCCTGAGACAACTTCCACACTCTGCTTTCTTCAGATGAAAGCTGACATTTCGTAAGCCATATAATTAGAGTCATTGAGTAACACAGCATAGAAACAGGCCATTCAGCCCATTCCAAACACTGCATCCTCGCTTAATTGAGGCTACTGGATTTTAATTATCACTGCACATGGACTTCTCTCTCTTAGTCAAGAGTTCATGGCTTCCCATAATCTGAAAAATGTTATGGCAGAAATTTCATACTTTCCATAAAACCCCTCTTTACGCAAACATAACCAAGAAGTTAACATGTTAAATTTTAAATGCAAGTATTGCCTTTGGTAAAATAGCAGAGAAAGGAACTTGATACAAATGCATATGAGAGCACTTCCAGGATTATACAGCTGACTTCTAACAGTCCACATAAAAATCTAATAGATCTCCTGAGACTTTCCAGAGAATTGTTTGCAGTAGTGCCAGAACACATCTTACTAAGAACAATTGACAGATCTATAACAGTATAAGTCTAACACACACAAAAAGCTATAGGAACTTAGCAAGTCAGGCAGCATCTATGGAAGAGAGTGAAAGGTCAATGCTTTGAGCTGGGACTCTTCACCAGGACTGGAAATGAAGGGAAAGAAGCTATAATAAAAATGTAGGGGGAAGCGAAAGAATGTAAGCTAATAGGTGATAGGTGATACCAGGTGAGGGGTAAGTTGGTTAGGTAGGGAGGAGGAATAAAGTTACAAGCTGCAAGGTGATCAAGGGCTGAAGTAGAATCTAAAAGGAGAAGACAGTGAGCCTTGGAAGAAAGGGATGGATCAGGGAACCAAAGGGCATTGATGGTAGGTGAGGAGAAGAGAAGGGGTGAGAGGGTAATCAGAAGCACCTTGGAAGAAAGGGAAGGAGATGGGAAATCAAAGGGAGTTGATGGGCAGGTGAGGAGAACAAAAGGGGTGAGAGGGTAATCAGAAAGGGGAAAGGAAAACGAGAGAAGAGGGAGGGGGGAGTAATTCCAGAGGTCAGAGAAATTGATGTTTCAGCGACAGGTTACTATCGATGCAATGCTCCTCAGACAGGATGAAGAGGTCAATACTCCCCAATGCTATTAGGCTTTACAATTCAACCGCCAGGACTTAAGAACTTTTTAAAAGCTATTATAAATGCTTTTTGAGATATTGATTTAGATGCATATCATTTTTTTTTACTGAGTTAAGTATTGTATGTAATTAGTTTTGCTACAACAAGTGTATGGGACATTGGAAAAAAAGTTGAATTTCCCCATGGGGATGAATAAAGTATCTATCTATCTATCTATCTGGTTGGAGGCTACCCAGATGGAATATGAGGCACTGTTCCTCCAATCTGAATTTGGCCTGATCGTGGCACCAGAAGAGGTCATCATCAAGCATGTAAGAATGGGAATAGGAAGTCAAATTAAAATAGGTAACCATCAGGAGATCCTGCCTTTTGTGGTGGACAGAACAAAGGTGTGAGGAGATCAGAGTATAAGACTGGGCTCTCCTGGACAAGAGAACCTGTGCAAGGTTTCTAAATTTACCTAGTCCTATTCCAACTGCATTCTTCACAACATTTCAAAATTATTTGAAAAAATATTGATGCTTCCTTTTAAATTGTTCAGAATTGAATTCATCTATGTACTTTATTAAATGTGCAAATCACATCCAAAAGCAAATATACCTGGAGTAAATTGCCCCAATAAATGAGGAAATCCTTGTAAGCATGAGCCATTAAGTCATGTTGATTAAGTCTCTGCCCTGAACTAGAGGAAGGTAAAGTTGTAACAAGGTTTCTGTAGGTGAACCGGCTGAAGGACCATTCCCAGATGTAATCATTCCAAGTGAGAAGTTGACTTAGGTGATCCATTCTCATTTCACTTGAGCAGCACTGAGTGCAAACCAAATGCAGTGCTCTTTTCCTCCAGTCCCACTAAGTTAAGGCTGTTGGGAAGGCCTACAACATTAGCTGTGCTTAGTTGTACAAAAAGTAGGAGTACATTGTGCAAGGGTTATTGTTAGGTTCTTGGATTAATTTGTCTGTTCAATGATGGTTAGTGTCTCCGACACAACATCTGCTAGCCCTAGTAAGTGGCCAGTATCTCTTGGGGTAATTTATTGTGTTCGCTGCTCCCAACATGGGAACAACAAATGGAGTGATCCCATCAAAAAGTGGAAAGTGGGGGAAGGTAAACATGTGTTTGGTTGTAGGGTCCTTTGGAGATGGCAGAAGTTGTAGAGAATGATGTGTTAGATACGGAGGCTAATGGGGTGGTAGGTAAGGACAAGAGGTATTCTGTCACCGTTAAGGTGGCAGGAAGATGGGGTGAGCACAGGTGCCCGGGAAATAGAGGAGATGTAGGTGTGGACAGCATCAATGGTGGAGGAAAAGAAACTACCCTTCCTGGAAAGGAACAGATGTCGTGGAGACAAAGAAACTGAGACACAGAATAGCATTTTTACAGGAGACATGGTGGGAAGAGGTACGTCAAAATAGCCAGGGGAATCAGGGGATTCATGAAAGATGTTGATCAGCAATTTGTCTCCAGAGATAGAGACAGAGAGATTGAGAAAGAGGAGGGAGATGTCAGAAATAGACCAAGTGAGTATAAGGACATGGTGCAAGTTGGAGGTAAAATTTAAAAGAAAAATAACAAGCTTAGCATGGGTGCATGAAGCAGCACCAATGCAGTCATCAATGTAGTCGGGGAAGAGTCATGGACCATTACCAGAAAAGGCTGGAAGATAGACTATACATAAATAAAGACCAACAGATAACCAGTGTGCAAATCAAGACAAACTATTCAAAACTAATAATAAAACATGAGTTGTTGACTCCTTGAAAGTGAATCTGCATGTTGTTGAATCAGATCAGAGTTGAGGTGAGTGAAATTACCACACCCATTCAGGAGACTGATGTTTGAAGGATAGTAATTGTTCCAGAACCTGGTGGTGTGGATCCTAATTTTCTTGTATCTCCTTCCAGATGGTAATAGCAAGAAGAGATCATGTCCAGAATGGTGGATCGGCCTATACTTTGCACCTTCATGGGTCCACATGCATAAAAAGACCAGACCGGGGTAACTAAAGATAGATGGAAGTTCCCAGATATACTGAAGATTGATATCATTCCCACCTCCTCTGCACTTTCCCTCACCTTTAGAACAGCCTCTACAACAATCTGTGGCTGCCTTATGGTGAAGATACACAGAGCTGAGGTGAGGATGATATAAACTCAGCTCACCCTTCAGCACTGAATGTGCAATAGTCTAATCTGTATTTGAATTCTTCATAGCAGAACACACCACTGAGTGTACTATATGGAATCAAAGGCTGATACTTTAAAATTTGGCAGCACAGTGGGTTGTGAAGGCCATGCTATTGTGTATATTTAAAGGAGAGGCTGATCGATTCTTGATTCGTAAGGGTAGCAAAGGAAAGCAGGAAAATGGATTTGAGAAGAACAATAAAACAGCCATGATGGAATTGCAGAGCAAACCAAGATGGACCGAATGGCCTAATTCTACTTCTATGTCTTTTGGTCTGATGGTTTTACTATGCAAAATATGGAACAGCTCATTCCAGATCAGGTCTTTTGGCTTGGCTTCCTCAGTACTTGAGTCCTGTACCTATGCTTTTCGGCAAGGCCACAGCTGCTATTGACCTCAATCCTGAGCTGCCATTTAAATCTGATGTAAATTAATTAAAATATTAATATGAATTCAAATAAAGAAAGCAATCTACTTACTTCCACTTACCATTTCCATGTAGGTTGTCAACTCCATTCAAATGAATGAGACCACAGTGAATACACTTAGCTGAGGGTGTAAAGCTGAGATTCTGTACATTAAATATACTTGAACACCCAGCTCAAGACAATCCGACTTAGCATTAACCTCAACTTTTTCAAACAACCAGTTTTTCAAGTTAGGGGCGGACCTGACACCATCTCTGGCTTGAGAAACTGAGTTGATATTTCTAGTTGATGCAATGAAATAAAAATACAGAATGCTGAAGGAACTCAGTGGTTCAAGCAGCAACTAAGGAGGCAGAAGGTGTCAATTGATATTTCAGATCAAAACCCATTATCAACACCAATGTAGAATCTTGATCCAAAACTGAAAACTTCTAATGATTTGTATTTTTGTTCCAAATCACAGTTTCTTCTGTCTCGTCTGGAAATGATATTCCATGCTCTCAGTGAACAGATGCTATGCATCTCCAGTATTTTCTGTTTTTATACTAAACTTCACTTGAATTAAGGTGAGCCTCAGTATAAATTGAACTTTGTGGCCTTAAACGTAACTAATTCTAATTCTGTGCTACTACCTTGTTCATTGCATCCTATACCCATAACACTGATGGCGTCCTGGCCATGCAGAGGATCAAATCAGACTGGAACTAAATTACACTGAGTCGCTGCCTCTTTTTTCCCCCATCCCTTCTTATTTGTGAATGATTTAACGAGACATGGTAAAACAAAATGTGCTTATGTCAATTCTTTTCAGTCAGAAATTTCCAATATAAGCCCTGTCGTAAGTGTTTTGCAAGTCTGCTAAACCAGCAACACTAAAATATGATAACATGTGCCTCTGTAACAATCCACCCTTAACACCTCTCACCATTTTGTTTCATCAAGAAAATGATGTAAAGAGCTCTGGCCATGAGACATGGGGTAGAGTTGGAGTGTAACTTCTGACTCAGCTTTGACCATCCCTCCCAAGTTGACAGATATTTGAAAATCTCCAGCCACCGTGCTGGAATTTCTGGACTATAACGAAACAAGCTGAGTACCTTCAGCCCATTACACATCTGTGCCATGTCCACATTTCCATGTCATTTTTAAGAAAATAAATTAAGTCACTTTTAGGGATGATAAAATACAAGAGACAGAGTTGTTTTCACATCTGAAATTCAAAAAAAACTTCTGATTTTTAAAAATGTATTCAATCTCAAGACATTATAATGCAAAGGTGGTGATGGATCAGCATTTAGGAGAGAGATTGACTACCTGGCTGTGCGGTGCCATAGCAACAACCTCTCACTCAATGTCAGCAAGACCAAGGAGCTGATTATTGACTTCAGGAGAGGAAATTGGGGGTCCGTGAGCCAGTCCTCATCAGGACATAAGAGGTTGAGAGTGTGAGAAACATTAAATTCCTCTGCGTTGTTATTTCAGAGGATCTATCCTAGGCCCAGCAGGCGAGGGTCATTACGAAGAAAGCACAGCAGTGCCTCTCCATTATTAGAAGTTTTCAAAAATTTAGCATGTTGCCTAAAACTTCGACAAACTTCTATAGGTGTGCGGTGGAGAGAACATTGACTGGTTGCATTACAATCTGGTATGGAAACACCAATGCTCTTGAATGGAAAATCCTACAAAATGTAATGGATGTGGCCCAGTCTAGCAGAGGTAAAGCCCTCCCCACCATTCAGAACATCTCCAAGGAGTGCTGTCACAGGAAAGCTGCCTCCATCATCAAGGACCCCCACCACCCAGGCCATGCTCTCTTCTTGGTGCTGCCATCAACAAGGTGGTACAGGAGCCTCAGGACTCACACCACCAGGTTCTGGAACAGCTATTACCTCTCAAACATCAGACTCTTGAAGCAGAGGGGATGACTTCACTCAACTTGTCACTGAACTGTTCCCACAATCTATGGACTCGCTTTCATCTCATGTTCCTGATATTTATTTCTTATTTATTTATTATTAAATTTTTTAATTTGTATTTGCAAAATTTGCTGTCCTTTGCACACTGGTGGTTTGTCTGTCCTGTTGGGTGCAATCTTTCATTAATTCTATAGTGTTTCTTGAACTTACTGTGACTGCGCATATGAAAATGAATCTCACCCACCCCCCTTGGAAGTTTTCATGTTTTATTGTATTACAACATTGAATCACAGGGGATTTAATTTGGCTTTTCGGATACTGATCAACAGAAAGAGACTCCCTTGCATCAAAATGCAAACAGATCTCTACAAAGTGATCTAAATGAGTTATAATTATAAAACACAAAATAATTGATTGCATAAGTATTCATCCATCATCTTTAATATGACACCAAATCACCACTGGTACAGCCAATTGGTTTTAGAAGTCACATAATTAGTACAGTTAAGTCAATCATCAAGAAATGGAAAGAATATAGCGCAGCTGTAAATCTGCCTGGAGCTGGCCAACCTCAAAAACTATGTGACCGTTCAAGAAGAGGACTAGTGAGGGAGGCCAACAAGAGACCAATGACAGCTCTGGAGGAGTTACAAGCTTCAATGGCTGAGATGGGAGAAACTGCACAAACAACAACTGTTGCCTGGGTGCTTCACCAGTTGCAGCTTTATGGTAGAGTGGCAAAGAGAAAGCCACTGTTGAAAAAAACTCACATGAAATCTCAGCTAGAGTTTGCCAGAAGGCATGTGGGAGACTCTGAAGTCAGCTGGAAGAAGGATCTGTAGTCTGATTAAACCAAAACTGAGCTTTTTGGCCATCAGACTAAATGCTATATTTGGCGTAAGCTAAACACTGCACATCATCAAAAGCACACCATCCTTACCGTGAATCATGGTGTTGACTGCATCATGCCGTGAGGATGCTTCACTGCAGCAGGCCCTGGAAGGCTTGTGAAGGTAGAGGGTAAAACGAATACAACAAAATACAGGGAAATTCTGGAGAAAAACCTGATGCAGTCTGCAAGAGAGCTGCAACTTGGGAGAATATTTCTTTTCCAGCAAGACAATCACCCCAAGCATAAAACCAAAGCTACACAGAAATAGCTTAAAGATAATATAGTTGATGTCCTGGAGTGGTCGAGTCAGAGTCCAGACCTCAATCCAATTGAGAATTTGTGGCTGGACTTGACAAGAGCTGTTTACTCATGATCCCCATGCAATCTGACAGTATGAGTGATTCTGTAAAGAAAAATGGAGAAAAATTGTAGTGCCCAGATGTGCAAAGCTATCCAAGCCATGCTCTCTTATTGCTACTACCATTGGGAACTAGGTACAGAAGCCTTAGGTTCCACACCACGTGGTTCAGGAACCGTCACTGCTATACAACCATCAGGCATCTGAACTGGCGTGGATAACCATGGTCACTGCAACCCTGAACTGGTCCTACAACCTACAGACTCAATTTCTAGGCCTCAACAACTCATATTGTCAGTATTTTTTTTAATTTGCACAATTTGCCTTCTTTTGCGCATTAGTTGCCAGTCTTTGTTTATGCACAGTTTTTTGAAAATTCTATTGTATTTCTATATTTTCCTGTAAGTTGGGTGGTTAGGTGGAGATACCTCTCAACCAAAGGACGTGTCAGGCGCTCCTTCCTTCCACTAGCCTGCAGGTCACCCTTAGGTAAGTTGTAGTACCTGCTTAGCCCCCCCCCATACTTCAGACATAATGTTATAACAGAGAGGGGAAAACAACAAGGCATTCAACAAAATGGAGCTCTGGTTATGCAAGGGTTAATATATCAGCCGCCTGAAACAGAGACTGAGCAGATTGGCCCATCAGTTTTGCTCTGGTCAATCCATATTTGTGTTGACTACATAAGAAGTAGACAATTGAAGTGACAATAGCACTTCAACAAACATATAAATGCTGAATAGTAGTGTAACGCTTCTGCACTTTGAAAATAGGATATCATCTAACTTCTATGACCAACATTAGTACATCTGTGTATAGCAAACATCAAGCATCTTCAGGAGCTCATTTAAAATTCTGACTTGGCTTCCATCTTATACCATGCTCTTATATAGATATTATTCTGGGTTATTTATGGTGTTTGAGTGATTTCAGCAGTCAAAAGTGAATACAGTGTGGCGAGTTCCACTCCCACTGTGGAATTAGCAAGCAGCTACAATCACTTCTTGTTAAATTGTGCTTGAAATGCTGGAGACTGATATGTTATCTGACAGGACGTGGTGTGGGGGTGGGGGAATATAGGCAGAGACAAGAGTGCACAAATCACCTGGAAGCATCTTTCAACTAGGAAACCTGTGAATTCACCTAAATGTCACAAAGACTTGGTGGCTAAGACAACAGAGAATGGGGAAGAAACTGAGGGAGAAAATTGCTCTTTAGATGCTGAAAAGTTAAAACAAAAGCAAAAATTTCTAGAAGCACTCAGCAGCTCAGGCAGTATTTATTTACAGTATTCAATGAAATGCAGTGCGGAATAGGCCCTTCTGGTCCTTCGAGCCACACTGCCCACCAATCCCCGATTAACCCCTAGTCTAATCACAATAATCAATTACCCTACTAACTGGTACGTCTTTGAACTGTGAGAGGAAACCGGAGCGCCGGGAGGAAATCCATGTGGTCACAAGGAGATGGTGGCCAAGTGGTTAAGGCTTTGGGCTGGCGATCTGAAGGTCGTTAGTTCGAGCCTCAGCCGAGGCAGGGTGTGTATCCTTGAGCAAGGCACTTAACCACACACTGCTCCTGCACGTTTATGGCCCAGTGGCAGCAGTTGGTGCAGTATGGACAAGACAAGACAAGTGCAGGCATCGGCAGGAATTGAACCTGGGTGTCCTGTGTAAAGCTTTGTTCTAACAACTACACTACTATGCTGCCCCAAATTGGGGGGGGGGGGTGGGGGGTGGCATGTGAAACAAACATTTGATCCTTTTTGGATCTTCAGAACCGGAAAGTGAGAACATAGGACATGAGAGGAAATAATGGGGAGAACAGAGGACCATCTCTAATTGGGTGAATGTCAAAGCCTCCAGTTACAGCTGCTCCATCTGTTGATTTTTCTCATCATTTTTCCAGTGATCTGAAACATAGGTTCTGTTTTAGTCGATCTGAAACATAGGTTCTGTTTTAGTCCTCACTGATATTGTCTGGCATGCTGAGTGTTTAGAAAGAGGATCTTCTGTCCATCTTGGCTGATAGATTCTATCCAGTCAAGCACACTCCGCAATGGAGGGTTATAAACAGTCAACGTTTTGGTCCAAGACCCTTCATCAGGACTGGAGAGGGAAGGGGGTAAAGCCAGAATAAGCAGGTGGAGGCGAGGGAAAGGAGTACAAGCTGGCAGGTGATAGGTGAGACAAAATGAGGGTGAATGTGCGTGCATGGAGGAGGGAGGGATGAAGTTAGAAACAGAGAGTTAGTAGGGTAGAAGGCTAAAGAAGAAGGAATTGACGTAATAGGAGAGGACAATGGATCATGGAAGAAAAGGAAGGAGGAAGAGCCAGAGGAAGATGTAGAGCAATAAGGAAAAGATAAGGGATGAGAGGGTAATGAGAATGGGGAATCGAAAGGAGAAGTAGATAAGGAGAGGAACTATTGGAAAATGCAGAAATTGATGTTCATGCCTTTATGTTGGAGGTTGGGGTCAGGATGTCAGAATGGAAATGGGAAGTTGAATTGAAATGAGTGGGATGTGTGGCCACTGGGGTATCCTGTCTTTTGCTGCAGACAGAGCGAAGATGCTTGACAAAGGGATTGCCCAGTCTGTGCTGATGTGGCCACACTGGGAGCACCAGATGCAATAGATGACCCCAGCACACTCACAGGTGAAGTGTTTCCTCATTGAGAAGGACTGTTTGGAGCCTCGAATGGGGGTGAGTGAGGGGGTGTTGGGAAAGATGTAGCACTTGTCATACTTGCAATGATATACGGCAGATGGGAGATAAGTGAGGATGGACAAGTGAACAAAGGAGTCAGATAGAGTATGATCCAATTTGAAAGTGGGGGGAAGGGAAAGATGTGCTTAGAGGTAGGATCCCATTGAAGATGGTGGACTTTATGGGGGATGACATATCAGTATGGGGGATATCAGTAAGACGATATCTTTTAACAAAAGTTTAGTTTTTGTAGAGAAGCAGAGTTGAAGCAGAGCCTGGACCTGTCCTGACAACAAGGAAAGACCCAAAGTTCAATCGATTTAAGTGGTGGGCCGAATTGGGAAGATCAGGTACGGGACAAACTGAGGCTCATGGGGTGGTAGATAAGGACAAGGGGAACCCTATCCTGTTATGATGGCAGGAGGATAGGGTGAGGGCAGTTGTGCAGAAATGGAGATGTGGAAGAGGGCAGAATCAATGGTTGCCCAAGTTCCTTTTATTTTGCTGGTCTTTTTTTAATGGTTTCTTTTGGGTTTCTTCGTTTTGTGGCAGCTTGTAAGCAGATGTACCTCTAGGTAGCATATGTATACACACTCTGATAATAAATGTACTGTGAATTTTGATAAAAACACTATAAATAAAGGATCAGGTAAACAATTTGATTTCTGAGCTTCCTAATTCCACCTTATGATCTGACCCAAATGGTTGGCACATTGATTCCTGTCTCTGTTTAGCTGTGATTTGCAACATAGAAAAACAGACTCGTATCAATGTCATGGATAAAAAACAGCAGATATATCCTTCAAGGAATGACAGTGGCAATAAATGATACTGCTGTCCAAATCAGAATCAGTTTTCTTTGGGATATCTATTGTTATACTGCTCTTAAAATATTGCTCTGTTCCTGATGCTCCTGTTTTTTTTCTACAAGTATTTGTTCTTCTCATGTAAGAGTCAGAATGGTTGAGTACAATAATTGGGACATTATTTTACAGCTGTACAAGGCATTCATTAGACTATACTTGGAGTATTGTGTGGTCGCCAAGCTAAAGGAAGGAAGGATATTGTCATTAAGCTAAAACAGGGGTTCCCAACCTGGGGCCCACAGACCCCTTGCTTTCTGGTATTGGTCCATGGCATAAGAACGGTTGGCAACCCCTGAGCTAGAAAATATGCAGGAAAGTTTCAGAAGGATACTAATGGAACTGCAGATGTTCAGTTTCTTAGAAAGCCTGGATAAGATGGGACTTTCTTCCCATCTTATGGTAGGAAGCTAACAGATGGCATTATAGAGGTACATAGAAAGGATGAAAGGTCACAGTCTATGATGCTTCACTCCCAGATGAGCTAAATGCCTTTTATGCAGGCTTTGAAAAGGAGAATAAAACTACACATGTGTGAATCCCTGCTGCATCTGGTGACCCTGTGATCTTTGTCTCAGAATCCAAAGTCAAAACATCTTTCTCAGGGGAACCCTTGCAAGGCGTCAGGCCCTGATGGTGTATCTGGAAGGGCTCTGAAAACCTGTGGCAACCACCTGGCAGATGTGTTCAGGATATCTTCAATCTCTCCCTGCTGCAATCAAAGGTTCCCATCTGCTTCAAAAGGGTGATAATCATACCAGTTCCCTAGAAGAGCAGGGTGAGCTGCCTCAATGACTGTCACACAGTGGCATTCACATCTAATGTGATGATGTGCTTTGAGAGCCTTTGGTCCTGACTAGAATTAACTTTTGCCTAAGCAAGGACCTGGACATGCTGCAGTCTGCCTGTCTCCACAATAGGTCAATCAATCCCACTGGCTCTCCGCTAAGCCATGGACTACCTGGACAATAGTAATACATCAGACTGCAGTTTATTGACTACAGTTCAGGGTTCAACACAATCATACCCTCAGTTCCAATTTAAAAACTCCAAAACCTGGACCCTATATCTCCCTCTGCAACTGAATCCTTGACTTCCCGCTGGGAAGCCACAATCTGTGCGGAACAGAAATAACATCTCCTCCTCACTGACAATCAACAATGATGCACTTCAAGGATGTGTGCTTAGCACACTGCTCTACTCCCTCTACGCTCATGACTATGTGGCTAGACACAGCTCAAACACCATCTATAAATTTGTTGACAACACAACTATCATTAGGAGGTGTACAGGGACGAGATAGATCAGCTGGTGTCACAGCAGCGACCTTGCACTCAACATCTGTAAGGCAAGGAATTGAGTGTAGACTTCAAGAAGGGGAAATAGAGGGAACAGAAGTGGAAAGGGTGAGCAGTTTCAAATTCCTGGGAGTCAACATCTCTGAGGATCTATCCTGGGCCCAACATGTTGATGCAATTACAATGAAGGCATACCAGTTGCTATATTTAATTAGGAGTTTGAGGAGAATTGGTATTGGTAATTGGTAATTATTTATAGATAATTGGGCAGTTTTTGTTAACTCTTTCTATAGATGCTGACTGGTTATAGCATTTTCTGTTTTTATTTCTGGTTTTCAGCATCTGCAGTGCATTGACTTTGATTTACTATGAATGTTGATGAAATTTTAAACATACAGCACAATATGAGGCAAATATTGACAAAAGCCAAGTTTACAGGCAGTAACCCAACTCCCCCCCCCCCGCCCCCCCAGGACAGTGATGCCTGAGGGGACATAATACAGTGGATGTAAAGATGCTTCTAGGAGTCAGAAAATTTTGAATGAGGGGCACGGTCACAAGATTGGAAGTATGTTATTTAAAACTGAGGTGCACTGGAAACTTTCCTCACGAAGGATGATTTATTTGCATTTATTGAAATACAGTGCGGAATAGGCCCTCCCAATCCTTCGAGTGCCCAGAAACCTTCAATTTAACCCTAGCCTAATCACAGGATAATTGACAATGAGCAATTAACCTTCTTCACACAGAGAGTGGTGAATCTGTGGAATTCTCTGCCACAGCAAACAGTTGAGGCCGGTTCATTGGCTATATTTAAGCGGAAGTTAGATATGGCCCTTGTGGCTAAAGGGATTAGGGGGTATGGAGAGAAAGCAGGTACAGGGTTCTGAGTTGGATGATCAGCCATGATCATACTGAATGGCGGTGCAGGCTCGAAGGGCTGAATGGCCTACTCCTGCACCTATTTTCTATGTTTCTATGTTTCTGACCTACCAGCTCGCACATCTTGGGTGGG
The DNA here is from genome assembly GCF_048418815.1 of Hemitrygon akajei. NCBI lineage: Eukaryota > Metazoa > Chordata > Chondrichthyes > Myliobatiformes > Dasyatidae > Hemitrygon > Hemitrygon akajei. The sequence continues at coordinate 168,068,544 of NC_133133.1, forward strand.
AGGAAACTAGAGCACCCGGAGGAAACCCATGTGGTCACAGAGAGAATGTACGAAATGCTTACAGGCAGCGGTGGGAATTGAACCCAAATCGCTGGCACTGTTAAGCGGTGTGCTAACCACTACACTCCATGCCAGATGATGCATGAGTGGAAATCTGTACCCTGAGAGTTAAGGAGGTGAGGTTACTGGATTTTTGTCATTTCTCCAGTTTCATCCCACATCTTACAGGTGTGCTGTTTGGGAGGCTAAACGGGTGCTGTGAAGTACCCTGGTGAATGGTAGGCGAGACTGAGGGAGCAGCTGGAATTTAGTGCATAGGATGGAGAATTGTTCCACACCAGAGAAACACACTCAAAATGTTGGAAGAACTCAGCAGCCCAGGCAGCATCTGTGGAAATGTATAAACATCAGCATTTCGGGCTGAGAGAAGGCAGCTCCCATTAAATCAACAATGCATCAGGAGCTTCTGATGCTTTTCATATGGGGTTGCCCTCTACGGGCATCATGGTAGCGTAGTGGTTAGTGGCAAACTTTACGGTACAGCCGACCCGGGTTCAACTCCCACTGCTGTCCATAAGGAGTTTGTACGTTATTCCCATGACCACATTGGTTTCCTCCGGGTGCTTCAGTTTTCTCCCACAGTCCAATGATGAGTAGGTTAATTGTTCATTGTAAATTGTCTCATGATTAGGCTGAGATGAATTGAGGAGATTTAAGGATCCTTAAGGCTGTTATAGCCAGAGGTGGTAAGGGAGACAAGCTCCCACTCCTTATAAAATGCTCCCAATGGCATATGCCTCAAATAGCCTCTGATAACCAAGTCCAGCTCCTGGCCTTCACGTGTAGCTTAGCTACTAAGCCCAACAGAACCATTTCAACTAACAGGAGAAGGGGCAAAGGTGGGGTACTGGTGCCTGAAAACCAATTGCTTTGGGCAGATGGGGCTCATCAGATGTGATTGCCAGCTCACCTAGAAGAAAGTCTCTGATCTCAAACCTCTGCTGCCTTGCAGCTATACCCACTCACAGGGAAGGCTTTGGGAGTAAATCCCAAAGGAAAATGTGGAGCTGGAGTCCCTAAGGTAGTCCTACGTTGAGTTCAATGTTGACTGGCAACTCCTGCGATGTTGTTGTATCCGTCCCTGCCGTTCCATCAGATGTATGGAGAGGGGGAGCTTGCTACATGGACAACAGTTTACCCTGCATACCTTCCTGCCCAGGCTTGTGTATCTAGACAGCTATGGTCAAGTCTGACCGATGGAGGCCTCAGAAATCAGGGAATTGCTGGGCGGCATAGCTCAAATGCCAGAAGGAGCTATTCAATGCCATCCAGCAATCAGCTGATTTAAAAATGATTTTCTGCAAAAGTATAAAACTTTCATTCATAAAAGGTTTAGTTTTATTGCAGTCTATGAGAAGATGTGAGACTAATAACTTACAGCTTTTGGCTGACTGAGGAAAAGGGTGTTTGAAGAGGAAGACGTCAAACCTGGCACCAAACTCATGGTTGACTGGGTAGCAGTCCTTATTAGCTTAGTAGAGAATTCTCTCACTGCTGCACTTTTGCTCACTAAGCTTCCCCAAGTCAGTGATTGCTTTTTCAAAATGTTTCATTTTCAATTAACTTTGCTTTAATGGAGTTCTGTGAAGAACCATTGACTACAGCAGTTTGTGGGGCAGATATACTGACATGTTGGCAAACAGCAGACTTCCTGTAATATTTCCCATCCACAGAATGGGTTATCGCTGTCCGTTGACAATTTGCTTTTACTGTTGTGCAATATCTGAAGAAACTCGTCTGCTTTAAATATAATTTTTACAAGCTGACAATTTGAAATGTATGAATTTGTAGGCATGACAGTGACGGGACATGAATATACATACATGCGTTTTGCATGATTATATTACTGGTACAGTATCTTTAATCTGTTTGCTATCTTGTATGTGTAAAGACTAGGCCTCAAGCTGAGGTGTCACCTGTTTACAGCTGGCAGGAGACAGGTGTCAGAACCAATGTGCTCCACTAGGGGCAGTGTGGTACGGTGCCCAGGCTGGAGTCAGGGCTGCCTCCCCAAGCGTTCACTCGGCAGAAAGACGAGATCTGTTGTGGTTGTCTGCAGACTTTGGAGGCATTGGATGACTTGAGTTTGGACTCTTTTATTTAATGGCTGTATCTTTCTGTCTTATGCATACTATTTGCAGACATCCCACCTTGCAAAAACTCATTTCAGGGAGGTAGCACCCCTGCCGGTAGACCTCCAAGGGTGTATGTAATACTTTGTTTAGTGATTTTGTCTAATCTGTAAACCAAGTTGGGTATATGCAGAAAATGTGACATTAAAATATGTACTGTACTTTAATTATCATGGAGTCATTTTTTATTCCATTACAACTTTAAGCAAGTCTACAGGGAGTTTGGCCTCATCTCATAGGACATCAATAGAGTAGCTCCTGAGCAGCTAGCCATCTAGTTTAAATAATGTTAGCTATGCTAATAAACAAATGACACCAGTTAAACTCACCTCAATATGTCTTTTAGAGTCATTTAACCCTCCATGGGCAATAGAAAAGTCACTGTTGCTAACAGTGCAGCGAGCAACACTGTCATTATTTTTGAGATCGACTGTAAAGCCTGTCCACAGAGAAAACTGATAGGTCTACTTAGCATGAAGAGAGACCAATCAGAATGCTCCCTCTCGCTCTTGCTCTTCCTCTCCCCCCTCCCTCTCAAAAAATCAATTTCCAGGATACTGTATATAAATTGCGGGCATCAGGGAGCCGCTATCAATATGCGAGAGACTCCGGAACTTCCGGGAGAGGTGGGATGTCTGCATTTTACACTGTGTGTGACTGATGGTGCTGTGTTTTGCAGCTTGACCGAAAAGAATGTTGTCTTGTTTGGCTGTATTCATGAGTATTCATGTATGGTTGAATGACAATTAAACTTGAATTGCATCAAATGTATTTTTCCACCTAGTATTAATAGTGAAACACTCTGGTAGACATTTGGCTCAGTGCCTAACATTCCTGAAAGATGAAACCCTGTAAAACTTGGTCTCTAAATATTGGTTGACATCCATTGACACAATCAGGTTAAAACTGAATGATGGCTGCCTCTGTGGTAAAGAACCTGCTTTTCATTCGAGAGAATTGGATTTGAGCCCAACTTCAGAGAAACACAGCAAGAGACCAGAGCAACAGCTGTGAACACCAGCTGTGGCCCCTGTGATCTACAGGTACAAATAGTTCCACGGAATTGTAATGCATAGCCAAAAAACTTTGGTCGTAGGAGGAGTTTGTTAATAATAACCTTGAGAAAGCAAAAGGAAAACAATCTCCTCACCTCTCGCACTAATGGTAATTCAGAATTTTTTTTTCAATGAGGCACCATAAAGCTGAATGCAGTAGACATTAGATAATGCACATTTTAAGAAATTTAATCTGTTTGAATTACTGGCCAATGATTAGGAATCTTATGGTACATAAATTATGATAATAAATACAGTATTGTATTTATGATGTTACATGTTACAGCCACACTAGTGTAGGAATTTTACTGCACGGTGCAATAAATTTATTTGCTGCTGTAAAGATGGCAAATTGCATGCAGTTCCATGGTGCATGTAATGCTCCAAAACACATTGGTGCTTGAACATATGCAGTATTACCCCATGCCCTTCAACATGAGTGTGGACAGCATTCACACAAGCTGCTAGGGAATCCAAACCTTAATTTGCAGGTTGAGTTGGTGGTGAGGAAGGCAAATGCGATGTTAGCATTCATTTCAAGAGGATGAGAACATAGCGATAAGGATGTAGTGTTGAGGTTTTATAAAGTGCTAGTGAGGCTTCACTTGGAGTATTGTGAGCAGTTTTGGGCTTCTTGTCTAAGAAAGGATGCGCTGACGTTGTAGAGGGTTCAGAGTAGGTTCACAAAAATGATTCCAGGATTGAAAGGCTTGTCATATGAGCAGCGTTTGATGGCTCTGGGCCTCTACTCACTGGAATGCAGAAGAATAAAGGGTGACCTCATTGAAACCTATCAAACATTGAAAAGCCTCGATGGAGTGGGTGTGGAAAGGATGTTTCCTATGGTGGGAGAGTCTAAGACCAGAGAACACAGCCTCAGAATAGAGGGGTGTTCTTTTAGAACGGAGATGAGGAAGAATTTCTTTAGCCAGAGAATGGTGAATCTGTGGGATTCATTGCCATAGGCACCTGTGAAGGCCAAGTCTTTAAGTATATTTAAAGCAGAGGTTGATAGATTCTTGATTAGTCAGGGCATGAAAGGATAAAGGAAGAAGGCAGGAGATTGGGGCTGAGAGGGAAAATGGATCAGCCATGATGAAAAGGCTGAGCAGACTCACTGGAACAAACGTCTTCTTCTGCATTTTCCAACTTATGCAATACTGTTTTCATTTTGGCAAACTCTAACGGCAGTGTGTAATTACTCTGGTATCTCACACACCTTTGTGATGTGGATGGAACCAGAGAACTCTGGGGAATAGCACACAGGCACCGGAGAATGTACAAATTCCACACAGATGGTGCAGCAGCAAAAAAATTGATCCAAAAATATTGATCCAAAATCAGAACAAAACAATTGCTGCCAGCCTGCAAATTCAGACAGAGTTGTTATACTTGTGTGACACAGCCAGATTCCTTTTCCAATCATGTACTAGCAATTAACAAGCATACAGTTAAACATTATAAGACCATAAGATATAGGAGCAGAATTAGGCTATTTGGTCCATTGGAGTCTGCTCAGCCGTTTCATCATGGCTGATCTATTTTCCTTCTCAGCCCTAATCTTATGTCTGAGCATTATCTCAGCAGTCAGCATAGATATGACCTCTGTGGTCCCAAGCTACCAACTGCCATGAAATAAACATGAAAACCTAACTTATTCCCTTCACTTTTACCATGGCCCCTATTCACGTGACTAGCTACCATAATAACCACACAACACAGAGTACGTGCATCATACATATGGCATAGGAGATAAGGACTGAACTTGGATCTCTGGAGTTGTGCTGCATCACCACTAACTGCAGCATCATTACGTTGTCCAAACTTTAGCATGTTACCTTTTATGCTAAAGATATCACAGACCAAAACAACAGTTTTAATGCAATAGCCTCATGTATGGCTATTTGAGCAACAAGATATTAAAGTTCCATGTTTGAGTTTGCAGATCCACTTGATACTTTTGAATGAGTCTGAGTGTATAGATCCTGCACCATTATTAAAGAATCATTTGGGATAAGAAATGGTCTCTGGGGAGCTATAAACCTACTGGCAAAGACAATGAACAACCAGAGTCTTCTTTCATTTTCTGCTTGAGTAGCATAGAACAGCCTTCTCCAGCTAGTTTGGAAACACAGTGGTCAGTGAGGGTTTCTGAGCAAAGTTAAAATCCAGGATTTTCATACCCAGGTCCTGTACCAGAACATTATCATAGAGCTGGTGATTATCCATGTATAACACTTATCATGAACAATAGCTGAATATCAGAGGTGGCTTCATTTTCAAATCACCATTATGTGCTCAGAAATCTAGAAATTAAATTGGGATAAACAAGAAGAAAATTTCTGTATTTAGCAGGAGTTATGACTTACTATACTCCATAGCATCAAGAGGCAAGGGCATAAGAGAGACTTTAGGTCAAATATCATTTATATGAGGGAAATCTTGAGCAATTTCTCTTCATTAGGAGAACATCAGAAATGGGTTGACATGATCTTGAGCCTCAACACCATATTTTTACGTTAATTCTTCATTGTTGTTTAAAAATGTATCTCACTCAGTTTTAAATATACTGAATGGAATAAGCAATGGAAAATCATCAAAGAAGACAAGATCTGAGTAATAAAAAGTTCCACATCATCTCTGACTTGGTGAAGTCTGGCAAAGTCACAACCTGGGAATAGATCCCTTAATTCCAGACTCCCGCTTCCTCCCAGATAAAGATAAAGGTCCATTAAATAACATTGCATGTGACACCAGTGGTTTGACAAGTGCTATTCTAAGTTACTAGGCTTAATGGTAACCTGAGTAGTCTTGAATAAATCTGGCAAAAGTACTCCTCTAGTACGAGCTTATAATCTTAATAGAACACCTTATATTCCATCAAATTCCTCCCCCTTCCTCTATTCCCCACTCTGACCCTTTACGTCTTCTCACCTGCCTATTCCTTCCCTTTGGATCCCCTCCTCCTATGGTCCACTGTCCTCTCTTATCAGATGCCTTCTTCTCCAGTCCTTGACATTTCCCACCCCCCTGGCTTCACCTACCACATTCCCGCTATCTTCCTTCCCCTCCCCCATTTTTTTTTATTCTGGTGTCTTCCCCCTCCTTTTCCAGTCTTGAAAAAGCGCCTTGGCCCGAAAAGTCAACTCTTTATTCATCACCATAGATACAGCCTGACCTGCTGAGTTCTGCCAGCATTTTATGTGTATTGCCTTGGACTTCTAACATCTGCAGAATTTCTCATCTTCAAAATCTTGAATATTCTCTCTCCTGGATTCATACTCCAAATTAAAGACCATTTCACAATCAAGGCCCTGACTTTGGAGGCATTACAGGAGACTCATCCCTCACTTCTGTAACTTGGCCTGAATGCCATATGATTGTAACTTCTTTGCATTCCTATCCTTTCATTAACCTGACTGGTGTTATCCCCACCCTTGACCCATATCAAACAACAACTATCTCAGTATATCGGGAGTTCAGATTCAGTATATTGTGCAAGGTACTGCAGGAATTGAAACTGCGACCCATCATTTTGAAAGCAGGGATCTCAGTTTCCAGGTTCTAAACAGGTTTTTAAGAAATCAATCAACAGTTGAGGCCATACATTTTCCTTCTGCACCAAAAGAAATTACCTTCAATATCATATATGAAAACAGAAGTTACAGATCCTGCTGATATTATAAGAAAATAGAACACAAAACAAAAACAGGCCCTGCAGCCCATCATCGCTGCACCAAGAATGACGCCAGCCTAATTAATCCTGTACGTCTGCACATACCTGTATCGATCTGTTCTTCTGGCCGTCTAAATAACTCTTCAGAGTTCAAAGTACATTTATTTTCAAAGCATTATGCATTATAGAACCTTGCCCTTTGTCTTCCGACAGGCAGACACCAAACAAAGAAACCCAAAAGAACCCATTGAAAACAGACCCGTTGAACAGTGACTGTGCAGAGAGAGTAAAAACGCATCATGTAAACAATAACCACAAGCAAATAGTGTTCTGAACTGAAGTCCACAAAGGAGTCCCATAGTTCAACACTGTCCATGAAGCAGCGATCTGAACTAGCCAGTCTCTCGCCTCGGCTCCTGACGCCCTGACCTTTTGAATCAGACCCGGCACCTAAATCTCCATTCAAACAACGGGTTCAATTGTACTGGGGCCAGGACCCACCACCTCGATTCAGCCAATTCGGCCCTGTGTTTAAGTCTCTGTCTAAACGTCGAGTTCAGTGGCTTTAATATGCTCTGGTGCCTGGACCTCACCGCCTTGATTCTGCCTGTAACCACCTCTCCGATTCTAAACAACACTAAAATTGAATGAACATTGGGTCTTCCTCACCTCGCCTCGGTTCTGTCACATCGAATTGTCTTCTAGTCAAAGGGAAGTTACTGACTATTATCTGTGATGATCGTTCCAGAAAAAGTGTGATTAACCAAGTATTTAGTCGTTCTCCTTGTTTCGTTAGCCGCCAGCCGGAAGTCTCCAAGGTTCACCAGTGCCATCTTAAACCAGAGATGTTCGGGCAGCACGGTAGCGTGGTGGTTAGCGTAATGCTTTACAGTACCAGTGACCCGGGTTCAATTCCTGCCACCTCCTGTAAGCAGTTTGTCCATTGTCCATTCTCCCTGTGAACCCATGGGTTTCCTCTAGGTGCTCCAGTTTCCTCTCATAGCCCAAAGGTGTATTGTACCGCTTAGTAAGTTAATTGGTCATTGTAAATTGTCACATAATTAGGCTAGGATTAAATTGGGGGATTGCCGGGTGGCGCAGCTCGAAAGGCCAGAGGGATCTATTCCACACTGTATGTCAATAAATAATAAGCAATAAAAAATTTTTGTTCTCGTATCCACTTCTATCACCTCCGCTGGCATCAAGTTGTAGGCATCTGCCACAATCTGGGTAAAAATCGAGCCTCACAAATCTCCTTTGAACTTTCCCCCTCACCATAAATCTGTGCTGTCTAATACTTGACATTTCCACTTTTGGAAAGACACTCTAATTATCCATTCTATCTTCTTGTATTGTTGCATACTTATAACAGAATTCTATGAAAGGTGACACAGAGAAGGAGACCAAAGCCTCTGCTGCAAAGAATTCTCCTTGCATTGGCAAACACCAGGCCAAATGTTTTCTTGTGTAAAATTAATTTACCCTGAAATCAGCCAGGAATGACTCAGTGTGCATTCAATCTGAACATCGGATAACAAACATCTTTACGTACGGTACTGTGCAAAAGTCTTAGACACACACATTAGCTCAGGTGCCTAAGATTTTTGAAAAGTACTGTAGGAATTTTATGAATTGCACTGCAAAAAAAAAACACATTTCATGCATATACGTAAGTGAAGATAAATCTGATTCTGGTATGGGTCTCTATTGTGGACTGAGAGTGGGAAGGGGGCAGGGAGAGGCGAATCATGGTTGGGAAAGTGGGAGGGGAGAGGGGAGAGAGCAGGAACCACCCAAGAGACATTCTGTAATGATCAATAAACCAATTGTTTGGAATCAAATGGCTTTGTCTGTTGTCTCAGGGCTGGGTGTGTCTGCACCTGCCCCACCTCCCACCCCTGACACTCTTTCTCTGCCACCTCTTCCGTGGTACTCCACCCTAGCCATTCCCAACATCCTTTGTTCCCACCAGATTTACAAACTCCATGTTGACGAATATATACAAAAGCCTTAGGCACCCAAGCTATATATATGTGCCTAAGAATTTTGCACAGCACTGTAATTTAATTCACACTCACCCTATCTTGATCTATGCCAGAATGTTGTTGTTCTTTTAAAAGGCATGGTAAGATATATGTTATTCACAACCTAAGAGAGCTCCTTTTCTAACAAATACTGTTTTATGGTATATAAACAGAATTTTTTTAAGTTTCAGATATCTGTCATCTGCACTTTGATGTTCATTTACTGGGCCGTAGTTCCTACTTTCCTGGTACATACTTCTAATAACTTGATATGCCAATAATCTGTGGATTTATTCCAAACAATTTTATTTGATTGAAATGAATTCTAAAGTTCCTTATTTAAAATGTTTGGGGTGGCGGTTAGTGCAAATCAATTTACAGCACCAGTGACCTGGATTCAGTTCCGGTACTGTCTGTAAAGAGTTTGTCCATTCTCTCAGAGACCACATGGGTTTCCTCTGGGTGCTCCGGTTTCCTCCCGTGAGGGGTATGGATAGAGAAATGCAAGCAGGCTTTTTGCACTGAGGTTGGGTGGGACTACAACTAGAGGCCATGGGTTAAGGGTGAAAGGTGAAAAGTTTAACGAGAACATGAGGGGAAACTTCTTCGCTCAGAGGTTCATAAGAGGGTGGAATGAGCTGCCAGCACAAGTGGTGGATGTAAGCTTGATTTCAACATTTAAGAGACACTTGGATTGGTACATGGAAGGTAGGGGTATGGAGGGCTATGGTCCCATTGCAGATTGATGGGAGTAGGCAGTTTAAAAGGCTCACCACAAACTAGATGGGCTAAAAGACCCATTTCTGTGCTGTACTTTTCTATGACTTTATGACTGTAGTCCAAAAAACATAACGGGTTAGAAAAGTAATTGATCATATGACTGTAATTGGGCAGCACTGTCTCGTTAAGCTGGAAGGGTCTGTTACCATGTTGTATCTCTAAATAAAAACAAAGCACAAGTTTGGAGAATTCTCATTACAATGATATCTTTTTTTAAAGTTTTGGCGTGTAAGATGTGGACTAACTGACATGCAAAGCTTAATAAGAAACAATTACGGTACTAGCTATTCCCACTCCCTGATCTACAGATAGGTTCACAAAACTACAGCTTAGTGTTAAAAAAAACAATTTATATTTTGTCACAATCAATACCAAGTGAGCGACCCTGTCAAATGGCTGTTATAAATCCACCCGTTAAGATAATTGCCAGTTATAAGAATCAGTAATATTCTCCTCCCTGTCTGGAACACTGCAGGGTATAAGTTGGATAAACGATGTATTTTGTGCCAGCACTGTTGCCACCAACTTCATTGCTTCAGCCTACGGGCTATTTGCTCAAGATATTTGCAACTTTGCGGCTCAGCTGTCATATTACCTCTGAGCATAAATGCATCAGTGGATGTCTCGCTGAAATGGCTCAACCTAATCATCGTCCACTGTGTGAAACATGCTGGAGTAAACTGGTTACAGTGCACCACTAGAGGTGAGAGCCCTATGTTCTGATTAGGCTCGAGATTATATATTCTCTGTGTCGAACATTGCGGAGGTGTCCGGGGCAATTCAAACACTCTCAATAAAATGATACATGCTGCGGCTCCATGACTGAAGCCTGTTCCCAGCAGACGGCAGTTTTAATGCTCCTTTGCTAAGAGAACACTAAAAGATGAATAGCAAAACCCGAGATAAATTGTGGACTGAGTGGGTCTGTTCCAGAGGCTTTTATTGGCAAGTAACAAGTTAGATTCACTTATATGGAGGTAAAAGTGCAAAGCAAGCAGTGCTTCACTGAGTTCTCTCGCTAGCTCTCTTATTAAAGGATGCCAAAGACCCTTTATTATTTAAGCGAATATGACAAACAGCAAATCAAGCTGTAAGCTGCCTTTTGAAGCAGAATTCATCTGCCTATTACACAGCGCCGTCTGCACATTAAAGCTTGCTGACAATCTTTCTTTGCAGAGGCACTGATGAAATAAATATAATTAAATCAGGGATGATACAGATACACAAGAGCTTTTGAAGGAAGTTACTTCTTTCAAGATTTTCCAATGTAAAGGCTACGCGTAAAATGTATGTCTTTTCGGTGAAATCATTAAGAAAACACACGGACAATCTAAAATCATGCCGTGCGTCAAACACGCATTTTTTTTGGTTTTAATTATTTTAACAAAGAATTTCTTGAAGCAAACTGTAATGTAGAACGCCAAGTCTTCAATACCAAAAAATGTGGATGCTCAAGTCCCTTATTTAAACTGTCTCAGTGCGGTGGACATTAGGACCCGGCGGTTGAGCTCTGAATCCGCAGTGTTTATGTTCATGAAAATAAAGATGATTATGATTGAAAATACAGTGGAAGTCATAAAGCGATCAGAAAGAGGTGAAACGCCATCAGTTGTTGGAAAAGCGTTAGGCTACAATCGGTCAACAATCGGAACAATTTTAATGGAGCAAGTGAAAGGTCCTGCCCCGATGAAAGCTACAATTACTACTAAGCAATGCAGTGGTTTAGTTATTGAAATACATATGTTTCTTAAGTGTTTTATATGCATATAAAGGTAAAATATATACTATATACTAAGACAAATGTTTGACTAACTGACAGTAAATAATTTACTGGATGTACCTGTTCCGAATTCAAATCCGAATTAAAGACGGACTCAGGAACAGTGCTCATTCATAACCCGGGGACTGCTTGTATTTTAAAATTATCTCTAGATTACTTATAATACCCAATACAATGTAAATGCTATGTAAGTAGTTGTTATACTGTATTGCTTAGGGAATAATGACAAGAAAAAATAGTCTGTACATGCTCAAACAACGAGTGCTGGAGAGAGAACTTTTGGGTTTTCCCGATCCACGGTTGGTTGAATCCGCGCGTGCGGATTTAAGAGACAGAACAGAACGTGGGAAGAACTCAATGGGTCAAGCAGCATCTTCGGAGTCACAAGGTGTATGTCAATGTTTTGCGTTGAAACCCTGCTTCAGAAGAGGCTCTCAATCAGGGCAGGTTCCTGATGCAGGATCTTGACCAAAAACATCAGTGTACACCTTTTGCTTCCACAAATGCTGTCTGACCTGCTGAGTCTTCCAGTGTCCTGTCTATGTTGTACTTGTTTAAAACATTTTTTGCAAAGTTTTAGATTTATCATCACTAACCTACAATTCAGGCATCCTTTCTTACCTTGTCAAACCTGCCTCAAGATCTCAGTTCATATACCTGAAATAATTCTGTGTGGCTAGTGTAGACCAATATAAGACCATAAGACTGTATGATATAGGAGCAGAATTAGGCCATTTGGCCCATTGAGTCTGCTCTGCCATTTCATCATGGCTGATCCATTTTCCTCTCAGCCCCAATCACCTGCCTTCTCCCTGTATCACTTCATGCTCTAACTAATCAAGAATTTATCAACCTCTCCCTTAAATATTTCTAAAGACTTGGCCTCCACAGTTGTCTGGGGCAATGAATTCCATAGATTCTCCAATCTCTGGCTAAAGAAATCCCTCCTCATCTCCATTCTAAAAGGACATCCCTCTATTCTGAGGCTGTGTCCTCTGGTCTTAGACTTCCCTACAATATCCCAGGGAGTTTTGGCCTATTTTAAGAAGATACTAGACAAGTAAATGACTGGATGCATAGTCAACTCATGACAAAATAGTTGTTTAAATCTTTAATGATGACCGTCATGCAGTTGATGGCTATCTATTATTTGAATACTCCCCAAAATACGTTTCATTCTTTGCAACCTTCATCGGGTTTATTTCTGCTCCTCCACATTGACACATTGATTACCAGGACAAATTGCTTTGTAGTTTCATATAAAACATCTGTTCGACCATAGTGAACAGAGTGGTTTTGATTGTTACCTACAATACCAAAAACAAAAAGTATCTTGGAAGAATTATCTGATCAGGACAGAGAGAAAGAATAGACACAATTAAGAGCTAACCTAATGAAGAATATTATCCTCATTTACAATATGGATGAACTGGAATAAACTGAACACCATTACTCAGTAATTAGCATCCTCTTTCAGTATAATATTCATCTGTCTCTAAGTTTTATACAAGGAAGCTATCGTATAAACAAAGAGGAAGAAAACCTAAAATGACCCATTGAATTTGTATCTAGGAACAGATTTGACAATCGGTCTCACTGCCCCACATCCGGGACATTTACCAGAAGCACTGTGTTCACAGAGCCCTCAGCATTATCAGCCCTAACCCTAACCCATCCATCCCACGATCATTGTTACCTCCTACCATCATGCAGAAGATACAAAAACCACACAAATTATGCAAATTTATTCAACACTAATGAATTTTTGATACTTTAATAAAGTCTTAGAGTTATAGAAAACTACGGCACAGAAACAGGCCCTTTGATCCATCTAGTCTGTGCTGAACTATATAACCTATTCCCATCGACCAGCACCGACCATAGCCCTTCATGTTCCTCCCATCATGTAACTATCCAAACTTCTCTTAAGCATTGAAATCAAGCTCACATGCACCACTTGTGCTGCCAGCTCGTTCCACGTTCTCGTCACACTCTGAGTAAAGAAGCTTCCCCTCAGGTTCTCTTTTAGCATTTCACCTTGAAGTCCCTTCAGCTCAGCTTATGCATGCCGACAAGTTACTTTCTGACTGAGCTACTCTCAGTTGCCTGCATTTGGCGCATATCCCTCTAAATCAGGGGTTCCCAACCTGGGGTCCATGAACTCCTTGCTTAATGGTATTGGTGCATGGAATAAAAAGAGATTTGTAACCTTTCCTATTCATGTACCTATCAAATGTCCGTCAAATGCCTTAATCGTATCCACCTCCTCTGGCAGCTTGACACATTTTTTACTTCATGATACTTTCAGCACGGGAGAGCATTGAGCCGGAGATGTACAATGGCTGGCTAAACAATCTTCCTAACAAAGTGTCATGCAGTCATGCTTTAAATGTAGAGTTAACAAGCGATAGCCAGCTGCCGTAGATTTGACAACTCAAATTACAAAATTATAATGAAGACAAATAACACTCCAGACAAGGCCACACACGTTTTCATTCTGAGGTGAAATTGCAAGCTGATCAAATGTTCTGCTGTTGCTAGGCAGCCATCAGCAGATAAGGAAAGATCTTGCCTCCATATTTACCATCATATACTATTTCAAGACAAAAGGCTACACTCAGTGGCCACTGCATTAGGTACGCTGTACACCTGCTTGTTAATGCAAATATGTAATCAGCCAGTCATGTGGCTGCAACTCAATGTGTAAAAGCATGCAGACATGGTCAAAAGGTTCAGTTGTTGTCCAGTCCAACCATCAGAATGGGGAAGAAATATGATCTAAGTGGAATGATTGTTCCAGAACAGAGCTGGAGCAGCTAGACTTGGTGCAGACTGTGTTGCTGCCTGCTACAGAGAGGTGTCAGAATCACAGTCTGCAGTGTAACTGAGAGTGAGTGCTGTGGGTACTTTTCTCGCAATCACAAGACCTTGTTGGACACCGGCAATGTAAAATACTACGTCCAGTTCGCTGGCTTATTGGCGACACCAACAGGGAAGGAGCTGCCTGACCTCGATTGTAGAGAACAGAAGGCCTTATACCTCAGGCTTGCCTGTTGCAGCAGTCCAGGAAAGGAGATGCCAGAGACAGTGTGGTATAGCTTCCATGCTGGATTGGTGGCTAGCCACTCGCTGAAAGACAAATTGGATTGTGTGCGTATGTGTGTACATTTATGTGCAGACTGCTGAGAACAGCTTGTTATTGCCAACAACACCCATGCACCTTAATTTACAGGACATGTGAACTTGGGTTATAAATATATATTTTGTGTGACTCTAGATTTACTGCTATTATACTTGCTATATGTGCCTTGTGTTGTGTTTAACTGTTGGTTGCATTCCTAAACGGTTGAATGGTAATTAAACTTGAACTTGTCTTTGGAATGTGGGAGGAAATCGGAGCACTGGGAAAAAAACAAGGTGGTCACAAGGAACACACAAGCTCCTTATAGAGAGAGGAAGAACTGAACCCGGGTCGCTGGCGCTGAACCCTGGTACGCTATTGTGCATGTTGTTCTCAGGGCAGTTAAGAAGACTGATGATAGGGAAATGAATGAATGATTCCAGCACCATCTCTGTTTAAGAGGGGGGAAATCAATCATGAGCCATAATTAATGTAATGAATGCCTGTAAAGTTGTGGGTCTGGTGCACTTAAGCCTCCATCACTTGGGTTTGAGAGGCTGAAGATAGAGACTGTTGTTATTACCTTTAATATGAGATTTTGTCATTCAGAATAATAACAATCCTCAATCACTCTCAAAAAGCAGATCGGTTTTATTTTCCAAGCAATTAGTTGAAGGTAGGAAACAATCTTCTAATCTTACAAATATCAGTGTTATGTACTAGTAACAATGAAAACATATTTAGAAATCAAAAAATACTTAAGTAAATAATTATTGTTTGTTAATAGAATTAGTTGGTTAATAGGCTATTAATAACTCCATAGTAGGTTCATCAGGTCTTAAATAAAATGTTCATTGCACTGTCTCATGTTCCATCATTTTATTATCATTTCTGTTCATGTTGGAAAATATTAGAAAGTTTTCTCCATTCTTCATAATAAGGCATATAGATAAGCCAGCTGTCTTAACTTCCATCAGCTGACAAAGTTTGCAGACTAAACCAGTGAAACCAGTGTCAATGGAATCTTCGTTGAAAAACACAGCAAAAGCAAAAAACGTAATAACAGAAAGATGACATTTTATTGTATTGTCATCAAGCTCAGTTGTAATCTCATGGCAAAATGCAAATAAAAAATGATTTGAAAATGTACACAATTCTATTCATGTAAGTATAATTTAAGAGCAAAATACATAGCAGCTGCATTTGTACAGTGCCTGACTAAGACCACAGCTTTGTATGAAGTATTTTTATTTGTATTAAGTGTTGTGAGCAACTTGGTTGTCTTTATTTCAGGAAGCGTCTTCTTGCATTGAAGGTTCACTAGAATGAGTCCTGAAATGGCAGAACTGATATACAAAAAGAAATTGGGTCATTGAGATTTATATTCACTAATGATTAGAAGATCAAGAGGAGATCTTGTAAAAACCTACGAAATTGTAACAGGAATTCACACCACCATTCACAAGGACAGCTTCTATCCTACTGATGTTAGACTCTTGAATGAACCTCTCATACATTAAAAGATAAACTCTTGACCTTCCAATACATCTCATTATGGCTGAACTTTATTTTTCTGCCTGCATTACAGTTTCTGAGTTGTGATTTTCTTTTCACTGTGCCAACGTGGTTATGTATGGCAAAATCTTTGCAGATGGCACACAAAAAAGCATTTTCTTATTATATCAGCTCCTGCCAGAGAGGTGACATGGATCTACTCCAATTTGCATAACGGAGCAACAGGTCCATAACAGATGCCATCTCACTGGCTATCCACACAACCCTGGACAGCAAAGATGCTTACATCAGGATGCTCTTTATAGATTACAGCTCTGCATTTAATACCATCATACCCTCAAAACTAATCAATAAGCTTCAAGACCTTGGCCTCAATACCTCCTTGTGCAATTATATTCTGGATTTCCTCACTTGTAGACCTCTGTCAGTTTGGATTGACAACAACATCTCCTCCACAATCTCCATCAGCACAGGTGCACCACAAGGCTGTGTGCTCAGCCCCCCCTCTCTACTCACTTTACACCTATGACTGTGTGGCTAAGCACAGCGGCCACACCATATTTAAGTTTGCTGATGATACCACTGTTGTGGGCTGCATTGAAGGTGGTAATGAATCAACATACAGGAGGGAGTTAGGAAATTTGGCTGAGTGTGAAATAACAACAACCTCTCACTCAGTGTCAGCAAGACCAAGGAACTGATTGTGGACTTCAGGAGAGGCAAACCAGAGCAGTTCTCATCAGAGAATCAGAGGTAGAAAAGGTTAGCAACTGTAAATTCCTGGGAGTTACTATTATAGACGACCTCTCCTGGACCCAGCATATAAATGCAATTGCAAAGAAATACAGCAACACCTCTACTTCCTCAGGAGTCTGCAGAGATTTGGCATGTCATCAAAAACTCTGACAAACTTCTATAGGAGTGTAGTGTAGAGTGTGTTGTCTAGCTGCATCACAGACTGGTATGGAAACACCAATGCCTTTGAATGGAAAATCCTACAAAAATAGTGGATTTGGCCCAGTACATCACAGGTAAAGCCCTCCCAACCTTTGAGCACATCTACACGAAACACTGTCATGTATCCATTATCAGAGATCCTCACCATGCAAGCCATACTCTTTTTTCACTGCTGCCATCAGGTAGAAGGTATAAGTGCTTCAGGACTCACACCACTCGATTCAAGAACAGTTACTACCCCTCAACCATCAGGCTCTCGAACAAAGGAGACAACTAGACTCACTTGCCAATGATTTCACTTTAAGGACACCTTATCTTGTTATCTCATGTTCTTGTTAATTATTGCTAGTTATTTATGTTTGCAGTGGCACAATTTTTTTTTGTTTTCTGGTTGGTCTTTCATTGATCCCGTGATCGTTACTACTCTATAGATTTGCTGAGTATGCCCGCAAGTAAAGGAATTTCAGGGTTCTATTGAGTGACGTATGTATACATACTCTGATAATAAGATTTACTTTGAACTTTGAATTTTGAATGTTGATATCTTGGTCAAAGTGACGATAAAAAACAAATACAATGCAAAGATTAGATGCAGGTAGGCTATTCCTGATGCTGAGCAATCCAGGTTCAGAGTTCACAATCTAAGGATAAGGACTAAGCCATTTAAGACTGAACTGAGTGACAGTTTCTTCAACCAGAAAATGGTGAAGTTGCGGAATTCTCTAAAAGAGTTGAATTCAAATCTTTAAATATATTCAATAAGGAGTTAATATTTCTTCTAAAGGCAAGAAGAGTAAAGAGATAGTAGAAAGAACATAGACCCACAATTTTTTGCCAACCTATATAAGCCGGCTCCATGATCAATCTAATCTCTCCCTCCTACGTAGCCACAGCCTTCTATTTTTCACTCTTCTATGTTCCTGTCTAAGGGTCTCTTCAATGTCTCCAATCTATCACTCTCAAGCACCACCCCCAAAAGTGAATTGCAGGCATTTACCACTCTCTGTATTAACAAAAATCTAGTCTGAAATCTCCCCTAAACCTTCCTCCATTCACCTTAAAAAAGATTTCTTCTTGTATTAGCTATTCATCGCAACTCCCTGGGGAAAAGAGAGCTGGCTGTTCACTGTATCCATGCCTCTTATAAACCTATACATCTGTTATCTTTTTTATAATATTATCTTACATTAATATTATAAGATAATATTATCTTATTTAATTTATCCTATTTAATTTAATATTACCTTATTTAATTTAACTTTTTTACTTTCTAATATATATATATATATATATATATATATATATATATATATATATATATATATATATATATATATATATATACTTCTTACCGTAATAGAGCTTGCATTATTATGTATTGCAATGTACTACTGTCACATTAACAACAAATTTAACAACACTTGCTGGTGATATTGAACCTGATTCTGATTCGAATTATGAAAAGAAGCCCTAACTCAAGCTTTCCATGTAAGACACGTTCTCTAATCAAAGCAGCATCCTAGTAAACCAGGTGAAGATATATAGGGAGAAAGTTTGAACAGGCTGTTGATTATAAATGAATAGCTCTGCTCATAGTGAATGGTGGCGCTTCCTTGAGGGGCCACATACCTTACACCTGCTCTTCGTCTTCTATGTTTCTATGTTCTCTCTTTAGATAGTATGTTCAACTAAACTTACGCATCATAATGTATTTTATTTCACAAGCCGGGAAAACTAGCCAAAGTTTCAGATTAATTGCACTATTATTTGAAGATATTGAACTATGTCTCAGAAGTGGTTGGAAGTGGTTTGAATTGTTTTCCATTGTTTGAGCTTTCTTTACTTCAAGCTGTGCTCACATACTGCTCAAAAGGACAGATCTAAGATTCAATTACCCATGCAAGCAACTAACCAGAAGCCCCAGAGCTTCTGTTGCAATTAGGATTTGACCTCTTATTAACACTATCAATGCTGTTTTCATTTTTCACTGAGGTGATAACTAACTGCATTGACAAGATGGCACAGCGGTTTCCTGAGGAAGAGCTATCTAATTATTTTTGTGCATATAAAAATTAAATACCTAACCTAGAAGATATAGAAGATGCAAGCTTCAGATTTTTCCCACTGTGGACTGACAGGCTATAAGTAATAGAAGTAATTGCATTCATTCATGTCCAACTGCTCACCAAAACAAATACATTATTCGGTAACACACACAACACGCTGGAGGAACTCAGCAGGTCGGGCAGCATCCGTGGAAACGAACAGTCAACGTTTCGGGCCAAGACCCTTCATCAGGACTGAAGAGGGAGGGGGCAGGGGCCCTATAAAGAAGGTGGGGGGAGGGTGGGGAGGAGAAGACTGGTAGGCGCCAGGTGAAAAACCAATCAGAGGAAAGATCAAGGGGTGGGGTAGGGGAAGCAGGGAGGGGATAGGCAGGAAAGGTGAAGAAAGAATGTAAGGGGAAAGCACTATGGGTAGTAGAAGAATGCAGAATCATGAGAGAGGTAATAGGCAGCTGGAGGAGGAGGCAGAGTGAAATTGGAAGGGAGAGGATGGAATTACCAGAGGTTGGAGAATTCAATGTTCATGCCAAGGGGCTGGAGACTACCCAGACGGTAGATGAGGTTTTGCTCCTCCAACCTGAGTTTGGCCTCATCATGGCAGTAGAGGAGGCCATGTATGGACATATCCGAATGGGAATGTGAAGCAGAGTTGAAGTGGGTGGCACCCGGGAGATCCTGTCTGTTGTGGCGGACGGAGCAGAGGTGCTCGACGAAGCGGTCCCCCAATCTGCGTCGGGTCTCGCCGATGTAGTGGAGGCCTCACCGGGAGCACCGGATGCAATAGACGACCCCAACAGACTCACCAGTGAAGTGTTGCCTCACCTGAAGCTATTTGATTTTAAAAATGTTAATCATGCACATAAATTAATACTGCAACATAAAACGTTTTTCATTGACTTTAAAGGTAAAACAAAATCAAAAGAAGCTTTGTGAAGTAACTGCCGATAATTCAGCACGGCATGGTAGCAGAGCGTTTAACATCGCCGTCTGTAAGGAGCCTGTATGTTGGCACTGAGTCCCCGTGGGTTTCCTCTGAATGCTCCAGCCTCCCACATTCCAAAGACATACTGGTTGGTAGGTTAATTGGTCACATGGGTCTTGGATCCACTCCAATTTGCCTATCGTGATATTTATTAACGACCTGAATATGGGGGTAGAAGGGTGGGTTGGCAAGTTTGCAGACGACACAAAGGTTGGTGGCGTTGTGGATAGTGTAGAGGATTGTCGAAGATTGCAGAGAGACATTGATAGAATGTAGAAGTAGGCTGAGAAGTGGCAGATGGAGTTCAACCCAGAGAAATGTGAGGTGGTACACTTTGGAAGGACAAACTCCAAGGCAGAGTGCAAAGTAAATGGCAGGATACTTGGTAGTGTGGAGGAGCAGAGGGATCTGGGGGTACATGTCCACAGATCCCTGAAAGTTGCTTCACAGGTAGATAGGGTAGTTAAGAATGCTTATGGGGTGTTAGCTTTCAAAAGTCGAGGGATAGAGTTTAAGAGTCATGAGGTAATGATGCAGCTCTATAAAACTCTGGTTAGGCCACACTTGGAGTACTGTACCATGTCCAGTTCTGGTTGCAACACTATAGGAAGGACGTGGAAGCATTGGAAAGGGTACAGAGGAGATTTACCAGGATGCTGCCTGGTTTAGAGAGTATGCATTATGATCAGAGATTAAGGGAGCTAGGGCGTTACTCTTTGGAGAGAAGAAGGATGAGAGGAGACAAGATATTAAGAGGAATAGACAGAGTGGACAGACTCTTCCCCAGGGCACCACTGTTCAATACAAGAGGACATGGCTTTAAGGTAAGGGGAAGAAAGTTCAAGGGGGATATTAGAGGAAGATTTTTCACTCAGAGAGTGGTTGGTGTGTGGAATGCACTGCCTGAGTCAGTGGTGGAGGCAGATACACTAGTGAGAGACTACTAGACAGGTATATGGAACAACTTAAGGTGGGGGTTTATATGGGAGGCAGGGTTTAAGGGTCGGCACATCATTGTGGGCCGAAGGGCCTGCACTGTGCTGTACTATTCTATGTTCTGTCAGCACAACATATTCTCTTCATACAACCCTGGAACAACCGGACAGCAAAGGTAAATACATCATGATGTCCTTTATCGACTACAGCTCAGTATTCAGTACCATCGTTCCCTCAAAACTAATCAATAAGCTTCAAGTCCTTGGCCTCAATAACTCCTTGTGCAATTAGATCCTCGATTTCCTCACTGCAGACCCCAGTCAGTTCGGATTGCCAACGACATCTCCTCTGTGATCTCCATCAGCACTGGTGCACCACCCGCCTCTGTACTTAGTCCTTTGCTCCGTTCACTTTACACCTGTGACTGTGTGGCTAAACACAGCTCCAATGTCATACATAAGCTTACTGTAACACCACTGTCATTGGCCAAATCAAAGAAGGTGACAAATCAGCAAATAAGAATTAATTGAAAATCTGGCTGAGGGGTATCATAACAATGACATCTCACTCAATGACAGAAAGATAAAGGAGTTGATTATTGACTTCAGGAGAACAAAACCAAAGGTCCATGAGCTAATATTCATCAGAGGTTCAGAGGTGGTGAGGATGAACAACTTTAAATTCCTCGGTGCTATCATTCCAGAGGACCTGCCCTGATCCCAGCACGTAAGTGAAATTATGAACAAAGCTTGGCAGCAATTGAACTTTTTTAGTAGTTTACAAATATTCGGCACAACAGCTAATACTTTGACAAACCTCTACAGATACGTGGTGGAGAGTGTATTGACTGGTTGCATCACACCTGGTATGGAAACACCAATGCCCTTGAATGGAAAATCATACAAAAAGTAGTGGATATGGCCCAGTACATCACAGGTGAAGCCCTCTCCTCCAGTGAGCACATCCAAATGGAACTCTGTCATAGGAAAGCAGCATCCATCATCAGGGAACCCCACCACCCAGGCCAAGCTCTCTTCTTACTGTTAACATCAGGAAGAAGATACAGGAGCCTCAGGGCTTGCATCATAAGTTCAGGAACAGTTATTACCCTCAACCATCAGGCTCTGGAAGCAGTGGGGATAACTTCATTCAATTTCACTTGCCCCGTCACTGAACTATTTCCACAACCTATGGACTCACTTTCAAGGACTCTTCATAGCTTACTTATTGCTTATTTACCTGTGCTGCATATGATAACATATATGTATGTTGATAATAAATTTACTTAGAATTTTGGCCTTAATTTGGTAGTGAGGGCTCATTGAGTCAGAAGGGCTGTTATTGTGCGGTGTCTCCAAACTAAACTAAACTAATCTGAGTACTGTATGTATTCATTAATGGACTTTGTGATCCAAAATTCAGCTCCCTGACCTTCAGAAGTGGGAACAACAGAAACTCTTCCAACAGAGTGCAATGAAAAATGTTACAGTCGGTTTGGGAAAAAGCTGCAGTTTTTCACCATCAATCCCTGGTGCCCCACTTGCTTCCAATTACATGAGCGATTCGACAAGCCTGCTAACTCTCATTAGGGATGTGTGGCTGTTCCAGAGGAGCAGACAGTTTATTTTTATACATACTTTCAATTTGTCCAATAATGTTGCAGTTTTAATATTTATATATTTCACTTAAGAAATTGGGTGCTTATGCAGAGTCTGAAATTTGACCACGTTTGGAAGACACATTAAATTATACCTACATTACGCACACAAGGAACCAACTTTTTACTGTGTTCAATGATTACTGGCTGCAGTGCTTCAGCTGTTCGTCAGCTGCATACACCACTCCTATAAACAGAGCATGCCTGGAATTCATATCTGGTCAGGATACAACTTAGTGGATGAGAAACATTTTGCAAGTAGTGGACAGAGTATTGTTATGTGTTGATGACCCCAAATTAACTGCTGTGTGACTGTTGTAGGAGGCATTTCGAACTGTGGGCTAATTATGGTGGAGGGATTACTATGCAAAGGATTAGTTTAATGACCAGGTGAGATTACTGGGACAGTTAGATTTTATTCCGTTTGCATTTTTCAATGCCCGAGAATGTTATGAAGGAGAAACGGGGTTGTCCACTATCTGCACCAAAATAAAATAGCCAATTTAAGGTTAGTGGCTCCACAGGGCTAAAATTCTTCCAGGCTCTTAAACAAGTTTACTTTGCAGAGTCTTGCAGCATGGAAGGTCTGTCAGTGTCAAGTGCCTGTAGTCATTCAATGAAGATCATGTGTTATTCACTGTGCAATGCACATGTTGTTTTAAAGAGATCATTTGTTACAGCCTGTTATGCTGCTGGTGTTCAGAGAAACCCTGAAGGTCCTCCATCTCTGTATATCCTAGCACACAGATATAGGATTCTTCACTGCTGTTTCTGGAACTATTGTGTTGACCAGTCAGGGTTGTTAGCCTTGAGCTGAACCCCAAACTTGGAGAACAGGTGGGCCATTCTTAATCTGGCCACTACCTTTCACCTGTTTGGCATGGGTAACCCTACCAGGAGTCAAAGCACAAGGCCCTGACTCCAGCCAACATAACTCTCTGCATCTTCGAGTCACATAAGTCTTCAAAACCTATGACAAGTTTGAGGTCTGCTTGGGGGTTTAAAGAGATACTGGATTGATTATATACCACTGCAAAGTTAGTTGAAGAAGAAAGTACGGTAAAACAAAGATGGATCTGAATAACAGAGTTCCCACTAACAAGGATCCAGCATCTATTTTCTGGCTGTATTTGTTTTGTGCTTGAGGTGAATATGAGGCTGTTTGTCCTCTTGGCACTCAGGAAGTGCCTTGCAAAGTCAAGATCAAGTTTATTGTCATATTACACAAGTTTGTGTGCACAGTTGGCAATGATAAACTTACCTCCATCTGCATCACAGGCACTTGGCATCTTATAAGCTGCATTCCCAAGTAAAACATAAATAAACAAAAACTATAGATAATCTGTTACAAGACAGAACTCAATTAGAACAAAAACAAGTCAATTTATTGCACA
This sequence comes from Hemitrygon akajei, assembly GCF_048418815.1. NCBI lineage: Eukaryota > Metazoa > Chordata > Chondrichthyes > Myliobatiformes > Dasyatidae > Hemitrygon > Hemitrygon akajei. The sequence continues at coordinate 168,092,679 of NC_133133.1, forward strand.
GTGGTCATAGCTGAGCTGTAGGGTTTTGCTGGTTGGTTCAAGAATGAATGGTTAAAGGGAAATAGCTATTCTTGAACTTGGTGGTCTGGGGATTTGATTTTCTGTACCTCCTGCCCTGCCCAGTGGTAACAGTGAAAAGATAGTATTTCCTGGTTGGTGGTATCTTTGATGATGTATGTTGCTTTCTTCAGCCAGTGCCTCCTGTAAATACCACCAATGGTGGGGAAGAATGTTGTGCTGTATTGGATAGAGTTCACCACCCTCTGCAGCTTCTAATAGTCCTGTGCATTTGAATGGCCATACTAGACTATGATTCAACCGGTCAGGATACCTTCAACAGAGCATGTGTTAGAGCATTCTTGAATCAAATGAATTTTAGTTATCATTCAACCATACATAGATACAGCTGAATGAGCTCAGGTCAGAAACTTAATAAGTCAAATGTCTTTCCCCTCCCCTCTTCTTCTATTCCCCATTCTAGCTTCTTATTTCTAATCACCTCCTATCTCATCTCCCTAGGTCCCCTCCTCCTTCTCTTTATCCCATGGTCCACTCTCCTCTCCTATGAGATTCCTTCCTCTGCAGCCCTTTATCTTTCCCACCCACCTGACCTCACCTAGCCATCCTCCTTCCCCTCCCACGCCTTTTTATCCTGGCATCTTCCTCCCTTTCCTCTCAGTCCTGAAGAAGGGTCTCAGCCCATAGATGCTGCCTGACTGAGTTCCTTCAGCATCTTACATGTTGCCTTGGATTTCCAGCATATGCAGACTTTCTTGTGTCTATTAGTAAGTCAGAGATGCCCAATGTACTATGTAAACACCATAAATGTATGGAAGATAGTTAAAGCATGTTTTTCATTCCTAGGTCACATTCATCTTCAAGTTCAGTTTAATGTCATTCAACCATATACAGGGAAACAGCAAAACAAAACAACATTCCTCTGGACCAACACATGTAGCTCACACAAATTTCACATAAAGTAATATTACCACTAGGAAGTTAACAACTAATAAGGTGTACTTATGACACAAGTTAAAAAGTAAATAACATACACTACTGGTGCTTCATGATTGATGAGACCTAGGTGGTGGCTGGGTGTTCAGCAGTCTTCTGGCCTGGGAGAAGCTAACTGTTCCTGTCCTATTGCTATGGTATCTTCTGCCTGATGGTAGGACGTCAAAGAAATTGTTGGACAGATGAGAGGGATCATTGACAATGCTGAGTGCCTGAGTATGGAACACTCCTGATAAATATCTCTGATGGGTGGAAACGCATATACTGTATAATGCTAAACAACAATCCTCGTAATCCTTTGCAGGGTCTTGTGGTCAGTTGCCTTACAATTCCCGTATCGGAGGGTGATGCAGCTGGTCAGGACAATCTCAATGGTGCTTCTGTGAAGATTGGCTAGAATGAGGGGAAGGGGGTTGTGGGGGATTCTCACTTGCCTCAGTCTCCTCAGGAAGTGAAGATGCTGTTGTGCTTTTCTGACTAAAGGGGAGGTGTTGAGGGACCGGGTGAGACTGTCCATTACATGTATTCCCAGGAACCAGGCGCTCCTAACTCTCACTGCAGAAACATTGCGTATTTGCAATGAGGAGAGGTCAGCCTGCAACATTCTAAAGTCTGCAATCATTTCTTTCATCTTGTCCACGTTGAGACCTCTGGTTCTAATCTCTGAAGCCTGCACGACTGCACTTGATCGAAGCTTTACAGGCTGAGTTCGGAAACAGCTGCAGGCATTCAGTCTAATCCCAGAAGAACGCCAAATTCTGGCGCAATAAAGAAGGGCTCGGAGACTTGCTCCCATAGCCTTCTGTGCTCTGGGAACAAAAATCTCAGCTCAGCACCATCTGAACAGAATACATTCCCAATATGAGTCTCTGGCATCCTTCGACTGATACTCCAATCACATGGTCTGGCCAATTCTTGAGCGGGTTTTGAGGTGAAACTTGCCAATGCTCGATTTGAGAAGCCTGTCTGTTTAAATGATGCATTGGGCATTGTTTAAACAACCAGGCTTTCTCGAGCGCAACAATACAATGCCATACATCATCTTCATTTTGCTATGCTGAAGGTCAAGATTAAAATCAAACAGAAGTCTTAATTACAATAACGTTCACTTCAGAACAGAATATAATTTATAGCTTGGGCCTGCATAGGCATCACACTCTACATCCATTGTTTTCTGCAGTGTGGTTTGGGAAGACACGCAGGGCTTTCCAACATTTTTTGTGCCGTGGACCAATACCATTAAGCAAGGAGTCTGTAGACCCCAGATTGGGAATCCCTGAAGTTCAATACTGACATGGATTACTCAGAGCTGAAGTTCTCCGGTAAGAGAGTTGTTGGAAACAGAGAGTATCACTGCATTTAATTCGTATCAGAATCAGATTTAATATCACCGGCATATGTCATGAAATTTGTTGTAATGTGGCAGCAGCACAATACAATTGGTAATAATAGAGAAAATAACCTGTGCATTACCGTAAGTACAGTTGTTAAAAATAAGTGATGCAAAAAAAAGAAATGAAGAAGTAGTGAGTGATGAGACAGCATTGTAAACTATTACCAGGTTGGGGGCAAGAAAATGCTAGCAGACAAGGATCCTACTGGGTTCTGGGCAGTGGGGGAAGTTTCCTGATATTGCTGGGGCCAGAGTATTAGTGCAAAAGAGTAGTAATTGCCCAGAGATCACTTCCGTGTGGATCAAAGGAAGGTGGGAGGATTGGAGTCTTGAATGGAGAGTTGTGAAGCCTTACGTTAATGAGTCAGGGGATTGTGAAAACATGCTCTGTGGAAGATTTTGGGCTCTGAGCCTAGGCTGATCAGTGAGTTATGATTGGAAAGTTGAGAGCAGAGGGTTCGATCTGTGGTGTGAGGTTGCAAATGGTAGGGAGGGAGTGTAGGAGAGTGGCCCATCCTAGTGTAGCTTTACCTGGAACTTTGTTCCAAGTCCTTGTTTCTCTGAATGTTGCTGCATAACATAAGAACATCAGAAATAGGAGCAGGAGTCGGCCATCTGGCTCATCGAGCCTGCTCCACCATTCAATAAGATCACGACTGATCTGGCCATGGACTGATCTCCACCCACCTGCCTTTTCCCCATAACCTTTCATTCCCCTACTATGCAAAAATCTGTCCAACCTTGTCTTAAATATATTTACTGAGGTATCCTCCACTGCTTGCTTGGGCAGAGAATTCCACAGACTCACCACCTCTGAGAAAAGCAGTTCCTCCTCATCTCCATCCTAAATCTACTCCTCCGAATCTTGAAGCTATGTCCCCTAGTTCTAATCTCACCTATCAGTGGAAACTTCTTTCCTGCCTCTATCTTAGCTATCACCTTCATGATTTTATATGCTTTCATAAGATCTCCTCTTATTCTTCTGAATTCCAGCAAGTACAGCCCCAAGCAACTCAACCTCTCCTTATAGTCTAACCCCCTCATCTCTGGAATCAACCTGGTGAACCTCCTCTGCACTGCCTCCAAAGCCAGGATATCCTACCTCAGGTAAGGAGACCAGAACTGCATGTAGTACTCCAGGTGCGGCCTCACCAGTACCTTGTACAATTGCAGCATGACCGCCCTGCTTTTAAACTCAATCCCTCTAGCAATGAAGGCCAACTTTCCATTTGCCTTCTTGATAGCCTGCTGCACCTGCAAACCAGCCATTTTGTGATTCATGCACAAGCACTCCCAAGTTCCTTTGCACAGCAGCATGCTGCAATTTTCTACCATTTAATTAATAACTGCTCTTTCACAAGTCGATAGGGAGGTAAAGAAGGCACATGGCGTGCTTCACTTTATCAGTCATGCACTGAGTTCAAGATAGGAGAAGACAGGAGGGGGAGGGATGAAGCCAAGAGATTGAAAGTTGATTGGCAAAAGGGATGTCTTCTCCTATCATTTTGGATCTCCCCCTCCAACTTTCAAATCTCTTACTATCTTTTCTTTCAGTTAGTCCTGATGAAGGGTCTCCGCCCGAAAGGTCGACTGTACTTCTCCCTATAGATGCTGCCTGACCTGCTGCGTTCCACCAGCATTTTGTGTGTGTTAGTTGACTTTTGTTGGGTTTTAACAGCTTCCTCATCATCCAACTTACCACTCACTTTGTATGCCCTTTCCTTGGCTTTGTTGCAGTCCTTAACTTCCCTTGTCAGCCATGGTTGCCTGCCCCTGCCATTTGAGAACTTCTTCTGTGGACATAACTATAGTGTGCCCAGTGAGGTATTCCCAGAAACTTCAGCCACCTCTGCTCTGCCATCATGCCCACCAGTATCCTCCTCCAATCCACCTAGGAAAGCTCCCCTCTCATGCTTCTGTAGTTCCCTTTATTCTATTGTGACACTGATACATGTGATTTAAGCTTCTGTCTCTCAAATTGCAGTATGAGTTCAATCATATTATGATCACTGCTTCCTAAGGGTTCCTTCAATAGACAATAGGTGCAGGAGTAGGCCATTCAGCCCTTTGAGCCAGCACCACCATTCAATGTGATCATGGCTGATCATCCACAATCAGTACCCCGTTCGTACCGTCTCCCCGTTTCCCTTGACTCTGCTACATTTTAAGAGCTCTATCCAACTCTTTCTTGAAAGCATCCAGAGAATTAGCCTCCACTGCCTTCTGAGGCAGAGCATTCCATAGATCCACAACTCTCTGGGTGAAAAAGTTTTTCCTCAACTCTGTTCTAAATGGCCTACCCATTATTCTTAAACTGTGGCCTCTGGTTCTGGACTCCCCCAACATCGGGAACATTTTTCCTGCCTCTAGCGTGTCCAATCCCTTAATAATCTTATATTTTTCAATCAGATCCCCTCTCATCTTTCTAAATTCCAGTGTATACAAGCCCAGTCGCTCCAATCTTTCAACGTATGACAGTCCCGCCATCCCGGAAATTAATCTCGTGAACCTACGCTGCACTCCCTCAATAGCAAGAATGTCCTTCCTCAAATTTGGAGACCAAAACTGAACATAATACTCCAGGTGTGGTCTCACCAGGGCCCTGTACAACTGCAGAAGGACCTCTTTGCTCCTATACTCAACTCCCCTTGTTATGAAGGCCAACATGTTATTAGCTTTCTTCACTGCCTGCTGTACCTGCATGCTTACTTTCAGTGACTGATGAACAAGGACACCTAGATCTCGTTGTACTTCCCCTTTTCCTAACTTGACACCATTGAGATAGTAATCTGTCTTTCTGTTCTTGCCACCAAAGTGGATAACCTCACATTTATCCACATTAAACTGCATCTGCCATGCATCTGCCCACTCACCCAACCTGTCCAAGTCACCCTGCGTTCTCCTAACATTCTCCTCATATTTCACGCTACTACCCAGCTTTGTGTCATCTGCAAATTTGCTAATGTTACTTTTAATCCCTTCATCTAAATCATTAATGTATATTGTAAATAGCTGCAGTCCCAGCACTGAGCCTTGTGGTACCCCACTAGTCACTGCCTGCCATTCTGAAAAGGACCCGTTAATCCCTACTCTTTAATTCCTGTCTGCCAACCAATTTTCCATCCATGTGAGTACTCGACCCCCAATACCATGTGCTTTAATTTTGCCCACTAATCTCCTATGTGGGACCTTATCAAAGGCTTTCTGAAAGTCCAGGTACACTACATCCACTGGCTTTCTCTCACATTAAGCTCCCTAATAAGATCTAGGTTTTAACACAACACCCAGTCTAAGCCTTTCCCCTTGTAGGTTCAAGCAGAAGCTGGTTGCAGCCTAGTAAATTCATAGCTCTGAGAAACATAAGGGTGCATAGAGACAACGAAGGCTTCCCTGCCTCCTTTGTCAGGGAGTTGGACCTGCTGAAGCGGCTTAAGTAGTTTGGCCACCCCAATATTGTCCGGTTGTTTGATATGTCTGCCACCATGAGAGCAGCTCAAGAAACCAAGGTCACCCTGGTGTTTCAGCATGTTGAGCAGAATTTGAAAAACTACCTGGAGAAGGCCCCGGTGGCTGGACTGCCATCAGAGATGATATAGGATCTAATGAGGCAGTTGCTGAATGGCCTGAAGAAGAGGTTTGCCAGGATATTGCTTGGATTAGAGGGCACGTGTCACAAAAGTGTTTGGACAACCTTAGGTTGCAGAGAGTCAGAATCAGGCTTAATATCACTGGCATACGTTGTGAAATTTGTTGTAATGCGACAGCAGTACTTGGCAATACATAATAAAACACTGTAAATTACAGTAAGTATATACATATTTTTAAAAGTTAAATTAAGCAAGTAGATAAGTAGTGCAAAAAGAGAAAAAAGAGTAGCTAGTTGGTGTTCATGGGTTCAACGTCCATTCAGAAATCTGATGGTGGGGGTAGGGTTGTGGTGGGAGAAGAAGCTGTTCCTGACTCACTGAGTGTGTACTTTCAGGCTCCTGTACCTCCTCCCTGAAGGTAGCAATGAGATGGTAGCTCAGGGGAGATGTGATAAAAGTTTGCAAGATCATGAAAGACGTATAGAGTGCAGCAGATGGCTTCTTTTTCCCGGGATCAAAATGTCGACCCCTGGAGGGGATAGGGGTAAGTTCAAAGGAGATGTGCAGGGCACTTCTGTTTTGCACAGAGTGGTGTGTGACTGGAATGCCCTTCTGTTGTTGCTGGTGGACCAAAATATGAAAGAGGCATTTAAGAGGCTCTCAGATAGGCTGTTAGAATGTACAGAAAATGGAAGGGTATAGTTCACATGCAGGCAGAAAGGGTTAGTGTAATGAGGCATTATTAGCTTAACTATCACAATAATACTGTGGGGCTACCGGACAGTTCTTGCACTGTACAGTAGTGTTTTATGTTCCATGTTCTGTTTTAAGCTTGCTTGTTTTCAGTAGCTCAGCATCGACTGTTCCTTGGAACAACATGCACTGTTTTCCTGATAAATGCTTCAGAAATAACTCAGCGTGCGAACTGATTTCAGCTGATGTGAGTAAATGTGTAAAGGTGATTCACAGTCAGCAATGCTTCCGATGCATCGGAATTTCTTGCCCACGTACTGGATAATCTGTTTTTCATCTTAAAGTAGAAAAGAGAGAACAAAGATTTCATGAAAGGAAATTTTCAGGTTGTTTCTGGATTAGTTGCACTTGAGGCTGTGTTCTTGGCATTTTGATAATGTACAAGATAATTGGCTGCAAACTTAAAATTCCATAATAATGGCTTTTCAGAAAAAAATTAAAAGACTGTAATTTTCCCCAGTAATAATTGCAAGAGTTGTCCTTGTTATTTATTTTTTAGACATGGAATTTAATACTTGTTTAAAGATTAAAACAAAGATCATCCCTGTGAATAATGAAAAACCTTGGTATTAGTATTTTAATTCTGAAATATTGGAAATAAAATTATAAATGCCAAATGCACTCAGTGGCCACTTTGTAGGTCTGCTCATTAATGCAGATATCTAATCAGCCAATCATGCGGCAGCAACTCAATGCCTAAAAGCATGCAGAGTTTCAGTTGTGCACCAGAAAGGGAGGTTTCTCAGTATCTTAGATAACAGCTGATCTCCTGGGATTTTCATGTACAACAATCTCTATAGTTTACAGAGAATGGTACAGAAGCAAATAAAGCATTCAGTGAGCGGCAGTTCTGAGGGTGAAAATGCCTTGTTAGTGACAGAGGTCAGATGAGAATGGCCATTCTGATCCAAGTTGGTTCAAATAACTCAAATCACCATGTGCTACAACAGTGGTATGTAGAAAGGCATCTCTAAATGCACAACACGTTGAATCTACAGCTACAGAAAACCACAAACAGAGTACAGGAGGAAAGTAATAAAGTGGCAACTGAGTGTATCTTTCCTAAAGACTGGATTTGTGACAATATACAGGCCAAAGGAATGAAAGTGCTGGCTTTAGAATACTAATGATGCAGTTTGATGCCTTTCTCATACCTCTACAAGATCATATACACCCTATTGAATCTGAAGTAAAGAAATAGCGGATGAATGAAATAAGGCAAAAATTGTTGGCAGAAGTTCATCTTGGTAGAATTAAGTTGCTGCAGGGCAACTCTTTAGCAGTTCCTGTGATGCAGAACTATGAATGATTGAAGTAGTTTATACACAGAAATGAAAATGTTACATATTTCCGCCTGTGGACTTAGAATCCTCCATGCGCAAAACATATTGGATTTTATTAGGCATCATAACATGATTCGAAAAATCGACTTGAAGAGCATTTCTCACATCTGATTGGCTGCGATTATGTTTGGCTATATCAATAGCAATTAACCTGTAACACCTTTGACTGACATCTAAACAGCTTTGTAAGCCTGAAACCAGTTTGGAGAGGAATTTCAGATAAATAAATGAACGAAATATTTATTACTGTGATGACATCAATTCAGCTTTTAGTTTCCATTAATTTTAAGTCTGACATTTTCATATGGTAGTCCACTTTTTTAGGAGCATAAGACATAGGAGCAAAATTAGGCCATTTGGCCCTTTGAGTCTGCTCCACCATGTTATCATGGCTGATCCATTTTCCCTCTCAGCCCCAATCTCCTGCCTTCTCCCTGTATCCCTTCATGTCTTGACTGATCAAGAATCTATCAGCCTCTGCCTTAAACATTCCCAATGCCTTGAACTCCACTGCTGCCTGTGGTAACAAATTCCACAGATTCACCACTCTCTGGCTAAAGAAATTTCTCCTCATCTCCACTCTAAAAGGTTGTCCCTCTACTCTGATGCTCTGTCCTCTGGTCTTAGACTCTTCCATCATAGGAAACATCCTCTCCACGTCCAGTCTATCGAGATCTTTCAACATTCAATAGATTTCAGTGAGGTTCCCCTCATTCTTCTGAATTCCCGTGAGTGGAATCCCAGAACCATCATATGCTCCTCGTATGCCAAGCTTTTCAGTCCTGGAATCATTTTTGTGAAATTCCTTTGAACCCTCTCCAGTGTCAGCATACCCTTTCTTAGATAAGCAGCCCAATACTCCAACTGAGGCCTCAAGGGTGCTTATAAATCCTCAACATTACATCCTTACATTTATATTCTAATCCTCTCGAAATGAATGCTAAAATTGTCCTTGCCTTATTAAGGCATATTAACTATAAACAGTTTTATAAACTAACAAATCGATTGCACATATATTGAAAATATGAATAATGATTGAGAGGTAACCACTCACTTCCTAACATAGTTAATATGATTTAACTATGACATTGCTAAAATACCAGTTATAACTATATATATATATATATATATATATATATGTCCAGGTGTGGGTCATGGGACTAGACAGCATATCAGTTCAGCATGAACTAGATGGGCTGAAGGGCCCATTTCTGTTCCTTAGTGTTCTATGACTCTATGTCATGTCGTGACTAGGCTGATAATAGAAGGCACATTTTGAACAATCAATGACAATGTTCACATTTGATTGTATCCTCCTAACCTACAGTGGGCTTTGCATGACTCACCATTAGGTTAACAGTAAGTTCTGGCCCAGTATTTCAATGAGCTGCAAATAAAAGATAAATAATATTTGTACCGCTCAAGTTCCAAGCAATGACCACCTCAAGATAAAGAAATGCTAACCATCTCCCTTTCAATGGTATTGCCACTACAATCAAAATCACAAGCAGTATTGCTGACCATTAATTGAACTGAACATTCTGTGACAGGTGATTCATTTGACTTCCTGAGATGCAGCCACCACCTATAAGGCACAGATCAGGAGCAGAATAAAATGGCCTCTTCTTGCTTGGATGAATGTAGTTTCAGTGAAAGTACCACCAGACATGGACTCGCCCATCCTAAACATTAATTTCAAACACTACAGATGCATTTTAACTCTAGACTGTAGCTTCTACAAAATATGTTGCAGCAAATCTTGTTTCAAGCACCAAGCCAGTGACCTCCATCACAATGAAAGACAAGAGAAACATATACAAATTGCTGGAGGATCTCAGCAGGTCAGGCAGCGTCTATGGAGGGGAATAAACAGACCATAAGACAAGGCAACAGAATTAGGCCATTTGGCCTAGTGAGCTGGCTCTACAATTGCACTAAGGCTGATTTATTATCCTTCTCAACCCCATTTCCTGCCTTCTCCCTGTAACCTTTGACATTCTAACTAATCAAGAACCTATCAAGCTCCTCTTCAAACATATGCAATGACTTGGTCTCTACAGTCAACCGTGGCAATGAATTCTTCTGTATCGGTAAAGAAATTCCTCCTCAGCTCTGCTCTAAGGCTGTACCCACTGATCCCAGACTCAATACCGGAACACCACTAGTCACCGGCAGCCAACCAGAAAAGGTCCCCCTTATTCCCAAAGTTTGGCTCTTGCCAGGCAGCCAATCGTCTATCCATGCTAGTATCTTTACTGTAATACCATGGGCTCTGTCACACAGCTTCATGTGCAGCACCAGCACCTGGTCAAAGGCCTTCTGAAAATCCAAGTTAACAGCATCCACTGACTCCCTTTTGCCTATCCTACCTGTTATTTCCTCAAGCAGTCAACATTTTGGATAAGATCCTTCATCAGGACTCCCTCCATAGATGCTGCCTGACCTGCTGAGTTCCTTCAGCATTTTATATGTGTTAATCTGGAATTCCAGCATCTACAGAATTGGTGCTACTGACAAGAGATGCAGGTACATGGAAGTTCCACCTAGTATAAGTTCTTTTACAAGTCACACATCTTTTTAAATATATCACTGCTCCTTTATTAGTAAGTCTAAATACAGAAACTCTTCAGTCAATAGCATTAAACTCTCTTGCAGGGAAGCAGCATCCATCAACAGGGACACCCACCACTCACTCTCTTCTCACTGCTGTCATCAGGAAGGAAGTACAGGAGCCTAAGGACTCACACCACAAAGTTCAGGAACAGTTACTACTCCTCAACTATCAGGCTCTTGAACCAAATGGGATGACTTCACTTGCCCAATCATTGAAATGCTCTTGCAACCAATGGACTCACTTTCAAGGACTCTTCATCTCATGTTCTTAATATATGCACATTACAGGCGATTCAGCCTACAATGTTGAGCCGACCATGTATCCTACTCGAGAAACTGCCTAGAATTTCCCCACTAGCCCTCTATTTTTCTAAACTCCATGTACCTATTGAAGAGTCTCTTAAAAGAGCCTATTGTATCCGCCTCCACCACCATCACCAGCAGTGTACTCCACTCTCTGTGTGAAAAACTTACCTCTGATATCCCCCTTGTACCTACTTCCAAGAACCTTAAAACTGTGCCCCCTCGAGTTAGCCATTTCAGCCTTGGGAAAAGGCCTCTGGCTATCCACATAATCAATACCTCTTATCATCTTATACACCTCTATCAGGTCACCTCTCATCATCCATTGTTCCAAGGAGAAAAGGCCACTTGTTTATTAATATTTCAATACTTTATTTTTGTATTTACACAGTTTGTTGTCTTCTGCACTTCGGTTGAATGCCCAAGTTGGCAGTCTTTCATTGATTCTGTTATGGTTATTATTTTATAGATTTATTGAGCATGCCCACAATAAAACTCATCTCAGGGCGGTATTTGGTGACACATATGCACTTTAATAATAAATTTACTCTGAACGTTGTTGTTGTGCCTTAACCTGAAGGACTGAATGGACCAAGGAAGGTGGCCTATTGTCACATTTTCAATAAATACTGGCCTTGCTTTTTATGCCCACATCCATAAAAAAGTGAATAGAAAGACTAATCTTGCATACAGTGCATTGACAAGGTACTTTGATAATTGTTTTTAAGGATAAAATGATATATCTGCATAGCCCAATGCCTCTTTCAGTTTAGTCTTTGTTCCATAAATACTGTAAAGTACTGTAGGTTTCTGCATTTCTTATCAAATTGGAAGTAACTGTTTTTCTTTATATGTCCTTTTTCAAACCCATGAAAGACTGCAGCATGCCTTCTACACAGTCCCTATGCTCTGCATTCAATACATCCCCTCCAGCAGAGCCTTAATATATCTGATTTGTCAATGTCATCACCACTGTTAATCTCTTCACAAACCACGTCAACTTTGAAGTCTGAAAATGATTCATTCTACAATGAATTTGCAGTTTGAAGTTACTAGCTAGGGACAGAAATTCATTTAAAAATAATAGAGAGGCTGAATTTGCTTTCAATTCAGATATCGAAGGAATAAAGTGCATTTTTTAAGAAAAATTGTTATGATTCTCCAATTTTGTTTGGAGAGTCAATGTTATCAGGAAAACTATTCTAATAATGAATGAATTGCTTTCAAAACAGAAAATACTGATTTGTTCAACATTCAAAAATGTTATATAGTTTGTAACAAATCATTCTTACAGAAATTGGCTGAAGACTTTTTAAAGGATTACATGTTGTGATATTGGAGGATAAAATGATGTAGATTTGAAATAAACAATGCCTAGATTGTCAGACAGCTTACTCATATCTCTAGAGTACCGATATTAAATTTAGAATTTACATGTGGAATATGTTTTTCCAGTGCAAATTCAATCTGAATTTTAAAACTGTGCCAAGGGCTCTGCTAGAGGGGTTGTTATGCTGTCTCAGAGAACTGAGTTCTAATCCCATTTTTGAATGCTAAATCTTAAGTTTTCTTCTCGAGTTTAGAAGGAAAATTATAACCACTTTTTCCATATCCTGCAAAGGTGAAAAAGAATTTGAACTCAACATGGTGCAAAGACCTTTGCTGGCACCAAATAAATGATTTTATTCAAAATGTAGTGTTGAAAGCAACAGTGGAAATGCATCATGTTATCCATTTTAAGAAGGAATGGTACCTGTGGGGCATAATATGGATATTCAAAAAGATTTAAGAAGTCTTATTTAGCATTGACTCACTGGCTGCATGCCTCCCAGACATTCCTCCTTCAAGTAACAGGGTAGAATCTAATAATTCCTTCATGTCCTAGAAGGTGTGTTATGGTGAAATTGTGCAAAATGCCATTGAGAGTTTTGAGAAAGACCCCAGCAACCAAATTTTGCTGTGTGAGGCTATAGACCATTGTGGAGCTGGAGGTGGAGGCCATGTTGGTTATGGATCTTGGATTCTGATGAAGACCCCCCCCCCCCCCCCGATCTGAAGTGTTAACTCAGGTTCCCTTGCTACAGATGCTGAGTACTTCCAGAATGTTCCGTTTTTATTTTGGATTTCCGGTAACTGCAGTCTTCTTCTTTATTTATTTTAAATTTTGGTGGGATTATAAGGACAGTAATATTAAGCATTAAATGTGCAGACTAAAACCATATGTAGTGTACAAGATGTGCTGTCATCATTGCCATTTGATGTTTCATCAAAGCCTCCCTGTTCTTCCACTTTACAGCCCTTACAAGTAAGACTGAATTCCATTATCCTACTGAATTATACGCTGTACTGGATGCTTTTTACTTGCTTCATATATTGTAAATCACAAATCCCTCATTATCATAATCTTTTGTAGTTTCATTCCATTTATATAATCATTTGTTTTTCTTTTCCCCTTCCAAAGCAGATAATCTCACATGTTCCCACATTATGCTTTAGGCCTTCTCAGTTAACCTATCTAAATTGCTTTGAAGCTCTTTGTGTCCTCCTCACGGCGTATACTAACCCACCTATTTTCATCATCAGCAAAAATGGCTGGAGTGACTTTCATCACCGAACCCATTAATGGTTAATCACTAAATAATGGAAGCCTCAGCGGCCCACTACAAAAAAACCTGTCCAAAGAGCGACCATTTATCCCAACTCTGTTTCCTTTCAGTTAGCCAATCGTCTGTGCACAATAATATATTCTCCCCAATTTCATCCTGATCTTGCGCTGTAATCTTTGATGTGGCACCTCATTGCTTGCTTCAAGAAACACTAAAACCTTACATCGACTGGTTCACTTTTACCTGGCTTGTCTGTTACACTCTTAATGGATTCTACATAATTTGTCAGACAAAATGTCCTTTTGCAAAACCTTGCTAACTTTGTTTCATCATCTTATGGAATTACAGAATCCAGGATTTTCCCATTAACAGCTGTTAAGCTAATTCACCTATACATTTCTGCTTCCTGTCGCTTTCCTTTCTGGAATATAGATGTGCATTGACAGCACTCCACACCCACCGCGAACTTTCCTGAATCCAAGGAATTTGAGTTGATTGCAATCAATACATCCACTATCCCAGTAGACTATGAAGCAAATAGGAGAAAAAGGAGTGGTGGGCAGGATCAAGGTGGGGGAGGGGGAACGACAGAGGTGAAATAAACTACCTGTAATTGTATACAATCTAATTACAATGATGAAAATCAAAATCAGAATCAAAATTAGCTTTACTATCACCGGCACATGTCAAGAAATATATTGTTATGTGGTAGCAGTATGTTGCTATAAATAGTAATGAAGACTGCAAATTACAGTAAGTATATATATATTTTTTTTAAAGTTAATTTAAATAAGTAGTGCAAAAAGAGAAAGCAAAAAGTAGTGAGGTAGTGCCCAAGGGTTCAATGTCCATTTGGAAATCTGATGGCAGAGGAGAAGAAGCTGTTCCTGAATCGCTGTGCCTGTGCCTTCAGGCTCCTGTACCTCCTACCTGATGGTAGCAATGAGAAAAGGGCATGTCCCGGGTGATGGGGGTCCTTAATAATGGATGCTGCCTTTCTGAGACATTGCTCCTCGAAGATATGCAGGATTGGAAGAAAATCAAGAAACTGTTTTTGCTGGATGTCTGATATAAAAACAAAAAATGCTGGAAAAAAAACTCAGCAGGTTAGACTGAATCTGTGGAAAGAGAAAAAGTTAATGTTTCAGATCTAGGTCCCTTTATATGACGAAGCTGAATGATCAATTGTTTTTCACTCTGAAGATGCCATCAAACCTCTGAATAGAATTGTTTTCATGATTTCAATGAAAATTAAAGTCAGACTGGGTGTATAGCTGGAGACATAAAAGGCTGCAGATGCTGAAATGTGGACAAAAATGATCTGCTGGAGGAACTCAATGGGTCAGGCAGTATCTATAGAGAGTAGACAGTTGGTATTCTGGGTGGTGACCCTTTTTGTTGACTTCATATATAATTTGTGGCCAATCCACAGAAGCCAATTTTCTATCACAGTAGATACTAACAGTGCCACACTATATTTATTTATTCAGATACAGTGTTGAATAGACCCTTCAGGCCCATTAAGCTACACTGCACAGCAACCCTGATTTGACACAATCCTAATGACAAGACAATTTACAATGGCAAATACAACCTCCCAACTGGAATGACTTTGGACTTGGGGACAAAATCGAAGCACCCAGTGAAAACCCACGTGGAAACAGGGAGAACGTACAATCTCCTTACACGCAGCTTTGGGAATTGAATGCAGGTTGCCTGTACCATAAAGCATCGTGCTAAGCACCACGCTACCATGCTGCTCCTGGTTAACATCTTATGATCTCTGGCTTATTTTTATTGCATGTGGCAGAGCGGGTTAGTAAGGCATCTATCACATGTCCAAGATATTAGCGTCGGCTGCATAATCAGCGTATGACTTCAAAATTATGCTGACTCAGTGGGACTGCCTTGTCTACAAAGAGCTCAATATTTTAAAAAATAAAATAGCCCATCAATTAAAAGGAATCATATTACTAAATTCCTTCGGTTATATTGTGTAGCAATGCATTTTGCCATATGCTTAGAACCATCGTTTTGACAAGTAATACAATTTTCCTTTGATAAGATGAATGCTTGTGTCTAATGTGCCTCAACTTATCAATGTATAAAGTGTACAATAAAGTAACTCTACATCTATCTATATCTTTCTTAGTGGGATTTTATTACAATGTTCATGTTCATTACTGGTGTCATCTCCAATTTGGTACTCGGTCCATTTTAAAATAGAAGGGAAGTTTCTTTATTAAGGCAGAGCGTGGGTAGAAGTTAATAAAATAGCATGCAAAAATATGTGCAAATTTTATCAACTTGTCATCAGTAATAAAGATAAACGGTGTGTGGGGAAATTCACTATCTGTAAATCTTATAATCCTTTCCTCGATGTTCCGCAGACACAGAAACTGCTGAAGTATCACAAGCAAAGCTCATTCAATCTTGTATAGAATACAATGGAAGCATGAAGTATGTGCACCCTGTGAAATAAAATTGTTTAGTTTTGCCAGCAGGATTTGGATTTTTAATTGAACTGTCTTAGCATGAATAAGCGAATTTACATGAGGGATAAAAATGGATTTGGGAATCAAGCACTTACACAGCACAGCTGCTCAAAGGTTCAAAGGTTCATTTCAATATCAGGGGATGTATACATTATACAACCTGAAATTCTTACTCTTCACTGACATGCATGAAGCAAGAAACTCCATAGAGTGGATGATAGAAGCATCAAAAGACCCGAAGCACCTCCCGCCCCCCCCCCCCACTGTTTGCATTGGAATGTGTTTCATCTATTCAGATAAGAAGCACTACAAATAATGGAAATCTGAACATTGCACAGCAGGGTCATTAGCATCTAAAAGAGAACAGGTCAATATTTCATGTACAACCTTCATAAGAAGCATCATCAGTTCTGATTAAAGGTTATGATTGAAATGGCATTCAAGCTTTTTCCCCATATAAAACGATTGACCTGTTGTGCCTTGTCAGTACATTCTTGGTCATTCTGCACATTTGATGCATATTTCCACGAGGATTCATATTTTGGATTCATTCATAGGTGTGCTTGAAAAGCAAGGCAGTTTGAATATAATCTGAACATATGACAGGTAAAGCTCTCCCGACCACTGAGCACATCTACATGAACAGCTATCATAGGAACGCAGCATCCATCATCATAATCCTCACCTCTCAGGCCATGCTCTTCACTCACTACTGCCATCAGGTAGTGTGGTGAACTACATATACCTGTCTGGACACGCCCCCCCCCCCCCCCCCACTGACTGCTCCTGTGGCTCCTCCCACTGACCCCGGTATAAAGGAGATTGGAGACACAGACCCGGCCTCAGTCTCCAGGATGTAGTGTGGTGGTCAATTGCTGCTTGTTCTTTCTTCCAGCCAATAAAAGCCTATATCTCGCCTCACGTCTCCGAGAGTTATTGATGGTGCATCAGGTAGAAGGTACAAAAGCCTCAGGACTCACTCCACCAGGTTCAGGAACAGTTACCACCCTTCAACCATCAGGATCCTAAACAAAAGAAAATAACTATACTCGCTTGTCCATCCATTGAGATGGTCCCACAACCAATGATCTCACTTTAAAGACCTTTTATCTTGTTATTTCATGTTCTCGCTATTTATCTATATTTGCATTTGCAGAGTTTGTTGTCTTCTGCACGCTGATTGATCTTTTATTGATCCTGTTACAGTTACTATTCTATAGATTTGCTGAGTCTGCCCACAGAAAAATGAACCTCACGTCTCTGAGGTAGCATATATATGTTCTGATAATAAAATTTACTTTGAACTTTGACATGTAAAGGCAATGAAAATTGTCCGCTCCACCCACTGAGCACACAGACAGGAGTCTTCATGTCTATGATCGGCAGTTCATACCGTCTTATTTGGCCTTGTACAATTAAATGTCAACTGGGAAAACTAGCATTAGCTACTCCTTTTGAAAATGAATTAGCTATTTTATTTTTTCTTAAAGAGATTGAGGGAATAGTTGGAGAGAAGCTACAGAAGGGAAATGCTGTTTACCATCAAAACTACGACCGTCTATTTAACCACAATAATTCAAAGAGAACTATTTTCGACCGAGAAGACGAGAACTTCATTCGTGTCTACTTTTTGATCTCCCATTACAAATCCCTGTTCATCCTTCTGAAGTCAAAGGTCAATTGAACCTTCCACAGCAGTCCACCTCAACTCAAGCTAAAGTTCCTTTCTTTAAAATAAGAATCAGAAATGTTCGTATCAATATTGGAGAACTGTTACCATAGAAACTAGACAAAGCTCATTTGATTCCATTCCCATCCTTATAAGGAAGTTATCCTTTGTGGCTGAAAAATTGCAAGGGAGCAAAGAATGTTTTATTCTTTCAGGCCAGGGAGTAACAGACAGAATGAATTTGCAGCTTCCCACATTGTAGTTGCCTACAAACAGTTTCAGTCTAGAGTGACATTTGAAGTGCGCACATACCTTTCGCACGCATCACACTGACAACAAGTCAGTGAGAGGTTAATTCAAGAGCTTCTAACCAATAGTTCCAAGAGGTTATACACCTTCAAGTATTCATTCAGGTATATTGTAAATTCAGTGAGGGGTTTTGTCTTCATCACTCTTTAAAGCTGCCGGTTCCAAATCATTACTACATAGAGCGAAACAACTTCTTGTAAAACCCTCCTCTAATCATTCCATTAACTAATCTGTACATCATCCCCACTGATCTTCCTTACCCCCACAACTTGGTTACTGATCTATCTGCTCATCAGAACAAATTGTTTCTGCTTACCCAACCATAATTTTAAATATTCGGTTAAATCTTCCTTCATTCTTTGTTCTGAAATATGGGTTCGCTACTGGCGTCCTCTGGTTAATGGTCAGCTCCAAAGGCATAAAAACAGCTGGGAACCCCTGTTCTAAAGGAAGCCCCTGCAACATTCTTGCAAATCTCTGCATCGTTTCTAGGGCTACTATGTCTTTGACTTAACATTGTGCCCAAAACACTTGTCAGAATTAGGCTGGGGAGCAGTAATGTGTTATTTAAACAACAACACACACAAAATGCTGGTGGAACACAGCAGGCCAGGCAGCATCTATAGGGAGAAGCGCTGTCAACGTTTCGGGCCGAGACCCTTCGTCAGGACTAACCGAAAGGAAAGATAGTAAGAG
This sequence comes from Hemitrygon akajei, assembly GCF_048418815.1. Lineage (NCBI taxonomy): Eukaryota > Metazoa > Chordata > Chondrichthyes > Myliobatiformes > Dasyatidae > Hemitrygon > Hemitrygon akajei. Next base: position 168,111,460 of record NC_133133.1, read on the forward strand.
ATTTGAAAGTAGTGGGGGGAGGGGGAAATGTGAAATGATAGGGGAAGACCGGAGGGGGTGGGATGAAGCTAAGAGCTGGAAAGTTGATTGGCGAAAGTGATACAGAACTGGAGAAGGGAAAGGATCATGGGACAGGAGGCCTCAGGAGAAAGAAAGGAGGGGGGGAGCAGCAGAGGGAGATGGAGAACAGGCAAACAACTAAATATGTCAGGGATGGGGTAAGAAGGGGAGGAGGAGCATTAACAGAAATTAGAGAAGTCAATGTTCAATGTGTTATTTAAACCTCCTCTCTTAAACACACGCGGAGATTTGAGATTTTTGTGGCAAGAGGGAATATCGTGAGGAGTATACCAGGCAGTGTAGGAATTTCTTTGCAGACCAAGCCCTGTGCAATAACGAGCCACTTCCAGAGATAGATGTATTAGTTGGAACTCCCCTTGCACCACACAATAACTGAGAGAATCAGTAGAGGGAACCAGCTGAGAAGAAGAGGTGAAGGGGAGTCAGGTTCTCAGCAGGTTGACATTCCTTCCCAGACTTTCCAGGAAGCAAATTTAAACCTCATCTCAAAGCAATGCCTGAGGCAACTACACCTCACTGAGGAAGTCCCTGCTGAAGTACTGCCCCACCTCAAGTCTAAAGTTAGAGGAGGAATGAAGACTTCTTTGTCAGATACAATCAAAAGTTACCATCCCAATGAACTTCCATACACTTACACATCAGAATAGGAGGTATGTTTAACTTCTCCAGGTGTGCCATCCACTGAGCAAGCTAACACTCAGCCTTCCAAGGAGTGCACTTTATTCTCTCTGGCCAGTGAGGGACAGACCAAGTGAGCTGATGGCTTCCCCACACGAACTTTGCAAGCATTGCAAGTCAATGCAGGGATTTACCGGAAGTGATTCAAGACTTTGTGTTCATCTGGTGTATGCTCAAAAACAGCAGCTCTTTCAGGTCAATACTCAGTCACCTGCCATTAGAAGGAAGGGCCAGATTTGCAGTTATGAAGAGGGTTATGTGTTACCCAGGGGCTTCCTCAGGGACATCCTCTCTGACGAGTGATATACCGATTTGTCTCCAGCGATGGAGACAGAGAGATCAAGAAGGGGGAGGGTGGTGTCAGAGACAGACCAGTAATTTAAGGGTAGGGTGGAAACTATAGGCAGAGTTGATAAAATTGATGAGCTTAGCATGAGTGCATGACACAGCACTAATGAAATCATCAATGCAGTGGAGGAAGAGTTGGGGAGCATATCTGGGGAAGGCTTCGAACATAGACTGTTCTACATAGCCAATGAAGAGGCAGACATAGCTGAGGCCTATGTGAGTGCCCATAGCTACCCCTTGAGTTTGGAGAAAGTGGGAGGAGCTGAAGAAAAATTGTTCAGGGTGAGGACCAGTTCTGCCAGATGGAGGAAGATGATGATGGATGGGGTTAGTTGGTTCTTTTGTCAAGAAAGAAACTGAGAAATTTGAAGCCTTCTTAATGGAAGATAGAAGTGTACAGGGACTGACCATCTATGGTCAAGATAAGGTGGTCAGGACACGGGAATTGAAAGTGACTGAGAGATCGCGATCATGAGAAGAATACAAATGTAGATCGGAAGGGACTGAACCAAGGGGGATAGAATGGAATTGAGACAGGAGGACAAGAGTTCAGTGGGGCAAGAGCAGGCACAGACAATGGGCCTATATGAACAGTTTGGTTTTTGGATCTTGGGTAGGAGTTAGAAGCAAGCAGTGTAGCATAAAGGAACTACGAGTTGGAGGAAATGGTTGGGAGTTCTCTAGAGTGGTTAAAGTCAGTGATAGAGTCAGAGACATTTTTCTGATGGTGTGGAGTGGGGTCCTCTTTGCGGGGTAGGTTTGAGGGGGTGTCTGTGAGTTGCCACCACACTTCAGGAGGGTAGACATCAGTACGCCACACTGCAACAGCACCCCCTTTGTCTGCAGGTTTGATGGTAAGGTTGGAATTGGTGCAGAGAGAGTGGAGGGCAATGGGTTTGGAAGAGTTAAGGTTGCAGGAAGAGAGAGGAGTGCTGAAGTTGAGATGGTTGATGTCTCATCGATAATTCAAGATTATCCAAGAGGAGGAGGAGGGTTGAAGACAGGAGAAAAGATCATCAGTGTGGGGCGTGGAATCCTTGCCAAAGAAGTGAGCTCAGAGGTGGAGGCAATGGAAGAAGGACTCGATGCTGTGGTGGGCATGAAACTCACTGAGGTGTGGGTGAAGGGGGACAAAGAAGAGGCCCTTACTGAAGACAGAACTTTCTGCCACAGAGAAGTGAAGGTCAGAGGGATAATGAAGACATGGCAATGATTAGACCTGGGATGTGAGGGGACAAGACAGCTGGTGATTTCAGAGGAGAGTGGAGGGCTGGGGTGCTCAGGGAAGGTGGGTGGGAGGAGGATTAAGGTTTTGAGGACCTTAGAGCTGACACTAGAGACAGAGATCCCCTCTGTCATCAGATTCCAATGGACATTGAACCCATGAAGACCACCTCACTACTTAATTTAACTATTTATATATATATATTTACTGTAATTCAGTTTTCAGTATGACATATTACATTATAATGCTGCAGCAAAAACAACAAATTTCATGACATATGCCGGTGCTATTAAACCTGATTCTGATTCTGACTTCTGGTCATCTCATTGTTGAAAGGGATTGGGAGATTTATGATGAGGTTGCTCCGAATGGAATATGTAAGTTGTGAAGAATATCTGGAGAAACTAGGGCAATCTTCTGCAGAAGGAAAAGGGGAGGCCAAGGGGAAAACAATTGAGAGGCTGAAAACCACAGTATTAATTTAAAATATGAGGGAAAAGAATGGGAGGTGAAGAGAAGAAAATGTCTTTTCAACCTGAACCTGAGGATGTTGGAATTTATAACTCATTGCTTGATAGGGTGGTAGAGTATCTCAGAAGATGGCAGCACGCTCAGATGCAGAGACTTTTATGGGACTAACCAAACATGCTATTATCATTTTAAACATATTTTTATGATCGCAAAACCTTGCTGGATATTAAGAACTTAAAGCAGTGCGGGTCTACCACATCAGTGAGTTGCTTGCTGGCAAAGAAATTGAAGAAGCTGGACCTGGTGAGAACCTAGTTGCTGTCATGAAGTGTTGGAGTCAGTGCATGAAGGCAGTGTGCAGTCTAACAGCGAGTGATCGGCTTTGTCACTTTTCTTATGGTTGCAAGATTCTTTCGGATTTTGGTAATGTGGAATGCTGCAAGCCCGGTTCACTGGTTTATTGCAAACTGCGGGGGGAGACGTGAGGCTTCGACTGTAGCAAGGACAAAGCATCAAGCTATGGTGTCTTCTGTTTGCAGCCACCCAGGAGAGAGGGGTCAGAGTCAGTGCTGGAAGCAGTGCGGTGCAGCGTCCATGCTAGTGGCATTGGTGCCTCCCTCCACTGAATTGCGCTCGACTGCCAACTGTTGCAACGTTCACGGAGTCAGGGACTTGGGCTATATTTTTTGTTTGACTGTGTTTTACTGCTATCTTATATGAGCTGTATGTGCCTTCCGCTGTGGGTACCTGTTAGTACTGAGTTTTGCACCTTAGTCCTGTTTTATTTGGCTGTATTCATGGATATTTATGTATGGATGAATGACAAGTAAACTTGAACTAGGAACGAGAGGCAGAAGCCACCAATTCATGCTTCTGAAGAGCTGTCAAAGGAGATGAGGCCCTTTTGTAACATTAACACATATGCAGAACTTTGAGGTAGCCTCAAACCTGTACAATTAATCCACTGCTGACATGTTCACTTCATTATGCAATGCCATTCCAGTGAATTATATATCTCCTACCTGGATTTATGATTTTTTTTCTTTTTTATATGCTGTTCTTCCAATTTATTATTTATCCTCACTTGATCTTTCCTCTCCATTCTGCTCACAGTTTATGGAGCATATGCTGCAAACAACTCATTGAGCTTTCAGTGAAATTGACCTCTCGCACCCACTTGAAGTTCCACTCCATTCAATTTCCCAGCCACACAAAAGCCTTCTGAGCAGGATTCATGAAGCAGTGGCAAGATCAGTTTTTACTAAAACCTAGAATAAAAAAGTTGACAAGCGAACACGGAAACAAACTCAAAATAATTCCAGAACAAGTCAGAAAGTCATATTGTTTTCATCCCCTATCAAATTTGTTTTCAATTGAGGGAGAGTTTCTAGAATGCCTACGAGATGGGTTTTTAGATCACACTGGGGACCTGCTATTCTGGATTGGGTTTTGTGCAATGAAATGGAATTGATTAGACAGCTTAAAGTCAAGGAATCTTTACAGACAAGTGAACATAATAAGATAGCATTCACCCAAATATTTGAGAAGCTAAAGTCAGGTGTATCGGTATTAAAGTGGAGTAAAGAGAATTACAGAGGCATGAGAGAGGAGTTGGTCGAAATTCATTGGAAAAGAACACTGGCAGCGTTGATGACAAAGCAGCAATGGCTGGAATTTCTGGGAACAATTCAGAAGGAGCAGGGTATATACATCCCAAAGAGGAAGAAGTATTCTAAAGGTAGGATGACACAACCAAAACTAACAATAGAAGTCAAAACCAACATAAAGGTCAAAGAGAGGGCATAAAATGGAGCAAAAATTAGTGGGAAGCCAGAGGATTGGGAATTTTTTTTAAACCACCAGAGGGCAACTAAAAAGGTCATAAAGAAGGAAAAGATGGTATATGAAGGTAAGATAGCCAAAAATATTAAAGAGGATATCAAAGTTTCTTTAGATACATAAAGCGTAAAAGAGAGGTGAGAGGATATTGGACCGCTAGAGGACACTGGGGGACAAAGAAATTGCATACAAACTCAATAAGTATTTTGCATCAGTCTTTACTGTGGAAGACATCAGAAGTATGCCAGAGGTTCACAGTGTCAAGGGGCTGAAGTAGGTGAAGTTGCCATTATTAGGGAGAAGGTGCTTGAAAAACTGAAATGTGTAAAGGTAAAAGGTCACCTGGACCTGAAGGTACACACCCCAGGGTTCTGAAAGCAGTAGCTGAAGAGATTGTGGGGGCATTAGAAATTATCTTTCAGGAGCCAATTGACTTTGGCATGGTTCTGGAGGAATGAAAAATTGCAAATATCACATCACTCTTCAAGAAGGGAGAGAGACAGAAGAAAGGAAATTATGGAAGATTGTTCAACCTTAGTGATTAGGAAGCTGTTGGTATCACAAGCACAAGAAAATCTGCAAGGGAAGGGAGAGGGGGTGGGGGTGAAGTATAGAGCTGGGATGTAGATTGGAGAAAGAGATAAACGACTGGAGAAGAAGGAATCTGATAGAAGAGGAAAGAAGACTATGGAAGAAGGGGAATGGGAAGGAGCAGCAGAGGGAGGTGAAGGACAGGTAAGGAGATAAGGTGAGAGGGGAAATGGGAATGGAGAATGGTGAAAGGGAGGGTTGTAATTACCAGAAGTTCAAGAAATTGAGGTTCGTGTCATCAGGTTGGAACTGCCCAGACGGAATACATGTATAAGATGTTGCTCTTCCAACCTGAGTGTGGCCTCATCGTTGCATTAGAGGAGATCATGGAATGACATGTCAGAATGGCAATGAGAAGTAGAATTGAAACGGCTGGCCACTGGAAAATCCCAATTTCAGTGGCAAACAGAGCATAGGTGCTCAATGAAGCAGTCTCCCAATCTACGTCGGGTCTCACCGATATACAGAAGGCCACACCAGAAGCGCCAGATGCAGTAGATGACCCCAACGGACTCACACGGACTCAACGGACTCCAGGTAAGGCTGCCTTACCTGGAAGAACTGTTTTGGGCCCTGAATGATAGTGAGGGAGGAGGTGTAGAGGCACTTGTTCTACTTTCAGGGATAAATTGCAGGAGGGAGAAAGTGGGGAGGGAGGAGTGGACAAGGGAGTCACATAGGGAGTGATCCCTGTGGGCAGCAGAAAGTTGGGGGTGCAGAGGTTATTGCTGACGTGCTTATTGGTGGGATCCCATTTGAAACGGCACAAGTTACAGAAAATAATGTGTTGGATGCAGTGACGTGGGATGGTAGGTGAGGACAAAAGGTGTATCACAGGTGTGGTGGACGGAGGATGGGCTGAGGTTAGATGTACGTGAAATGGAAAAGATGCAGGTGAGGGCAGCATTGATGGTGGAGGATGGGAAGCCCCTTTCTTTAAAGAAGGAGGACATCTCGGATTTTCTGGAATGAAAAGCCTCATTCTGAGAGCAGATGCACTGGAAACTGAGAAAAGGGAATGGCATTTTCACAAGTGACAGGGTGGAAGAAGCATAGTCCAGATAGCTGTAAGAGTTGGTGGGTTTATAAAAATATCAGTAGACAGACTGTCTCCAAAGATCGTGTCAGAGAAATCACTTACTAAGGATGTAGTTTCAAGGTCCCTGGAGGTACATGATAAAATAAGTCATTGGCAGCATGATTTCCTCAAGGGAAATGCTTTCCTGTGAAGTGTGTTAGAATTCTTTGAAGAAATAAGAAGCAGGATAGACAAAGGAGAATTGATGGCTGTTGTGCACTTCAATCTTCCGAAGTTCTTTGATAAGATGCCACAGAGGAGGTTGCTTAGCAAATTAAGAGTCCATGGTATTACAGGAAAGATACTAGCATGGATTCAGTATTTTCTGATTGGCAGGAGGCAAAGAGTAGAAATAAAAGAAACTTTTTTTGGTTGCCTACCCGTAACTAATGTGTTCCATAGGTATCTGTGTTGGAACCATTTCACTTTAATTATATGTCAATGACTCGGATGATGGAATTGATGGCTTTGTGGTCAAGGTTGTGGATGATATGAAGATGGGTGGTGAGGCAAGTATTTTTGAGGAAGTAGGCTACAGAAGAACTTAGGACAATTAGGAGAATAGGTAAAGAAGTGGCAGATGAAATATAGTGCAGAGAAGTGTATGGTCGTGCACTTTGGTAGGAAATAAAAGGGTTGACTATTTTCTAAATGGAGATAAGATTCAAATATCTGAGGTGAAAAGGGACTTGGGAGTTTTCCTATAGGGTTCCCTAAAGGTTAAGTTGCAGGTTGAGTCTGTGGTGAGGAAGGTAAATTCAATATTAGCATTCATTTTGGGAGAACTAGAATATAGAAGCAAGGATGTAATGTTGAAGCTTTCTAAAACATTGGTGAGTTATCACTTGGAGTATTGTGAGCAGTTCTGGGTTCCTTACATAAGAAAGGGTGTTCTGTCATTCCAGAGGATTCAAGGGAGTTCATGAAAACATTTCTGGGATTGAAAGGCTTGTCATTTGAAGAGTCTTTGATGGCTCTGGGCTTGTACTCACTGGAATTCAGAAGAATGAAGCGTGATCTCATTGAAACCTATTGAATGATGAAAGGCCTCGATAGAGTGGATGAGGAGAGGATGTTTCCTGTGGTGAGGTCTAAGACCAGAAGTCACAGCCTCAGAATAGTGAGGTGTCTTTTTAGAATGGTGATGACGTGGAATTCCTTTAGCCAGAGAGTGGTGAATCAGTGGAATTTGTTGCCACAAGTGGCTGTGAAGTCCGAGTCACTGTGTATATTTGAGGCAGAAGATGATAGATTCTTGATTAATCGGGACATGGGGTGGGGGGGGGGGGGGGTGAGGACTACAGTAATTGGGATTGAGAGGGAAATGGATCAGCCATGATGAAATGGCAGAGCAGACTTAATGGCTAAATGGCCCAATTCTACTTCCATATCTATGGTTTTCTCGTCTTATAGTCCCTGTAATGCAAAATCATCATTTATGCAAAACTGATTTACATCAGTGGTACAGTCAGGCTATCATAAGTCTTTGAGAGACTTACAGCAACTTCATTTACAAGAGGATATCATGTGGTCCAACAAACCTTTCAGCTAGGTGATTACATCTGTGCTAGCCACCATACTCGTCAACATCAGTACCAGCAGCAGTTTTATCTTCAATCCACATTCAGAATCATTCGTGCACAAAGGGAAAAATTTGGGATCATCACATTCATGCTGGCTCTTTATTGAGTGATATTTTTCAATCCCTTCAACACACCTTTCCTACAGCTCTGAAAATTAGTTTTCATCAAATGCCATTTGGCTTTCAAAAATCCTGATTGCTTCCATCACGCTGATCTTGACAACTCTCTCCATAAAAATAATTCTTCTCAGAATTCTTCTTTTGCTTTTTCCTGTAACAATATTCTTCAAATGTAATAATCCATCTTGAAATCACAATTTTTTTGAGCTTTAAATCTGAACTGAAGGTTTTGTGCCATTTCAGGGACAGTTAATAGCTCAGGACATAGCCGTATGTCTGTGATTTGATAGAGGCCAGACTAGATAAGGATAGCAAATTTCCTTCATTAAAGAACATCAGTAGTTTCATGGTTTCACCACCACTTAATCAGACATTAATCAATTCATTGACAACATGATGACTTCTGTGATAATGCCACTGACACCATAAAAGCATGCTATAAAGATTTGCAGTATATATTTACAATTTACAAAATCTCATTAAAATGCTTTTCACAACACATCTGCCTTGGAGGTATCGGAGTTTGTGTCTCCAGCCTTCTGCACTTGCTGGTCCAATAGCATAACCATTATGTTATTGGAACACATTGTCTCTGAGAATCATTGTAGTAATCAATTTTGTTCATTCCCTGAATACTTTTGAAAACTTCCTTGAAGTTTTTACAAGTTCTTTGTTTTCTACTAAAAGTGGAACTGATATTGGATGGGAAAGATACTTTATCTCCATTGCAATGATCGATGAGGCTCAGAATTGCATTCATTTTTCCTCTGTGAAATGTACAACCACTGTTGTACAACTTTCATTTAGAGATATAATCTACGGACTGATCCTTTGTAATTAGTCAATATACATTGTTCAGGAATGAACTTTAAAAAAATCTGCAGATGCTGGAAATCCAAATCAACACACTCAAAATGCTGGAGGAACTCAGCAGACTAGGCAAAAAGAGTAAACAGTCAACGTTTTGGGCCTAGGCCCTTAAAGAAAGAGAAGAAGTCAGAGTAAAATGTGAAGAGAAGGGAGGAAGAAGTACAAAATTGTAGGTGATAGGTGAAACTGGGAGAGTGAGGTGTTGAATTATAGAGCTGGGAAGTAGATTGCTGAGAGAGATAACGGGCTGGAGAAGGGGGAATCTGATAGGAGAGGACAGAAGACCATGGAAGAAAGGGAAGGAGGAGAAGCAGAGGGAGGTGATGGACAGGTAAGGAGATAAGGTGAAAGAGGGAGACAGGAATGGGGAATGGTGATGGAGGTGGAGGGGGGGCAATTACTGGAAGCTTGAGAAATCGATGTTCATGCCATCAGGTTGGAGGCTACCTCATGTTAGTGCAGAAGGTTAAAGGAATTGATGCACTACTTCAGTCCAGAATAAAACAAGCTGCTGCAATCTTTATGTTATTTTAATAAACATAACACTGAAAACTCCATGATCTCCCATAATTCTGGTCTCATCACAGACCTATCAAGTTACCAAGTGGAGATTCCATTTGGACAGGGATTCCTAAGCAGGGGTCCATGGACATCTCGGTTAGTGTTAGGAGTCCATGGTATAAAAAAAGGTTGAAACCCCTGTCATAGGGGTATTTTAGATACGTTTAGGAAATAAATAGCCTTTTTTAAAATGTAGAAATAATTAAAAGAGCATTCTACACCAATGTCATCACTTAATGAACCTATACCTTTTTTTTGCATTTTACGGAAATTAAGGGTTATGGGGGAAAGCAGGTTGGTGGAGATGAGCCCATGGTCAGATCAGCCATGATCTCATTGAATGGCGGAGCAGGATCAATGGGCCAGATGGCCTACTCCTGCTCCTATTTCTTATGTTCTTATACCTTTTTGTGATGCAGAGATACATCCTAGGATGTGCTGGGACACATCATCAGTGATGTAACCTGGGGTCGTCGTGTGATTTGGGTCTTTCAATATCAGGCACCTTCACACTGGCAACCCAGGCAGGGTTGATCAGGCCCTGGGTTGTGTCCCAGCAGTCCTGGTGCACAGGTCACATCTCTTGATCCATAGACACCTAGAGGCTCTCTCAGTAGCCTCTTGATTTTTATAACCACAAATATATTTCCAATATTATTCCTTGGTCACACTCTTAAAACACAGAATCAGAACCAGATCTATTTACACTGATAATGATTGAATGTGCTAATTTCTTTTAGTGACGAACTAATTTTTAGCTAAATTAATAAGCATCCCTCAAGTTACCATCTTAGATACATGTATGAGGAATATTTCTAGACCTGACGCTTTGTATGTAGCTAAAATATTAGAATGAACCTGAAGAGGTGGATCAAAATCAGTCATAACATTAATATTTAAATCAATTTGCATTACATTTAAAATTTAATGATTTAAAACACTGACTGATTTTTCTCTATCACTTCACATTTTGCATTGAGCACCGTGCAAATGGGAGATACCTGAAAGATAAAAATCTTCTGAAAACAGCAGAATGTTGAAAGTCTTCCTGCCAATATGATGAATGCTTCTGAAGCAGAAACATTTGGTTGCAATGCAAATAAACATTGGTAATCCAGTGAGGCCCAGTGAACAGTAAACTGTTCGACCCTTTCACACTTATTTCATAACACAGTTTCGCTAAATTCTAACTGTTGTGGAATTCATTTCGATACCTGCTTCTGTGTTTGTATTTCAATTTGAAATCCTTCTCATAGAATCAGAGTCGTACAACATAGAAAGAGACAATATCATGCCAACCATCAAGTACCTATCTAACCTCATCCCATATATCGGTATGTGGTCTATAGCATACCATGCCTTGCAGATTCAAGTGCTTGTCCAGATGCTTTTGAATTTTGTTTTATTTTCCTGAGATACAGCATGGCATATGCCCCTCCAGTCCTTTCAGCTATGCCACTCAGTAATCCCTAGATTTAATTCTAGCCTAATCACAGGACAATTTATAATGACCAATTCATCTATCAACCAGCACATCTTTGGACTATGGGAGGAAACTAGAACACCTTGAGGAAACCCACGTGGTTACGGGGAGAATGTACAAACTCCTTACAGGCAGCTACGGGAAATGAACCTGGGTTGCCTCTGTTGAAAAGTGTTGTACTAAACACTCCTCTACTGTGACATTATGACAGCATCAGCCTCAGCTGCTTTCTCAGGCATGCATTCCAGATTGCAATCAGTATCTGAGTGAATTTTTTCCCTCAAATCTCCCATAATTCCTCACTTTAAACTTATGTCGTCTGTCTTAGACACATTTGCTGCAATGAGAAGTTCCTTAGTCCTGAAGAAGAGTCTTCTCGATCCGAAACATCGACTGTTTATTCATTTCCATAGATGCTCCTGACTTACTGAGTTCCTCCATCATTTTGTCTGTGTGTGTTGCTCAGAGTCTCCGTGTTTCCTTCATAATATTGTATACTTCCATCGGGTCTGCCTCAGTCTCCTCTGTTCCAAGGAATATAGTCACAGCCCAACTAGTCTCTGCCATAACTAAAACATTTCTGGTGAATTTCCTCGCCACCCTTTTCAGTACAAACATTGTTCCATTTTATCCTCTTCCTCATGGCTCTCAGCAACAAAGGGCTAATCTACCAAACTATTTTATATGCAACACAGTTACGAATGGGTAACAAACCTCCTTCAGCATGGTTTTTCCTCCATGATTTTAGCATTAGAAGCAGTCACTCACATCACTCCAAGACTCACATTCTTATTAACTCCGCCCTGATTCCAACACTCACCTGTACACTCAGGCAACTTCCAGTGGTCAATTAACCGATCAACCTCATCTCTCCGGGATCGGGGGGGGGGGGGGGGGGGGGGGATGAAAACCAGATCACCTAAAGAAAACCCACACAATCACACAGAGGATGTGCAGTCTCCACATAATAGCACCCACGGTCATAAGAGAAAGGTCCCAGGAATGAAAGAGTTAATGCATGAAGAACGTTTGATGGCTGTGGGCCTGTACTCACTGAGGTTCAAGGATTCAACGTACATTTATTAACAAGTGCAGTATACAACTCTGAGATTCATCTTTCCACAGACAGCCATGAAACAAAGAACCATGGAACACGTTCAAAGCAAAAAAAAAATCAACTCACACCCCCCACGCGCAAAAAAATCATGCAAGCAGCTACAAAAAAAGCAAAAATACAGAATATAAAAGACAAAATCAAAAGGAATGTTTCCGTTCAGTTCAATGCTTCTTATCTGCAGCCCGCCCCGATTCAAAATCAACCAAAATGGCAACAGGAAAAGGAGTTTAGAAGAACGAGAGGTGGGGATCTCATTGTGACTTTTCAAATATTAAAAGGCCTGGACAGAGTGGATGTAGAGAGGATGTTTTCTCTAGTGGGAGAGGATTGGACTACAGGGCACAACCTCAGAATAGAAGGATGTCCCTTTAGAATAAGGATGAGTAAGGATTTCCTTACCCTGAATCTGAAGAATTCATTACCATAGAAAGCTGTGGAGGCCAAGTCATTTGGTATATTTAACACAGAGTTAGAACTCTGCCATGGATTGTCCCAGGTCCAGCTGGAAAAGGAGGAGGGTTGTGTGTGGGGCTAGCAACCCCCATCCTGTAAAATACCAGTGCCACAGAAATGTCAAGAGAAGTTTCAAAAACTTCATCCCTGGGACAGGAAGCATCTTCAAAGATGATAACTTGAAAGACTGGCCCAGGATAGAAGACTCTGGTGAACTGCTGTTGGTGGCATATGCCCCAGTAGGGGTGATGGTTGATAGGTTCTTGGTTAATAAGGGTGTCAACGGTTAAGGGGAGAAGGTAGCAGAATGAGGTTGATCGGGGATAAAATATCGGCCATGAACAAGTGGCACAGCAGACTCAATTGGGACCAATGGTATCATTCTGCTTCAATGTCTTATGGTCTTTCAAATGAACCCGGGTCTATGATACAGAGAGACAACAGCTCTACCAGCTGTGTCATTGTAATCATTTTATGCTGTCGCTAAAATACTTGCTAAACTGTATTTTTCCAATCACATATTCCGTCCCTCAAATGGTTTGAGAGTGAAATGTTAATCTTGATCAACTATACATGAAGTAGTGAGAAGTAAGTAAAGAGAATAGATTCTCTTAACTCAGTCCTCCCACGTAAGCCCAAGGAGAACGTGAAGTACTTCAGACATCTGTGCAGTAGAGTGTAAGTTCTCTTGCACAGTGGTAGAGGTGCTGTAATGAATTGTTTTGATCTAAGATGTGTGGTCTGAAAGGGCAGTGAAAGCAAATACATCTGTAACTTCCAAAAGGGAATTGGATAGATACATGAAGGGGAATAATTTACAGGGCTGGGAGGAAAGAGCAGACAAGGGAATCATTCTCTGTGCTAGCATTCTGTGGTCACTGTGGCTTTAACCCTGTGAAGAGCCGAGTATTCTTCACATCTAGAAGATGTAATATTGGTGCCAGTTATGGGTGTGTTAGAGGGTGCTCAGTAGAGATTCCTGCAGCTTGGAATTCTCAGTTGTCGTGATAAATAGGAAATGTTTGAGGCAAAAAAAAACTAAATACAGCCAATTTTCTCGCTTTTTCTCTGGGCTCCAATGGAATACTTTCACATTTTTTCTGCAGGGTATGGCTACATAGCTGAGTTTTTCTTGTGCCAAAGATTCAGATGCTGACTTTCTCCAATCCTAATACTGTTGCAGTTCCTCACAGGTTGTCAAGCCTTGGTCTGGTTTAGCCCATGTTCAGATCAAAGAAATGAAGCCATTGCCAGGAATGATATCCAATGGACTGCTAAGGGGATGAACGCCACTTGCATGATTTACCAGCACTCAGTAAATAGACAGCATGACATTTTGGTGGACAATCATTATTATGAGACTGAGTGAGGGAGAGGGCTTGTTGAGATGTTGATGGGTTGGGATGGACAGTAGGTTTTGCTGGACTCTAGATCATGGTCTCTGGGGGGGCTTGCTATTTCTTGCATGATGGGTGTGGGATGTGATGCTTTTGCTGAAACAAGGGGGAAGGGGAGGGGGAAGTGGTGATGCTTTTGCTGTTGCTTCTACATGGGAGTGGGGAGGGGTCTTTGGGGTTTCTCATGCTTTTCTGTTATTCATTCTTTGGGCATTTTTTTCTCTGTTTTGTGGATGTCTGAGAAGGGTAAGAATTTCAGGTTGTATACTGTATACATTCTCTGATATTAAATTGAACCATTGAACCATTATGGGCTGTGTCATATGACATGGTCTATGACCATGATTGTTCTTGGCAAATTCTACAGAGGTGGTTTGCCATTGCTTTCTTCTGGGCAGCATCTTGACAGACAGGTGACCCCAGCCATTATCAATACGCTTCACAGATTGTCTGCCTGGCGACAGTGCTTAGTCTAATGCCCTATCTCAAGAGCCACCAACTGACCAGGAATAAACTACTAATTGCACAGGCTTTGACAGAATGTTTAAATAATTTAATTCTAATCCTTTGCGACCAGAAAATTTATTATAACGTTGTGTAATATCTAAAAATGTGAATACGAAGTGTGTTGGAGTATTAATTGGAATAACATCCAATCATTTGGAAAATCTGATGATCTGGCACAACCAAAATCCTGAGCTGGCTGAATCGTCAGAGTTTTTTTTACCATTAGTACTTTAATTAGGTATCATTTAAAGATTCAGTATTGTTTAATGTCATTTCCAGTACACCGGTGTAAAGGAGAAGACAATAATTGTTACTCCAGCTCCGAAGCAGCACAAAAATAAAACACAATAAGGTGAAGAAGACAATAATTAAATATAAAAACATAACATTGTTTATATACTGCACACAGATTGATTGTATATCTATAAAGTGATGCCAGACACTGAAGTGTCTCCTCTTGTGCCAAGATGAGGACACCCTCAGGGTCGAGGAGCAGCACCTTATATTCTGTCTGTTGGTAAGAATATCAATTTCTCCTTCCGGTGAACAAAATTTTGCCCCCTTCCTCGATTCCCCACTCTGACCTTTTACTTCTTCTCATCTGCCAATTACTTCCGCCTATATCTCCTCCCTTTTCCCTTTATCCCTTGGTCCTCTATCCTATCCTATTAGATTCTTCCTTCTCCAGCGCTTGGCTTCACCCGTCACCTTCCAGCGAACCTCGTTCCCCTCTCCCACCCCCAACATTTAATTCAGACATCTCCCCCTCCCTTCCCTCTCAATCCTGAAGAATGGACTCGACCCAAAACATTGACTGTTTACTCTTTTCCATAGATGCTGCCTGACCTGCTGAGCGTTTTGTGTGCATTGCACAGGAGTGCCTGTACATAAGTTGACTGACAGGAAACGATAAAGTAGTGGTGTTTGGGGTGTGGAGGGCTAAGTTAGTGGGTAGAGGAGTTGCTTGGGAAGAGTAACTGTTTTGAGTCTGGTGGTCCTGGTATGGATGCAGTGTAGCCTCCGCCCTGATGGGAATGGGACAAATATCAATGAGCAGAATCCTTTATGATGTTACTGGCCCTTTTCCAGCACCTTTCTGCATACATGTCCTTGGTGGTGGGTAGTCTGGTGTCAGTGCTGTGTTGGGCAGTTTTAACTACCTGTTGTAGAGCCTTCCTCTCCAGTAGTTTCCATACCAGCTTGTAGGATGCTCTCTACTATGCATCTGTAGAATGACCTGAATATGGATGTGCAAATCCAGTTCTCATCAGTCTCCTCAGAGAGTAAAGGCATTGGGGAGCTTTTCTGACTGTGTAGGATGTGTTTTGGGACCATGGGAGGATGTATGAGGAGTGCTCTCCCAGGAGTTTGAAATTGCTCATGGTTTCCACTGCTGTGCCACCAATGTAGTGACAGGTGTGAGTTCTCCTGAAGTTGATAACCATCTCCTTTGTCTTGTTGGCATTGAGAAAGAGGTTGTTTGCCTGGCTCCAAGCCTCAAGCTCTTTCACCTCCTCTCAGTAGGCCATCTCACACCAAGTTGGTGATGAGCCCCACCACTGTTGTGTCGTCGGCAAACTTAGCAACGTAATTCCTTGCGTATTTGTCCATGCAGTCACGTGTGAGCGGAGTGCACAGCAGTGGGCTCAGCACACAGCCCTGGGGGGCACCCATGTTGAGGATGGTGTGTGCATTCTGACTACCTGTTGGCAAGGAAGTCCAAAACCCAGTGCTGTATTTAGACCGAGGAGTAGGAGTTTGTTCACTAAGGTCTGTAGAACAATAGTGTTGAACACAAATCTGTATTCCAGAAGCAGCATGCTGACCCAAGTGCCCTTGTTTTCCATATGGGTCAGTGTCAGGTGCATGGCATATGCTGTGGTAGCTGTCATAGAGTGGTTCTTTCAGTAAGCATATTGGTGAGTGCCCAATGTGACATTCAAAGCACTTCATGATGATTGTCGTCAGTGACACCGGGCAGCAGTTAAAGAAAGAGTAAAACAGCACAACTTTTCTTCCCCCCAAGTGAAATCCTTGGGAAATTCACATAATTAATAACATAGGTTGTTAATGAAGTATTGACAAATTTCTCAGAATATCCCCTCATGAGTTTCAGAAGATTCCCTCAGACCACAGCACCAAATGAACAGCATTAATGAATTCTCTAACTTCCGTTAATGTCCCGCCTCCCCTTCTTACCCCATCCCTGACATATTTAGTTGTTTGCCTGTTCTCCATCTCCCTCTGGTGCTTCCCTCCCTCCTTTCTTTCTCCCAAGGCCTCCCGTCCCATGATCCTTTCCCTTCTCCAGCTCGGTATCACTTTCGCCAATCACCTTTCCAGCCCTCAGCTTCATCCCTCCCCCTCCGGTCTTCTCCTATCATTTCGCATTTCCCCCTCCCCCCACTACTTTCAAATCTCTTACTATCTTTCCTTTCAGTTAGACCTGACGAAGGGTCTCGGCCCGAAACATCGACAGTGCTTCTCCCTATAGATGCTGCCTGGCCTGCTGCGTTCCACCAGCATTTTGTGTGGATTGTTAGCATTTAACTGTTCTAGCTCACCAAGTTAATTCAAATTATTTTCTTCAGAAATTTGACAAAAAATTATGGTTAAATCAAACTTACACATTAGCAAAACAGCAATGGTGCCCCCGCCTTCCAGTTCCAGCAACCTAGGTTCAAACCTGGCCGGGACTTCTGTCTATGCAGTTCGTATATTCTCTCTGTTCCTTCAGGGTGTTCTTGCTATTTCCCAGAGGTGTGCTGGTCGGTATGGTAATTTCTAACTGTAAAATGACCTTCAGTCAAAGTCAAATTCAAATCTATTGTAATGTGCACCGATACACTAAAGCACAGGTGCAAGGAAAAGCTTACTTGCAGCATATCCTGGAGTGTTAGGAAATTCAAATTCAAAGTACATTTGTCATCAAAGTATGAATACATCATACAGCCTTGAGGTTTGTCTGCTTACAGGCAGCCACAAAACAAAGAAACCTGAAAGAACTCATATGAAAAGATACCAATATCACCCAATGTGCAGAGGGAGAGAGAGAGAGAGAGAGACAAATCGTGCAAGCAATAGAAGTAAGCAAATAGCATTTAGATCAAAAATGAGTCCTCAAACTCGAAGCCCAGAGCAGCCGGAGCAAGCCCACAGCCTCAGCTCAACACAGAGCTGAGTAAATGTAGAGCCTGCAGAAATGGAGCAGCTGCAGCAGGCCCACATCCTCAGCCTCAGTGCAGCAAAGAGCGGAGTAAATGTTGCAGAACAGCGAGCAGATCCCTCGCCTCTGGTCCCGACAGCCTGCCTTTTCAATTTTTTTTAACCCAGCGTTTAAATCATTCAAATATCGTCGATGCGCCATCAATATCTCTCGGAGACAGGAAGTGAACGATGGGTTTTTATTAGCATCAAAAAGGGAGCATGACATCTCGGAGACTGAGGGAGGAGCAGTGCCCCAATCGCCTTTATACATGGGTCTGTGGGAGGAGCCACAGGAGCAGTCAGCAGGGGGGCATGTCCAGACAAGTATACATGGTTTACCACACTCTAGTACCCAGGCCCTGCCGCATTGATGCACGTTGGGCCTGGACACCACCACCACCACGTTTCGGTCCATACCCGACCTTGCCACTTAGATCAATCAAACCTCGCTCTCAGTTTAGATGGACGGGCCCCAAATCTGCCTCTCCTGTGATCTGACTTTGCATATTAGCAGACATGTGGGACAGAATAGGTTAAAGGGAAATAAATGCGCCAATGGTTCTGCAGGGATAGCACGAGTGTCATCATGTATTTACATGTAATAAGTCCCAAACCCATCTGGAGAACTTTCTCCAGAATCCCCTTTGCACAGCATACTGGTATTATGTTGTGGTACAGGGCAGCCGGGTGGCCGTGTTAATCTATATGAGAGATGGAGAGGTGAGGAACACACATTCTGTTACTAATAAACATGAGAAAGTCTGTAGATACTGGAACTCCAAAGCAACACACACACACGAAATGCTGGGGAATCTCAGCAGGTCAGGCAGCATTAAGGAAATGAGTAAACAGTCGAAGTTTCGGGCCAAGACCCTTCTTCGGGACTGGAAAGGATAGGGGGAAGATGTCAAAATTAGAAGTGTGGGAAATGCAAGGAGGCGAGCTAAACGGTGGGAGGTGAAGCCAGGTGGGTTGGAAAGATAAAGGGATGGAGAAGAAGGATTCTTACAAGAGAGGAGAGTGGATCATAGGAAGAGAAGGAGAAGGGGACATGGCAAGGTAACAGGCAAGTGAGAAGAAGTTAGAGGCCAGAGTGGGGAATAGAAGAAGAGGAGAAAGGGGAGGTAAAATTACTTTACTGGAAGGAGATCTCAATATACATGCCATCAAGTTGGAGGCTACCCATTTGGAATATAAGGTGTTGATCTTCCACCCTGAGGGTGGCCTCATCTTGGCACAAGAGGAATGCGGATTGGAATTAGAATGTTTTGCCAGCGAGAAGTTCCACTTTTGGCAGATGGAGTGGAGGTGCTCAATGAAGTGGTGCCCAATTTACAACAGTTCTCAACAATGTAGAGGAAGCACGTCAGGAGCACTGGACACAATAGACGACCCCAGCTGATTCGCAGGCGAAGTGCCACCTCACAGGGAAGGACAGTTTGAATGAAAGTGAGGTGGGAGGTAATTGGGAAGGTACAGCATTTTGGCAGCTCACAGGGATATTTTCCGGGAAGGAGAGTAGTGGGGAGGGATGAATGGACAAGGAAATCACGGAAGGAGTGATCCATTTGGAAAGCGGGGTGGGGGGGGGGGGGCGGGAAGTACAGACATGCTTAGTGGTCGGATTCCTTCGGAAATGGTGGGAGTTGCTGAGAATGATGTGTTGGATGGGGGGCCCATGGGTAGTTGGTAAGGACAAGAGGAACTCTAACATTGTGAAGGTGACAGGAAGATGGGGTGAACATGGATGTCTGGGAAATGCGGTAGATGGGGGTGAGGACAGCCTCAATGGTGGAAGAAGGGAAGCCCTGTTCTTTAAAGAAGGAGGACATCTCTGATATACTGGGAGCAGATGTGACAGAGACAAAGGAACTCAGAAAAGGGAATAGTATATTTACAGGAGATAGGGTGGGAAGGGTTACAATGTAAGCTGTGAATTTTGCTTGTAAGTTATCTACCTTGAATGCCCTCTCACATTATGATCAATACGTAACACAGAGGGAAGTTTGAGAGCAACCCATAAGTGGCAAAATTTACATGAATACAAAACCTATACCTCCCCCCTTATTTTGAAGGTTTCTCCCCCTTTCCCATACACAGACCGGCTGCTGATGGATTAACATTCAATGGAGCAATCATCAAATTCAACCAACAACAAAAACATGTTTTTCTAAACTAGCGAAAGAAGGCAGACTGCCTCTATTCCCAGACATAGCTCCAGGTATTATTCTGTCCTGTGCACAGAGGACAAGTCACTAAACTAGAAATTCTGTGTGTCTGGAGGGCACCTGTTCCTGTAAGGGTACCAATGACCTGGGGATGACATCAGAGACGTCTTATCTCTTGGTGATGTGCACATGTACAGAAGTTGGCTTTGGCACTGCATTGTCAGTAGAGCCACCTCAGAAAGCACAGCTGATGGGGGAGCACTGGCTGTGTCACTTGTTCTTAACTCAGTTCTGCAGTCATTGCCTCAGAATCCTGTCCCATTTCTACAACTGCATCTGGATTGGTCAGTTTATGTTGCAGACCAACAGGCCTTCTCCAGATATAGCGGTTACTAGTTCCCACTGTGTACAACCCCGGACCAGTTTATGGCACCACTGTCACAGGTATCTACGTAGTTCCAGAGATGTAGATCTGGACAAGTACTCTCTCCTGTGTGAAACTTCTGTACTTTGCTTTGACACATCTCTCTGCTCGGGTTTTCTGTTCAGACCTCCTGTGCTTTATATCGCACTAATGTGCGGATAGTAACAGAGCCCAACATTGCATTCGACTAGCAGCCAGGGAAGGAAAGCCCGCATGTCGATCAAAAGAGACAATGATCTGTCAATAGTGTCGACCAAAGAGGATTGATGGAATTTCTTAATTCCAAAAAGAAAGTGCATTCTTTCTGCTCAATCTGGGCATAGTAGTGTTCTGCCTTGCTTAACGTCCTTGATTCTAAAGTGATTGGACGCGTTTCAACTGATGGTATGATGTCTGAGGTAATTGGCCTCCACACCATAGGGTGAGTGTGTTACAGGCCACTTGCATGGGCCATGATGAGTTGAAGTGTGTGAGTGGTTCAGATTGTGACAGCGCTGTTCTGACCTTTTTAGATAGATAGATAGATAGATAGATAGATAGATAGATACTTTATTCATCCCCATGGGGAAATTCAACATTTTTTCCAATGTCCCATACACTTGTTGTAGCAAAAACTCATTACATACAATACTTAACTCAGTAATAATATGATATGCATCTAAATCACTAACTCAAAAAGCATTAATAATAGCTTTAAAAAAGTTCTTAAGTTCTGGCAGTTGAATTGTAAAGCCTAATGGCATTGGGGAGTATTGAAAAAATATTTTAAAAGCCTCTTCACAACGATCTGCCCACTGCCAGTGTGTCGATTTATTAAATAGCTCATGAAGTGGTTTCAGCATACTAGCTAGGTTAGTAACAAACTTTGCAGAGTATGTTAGTACTCCTAAGAAAGATCTTAATTGAATTACATTCTGTGGTGATGGAGCCTTTCATGATTGTTTTCAACTACAGCACCGTGTAGGCCCTTCGGTCCTTTGAGCTACGCCACCCCCGCAACCTCATAACCCTAAGGTAAACAAGGGACCACTTACAATGACCAACTAACCTACCCAGTACATCTTTGTACTGTGGGAGGAAACTGGAGCACCTGGGAAAAACATATGCATTCCATGAAGAGGATGTACAGAGACTCCTTACAGAACAGCACTAGAACTGAACTCAGAAACACCCTCTTCTGTGATAGCATTCCACTAACCGTTACACTGCTGGGCACCCATATAATATAGCTATCAAAACTGAAATATGTCTTTTCAGTACATCAATATTAGTCAAAATGAATATTTAAACTCCTCATTGGCAAATATGTCACAGCTGGTTTTACTTCAGCAACAGCGCTCTGACAAGTGACAACTCTAAAGGAAGCTGTAGTTCGATCCCAGAAACTTTTGTCCTTTAGACATTTTATATGATTCTTAGAGTTGCAATGCTGAATGCTACCTAGCAGTGAACAGGTTAATTGAGATAATACCTGTAAACTACTTACACTACTTGGCAAGATGTTCCCCAATACAATCCCATACTCAGACCATGCTCACCACCCAAATAGTTGATGTTGATAAAGGGCATGAGAGCAAAACCCTGAGATGGCAGGGGGAAATTGGTGCACCAATTTTATAACCCAGCACAAGATGGCACAGGGCCACAGCAATCCTCACAAATGGTACAGCCCGAGTTATAGATCTCTTCTTTCAAGAGAGAATTAATTAAAAGACACAGGTGAGGAGTTAGAACCAGCACACCACTCACTGGCACTTAGGGAAACAACTGACATCATCTAGACATGAGACAAAGAAGATGAATAATCCAGGTGTACTCTATTGACCTTTCTTTGGGTATTTCCTCTTTGATAGTCCAAAGTAAGACTGTTCAGAAGAGGATGACGTTTATCAGAATTGATATAATAACAAGCCTAAGCAGGACTGAAGGCATTTTACCATTTGATTGAGTACCTATAAAGTAAAGCTCAGTATCAAGATGAAATTGTTTTGTCAGTAGATCTAGTACAGGAACATTCCTGGTTGCATGGTTGAAGAATAGCTGAACGCGATGAAGGCCTGCCAGAGGCTATACTTCATTAGGAGCTTGAAAAGATCTGGCATGTCACCAACGATTCCAACAGATGTATGGTGGAGATACACTGGTTACATCACTACCTCATTTGGAGGCTCCAATGCATAGGATCAAAAGAGGCTGTAGAGGGTTGGAGAATCAGCCAGCATCATCACAGTCACAACCTTCCTATGTCAAGTACATTTTCAAAAGGTGGTGCCTCAAGAAGGCACCTATCATTGAGCACACGAGAGATTCTACAAGAGCTGGATATCCAGGGTTAAAAAATACAAAATGCTAGAGGAACTCAACAGCTCAGATAGCATCTACGGAAAGGAATAAGCAGTTGACGTTTTTAGCCAAGGCCCTCCATCAGTACTGCAAAGGAAGGGGGAAGAAGCCAGAATAATAGGTGGAGGAGGCAAGCAGTACAAGATAGAATGATAGATAGATAGATAGATAGATAGATAGATAGATACTTTATTCATCCCCATGGGGAAATTCAACTTTTTTCCAATGTCCCATACACTTGTTGTAGCAAAACTAATTACATACAATACTTAACTCAGTAAAAAAAATATGATATGCATCTAAATCACCATCTCAAAAAGCATTAATAATAGCTTTAAAAAGTTCTTAAGTCCTGGCGGTAGAATTGTAAAGCCTAATGGCATTGGGGAGTATTGACCTCTTCATCCTGTCTGAGGAGCATTGCATCGATAGTAACCTGTCGCTGAAACTGCTTCTCTGTCTCAGGATGGTGCTATGTAGAGGATGTTCAGAGTTATCCATAATTGACCGTAGCCTACTCAGCGCCCTTCGCTCAGCTACCGATGTTAAACTCTCCAGTACTTTGCCCACGACAGAGCCCGCCTTCCTTACCAGCTTATTAAGACGTGAGGCGTCCCTCTTCTTAATGCTTCCTCCCCAACACGCCACCACAAAGAAGAGGGCGCTCTCCACAACTGACCTATAGAACATCTTCAGCATCTCACTACAGACATTGAATGACGCCAACCTTCTTAGGAAGTACATTCGACTCTGTGCCTTCCTGCACAAGGCATCTGTGTTGGCAGTCCAGTCTAGCTTCTCGTCTAACTGTACTCCCAGATACTTGTAGGTCTTAACCTGCTCCACACATTCTCCATTAATGATCACTGGCTCCATATGAGGCCTAGATCTCCTAAAGTCCACCACCATCTCCTTGGTCTTGGTGATATTGAGACGCAGGTAGTTTGAGTTGCACCATATCACAAAGTCCTGTATCAGTTTCCTATACTCCTCCTCCTGTCCATGTGATCAATGAAGCCAGGAAAGAGGGCAGGTTGATGGGGCTGAGGCGGGGGGGGGGGGGGGGGTTGAAGAAGCAGGGAGGTGATTGGTGGAAAAGGTAAAAAGCCGAAGAAGAAGGAATCTAATAGGAGAGCAGTGGACTATGGGAGAAGGGGAAAGGGTTGGCACCAGGGGCAGGTGAGAAGAAGAGGAGAGATAAGGGGGAGTCAGGGTGGGCAATGAAAGAAGAGGGATGGGAATGCAGAGAAACTAACAGAGGTCTGAGAAGGCATTGTTCATGCCATGAGGTTGGAGGCTACACAGACGGAACATAAGAGTTGCTCCTCCAACTTAAGAGTGGCCTTATCATAGCAGTAGAGAAGGCCATGGATCGACATGTCAGAATGGCAAACCCTCACAATCTGAGACATGCCCTCTTCTCATTACTACCATTGGGGAATTTATGTATTATTATTATTATTATTTCCATATTTGCATAGCTTGTCGTCTTTTGCACATTGATTGTTAATTGTTAATTCTATTATAGTTCTTGGATTTACTGAGTATGCCAGCAAGAAAATGAAGCTCATTGTTGCATTTGGTGATGTTGATAATAAGTTTACTTTGAACTTTGAGAAGCTATGGGAGCCCAAAGACCCACACTCAACATTTTAGAACAGCATCTTCCCTCCACTGTCAGATTTCTGAACTGTCCGTGAACACTCCCTCAGTATTCCTCATTTGCAACTTCTAAAATCTTTTTTTGCTTCGAATCAAATTTCAAGATATATGACGATGATGATAAACTTGATTCTGATTTTGGTTCACTATATGCATCTTCTCCTGTCCTTGATTGCTGCTCGGTCTCCTCTTCTCCCATTGCTCTTTGAAAAGCCAAGGTATACAGCATGGGAATGCAGGGAACCTTGGTGTTGCAGGGGACCGTGATGATTCAGGGGACCGTGGCGATCCAGGGGACAGTGGCGATGCCCTTTCATCCTCTCCATGAAATATTGTAGGATGATCTTACTGAATGGGCATTTCCTTTTTCAACCAAGCTAAGTTGCGTTCAGGACCAGCACAGCTTTTCACCTAAATATAAGTACAGCACTTTGGACTCCAAGTTGTCCACAATGTAGACATTCCCACTTCTTCTCCTTTGGCTTCTAATGAAAACTCTTAAGTTCTGAAGAAGGAAAGTTACCCAAAAGATTGCAGAATCTGCAGCAAACATTAAGATGCTGGGGGAACTCAGCGAGTCAGGCAGCATCAGTGGACAGAAATGGACAGTCAACATTTCAGGTCGGGATCATTCACCTGAACTGGCATTGCAATTATATCTTCAATGTATCTATGCAAAAATAATTGCAGTTGCTGATTTTGTATTCTTTAAAAAAATACTTGGCCTAAATTTAACACATAAAACAAGAAAGACAAGGTTAATTACAAAGTCGACAGGATGAATATTCCTGAACAATACTATTATTTTCATGCTGAGCTCTTCTTTCTTCCTATATTGGCTTCTGTTCACCTTATGAACTGTGATGCTGTTAGTGTACATTATAGTAATTTCCCAATTATACTGTTTGAGGCGCTGATTTCTTTGCTGGTTGTTCTAAAAGATATGTGCAGGTAACACTACATTTTAAAGTGTTCACTGCCTCAGACTTCGCAAGAAGAACACCAGAGATATTTTTGATTGTCTTGAATAAGGGAAAGGATAAAGATAATCACTTTTTGCGATGCTTGAGCAGTAGCTGCATGTGATCACAATATTCTGGCATGTAAATTTTCCTGTTTGTTAAGTGAGAGAGCAAAGGGAGAAAAGGTGCCAGACTTCCCTGCTGTTTGTATCTTCTGTCCTCATCATCCCCCTTTCCATCGCTGTTGATGGCATTTTTTTCCATTGGGGTTAGATTTGCATAGAGGCAATCTCTCCTCCTGCTTTTACTCCCTTTTTATGCCATTGCCAGCATCTGCAGCAAGAGTATTGATAATGCTAGACAGCAGACTTTTCAAAAGGGTTGTTTCCTCAGATTTTTTTTTTTGTTTATCATAGACCATTTGAAGCTGAAAACCAATAATATTTCAGACTACTTGTATCACCCAGGGTTTTATTGAAACAAGAAATTAACTTTTATTGAATATAATGTATCTAATTGCATAATGGTGCTGATGCTTTGCAATAGTTCAACTCAGGTAAGAATGTGTCATTGATGATTTTCATTTGTACTCAGCGTTTGAGGCTTCTTGCTTAAGTGTCCAACAATAATCAGCCAGCACTGATGGATTCCAATTGCCCTGATACTGTTTCTCCATGATCACAACGTCCTGGTGAAATCTTTCAACGTGCTCATCACTGACAGCGCCAAGATTTGCAGGGAAGATATCTAAATGGGAAGCAGAAAGAGAATCTTTAGTGGCTTGATGCACTTCATGGTTTTGTGTGCTTGAAGCATGTTGTCAACCAGCTGCATGTAGGTTGTTGCTCTGTAGTTTCAGTCTCACTAGAAGTTCTTCAAATTGCCTGTCATTGATGACCTGTTTGATTTGTGGACCAACAAAAATGCCTTCCTTAGTCTTGGCTTCAGTTATTCTAAGAAACATTTGTCTCAAATATTGAAATCCTTCACTTTCCTTGTTCATCATTTTCACAAAATTTTTCATAAGACCCAGTTGTATATATGGAAAGAGGACAAAAATATCTTTGTTGGGTCTACAACACACACAAAATGGTGGATGAACTCAGCTGGCCAGGGAGCACCTATGGAAAAGAGTACCATCGATGTGTCAGACCGAGAGCCTTCATCAGGACTGGTAAAAAAACGATTATCACAGAGGGGGAGCGGTGAGAGAGAGTTTCACTGAACTCCTGTTGAAGGGAAGATTTAAAATTCTTCAGGGTATGCATCCCTGGAAGAGACTTCACAGTGTAGTAGTCCAACAACAAACAGGAGAAAATCTGCAGATGCTGGAAATCCAAGCAACACACACAAAATACTGGCCCAAAATGTTGACTGTACTCTTTTCCATAGATGCTGCATGGTGTGCTGAGTTCCTCCAGCATTTTGGGTGTGTTGCTTGGATTTCCAGCATCTGCATATTTTCTCCTGTTTGTTGTTGGGTCTACAAATGGCTTATGTGCCACTCTTTTTTGCCCTGAAACCAACTGCTTATGGAGTGGCCTGTCCTTTCTAATATAAAGAGATACTTTAGCACAGCTGTCCCATTTGCAAAATAAACGACAGTACTTGGTGTATCCGAACTGCATTCCTAGTAGCCGCACTACTACTTCCAGTTCACCACAGATGTTCCAGTTGCGTTTCAACAGGACTTCTAAAATGTTGGTAGTTTTCTTTCACGTGTACCGCACAGCAGATTGGTATTGAAGGGTGGACATTGCATTGTGTAGCAGAACAGCTTTCAGGCTTAACACTGAAGAATCAATAAAAAGACACTATTGCTATGGGTCATGCAGACAACTGAAAGCATGCCCAGGCATGCATGGACAAGATAGAAATCTCTTCAGCTTACGTTGTGGCCAACACTTCAATTGACATGAATTATGTACTTAAACAACAAAGGTAGGTGATTCTAAAAAAAAATGGTGGGTGATCGGGAAATGTCATGGTGATTTTCATGATCAGCAGCTCAAAATTCATAAGATACACTCAAAAGAATTCAGGAAGCAAAGTCATTGTTGTCCAGTGTGTTATGTTAGGCCTGTTGCAGTTGAAGAGCATTTTAAAAGATGTTCAAGGCTGCATAGCAGTGTGTGGCAACAACAGGAAAAGCTGCCAAGTGCAACCCCATTGGACGGATGGTTGTGAGGGCAATGCCAGGCTGAGAGCTCTTGGACACACAAACAAGAGGATCTGCACTGAAGAGTCCTCTCATGACAGAGGGAAAATGCAAAGTGAAGAAGGGGATTGTAGAATTGAGTACTGCAGCACAGAAAATAAGAGAAATATGAAGGAAAATGTTTTGTAGTGACTTCAACAATTTTTTTCTTAAAGAGCAACTGGTTCTCGTGAATAACATCTGTGGCATTACACATATTGTGATCTCCCTTCATTAACTTTTTAAAATGTTTCTCTGGGATCTCCACGACTGTTGAAGGGAAATACAACATTATCTCTTATATTAAAATTGCACATGTAAAATTTGATTACTGCTTGGAGAATGCAAAATCTCCAAAGCTGTCATTCAGACAGCTTTCTCAATAAATATAGAATTTATTATACAATGCTATAAACAGCTGATCAGTTTTAATGTGCAAAAAGGCTCCCTTTATGTGTTCTGCAGTACACCAGATTACTGTCTTTCTAAATTACAAGATACCTACATGGACCCAGAGATTGCTCAGTTCTATTTTTTGACTTTAAAGCAGCTACTGCGGGTTCCCACAAAAAATCACAAGGACAGCAAGAAATTACAAACAGTATTATTGGGTTGTCCTGTGCTGAAATTGGCATGATAATTTTCAGTGAGACTTGTGGCATATCAACAGAGTGCTCAAGGCTTGAGTTCAGTCCTGACGACTGCAGTCCGTGTGGAGTTTGCAAGCTCCCCCGACAATTGCTGTGCTTCCTCCAGGTACTCCTGTTTCCTCGCACATCTCAAAGATGTGTGGGTTTGTTGGTTAATTGGCCTCTGTGAATTGCCCCCAGGTGCAGACATGAGTGAATCAGTCTGGAGGGAGGTGATGAGAACATGGGGAGAATGGGATTAACATCGGAATAGTATTAATGAGTGGCTGATGGTTGACATGGACTCATTGGGGCATGGATCCACGGTAGATTCCTCTGACTGTGTCTTGGAGTCATAGAGTATTAGAAAAGTACAGCTCAGAAACAGGCCTTTCTGCCCATCCAGTCTGTGCCAAACCATTGGAACTGCCTACTCCCATCTACCTGCATCGGGACCATGGCCCTCCATACCCCTACCATCCAGGGTTCCACACTCTCACCATCCTCTGAATGAAGAAGGCTCCCCTCGTATTCCCTTTAAACTTTTCACCTTTCACTCTCAACTCACGACCACTGGTTATAGTCCCACCCAACCTCAGCTTGCATTGTAAAGATCTGAGTGCATTGCATGAATGTCTGCGCTTTAGGAAATCATCATTCTATCTTTTCCTGGCTGAAAGAAATGCAGACAAAGTCTCAATGCTGGTAATTACGGAGTTTGGGTGACTTGCAGTATAATGCAGCAAAGCCAAAGATGCACTGGAGATCCTCAGCAGCAAACTAGAATAACTCATCGCCAGGGAACTAAGAGTAATGGTGCCCCTGAGCGCCTTGGACAAAGAGACATGTTAATCTGTGTGTATTGTATTGTATTGGAGGTTACAGGAGGACAAAGAATGTAGCTTGAAAATGTTTTCCAAAAAAGTTATCATTATATGCTGTGGGCAATCATGGTCTTTGATCATAATTGTTCTTGGCAAAGTATCCTACAGACGTGATTTGCCATAGCCTTCTTCGGGACAATGTCTTTACAAGATGGGTGACCCCAGTCATTATCAATACTCTTCAGAGATTGTCTGCCTGGTATCAGTGGTTGAATAACCAGGAATTGTGATATGCAACAACTGCTCATACGACCATCCACCACCTGCTCCTATGGCTTCATGTGACCCAAATCAGGGGGCTAAACAGGTGCTACACCTTGTCCAAGGGTGACCTGCAGGCTAGCAGAGGGAAGGAACACCTTACACCTCCTTTGGTAGAATCGTATCTCCACACTGTCACCCAAACTAGTAAAAAATATAACGTGGTTCGTGGTTGTCACTTTTTAGGCATAAGATTGAAAATCTCACACTACTGTGGGGAATGTTGTCAGCACTGGAAGCTCTCTGATTCTATTTAAGTTAAGCCTGCTCATCAAAATAGCACAATTTCTTTCTCAACTCCGCTGAGCGAGTGATGAACACTCCTGGCTGATTTATGCTGCACATAAAAATCACTCCCGTAGACAAATTGCTCCCAAACGGCCAAAACTATGGATAAAAAGCTCCTGTTGTTTTTGAGAACTACAGCAAGAATACTAACCGGAAAGTTGAAACAAATATGACTAATTTTATACTCTAGTCAAAGTTTCCCTCTCTATTAAAAACTATTACTTTTAGCTTGCAAGCATTCTGAAATTTATTCTGGGTATTTTTTTCTATAGCAACCTACAAAAGGTAATTGTCAATTAAGAGCAGGAACAACTGTTGTTCTTGCCTTCATTATCATTCCAAAGTGTTCCTTTCAGTTATAGATAATTTAAGGATTATTTTTGCTCAGAATAAATTACACCAGGAATGTCCTTCACCAGATGAAATGCAATGCCTGGGGTCCATTTCCATCATAATTCTATTTCCCAGTTAGTTTCTCCTGAGGCTTCTCAAAACAAGTTGGCCAGATTAGTGGACTTGTCAGTACCAAGCTGAATCAAGCACATCAAATAAACAGGACATACTGTGTATTTCCAGCGATGAGAACGAGGAAACTGCATTCTCTTTGTGAGGCTGCAGATAAAACTGAAGCAAATGCAACATATATTATTTTTTGTCTGAACATGAAATTGAACGAAATAATATTATGGTGTTTATCATGTTTCCTATTCGAGATTCATTTATTTATTGAGATTGAGAGCAGAATAGGGCCTTCTGGCCCTTCAAGCCATTCCAACCAGCAATCTCCTACCCGAATTATGGGACAATTCACAATGATCAATTAACCTACCGACCCGTATGTCTTTGGACAGTGAGAGGAAACCGGAGAACCTGGAGGAAATCCAAGAGGTCACAGGGAGAGCGTACAAACTCCTTACAGGCAGTGGCAGGAATTGAACCCCAGTCATTGGTATGACAAAACGCTGTGCTAACTACTACATTACCATGCCATGCCCATTTTAAAGAACTTAAAAATACATAAACAGTATGTTTAATTTATCTAATAAATAATAACAATGTTGATGTTGCGGTGTTCACCGAGTTTGGCAAGTTGCTTGCAGACGTTACATCACCAGTCGAGGTGACATCCTCTGTGCTCGTGTTTACACAGGCCCCCATTCGCTTACCTCGGTCCTCATTAGCTGCCTTTGAATTCGATTGGCTCGTGCTTCTTTGGCTCTTGGTCATTCGTTGATGGCGTCTATTTCAATATGTTTGTTTACCAAGGTATCAGACGAAAACCATGCTTCTAAAAATTCTCGTGTTTGCTTGTGCCAGAACCTCTGCGATGTCCTAGTTAAAGTGGTGCCCTTTTCAGTCTTTGTGTACTGAGATCAGCGATAGTGGATTATGCCTTCTATAACTCAGTAACAAACATATTGAATAGACGCTATCTACTAACTCCTAAGAGCCAAAGAAACACGAGCCAATGGAATTCAATAGTCAACTGAAGGGGTAGCCAATCAGTACTGAGGCAAGCGAACGGGGGTCTACATAAACGTGAGCACCGCCAGAAAGAAATACCAACAACTGTGCACTGAGGGTGTTACCTCAACTGGCGATGAAATGTCTGCAAGCTAACTGCCAGGCTTAGCAAATACCGCAACATCAAACACTTCAACCCGAGGTACCAATATTCACCACCGTCCTAAATATCAATATTAGATGATTTACTGACCAAACTCAAAGTATCTCCAGCTATAGTCTTTTAATGCAAGTACACAGAAATTGCAAGTCAGCATCAGCTGTACACATGACCTCAAACGCAAATTAAAAAAACTAACTGCAACGTGCAACTGAAGTACTCGCCCCTTGCTGCTAGATTTCTCTGGCACCGTGATGTTGAAGATTCAAGTCAGGCAACTTTAAATGGCTGAAGCGTATCTGCTGCAGATTTCAGCTATTAATCAAGAGTCACTGCATGCATTGGACAGGTGACTTAATACCTCCTGGCATATGAGCTGTCTTGGGGCAGCCCTTCATATATAAACCCTGGAGATTCACAATCAGTCAGGGTGTGTGTGTGTGTGTGTGTGTGTGTGTGTGTGTGTGTGTGTGTGTGTGTGTGTGTGTGTGTGTGTGTGTGTGTGTGTGTGTGTGTGTGTGTGTGTGTGTGTGTGTGTGTGTGTGTGTGTGTGTGTGTGTGTGTGTGTGTGTGTGTGTGTGTGTTTTTGTTTGTTTGTTTGTTTGTTTGTTCTCCCTCTGGGGCCTTGCCAGAAATAGTGTTTCAGAGATGAACTACATTGAATGATGCCTAGTTTCAATAATATTTGCTTAAATTAGCACTTCTTGTATTGAGTTTGTCCTTCTTCAAGTGATATTTTTTATTCCTTCTGCCTGTTAGTCCACATCCAGAAGCTTTCAATGGCATCTTTTTTTTTGCTTTAGTTTTTTTAACATGGTAATTTCTCACTGATCTCAGGAGAAGCCATGACAGCCACACGCTCACTGTGATGTTAGCTAATTCTACAATTACATTTTGAGACGAGATTTATTTCAAAACGTCATGAGAATACTGAGGTAACAGCATGCCGAAGAGATATTTGATAACACTGAAATATGTAGGTCAACTGAGAGGTACTGAATCTGAGGTATTCTCTACACGGGAAACATTGCGATGTACTCGTAGCTTATATTAAAAGAAAGTAAAAATTAAAAGTAGAGAATTAACAATATTGAATATAACCTCCAAAAATGAACTGAATTCATTAACTTGCTTCTAGGCAAAGACTGGTATGAAACTGCATTGCATGCTAAATATTTAGTATGTCCACTCACTGTAGTAGCGATTCAGTACGTCTGAATATCAAAACCAGATAAAGTGTTCACACGAAAGAGGGTCAAATAAAATCAATGAAAGGCTGCAAATTAGAATCAGTTCTTCCTTGCAATATTCTTCATTTAATATCTTATCCGAAATTGCCTGGATTCAATTTTGAAATAAATTAATTCATTTATTGGGAAGTTCAAATATCTGAGCACTGAGAAGTAAACATTAAACTTCATGGTTTTAATGCTAACAAAAATGCTGGATACTACTGAATAAATGTATCAGAATATTTCCAGAAATATCAGTTCAACACAATTTGCTAAATAGTTGTGAAAATATGCTTAACAATTTATTTGACTGTCTTGAAATTTGAAATATAATTCTCCAGATACAAGTAGTTTGTTTCTCTTTGCACATACATCAATGACACCACATAAATTAATATACAGGTGGAATGACAAACATCTGTGCTGCTCACAGTCACAATAACTCAAGCAATACAATTTAAGGACAGCCGTGCTTTGCTACAACTGATTTGCAGTACAACTCCAGGAAAGAAAGACTAAAATAAAAATAAAAGAAAATCCTACCTCAGAATTTTTTTTCTTCATGGACGTTTTTCCTCGGCTACTCCATGTCAGAATCCACTGTTGCTTGTACAAGCCACAGTGTGAGCAAATCATCAGGCCTCCCACAAAAGGGATAATTGGCTCTCAATGAAGTGCTGTAAACATTCATCATGATGGCACTCGTATGCTGAAGGCAGCAGCTACCCCAGCTGACTCTTTGACTTAGGTATAGCTAATGCTTCCTGTGCACACACTTGCTTTCCACTGATTCCTTCTCCTTACCTGATGTATGAGCAAGGCACAGACCGATGCTGACAGCAGCCCCTATCCTCCACACACAGACACACATTTTGCAGCATAAGACAGTCAGAGTGACACATGTGTTCAGCTGCACTAATTAAAAACCAGTTGTATTTCATCCTGAAGGTAATGGTTGATAAATAATTCAGCAACTAAAAGGCAAAATTAAATAAGGTAGTGCAAATTAGATGCTAATCTCTAAAAGGTGTCAGCAGCACTCTAACAGATGTTTTAAGTTTTACAATTAATGCAGTATACAATGGATTTCTACAACTGAGATGCTTTGAGGGGTTCCACTCTTCATAATTTTCCTTAAAGTTTAACTAAGCACAGAGAACCATGCTTTACTTTAACTCTTGCATGGGTGGGGATGGGTTGGTCACAAAATGACTAAAGTATCCAAAACAAAGAAGCTTCCCCGGCATAAATGTAGCTACTATCTCTCTCTTAATCTGTGAAATCAGTCTTCCATGTGACGTCAGTGGGAATGAGTACTCAGCTAGCCAGTGAGAGGGAGAAGAGGAGCAGGAGGTTGCCAAGATATGAAGGATGTAGTATGGATGGAATAAAACACTTGTGGTTGACGCCTGTCAGATGGTGACAAGAAGGCGTACAGGAGTACGATAGCTCAGCTGGTGGGGTGGTGTCACAGCAACAATCTTCAATTCAACAATATTCAGACCAAACAACTGATTGTGGACTTCAGAAAGGGTAAGAAAAGAGAACACACACCGGTCTGAACCTGTGAGCACACACATGCACACACAAGGGCTCAAATACTTGCACTAACGGCACTTTGTGCATTACTGTGATATTCTGGTGCTGCTGCAACTTATTTTCTGCTACTTATCTATTTAATACTGTTTTTCTATCACTGTCCTGTTTTTATCTACCACTTTACTTAATTGCCGAGAGGAAGCCAAACAGCGTTTCCTTGTATCGATGTATAATGACAATAAAGATCATTCATTCATTCCTCATAGAAGGATCAGAAGCAGAAAGAGAGGGCAATTTCAATTTCCTGGGTGTCAACATCTCTGAGGGTTAATCATGGGTCTAACATATCAATGCAGTTACAAAGAAGGCATGAGAGTAGCTATATCTCATCAGGAGCTTGAGGTGCATTGTAATGTCACCCAAGACAAAACTCAGTCAGCTCCATCATGGGCATTAGCCTCCATAGCATCCAGGACATCTTTAAGATGCAATGCCTAAAGAAAGTGGCATCCATCATTAAGGACCACCATCACCCAGGACAAGCCCTGTTCTCCTTGCTACCATCAAGAAGGAGGTACAGGAGACTGACTCACACAGTCAACAATTAAGGAACAGCTTCTTCACCACTGTCATCCGATTTCTAAATGGACATTGAACCCATGAACATTACCTGACTACTTTTTTTACACTACTTATTTAATTATTTAATATATGTACTTACTGTAATTCACAATTATTATTACTATTATTATTTTTCTTTTATATTTGCGCAGTTTTTTGTTTCCTTGCAGATTGGTTGTCTTTTTGTCCTGTTGGTTACAGTCTTTTGTTGACTTTATCGTGTTTCTTGGATTTACTCTGTATGCCCGCAAGAAAACAAACTTCGAGGTAGTTAATGGTGACATATGTGTACTTGGATAATAAATTTACTTTGAACTTTCAAACCTCTGTCATATAGCTTTTTAACAATTGATCCTAACTCCACCAGAGTTCTGAAGGATTAACAATGTACCATTCACTTTGGGAAAACAAAAACTGCTCTCCGTGATACACAGAACAATTTTTCAAATGGTTCTCAACATAAACTTCACTTTAATTTTGCATTTAGCTTTGTTATAGTATATTTCTTTCCTGAAGGGATGAATTAATTCCCCCCACCATTGAGCACATCTACATGAAACGCTGTCCTAGGAAAGCAGCATGCATCATCAGAGAATGCCATCACCTCTTCTCGCTGCTACCATCAGTTAGAAGGTAGAAGGCAGAAGGTACAAGAGCCTCAGGACTTGCACCACCAGGTCCAGGAACAGTTACTACACCTGAACGTTCAGGCACTTGAACAAAAGGGGGTAACCATACTCACTTGCTCCATCATTGATTTGCTCCTAAAACCAATGATCTCTCTTTGAGGACTCTTTATTGTATTATCACATGTTCTTGTTATTTATTGCTATTTATTTATATTTGTATTGCACTGTTTATTGTCTACTACCCTCTGGTTGATCTTTCATCGATCCTGTTATACAGTAGCTACTATTCTATAGATCTGCTGAGTATGCGCTGAAGAAAATGAATCTTAGGGTTGTATGTGGTGACATATATGTGCTTTAATAATACAACTTACTTTGAACTTTGAATTCTCAATATTTCTTTTAATATTTCAGGCAGTCAAATTTGAACAGCTTGCTTTCCCTGAAGGAACTGGCTGGTGATGAAGCAGCCAGTAATTGCTAACCTCTTGCATTCTCTCCAGAGACAAGAAATTTCTTGATTAAACAACAAAAGTAGATAAATAGAGCATGAGATAGAGAGGGAGAGATACATACAAGAAACTTCACATTCAAATGACTTCCTTTGACAACAAAAAGAGCTTGTGCTTCAGAATTTAAGGATTATTTTACAGGTGGGTGGTAGGTAACAATAAATGTTTGCTCTTGTTGATATTGACAAGTATAATGACACATTCTTCAACATGGGTTTTTCTACCAAAAGCTGCATTAATCATCTGTGATTAACACTCAGTAAGAGAGAGGAAACAAACAGCCTTTTAAAATAGGTATAATGTGCGGTTGCTAAAGCTGCCTGTAATGTACTAAAGAAGTGTTGGGCTGTTTTCCATCTACAGTCTAAGTTACAGCACAATCCATTTTGGCAGTCAAAATATTCCATTGAGATTTGTACTCCAGTTAGAAATGCTGTTGCAGATCTATTAGTTCTCTCTGTTAGAGGTTAACAGAGCTATACCCAGCCCTGTCAGCTGAGTTTTTCAGACCAATTGTCTATACTATTTGCATATCTGGGTCTAAATCAAGACTAATATAGGCATCTATAACTTATCTCTGAAGTACTTCAACTGACTGTAGTTTCAGTAATGCACCGCTGTTAACAGCAACTGTTAAATCACAGGTTGTTTGGGGCTCATTTCTGAAAAGTTGAAGTTATACAGAACATTTGACCTTGCTCCTGTCTGAGTCTCCAATCCTGCTAAAATGATGTCCACAGCACAGTTGATTCAAATATCAGTCGGACAAATTGTCTGGACATTATGATATCTAATTCTTTCAACAAAGCCTGTAACTACTAATAGAAGCCGTAGATCCATCTTTAGAAGTGATTATTTTACATTTACCTGATGCAATAATAGACAGAATTCCTTCTCCTGATCTAACATCTACCAACCACTGCCAGCTACAAGGAGCCCAATTTCCGCCAGTGTAGGCTTTTGCCCTTCCTGGCCACAGTACCTGGAAGCCATTACTAATCAGGCTTAAAAATTGCTCATTTCTGGTTCAGCTCCACATAGAGGACTAGGACTACTGGAAAGTGATACCTCGCTCACATGAACTAGGCCAATGAATTCCAAAACCCAATTTCTGACCAGACCTCTTCATATAGTAATTAATAACCAGATAATGAACTTGCTCATCTTATTTGCATTTTAATAGAGATAACTTTTCTAAATGTGTGTGTGTGTGTGTGTGTGTGTGTGTGTGTGTGTGTGTGTGTGTGTGTGTTTGTGTCGAAGAATGTCCTGTCTGTTTATGCTGAACTTAGTTCCAATATCTAAAAGTAGCATTGGGCCTACAGGTCATTTCAGGGCCTCACCAATAGGCCAGAGTTGAACAGTGCCATAGATCAACAGAATGGGAGGTGTGCTGCAGTGAGAGGGGCCATGCGTACGTAGATAAGTTCTGTTCTGTCCTAATAAATATCAGTTTTGCAGTTTTAAATAAATAATTGGAATTTGTGTCTTTCTGCCTATTTGAGGTGGAACAAGAGCCTTTTGGTGTAACATAGCATTTCGTGTAACAGTAGCATAGTGGTTAATGCATCGTTATTACAGCTGGGGGCATCAGAGTTCAGAGTTCAATTCCAGGTCAGTCCGTATGCTGTCCCTATGATCATGTAGGTTTCCTCCAAGAGCTGCAGTTAATAGTTCATTTGTAAATTGTCCTGTGATTAGGTTAGGCCTGTTCAATGCTGTATGTCTAGATAAATCTATGCCAATTTATTATTTTGTTTTATTTCAATTTAAATTTCCATTCTTTATTCTGTATGGACTCAGCATTTATTTTATTTCTGGTTTTCTATTTATTACTTTAATTTCCTCATCTTCATTATGGATATGTACTGAAGGTTTTCAACCGGTTTGAAATATGGCACTGACATATTTACAGGACATGTTGTTTAGAATAAGGTTGGAGGCCATTTGAGGCAAAGTACCTCTGCTAGTTTTCAGCAGAGTTATCTGATCGGTCAAGATCTCTCATTCTGCATGGTAAAAACATCTTGTTATACTGCAAGTTTATGCTTCTAACTATGGGTGCACGAACTCGGCCAAGCCTGGGTGCGATAAGAAGAAATGGGGCTAGCTACACCATCCCATAAAAACACAGTGCTACAGAAACAACCAATAAAAGCTCCAAAGTACTTATTCCTGGGAGAAGAACCCTGGATCCAGAACTGGCTTGCCCACAGAAGGCAAAGAGTGGTTGTAGACGGGTCATATTCTGCATGGAGTTCGGTCACCAGTGGAGTGCCTCAGGGATCTGTTCTGGGACCCCTACTCTTCGTGATTTTTATAAATGACCTGGATGAGGAAGTGGAAGGATGGGTTAGTAAGTTTGCTGATGACATAAAGGTTGGAGGTGTTGTGAATAGTGTGGAGGGCTGTCAGAGGTTACAGCAAGACATTGATAGGATGCAAAACTGGGCTGAGAAGTGGCAGATGAAGTTCAACCCAGATAAGTGTGAAGTGGTTCATTTTGGTAGGTCAAATATGATGGCAGAATATAGTATTAATGATAAGACTCTTGGCAGTGTGGAGGATCAGAAGGATCTTGGGGTCCAAGTCCATAGGACACTCAAAACTGCTACGCAGGTTGACACCGTGGTTAAGAAGGCATACAGTGCATTGGCCTTCATCAATCATGGGATTGAGTTTAGGAGCAGAGAGTTAATGTTGCAGCAATATAGGGCCCTGGTTAGACTCCACTTGGAGTACTGTGCTCAGTTCTGGTCACCTCACTACAGAAAGGATGTGGAAACCATAGAAAGGGTGCAGAGGACATTTACAAGGATGTTGCCTGGATTGGGGTGCATGCCTTATAAGAATAGGTTGAGTGAACTCGGCCTTTTCTCCTTGGAGCGACAGTGGTTGAGAGGTGACATGATAGAGGTGTATAAGACGATAAGAGGCATTGATCGTGTGGATAGTCAGAGGCTTTTTCCCTGGGCTGAAATGGCTAGCATGAGAGGTCACAGTTTAAAGGTGCTTGGAAGTAGTTACAGAGGAGAAATCGGGGTAAGTTTTTTTTACGCAGAGAATGGTGAGTGCGTGAAATGGGCTGCCGGCAATGGTGGTGGAGATGAATATGATAGGGTCTTTTAAGAGACTCCTGGACAGGCACATGGAGCTTAGAAAAATAGAGGGGTATGGGTAACCCTAGGTAATTTCTAAGGTAAGGATATGTTCAGCACAGCTTTGTGGGTCAAAGGGCCTGTATTGTGCTGTAGGTTTTCTATGTTTCTAAGAAGAATCTTCAAGGATGGGTTACACCAGGGAATGATTTGAAAGACTGGCTCAGAGCAAAGGACTCTGGGGAGTTGCTATTGGTGACCTATGCCCCAGTAAGGGTGATGGTCTTAAGTAAGTAAAAGAATATATGCACTGACAAGTTCATCACATCGATTTTTATCATAATTTTGAAAGTTTAATTTATATCTCCTCCATCGTCTCTATTCAATGAATGAATTCTTAGTTCTCCAAGGCTTTTCTGACAAATTCATTCTTCCAAACTTCATATGAGCCTATCTTAATGTACATTTGCCTTGATATAATTACCTTTCCATAATTGGTACCTAATACAACATCCCTTTTCCATTCATTGCCCTGTGCACCAAATCCGGGGTCCGCTACATCTTTTTTTTAATTTGGTATTTCTGCCTCTAATTACATTTTTTAAGATATACATTAACATTTTCCCTATTTCATACATATGCTGAATCTGTGAATGTTTTGGGTAAATGTATCATGATGATCTTACTTTGCATTTATTTGGGTTTAACTATATCTGCCATATACTGTACTTCCCCACTCTGCAATCTTGGTCCATCTCTTAGTGATTCATTCTCCAGCTTGCTAAAATAACTAATCTTAAATAATCAACAAATTTTGATCTGATTTATTTGCTACAACATCTATTCATCACATAATTGCAAATTAAGCTGTTATAAGCTAATAACCATTTAACTGTTGCAGCTTTGATGCCATTGTTGTAAAAGGTCAAACAACAAAAATATGAAAATACAAAGGAGACAAAATTCATCAGAAGTATCCCAGTAACTTCCGCAAAAAAATGACAGACAATCCTCCTGGAAAAACATAGATGCTTGGAGAAGGAATATATCAAATGAACAGCTAGTTATTTCTAAGAGAAAAGCCCATGATACTAAGAACAACGAGAAAGGAAGATTGCAAATTTTTGGAAAACCGTGCTCCAAAAAGTTGAGAAGACTGAATCCTTAAAAAAAATAGATTGTTAATCATTATAGGATTCAAGGCCTATGGGGAGATAACATCTGGAAAGTGGGATCAGTGATGACCTTACTGAATGATGAAGTACACTTGAGAGACTAAATAATTTTTTGCTAACCTTTTTCATTTATGTTTTTACAGAAACCAGTGATAGACAGTACTCAGTAAACGCAGTCTGTACGCATGCACATTTAATAATAATAATAATTATTATTATTATAAATATTTTATTGATCCCAAGTGGGAAATTCTTTTGTTACAGCAGCAACATTTAAAAACATACTTAACTGTTTGCAGACATAACTAATAATAAAGTACAAATTAATAATTTACCAATGTACAATAATTTGCAATAATGTGCAATAATAACACACAAAATAATAAAACAGAAACTATAGTGTTCTCCTGGTGCACAGAGATGAACTGTTGTATATGATTATTGCATATGGTAGGGAAGATTTTTTGTAACGATCCTTGTGACAGCAAAACTGAATGAGTCTGTTTGAAAGTGTGCTCCACCGTTTACTCAGTAGGTCATGGAGAGGATTACCAAATTGTCCATAATAGATAACTTGTTACACAGGGTCTTGTCATTCTGCTGCAGTTTCACTGAGTGTGCACACTTCAATGTCTTGTAACTCTCAGTTCGGCTAATGGCTTAATCTAGGGGAAGACTGCCCTTGGCCCAGCCAAACTTAAGGAATTTCATTTGCTGGATGCTGCACGATGTGTCCCCTGTAACAAATCAGTACCCCGAAATAACAAACAGTACACAATATCTGATTAAACTATTTAACTTTATAATTCTTAATTTGACTATATGGTTAGGAAAGAAACAAAAAAAAAGAAAAGGGCCCATGCTTATGAAACTATCTAATTTGCAACATTGGAGCTCACAGTTCAGTCCACTGGTTTCCCATCGACCTCCTCTGAGCGTAGCCGACCCTCGGACCCTCGCTCCAAGTACCACTCCATCTGGAGGTCTATCAACTCTCTCTATTCGTGTCTTCTCTCCTTATCTCTCTCCAGCAAAAGACTGTGAAATCCCTGCTCCCAGACCCACAAGAAAGAACAACATCCCTCATGGATAGCCCCACATTCCAAAGGCCCATTATCTCTAGTCATAACCCAAACATTGCTGCTACAGAGAAGCCATTACATTAGCAGTGAAACCTTACAGAGCGTTATAGTCGTCTCCTAGATATATTCTTACAATAGGTTTGGATTTATGGTGCCTATCCCACCGTACAATTCAGAATATTCCACCGTTTCAGTAATGGGGATGTGCAAGTGTGTATATATTGTTTGTATGCAGTATTTAAGGTTGATACTTCTGTTTATTTTGTAATGTGATTGTTACTACATTGCGGTGTGCATCATATTCTAATTCTTTAAGATAACTTTGTGGGTAGTTAAAGATGGTGTGTCCTCGTGCCTCAAAAAACAAGGCAGTTCACTCCTAGTAGTAGGGGAGAGAGAGGGATCAGGACTGCTAGAAGTTCACACTGGACATAGTATGTAACTATAATTGTGATTTCTGGTAACTCTTTTTGTAAATATTGGCAGTTTTCTTTTCACTATTTTTGCCAACTTTTGTAAGTTTGATTTTTGACACACTGATTAAACACCAATTAAACGAATGGGCTAAGCGACTCCAGCCACCTTTTCTTTGATATTAACCCACGTATCGTAACACAAGGTGCTTGATTTGTCAGTACATTAACAACACACATATCACAACTACACTGATGGACCTCAGATGGGAAGAAGTTAGATCATATATGGGACACAGATCAGGTATCTGGCATGGACCTTAAAAGTGAAATCTAGATAAATAGGTCAGGTGGAAGACGAAGCTGGTGTTGGCTAAAGCATTTTTTTTTCAGGGTAGATATCACCCCAGCAGCAAGTGCCCCTTGGAGTTTCAAGCTGCAGGAGTCAGTAAAAAGAGAACAGAGTTAAGTATTCTACATGGATCCACCTGCCTCATAATAAAATATATAACTCTCAAAGACCACATTCTGCAGGTTTGAATACTTTGGAGAATAAAGTGAAGAAACACACATACAGATGAAAATTCCAGACTTCAAATGCACAAAACACTCAATAGATCTTGGGTATACGTGAATGGAAAAACAATGTCGGATGTGCAGAGAACGTTGAAACTATTGCATTAAGTGGCAAGAATGGTTAATGGAGGACCACAGCTAGGCAAAGTGATGAACATGAAATCATACAGGTTAGATGAAACAGGAGTCTAAAATTCATAGAACTGAAGTAAAGGGAAAGATATTGTCTGAAATAGGTTATTATGGTGATTCAAGTATTGGATTGGAAATGCACTGAAATCTACTGTGTAATAATCACCTATAGCAGAACATGTCCACCCAATTGCAGACTTGTTTATATTATTAGTTTAGCAGGCTCTTAACTTCCTTTCTGTGGCTTCAAAATGAGGTGACAAAGCTGGCGATTCTTGGTGATTAATTTTCCACACATGCTGTCAAAGAAGCAAATGCAAAATCAATTGCCCGGTGAAAAGGGAAAATCAAAAAAAAAAGCTCCCAATGCTAAAAATCTGAAATGAGGACAGAAAATTCTGGAAACTCAGCAGATCTGTAGAAAGGGAAACAGAGTCAATATTTCAGTTTGAAAACCCATGGTTCAGAACAGGGTCTCCAACCTCAGACAGGTTTGATGATATATCTTCAACCTGAAATAATAACTCTGTTTCGCTGACTGAGTAGTGCCAGCATCTTTTGTTCTTTATCTGAAATCTCACCCATCACAATGTTTAAAACATGACAATAATAATAGATGACAGCAACTATTATGATACCTCTACAGCAGGGGTTTCTAACCTAGGGTCAAAAGACACCTTGCTTAATGGTATTGGTCCATGGCATAAAAAAAGTTAGGAACAACTGCTCTGCCGTGATTCTGATGGATAAGCAAGAGGGAGCAATGTGAATTGGTGCCGCAGCAACAATCTGGCACTCAATGTCAGTAAGACAAAAGAGCTGATTGTGGACTTCAGGAAGGGTAAGATGAAGGAACACATACCAATCCTCATAGAGGGATCAGAAGTGGAGAGAGTGAGCAGCTTCAAATTTCTGGGTGTCAAGATCTCTAAGGATCTAACCTGGTCCCAACATATTGATGTAGTCATAAAGAAGGCAAGACAGTGGCTATACTTTATTAGGAGTTTGAAGAGATTTGGCATGTCAACAAATACACTCAAAAACTTCTATAGTTGTACCGTGGAAAGCATTCTGACAGGCTGCATCACTGGAGGGGCTACTGCACAGGACTGAAAGAAGCTGCAGAAGGTTGTAAATCTAGTCAGCTCCATCTTGGGTACTAGTCTACAAAGTACCCAGGACATCCTTAGGGAGCGGTGTCTCAGAAAGGCAGCGTTCATTATTAAGGACCTCCAGCACCCAGGGCATGCCCTTTTCTCACTGTTACCATCAGGTAGGAGGTACAGAAGCCTGAAGGCACACACTCAGCGATTCAGGAACAGCTTCTTCCCCTCTGCCATCCAATTCCTAAATGGACATTGAAGTTTTGGACACTACCTCACCTTTTTTTATACAGTATTTCTGTTTTTTCACATTTTAAAAAATGTATTCAATATACGTAATCGATTTACTTGTTTATTTATTATTATGTTTTATTTTATTATTTTTTTCTTGCTCTGCAAGATTATGTATTGCATTGAACTGCTGCCATTAACAAATTTCAAGTCACATCCCGATAATAATAAACCTGACTCTGATTGATTCTGATTCTGAATCTCCAACAAATGCTGCAGTTCATCTTCTATCAGATCAAGAACAAATGCTAATTAATACAATATCCCAATCACGGCAGATAATGCATTGATCACACCAATTAATTCAAACCATCGAATGATGTAAATAATTTATCACCATCTAGGCTCAGCATATCTTAAGCTGCTTTTGTATCATGGAAAAGCTTATCATCTACTTCAGTCACATGCACTGAGGTTATTTCATTGCCAAAATGTTATCTCAGTAATGATTTTTATTTTTGGAACCATAACCTCATATTCACCTCTTTCTCTTTTATTTCCCATCTTTGAACATTCAACATTCCGTAAGACCAGGGATTGCCAACCTGGGGTTATTGGATCCCATGGTTTATGGTAGAGGTCTATGGCATAAAATGGTTCGGAACCCCTGCATAAGGCAATAAGACATGGGAGCAGAATTGAGCCACCCGGCCCATTGAGTCTGCACTGCCATTCCATCATGACAGTTTTATTATCCCTCTCAACCCCATTCTCCTGCCTTAGTTCCTGCACTGACTAATCAAGAACCTACCAACCTCTGCTTCAAATATACCCAATGACTTGGCCTCCACAGGCACCTGTGACAATGAATTCCACAGATTCACTACTCTCCAGCTAAAGAAATTCCTGCTCATACCAATGTTAGTTGATATTATTAATGGTTACCTCACCTCATACCTCTCCCCTCTCCTTCAAATCACTCTTCTACCTTCCTCATTAAAATAAATGATTCAAGCTACTACCCCAGCTCTAACCTTGCTTTCTTCCCAACC
The DNA here is from genome assembly GCF_048418815.1 of Hemitrygon akajei. Classification (NCBI taxonomy): domain Eukaryota; kingdom Metazoa; phylum Chordata; class Chondrichthyes; order Myliobatiformes; family Dasyatidae; genus Hemitrygon; species Hemitrygon akajei. The sequence goes on from NC_133133.1 coordinate 168,155,905, forward strand.
CCTTAAATATGTTGCAGACTTCCAAATGTATGCCCTTCAAATGAAAAAAGAAGTGCACTCATCAACCAGTGCCTGTAGTCTGTGCTGAGCTTCCGAAAGCCTTTGACACTGTTAACCAAGAAGATTACAGAGAACCCTTCACAAATCTGGATGCTCGGAAGACTTTGTCACTATCCTCCAATATTCCATAAATGGCATCAAGTTGAACGATATATCTACCACAAACCCATTCCCAGTGCAGACTGGGATCAAGCAAAGCTGTTTAATCCATCAACTAATTGTTCAATTTGTTTTCTTTTTGTTAAGATGTTTCATCTCTCCTCAGATAGAGATAAGCAGTTCATTTCTATTCCAGAACAAAGACCAACCTAGCCTCATTCCTTGAGTTGCAAATTTTAAATGAGGCTTGCACAGTCAAGGACAAAGCACCAAACTAATCTCCATTCCTCCATTGAAGTGTAGTAGAATATGGACTTTATAATAAGTATCTAGTCCATTCATCAATCTATACCACAGAATACCAGCACCTCCTGACAATCAAGGTTCATCACGAGACACTTGCCAACATTCGATATGAGGGACATTTACTTTCTATATGAAGGATGTGATCCATTAGGAAAGGGATCACTCTTGAATCACTTCAATCATCTGAGGGAATGCATCAAGGATGGCAACTAAAATGTCACTGTAACTGATGCAAATTCTTCACATCTGTCTAGAATTCAGATTACGGATAAACTTGGATTATAGACTAACTCTTTTCCTCCAAGAGGACCACAAACTTGCATGGCTTGGAGGCTTACAATCTTCAATAACCCAGAGACCTATGTTGGCTAGAGTCAGGGCCTTGTGTTTTGGCTCTTGCTAGGGTCACCCATGCCAAACAGGTCAAAGAGTAGAGGCCACACTGGTCCTCCAGGTTCAAGGGTTCAGCTCAGGGCTAACAACCTTGGCTGGTCAAAAGCAATTCTTATGGAAACAGAAATTAAATAAATATAATTAAATAAATGTAATGAAACTACATAAAATTTAAAATGAAGCGTAAATCTAAATTTTCCTTACTGCCATGGAAGTTGAAGTTTTGCCTTCAAACCCAAAGCACAAATCTTTGAATACTAGCCAAGTAACTTAACCACTAAACTATTCTTTGGCCCACAGCTTGTTGTGGTAAAGCCAATACTCAAGTACTTGCAAGGATAAAGATGTCAAGTATACCACATCCTGAAGTCAGACTGGTGGCTGCTTGTAAACCTTTGATACTACGTCCTGGAAAAACATTGAGTCATCTCAATCACTGAAGTGTGCTTGTGCTTTCATATTTATGGTGTTCTGATGCTTCTGGTGTTAAGAATCTGTTAAAGAGTTATGAGTGTCATATGCCCTAAATGTGCATCCAAAAGAGCAGTATGCTGATGCTTGGATTCATAAACCACTTATCGTGATCTCAGGATGTCCCAAAGTATTTCCCATAATAGTGAGGTACCTTTGAACAACAATGAAGTGAAGTACAGTAGTAAACGCAGTAGAAGATGTTGTCTCAATAAAGTCGTACAACCAGCATAGTGAAATGGCTATCAGCATGGAATTATGGCAAATCGTCAAGATTGGCCGACGTACCTAAACCAAAGGTAATCGGAAGGAACTACGGATAAATATGGAAATCAGGACTTCTATTAGGGAAATGCTACTCCTCCAGATTGTTACAGACATTACAGTGGGAACCATTGGAACCACTAATCAGCAGTGGTCCAGATGTTATTTCTGCAGAAAGCAATTAAAATGTTCCATTTGTTCAAATTGGGATTAACAGAGGCATAGCAATAGTATTTTGTACACCTCATTTAGAAATTTAAAATGAAAAATTCAGGAACTCTTGAGTTCAACAATCCTCCTTAGTCCTCCATGTTTCTAAAGAGGATGTAGCTCATGAATTGCAGAATCTAATAGCATACAGCACATACCCTTAAACAGAAAATGCTGCAGAACCTGGTCCATCATGGCTAAATCCCTCCCAACCATTGAGTGCATCTAAGTGAAATGTTGTCACAGGAAAGCAGCATCATTCATGATGAACACCCTCCCCCACCAGCACCACCCACTACATAATCTCTTCTCGCTGCTGCCATCAGAAAGAAAGTACAAGAGCTTCAGGACTTGCATCACCAGGTTCAGGAACACTTACTACCCCTCAACCATCAGGCTCTTGAAATAAAGGGGATAACTTCACTCGCCATCTCTTGCCCCATCATTGAAATGTTCCCGCAACCAATGGACTCACTTTCAAGGACTCTTAATAAGACCATATGATATAGGGGCAAAATTAGGCCATTTGGCCCATTGAGTCTGCTCTGCCATTTCTTCATGGCTGATCCAATTTTCCCATCAGCCCCAATCTCCTGCATTCTCCCCGTATCCCTTCATGCCCTGAACAATCAAAAATCTATCAACTTCTGCCTTAAATATATATATAAGAACTGCCTGTGGCAAAGAATTCCAAAGAATTCATCTGAGGTACTTGAAAATAATTACATTATTGATACCTCTTTTTGCATTTGAACAGATGGCTGTCTTCCAAAAGTGTGAGAGTCTAGGGTCAGAGGGCACAACTTCAGAAGAGAATAGAAGAACATTCCTTTAGAAGGAATTCTCTAGCCAGAGGGTGGTGAATCTGTGGAATTCATTACTACAGAGGCCCACAGAAGCCAAGTTATTGGCTGTATTTAAAACAGAGGTAGATATGTTCTTGATTAGTAAGGACGTCAAAGGTTACAGGGAGAAGGTGGGAGAATGGGGGTGAGAGGGAATATAAATTAGCCATGATGGAATGGTGGAGCTGATTTGATGAGTCAATTGGCTTAGTTCTACTCTTATGTCTTATGATCTTATAGTATTAGTCATGGCAATGGACCATCAACAATTCCATCATTGTCCCTTACCCCCATGCCACTACTGTCTATCACCTAACTTTCTAAAACTATCCCCATCTCTGTCTCCTAAACTGATCCTCCAACCCCACCCCAATTCTTCATTACAAGGACAAACTACCTGGAAACTCGTTCTTAATAGTTCCAAGCAGCTATTAATAAAATGCTTTCCCACAGTGCCACAGTCCTTCGTTTTTACCCTTACCATCACAACATTAACATCATCCTCTCCCCAACAAATTCTTGGACCTCTTTTTCCCAAAACCCACCTCTGCAATGGCAGAACAGGTGAAGAAAAGGACTTGCAAAGTACATAGTTCACATGTCTCCTATATGGCCCTTGTGGCTAAAGGGATCAGGGGGTATGGAGAGAAAGCAGGTACAGGGTTCTGAGCTGGATGATCAGCCATGATCATACTGAATGGCGGTGCAGGCTCGAAGGCCCGAATGGCCTACTCCTGCACCTATTTTCTATGTTTCTATGTTCTACTTGGTAGAGCCAGGTTTCCCAATCTGGGGTCAATGGACCCCTTGCTTAATAGCCTATGGCATAAAAAAGATTGGAAACCCCTGGTGCAGTGACAAAGAGATGGTAAGTCCTCCCTGTATCACTGAAGTAAGATTCCTGTATAAATACGAAACATTTTTTGTTAAAATATACCCAGTAATAATTACGGAAAAGCATGTTCTTTGACTTTGAAAACCTAATGACTTATTACTTCAGAAGAACTGGGCAACAAGGTCATTAAAAGTGTAACTCTTTGCTTCTTCTCCTTGGTTTTGTGTTTCAAGCAGAACTCACATACTTCATAAACATCACTAAGATGATACATTGAACAATAACACATAATGCCCAGTTCTTCATTTGCCAGAGAAGTGGAAGAATTCTCCCATCAGAATCTTCAAAGTTCTCTATCTCAGAGAACCATGAAAATAATATCATTGGGTGTTTGAATGAGAGAGACAGGGCTTGGGGGAAATCAAGGATATTCTGGACTTGGGATATATAGCAAATATTAATGTTGCGATATAATGCTTCAGATTTGAATGTGGATTGCAGTTGTTTTAAATGGCAGCTCTGAACAAAAGCCTCGCTGGAGCTGCAGATTGGGGTTGATTACAAACCAGGAAGCACTCATTCACTTGATGTCTGCGTACGCATGGATCCAGAGAGAGAGACTCAATGGGAATTAAAGTTCATTTTGCGTGGCTGGAGGGTGGGTGTGAAGAAGGATGTGTTTCAAAACTATATGTAATTCAAAGCAAAACATTATAGATACATTGTAACTATAGATTTGTCCTGCTTTTATCTTTAGCATATAAAAATGTCATGTAATATTCAGTCAAGTAGACCCTTCATCTCTACTGAGCTCAGGTGTTGTCTGTATGGAATTAGCACATTCCCTCTGTGACCCTGTGGGCTTCTCTAGTGGGTCCACTTGCGTGTGTCCACATACCCCAAAGACATATGAAGGAGAATGTGGGAAGGAAGAATAAACAATGGGGTGAGAGTAGGATAAGCATAAATGAATAGTTGATGGTTAGAATCGACTTGATGGACCAAAGGGCCTGTTTCTGTGCTATATGGCGAGGCTGTTTCCTATGGTGGGCGAGTCTAAGCCCAGACGACACAGCCTCAGAATAAAGTGGTGTTCTTTTAGAACGGAGATAAGGAGGAATTTATTTAGCCAGAGAGAGGTGAATCAGTGGAATTGGTTGCCACAGGCAGCTGTGAAGCCCAAGTCATTGGGTCTATTTAAGGCAGAGGTTCTGGCGGAACAGGCTCGATGGGCCACATGGCCTCATTCTTCCCCTATATCTTATGGTCTTATGATCTTAAAAGTCTCCACAACTTTATTCCCATCAACAACCGCCCCCCCCCCCCAAGATTCTACCGCTCCCCTAAATTCTAAGGGCAATTTACAGAGGGCAGCTCACCAGCCAACTCACAGTTGTTGGGTCCCAAGGGAAACATACAGTACGTGGGTGCAAACTCCATTCGGACAACGCCAGATGTCAGCATTGGACTTGGGACATTGAAGCAGTCAGATAGCAGTTTGGTGAGCTCCACCATTCTGTTCTTAATCTATTTTACCACATTTGCAATCCCAGATACCGGATACCTGAGAACAGTGTGTTGTCACATGAACAAAGTCACTGGGGGGGACACAGCTGCTGAGTATGAAGTAATCTCTTTATTCAACAATATGAGACACAGCAGGCATCATATTGAGATCTTTTGGGGGGAAGAGGCCTGCATGACCCAACACTACATGACATTTTATATCCCAAAGATTAAAGGACAATTCTATATTTATAATGTATCTACAATGCTTCCTTTGAATGACAAAAACCGACACACCTCCTTCTTCACACCCACAATGCTACTCAACGTTGTCTGGTTTGTCAACTAACTGCAGTTTTCATACCTCTGAGGACCCAATGTGCAGAACTGCATCCTAAGTTTAATCTAGAGTCCATATTCAGATCTGAGGACTGGTGGCTGAAGTTAGTTACTGAAGTTATTTGCTATATATCCTAACCCCAAAAACAGCCCAACACAGCAAACAGCTTATTAAAACATGACTAATCTCCTGAACGGAGAAGACAGCAATACTGATTGGGAACTCATTAAAATGCAACCCACCTCACTCACTCTAGTACCTAGCTTTTATCCTTCACTCTAATTGCTCTCAATGTATGTTTGTTACCCTCCACGGTTATAAAACCCCAGGATTAAACTCACCCTTCCAACAGCAGAGCATCAGAGATCAATTTGTGCTGTATCTTGGGAAGTTTAATGTAATTTTTAATATTTTATAAATGCATTATAAACACGCGTTAGCAACTCCCATAAACTAATTCCGAAAGCTAATTATACCTTGTGGTTTCAAAAGAAATTCAAATTATTGAACTAGCGATGGGATTGAATACTTCTACTGTAGACTTTTGGTGAACATTAGAAGCCTGATGAGGCATTGACTTCGATAAATCTAATCAGAAAAGACATGAGAGAGACGTAAAATATATTAATGGCTTCATTTGTGTTTTTTGGGGGTTACAGCAGTGTGGTTTATAACCAGTTATCTTCAATGCGGTCTAGAACACCGAGGGAGTCTCACTGCCAAATTGGAGAGGTATAAAAATTATTGAATTAAAAATTGCTCAGTTTAAAAAAGAAGAATATGTACTGAAGGGAAAAAATTACATTCCCACGAATTGTGTTCTCATCTGACATTGTTCTTGGGAAATCATACATGCTGTGCATTTAGAAGAATGGCTCTCAAATTTAAAACCACATTTGCAAATCATTGAAACATGAACGTTAAGAAGCTTTAAGCTGATCTGTTTGTGACAACAGGGATTAGACTACCGTTCCTTGCAGTAGTAATGATCTTCACTCCTCTTTAATTCTAAGTCAGAGCTTTGTAGGCTTTTCTCATACCGCCCCAACTCCCTCTTGTATTTTTCATATGCTGATCTATTATTTAAAACTTCCATTAGAGGTACAGTGATTTTTTTTAAAGATCATGATTTTATCTTCATTCAGATCTATTTTCAATTATACATGTTTCAAAATTAAAATAATTAGTTAATATCATGTAATCACTCATTTTTGCACAAAAAGTATGAAGTTACTGGAATGTTTTTTAACTTCAAAATATTAAATTAATTAAAGGAAGACATGAGAGTCCGGGAATGGGGGTGTAACTTCATCTTTACTTCAAGCAAGGCGTGCACATATCATATGTAGTGTGATGATGTATGCTATTAACATATGTGGCATCCGTTAGTCTCACGAGACCCTGGATCTGCCCCTGCTCCAGGGCGCAGGCCTGGGCAGGGTTGTATGGAAGAGCGGCAGTTGCCCAGCAGCGAGTCTCCTCTCTCCATGCCACCGATGTTGCCCAAGGGAAGGGCAAGGGCTGATACAGCTTGGCACCAGTGTCGTCGCAGGAGTTGCCAGAGCGAGGTTGAAGGCAACGTCGGACTGCCTTAGGGATTCCAGCTCCGGATTTGCCCTCAGGGTTTACTCCCAAAGCCTTTCCCATGAGCGGGTATGGCCGCAAGGCAGCGGAGGTTTGAAATCAGAGTTTTCCCTCTCTTAGATGGACTGCCTTCACAGGCTGATGAGCTCCATCTACCCAAAGACTACAAGTGCAACTTTAACAATCTCAGAGGCAATAAAATCTATGAGCTGCTCACAGTTGTTAACACAGTTGTTATTAATATTAACATATTAATATAGCTAACCCATAATTAACTATTTAAATGAACAAGAATGTTTAATCAACCTATAAAAGATTTTTCAAATATAACTGAAATATTAAATACACATCAGCTAATAATTTAACAAGGAACCTATCATGCAGGTGTTAGTACCACTGCTAAAGCTTAGGCTGAAGGTCCTAGATATCCAACGGCTTCACCTTCATCTGTTGGACTTATTTGCAATATTACCAGTGATGAAAGGGGCAGGCATCAGAATTCCTTGTTCTGAAATTGACAACGAAATGTAATTAAGAAGAAGCTTTTTTGCTAAGTTTATCCTTGGACTTCATTGAAAGTTATAGCTGGTATTGTAACAGGCTGGCTACTCATCTGTCTTCACATCTAAAGGGCCATTGGAGATGATCTTCTGGCTGTGACTGAACAGATTAGAACGGAACCATGCAGAGACAGGCAAATCCAGATGGAAGCTGGAGGAGTGATTGGAGAACAATGGTATGGTTGACCATAATGATGCATGCAGGTAATTTGAGATGAAGGAGGAGAGCTAGTCTGTATTACTTGTCATCTCATCAGATTTTCTTTATATTCCGGGCCTTTTAACCTCTGGCAAGGGAGGAAGCCTAGTTGAAGGGTTTCAGACATGTTGTTGCCGAAAAGATGTGCCAATATTTTGGAAGTTTCAATGCATTCAGGAGCTTCAGTGACAAAAGGAAGTACAGTGACAACATGTGTCCTGATGGTTCAAGGATGGTAGTGGCAGATTTAAGGGAAGAGCAGAAGTTACTGCCAATAAACCCCGTAGACACGAGGCATTGAAATTGAAGCCGAGCATCAACAGGCAACAGGACTGAGGCTGAGGGAATAAGGAAGGGGTCTCATCAACATGCAGAGCTCATTTCCAGCATGAGTGGTGGTTGCAGGGAAATTACAGAAAGACGTTAGTTCAGAGCATCTGTAGGAGACGGGAGATTGTGCAGCAGGGTAGGGTGGGGGCATGGTGGAAGGTTCGGCCTAGCAAATAGGAAGAGGAAGAAAGACTACAAGTGCAACTTTAACTATCTCAGTGGCAATAAAATCTTTGAGCTGCTCACAGTTAATCGAAGTGAAGACCAAGCAACGTATAGGTAACTGTTTTCTCTCTCTCTCTCTCTCTCTCTCTCCTCCCTCCCCACCCTCCACTCAACCCTCCGTCTCTTTCTCTGTTTCTGTCTGACTCTGCCCTCCCCTTTTCCTTCTTTTGTCAATCCTTTGAAATTTCTCCTCTGATTATTCTTTATGTCCCGTATTCTGTGCATCTTGTTTTGTGGCTCAAACTTTACCTGATGAAAGAAAAGTATCTTAGTGCTATGGAAACAAAAGTTGGCCTCTGTTTTTGCTACCTCCGTCTGTGGGTGAATTCATTTCTGTGTTGTAGCATAACCAGATTAAGTAGTTCCAATGAACAGACTACTTCATATACAAGTCATCTATTTAAACGTCTGCTTCAACTAGACATTCATTTGGGGCTGACATCATTTTAACTATGAGCTGATTTACTGCAGAGCTGATCAGCATCACAGACAGAAGTCCCTTGGGTATCAGCAGTCAGCCTGGGACCCTTCAGACTGATAGCATTAGTTAGGAGGCTCTTAAGGTCTGGCCACGTGGACCAACTCATTTGTTTTTGTCAAGATGAGGCTTGCGAACATCAAATCAGATCAGGAAGAATCTGAAAGGAATCATTAACTTGCTTGCACGGAAGGTTTCACCAAGCTGAATTACAAATTAACAGAGGGGAACGTTAGCGGTTCGTATACTGACATTGGTGAACATGATAAATGAGAAAGTCACAAAATGGAAGAGTGCCACCAATCTAACGGCTGTTTTCAGTTGGCGAGAACAAATTATCTCGATCTATTCAGTATCTAAAAATAAAAGATTAACTGGTGCCAAATATTTCCATGCAATGTAATTTCAAGTCCAAATCTAACAAGATTCATGACACAGCCCAAGCAATGCATAATTATTATGGTCAACATAACTTCATTAGTCAGTATTACCCAAGAGTCCAAAGCTTGCCTGCACTTAATTGCTTTTAAATTATTCTTGTCACACTGGTGCTACAGTAAAGCTACCCATTTAGATTGTTAATAATGGATTGAGAAAAGTAATTAAAGTATATCAGAAACATGCTGGTCGAAGGAATTTTATCTCAAACACAATGGCTACTAATAATTAAAGATATATCCTCACTGAGATACCATGACTTGGACAGAGAGTTCTCTCTGTAAATATTTCCTTTGTCCCCAGTGCCTTTTGTGGTGAAGGTGGTTTGCATGAATGACTCTAACTGGACTAATTGATTTTAGCTCAAAGAGAGATTAACAAGGACTTTATCATATCTGTCAGAAACAGGAAACTATGAGCTTGATGCCAGAAGAATAACTAACAAAGCTGATAATATCTGCTATTCAGTTTGATGTTAAATATCAATAATAAGTAGTGAAGTGTCTAGGCTGTGCGTTCATTTATGTATTCTTTAAGTGTCTGATTATTTTTCACTAGAAAGGGTAAAATTTTGTTCTAATTTTTCTAAACTGCCCAAAAGAAAGGGATACACACAGAATACTGGAGGAACTCAGCAGGTCAGGCTGCATCTATGGAAACAAATAAACAGTCGACGTTTCGGGCCGAGACCCTTCTTCAGGACTCAGAAGGAAAGGAGAAGATGCCAGAATTTTAAAAAAAATGTGGGAAGGGGGCGTGAGAGATAGGAGATAGAAGAGAGAGGTATGTTTCTATGCATAAAATTACTTAATGTTAAATATCTTTTTTTCTGTGAAATGCAAGCAAAATAATTTGATCATTAGCCCTTCATCAAACTATAACATCGTGAGCAGGGTTACCAATGCTGTTCAAGTGACTAAGATTACTGCTCTTAGTTGAAAAGTTTATGCATTAAAGGCAAGAAACTACAGTTGTGAATAGCAGTGCAATAAATCGGAATCTCCATTAGCTTATATCTCTGCAGATACGAAGATTGCTGAGTTAATCAACTTTCCTAGTTGCCAATGAGAAATTACTTTAGCTGTTCAAAGTTCAAAATACATTTATCAACAAAATATGTATGCAGTATACAACCCTGAGATTTGTCTTCCCACAAACAGCCACAAAACAGAGAAACACCATAGAATCTAACTAGCAAAAGAAAGAAAAAATCAGACAAACAGTAAAAAATTACTGAAAAGTACAGATTATAAAGCATCAGATCACAAAGTCAGTGAAACAGTCCAGGAATGTTCAGTTTAGTAGAGTGCCGCATCATTTGTTGACTGCTGGCCACAGAGCCAGTCGCCCCCAATCAAAATTGCACAAATTAGCAATAAAAAAAAAGGAGAAACAAGAACCACCTATAACATGAACCACAAATTCCAATCACAAACTTCATCAATTACACCTTGCCCAAAACTGTTATTGTGAAGGTACTATCACAATGATATTAGATATATATGGTACCGCAATTGTTAAATCATTGGATTGTTAGCTAAAGTCTAACCAAGCAGAGTCCACTGCCAAGAAGGCCCACCAGCGCCTTTACTTCCTGAGAAAGCTGAAGAAATTTGGCCTGTCCCCTAAAACCCTCACTAATTTTTATAGATGCACCGTAGAAAGCATTCTTCTAGGGTGCATCACAACCTGGTATGGAAGTTGTCTTGTCCAAGACCGGAAGAAGCTGCAGAAGATCATGAACACAGCCCAGCACATCATACAAACCAATCTTCTATCCTTGGACTCACTTTACACCGCACGCTGTCGGAGCAGTGCTGCCAGGATAATCAAGGACATGACCCACCCAGCCAACACACTTTTTGTCCCTCTTCCCTCCGGGAGAAGGTTCAGAAGCTTGAAGATTCATACAGCCAGATTTGGGAACAGCTTCTTTCCAACTGTGATAAGACTGCTGAACAGATCCTGACCCGGATCTGGGCCGTACCTTCCAAATATCCAGACCTGACTTGCACTACCTTACTTTCCCTTTTCTATTTTCTAATTATGATATATAATTTAAATTTTTATTATATTTACTTTGATTTGTACTTCAGGGAGCGCAAAGCACAGAATCAAATATCACTGTGATGATTGTACGCTCTAGTATCAATTGTTTGGTGACATTAAAGCAAAGTATTGATATTGGTAAAGTTATGTGCTATTGATCCAAAGGGCTTTAAATCTCACCATGGCAGCAAAGGAGTTCCCAAGTTATGTTATTAACTAGAGTGCAAATCTGATAATCTGTCATCCAACTGTTCAGAAATACTGTTGGTCTGGCATTTGGCTAACTCATTAGTCAGGAAGTACTTTCAGGCATGAAACTGTTAGATTGCTTTAAAACCCATCACTCTCAGCTTTAACCAGTCTGGTTTGCATGAAGCAAGCACTAATAGAGCTTTGACCAGTGACCAATTCAGACATTGGAAGTTTCAGAGGATCAGATTTCATTCAGGTCCTCTGCCCGAGTAGAAACAGAAGCGGTGGGTCACAACAGCATAATAGAGCTTTGACCAGCAGCCAATCCACGTTTGGGATTGATTAGAAAGAGCAAATTAAAGGAAAGCCGAGGCAAGCACAGCAGCCATCACCAGTGGCCTTCATCGGAGTGGACAGAGTCAGAGTAGTGATCTTGAAGCTTTAGCTCTTTGAGGCTGCAGCAAAGAGAGGCTTCAGTCAAAGAAGGCAAAAGAAAAGCTCCGGGTTAACTTTTCTTCCTTCCATTCTTTATATCTGCTCAGTTAGGACAGTAGAGATCCAGGCAGGATAGTGGCTGCTCCTCTTGTGGGATGTGGGAAGGCAGGGAGACCTCCAGTTTCCCTGACAACGACAAGAAGTGCATCTAGATGCAGCTTCTAACAGTCTGTGCTAAGGAGTTGGAGCTGGATGAACTCTGAATCCTTTGAGAGGCTGAAGGGGGTGATACATCGAACATATTGAGAAGTAGTTACACCCAAGGTGCAGGTCACAGGAAACTGGGTGACAGTCAGGAAGGAGAAAGGGGGTAAGGAGCCAGTGCAGAGTACCCCTGTGGCAATCCCCCTCAACAACAGGTATATCACTTTGGAAAATCACAGTGGTCAGGTCTCTGGCACTGAGTCTGCCCCTGTGACTCAGAAGGGAGAGGGAGAGAAGAGGCATGCTGTGGTGATAGGGGATTCATTACTTAGGGGAATGGACAGGAGGTTCTGTGGGTGAGAATGAGATTCCCAGATGGTATGCTTCCTCCCAGGTGCCAAGTCCAGGACATCTCAGATTTAGCCATCAGCATTCTTAAATGGGAGGGTGAACAGCCAGAGATTGTGGTCCATGTATGTACCAATGACATGGTAGGATGAGTGATGAGGTTCTGGATAGGGAGATGAGGGAGTTTAGGTGCAAAGTTAAAAGGCAGGACCTCCAGGATTGTGACCTCAGGATTGCTACCCGTGCCACGTGCTAGTGAGGCTAGAACTAGGAAGATTAGACTGTTTAATATGTGGCTAAGGAGTTGGTGTAGGAGGAAGGGCATAAGATTTTTGGATCATTGGGCTCTCTTCCAGCAAAGCTGGGACCTGTACAGAAGGGATGGTTTGCACCTGAACTGGAGGAGGACTAATATCTTAGGGAGTGTTAATGCTGCACGGTGGGGTTTAATCTAGAATTGCTCTCTAGGGGGATGGGAACCAGAGAACCAGAACATTTAGTGGAGAGGTTGTGGAGGCAGATGTGGTAAGGCCTCAGACAAAGTCAGGAATTAAAAGGTTGAGCACGGTGCAGGAGAGGCAAGACTGGCAGCTCAATATTCTTGGGTTCAATTGTTTTAGTTGTGACAGAGTGAGGGGGATTAAAGGGGGAGGAGTGGTCACTAGTCAGGGAAAATGTCATGGCAGTGCTCCATCAGGCGAGACTGCAGAACTCGACTAGTGAGGCGCTACAGGTAGAACTGAGAAATAAGAAAGGTATGATCGCGTTAATGAGGCTAAATCACAGACCACCCAACAGTCCGCAGGATTTAGTGGAACAAATTTGTAAAGAGGTCACAGACTGTTGCAGGAAACATAAGGTTGTTATAGTAGGTGATTTTAACTTTCCACATATTGACTGGGAATCCCATACTGTAAAAAGACTAGATGGGATTGAGTTTGTCAAATGTGTTTAGGAAAGTTTTCTTCATCATAGAAGTCCCAACCAGAGAGTGTGCGATGCTGGATCTGCTATTCAGGAATGAGACAGAGCAGGTGACAGAACTTTGCATCCAGTGACCACAATGCCATTAGTTTCAAAGTTAATACGCAAAGAGATAGGTCTGGTCATTGGGTTGAGATTTTATATTGGAGTTAGGCCAGTAGGAATGATCTGGCAAGTGTGGATTGGGGTAGGCTGTTATCTGACAAAGGTGTACTTGGAAAGTGGGAGATATCCAAATCAAAAATTTTGAGAGTACAATGCTTGTATGAGCCCATTGGAATAAAAAGTAAAGATAACAAGTGTAGGGAATCTTGGTTTTCAAGAGATATTGAGGTCCTGGTTAAGAGAAAAAAAAGGTGCATAGCGGACATAGGTAAGTAGGAACAAATGAGATGCTTATGGAGTACGAGAAATGCAAGAGAACACTTAAGAAGGAAATCAAGAAGGCTAAGAGAAGGCATGACTTGCTCTGGCAAACAAGGTAAAGGCAGATCCTAAGGGATTCTACAGATATGTTAAGAGCAAAGGGATCGCTAGGGACAAAATTGGTCCTCTGAAAGACCAAAATAGTAATCAATGTATGGAGCCAAAACAGATGGGGGGAGATCATAAATGCATTCTTTTCATCTGTATCTACTTGGGAGATAGGTACAGAGTCCATAGAAGAGAGGCAAAATGATGGAACCTGTTCGGATTATGGAGGAGGAGGTGTTTGCTACCCTGAGGCAAACCATGGTGTATAAATCCCCAGAACTTGACAAGGTATTCTCTTAGACCCTATAGAAGGCAAGTGAAGAAAGTGCAAAGCTATTTAAAACATTCTTAGTGACAGGAGAATTACAAGCAATTTTGGAGGATAGCCAATGTTGTTCCACTGTTTAAAAAAGGCTATAATCAGAAACTAGGAAATTATAGGGCAGTGAGTCCAACGTCAGTTGTGAGAATATTATTAGAAGGAATCCTAAAGGACCAGATATATAAGTATTTAGATGACATGGACTGATTAAGGATAGTCAGCAAGACTCTGTGCATGGCAGGTCATGCCTAACCAATCTTATAGAGTTTTTTTTGGATGAAGGCAAGGCAGTGGATGTTGTGGACATGGACTTTAGTAAGGCATTTGACAAGGTCCTGCATGGAAGGTTGGCAAAGAAGGTTCAGTCCTAGGCATTCAGGATGAGGGAGTAAATCGGATTGGACATTGGCTTTGAGGGAGAAGCTAGAGAGTGGTCATAGAGGTTTCCTCTCAAACTGGAGGCCTGTGACTAGTGGTGTGCCGCAGGTGTCGGTGCTGGAACCTTTGTTGTTTGGCATCTGTATCAATGATTTGGATGATAATGCGGTTAAATGGATCAACAAATTTGTGGATGACACCAAGTTTGGGGGTGTAGTGAACAGTGAAGAAGGCGATCGTGGCCTGCAGAGGGATCTGCATCAACTGGAAAAATGGGCTGAAAAATGACAGCTGGAATTTAATGCAGTCAAGTGCGAGGTTTTGCACTTTGGTAGCACCAACCAGGATAGGTCTTACACAGTGAATGGTAGGGCGCTACGGAGTGTGGTAGAACAAAGGGATCTGGGAATACAGGTACATAATTCATTGAAACTGGCGTCACAGGTAGATAGGGTCTTAAGGAAAACTTTTGGCACATCGGCCATAAATCAATGTACTGAGTACAGAAAAGGGAATGTTATGTCAACGTTATAAGATGTTGCCGAGGCCTAATTTGGAGTATTGTGTGCAGTTTTGGTCACCTACATACAGGAAAGATATAAACAAGTTTGCGAGGGTACAGAGAAAATTTAAAAGGATGTTTCCTTTCTGGGTCTGGAGGACCCTGAGGTATAAGGAAAGACTTAATAGGGTTAGGACTGTATTGTTTAGAACGTAGAAGTTTGAGGGAAGGTTTGATAGAAGTATACAAAATTGTGAGGGTTATAGCAAGCAGGCCTTTTCCACTGAGGTTGGGTGGGACTACCACCAGAGATCATGGGTTAAGAATGAAAGATGAGAAGTTTAAGGAGAAAATGAGGGGAAACTTTTTCACTCAGAGGGTCCTGAGAATGTGAAAAGACACCAGCACAAGTGGCCCATACGAGCTCGACTTCAACATTTAAGAGAAGTTTGGATTGGCACATGGATAGTAGGGGTATGGAGAGCTTTGGGCCTCATGCAGGTCATTGGGAATAGGCAGTTTAAATGGTTTCTGCATGGACTAGATGGGCCAAAGGACCTGTTTCCATGCTGTAATTCTCCATGAGTCATGTACCCCCAGTCTCACCGCTGTGGTTGTTTCTTCTGTTCAGGGGCAAATGAAGGTGGATAATGTATGTTGATATTGCCAGTAATATTCATAATCTATGAACAAGTACATTCAGAAAGGTAGGAACTTCTAGGAATTTGATGAGCAATCATGAGATATATAAATGTGAAGGAGATATAAAGCTTAGGGGAATGTAAAACTTATTTCATTCTTATGCATTAATTTCCTTGTCCCTCTGACTAGGAATATTCATGAATATTAGTGAAGAATATAAATAGCAGGAAATCTATGTGTTCGTCTCATTATAAAGTGCAATTTTAAATTAATATATTAAATAGTGGGATGAATTAATATTCTGAATATGGACATTTTGCACAAATAGATCAATAAAATAAATGTGTGGGTAATTTTCTAACCAAATGCTTCAAGTTTTAGTTCTGAAGTTTTTCAATCTCTCAAGTTTGAACTCAAAGTTCGAAGTAAATGCATTATGAAGGTACCTATCTGTCACCATATACAACCCTTAGATTCATTTTGTTTTTGGCATATTGAATAAATACATAAGAGAAAAATAACTTACAGCATATTCTGGAGCTATGGCATATAGCAAATAGTAATTTCAACAGCAACGGGTCTTCAGATTTGAATGCGGGTGGTAGATGGAATTTAAAATGTAACTCAGAACAATGGTCTTCCTCAGCTAAATTAAACTGCAGACCGAGGTTGATTACAAACCGGGAAACACTTCATTGACCCGAGATGTTTGCATATGCATGATGCAGCTCAGAACAAAGGTCTTCTTGGGCTAAACTGCTTGCATAGGATAAATTGTTTGACCTGTCTGTGTACTCAGCGACAGCAGTGATTAAGATTAATTTTGGGTGTCTGGAATGTTGGTGTGAAGATGTAAGCATTTGATAATTATATGTAATTCAAATGAAGCATTCTGAATGGATTGTATAGAAATTTTCCTGCTGTTACTTTTGATCTTTATAGTATATATATATACACGTGATGTAATGTTGTGTCAGAGTGACTCCAAATACTGTCAGCTTGTGTGTGCCAAACAAAGATTTTATATTACCAGCTGTGTGTCTCTCCAGTCCCTTAAATGTTATAAGTTTCAATTTTGAAGACATTCCATTTCCGAAGTTTGATTTCAAAGTTCAAAGAAAATTTATTATCAAAGTACATGTGTGTCATCATATACAATGCTGAGATCCATTATCTTGAGGACATACACAATAAATTCATAATAGAATAATAATCATAATAGAATTAATGAAAGACCGCACCAAAAGGGCTTTCAGCCAGTGTGCAAGAGACAACAGACTGTGCAAATACAAAAAGAAATAATAATCATAATAAATAAGCAATAAATATTAAGAACATGAGATGAAGAGTCCTTGAAAGTGAGTCCATAGGTTGTGGGAGCATTTCACTGATGGGGCAAGAGATGTCGAGTGAAGTTATCCACTTTGGTTCAAGAGCCTGATGATTGAGGGGTACTAACTGTTCCTGATCCTGATAGTGCTCCTGTACCTTCTTTCTGACGGCAGCAGCGAGAAGAGAGCATGATCTTGATGACGAGGGTCCCTGATGATGGATGCTACTTTCCTGCGACAGCATTTCATGTAGATGTGCTCGATGGTGGGGAGAGATTTATTCATGATGGACTGGGCCATATCCACTACTTCTTTTTATAGGACTTTCTGTTCAAGGGCATTGACGTATCTATACCAAGCTGTGATGCAGCCAGTCAATATATATATACACACACTAAGTTCACCATGCAACCAAATCAGTGACTAGATTTCCTCCCTACGTCACAATTGAGTTTCTGTAATGATGACCAATCAGCTGGTTGATGAGTATATAAAGGCCAAGCATTCAGAGGACACAGCACAATTAACAACACACTGATGATGTCTCCTCAAATGGTGATGAAACGTTTACAAGTAAATTGCCAAGATTGGAGAACAACTCAACCCAACTATCAACCACCCAAGCTGTACATTTTCTAAATTAGTCAAAATTCTTTTCACTACACATCTATAGAAGTTTGTCAAATTTTGGATGACATGCTGAATCTTCACAAATGAGAGTATAAAGATAATTCCAACAAATTAGGCAATGTTTTTTCTTGTTTCATCTCAGTAATCCTAAATTTATATAATCTTAGAGGAATGAGGCAGAAAAGAAGACAAATGCTGGCAAGATGCCCATTTCCAGTATTTTTAGATGTTCAATCACTTCCAGACACCAAAAGAAACATAGGTTATGAGGCCTAGTTTCTTCAAATTGTCATCCTCTTTAATATTAGAAATAGCATGTAGCTTCTTTTCTTTGCTATTTTAATCCAAGAGGAGGGCAATGTGTACACTAGGAGACACAGTTTCATTAGCAAATACAAAATACATTTATAGTCATAGAAAAGTACAGTACAGAAACAGGACCTTCAGCCCATCTAGTCCATTTTAGCTGCCTACTCCCATCAACCTGGACCCGGACCATGCCCTTCATACCCCTACCATCTATGTACCTATCTAAACTTCTCTTAAATGCTGAAATTGAGCTCACGTGCACCAGTTGCGCTGGCAGCTCGTTCCACACTCATGACCCTCTGAGTGAAGAAGTTTTCTCACATTTTTTAAGTCAATTACAGTGTGAATCATATTATGTAGAAATAGTAAAGAGTTAATGACATGAACATAGACAGTTGGCCAACATCTTCCTTCTTGGTCTTTTCGTCAAGCATTCATCTAAGAATTATTTAAATGTGTTGGTGGTTTTATGCTTCTGCCAAAATTCCAGAGCATAATAACTTATCCTTTTAAGTAATGATAGAGGAGTTAGAAACATAGAAAATAGGTGCAGGAGTAGGCCATTCGGCTCTTCAAGCCTGCACCGCCATTCAGTATGATCATGGCTGATCATCCAACTCAGAACCCTGTACCTGCTTTCTCTCCATACCCCCCGATCCCTTTAGCCACAAGGGCCATATCTAACTCCCTCTTAAATATAGCCAATGAACCGGCCTCAACTGTTTCCTGTGGCAGAGAATTCCACAGATTCACCACTCTCTGTGTGAAGAAGTTTTTCCTCATCTCGGTACTAAAAGGCTTCCCCTTTATCCTTAAACTGTGACCCCTCGTTCTGGACTCCCCCAACATCGGAAACAATCTTCCTGCATTGAAAGGTAAAGAGGAGATAAGAGGAATAAGTGAAAGAAAAGGGATGATTATTTTGGGCAAAGCAAACTAACAGTATACAACAGCGAAGGAATAAAAGTTGTTATTACTGTTTCTGGAAGGCACTGTAGTTTTGGAATACAAGATGCCCTTGAGCAGCTCTGGATAAAGTTCATATTATTAAAATTGAAAAATGTAAAAGGCATGATCATGCTAATAGGGTTCTCCAGATAGGCCACAAAATGATCGTGGAGAAGAGATGCAACTCTGCAGGAAAGATACAAAGTATATAGATTGGTAATGCTAGTGGACATCTTCAAGGAGCGATGCCTCAAAAATCCATCATTAAGGACCCCATCACCCAGGACATGCCCTTTTCTCATTGCTACCATCAGAAAGGAGGTACAGGAGCCTGAAGACACACAATCAATGATTCTTCCCCTCTGACATCAGCTTTCCAAATGGATATATAATTTACTGTAATTTACAGTTTTTTATTATTACATCTTGCATCATACTGCCGCCAATAACAATAAAATTCATGACACATGCCACTAATATTAAATTTGAATCTGATCAGGTCTGAAGTCATTGTCAAACTGGATAAAAACTTGGTTAAAAGGCAGAAAATACTGAGTTATTGTAAATGGTTGTTTTTCAGACGGGGGGGGGGGGGGCAGAACTTTTTTCACCACTATGCCCTGCAATACTTTTGTTTCCTTGATGTGTTCAGCTTTAGACATGTTTTAGGACCACTGTACAAAAGCTGTGGATCACCACAGTTCGCTGTCTATTTAAGAATAATGACCAGGACAAAGAAATATCATTCAATTGTTCTGTGATTGTCACATTGATCCTTTAGACCTTTTGGTCTTAACGCCCTCAGGTGAAGTTTATTGTCCATACAGATTAGGGAATGACTTGATAGATGACCGTTACCTCTTTTGTACATCACACTTGACTCCTGAGTGTTACGGAGTAAAACTCAGACGGGTTCCAAAATGGGTTTCTAACCCGCTTTGCCATAGCATTACGCACAGAGTGAAGGTTAAATTCTACCTTAGTGACTCCCACTCTCGTAAGTATCAGTAGCACATAAGTAATCATTCGATCGTTATGTGCTCTGTTGTATGACATACGTGATCACGGTCTTTCCGTAACCATGATTTTTCTCGGCAATTTTTTATGCAGAAGTGGTTTGACATTGCCTTCTTCTGGGCAGTGTCTTTACAAGACGAGTGACCCCAGCCTCTTCAGAGGTTGTCTGTCTGGTGACAGTGGTCACATAACCATGCACCAGCTGCTCCTATCGCTTCACGTAACCCTGATCAGCGGCGGGGGGAGTAGCTAAGCAGGTGCTAGACCTCGCTCAAGGGTGACCTGCAGGCTAGTGGAGGGAAGGAGTTCCTTACACCTCCTTTGGCAGAGACGTATCCCCAACCCACAATCTACAGTGCCGATAAAAAAGTATTCACCCCCTTTGGAAGTTTTCATGTTGTATTGTTTTACAACATTGAATCACACTGGATTTAATTTGGCTTTTTTGAGATTGATCAACAGAAAAGACTCTTTTGTGTCAAAGTGAAAAAAGTTAAGTCAATCATCAAGACATGGTAAGAATATGGCACAGCTGTAAAACTGCCTAGAGCTGGCCATCCTCAAAAACTGAGTGACCATGCAAGAAGGGGACTAGTGAGGGAGGCCACCAAGAGACCTCTGACAGTTCTGGAGAAGTTACAAGCTTCAGTGGCTGAGATGGGAAAAACTGCACATACAACAACTGTTGCCCGGGTGCTTCACCAGACACAGCTTTATGGGAGGGTGGCAAAGAGAAAGCCACTGTTGAAAGAAAACTCATATGAAATCTTGACTAGAAGTATGCCAGAAGGCATGTGGAAACTCTGAAGTCAGCTGGAAGAAGGTTCTATGGTCTGATGAAAACAAAACTGAGCTCACTGGCCATCAAAGTAAACACTATGTTTGCCATAAGCCAAATATCGCACATCATAAAAAGCACACCATCCCGACCGTGAAGCATGGTGGTGGCTGCATCATGCTGTGGGGATGCTTCACTGTAGCAGGCTCTGGAAGGCCTGTGAAGGTAGAGGGTAGAATGAGTGTAGCAAAGATGGAAAATCTTGGAGGAAAACCTGACGCAGTATACAAGAGAACTGAGACTTGGGAGAAGATCTGTTTTCCAGCAAGATAATGACCTCAAGCATAAAGCCAAGCTACACAAGAATAGATTAAAAACAATGAAGTTAATGTCCTGGAGCAACCAAGTCAAAGTCCAGACCTCAATCCAACTGAGAATTTGTGGCTGGACTTGAAAAGGGCTGTTCATTCACAATCCCCATGCAATCTGACAGAGCTTGAGCAGTTTTGTAAAGAAGAATGGGGGAAAACTGCAGTGTCCAGATGTGCAAAGCTGTTGGAGACCTATCCACAAAGATTCAAGGCTCTCATTGCTGCCAAAGGTGCAACTACTAAATACTGACTTGAAGGGGGTGAGTGCCTATGCAATCAACTATTTTGTGTTTTATATTTGCAATTGTTTTACATCACTTTGTAGAGATCTGTTTTCAATTTGACATGAAAGAGTCTTTTCTGTTGATCAGTGTCAAAAAAAAACAAATTAAATCCACTGTGATTCAATGTAGTAAAACAATAAAGCATGAAAACTTCCAAGAGGGGGTGAATACTTGTTATAGGTACTGTACATAAGTAAGACGCATTTTTTAAAAAATTGCCTCAAACATTCTGTTAGAATTTATAGCTAAGTAAGCAGCAAGAGGGAGTAGCTGTGGAGAATGTCTTTGTTTACAAGAAACAGATCTAAAAACGAGGAAAGTGCAAAATTGTTTATTCGTTAAAGATATAATTGTGGATGTGGTTTTTTTTTATTCACAGTTTAGTCATAGCCAACATGACAGATATTTTACTGCCATTGGGACCCGAATCCAGATGGTGATTCAAAACAAATTCTATCTCGGAGGGAGCCCACTATGTGCCTTCACCGTCTATTCAGCACCTTACGAGGTTAACAAACAGCACACTGAACACACAGGTACTGCCTTGTCTACGTACTTTAGAATCTGCTCATGTCTGCAGCTCATGGGTTCCCAATCTCATGGACCAATACCATTAAGCAATGGGTCCATGGACCCCAGATTGGGAGCCCTTGCTTTAGATTAATGTGACTCTATCTGATACATGCAATAATAATCATTAATTTTATTACAGGGAAAAAAAAACGAACTAGGTGCTAGATTCGGTGCCATCATTCATGCATATTGCCACTCTCTGGGGAGTAGAAAACAGACGGTGGGCCTTCTAACTGGTGCTATGGTATTGGGTACCTCACAGTTTCCTGCAGATGTACAGCGGGCGATGTTCTACTGGACTCCTGTATTTTCTTGCCCAGTATTTGAATGCAGTTTTACCTTTGGTTATTGCTTTAATGTTCCAATTCAATTGTTGACACATTTAAAGGTCTTTCTGGGACAGAATATGTGCTGATCTCTGAACAACTCCAGGCTAAGGCAATCACAAACACGATAAGGTCTCCAGATGCTGGAAATCCAAAGCAACACACACAAAATGGTGAGGGAGCTCAGCAGGTCAGGTTTATTCATGGTGAAGATGAATAAACAGTCTACATTTCGGTCTGAGACCCTTCTCCAGGACGGAGAAGGGAAGGGGAAAACACCAGAATAAAACAGTGGGGATGGGGAAGGAGGCTGGCTGGGAGGCGTTGGGTGAAGCAAGGTGGATGGAAAAGTCAAGGGCTGGAGAAGAAGGAATCTGATAGGAGATGAGATTGGGCTACAAGTGAGAAGAAGTGAAAGGTCAGAGTGGGTATCAGAGTTAAGGGGGTGGGGTGGAATTTGTTCACTGGAATAAGAAACCGATGTTCATGCCATCAGGTTGGAGGGTACTCAGACTGTATATAAGGTGTTGCTCCTCCACCCTGAGGGTGACCTCACCTTGGCCCAAGATGACACGTCGGGTTGAGAATGGGAATGGGAATTAAAATGTTTGGCCACCAGGAAGATCCACTTGCGGCTCATTGCGCAGAGGTGCTCGATGAATCATGCTGTATCGGATTTAATGTGATAGTTAACATAACAACAATACAGATAAACTGGCCATTCATCTCATTCTCTTTGTGAGATCTTGCTGTGTGGAAATTAGCCACTGTGTTTGCCTGCAGAATTATGGTGATAATATTCCACATACAATTTAGATGTGAAATTTTTTTAGTTATTTTTTTCCTTACTAACTGTGAATATTATAATCAAAAAATGCACTTTGCATGGTTGAATAAAACAAATACATGCAACTATCTTGAATCCCTGTTATATGAACTGGGTGCATACAAACATTGGGTGGCAAGGTGGAGATATGGAGTTACATCTCTCCCGAAGGAGTTGTAGGGAGCTCCTTCCCTCCACTAGCCTGCAGATCACCCTTGACCAAGGTGTAGCGGCTGCTTAGCGACCTCCCCCCCCCCCCCCCCCCCCCCGATCGGGGTCATGTGAGGCCATGTGGGCAGGTGGTGGATGGTCCATGAGCAACTGGTGCATATCACAAGTCCTGGTTACGCAACCACCGACGAGTATTGATAATGGCTGGGATCACCCATCTTGTAAAGACACTGCCCAGAAGAAGGCAATGGCAAACCACTTCTGTAGAAAAACTTTCCAAGAGCAATCATCACATACGTCGTACGACACAGCACGTAATGAGGATGATGATGATGCACACAGACGGACTAAATAAAAGTAAAAACAGAGACCGATAGAAATGCTCAATAGTGAATAACAAGCCAAAGAGCTACATCCTGAACTATTAACTCAACCTCTCTCGCTTCAGATGCTGCCCGGTGAATATTTCCAGCACTTTCTATTTTTGTTTCAGAATTGCAGCATCTGCAGCTTTTAGCTTTTCAAAATACTGTCTAATAGCTCAGTTAACAAATATATTACTGAGACAATCTCCCCTGGAAGATGGCAAGTTGGTCACTGTTCACTGGGCTGTGCTGAGGTCCCTAATCTCATATCATGTGAAGACTGGAGGCTAAAATTACCCTCAGGAAGCAGAATATTAATCATGGTCTTTGCTGTTCATTTTCTAATCCTTCTACAAATTTCTTTAAATTTATGCCCTCTTGCTTTTAACCCCTCTATAGAAGGAAATAATATTCATCCTAACTAGGCCCTTGTAATTTTGTGTTTTTCAGTCAAGTTTCTGCCTGGCCTCCTCTGAACACAACCCGAGTTTATCCATTATCTCCTCATAGTTGCAATTCTCCAACACTACTCACCTTAAAGGCCTTTGGTTTCCCCAGATTCACAGGAATTCCTTTAAACAGTGGATTTCTTCCACTTGATTCTCCAGACCGCAGTGAGCATGCCCTCTTCCTTCTCCTGCGTATGTAGCAAATTACATTTCTATCATCCACTTGCCTTCATCTGGAGGGGAAGGTTAGAAAATAGCAAGAAAGAATTAAAAGCACGTTTGGTTTAAACAATTCTGAATCGAGCCTGTATTTAAAAGTGTTAGATGAACTCATAGTCTTTGCTGCCATCTAGTGGTACAAAAGATATAGACCATCTCCCTGCAAACCAAGGGACGATTTTTAAAGCTTTAAGCTCCTCCTTCAATGAACATTCTAAAATGTAAATTTTTAGTAACTGCTTTCAGAACTGTCATAGCCTGGGACAATGAATTATTAGAAATTATTGTAATTTATAATTTACAAATATGCTGCTGGTGAAATTAAAGTGAAATAATATTGATGTCTATAAGCTGATGTAAAGACGTCATGGTAGTGTAGTGATTAGCACAAAGTTTTAGAGAATCAACGACCTGGGTTCAATTCCCACCGCTGCCTGTAAGGAATCTGTATGTTCTTCTCGTCACTCTGTGGATTTCCTCTGGGTGCTCCAGTTTCCTCCCACAGTCCAAAGATGTACCGATTGGTAAGTCAATTGGTCGTTGTAAATTGTCTGGTTACTTAGCCAGAATTTAATCGGGGGAGTGCTGTAGAGTGGCTCAAAGGGCCGGAAGGGCCTATTCTGTGCTGTATCTAAGTAAGGAAACAAACAAACAAATAAATAAAAAAATATTAAATACGATGGGAACAGAGTTAATGTTTCAGTTGGGGACTTTTCACAAAGATAATAGTGTCTCACAATCATGGTTGAAAGGTGACAGCAGCCTGCTAGAATCCAGAACAAAAGCAGAGCTCTGGAAGATCTCAGCGAACCATTCGGTTTCGGGTCAAGGCCAGGCCTCAGGACGGAGAAGGAACATGTAAGTTTAGGGCGACATGAGCAGTTGGGGAGGGAATGATTGGTATGTTGGGGACTGCGGCTGGAACAGAGCTTGTGGGCTGACTGGCAGAAGTGAACATGGGAGGGATGATGGGAAGTTTAAACCAGGTGAGGGAGGGTTGGGAGGAATGAACTAAGTGAGTAGAGATCTAGGGAGACAGGTGAATGTGTGTGTGAGCAATGCAGAGGCCTGTAAATAATGGTATCAATATTCAATTTTCCAATTTCAGGCTATCATAAATAAGTTGGACAGGTGAATCTCCATGGTGACTGGTGCTGTCCTTCCACGGATATTCACCTGTCTAACGTGTGTGTGTGTGTGTGTGTGTGTGTGTGTGTGTGTGTGTGTGTGTGTGTGTGTGTGTGTGTGTGTGTGTGTGTGTGTGTGTGTGTGTGTGTGTGTGTGTGTGTGTGTGTTTGTTTGTTTGTTTGTTTGTTTGTTTGTTTGTTTATTTATTTATTTAACTAAGGAAAAAGTCCTTCTGGCCCTTTGAGCCACACCACCCAGCAACCCTCGATTTAACCCTAGCCTAACCACGGGACAATTTACAATGACCAATTCACCTACTAACGGGTATGTCTTTGGACTGTGGGAGGGAACGAAAAGCACCCAGAGAAATCCCACACCTTCCGCACCCACAACTTCCTCTCTTTATTCATCCCTTACGTTCCCACGCTTCCATTTGCCCATCAAACCCTCCCCATTCACACCTGCCAACCCTGATCCCCCTCCCTTCGTACTGCAACATACTGGCAACCCTTCCCGTTCCCTCCCAGTCCTAACGGAGGGTCCTGACCCGAAACGATGAATCGCACTTTTGCCGGCAGACACGCTGATTGACCTGCTTATTTCTACCAGCGCTCTGCGCTTGAAGCTTTAACTTTCTTTCTCTATTCAGTGATCATGCTCTGGTGATTACGCCTGGATTCTTTTTGCTGCTTAAGACATTTGTATTATTATCCAGTCAAAATTAGGAGGTTGAGGGGAGGAATGCACAATTTGGTAACCTTGTAATAAATGTATCTACACAGGGAAACTTAATTACAGCATGAAGTAAGTGAACAAATTGATCAAAGTACACAAGGTTCCTTATGGTGCAATTACGCTGTCTTAAGAAAACATCAATTGTTTTTGAACCACTGGGTTTAAAATACTGTATTTTCTCGGTACTCAATATTAAACCCATACATATTTAAACAAGCATGGGTTATATCAGCATCTATTTTTGCATTTTCTTTAGTAATAAACGCACCAAGTGGACCACAATCTTGTCATAGGGTTTGGAGGCTTGCATGCCTCACTGGACCTGGAGAGCTATGTAGGGCCTTGTGATTTGGCTCTTGATGGGGTCACCCATACCAAACAGGTCAAAGAGTAGAGGCCAGACGAAGAGTGGTCCACCGGTCCTCCAGGATCAGGGGTTCAGCTCAGGGCTGACAACGCTGATTAGTCAAAAAAAGTTGTTGAGGAACAGCAATGAATAATCGTTCTTCATCTGTGTGCAAAGGTATGGACAGAGGGAGCGGGAGAGGCCTTTGTACTGAGGAAGGTACGACCTGTGCAAAGTTGATGGACAGTTGAATCAGAGAGGGTCCGATATATCCTTGCAGGCAGGTTGGCTAGAGCTGTTTGAGAGGGTTTAAACTAATCTTGGTAGGGGGATGGGAACCAGAGTGATAGTGCTGAAGACGAGGTAGTTGGTTTGAGAATGAGTAGGGAGGAGAGGCTGTTGATAGGGTAAAATTGCAGTCAACAGGATGAGTTGTGATGTAAGAGGTGAACAAAATCGAAAAGGATGATTACAGAACTGAAGGGGTTGCATTTGAATTCATGCAGTTTATGGAATAAGATAGATGACTTGTAGCACAGTTACAAATTGGCATCTATAATGTTGCAGGCATCACTGAATCATGGGTGAAAGAAGATTATAACCTTGGAGCTTAATGTCCACATGGGTAACATAGGGTTGGAAGGTATTGAATCATTGTGGATAGAGCTAAGCAACTGTAAGGGTAAAAAAAAAACTGATGGGTGTTGAATACAGACTACCAAACAGTACCCAAGGATGTGGACTACAAAACATAACAGGAGGTAGAAAATGTGTGATGAAAGGGCAATGTTACAATGGTCATGGGGGATTTTGATATGCAGGTAGATTGGGGAAATCAGTTTGGTGATGGATTCCAAGAGGGGGGATTTCTAGAATAACCACAAGATGGCTTTTTAGTGCAGCTCAAAATTGAGTCCACTAGAGGATCAGCAGTTCTGGATTGGGTGCTGTGCAATGAACTAGAATTCATTAGAGAGCTTAAGGTAAAAGAACCCTTAGGGGAAGTGACCATAATATGATCAAATTCACCCTGAGATTTGAGAAGGGGATGCTAAAGTAAGATGTACTAGTATTACCGTGGAGTGAAGAGAAATGCAGATCTATGAAAGAGGAATCAGCTAAAATTGATTGGAAAAGAGCACTGGCAGGGATGGCAGCAGAGCATCAATTGCTGAAATTTCTCAAAGCAATTTAGAAGGCACAGATTAAATACAAAGAGGAAGAAGAATTCTAAAGGAAAGATGACACAACCGTGGCTAACAAGAGAAGTCAAAACGAAGGAGAGGGTATATACAGTAATATGGCAAACATTGGTGGGAATTTAGAGGATTGGGAATCTTTTGAAACCAACAGAAGGCAACTAAAAAAGTCATTAAGAAGGTAAAGATGGAATTCAGAAGTAAGCTGTCCAATAATTTTAAAGGGGATAAGTTTCTTCAGGTACATAAAGTGTAAAAGAGAGGTGAACGTAGATATCGGACCACTAGAAAATGATGCTGGAGGGGTAGTAATGGGGGACAAGGAAATGGCAGATGATCTGAATAAGTATTTTGCATTTGTCCTCACTGTGGAAGACACTAGCAGTATGGTGGAAGTTCCAGGTGTCAGGGGTCATGAAGGGTATAAAATTACCATTATGAGAGATAAGATTCGACAGAAACTGAAAAGTCTAAAGGTAGATAAGTCATCTAGGCCAGATGGTGTACACTCCAGGGTTCTGAAAGAGCTAGCTGAAGAGATTGTGGAGGCATTAATAATGAAGTTTCAAGAGTCAATAGATTCTGGAATGGTTCCAGAAGATTGGAAAATTGCAAATGTCACTCCATTCTTTAAATCAGCGGAGAGGCAGAGGAAAGGAAACCATAGGCCAGTTAGTCTGAACTCAGTGGTTGGGAAGATGTTGGAGTTGATTGTTATGACTGGTTTTGGGGGTACTTGGAGGCACATGATAAAATAGGCCATAGTCAGCATGGTTTCCCCAAGGGAAAATCTTGCCTGACAAATCTGTTGGAATTCTTCGAAGAAATAACAAGCAGGATAGACAAAGGTGAATCAGTTGATGTTGTGTACTTGGATTTTCAGAAGGCATTTGACAAGGTACCATACATGAGGCTGCTTAACAAGCTACGAGCCGATGGTATTACAGGGAAGATCTAGCATAGACGAAGCAGTGACTGATTCACAGGAGGCAAAGAGTGGGAATAAAGGGGGCCTTTTCTGTCTGGCTGCCGGTGAATAGTGACGTTCCCCAGGGGCCTGTGTTGGGACTGATTTTTTTTTTACATTATATGTCAATGATTTGGATGATGGACTTGATGGCTTTGTTACAAAGTTTGCAGATGATGTGAAGATAGCTGGGGGCACAGGTAGCTTTGAGGAAGTAGAGAGGCTACAGAAGGACTTCAACAGATTACGAGAATGTGCAAAGAAATGGGAGATGGAATACAGTGATGGGAAGTGCATGGTTATGCATTTTGGTAGAAGAAATGAGAGGGGTGACTATTTTCTAAATGGAGAGAAAATACAGCTTTGGGCCTTATCTTAGAAAGCATGTGCTAAAACTGGAAAAGGTTCAAAAGAACTTCATGAAAATGATTCCAGGTGTAAACGGCTTGTCGTATGAAGAGAGTTTGATGGCTCTGGGCCTGTGTTCCTTGGAATTCAGAAGAATGAGGGGTGACCTAATTGAAACCTATCGAACAGAGAAAAGCCTTGATAGAGTAGATGTGAAGAGAATGTTTCCTATGGTAGGAGAGTCTAAAGACCAGAGAACACAGCCTCACAATAGAGGGGTATCCTTTCAGAATGGGGTTGAAGACGAATTTCTTTTGTCAGAGAGTGGTGGATCTGTGGAATTATTTGCCACAGCCAGGTGTGGAGGCCAAGTCTTTATGTATATTTAGGGAAGAGAATGATAGATTTTTGATTGGTCAGGGTATGAAGGGATATAGGAGAAAGCAGGAGATTGGGGCTGAGAGGAAAATTGGATCAGCCATGATGAAATAGTGGAGTGGACTCGATGGGCCTAATTCTGCTCCTACACCTCATGGTCTCTAATAGCTACAATGGGCAGTAAGTAAGTTAGCAATAAAAGCAGCTCGCAGAAGGGGGTTACAACAATCAAGTGTTAAGCAATGAAATTAATTTCTGTGGCACTTCAATGGAAATAGAGAGTAGTGTTTTTAAAAAGTAGGGTGACAAAAATGATTTCGAGAACTGTGCTATATGGATGCAGAGTGATTGGGTGGTTCGTGAAAGTTGAAAGGATTGTATTTAATTACTACTGTTCACTGTCTGTATGTTTGTTATTAATACAAGTTATTGAATATAGCAATGTTCAAAATATAAGTAACATTTGAAAAACCTATATATTTAGTTTGGTATGTTGTCTTTCATAGATTCATATAGAATATGGATGCTACATTCAAGCGCATCAGACATAAGAGCAGAATGAGGACACTCTGCCCATCCAATCTTTTCCACCATTCGATCTTGGCTGATTTATTTTTCCGCACAACCCCTATTCTCCTGCCTTGTCCCTGTAGCTTTTGATGCCCTTAAATTTGAAACAAGTTCAAACTGAAAGAAAGGGATGGGGCCATTTTCCCAGAATCATTGAAAAAATTGTATTGAAAAATAATTGAAGTACATTCGAAGTACCAGAAACATACAGATCTTATATTTACACCTGCTTTTCAATAAAAAAAAACAAAACAAATGTCTTGTGAAATGAAAAATAATCAAAATACAGTCTTCGAAAAGGCCGTGCTGTACATGCTGAATATGTGATATGGTAACGTACTTGCATTAAATCTGCTTCTCAAATATGGTTCTGATAAGATCATCAACAACAAATTTGACACCGATATCTCATTATATTGTGTGTTTAGTAATCACAACCAAGGGAGAATTTTTACCACATCTTCCTCAATCCAGTGTAAATTTATATATGTATTTGACACATTAAATATCAAAATGAAATTGGAGAATATTTAACAGAGGAAATTACTCAGACTATATATAAATAGCAAAGAACTTGGACTGGTTGGACATCAAAGTGCCAATGATTGCTTCCTGTGGTGAGTGTTTCTCTGATTCTAAGTCTTGGTAAGTCTATGATATAGTTGCTAAGTGCTTTTTTTAAAAGATTAAACATTAGTCACACTGGTCATACGTATATCGAAAAATTGAAACATACAGTGAAATGCATCATTTGTGGTCAACAACTAACTCAGTCTGAATATCTTTTTGGGGCAGCCCGTAAGCATCACCATGCTTCCAGTGGCAACATAGCGTACCTACAACCTACTGACCCTAACCCGTACGTCTGTGGAATGTGGGAGGAAACCAGAGCACTGGGAGGAAACCCTCACAGTCGGGGGAGAACATACAAACTCCCTACGCACAGCAGTAGGAATTGAACCCCAAACGATGATTGCTGGTGCTATAATAGTGTTACAGCAGAGTTGTCTGATAAAGGAACTCCATAGATTAATCACCAGTCCTTAAGTGGCTAGACATCAGCAAAAGAAGAAAGGGGCTGATATTAAATGCTCTAATAACATTGTTCATGCCATTAGGGACCATTCACTGCTAAGGAATTAATATTTGACCAAGAACCTTTTTAAATACACTTTATAACTATTCGTATGTAATTGGAATGGGATTTCTTTTACAGTTTAGGAAATAACCCCTTGAATTATATATTGCTAATTCTGATGAAGTGTTCCTTTAAGAGACATAAAGACGTTCTTTCAATTCATCTCTACTATTGGGAAATTTATCACTTTGAAAAGGGAGATAATTAAAGGAAGTGATGTAATATTCCAAGTGTTCTATCTGAACTGATAATAAATCATCAAAGATTAATATGAGGAGGTTCCTAATTTGAACAGTTAACAGAATCCTATCTCAACATGGGCACATAAACCTACAGTTTATCACATTATGTTGCCCTAATTATATAACTTTATTTATTTCTGGGTGCATGTTTTGAAGTCCTTGTAGAAATTGAGGAGGAGGACCACGGTCCTGATGAAGGGTCTCAGCCCGGAACATTAACTGCTGATTTGTTTCCATCAATGCCGTCTGGCTCCTGAGTTCCTTCAGCATCATGAGTGTTGCATTGATTTTCAGCATCTGCAGATTTTCTCCTGTTACAGAAAACTGTTTGCTAATTGTGATCTTTATTTTCCCGTCAATGAAGCTATTGGACCAAAACGTAATAAACTATCAAAGGTACTGTGCTCAGTAGTTTGGTGGTGTGACAGACAGTGGGGCAGCTGCGTGGCTTTGCTTGTAGTGAGGACGATGCTCCAAGCCGCGGGCTTGCCTGCAGTAGTCCAGGAAAGGAGGTGCCAGGGGCGATGTAGCATGGCGTTTGTGCTCAGTTGAGGGTTGGCCTATCTAGTCAGTGCTGCCCTCCAGTGTTGAATCGGTGGAATGACAGACTGGATGGTCGTGAACTGTATCATCAGTTTGCGGGACACGTCACTCAGGGACTTGAGCTAAATATGTGTTTTTGACCATGAACATGTTTTTTAGCTTGCTATTTCGAATATGCCGTGTACGTTTTGCACCTTGGCCCCAGAGGAACACTGTACAGCACTCATGTATGGTTGAATGATAATTAAGCCTGAATTTGATTTGATTTGAGTAATTAAGCACACTACGGTCATTCAAGTACAGAAGCCTGATTGAGCTGACACTCTACATTTTAATGTCCTCCGTGAGAGTTAAGCAGGGCACAGGCAGTGACTCAATCTTGTCAGAGGGGAAGAGATCACATCCATTGCTTATTTTTGTCAAATGAAACATTTAAATGCTTTCCCGAACTGTGTCAGTGCATAATGAAGTTAAGACCATTAGCAAGTTAAATATAGTTCGAGTTTTTTTTAAAATGGGAAAAAATAAATGACTACCAGAGTTAAAAAGATCCAATATTACAAAGTAAGTTATCATAACATTTGTGCACCATGATAGTAAGCCACGAACACCACCAGAGACAGAGAATATTCATTGCTGCCCTAAACGCCAGTGGCATAATGGGTGAAAGAGAAAGAGACCATGATGGTAAGGAGAAAAGAATGTATTAAACCTGGTGAACAACAAAGCAAATTAGTTTCTTGGCATGCACATCACAGATCATCTCACCTTGTCCCTCAACACCACCTCTCTAGTCTCTCCACCCCCATTCTCACACATTCTACCAGAGCACCATCTTCTGAACAGCTGTATCACCCTCAGGCTGGGAATTGCATCTGACCCCAATACTTTGCAATGGATTGTGAGGACTGCTGAGAGAATCATTGTGGTCTCTCTCTCTCTCTCTGCATCCACCCCTCAATCCAGGACATACTGTGTTCACAAAGCCCTCAATATTGTCAAGGACCCCTCCCATCCGTCCCACCATCTCTTTGATGTTCACTCGAATTCAGAGGAATGAGAGGAGACCTCATTGAAACCCCGCAAACAGTGAAAGGCCTCGTTAGTGTAGATGTGGAAAGGATGTTTCCTATGGTAGTGGAGTCTAAGACCAGCCTCAGAACAGAGGTAGTCTGTGAGCCAGTAGGGTTGGTCAGTACCATCTGAGAGGAATAATGATCATCGAGATTTTTGGCAAGGTGTTCATCTCTAGAGTAAGAAAATATGTGGCAGCATTGCACCAGTGGTAGCTTTATTACTTCAAATAAGTAATCACTTTTTGTGTATATTCCATATTAACATCAGTACAGCAGAAAATGATACCCCACCCCCCAAAAGGTTATAAACCTCATTTGGAGAGATTTCTGGAGTTTTATCAATGTCATATTTTCCATATTGTTGTGTCAAATCAAAACAATCTTAAGCTTTTTGTCGTAGCATATAGAATTACAGTACAATAATTCAAATGTGGGGTTCCACACGGCCATAACCTAGGCCCCATTTTGTTGTAAAATTAATATATTTAATCAAAGACTGCTTTCCATACTTTGTTTTTCATACTTTCCAGAACCTATTAATAATCATAATAATTTTCCACATCTTCCACGTCTTTACCTGAACTTTCCACGCTCTCTGAGATGGATGCCTGGTGCTCACAGTCTGCCAGTCTACACATGTCAGTACACCCGAGGCCATTTGCAACACACATACATCTTGGGAGTGACCATTTTTTTGGACAGTTACAGGTCAGTAGATCCAGGACAGCATCAGGTGCTGGCTGGCCTTCCATCCAGTGCACCACCAACTGTTCAGCTTCCTCTTCTCTCTCCATCTTCCATCCTCTGCCAACAGGGCTTGGCACCTGTGGCTCCTTCTCCAAACATCTTCTCCACATACACCAGCCTGGTAGTTGGCTCGTTGTGCACTTTTTGTTACGCAGACCTTGCATGGTGGGAGTTGATGACTTTCGATTTCACCTTTTTTAGCACAGGAAAGATGATACCTGAGCTCATTGACCTTGGTGGTCAATGCTTTTGGGGCAAACAGGAGACATGTAAATGCCTCCAGTTTGTCCATCAGTTCTGGGGAGAGGTCCTATTCCTGACCCAACTGTAAGAATGTGTCCTGAGTTTCCCTGTTGCTGGTCAGAAGTTTTAGGGCACTTGTCTTTCCTTTGCCTGCAAAAGTGCTTACAGTGTCACATCCTGTATATGCGTACAACCCGATGTGAGCCCAATAAACCTCTATGCCAACAGTGGCAGCAACATTCCTGATGTCTACAAGCCTTGTACGGGTTCTAGTGCCACACTTCTGGAACAACGGGGCCTCAATCTTGTCACAAAATGCTAAAGACATGATAAAGACATCAGTGTCTTCTGAGCAGATCACTACAGATTGGTATCGCTCTCTGGGCAGCATGGAGATGTAGGCGGCCATCTGCTTCTTGTTGTTGACACTGACGAGCTGACACCTCCTCACTGTCTTGAGATGTGATTCTGTAACATCTGTCATTCACAGCTGCAGACAGAATCTTCTCCTGTAGCTTTGTTCTGTACTCCGCCTTCCTGCATTCATGGACTATGAAGCTAATGAGACTATTTTTGTTACTGACTTTGGTCAGGAAGCTCCTCCACTGCCTCACCATCTGTGTGCCTGTGATACTTTGCAACTCATGACCAGTCTCTTCACCCCGAAGAGATCTTTCACTATTCTTGATGGAGTTCTCCTTGTATGTGTCGAACACAACATCTATTCTGCTACTCTGACTGCCTTCCCTCAGAGCCACACCCAGAATTGTTGTGGCAACATCTCTGAAAGTAACGTGATCACCTTTCACTCTTTGGACCAAGTTCATTCCATTAACCTTTTTTGCAGAGTTTCCTGGGAGTTGCTTTTCTACTGCTACATTTTTCTGCAAGGTTGTAGCTTTATCTGTCTTTCTCAGCAATCCGTGTGGACAGGGCCTGATATGTGATGAAGTCTGATCTATGACCTTGTCGAAATTGGTTGCCTTGGCCCTCCAAACTTTGATTTCCCTCTCTAGAGTTTGATTTTCCAAGACAGTGTCCCTTAATGATACACTTTCAGGAACCATTAACAATTTTCCTTTGTCATCTGGAAATATATCTACTTTTAGAGCGGAGATGAGAAGGCATTCTTGAATGGTGAATCTGTGAAATTCATTGCCACAGGCAGCTATGGATCAGCCATGATGAAATGGTGGAGCAGACTTGATGGGCAAAATGGCCTAATTCTGCTCCTCTATCCCCTGGTCCGATGGTCTTATCACAGTTAAAGAACAAGAACTGGTAGGGTGGGTAACAGATTCTTCCCCCAGGCTGCAAAGCTTCTAAATACCCTGCGCCACCCAGTACACATTATTTATGACAGCACCAGTACCAGCAACACTGTTGGAGATTTGATTGTATGTTGCATAGGTACTCTATGCTAACTTGTACACCTTCTTCTTCAGGGGCCCTTAGCTCCCAGTGGAGCATAGGCCTCCCTTCTCCATCGTCTAAAGTCAATGGTATGGCTGGAGTTCATCAATGTTTCTGTAATCCATTGTATCCATTGTACAAAAGATTGGCATTTACAGCTTCACCAGAGTCCTTTTAGCTGGCATTACCAAGTTTCCACCTCTCACAACGGGCACTTGGAGAGGCCACTTGTACATCTACAAAATACTTCTGTTTAATCTGTTAATACTACTGTGTTAATATTATTTTGTGCATTGTATGTGATATACTGTATGTGCTATGCTTTTCACCTCGGTCCCTGGAGAGTGTTGTTTCATTTAGCTGTATACATGTGTATGTTGAATGACAATAAATTGAACTTGAAAAGTAAAGTGAAAAACAGATAGTGGAGAAGGAGGCAATTAATGTTACCAGCCGATGATCTATTATCAGAACTTTAAAAGGTGCTGAGCTCTAGCTTGGTTCATAAGTGAGGCCGAATCTGTCGCTTCATGTTGGGAATCTGTCTCCGTGGTGTTTAGTGTCTGTAGCGATCTGACCCTGTCTGTAAACTGAGGCCACAATTATTCTGTAACTGTAGTGTTTGCCTGAAGCAAAACTGCTTCACACAGCTGCAGAGTTAGATATTCTGTCCACATGACTGAGTGGCAGAACATTCCCACTACCTGCTTGAAAGACCACACAAGAAACTTGCCCATTTTAGCGGGAGAGCTGACAGTACATGGGAGTGGTGAGGTAGTGTACTTCCTGTGTCTTCCAAGAGACCCCAAATCATTTCACAGCCATTGAAATACTTGTTGGAATGCAGTCAAGACTGCGACCTAAAAAAAATTTCAGCCAAATTATACACGGTGAAATGCCACTGACAGCCGTTAACAGCAAGCAATATAGATCCCTGCACCATCTGTTCCCCCAGGCTTCAGCCTGGTGAAATGGTGGAACAGACTCAATTCTGCTTCCATGTTTTATGGTCTTATGGTTTCCTACAAATCAGGTGCAAGGAGGATCTTGCTCTCAGAAGTAAAAGAAACAGCAAAATCCCAAGAGTGTTTGTGGAGATTTAAGGAGGATTCAAAGTTTCAAAGTACATTTATTATCAAAGAATAGATAAATTCTGCAGCTTTGAGACTTGTTTGCTTATAGGTAACCACAAAGCAAGAAACACCAAACAAAGTTAATTTTAAAAAGGCCAACACCCGATGTGTAAAGGGAAATAAAACAACAAATCTTGCAAACAATAGAAGCAAGCGACAACATTCTGAACTAAATTGAGTCCTTAGATCCGAATCTTGGAGCAGCCTAGAGTAGGCCCAAAGCCTTGGTATCGATTTATTGTATTAGTGGGTACACAGCACAGCGGATGGGGCAGACTTCATAGCCCCAGTGCCATGGACAGAGGAGTGACCAGTGCGGAGAGTGAGCAAAATGTGTTTTCACCTCCAATCCCAACACCCTTTCTTTCCAGTTTATCTGGGTTGGCATTGAAATTGTCTAAACAGCGTATGATACCTCACATTAGGATTCAGACTCTTGTTCCCTCCTCCTTAAACCAATTAATTAAACTTACGTGCTGTGCACCACCCAGCCTATACTGAGATTATTAACACTCCTTTTTTAAAAATTTATTCATTTACGAGATGTGGGTGTCGCCAGCTAAGCCAGCATTTATTGCCCGTCCCTAGCTGCCCTTGAGAAGGTGGTGATGAGCTGACTTCTTGAACCGCTGCAGTCCCTGAGTGGTAGGTACACCCACAGTGCAATTAGGGAGGGAATTCCGTGATTTTGACCCAGCGACAATGAAGGAACGGTGATATGTTTCCAAATCTGGATGGTGAGTGACCTGGAGGGGGATTTCCAAGTGGTGGTATTCCCAGGTATCTGCTGCCCTTGTCCTTCTAGATCGTAGTGGTCATGGATCTGGAAGGTCCTGCTTAAGAACTTTGGTGCGTTGTTGCCGTGCCTCTTGTAGACAGTACACACTGCTGAGACTGTTCGTCGATGGTGGAGCGATTGGATGCTTGCTGAAGGGGTACTAATCAAATGGGCTGCCTTGTACTGGATGGTGAAAATTTTTTGAGGGTTGATGGAGCTCCAGGCGAGTGGTGAGTATTCCATTACACTCCTGACCTGAGCCTTGAAGATGGTGAACAGGCTTTGGGGAGTCGGGGGGTGAGTTACAGGCTGCAGGATTCCTAGCCTTTGACCTGCTCCGGTAGCCACTGTGTTTATATGGCTAGATCAGTTCGGTTTCCTGTCAAAGGTAACCACCAGGATGCTGATAGTAAGGGCTTCAGTGTTAGAGCCTCTCTTGTTGGAGATGTTCATTGCCTGGTACTTACGGGGCTCGAATGTTACTTGCCACTCGTCAGCCCAAGCCTGGATATTGTCCAGGTCCTGCTGCATTTGGGTATGAACTGCTTCACTATCTGAGGAGTCATGAATGGTGCAGAACATTGTGCAGCCATCTGCGAACATCCCCACTTCTGACCTCATGATGGAAGGAAGGCCATTGATGAAGCAGCTGAAGATGGTTGGTCCTTGGACACTCCCCTGAGGAACCCCTGCAGTGATGCCTTGAGGAGGAGATGATTGACCTCCACCACCACAACCATCTTCCTTTGTGTCAGGTATGAGTCCAACCAGCAGAGGGTTTTCCCACAAAGTCGCATTGACTCCACTTTAGCTAGGGCACCTTGATACCATACTCGGTTAAATGCTGCCTTGATGCCGAGAGCTATCACTCTCACCACACCTCTGGTATTTAGCCCTTTGGTCCATGTTTGGACTAAGGAGGTGATGAGGTCAGGAGCTGAGTGACCTCGACGGAACTCAAACTCGGCATCCATAAGCAGGTTTTTGCTGAGTAGCTGCTGCACGATAGCACTGTTGATGACCCCTTTGCTGATGATTGAGAGTAAGCTGATAGGGCGGTAATTTGCTGGGTTGGACTTGTCCTGTTTCTTGTGTACAGGACACACCCGGGCAGTTTTCCACGTTGCCAGGTAGGTGTTGTAGCTGTACTAGAACAGTTTGGCTAGCGGCGCGGCAAGTTCTGGAGCACGAGTCTTCAGCACTACGGCTGGGATTTTGTCTGGGCCTACAACCTTTGCAGTATCCAGTGCTTTCGGCCATTTCTTGGTATCACGTAGAGTAGATGGGATTGATGCGGGGCACTTCTGTAGGAGGCCGAGCTGGATCATCTACTCAGCACTTCTGGCTGAAGATCGTTGCAAATGCCTCATCCTTACCTTTAGCACAGGTGTGCTGGCTCCTCTATCACTGAGGATGGGGATATTTGTGGGGCCTCCTCCAGTGAGATGTTTGATTGTCCACCACCATTCATGGCTGGATGTGACAGGACTACAGAGTTTAGATCTGATCCATTGGTTGTGGGACCACTTAGTCCTGTCTGTTACTTGCTGCTTATGGCACTTGGCATAACTCCTACACAGGTAAATGTAAACTTGAAGCTAACTGATGATTGTATTTGTTGGATTTAGGACAGTATCAATTGGTAAGTATATGCCCATCTAGTCCTCCTATCTGGCTTTCCATTCTGTCCATCTGTGTTATGAAATTGCATATTTGCTTCTGTATTTGAGCTCTTCATGAATTGGGCAATCTTCAGTAACATGGGCAACTTTCTCAATACTCCCAGAGGCCACTTTATTAGGTACACCTGTACACCCGCGGTTAAAGCAAATATCTAACCAGCCAATCATGTGACAACAACTCAATGCAGTAAAGCATGCAGTGACAGTCTAGGGGTTCAGTTGTTGTTCAGACCAAACATCAGAAGTGGGAAGAAATGGGATCTAAGTGACTGTAAGTTTTTTCAAAACTGCCGGTTACCTAGGACTTTCATACACAACGGTCTCCAGAGTTTATAAATGTTGAGTGAGGGACAGTTCTGTGGGTGAAAGCACCTTGTTAATGAGAGAGGTCAGCGTGGTTCAACTCAAATACATCACAACAGTGGTTGCAGAACAACATCTCTGAATGCACATGTCGATGGGGCCAGCAGAAGACCATTGTATTGAGTTCCACTCCTAAACCTAATAACGTGGCCACTGAGTGTATGGCTGCTGCTTGGCAGGCCAACATTTATTGTCAACCCCTGAGGACAGCGTACCAAGACGTTATCTTAAACCACCCTCTGCAGGAAGAAATTTTGACCCGCATCAGTTTTAAATGACCACTTCCTATCTTGAAACTATGTTCCAACTTTCAGGATTCTCCTGCCATTGGAAACATCTCAACACGTACCTTGTCATCCCTCCATGATTTTTTAATCAGCCTTTATCCTTCTCAGATTCAAAGAATACAGATTAGCCTGGTAACCAACATAGAAGGAATGTATGGGTAAAGCAAATAAGAAAATTACCCTGCAGTTTAACTGACTGTTAGAAATATTGTATGTTACCGATGTTTCTGATTCCAAAAAAAAGTTCAAAGTAGTTCAAAGTACACTTATTATCAAATTATGTATGCATTATACAGCCTTGAGATTTGTCTCTGTACAGGTAGCCACAAAACAAGAAACCCAAAAGAACCCATAAATAAAAAAGATGATTGTCAAATGCCCTGTGTGCAGAGAGAGAGAGAGAAAACAAATCCTGCAAACAATAGAAGTAAGCACATAGCATTCAGAATGAAAGCGAGTCTACAGACAGAGGCACAGCCTCAGTTCAGCGCAAAGCCGAGGAAATGTTGCGGAGCTGTGAGCAGAAACGGCCCCCGGTCCCAACATCCCGCTTTTCAATCTGACCTGGAGTTCAAATCAACCAAGCACTGGGTTATTCCTCACATCAGGACCCAGTCCCTGTCGCATCGATATATCAGTAACATCCAACAGTAATAAAGATAATTATTTTTAATGTTTGTGTGTGTGTGTGTGTGTGTGTGTGTGTGTGTGTGTGTGTGTGTGTGTGTGTGTGTGTGTGTGTTTGTGTTTGTGTAATATATTTCATAATACTTATATACCCTTACTAAGAATTCTAATTGAACTAATACTCACACAGGCCTGAAATAGCCGACCTCCTCAGCTGAACTAAATGCTGGAATCCATCTGCAAAGAACATTTGAAAAAAGAGAAATTATTGTAAAATGTGCGCTTTAAGATAATATTAATTAGTAAGCATCTCCCCACTTCATTTTCCTATCTTTGGTTTATCTCATACTATTTCAATGAATATTTTAATGAATTGATCTGTATGAATGTTACGCAAGGCAAGTCTTGCACTGGAGCTCAGTAAACTGTGACAACCAGAGATTAATTTGGCTGCTTACCAATTTGTCTGGCTCTTCACTCCATGGCCCCTGAATAGAAAATCGTACAAAAAATAGTGGATTCAGCCCAGTCCATCACGGGTAAAGCCCTCCCCACCATTGACTACAAGAAATGCTGTCGCTGGAAAGCAGGATCCATCATCAGTGAACTTGATAAAATGGCATAAAACCCTCTCTCATTGCTACCATCAGGAAGGAGGTAGAGAATCGTTAATGCACACACTCAATGTCTCAGGAACAGCTTCTCCCTCTCTGCCATCAGATTTCTGAACGAACATTGAACCCATGAACACTGCCTCTCCACTTCTTTATGTATTGCACTATGCATTTAATTTAACAGTTTAATATTAATAATATATATCTACTGTAATTCACTTTTTAAAATTATGTATTGCATTGTATCCCTTCTGCAGAAACAAACAAACTTCACTACTTATGCCAAGGATATTAAACCTGATTCTGTTGCTGACAACTCTGAGATTCACTTGCTATTGGGATATGGACATAAGTGTAAAAATCCTTCAGGTGCATGCAGTTACATTGGGAAATGTTAGTAGTTGCCTCAACAAATACTATCAACTCCTGCCAATATCTGAGACATACTTTGCATTGTTTGATGTTGTTTTCCCTCTCCGTGCCTTGCGTCACATCGGGCGGCAACCTTGCTGTTTCTTTAGCTTTTCTCTGTTTATTTTTATGAGGCCGAGTTGCTAGCTTGATGCTCACCCCAACACAGATGGGAAGCATGTAAGGAGGTGGCCGGATTTGAACCCATGACCACTCACCTCACAAAGTTCAGTGTGGCTGGCTATACTTTGCATGAATTTGTATAGAATAATTTTCCTTAACCAAGAAGTGTAGATGATATAATTCAGAAAAAAATCTGATTCAGGAAATATGAAGGATTTAATTAAACATATTGGTACAGGTTGGGAGAGTTAATTGAACAACTCTCACATTATCTTATATTAATTATAACAAACAGTTCTCAAGAAGACACTTCAGGCAATTTAGGTGAGACTAAAATGCAGCAAAATGATAAGACTAATGAAAATATTATTAAAGTCGATTATTTAATTTTTAATTAGATCCGTAAAAGGAAAACATTAATGTCAACAACATTCGATTCCAAACATGCTGATCTCAAAGTTTGGGAGAATAAACAGGAGCCTTCCGGCTAGCCTCCTCCCCTTTTTATTCTGGCATCTTCCCTCTTCCTGCTCAGTCCTGAGGAAGGGTATCGACCTGAAACATTGACGATCTATTCATTTCCATGGACGCTCCCTGACCTGCCGAGTTCGTCCAGTGTTTTTGTCTGTGTGTCAAAGATGAGGCAGACTTCAGCTTTTCATCAATGTGCAGACGTCGCCATCTGCTGTAGTAATGTTGCATTGCAGGTTGTTGGAAGTGTACATTAGCTGCATTTTTCTTGACGCTGCCTCTGTCTTGTGTTCACCCCTGTATAGTTTTCTATAGTGTTAACCTTTTATAATGAGGATAC
The DNA here is from genome assembly GCF_048418815.1 of Hemitrygon akajei. Classification (NCBI taxonomy): domain Eukaryota; kingdom Metazoa; phylum Chordata; class Chondrichthyes; order Myliobatiformes; family Dasyatidae; genus Hemitrygon; species Hemitrygon akajei. The sequence continues at coordinate 168,198,077 of NC_133133.1, forward strand.
GATTAAGCTGCAAGCGTTAACATATAGCCTTCCTGTGAAACGGGGCTGTCCATAGACAGAGGCAAGTCATCAGATGCCAGATTCTGAGGTCCTGTTGCTGGATCAAAGAGAATCATTGGGTCATGCAGAGATACGACGCAGGAACAAGCCCTTGTCCCATGGAGTCTGCACTGATCATCACCCACCCACTTACACTAACCTCACTTTTTCATTCTCAATGTCATCAACCAGACACTGGGGGCAATCTGTACTGGCCCAATAAACTGCCAACCTGCCCGTCTTTGGGATTTTTAAGGAAACCAGAGCACCTAAAGGAACTTACTTAACACATGTTCTCTCTGTATGAATTAATTAAAATGTTAATATTCATTTACATAAAGACATAAAAATGAACTATTTATCTGCCCTTATTCCTCAGTACAACTTCATTCTACATCCATCATGATTCAGGTATGTTGGCATCTGGCTTCCTGCATAGTCTGAAACCTGTGCCTTACAGTCTGGGTAGGGAAGTCAAGTAAGCTCTAATCCCTAAAGCCAACATCATCAGTGGTTCCAGACAAAATAAAGTGTTGATGCTTCGGGCTGAGACCCTTCTTCAGAACTTAAAGAAGAAGAGTCCCAAAGAAGGGCCTCAGTCTGAATTGCCGACTGTTTATTCCATATTTGCTGCCTGATATGCTGAGTTCCTCCAGCATGTTGTGTGTGTTGCTTTGTATTTCCAGCATCTGCAGAGTTTCTTGTGTTTATATTTTAATAAGCTGGTTTAGAGAGTTGCAATGCAAAATATACAAAATATCCTCATTGTTGATTTCCTTTTGTAATTTCCCACTTTCTTGTAACACCTGAAAAACGAGCACCTTAGCATTCCCATTTTGAACTGAAGTTGTTAGTGCCTCAGTTCACTTGTTTATTCTGCTGATACGTTTATTTCATATTTATTTAATTAAGTATTTCATCTTTTTTTCACTTAGACCACACGACCATAAAACATACGAGCAGAACTAAGCCATTTGCTCATCGTGTCTGCTCACCATTCCATCAGGGCTGATTTATTATCTCTCTGGACCCCATTCTCCTGCCTTCTCCCCGTAATCTTTGAAGCCAAGACTAGTCAAGAGCCTATCAAGCTTCAAGTAAAATTTACCCAGTGACTCGGCCTCTGCAACAGTCTGTGGCAATGAATCCCATGGATTCAACACCCTCTGCTAAAGAAATTCCTCCTCATCACTGTTCTAGACGGGCGTCCCTCTATTCTGAGACTGTGCCCTACACTCAGACAGGATAGGAAACATTCTCTCCATTTCCACTCTATCTAGTCTTTTCAATAGTCGATAGGTTTCAATAAGATCCCCTTCCCATTCTTCTAGACTCCAGCGAGTGCAGGCCCAGATCCATCAAACGCGTCTCACATTTAACCCTTTCATTCCCAGAATTATTCTCGCGAACCTCCTCCAATATCAGCACTTCCTTTCTTAGTAAGGGCCAAAAACTGCTCACAATACTTCAAGCGTAGCTGCCCAACACCTTATAAAGATTCAGCATTACATCCTTGCTCTTATATCTTAGTCCTCTTGAAATGAATTCTAACATTGCATTTGCCTTCTTTACCACCAACTCAACCTACAAATTAACATTTAGGACATCATCCTGCACAAGGCCTTCTAAGACTTTGATTTTTGAATTTTCTCTCCATTTAGAAAATAGTCTCTGCCATCATTCCTTCTACCGAAGTGTGTGACCATACACTCACCTATACTATGCTTCATCTGCCGAAGGGTCTCAGAGCGAAACATCCATAGATGTTGGCTGGCCTACTGAGTTACTCCAGCATTTTGTGTGTGTTGCTTGGATTTCCAGCATCCGCAGATTCTCCCTTGTTTGGAACTATAGATTATATGCCACTTTTTTTTGCCCTTTCTCCCAAACTGTCAAGTCCTTCCGCAGATTCTCTGCTTCCTTAAAGCTACCTGCCCATCCACTTATCTTTGTATCATCCACAAACTTGGCCATAAAGCCCTCAATTCCATCATCCAAATGACATACAACATGAAAAGAGGCAGTCCCAATACTGACCCCAGTGGAACGCCACTAGTCACTGGTAGCCAACCAGAAAAGGCCTCCATTATTTCCATTCTTTGCCTCTTTCGGTCAGCAAATATTCTATTCATGTTAGTTTCTTCCCTGTAATACCATGGGTTCTTATCTCATTAAACAGCCACATGTGTGCCACCTTGTCAAAAGCTTTCTGAAAATCCAAGTAAACAACATCCACTGACTCCCCTTTGTCTATCCTACCTGTTATTTCCTCAAAAAATTCCAACCGATTTGTCAGGAAAGATTTCCCCGTAAGGAAACCATGCTGACTTTGGCCTATTTTACCATGTGCCTCCAAGTACCTCAAAACCTCATCCTTAGCAATCAACTCCAACATCTTCCCAACCAAAGGTCTGGCCTATAATTTCCTTTCCTCTCCCTCCATCCCCTCTTCAAAAGTGAAGTAACATTAGCAATTTTCCAGTCCTCTGGAACCATTTTGGAATCTAGTGATTCTTGAAAGATCATTACTAATGCCTCCACAATCCCTTCAGTTACCACTTCCAGAACCCTGGAGTGTAGTCCATGTGGTGGTCCAGGTGACTTATCTACCTTCTGATGTTTTAGCTTCCCAAGCACCTTGTTCTTAGTAATAGCAACTACACTCTCTCCTGACACTCTTGATTTTCTGGCATTCTCCTAGAATCTTCCACACGTGAACACTGACACAAAATACGTATCCACTTCAACCGTTATTACTTTGTCCTTATTATTTCCACTCCTTCATCATTTTCCAGTGGTCTGATATCCACGCTCATCTGTTTTTTACCCTTTATATATCTGAAAAATGTTCAGTATCCTCTTTTATATAATTGGCGAGTTTACCTTTATGTTTCATCCTTTCTCACTTTATGACTTTTTATTTGTCTTCTATTGGATTCTAAAAGCTTCCCAATCCACTAATTTCCCATTAAATTTTGCTATATTGTATGGCCTCTCTTTTGCTTTAATGTTGTATTTGACTTCCCTTGTCAGCCACGGTTGCCTTTAGAATACTTCTTCATCTCTGGGATATGCTGTATATATCCTGCGTCTTCCAAATTGTGCCCCAGAAACTCCATCCACTGCTGCTCTTCCCTGCTAGTGTCCCCTTCCAATCAACCTTGGCCAGCTCATCCCTCGTGCCTCTGTAATTCCCTTTACTCCACTGAAATACTGACTTTATCTTCTCCCTCTCCAACTGCAGGGAGAATGCTATAATATTACAATCACTGCCTCTCAAGGTTTCCTTTAACTTAATCCTCCATAATCAAATCTGATTCATTTCACAACACCTACTCCAGAATTACCTTTCCCCTGGTGAGCTAACCACAAGCTGCTCTAAAAAGCCAACTCATAGGCATTCTACTAAGTCCCTCTCTTGGGATCCAGCACCAACCCAATTTTTCCAATCTACCTGCATTTTGAAATCCTCCTTGCATATCATACATTGCCCGTTGTAATTTATATCCCGTATCCTGGCTACCTTCTGGAGCTTGTATATAAAGATTCTATATCTTTCAATCCTATGTCACCTCTTATTAATTCACTGTTTACCAACAGAGCTGTTCTATGTTCTATCCCCTCCGCCTATCTTTCTGCCCTTTTGATGCAAAATGTATCCTTGGACGTTAAGCTCCCGGCTATGACCTTCTTTCAGCTGCAACTCAGTGATGCACACAGTGTCTTATCTTCTGATGCCTAACTGTGCTACAGCATTATCTACCTTATTCCATACATGGTGCGTATTCAAATATAACGCCTCAGTCCTGTATTCATCACCCTTTTTGATTTTGCCCTCACTTCAACCCAATCCACTGACTGCAATTTTGCCCTACCATCGGCCTGTCTTTCCTCACAGTCTCACTACACAACACATTTACTGTTACACCATCTTCCCCATCTTCAGTCCTATCACACTGGTTCCCATTCCCCTGCCAAGTTAGTTTAAACACTCCCCGGCAGCTCTAAAAAACTTGCTTACAAGGATCCAGCAGTAACCCATTTTTTTTTTGTACAGGTCATTCCTTCCCCAGAAAAGATCCCAATGATCCAGAAATCTGAACCCCTTCACCCTGCACCAGATCCTCAGCAACACATTCATCTGCCAGATCATCCTGTTTGTACTGTCACTGGCATTTGACATTACTACTCCGGATGCCCTGCTTTTCATCTTTCTGCCTACTCCCGAAATTCTTCCTTCAGGGCCTCCTCCCTTTTCCTACCTACGTCATTGATAACAATACATAGCATCACTTCCAGCAGCTCATCCTCCTCCTTCAGACTCCTGTGGCCCCAGTCCGAGACGTATGCTACTGGGCGGCAAGATGCCATCCAGGTGTCTTTCTCACATCCACCGAATCTGCTGTTTGCTCCTCTACTTATGGAATCCACTATCACTGATTCTCTCCTCTTCTACCCCATTCCCTTCTGAACCCCAGAGAGAGACTCTGTGACAAAGATCAGATCACTGTGGCTTTCGCCCCCTCCCCAGCAGTATCCGAAGTGGTATGCTGTACTTATTATCGAGGGGAATGGCCATGGGGTATTCTACAGTGGCTGCCTAGTCCCTTTCCCTCTCCAAATCCATGCCTCCTGTGTCTTAGAGGTGATTACCACTCCCCCCACGCTTCGGATCTATCACCTCCTCATTTTTAACTGGATGAGCCGAGCTTCGTCCAGCAGCAGCTGAAGTTCCGTCACACGTTCTCTAAGGAACTGCAGCTCGGTGTGCTTTGTGTAGATATACAGTAACTTAACGTAAACTTAAATTTAAATAGATTTTGTGTCACATATGTCATTGGATAGAAAGTACGCAAGTTGCTCAGAAAAAAATCACCAAATGATGCATTATATTAATAATAAAATAATAATTGATATTGCATTCATTAAATTGATAATACTTATATTGAATGAGGAATAAATGATGGTGAATTCTGCTGTTCCTTTTAAAAATAGTGCATTGCAATCCTTTGCATCTGCTGTATTTGGTTCACTGAACGAAAAGCCCTATCTGATGTTATCAGCACCATCTACTTGTACTCTCACTCTAGGGAGGTTATACTGCATCAACCTACTCCACAAAGACTAACTTACTTCCTTTTCTAGTCTTGGCTGCGAGGTCTGATGCCAGTACCCACAATGTAAGTGGTTGGTCCCTCCTGCTCTACCAAGCAGGAGATATGTACTTACAGCTAACAAGGTATTTTAAATACAATTTATTTTAGTTTTAATGATACACATTTAATTTTAGCTAATAGTTCTTAACACATATTCAAAACTCAGAGGATTTCTGATCTATAAAAGATTTCTGAATTTGAAAAGGTTTACAAATTACAAAGGATTTCCAAACACAGATGCGATTATGAACTAAATTAGCATGCCAACAAGAATTCGAGTTGTCCGTCATAGAAACCAAAGGTTGAGGAATGAATTCTAGTACTTCTTTCTATTATTCTGTCTCTCTGTGGGCATTAATGGCACCATTGATTGCCCATCACTCATAGCTCTGAACAGTAAGAAACATGCCAAGCCATTTCAGAGGACACTTTGAGATGCAATTACATTGCTGTGGTCTGGAGTCACATATAGATCTGACTCGGTAAGATCGTCAGATTTCCTCTCCTGAAGTGTGTTAGCAAACCCTTCAGATTTTAATGCCAAAATGATGGTCCAGTTGTCATTATTACAAAGTCTGTTTTTCCTTTAAAATGTCTTTCCAGATTATGAACTGAATTTAAAGTTTACAGTGGCCATGATAGATTTGAATTCAAGGCTCTGGATTGTTAGTCCAGCTTCTTAACCCCTAGTAGTGCAGTAATGCAATGACTCAAGTCGATTATGATGTTCTCCTAAGGGGTTGACTGTTGGCGGGTCCTCGGGTGGCTGATGTGGGATCCACATATTCTGGTGCCGTCTGGGCATGAGTAAGTGGAGGCTGTGGCTAGTGGCTGAGCCTTTTGCTTGCTCAGTCTCTCCCTTTGCAGCTTCCGCGAGTTCTCTGCGGCACAGCACAGGGCGATCTCATGTAGTGCAGCTCCCTCTTGAACAGGTTTCCTCCAGGTGTACCTACTGAGTGCAATGTCTTCCCAGTCTTAATCCCTACACTGTCACCATGCCCTGTTAAAATAGTTAAAAAGTGAACATTTCTCATTCTTCATTGACAGTCAATGCAATAAGTTGTGTTGTGTTACATTCCCTAAAATCAATAGCACTGTTCCACTCTTGTGACCACCTCGGGTGGTAGACTACTACCATAATTGAGGGGCTTCCTCACCCAACCTGCCCCTCCCTGTCCAGCAGTGGAAGAACCCTGTACCGTGGTCATCCCCACAGGTTAAGGCAAACTAGCCCAAAAACTGATCACTGGTTCATATTAAAATCATAGTTAAATCATCATCGTCACCATGTACCGTGTCGTATGACATGGTGCTCATGGTCTTTGACTGTGATTTTTCTTGGTAAATATCTCTACAGAAGTGGTTTGCCATTTGTTGCCTTCTGGGCGGTGTCTTTACAAGACGAGTGACCCCAGCCATTATCAATACTCTTCAGAGATTGTCTGCCTGGTGTCAGTGGTCACATAACCAGGACTTGTGATCTGCACCAGCTGTTCATACAACCATCCACCCCATGCTCCCATGGCTTCACGTGACCCTGATTGGTGGGGGGGTGGGGGCTAAGCAGGTGCTTCACCTTGCCCAAGGTTGAGCTGCAGGCTAACGGAGGAAAGGAGTGACTTACACCTCGTTTGGTAGAGGCATACCTCCACCTCGCCACCCAGCATTGTTAAATAGCCTGTCCGTGAGAGATCTTCCTCCTCACTTCTATTGTACCTTGGATGATCCATTTGATGCTGCAAATAATATTGAAAGTGTTATGTTCTGTAACTTCAAAACATGAAACTAACTCAAAGCAAAACATGGGAGTCCGGCAATGCAAGTGTAACTTCTTCTTTACTTTAAGTGAAGTGCGCACATATCACAAGACCATAAGGCCATAAGACATGGCCGTATCACATGGTAGTGTGATGACAAATGCAATAAACATATTTTTACATATAACCCACAATTAATTATTTAATCAAACAAGAATGATTAATCAAGCAATATGTATACCAGATCACTCAAGAATTACTAAAGTATTAAATACACAAGAGAAAGCAATTCACACTCCTATTGTTTTTTTTAAAAAAATGTTAACTGCTTTAAGAAATGGATAAAAAAAAACTTCAATCCAATATACAGAAATAAGAAGAATAGGGATACTTGAGCCATTTATCTGAATTATATGGAAAAAACACATTAAAAATAGGTAGCAAACTTTTATGATGAAATATACTCAAGAATGGGGAGCTTTGAGAAAGGGCACTGAAATGGATCAGGCCTGTTGGCACTCAACGTGCTACTGGCACCTTATGATTGAATTTGACCTTTCCAAGTAATATGATTATTCGCTGTGTGCAATGGGTTTGCATGTTGTAATATACCTGTCAGAACCAAACACAAGGCTTGGCTACGAACAATGTTTGCCCAGGAAGTTGCATTTACGTTGGCACCTTTACATCTTTCTATTTTGCAAAACTGCAACAAATATTGTGACAATGAACTCACGCCTCGAAGACATCCTCAGTATTGAAAGATGCACCGAGGAAATAAGCACAAATGTACAAGTACTGGTGTGAAGAACAACGGCATACGTAGTTAAGTGCTCTTGCTGAAGCTTTTTCCTCTATATTGGCTGGTGAATCTCCAGGAGGTTCTTTGGATATTTTCCAAGCACTTAATTGGTTTTCATACGTTGAATTTTCCACACTTGATACCCACTTGTCAAAATCATGTGGAAATACTTTTTCTGAACATAGTTGTGAACAGATTCCTATCATGCGTAAATTAATGTACATAATTATTTCAATAAATCCCTTCATCATTAAAATGCTAAAGCTCTGCCCACAAGATATTTTTGTATGAAATGGTTCTCAGTGTCCTCTCTGTTTTATTTTTTGAGGAATAGAAAGATCCCATGACATAACCCCAACCACAACCCCCCCCCCCCCCAACCCTCGCTCCAGAATATGCCTTACTCATATTGTGTACAGGTTGTCTTTCAGCAATAGTTTGTACTTCTCTCAGTAAAGCTGAATGCCCATTGTTAGACAATTAAAGATGAACTTTAAAGGAACCAATGCATCTTTGACTGCAGCAACAATTATTGCCTCTTTTTTCATAGACGCTGACTGACCTGTTGAGTTCCTTCAGCATTTTGCGTGTGTTATTTTGGATTTCCAGCACCTGCAGACTTTCTCATGTTTGCATCTTTCCCAAACCTTCTTGGCAAATACATAGGCCTCGAGGAGGCAGACAGCTCTCTCCCCTGACGCACACCTACCTTGAGCCCTATTTGTGTGCGAAGAATCTGACAGGGAGGTGCCCTCACCGCCAGCCAAGCAAAGCCTCAGAACTTGTTTGTGAGTTCTGGTGATGAGGCTTGGACATTCTGTTTGGAGAACCATCCCACAGGGTCCACTGGTTGTGTCTTCCTCAGAGCCTTTAGGATATTCCGATTCAGATTCAATTACTTATCACATACATAGAAATGGGTCATTTACATTAACAACCAACAAAACTGAAGGATGAGCTGGGGAGGTCCATAAGTGTTGCCACATATTCTAGCACCAACATAGCCCGTCCACAATGTTCAGCCGAACAACACAAGCAACAACAACAGCAAAGCAATGCACTTTCCTCCTTTCCCAACCCCACCCACTCACCCACTTTCTCTCTCTCTCACACACACACACCTCCAATCTCAGGACAGGCGATCTTCAGGTGGAGTGACGGACTCACAGACTTGTGGACATCAGGCCTCAGCTTCCGAACTCCACGACTTTGGTCTTCGACCTTCAGGTCTTATTCTTTGGTAGTGACCACAGGACCCGATGATCTCAGCACCCAGAACCTCAGGCATTGAACTGACCTCTGACCCTGGGACTCGCCAACCTCCTGCCTGACAGGCTTGTGATCAAAGGGTTTTCCTTTCAAGAAGATTTCTAAGAGGCAAGGCAATGTGCAATGGAAATATTGTTGCATGGGCCATTCATTCAGACCTTTTCATTGCAATATCTCAGGCAGGCCGATGTAGTCTGTTAGAGACATTGTTGTCCTCATACCCAGCTGATATCCACAGCCTGATGCAGCCATACAGAAAAGTGGCCATCAGGATTAGTCCAAATAGGCTGCGTTCTCCACCCCACTTGTTCTGAAGGTCTATTCATCACCTATTTTGGATTTTTAGATGAAGTAGAAAGGTATCTTTATGACTGCTGTGGGACTCACTTGTGGCAAGTGTAGCAGCACTGAAAGCACCTCACATGTGGTGATCAGATTTTGATATTCCATTCCTCCTTCACATAGAACATTACAGCACAGCATACCCTCCAGGGGCATCCTTCTTGGGAATAATGATGATAGGACTGCTCCACTCACTTTTTGAAGGCTCAATGACCTCCCAGCTCCAGCATGGTTCGAGTCACCCTTCGGGGACCCCCCCCCCCCCAAGTCGCTCTGACACTCTGTAGCAGCATTGGCGTGCAGAACGCTGGTCAGATGTCATCCTGATGGAATGCTTCAGGACCTTTGTCAGCCCTGGTCTCCACTGGAACGGTCATGTCTAGCCTGAAACACCCCGGCAGCTCCACTGGTTGATTTCCCAATCCTCCTTTACATAGAACGTTACAGCAGCGTACAGACCCTTTGGCTCAAGAAATTTCACTGATCTTAAAGAAGTGCTTACAAGATGCTCTCAGCACCCTTTATCCCACAATAGCACTGTGAAAACAGACTTTTGATCCTGATTCTGGGGCTTGTATTTGTATTGATGGCCTTGCTTTTGCACTAGGAGAGTAACTACATTCCCAAGTTGCTTCATTGGCCGTAGAGAACTTCAGGAAAGCCAGAAGACTGAGAACACAATATAAAACAGTACCCTGTTCTTTTTAACCAAAGGGCTTTCTTCAGATACTTTACCAGCGGCAATCATAGTCAAAGTTACAAGAATTCTGTGAATCACATGGGAGAATCTGTCAGTCATTACGTACTTCAGTAAAGAAGTTGGGCAGATGGTCCTCACACTACAACAAAGAGCAGAAACAGATTCTTGCTTAACTCAGTACAAACATGCTGAAATCTCCCTGGAGATAGAACTGGAAAGGAGTGAAAAGCTGGGAAAGCAGACAGTAAATGAACAATGGAATAGAGGAACTAAAAATCTGCTGAAGACAGTAAATAGAAGTTAGAGCCAAAGGCATAACAAGTGTAGGCAGGATGGTAATTAAGGCAGTGAAATGCCCCTCCTGGAAGATGTGGGATTGCAGGGTACCTAATGATCTCTCTGATGACCAAGTGCACCCAACTTCAGCTCCTGACTGACAAGGTTAAGGAATTGGAACTGGAGCTGGGTCTACTTAGGAGCATCCAGGAGGCTGAAAGCCTGCTGAGGTAGTCACACCCAGAGTGCAGGCTTCAGATAGTAGATGCAGAAGTAAAGAGAGTAGATAGTTAGTGCAGGGTTTTCCCGGTGGCCATACCCCTCGGCAACAAGTAAACCACTTTGGATACTGCTGGTGGAGGGAATTGAGCAATCAGAGCACAATAGCAGCCAGGCCAGTGGATCTGTGGCCAGCTCTGAGGCTCAGCAGGGAAGGGTCAGAAAGGGTGACTGTGATAAGAGACTCGATAGTTAGGAAGATGGACAAGAAACTCTGTGGCTGCAAAAAAAGATGCCAGGATAGCATGCTGCCTCCCATGTTCTAGGGTCAAGGATGTCTCAAAATGGCTGCAGAATATTCTCAAGAGGGAGGGTCAGCAGCCAGTGGTCATCGCACATATTGGTACCAATGTCACAGGTAGAAAAGGGGAGTGCAGTGAGCATAGGGAGCTAGGGAAGAGACTGGAGAGCTGGACCTCCAGTGTAGTAATCTCCGGATTACTCCCAGCGCCATGTACTAGTCAGGGCAGGAATAGGATGATAATACAGATGAACGAGTGTTTGAAGATCTGGTGCAGGGGGCTGGGTTTCAGGTGTCTGGATCTTTGAGATATCTTCAGGGGAAGGTATGACCTGTGTAAAAAGAAAGGTTTATATCTGATGTAGAAGATGTTGAATCCTTGTGAGCAGAGATAAGAAATTGCAAGGGTAAAAGACCCTGATGGGAGATAGAAATGGCATGTAAAAAAGGCAGGGTTAGGATAGTCATGGGGGATCTCAATACGTAGGTAGATTGGGTAAATCAGGTTGGTGTTGGAACCTAAGAGAGGAAATTTGTAGAATCCCTACAAGATGGCTTTTGAAAGCTGCTTGTGGCTGAGCAGACTAGGGGAATGGCAATTCTGAATTGTGTGATACATATTTGATTAGTGGGCTTCAGGTAAAGGAACCTTTAGGAGGCAGTGACCATAATAATTCACCCTGCAGTTTGAGAGGGAGAAGATAAAGTCAAATGCCTCAGCAGTATTACAGGGGAGTGAAAGGAATTACAGAGGCATGAGAGAGCAGCTGGTCAAAGTTTTGAATTTACAAAATGTAACAGAATGCAGAGCACCAATGGCTGGAGTTTCTGGAGGTAATTCAGAAGGCACAGGAGAGAAACATCCCAAAGATGAAGAAGGAGAGGCAACCGTGGCTGACAAGGGAAGTCAAAGACAGCATAAAAGCAAAAGAGGGGGCATATAATGCAGCAAAAATTAGTGGGCAGGTAGAGGACTGGGAAAGGTGTAAAAATCAACAGAAGGCAAACTAAGAAATCCATAAAGAGAGAAAAGGTGAAATATGAAGTAAGCTAGCCAAAGCATAAAAGAGGATACAAAGAGTTTTTTTCAGGTAAACAAAAGGTAAAAAGAGAGACGAGATTGGACAGCAGACCACTGGAAAATGATGCTGGACAAAGTAATAGTGGAGGAACTAAATAGATGTTTTGTGTCAGTCTTCATAGCAGAATGCCAGAAATGCGAGAATGTCAGAGGACAGAGGAGAGTGCTGCTGCTATTACTAAGGAGAAGATGCTTGGGAAGCTGAAAGGACTGAAGGTATATAGGTCACCTGGACCAGATGAGTTACACTGCAAAGTTCTGCGAGAAGTAACTGAAGAGATTGTGGAGGCATTAGTTATAATCTTTCAAGAATCGGTAGATTCAGGAATGGTTACAGAGGACTGTTTGAGGGACAGAGCTAAAGATGGCTCCAGAGGCCGACTTCTCCTGGCCCATCTGGGAAACAGTTTAACTTCTTCTTCTTTCCAATGCCTCTTCTTTCCTTTTGAGGATAGCTGGGGGTATGTTGGAGAGTGTGACCTACAACTGCAGATTTTCAATTAGGTGGGTTTTCACTCTTGGAGCTTGCCGATCGGCCGTGTTCTGATATCTCCAGGAGCGGCCTGGAAGAAGGACACCTTTCTGCTGCGGCTCTGCAGCCCTGTGGGACCAATTTCTTGCTGATGTCGCCAACTGAGGCATCGCGGGAGATCAGGACATCGAGACAGCAGGGCAGCTGTTGGAGAACCCTCCACTTGAGCAACCTCTCCCTCTCCTTTGCTGTAGATTCTCGAGTGGAAGGAAACTCGACATGAGACCGGCGCTGCAGACTGTAACATTGAAGCAGTGAGGTGTTTGTCTCCCCCTCACTGCGGAAGGAGCGATATCTCTTTCTCCCTTGTTACTGACAGCCTATGGTATGTCAGATTGTCGGGATGAACAGTGGTTTCTGTTGGACTGTTGATCATGGTCTCTCTTTGAGAGTTTTGCTGTTTGCATGGTGGGGATGCAGGTGCTTCCTGTTGAAATGAGGGGGGAGGGTTGATGTTTTTGCTGCCAATTGTACTTGGGAGGGGGGAGGAGGAGCTTGGTGGTTCTAACGTTTTTCTGTCATTCATTCTTTGGGTTTTTTCCTGTTTCGTGGATGTCTGTGGAGAGTAAGAATTTCAGGATGACTATTTTATACATTCTCTGATATTAAGCAGAACCATTGAATCATTGACTGGAAAATTACTCCACTCTTTTAGTATTATGAGAGGCAGAAGAAAGGAAATTATAGGCCAGTTAATGATTGGGAAGATGTTGGAGTCTGTTATAAAGAATGAGGTCTCTGAGTACTTGGAGGCATGTGATGAAATAGGCCTGGTTTCAGCATGGTTTCCTTAAGGGGAAGTCTTGCCTGACAAATCTTTTGGAGTTCTTTGAGGAAATAACAAGCAGGACAAAAAAGGAGAGTCAGCGGATATTGTGTAGTTGAATTGAATTGACTTTATTTCTTACATCCTTCACATACATGAGGAGTGAAAATCTTTACGTTACGTCCAAATGTGCAATCACAGTAATTTATAGTAATTTATAATAAATAGAACAGTTAATGTAACATAGAAATACGCTCAAGTCAGTGTGAGTTAATCAGTCTGATGGGCTGGTGGAAGAAGTTGTCCCAGAGCCTGTTGGTCCTGGCTTTTATGCTGCGGTACTGTTTCCTGGATGGTAGGAGCTCGGATAGGTTGTGGTCTGGGGTGACTTGGGTCCCCAAAGATCCTTCAGGTCCTTTTTTCACACCCGTCTTTGTAAATGTCCTGAATCATGGGAAGTTCACAACTACAGATGCGCTGGGATGTCCGCACCACTCTCTGCAGAGTCCTGCGATCAAGGGAGAAACAGTTCCCATACCATAATGTGGTAAATTGGATCAGTGAATTTGCTGATGATACAAATATTGGAGGTGTAGTGGACAGTGAGGAAGGTTTTCAAAGCTTGCAGAGGGATTTGGACCAGCTGGAAAAATGGGCTGACAAATGGCAGATGGAGTTTTATGCAGACAAGTGTGAGGTATTGTACTTTGGAAGGACAAACCAAGGTAGAACATACAAGGTAAATGGAAGAACACTGAGGAGTGCAGTAGAACAGAGGGATCTGGGAATACAGATACATAATTCCCGAAAAGTGGCCTCACAAGTAGATAGGGTCATAAAGAGAGCTTTTGGCACTTTGGCCTTTATAAATCAAAGTATTGCGTATAAAAGTTGGAAAGTTATGGTGAGGTTGCATAAGACATTAGTGAGGCCAAAATTGGAGTATTGTGTGCAGTTTTGGTCACCTAATTACAGGAAGAATATCAATAAGGTTGAAAGAGTGCAGAGAAGGTTTACAAGGCTGTTGCCAGGACTTGAGAATCTGAGTTACAGAGAAAGGTTGAATAGGTTAGGACTTTATTCCCTGAAGCATAGAAGAATGAGAGGAGATTTGATAGAGGTGTATAAAATTATGATGGGTATAGATAGAGTGAATGCAAGCAGGCTGTTTCCACTGAGGCCAGGGGAGGAAAAAAAACAGAGGACATGGGTTAAGGGTGAAAAGGGAAAAGTTTAAAGGGAACATTAGGGGGAGCTTCTTCACACAGAGAGTGGTGGCAGTGTGGAATGAGCTGCCAGTTGAAGTGGTGAATGCAGGCTCACTTTTAACATTTAAGAAAAGCTTGAACAAGTACATGGATGAGAGGTGTATGGAGGGATATGGTCTAGGTACAGGTCAGTGGGACTAGGCAGAAAAATGGTTCAGCACAGCCAAGAAGGGCCAAAAAAGGCCTGTTTCTGTTCTGTAATGTTCTATGGTTCTATGGTTCTACCAGGCAGTGATTCAGCCAGTCAGGATGCTCTCAATTGTGCCCCTGTAGAAAGTTCTTAGGATTTGGGGGCCTATACCAAATTTCCTCAACTGTCTGAGGTGAAAGATAGATAGATAGATAGATAGATAGATAGATAGATAGATAGATAGATAGATAGATAGATAGATAGATAGATAGATAGATAGATAGATAGATAGATACTTTATTCATCCCCATGGGGAAATTCAACTTTTTTCCAATGTCCCATACACTTGTTGTAGCAAAACTAATTACATACAATACTTAACTCAGTAAAAAATATGATATGCATCTAAATCACTATCTCAAAAAGCATTAATAATAGCTTTTAAAAAGTTCTTAAGTCCTGGCGGTAGAATTGTAAAGCCTAATGGCATTGGGGAGTATTGACCTCTTCATCCTGTCTGAGGAGCATTGCATCGATAGTAACCTGTCGCTGAAACTGCTTCTCTGTCTCTGGATGGTGCTATGTAGAGGATGTTCAGAGTTATCCATAATTGACCATAGCCTACTCAGCGCCCTTCGCTCAGCTACCGATGTTAAACTCTCCAGTACTTTGTCCACGACAGAGCCCGCCTTCCTTACCAGCTTATTAAGACGTGAGGCGTCCCTCTTCTTAATGCTTCCTCCCCAACACGCCACCACAAAGAAGAGGGCGCTCTCCATAACTGACCTATAGAACATCTTCAGCATCTCACTACAGACATTGAATGACGCCAACCTTCTTAGGAAGTACAGTCGACTCTGTGCCTTCCTGCACAAGGCATCTGTGTTGGCAGTCCAGTCTAGCTTCTCGTCTAACTGTACTCCTAGATACTTGTAGGTCTTAACCTGCTCCACACATTCTCCATTAATGATCACTGGCTCCATATGAGGCCTAGATCTCCTAAAGTCCACCACCATCTCCTTGGTCTTGGTGATATTGAGACGCAGGTAGTTTGAGTTGCACCATATCACAAAGTCCTGTATCAGTTTCCTATACTCCTCCTCCTGTCCATTCCTGACACACCCCACTATGGCCGTGTCATCAGCGAACTTCTGCACATGGCAGGACTCCGAGAGTAGAGTGGAGAGTGGAAAGAGGTGCTGTCGTGCCTTTTTCACCACACAGCCGGTGTGCACAGACCATGTAATGTCCTCAGTTGTTTATCGTTTCAACCCCAGATCCATTGATGTGAATAGGGGCTGACTCCATTCTTCCTGTAATCCACAACCAGTTCCTCTGTTTTTGCGACATTGAGGGAGAGGTTGTTTTCTTGACACCACTGTGTCAGAGAGGTGACTTCTTCCCTGTAGGCCGCCTCATTATTGTTTGAGATTACGACAATCAATGTAGTGTCGTTGACAAAATTAATTAGCAGATTGGAGCTGTGGGTGGCGACACAGTCATGGGTATACGGGGAGTAAAGGAGGGGACTCAGTACACAGCCCTGAGGGGCTCCTGTATTGAGAGTCAGAAGGTTGGAGGTGAGTGAGCCCACTCTTACCACCAGCTGGCGATCTGATAGGAAGTCCAGGATCCAGCTGCACAAGGCAGAGTCAAGGCCAAGGTCTCTGTTTCCTGTCGAGCCTGAATGGAATTATGGTGTTGAATGCTGAACTGTAGTCCAAGAACAGCATTCTCACATTGGCATCCTTCTTCTCCAGATGTGTAAGGGCAGTGTGTTGAGCTGTGGCTATTGCATCATCTGTCAGTCGGTTGTGTTGGGAGGTGAATTGTAGGGGGTCCAGTGTGGGTGGTAGCAAGCTGCAGATGTAGTCCTTGACCAGCCTCTCAAAGCATTTGCTTATTATTGAGGTGAGTGCACTGGGACACCAGTCGTTCAGGCATGTTACCTTGGTCTTTTTAGGTACAGGGACAATGGTGGATAATTTGAAGCAGGAGGGCACTCTACACTTGGAGACGGAGAGATTAAAAATGTCTGTAAACACACCTGCCAGTTGTGCTGCACACATCCTGAGAACTCACCCTGGGATGCCGTCCGGTCCCATGGCCTTGCGACTGTCCACTCGTTGGAAACAACTGCGTACCTCAGCCTCAGAGATGACCAGTGCAGGTTGTGGTGGTGGTTTTCCTCGGAAGCTCAGAGTTAGCGACATCGAACTGAGCATAAAAGCGATTGAGCTCATCTGGGAAAGAGCCCACGATGTTGGTGGCACCGCTACATTTGGCTTGGAAGTCTGCAATGTAGCCCTCGCCACAAGTCACGTGTGCTATTCATTATGAATCTTGACTCAATCTTGTCCCTGTCTTATTGTTTCACAGCCTTGATAGCTTTGCGCAGATTGTATCGGCTTTTCTTGAGCTCCTGCTGATTGCCGGCAATGTCAGTGCTGCTCACACGGAACTATTGATCTAGGGTTTCTGGTTTGGGAAGACCCTGACCGACTTCAGGGAGACATCATCGATGCACTTTCCGGGTGAAGCACGCGACTCCATCTGTGAACTCAGAGACATCCTCATCAGAGACATTCCAGTCGACGTCATCGAAGCAGTCCTGCAGCATGGAGACCGATTGGCTGGACCAACAGCGGACGGTTTTAACTATGGCCGCCTCTTGTTTCAGCTTCTGCCTGTACATCGGCAGAAGCAGGATTGAAGAGTGATCTGATTTTCCAAAAGCTGGGTGAAGGGGAGCTTTGTAAGTGTTGTGGAAGGGAGTGTAGCAGTGGTCAAGTGTGTTATCTCCACGAGTGCTCACCTGGATGTGCTGACAAAACTTCAGGGAGACTGTCGTCAGCGACGCTCGATTAAAGTCACTGGCAACAGTGAAGGCAGCCTCTGGGGGTGCAGTCTCCAGCGTGTTGATGGATTCGTACAGTTCCTAGAGAGCCAGGTCAGTATCAGCCTGCGGCAGACTGTACACAATGTGCTGATAACAGCAGTGAACTCCCTAGGCAGCCAGTAGGGTCTTCACAGCAGTAGAAGTACAGCCAAGTGATCAGACTTTCTGATGTGAGGGCGTGGAATAGCACGGTAGGCATTCCTCATGGTGGTGTAACAATGTCCAGTGTGTGGTTTCCTCTGGTGCTACAAGTGATTGGTTGCTGATAATTGTTTAGCGACTTTTTCAAGTTGGCCTGGTTAAAATCCCTCAAGATGATGGTGAAGGTGTCAGAATGTGCTGTTTCATGCATGTTGACACAGCCTCAGAATAGAGGGGAATCCATCTAGAACAGAGATGAGGAAACATTTCTTTAGCCAGATTCTGGTAAATATGTGGAATTCATTGCCACAACAGCTGTGCAGGTCATTGGAACTTGACAGATTAATCACAGCATCAAAGGTTACAGGGAGAAGGCAGGACAATGGGGTTGAGAGGAGTAATAAATCAGCCATGATGGAATGGCAGAGCAGACTCAATGGGCTAAATGGCCTAATTTTGCTCCTATATCTTATGGTCTTAAAGTTGATCCTTCTCCTTCTAAGGCAGGTCAAAAGTCTATCTTGGACAAGGTAAGTACAATATGACGCACGTTTACCTCACATCAGGACAGACTTTCTCTGAACAAAACAAAATTCTGTAGCTGGGTCTTGCTTTAACGGCATCAAAGGATATTTGGCCTCTAGTGGTCAGAACAAATTATTGCCACTAGAGGGAGAGCTCTCACAACCTAAATTGCTTCTGTTCCAACATCTCAACTGTTAAGTGCTCTGATTTACTCCCCTTGCGGCTGATCATTGGCCTCTCAGAGATTTTGACCAAACCCATTGACAAGCAGCTGTATACAACCTTACAGTCAAGACACATTTGGAATATTGTCAGTTCTTGTCACAGAAGGAATGTGGTTACTTTAGAGATGATACAGAAAAGATTAACCCGGATCTTGTCAGGATTGAAATGCATAAGCTGTAAAGAGGCTGGACAAACTTGGATTGTTTCCTACAGACTGAGGGGCAACCTAATCGAAGTATATAGGATTATGGAGGCTTAAATAGGGTGTATGGTCAGTCATTTTTCCCAAGGTGGAAAAGCCATAGCTTGAAGGTGAAATGGGCAAAATTTAAGAGATTTACAAGGTAAATGCCTAGAACATCCTACCAGGGGAGGTGATAGAAGCAGATATGATAATAATACTTAAGAGACATCTAGACGGATACTTGTACAGGCAGGAAACGGATAGAAGCCGACCATGTGGCGGCAGGTGATTGCACAGAAGTGATGGGCTGAATGGCCTGTTCCATTGCTGTACTTCTCAAGGTTTAAGTGATAGTTCAAAACAAATTATCCTGCTTTCTCATATTTCTTTACAACAAAGAAGCAGGCCATTCAGCCCATCGGCTATGCTTGTAGACCAGTCCCTCTAGTTCCATTTCATTCATTTATTTCCCTATAATCTATTCTTTCTCAATTTGCCATTCGCCTGTCTATCCTACCACCCAAAGCATGAAAGGTATTTTGTTCATTCATTGGTTATGTGCTGTGCTGAATGATGTAATCATTGTCTTATCCATGATCATATTTGTTCTTGGTAAATTTTTCTACAGAAGTGGTTTGCCATTGCCTTCTTCTGGGCAGTGTCTTTACAAGAGGGGTGATCCCAGCCATTATCAATACTCATCAGAGATTATCTGCCTGGCGTCAGTGGTGGCACCACCAGGAGCAGTGATATGCACCAGCTGTTGCCACAGCTTTATGTGATCCTGATCAGGGTGCTAAGCAGGCGCTATGCCTTGCCTAAGGGTGACCCGCAGGCCAGCGGAGGCAAGCCTTACACCTCCTTTGATAGAGACTTATCTCCACCCTACAACCCAGTTATCTACAGTAATTAATTAACATGATATATTTTTGGAGTCAGGGCAGCAAGCAGGAACATCAAAAGGAAGTCCGTGTGATTACGGGGAGAATGTGCAGATACCACACTGACAGCGTCAGAGATCCGAAATGAACCAAGGACGGTGGAAATGTGAGACGGTCGCACTATTTCACCATTTAAACTTTTCTGTTTTCATGCTGTATTTCTGCTACTTTTCTGGCCTTTGGATAGTTTAGAGTCTGCATGATATTTGAATTACTACTTCTATTTTAGTGTGCTCTGCCACTCAATTTCTGTTCCTGAAATGCAGTAAGGATATTCCACTTGATAACCTCCCAATACATATTTTATTATATTTGTTTTTATTTCAGCATTCTGATTGTCAGTGTTATCTATTGATCTTCCTTTAATTCAGCTGTACCATTGCATTTTTCAGTTTCCTGAACTTCAGTGATGAGTTGGGCAAAGACTAACCAGGGGAGAATAAGCCCACAGGGAGGCCAGAGGCACTACCTGGAAACTCTAATCACAGAAAGTTCAGATTCAGATTTTCACTCAGTGGTCACTTGATTAAGTACACCGGTATACCTGCTTGCTAATGTGAATATCTCATCAGCCAATCATGTGGCAGCCTTGCAATGTATAAACGCATGCAGACATAGTCAAGAGGTTCAGTTGTTGTTCAGACCAAACATCAGTTTGGGGAAGAAGTATGATCTAAGTGACTTTGTCCATGGAATGGTTATTGGTGCCAGATGGGGTGGTTTGAGTATTTAAAAAGCTGCTCATCTCCTGGCTTTTTCATGCACAACTGTCTCTATAGTTTACAGAGATAGGTGTGAAAAACAAAAGACATCCAGTGTGGCAGTTCTGTGGCAAAAACACCTTGTTAATGAGATAGGTTAGAGGGGAATACCCAGACTGGTTCAAGCTGACAGGAAGGTGACAGTAACTCAAATAACCACACATTACAACAGTGCTGTACAGAGAGCAGTATTCTCAACATATTGAATCTTGAAGTCGATGGGCTACAGCAACAGAAGACCACAAAAATACATTCAGTGGCCACTTTATTAGGTACAGTAGGGCAAGCTCCAGATTCTTCTCATAATTGTGTCTAATCACCGGGAGTTAAAAACCATTGGACAAGTGTAGGAGAGGGCCTGGAAACAGACTGGTGAGACACTGAGGATATTTGGATGTCAAAGCTGAAAGAGCCACATATCTGATCTGATGATTGTTACTTGCAAGTGCTTCAAATATTGAGGAACTTCTCCCTCACTCACCTGAATAAAATGTTGTGTTGTGGATTTCTATGCATCTCAATGTATGTCTAACGGAAGAAAGAGGTCATTATTTGATCTTCTACCTCAGTTTCACTTTGCCTCACTGTCTCCATATCCCTTGATTCTTTTAATAGCCAGAACCGAAGTTTGAATGAATTCAATGACTAAACCCACACTGCTCTCCATTGTAGACTATTCCTCAAATGAAATAAATTTCTTGCAGTGAATAAATATTTCCCCATTTTGGTCCAAATTGGTCTATCCAGATTTGAACAATAGGCTCTCTGAGCTTAGACACCACGGCCAGAGGAACTATCATCCTTGCATCCAATCTGTCAGTTAACAACACGGTAAGTTTTGATGAGACCTCCTCTCATCCCTCTGATCTCCAGAGTGTGCAGTCTAGTCTATACAATCTTTCCTCATGGAGCAAATCTGCCAACCCTAGAACTAGTCTATTGATTTTCTCGGTGGCAATATGTTCTTTCTTAGGTATGAGGACCAAAACTGCACACACTTCTCCAGGAATGGGCTCACCAATGTTCCATGTAATTGGAATAAAACTTTCTTACTCTTGTATTCAAAGACTCTCTTAATAAAGACCAACATACCATTTGCCCTCCTTGTGTAGACAAACACCCGACATCAAAGGCAAAGTAAATTTGTTACCAAGTACATAGATGTAGCAGGCATATACTACCTGGAGATTCATTTACTTGTAGGCTTTTTACAGGAAAATAAATGAATACAACAGCATTTATGAAAACTGTACATGAATAAAGATTGGCAAACAACCATTGTGCAAATGAAGACGAATGTGCAAATAAAAAAGTAAGTAATTTTAGGAACATGAGTTGTAGACTTTGTAGATGCCTTCAAAGTGAGTCTGTAGATTGTAGAATCAAGTTCATAGTTGAGGTGAATGAATGTCTCTTTGCTCATCAACACTGTCACTTTCTATTCATTTAACACATACTCTGCTTTCCTGTTTGGTGCCACAATGTATATCTTTAAACTTTATAGTCTATCTCTTGTGTTTTCTCTGATCCACTCAGCTTCACCATAGCACTTCGACTCCCCTTTACATTCTGTACTGCGCTCACGCTCCAACCTGATGTCAGGCAAGCTTGGAAACGTGACATCTCGTTCTCATAGAAAACTCAATGATTCGTGAGTAACTGTGGTCCAAGCATCAATCCCTACAGAGCCACATTGTCACAACCCACCAATCTGAGGACAATGTGTTCATTCCACGCTTCTTTGCTGTCTAATAGCTAGTTCTCAATCTATATCAGCATAGTGTCCCAAATTCATGCTGTATAACCTTGTTGACCAATTACTTATGTGTGACTTCTTCAAAAGCTTTTCAAAGATCCAAGCACATCACATTCACTCTATCAAGCCAGACCTCAAACTCCAATAGATTACCGTAGATTCCGGACTACAGAGCACACCTGATTAAAAGCCGCTGGCTCTAATTTTAGAAAGAAAGTCAATTTTTTACTTGTACAGGCCGCACCGGATTTTAGGCTGCACCGGATTTTCGGCCGCACCGGATTTTCGGCTGCAGGTGTCCCACGTTGTAATATGAGATATTTACACAGAAAGATATTACACGTGAGGATTTTTTAACTTTTAATTAAATCCATATGGTAACATAAACAAATACATATTGCAAATGCTTTTTTTCGAACCGTGCCTGTAACGCGGCTACTTTTAAATATACGTTGCGTATACTTTTTTACTGAACAACATTCCAATATCTCCTAATGACTGGTAAAAAATATATATACTGCAGCCTACCAGGAAAAGTTATTGATCGCCTTTAACTTAAAAGCAGCGTTCGCTCAGATCCAATGCCGCTCGCGTAATGTGCTCCCCCCCCGCCTTCCCGTTTATCGCAAACTGGCATTTTTCCCACAAGACGCGGCGAAACCGGGTGTGACGTCATAGCATCCCGCGATGTAGTACAGAAAACAAATATAGTTAAAACACTTCTAACTTTAACTAGAAAATGAATTACTAAGCGAAAATATTATAAACTAAATAACTGCCATAAAGGCAGCACAATGCTTTTCTTCGAGTGTTTTCCATGTTGATGAGGGTGAGTACAAATGACTGATTTACAATAATTTAATTGTGAAAGTGCGCTTGATTTATCGTACAATTTCATTGGACCTCTGTGAACTACTCATCAATTTTATTGGTCTACTGTTACGAGGCAAAATGTTTTTGGCGGCATGAAAAAAATCATGTATTAGCCGCACTGTATTAAAGGCCGCAGAGTTCAAAGCTGTTCAAAATGTGGGGAAAAAGTAGCGGCTTATAATCCGACATCTACGGTAGTTAACCATGATTTTTATAACAAAAACCCACTTTGTCCCTTTTTCATCCTATTATTCTTTTCAAAGTGTCTGATCTTGCATCCTTCATTATAGATTCCAGAGTTTGCCTTGCTCACTGATGTTTGGTTATCAGGTCAGTAATTCTGTTTTCCTCCTTCTTTCCAAATTATGTTTGGCCATATTTGCCACCCTTTTTTAGATCAATTGGGATCATTTTTTCTTTTCCATTTATTTTCTTGTGATTTGTTATCTCATTTTTAAAGACTCCTTGCTGAAGATCAATTTCATGGAGCTCCATTTCATCATTCCAATGATGTTTCTTTATGAGTGTGACTGGATACTGAACGCTGGGGGGATATTTTCTCACGGAGGAAAAAGCGTATGACTTCCAACTCCGTTCCGATCTTCCATTCACATGCATATACATGAGCTGATGAACAATAAACACCCAAGCTAATTTCCTTCCCCACACTTGAGATGCATCAAACAAATTATAACAATCTTGCCTCAGCTACTGATTAGCTTCTGAATAACCTTGCAGTTTCTTTTATATATATGTGATATCTTCCAAGTATTTGCATTGGCTTTCCCATGAAGAAATGCTATACATATTAGCTACACCTGTACACTTGTTCACTAATGCAAATATCTAATCAGCCAATCAAAGGACAGCAGCTGAATATATCAAAGCATGCAGATATGGTCAAGAGGTTCAGTTTTTCTTCAGACCTAACATCTGAATGAGGAAGATATGTGATCTACAGTATGTGACTTTGGTCATGGAATGGTTGTTGAAGCCACACGGGGTGGTTCAAGTATTTCAAAAACTGCTCAGCTCCTGGCTTTTTCGTGCACAACTGTCAATAGAGTTCACAGAGGATGGTGTAAGAAACAAAAAAAATCCAGCGAGTGTCAGTTCTGTGGGCAAAAGTTTCTTGTTAATGAGAGATGTCGGAGGAGAATGGCCAGACATTTATATGCTTATATCATAATGACTATGTATGATTCTGACCTATTTACTTCATTTAAAGGGAATTTCAGAAGCAGCTGGAAGTTGCATCTGTAATTACAAACTCCCCTTAGTACTCCTGATCCATGCTGAATTTCCAGCCAACATACAAGATGTCAATGATTGCGAATTTCCTCTTCACTGGAAATTGAATCCCCATTTATATATATTCGGGCTCAATAATTTTTCAATTGAATGATCCTAGATTTTGCTTTTTACTTCTCTTGGAACAGACTATTTGAAGGTTGCATTGAGAATCACCCATCATAAAAGAAAGTGTCCTATTTATTTTCATTTCAGCAAAATGAAGATCAGGCGGTGAAGAATACCCAGAAAATTAGTTGAAAATCGGTTCCATGTCTCAAAGAGTTTTTATCCTTATTTTAATATTTTTTTAAAAACAGCAAAAAATTAGGTGATATTTGAAGTTACACATAATAAATGCTGGAATAACTCAGCAAATCAGGAAGCATCTATGGAGAAGAATAAAGAGCTGCCATTTCTGGCCAAGACCCTTCATCGGGACTGCAAAGGACAGGGGAAGAAGCCAGAACAAGAATGTGGGGCGAGCTGAAGAAATACAAGCTAGAAGGTAAGAGGTGCAACTAGATGAGGGGAAACATTTTAAAATGACATTTGGAGTAGACCTGGAGATGCCTTCAGTGAAGAGGTGTGTTAGCTTTGCACTATGAGTGCATTAGATGAGATTACTTTCCACACACTGGATGAATGACTCAAAGGCATTATACATAGTAATAATCCAAGGAAGTAAACCCTTTCTCATTGAATGGAAAGTTAATGATTCAGCCAGTTCTTATCATCTTGATAGTGCAACAGATCCATAATTCAAAACAGCATTCAGAGTAGATGTGGGGCCTGGCAAGTACAACTACCCAGACCTCCTTTTAATTTACAAAGAGCACATTGACTTTAACTGCACCGGGTAGTTTTACATTATTACTACAGCCATTTATATTTTGATTAAGGGCAGCACTTACTGTGACAGGTCTCAACTAAATTACCTGTGTATTACTCATTGTGTAATATGATTACGGACAGTGTGGTTATTGCAGTTTCTTTGCATTAATGTATAAAGATTATATAGTAAGCAGAGTGGAAAAGTAATCTGAGCTGTATTGAAGCTTTTAAATACTGCTTTCATCAGGTTGCAAAACAAAATTTATCTGGAAATCATAGCACTGGAAATTTATAAGGCATAATGGATCCACGCCAGGTGTCGTGTCAAGTTTTATTAACCCTTAGACTTCCCTTGTAAAATAAATTAACTTGACCTCAGTGAGCCATCTGGAGAAGAGACAAAATTGTCAGATTGCATAAGCATTAATTACAGTAAATTAGAGTAATCACTCTACATAACTTTCTTTACACTTTCCCTTCATCGTCCTACCTTTATCCCCCACCTCATTCCCATCCTCTTTACCTCAGCAACCGTATCAGTGAGTTAACATTACATCTCAGGAATGTGCCACGTCTTAAAGTATGGAGCTGAAATGGCAGACTGAGCAAATTAAATATTATATCTGCTAACTTTGATTAATGAGCTGACAATGCACTGGGCTTTATTAATCAGACAATTCAAAAGTTAAATTGAGAGTAGCTGGACAATAAATAAGACACTTACTGTGAGCTTACTAGTCCAGAGCATGTTGTTAATGGAGAGGCACACGAAGTTGCCACAGCCTGTGTAATAGGTAGGACTTTACCTTTCCCTCATTAAGAAACATCTCTCAGGCCATTGTACTCCAGCATGGAGAGGGGACAAGCCAAACCTTCAATGTCATATCATATCATAAAATTAGAACAAGCTCCATCCATGAAACTTCAGACAAAATTTTATCACCCAGCTGCAAACTTAATAATTTAGCTGTGTGTCAAAGTGTTCAAACAATTAAATGTTCCTGGATACCAGTGATGTTCAAGAATGTGGAAAAAATATTTTAAAAGTATTGAAAATGTTCAAACTGTTAAAATGGAGAAAGCGTTTCAAAATACCTATGAATACTTTTACAATTTAAATGACTAAATAAATTCAAATACATTAAGTAGATTTAAATAGGGTAAGTGAAGAAAAGTAATTCAAGATAAGGAATGGTTCAAGATCTAGGGATACAAGTGTTAAATATTGGGCAAAAAGGTACAAGGTGAATGTGGGGTAAATCTTTCCTAGTTATAGTCTTAGTCATTGAGTTCAAAGCGCAGAAACAGGCTCTTTAGCCCAACCAGTCTATGCTGCTCTAATCATCTGGCTAATCCCATCTACCTGGACCCAGACCATAGCTGTCTAAACCCCTTCCATCTATGTACTGCACCTATCCAGAGCCTCTGTGCAGAGGAATAAACAGTTGAGGTTTCAAGCTGAGGCCCTTCTCAGCCCAATACATTCACTGTTTATTCCTTTCCATAGAAGCTTCCTGATCTGCTGAGTTCTTCCTGCATTTTGTGTGTATTTTCTTCTTGGATTTCCTGCATCTGCAGAATCTCTTGTGTTCCTGTACCTATCAGCTTGTTCCACACTCACACCACCTTCTGAGTGAAGAACTTGCCCCTCAGGATTCTCTTAAATATTTCACTTTTTAACCCTAAACCGGGGTTCCCAACCATCTTTTATGCCACAGACCCATGCCATTAAGCAAGGGGTCCGTGGACCCCAGGTTGGGAATCCCTTCCCTAGACCTATGAGATCTACTACAGAGAGTAGTTAGAACCTGGAACTCTCTTCAAGGATGGTGGAAATAGAATCAGTCAATGTCTTCAGAATAGAAGTGAATGGGGACTAGAAGGAGAATGTTTTGCAGGACTATAGAGACAGAGAGGGTGAATGGAACTAACAGCATTGTTCCACAAAGAGCTGGAATAGATTCAATAGGCTGACTGTCATTTTTTTTTCTGAACTACAATATTTCTATGATTCTAAAACAACATAAATCACCATATTATCATTGTCCCTTTTGCACAACTTCATCCCATTGAAATGGATGGACTTCCTGGTCTAATCTCAACAACCAGATTTCTCCACATAAAAGTTCAGAGTTTCCTGAGGTTCATCTTCCTCTGCTGCAGTCCAGCGTCAGCACCTTTGGGATATCACCAGAGAAAAGCAACGAGCAATTTCCCCTACATTTTCCGCTTTGAAACAATGGCACTCGCTCACATTCCCCAGTCAAATATTGGACATTAATGCACCAACAGCAAATCGTTTTTACATTTATCTCACAACATCAAGAAAAATGTGAATAACATCATCTGATGCATCATGTTGTTTATCTGCACTATATTGTTTGAAATGCAATTTTTAAAAAATTTAATACCGTAATTAACAGAACACATTCTGATGGGACTATTCATGTTGTATTTACTAACTAAAATGTGTTTTGTCTTTCTGTACTTTCATTTAAAAGAATGTTCTTCAAGGGATGGGATTAAGACCTGTTAGTTATTTACCTAGCAACCCACAATAAGTATCTTATTTATAGTCCCCCACTCCCAATTTAACTTCCTAAGTATCTGATTAATACAGCCCAGCACACTGTCAGCTCATTAATCAAAGATATAAAATTTAATTTGCTTATAATTGCTCAGTCTGCCATTTCAACACCGTATTCTAAGACATGGCACATTCCTGAGATGTAATATTAACTCACTATCACAGTTGCTGAGGTAAGGAGGGTGGCAGTGGAGTGGGGGAAATAGTAAGAGGGTGAAGGGAAAATAAAAATAAAGTTATGTAAGGTAGTTACTGTAATTTACACAACTAATGCTTGATCAACCTTTCAATTTTGTCTCTTCTCCAGATGACTCAGAGGTCAAGTTAACTTATTTTACGGGGGAAGTCTAAGGGTTAAACTTCGCACGACACCTGGCGTGGATCCATTATGTCTTATAAATTTCCAGTGCTATGATTTCCAGATAAATTTTGTTTTGCAACCTGATGAAAGCAGTATTTAAAAGCTTCAATACAGCTCAGATTACTTTTCCACTCTGCTTACTGTATAATCTTTACATGTTAATGCAAAGAAACTGCAATAATCACACTGTCCATAATAATATTACACAATGAGCAATACATGGGTAATTTAGTTGAGACCTGTATTATTTGGATTTAATGCCTGTTAGCCATAAGAATAGGATTGCGAGGCCTACTCAAGAACTTCTGCACAAGATTTGGCTGTGCTGGCAGACATTAATGAGGGCAAGCAATATTAAAGCACTAGTCTAAGGATTTTAAAATATTTATGATTGGCTTTACTGTCACATGTACATTGAAACACGGAAACACACAGTGAAATGTGTCATTTGTCCACAACTCACTAACTCTAACCTGTACATTTTTGGAATGTGGGAAGATTGTTTAGTGTGCCGCAAATCAAAGCCAGCCTGCTTGTTTCAGATGGTTCTTTAAGATGCCATGTTGATAAAATATCTAATATTTCAATAACACGAGAGATTCTACAGATGTTTGAAATCCAGAGTAACACCTTCACAATTCTGGATGAACTCCACAGGTCAGGCAACATCTATGGAGTGGAATAAATAGCCATAGTTTCAGGCCGAGACCCATCTTCTGGGCTAATATTTCAATTATTGATGACATTATGGTGCATGGGAATAAATGCTATGTAGAAAACATGAAAACAGTCCCATAGTATGCTAGGTAAATACTTCCAGGAAATAATCTTTCCTTCCCCTTCCCCTTTCTTCTATACCCCACTCTGGCCTCTTCCTGCTTCTCACCTCCATATCACCTCCCCCTGGGTTTGCACCTCCTTCTCTTTTCCCCATGGTCCACTCTCCTCTTCTGTCAGATTCTTTCCTCTCCAGTCCTTAGTGTTTCCCACCCACCTGGCTTCACTTAACACCTTCTAGCTGTCCTCTTTCCCCTCTACCCAACTTTTTATTCAGGAATTTTCCCCCCTTCCTTTCCAGTCCTGGAGAAGGCTTGGCCAGAAATGCCAATTGTTTATTCATTTCCTTCGATGCTACTTGAACTGCTGCGTTCCTCCAGCATCTTGTGTGTTTTGTTTTTAGGAAATAGTTACTTTTGTTATGGAGGGGAATAATCTGTCAGTCTGTGTGCAGCAATGTCAGATAATGAGGCAAATACCCACCCAATCCAGTGTTAGTGATTATTAGTCATTGGGACACCTTTCAGTAGTTGTGGAATAGGGGGCAGAGGCTAGTTAACTCACACAAGGACCAGTCTTCAAATAAAACCTCTTTAGATGTAACCTAGTCACAATCATCAAACAGACACCATTGTTAAGAACATAGGCCTCTGGTTCACCACAAGAAACTGCATAAAATTTTGGCTTTGGAAACTGACAAGACAAATTCTTCTATTAATGATTGAATGATACTCCATCAGACTAATGAGGTTAACTTAGATGGGCATCTTGGGGAGCATGGAAATGTTGGTTCGAAGGGCTTATTTACATGGTGTGTTACTGTTCTGCCTTTCAGTTAATTGGTTTAATTTTACTATATGATTAAGCATGTTCAGTTTTAATTCTGAAATGAGCAGTTTCAGATCTGTATTAGGTCATTTCCTGTGCAGTCAGGAAGTAGTGAGTAAGAAAACACTTTGGCTGGCAAAAAGCCAGAGGTTTATGTTAGGACTAACAGATGTTTCTAACTAAAGCCATCCTACTGTTTCTTACTATCTCTTCTTTCAGTTAGTCCTGACGAAGGGTGTCAGCCCGAAACGTCGACTCCAGCATTTTGTGTGTGCTGTTATTTCATCAACAGTTGATGTTATATTGTTTAGAAGTTAATCTAAAGGTATCAATAAGCTTTTGCTGAAATGGAATATTATTTTTCACTTTATTAGACACTAACCTAGATGATAATGGTTTGCACATACTATTTACTTGTAACACTTATTTGTCAGAATCTTATAATATTTACCGGCAGGAAACTTAACTGAGTTCTTACCTATCTGTGAGTATTTACCTGTGTGAATGGAACAACATGGTAATTGCACTGTATTTTGTTGTTTTTCATTTTCACTCATTATTTACTCTGGTATTTTGTGGAATCTTCAATTTAAAAAAAACAAAGAGCTAAGAGGCTATACCCTGACTCTTATATAATTTTTCAATGGTGTTTGGCTGACTCTTTAGTTGATGTTACAACACCTTAACAAGGGCAGTACAGTTACTCTATGACTCTAAACAATATAAACACTGAAACTTCGAGGCCATTGAAACCAGTCATTGAATGTATGGCATTCTGGTTCTGTGCCATTGTAACTATGCAGGAAAAGACAAAAGATAAATATTTATGGTAAGTGGCCCTCATTGATATTCAATGTTCAAAGTATATTTATTATGGTATTTGTTTGTTATTATTAATATTTTTAATTATCACAGGGCAAAGCTTGCCTTGAAGCCTCTTGACAAGATTAGGGAAAGAATTAACTGTCCATCTTCTGTGTTAATAAATTGTTAAAGACATATCTCTGATGCTTAATAGCACTGCAACAGTGACTATCCAGCAAGCAATCCCTCAACACCGTAATAAAAGTTGTATATTTTGGGTGTCTGGTGTTTTTTGCTCAGAACCCCTCAGGCCTGCCTGCAATACTTGAATATTCAAAGGTAAGGAACTGCTAGGGTAAAAAAAAAATAACCCTGATGGAAATGGTATACAGACCACCAAACACTAGTAGGGATGTGGCCTACAGATTACAACAGGAGATAGAAAATGCATGCCAAAAAGACAATGTTATGATAGTTGTTGGGGGGGGTGGGGGGGGGGTGAGCTTCAACATGCAAGTAGATTGTGAAAATCAGATTGGTGGTGAATTACAGGAGGGGGAATTTCTAGAGTGCTTACAAGATGGCTTTATAGAGCAGCTCGAGTTTGAGTCCACCAGAGGATCAGCTATTCTAGATTGAGTGTTGTGCAATGAACCAGAATTAGAGAGCTTAAAGAAAAAGAACCCTGAGGGGTAAGTGATCATAATTTGATTGAATTCACCCTGAAACCTGAGAAGACAAAGCTACAGTCAGATGTATCAGTATTAGAGCAAAGAGAAAGGGGTAAAGGGAATTACAGAGGCATGAGAAAGGAGCTGGCCAGAATTGATTGGAAAAGAACACTGGCAAGGATGATGGCAAAGCAGTAATGGCTGGATTTTCTGGAAGCAATTCGGAAGGCACAAGATATATGCATCCCAAAGAGGAAGAAGTATTCTAAAGGCAAAATGACACAACCATGACTAACAAAAGAAGTCAAAGCCAAACACAAAAGCCAAAGATGGAGCATATAATAAAGCAGAAAATAGTGGAAAGTTAGAGGATTGGGAAGCTTTTAAAATCCAACAGGAGGCAGCTAAAAAAGTCATTAAGAAGATAAAGATGGATGCCAGAAATATAGTAATGGGGGAGAACAAAATGGTGAAAAAAATGAATAACTAATTAGCATCTGTCTTCACCATGGAAGACACTAGCAGTATGGTGGAAGTTCCAGGTTTCAAGGGTTCTCAAGTGTGTGAAGTTACCATAACTGGAGAGCAAGTTCTTGAGAAACTGAAAAGCCTGAAGAGAGGTAAGTCACCTGGACCAGGTGTACACCCCAGAGTTCTGAAAGAGGTGGCTGGAAACATTGAGAAGGAATGTGATCTCTCAAGAATCACTAGATTCTGGAAAGGTTTTGGAATATTGGAAAATTGCAGATATCACTCCACTCTTCAAGAAGGGAGAGATGCAAAAAAAATGGGGAACTATATGCCAGTTAGGCTGATCTCAGTGGTTGGGAAGATGTTGGAGTCAATTATTAAGAATGAGGTCTCAGGGTACTTGGAGGCACATGATGAAATAGTCCACAGTCAGCATGGTTTCCTCAAAGGGAAAATCTTGTCTGACAAATCTGTTGGAATTATTTGATGAAATAACAAGTAGGATAGACAATGGAAAATTGGTTGATGCTGTGTACTTAGATTTTCAGATGGTCTTTGACAATGTGCCACACATGAGGCTGCTTAACAAGCTACAAGTCCATGGTATCACAGCAAAGATTCTAGTATGGATATAGCAGTGGCTGATTAGTGGGTGGCAATGAGTGAGAATAAAGAGATCCTTTTCTGGCTGGCTGCCAGTGACCGGTGGTGTTCCACAGGGGTCTGTGCCATGACCAATTTTTTTTAAATTATATATTAATGATTTGGATGATGGATTTGATGGCTTTCTTGCAAAGTTTGCAGATGATATGAAGATAGCTGGAGGGGCAGGCAGTTCTGAGGAAGTCAAAGGACTACAGAAGGACAGACAGATTAGGAGAATGGGCAAAGAAATGGCAGATGGAATTCAATGTTGCGAATTCTATGGTCATGCACTTTGGTAGAAGAAACGAAAGGGTTGACTATTTTCTAAATGTTGAGAAAATACAAAAAAACTGAGGTGCGAAGGGATTTGGGAGTCCTTGTGCAGGATTCCCTAAAGGTTAATTTGCAGGTTAAATGGTGAGGAAGGGAAATGCAATGTTAGCATTCATTTCAAGAGGTCTAGAATATAAAAGCAAAGATGTAATGTTG
Organism: Hemitrygon akajei; assembly: GCF_048418815.1. Classification (NCBI taxonomy): domain Eukaryota; kingdom Metazoa; phylum Chordata; class Chondrichthyes; order Myliobatiformes; family Dasyatidae; genus Hemitrygon; species Hemitrygon akajei. The sequence goes on from NC_133133.1 coordinate 168,230,777, forward strand.
AAACTTTATAAAGCACTGGTGAGGCCTCATGGAGTATTGTGAGCAGTTTGGGGCCCCTTATCTGAGAGAAGGTGTGCTGAAACTGAAGAGGAGGTTCACAAAAATGATTCCAGGATTGAATAGTTAGTCAGATGAAAAGTGTTTGATGGCTCTAGGCCTGTATTCACTAGAATTCAGAAGAATAAGAGGTGATCTCATTGAAACCTATTGAATGGTAAAAGGCCTTGATAGAATGGATGTGGAGAGGATGTTTCCTATGACATGACAGTCCAAGACCAAAGGACATAGCCTCAGAATAGAGGGCATCCATTTAAAATGAAGATGAGGAGGAATTTCTTTAGCCAGAGAGTGGTGAATTTATGGAATTCCTTGCCACAGGCAGTGTTTGAGGCCAAATCTTTATGTATATTTAAGGCGAGGTTTATAGATTCTTGATTCTTCAGAGCACGAAGGGATACAGCTAGAAGGCAAGAGATTGGGACTCAGAGGAAAATTAGATCAGCCATGGTGAAATGGCAGAGCAGACTCACTGGGCCAAATGCCCTAATTCTGCACTTCCATCTTGTCATTTGACTTGTACTTCCATGGTAAATGTGCAATTCTACAAATTTACTTGACCACCCAAGACTTTGAAGTAATTGGGGGACTGCTTCATCAAGCACCTCCACTCCATTTGTCAAAAGCAGAACTTCCCAGCAGCCAAGCATTTTATCTGCAATTCCCAATCCCTTTCCAACATGTCAGTCCCTCAGCCTGGAGGAGCAATATCCTATATTACGTCTAGGTAGCCTCCAACCTGATAAATAATTTCTATCATGAGTTAGATATAGGAATTGATCATGAAAAATAATGCATACAATTTTAAAGAAAGATAACATTTCATAAAATTACATTCTCTACCTCCATCCAACAAAATTTCTCTGATGATTTAACTTGGTCTCTCTATGTAACTGCAACATGAGACGTACATGTTAGAAATAAGTTTTTTCTGACATCTTTCCATCCAAGAATCTCATGTCCATGTGTCTTCCTCATCACTACATTCATTGTTGCATGTCTGGGGGCATCTGCCTTGTCAAATTCTTAATCACATTTCTTTCCCACTGACATGACAGGCTGTGGTTTTATGGTTACACACCAGTGGGTGTTGTAAAGCAGATTCGTCAATGTTTTATCTGTGCTGGGCCTTGGAGCTTTGAATCACACCTGTGCATTCCAAGTATTTGTAGTTTTCATTATTTTACGGAATAAAGAGTCTGTAAAATCGGGACCCATTGATTAGGAAGCGTTTACCTGTCTCTTTTCAAAATTATTCAAAATAAAGTGGAGAATGAATTTTCAAATTCTCTTTATTTCATCTGAACAATGAATTTGTTTAACTGAAGAGGTGTGCTGCTCATTGATGAGGTACTACCAGCAAAACAAAAACAACCTGTTTATACAGAACCAGCTGTAGGCTTGTGAGTGACAGCAGTGAAGGCATGAACAGCCCTTCCTGGATTTTGTGGATGATTAGAGGGAAAAGCAGATTGTTTATAGTAAATGAATCTTCCATCGATCATTGTCTCAATTGTTGATATTAAAATGAAGAAAAAAAGTTTGAGGAGCTTGGACATGGTTTAATAAAACAGGGTATCACGTTTATACACATGTTTGAATATGTGAAAATTATTCCTGGTGCATTTCTAAAAATGGTCGGGAATGCAGAAAATGTTTACCTTCAAAACACCAGTATACGAAGGGCTGAAGATAATGGAACCTGTTGGGAGAGAAGAGTGGATCATGGAATAAAGGTGTGGATGGGAACTAGTGAGAGGAGTTCTGTCCCTTCAGGCCCTTGTCACTTTTCCTATCACCTCCCAGTCTCCAACATCATTCCCATTCTCACTCCTCCCTCAGCAATCACCCACTCACCTGGATCCACTTATCACCTCTCAACTCTTCTTCTGTCAATATTACCTTGATATTAATGTTCCCTCTAAGATGTGTGTGTGTATGCACATGCACACATCTTTTGCTACTAGTGTACAAAGGAATTTAAACAGTGCACAAAAGGTTGTCACCCTCTATCTCATTGGCATGTTAAGTATATTCATAATCGTACACAATCACGTTTTCTTTTCCAGTTTCTGATGCAGACGGTGTTGACAACATGAAACTTTGCAATAATTTGTCTGCAGTTTTTAGAACTGGCTTATTAATACTGCTTTTAATGCAGAAATTATTCAGTGCGCTCATATTGTTGTCACTGGGAAAAGAAATTGCACAGCATAAGATTTTTGAGCACACTGGTCATTGTAAATTAGAGGGAACATTGCTTGTTGTCTGGTTTCATGCCAAGGAGTCCCTTCCTCCCACTGATGACCCCTTTGCCTTTTCCCAAGAATAAGAGGAGTCCAACATGCCTCTTCATCTTGACTACTCCTTCTGGCCTTTCAGCCTCTCTTAACTTATTCATTTCCAGTTGCCAACAAATCATCCACCTTTACTTCTCCGCTACCTTCACCAACTCCAATCATAAGACTAAAGAGCTTAAGACATAGAGGTAGAATTAGGCCATTTAGCCCATCATTTAATCATGGCTGATTAATTTTCCATTTTAACCCTATTCAGGGCTCCATGGACTCCAGTTTGGGAATGGCTGCTGTAATCCTTGATGTCTTTACTAATCAAGAATCTATTAAAAAACAATTTTAAGTTTACCCATGGCAATCAATTCCAAAGGTTCACAACCTTCTGGGATGTCCTTTTGTTTTGAGGCTGTGACCTCTGGTCCTACATCCTTCCACTACTGGAAACATCCTCTCCATTCACTCCTCATCAATCCCAATTTCATCATCACCTCCTGATCCATCCATATCCTCATGCTCACCCCCTTCCCCTTACCACCACCCTCCCCACAATAACCCCGTTTCCTAGTTTCTTGTCCTTTTCCCATCAAGTTCCATCTGCTCCTCACCCTCCCATTTTACCCACTCATTCCCCTCCCCTCACTATTCCCCTTCTACCAGCATTCTTCCTTATCTGGTTCCATTCATCACCTTCTTCCCCATTCAGATGTCACAATCTGCAGCCCTTTGTTGCCTCCATCTGTCACCTCCCAGCCTCTGTCACTACCTCCATACCTCCCTCCAACACTTGACTCTATCTGCCCAGCTCTCATGCTCACCTGGATCCACTTATCACCTGTCAGCCCCTGCCTCAACCCTCCCCCTCACCTCATGTACTATCTCTCCTCCACACTCTTGGTCCTGATGCAGAATCTTGACTCAAATGTCAACTATTCCTTTCCATCAACAGATAGGGTAGACCCACTGAGTTCCTCTAGCAATATACGTTTGCAAGCACAATTAGTGGATGGTGATGACCTGCCGTTCAAAGAGGACAAATGAAAATTTATAGTCTACTTCACCTGACCCCACTTTCTACAATGATTTAAGCTCTATGTTTCAATGGTAGCAAATTGCAAATTCAGCTATTATTTAATTCTCCAACTCTAAGGCTTGTTGAATTTCATGATTGTCTTCATCAAACTTTATTTCCAGAACCTCCCAGTAATTAGCATCCCTTTTTCATAATGGTTCCTTGAAACATGATGCAATGAACCAAGGATCTGTAAATATCCTACTGCACCTAACAAACAGTCCAATGCTCATAAACCTTGTGTCTCTAGACCTGTACTCTCAGCTCCCATGAACAGCATCTCAGTACGTTTTTTTTCTCTTTTCATAATACTTACTTAATTTAGTTCTGTTATTAGTTATTGCAATGTACTACTGCTGCATAACAACAAATTTCACAACCAGTACGCCAGTGATATTAAACCTGATTCTGAATCTGATCCAGATTCCCAAAGGCATCCCCACTACCAACAAATGTTGCTAAACTATGTTCCACCTGAAACATTACCTCTGTTTCTCTTCCCACAGAAACCACTTGAATATTAGCAATTAGTAACTTCCAACTCATCTTTTTATATGGGCCTGCCTTAATTGACACTTCACCAATCTAGAATTTCATGATCCTCTCAAACTTAATGCCCCTGCCTCATCCTTTAAACCAGGGGCTCCCAACTTTTTTAATGTCATGGGTCCTTACCATTAACTGAGGACCCCGGGTTGGGAACCCTTGCTTTAAACAGTCCCTAATATTACTTTGATCAAACTTTTGGTCATCTGTCCTTATGTGATTTACTGTCAAGCCTTGTTTAATAACATCTTGGGATATGTTATGATGTCATATAAATTCAAAAGAGTGCTGCTGTATCACTCTCACCTTTTCAAAAGGCATGCAATATTTGTGTCTGTGCTGTCATTTAATAGAGTACTAGTTTGAAATTTCTTGGAAAATGATGATTAGTTGCTCTGCATTATCATTGTAGTCTGAATTTCAATTGACTCCTTGAAAGACATAGTGCCAGAATCTCAGCCAACCTCAGTGGAAAAGCCTTCTTGCATTTGCTCTATCTAAGCTCCTTATAATTTTGTATACCTCTATCAAATCTCCATTCATTCTCCTACACCTTAGGGAATAAAGTCCTAACCTATTTAAACTTCCCCTATAACTCTCCTTGAAGTCCTTTCAACATCCTTGTAAATTTTCTCTGCAGTCTCCCAGTCTTAATGACATATTTTCTGTAGGTGGGTGACCAAAACTGCACATGGTACTTCAAGTCAGACCTCACCAATGTCTTATACAATTTCAATATACCATCCCAACCTCTGTATCCCAGACTTTGAATTATGAAGGTCAATATGTCAAAAGCTTTCTCTCCAACCCTATCAACCTGTGACACTACTTTCATGGAATAATGGATCTCTGTTCACAGATCCTGCTGTTCTACTGCGTGAACAGTACCCTAGTGTTCTGTTCCTCAGTGCCCTACTGCTCTCCATGCAAGTTCTAGCTGGGTGTGTCCTCCCAAAGTGCAACACCTCACATGAGTCTGCATTAAATTCCATCTTCCATTTCTCAGCTTATTTTATTTCCAGCTGGTCCAGATCCTGCTGCAAGTTTTGATAGCCTTCCTCACTATTCACAACACCCCTAATCTTGGTGCCGTTCGCAAATTTGCTGATTCAGTTTACTACGTTATCATCTAGGTCAATGATATAGATGACAATGATCTAGGTCAGGGATGGTCAACCTATGGCGCATTGAATGATGAGAAGAGATACATTGCACCCCAGTGATAATAATAAAAAAGTAAGCCTACTCATGCAAAAAGTATTAACCAAAAACCGATTTGTAGAAAAAAATCTGTAACAGGAATTCAAGTAGCTTAGAGCTAGAGATGGGTTTTACTGAGAATAAATTTAAATTTAGCAATTATTTTTAGCCATCTTATTATTTCGTGCACATCTTTTGGCGATATTATCTTCTTTCACATTAATCTGTTTTCAATTTTCAAAAAATGTTCAATGAGTCAAACTAGGAAAGAAAGACTTTTGTTCTGCAGTCGTTCAATAACTGTTCAATACATGTTTGATACTTGTTTGATCCTGAGGCACCAGGCGTCTGCACCAGCGGTGTGTCGCAGGTTTTTGCCAGTCAGTTTACAATTGACACTTGTGCGCTATGGAGTTGTGCTTTGTTCGTCCTTTGTGAACATCTGCAGTTTTGTACTTTTTCGAAAATTAAGCCTTGTTTTTACATTCAGTTACCCATCACAGTGCAAAAGAAAAGCAGAAAGTGATAGTAATCGTAAATTCAATGAACAGTGGGAAAATGAGTTCTTATTTATAGCGGGTCCGTCAGGAAAACTGTTGTGCATTGTTTGTGAAAAAGCTATCTCATATAATAGAAGACATGATCTTAATAGACACTATAAAACACAACATCAGACTGAAATAGAAGGAAAACTGAAGCTAGTGCTTGGGTCTGAGTTATGAAAAGAATATGTGATTAAGAAAAAGGAAGAAATCAAAAGAAGACAAAATATATTTGTTAAAAGTCTCATTAAGGTAAGTAATGTTTACCTCATTTTTATATTAAATCAATATATCATGTAAAAATTCTAAATATATCTATATTAACATATTTTTACAAGAATTGAATTGGGGTACAAGAGTTGTATGGTGCATCTGAACTGATGTGTGGAAAAAATTGACGCATGGAATGTAAAAGGTTGGCCACCCCTGATCTAGGTGATAACAGGAGACCCAGCACCAATCCCTGTGGCACTCCACTAATTCTGCAGTCAGAGAGGCAACCACTTACTACCATACTCTGACTTCTCCTGCAAAGCCAATATCAAATCCAATTTACTACTCCTCCTGAATGACAAGTGATTGAACCTTCTTGACCAACCTCCCATGTGGGAGCTTGTCAAAGGCCTTGCTAAAGTCCATGTAGACAACATCCTTTGTCTATCCAAATACTTACATATCTAGTCCCTTAGAACACCTGACAATAACTTACCCGCTACTGATGCTAGGCTCACCAGCCTATAAGTTCCTGACTTATTCTTAGATAATTTCTTAAATGACGGAACAACGTTAGCTGTCCTCCAATTCTCCAGCACTTGAACTGTTGGCAAGGATGTTTTAAATATCTCTGCTAGGGCACCTGCAATTCCTGCCACCCACAAAGTCTGTGAGAACATCTTGTCAGCACCTGGAGACTTGTCCACCCTAATTTGCATCAAGGCAGCAAACAGTTCTTCCTCTGAAATTTGGATATGGTCGCTGCAGAATGACCACACAAATAGCACAGAGGTAAATGGAAGGAGCTTCTGATTAATCCAATCTATGTGGATAAAATTCCTTCTAGATGCAAACAGCCTTATTCTGTTGAAACCATATCTCCATTTTGTGATCTTATAGTAATCTTTATTTGCTCTTTGTGTTCTTTTTTTCTGGTGCCTTTTTAGTTATTTCTAACATCAGCTTTACACCAAATCAGGTTTTCAGAATTCTCCTGATGGTTCAGTAAATGTATCCAGTGAGAAATAAATCATAAAAAAAACAATACCCTGCCAACCGTCACTGTCACAAAATGGTAAAGTAGGCCAGGGGAATGTGTATAGCAGAAAGGAGATGAAAGGAAGAGGAAAAAGCAAAGTAAAGAGAATGGGTGGAACTACTGTTTGCAATCCACTTATAGCGGGAACTTCATAGTTTCCAGCCATCAAAACTGTGTAGTATTGCACTGAGAATTATTTATTTGTTGCTGCCATTTATTTGGTTTCTGCCATTCTGAAAAGGACCAGCCATCCTGCAACCAGAATGTTGTTTGCATTTGGCCTCCATGTGTTGTAATTAGAGATATTCCAATCACTTCCCACATGCTCCTTCACTATTTTGAGTTGTCATGGGCCAAGGATTCCTATGAGTCAGTGAGGATGTTACCATTTTTTACATAAGTTTTGTTTCCATTCCTTTCTTTTCAGTGTTTTCTCTGACAACCTGCAAATTGCTTGCTGTGCTCGGAATATTGAGTTTGTTTCAGGAATCTGATGTCAGTTGTGTGGATAATGTGACCCATTCACCACAGCTGACTGAGCATGATTGAGAGTTGATATGGGAGAGGATGCTACATTGGCCTATCCTGCTCATGGACTTTGCAGAATTATGTAAACACCTCTCCAACACTTTTAGGTGTCTACTATATATTGGCCATATCTCCAACTTCTAGAGCAGGCGGGGTTTGCTCCTGCTTTACATTTCATATACCATCAAGGAGAAGCTATAGGAGCCTGAAGACACACACTCAATGTTTCAGGAATAGCTCTGCCATCAGATTTCTGAATGGACAATGAACCCATAAACATTTTCTCAGTACTTTCCTCTCTATTTTAGCACTATTTATTTAATTTTTATATATACTTCGTATTGTAATTTATAGTTTTTACCTCTGTATTGCAATGCTGCTGCTGCAAAGCGACACACTTCATGACATATGCTGGTGATATTAAACTGATTCAGATTATAGTTTCGACTTTCCTGAGAGTTGCTAAAACTGTACTTAACCAGTCAAATAAGGAGTATTCCATCACAGCTGTGACATGGGCTTATGGTCAGACTTTGGTGACTTAGGAGATGAGTTACTCCATCTGTCCTTTGATTTAAACTATTGCAGCAGGAATATTGCTGGGGATAAGATGAAGTACTGAGACATACTGTACCTTGTCTCAGTGATACAGTCTTGTTGGACCCTTAAGTACATTGGGGTTTGGTCTGTGGTGAATCGTGATATGTATTCATGAAACAGACAGAAGATGGTGACATATTTTTGGAGACAATAAAGTTTAAGAAAAATCCTCTATGATCCCTCTCTAACTTTGAAGTTTAAGAACTTTGTGTGTCAAAGAAAGCTATATGAAGTGACAGTACTATTCCTCATATGTTCCTTGGATTTGTCAGATTGTGAAAATCATGTCTATTGTGTTTCTTTATGGGCAGAAACTACATTGAGACTGTGGAAGGAAATTCACATCTACTGAGAAGATTCAGATTTTTTCTCTTTGAAGGTGGTCATAACAGTGACTTCTCTGTGATTCCCTGCATGTCTTCTCTTTACAATTTAAGGAGATGAGGATCATGAATTCACATTTAAGGTACTTCTCCACCCTGTTTACATCAATATTTACTGAGGAAAAGAATAAGGGGTGTATAAGAAAATCATTGTGGATCATTCTAATATTCTAGGTATGTTGAAATAAAGAAGGAGGTGGTAAATCCTAAACTCAAGAAATTCTGCATGCTGGAAATCCAAAGCACCATACACAAAATGCTGGTCAGGCAGCATCCATGGAAATGAACAGTCAACATTTCAAGCCAAGATCCTTCTTCAGGACTGTAAAGGGATAAAAAAGTGAGTAGAGGAGAAGAAGGATAGCTAGAAGATGATAGCTGAAGCCAGATGGGTGGAAAAGGTAAAGGGCTGGAAATGAAGGAATCTGATAGGAAAGCAGAGTGGACCATAGGAGAGAGGGAGGGAGGAAGAGGGAGGTGAGGTGACAGGCAGGTGAGAAGAGTAAAGAGATCAGAGTGGGAAATAGAAGGAAAGAGTGGGGGAGGGATTTTTTTACCGGAAGGAGAAATCGATGCTCATGTCATCAGGTTGGACTTAACCCAGACAAAATATAAGGGGGAAGAAGGAGGTGTGTTAAGTTTCTTAAAGAACATTAAGGTGCATTAGCCTCCAGAACCTGATGTGATATATCCCAAATTACTGAGACAGACAAGAAATGAGGTTGTTGAGGCCTTGATCAGTATCTTTGTATCCTCCTTGCATTTAAGTTGAGAGGGGCTAAGTTCAGAGGAGATATACAGGGCATTTTTTAACACAGAGTAGTGGGTGCCAGTAGAGATGGTGGAGACAAATACAATAGAGGGGCTCAAGAGTCTCTTAGATAGGCACAAGAATGTGCAGGAAATGGAAGGATGTGGACATTGTGTCAGCATAAGGAAATAGGTTAGTTGAGCATTTGATTATAAATTTAATTAGCTTAGCATAACATTGTGTGCTGAATGATCCATTTCTGTGTTCTATATTCTGTATACCACTCAAATCAAAATTATTCCCACCTCTGTGTATTCAATACTTTTGGCATTTCAAGACCATGCCCTTCCTAAACTTTATTACATATATAATCAAATGGATTGAAGCACTGCAACTCAGAGTTTTTAAACTGAAATGTACTTCAGTCAAGGTCAATTGAGAATGATATGGCTTGGCTATACCTAGATTCAGCTAAGATGGATGGTTCTGAGGAATTTGTGAGCTTGAAAAATGATGAGAATTTCAGTAGCAATTTCTGAAGCTGGAACTGACATTTAGCAGCTTCCTTCTTGGCATTTTGCCTGGTCTCACTTCTAGCACACTGCCACTGGGAGATGCTTATTTCACCCAATCCCCATCGAGAACTTCCAGAATGGCAGATGTGCCATTCTCTATGGGAGAATGTTTTCACCATTGCAGAGAAAGAATGAAGTAAAATCATACAGTCTAGAGAATGGACCCACCAGGATGGCCTTCCCCACAGTGGCCAGACAAGGACACTATTAAATTAACATTATTCAGAGAAGCACACACCATGAAAGATGCATTAAGACAAATCTATTATCATCTCTTGAAATCTTGCCGTTGATTATATATTCTCCAGATATGACTAGATAGTTACAAATGGAATCTAGTACAGATACTCTATTTTGGCTGGACATAGTTCAGTAGTTCTTCAACAAGTTTCCAAGTGTAGACTGACATCCTGAGTTGAGATGATGTCATAGTTAAGGCTTATGCTTAATTGAATCACTAGCTCATTGGCAACTTAGTCGACTTCCATCTTCGTTTAAACTTCCATTAATGCCAAACTTCGTTGAACATGAATGGAAGTAAACATACTTATCCTGAGGACTAAGGCCTCATTGGTGTCTAAATGAACCTTTTGTGTCTCCTTGGTGTGATGCAAGGGTCGACATTAAAGTAAATGGTTCATTACTCATGTTCCATAGGAGCACCGTGTGACCGATAAGTCCCTTGTTTTTGGCTACATCTTTGGATTTGTAACAGGACCAGTCGGAAGTTCGGTAGTATCAGCCCTTGTGTGTAGGATCCTAGTAAGTAAATTAAGGATTCAAGTTCAATTCCAGGAATTTGTGCTCAGATACGTCAGCTAATAATTCAGTGCTCAACTGTGGGAGAAGTACACTGTCAGATATGCATAATTTCAGATGAGAGTTAAGACACAGCACCGTCCTTAATCTGGTAAATATAAATGGTCCAATCGATTTGCTAAAGAGGGAGTGAGAAGCTATCTTGTGGATCTTTAAATACAAATCTTTACTTCATACTCCTGTATTCCATTGCATTGTTTGGGTGAGTTGAGTGGAGGCGCCTGCTCCTTGCATTACTACCTTGATTGGCTGTAGGTATTAGCTTTCCACTGTGCCTGAAATTCCCCCATCTCAATACGTATTTGGATGGGCTTTGTGCTATAGTGGAAATTATCATTTCTCAGATTGCAAAGCACACACTTCTTAAAGAAGACTATCCTGGAGGTTCTGATGAAATTGCCATAAGGTTGTCATATTTTTGCTAATCCATATCTTTGCAATCCCTTTTAGAAACATAAGGGTCTTGTATTCATTTCTGAGCATGCACATCACAGCCATGATTCCACTCTGCTCAACAATGCATCTATATAATTAACACAAACATAAGGGATAAAACAAGGTTTATGCATTATGTTGCTGAAAGTTCCCTTAATTGTGCTTTTAATGAAAAGCATCCCTTAGAACCTGCAAAAGGAGCATTCCGTTGGGAAAATTGCAGTTGTGAGATGTCACCATAAATCTTTAGGAAGTTACAGACTAAACTAGAACCAGTTCCTATTGCCCCAGCCTCAATGTCTTCCATAGCGGAAGCAGGCAGCCTCACTGCGAACTCCATAGTGGTTTACTTTGGAGACTGTGTGGTGATTGAGACTGCAGATGCACCTTCCTCCCCATCTGGACCTCACTGGCATGCCACACCATTTTGACGCTAAATCAGATATGATTGACCCATATGAAATGAAGACTATGTAAATGAGCCAGTGCCAAAATGGCAGGGAAGATGGAAGCAAGGGACATGATGTTTTTAGTCTTTTAAAGTGGAAGAAAAAGTTTTGCAATTGTTTATGCTCATAATTGTTCTAAAAGAAGTGTATGGTTGCCCATAAGCTTCTAAGTTCTCTTTAGCAAGAGATCAAAGTTCAAAGTAAATGTTATTATCAAAGTACGTATATGTCAGCATATACAACCTAACCCTGAGATCCATTTTCTTGTGGGAATACTCAACATATCTATAGATGGTAACTATAATAGGATCAATGAAAGACTGCCCAACAATGGCATTCAATCACATTGCAGAAGGCAACAAGCCGTGTAAATGCAAATATAAATAAATAGCAATAAATAATGAGAACACAAGAGTACCTGAAAATGAGTCCATTGGCTGTGGGAACATTTCAATAATAGGGAAAATGAAGTAGATTGAAGTTATCCCCTTGTGCATGTTTTGTTTTATAGCTGTTATTTTTAGTGGGTGCTCAAAGCATGAGAAAAGAAGCTGGATGGTGTTACATCAACTGCTCTGCTCCTATTCCAGCATTTTCCTGTGGTTCTGGAACTTAAGGTTACAGCACCATGTCTCTCCCCTTGGCATTTAACTTATTCAGTAGGCTCCCTACTACTCATATTTAGCATTTTATCACCTTCTGTTGTTATGATACCAGCCCCCTCCTTTGTGAGAATTGCAAGAGCCCTAGAAAAGGGGGGTCAATGACCCAAAAGAGAGAGAGAGAGACAGGCTGAATGGACACAGGAAATGGAAAGACATTCCACTGGGACAAAAGCTGGTGACTGTGGCATTGTTCTCAGGAGACACCTGGGAACTGCAGACGTGCCAACTCGCAGGGACATTGTAAAGCCCTCGGGCAAAGTGGGCTGGTTGAGAGAGAGAGGTTGCATCACCTGCAACCTGATTGACACCTGAGATCCCGTGAGGCAGTATAAAGAAGGGTCTGAAAGAGGACGACCCTCAGACGCACCAAGGAGACACCAAGAAGCACGATAACGCTTCCCGTGGGAACGGGAAGCCATTTTGAAATAAGCCACGTGCGTTAAATTCCGAATGCGGGGTTTGTGGCTGGAACCAACGGAAGATCGCTTTTAACTAACAACGGGGAAGATCGCTCCCCTGATTACACGGATGTAAACGGCAAGTTTTTCCGTTTTATCTCTCTCTCTCTCCAACACGTGAAACCGAAAGCCTGCAGACTTCAGAGTGACTCTTTATATTTCCAATTGGACTCAGTATTATATACCCTAGACAACGAAAGAGCTTATTTCTGATTGATTATGGTTACACCGGTGTTTTAGATTGAGTTTTGACGATTTGAATGTTTTGTATTAACCATACGTTTGTGCCTTTATTAATAAAACTTTTGAAAATAGTAGCATCCGACTCAGCTGATCCATCTATCTTTGCTGGTAAGTTACCTGGTTACGGGGTTTTCGTAACAAGTGGGGGCTCGTCCGGGATTTGACACCAAAAGGGGGGAGGTCAGTGAATCGGGCTGTAAGTCCAAACTTAAATCTGGTTACGCAGGTAGTCAGACGAGAAACCAGCAAAGATGGATGTGCAGGAATTTATGGAAAACCCGACGGTAGAGGCGCTAGGGAAGGCTACAAAATCAGACTTAGTAAGTTTGGCGCAGGCCTTAGACCTCACAGCGGTGAAGCCAGCAATGAAAAAGCAGGAAGTGCTAAGGGTCATACAACTGCATTACGTTGGGAAGAAGGTGTTTACAGCTGAGGATTTGGAAAATATTCCCGAAAGGAGATTAGTGAGTGGGACAAATCAGGCAGAGTTGGAGAAAGCAAGGCTGGAACATGAGTTTAAAATAAAGCAGCTAGAAATAGACGCAGCTCAGAAGGCTGCAGAGAGAGAAGCCGAGGGAGCCGAGAGGGAAAGAGAGCAGGTGTTCAAACTAAAGCAGCTAGAAGCAGAAGAGAGAGAGAAACAGAGGAACTATGAATTGGAGCTGGACAGGCGGAAACAAGAGCGAAGAACTCAAGGGGGAGAGAAAGAGGGGTTTGATATTAGTCGGGCGTTGAGGTTGGTCCCCCCGTTCGAGGAGACGGATGTTGATAGTTATTTCTTGCTCTTTGAAAAGGTGGCAGAGAATCAGCAGTGGCCCAGAGAGCAATGGGTGGCGTTGTTACAAAGTGTGTTACGAGGAAAAGCACAGCGGGTATATGCCGCGCTGCCCACAGAAAGGGACGGGAATTATGATCAAGTAAAGGAGGCCATTCTCCGAGGTTACGAGTTAGTACCTGAGGCGTATAGACAAAGGTTCCGAAATTTAAAAAGAGGGTGGAATCAAATGTATACCGAGCTAGCCCATGAGAAGGGTGTGCTCTTGAATCGTTGGTGCACAGCTGAAAAGGTGGCCGAGGACTATGGGCGTCTCAGGGAGCTAGTTTTGATTGAGGAATTTAAAAGTTGCGTTCCGGAAGAGATCCGAATGTATTTAAATGAGAGGACGAATCAGTCCATCTCAGAGATGGCTAGGCTCGCAGATGAATATGCCCTAACCCACAAGACAAAGTTTTCCTCGCCAAAAAGTTACCCGAGAGACCGTCGGAACGGTAGGGACAGTCCGCCGGCTAAGGGAGAGACTCCACCGGGAGCTAGCACAAAAAGTGAGGATAACAGACAGGAAACCTGGAGATCTCCTGGTTTAAACTGTTTTAATTGTGGAAAGGTGGGACATATTGCATCAAAGTGCTTTGCTCTGAGAAAGGAGCCAGAGAGGGAGAGAGCAGCGATCCCTATCGGGCGTTCAGTGGTAATCAGGACGTTGACAAGAGGGCCCCAGGTAGATGGAGTACCGGAGGGGCGGGAGACATTTAGTTCCGAAGGAACCGTGTCTTTGAGGGAAGGGGACCCCCCATCCCTGTACGAATTTGGAGAGACACGGGGGCGGAACTATCGTTAATTAGCCGTAATGTGTTAAATTTCGGCCCTCGGACGGGGGAGGTTGCCCTGAGAGGAATCGGGAACCAGATCACGGTCGTGCCTTTGCATAGGGTCTTTCTCGATTGCGAGTTGGTGTCGGGACCTGTGGAGCTAGGAGTCCTGCCGGAGTTACCGGGGGAGGGCGTGGACCTCCTTTTGGGTAATGACCTCGCGGGTGGGAAGATGGGAACCGCCCTGATAGTTGAGGCCCCGCCCATGGAGTCCCCGAGCTATCGCGCATGCGCGGTCACTCGCAGCCTGTCGAGAGCGGCGACTGGGACCGCGCGCAGTTTGAAATTGGCCCAGACGTTTTTACCGACCCTACACCACGAGGGTTCAGAGGGTGGTAAAACGGAAGGTAGTAAAGTAAAATGGGGTAAGGGTAAGGAGATAGCCCTCCCCTTAGTGAAGAGAAAGGTCCTAGAGGTAGGAAATAAAGATGAGAAACGGATAAAGCTGTTAAAACGTCCAGAGTTGGACGTGGTTGATCTGTCTGGTTTGGCAGAATTGTTTCGAGAAGTTGAGAGTCCTAAAGATGTTCTCGATGGTCCCGAGAGTGAAATGAGGGCAGTCTTAGAGAGGAAGGGTACCCTTGCTGTGGAGAAGTCAGCTGAAATGGCCGAGGAGGTTGTTTCAGCTCGCAGGGTTGCGCCTTCCCCAACGGGGGGCTGCCTAGAGAGTAACTGGAAGGAGGGGGGGACGTTAGAATTTGAAAAAGGTACGGGTATTGAAAGCCTGGAAGGGGCCAATGTCCCGTTTGAGTGTGTCCAAGATGGGGGCGCACGTGGTGCTGAACCTGGTAACAGAGCTCAGGGGAAGTCTGAGGTGTTTGATTCAGGGGGACGGGGCGGCCGTCTTTGTGGATCAGATAGGGTTGGTTCAGTAGGAAAAGGGTTAACCTTGTGGGAAGTGTGAGTTCCACGGTGTTTGTATTCGAGAGTGGGGCCAAGGTTAATGCCGAATTTAAGGGGGGAATGAGGATTGTTATTGAAGGAAACGGAAAGTCTGTAGTTCCCAAGTCGAAGGAAGAAATTTTAAACCTGGCAGATCGCTCACAGAGTGAGTCGGGAAATAGCGGGGCCCCCCACTCTATTGTTACGCCAGGGTGGGGTGTGAAGAGGTTGCATTCGAAATGCTACCTGAAAGAGAAGTTGGAATTAAAAACAAATAGCCTGAAGGGTCTGGACATTTTGGGGCATGGTGTTGAAAAAATAGCCCCGATGAACGAGGCGGGCGGGAGTTCACCACGCCAAATTACTCAAAGTCCCAACGGGGGGACTCGCCAGAAAAGAGGTGACGGTTAATGGGGGATGCCATTTTTTTTAAACAGCAAAGCAGGTTTTACGGGTTTGCGCCAAAGCCTGTGAATAATAAAGACAGACCTTTGGAGACCTGCCGGCGAAGTAAACCGACCGAAACGATTAGTATTCGCATAAACTTTTGTAGATGCACCTAAGCTAAGATCACACCTCCGCAGTTTTGTGGCTGAAAACAATAAATAAATAGGTGGTTATTGAATTGAAGTCTGATACTACAAGACTTTAAGATATTAAGATGTTAAGATATTAACTAAAGGGGCACTGTACTTGTTAACTGTTTAGATGCTGACTTGAATGTATAACTGTATTACTCTGTAGTGAAAAGAAAAGCTTCTGTATTGTATTAGATTCAAAATTTCTGAAAGACTGTACCACTCTGGGTTTTAACCGCTGGTAAAAACCTTTTTAAGAGGGGAGGTGTTATGATACCAGCCCCCTCCTTTGTGAGAATTGCAAGAGCCCTAGAAAAGGGGGGTCAATGACCCAAAAGAGAGAGAGAGAGACAGGCTGAATGGACACAGGAAATGGAAAGACATTCCACTGGGACAAAAGCTGGTGACTGTGGCATTGTTCTCAGGAGACACCTGGGAACTGCAGACGTGCCAACTCGCAGGGACATTGTAAAGCCCTCGGGCAAAGTGGGCTGGTTGAGAGAGAGAGGTTGCATCACCTGCAACCTGATTGACACCTGAGATCCCGTGAGGCAGTATAAAGAAGGGTCTGAAAGAGGACGACCCTCAGACGCACCAAGGAGACACCAAGAAGCACGATAACGCTTCCCGTGGGAACGGGAAGCCATTTTGAAATAAGCCACGTGCGTTAAATTCCGAATGCGGGGTTTGTGGCTGGAACCAACGGAAGATCGCTTTTAACTAACAACGGGGAAGATCGCTCCCCTGATTACACGGATGTAAACGGCAAGTTTTTCCGTTTTATCTCTCTCTCTCTCCAACACGTGAAACCGAAAGCCTGCAGACTTCAGAGTGACTCTTTATATTTCCAATTGGACTCAGTATTATATACCCTAGACAACGAAAGAGCTTATTTCTGATTGATTATGGTTACACCGGTGTTTTAGATTGAGTTTTGACGATTTGAATGTTTTGTATTAACCATACGTTTGTGCCTTTATTAATAAAACTTTTGAAAATAGTAGCATCCGACTCAGCTGATCCTTCTATCTTTGCTGGTAAGTTACCTGGTTACGGGGTTTTCGTAACACTGTTATGTTGCTGTGAATGGCATGTCTAGGTCAGAATCAGAGTCAGGTTTATTATCACCAGCATGTGTCGTGAAATTTGTTCAATTAGCAGCAGCAGTTCAATGTAATACATGATAATATAGGAAGAAAAAATAAGTATGAAAAGTATATGTATATTGTATAGATTAAAAGTAGTGCAAAATCAGAAATAATATATATTTTAAAAAGTGAGGTAGTATTCATGGGTTCAAGGCCCATTTTGGAATCATATGGCAGAGGGGATAAATTTGCTCTTAAATCACTGAGTGTGTGCCTTCAGGCTTCTGTATCTCCTACCTGATGATAACAATGAGAAGAGGGCATGTCCTGGGTGATGGGGGTCCTTAATAATGGATGTCATCTTTCTGAGGCACTGCTCCTTGAAGGTGTCTTGGGTATTATGAAGGCTAGTACCCAAGATGGAGCTGACTAATTTTACAATGGTCTGTAGTTTCTTTCAATCATGTGCAGTAGCACCCCCTCCACCCCATATGAAACGGTGATGTGGCCTGTCAGAATTCTCTCCACAGTACTTCTATAGAAGTTTTCAAGTGTTTTAGTTGATAAACCGAATCTCTTCAAACACCTAATGACCTACACCTGTAAAATATTAGCATCGGTTTTGTGTGGGATGCATCTGAAATACAATTTTTCTTTGTACATAAATCTCTTGCTACATGAAGATTATATAGAGCATAGAGCATTACAGTATAGTACAGGCCCTTCAGCCCACAATGTTGTGCCAGTCTTTTAACCTACTCTAAGATCAATCTAATTCTTACCTCCTGCATAACACCCCTTTTCCCCATCATCCATGTGCCTACCTGGTAAATATGAATCACATAACCTGAAAAACATTCTGAGGTTTCAAGATTCTCCTCCCTTCTTTACAGACCCTCCATATTCTTCCTGCACACATCCCTAACGTACTCATATATCTTGGTGAATGCCAAGAACATTTCAGGGCTTGCTCTCTGAGTATAAACATACAAAAGCAACATCTGAAGACTATAGACTCACAACTCAGATCCTCAAACGTTGATTCTAGAATGCAAATGAAGAAAACTGAACAGTTTTCAGCTTATGTTTGCAACAGATCCAAACAACCTGATGGCTGTGTAGGCCAAATAATTTGGGTATATTTAAAGAGGCTTAAAAATAGGTTCTTGATTAGTAAGGTTGCAAAGGTTATGGGGAGAAGGCAGGAGAATGGGGCTGAGAGGGATAGTAAATCAGCCAAGATGGATTTGATGGACTGAATGGCCTAATTCTGCTCCCATATCTTATGATCTAAAACAATTAACTTTATGATTAGATTCTGAACATCCTGGTCAATCAAAATGATCCTGGGGTCTACTGGTAGAGAAACCAAACATCTCTGGATGGCTATAAATCACAACGGGAAACAAACTGATTCTACAGCTACTGTTGGTTGGGAGTTGTCACATTGTCTGAGCTTCCTTTCTGGAGGCTTTACACCCTTCAATATGGATCTTCCAGAACCCAAATGAATAGTATGTCTTCAACATTATTAGTGATGAGAATTTGCAAGGTGTTGTGGTGCAGGGAGGTGGCAGTGATGTAGTTTGAAGAGGGAGCTGGTGCAGAAGTAGTGAGTGACCCATCCAGAGACGAACTGGGAAACTGATCATCTTTCCGGGCTTGACTTAAAATCTGGTGTTCTGTAAAATTACTGCACCTCCAGAACATCAAAACAAAATTGTAGAAGTTGTAATTCCAAAATAAAAACAGAAAACGCGGGGGGGGGGGGGGGGACCCTCAGCAAACAGAACCACCTGGCAAAGAGGAACATTTCAGGTCAGAGACCCTTCTTCAAATTAGGATCTTTATAGGTGCTTCCTGAATTGCTGAAACATTTTCAGGACTTTCCATTTCTATCAGTGTATCTCCTACCTGTTACACTTTACCATCCATGTTGAGTGTCACATTTAGATTATTGGGTCACACATGAGAAAACGATCAGAATCAGGTTTAATCAAACCAGCAAGTGTCGTGATATTTGTTGTCTTTGCTGCAGTAGTACAATCCAAAACATAACAATAAAAATAAAAACTGTGAATTACAGTATGTATATAATAGTTAAATTAAATAAGCAGTGCCAAATGGATTTTTAAAAAAAATGCGTTGGTGTTTCCAAGGGTCAATGTCCGTTCAGAAATCGGATGGCAGAGGGGGAAAGAGATGTCCTGGATGCTGAAAAGGCTAGTGCCCATGATGGAGCTGACGAAGTTTACATCTCTCCGCAGCTTACTGAGATTCTGTGTAGATAGCCCTCCCGCCCTCTTCCCCCGCCCCATACCAGCCGGTGGTGCAGCCAGTTGAATGCTCTCCACTGTACATCTGTAGAAATTTGTTAATAAATGTGATCATCTACAGGTCTGTAGAACATGAATAATCCACGGTTGAGTCCTGACCTCAGCTTTCACTTAGCAACCAGACGTTGTGACTTTACAATGACACTTTAAGTAATTTAGTCCTCATCCGACAATTACTCAAAGATTTCTTCATTTAATCATGGGAATTTTGTTAGCGCTTTAAAATTACACGGAGCTGGAAAGCTCAGAGGAAAAGGTGGGGGTGGGAGGGGGTGTGGAAGGTGGTATCCCTATCGCACTGAGTGGGAACGAACTGCATAATTGCTGAAACCATTGACCTAGATCCAAGTCCAATGCTTATTTTGTGCAACCAGGGGTTTCAGTGGGACTTAACTTGCCGGCTTAATTTCTCACATCCCATTAGCTTTCACATTCTGAGTTCATATTTAGAAATAATTTATGTGGTTTCCTATCTCCACTGGCAAGACGAGTATTAGCTGTATTTAGGGCTTCTTAACAGAACCGCGGAATGTGTTGCGAAGGCCTATTAATAACAGCTGACGATGGGCGGTGTGAATTTCAACAGTATTCTGCAACTGATGCTCCGCTGAACGAGCGGGCCCCATAGAAATTGAGCCACCATCACGCACGTTCATAAAGTGTGGGATCAAATGCATTGAAAAAGGCGAATCCTTTATTGTAATACCAGTGCAGGCCGCCGCGAGTTGGCAACAACTCACCTGTAGCTAGAGGCCGCTTTGCCTCCATCTGTTGAGCAGGCAGTCTGCTGCTTGGGAACTACCAAAGTTTAACACTAACGGTCGCTACAGGGTTAACAAACATTGTTTTTTTTAAAAAATATTCTGATATGTGCTAAGCGAGACTCCCGACATATATCGTTGTTTTAATTCATATTTTAGTGGAATCCTCCATTGAAGGTTTCCGTGTAAATCGGCTGTGGTTTATACAGTCATTGCAAAGGGTAGTGAAACACTGGCATCTTACACAAACAATGCGTGTACCTCGATAGGCAGTTTAGGAAGCGGGTGTCTCTCATGAATAGACCGCGATCTCAAAGGTGAGCAGGAGTGACTGGTAGTGGAGGGAAGGGGGTTAACGAGGGGGGAAAAACGTGCGTAACGGTCTCAATCCAACAAGTTGTCGGGTGTTAGTTCAGCTTTGACAATAGCCCGGATACCATCAGGACTTAAACGTCTTTGTGCAGCCAATATTATTATTTTTTCAACAACAAAAATGCTTGGTCCGCTCTCTGCACCCATGCTCTCATTGTCAGCGACCTTCAGAGGCAATTTGTAAATAACAGGAAGAAGTGATGCTAAAACATAACACCGAGGCATTACGTGGGCTTCGGGAGCAGGGTGTTGTCTGCCGCTTTCTCCCTGCAAGGAAAACACGGTCACGTACTTTCAGAAAATAAGGCGATCACTTTCCTCGCTCTTTCACTCTCAGAGGTCGATCGCACTCCCAAGGAGGGAGGAAAGGGAACTGGTCAATACTGAGCAGCAGAGTGTCATTCCGTTTGCCTTCACCTGCTCGCCTCGCTGTCTGCATGCGGCGACCGGGAACGCCACGGAAGGGGGCTCAGCGTTCAGCTTTGCCATCGATTTGGCCCTGGTTTGCCGCGGGAAAACATTAACAGGCGAAAACAACAACAACAACAACAACAACAAAAAATCCCATTTTACCCCTCCCCATTCCAAAGAAGAAGAAAAAGAGAGAAAGAAATATTTCACTGCAGCGGGTCTCTTTTTCCGAGTCATGTCTGAGCCGGAGAGATGGGCAAGATCGAAGGGAACGAGAGAATAGTTCTCAACGTAGGGGGAACTCGGCACGAAACTTACAGGAACACGTTAAAAACCCTTCCCGGGACCCGGCTAGCGCTGCTCGCCGACTCCGATGGGCAAAGCAACCCCGAATATGACCCAAGAGTGAACCAGTATTTTTTTGACCGGCACCCGGGAGTCTTCGCTTATGTCCTCAACTACTACCGGACGGGCAAACTACACTGCCCAGCCGATGTGTGCGGGCCACTTTTCGAAGAGGAACTGGCCTTCTGGGGTATTGACGAGACCGACGTGGAGCCTTGTTGCTGGATGACTTACAGGCAACACCGGGACGCCGAGGAAGCGCTCGACATCTTCGAGGCGCCCGATCTCCTGACCGGGGAGGTTCAAGACGGCGAGGTCGAAGAGGAACTCAACAAGAGACTGGGCATCGAGGAGTGCAGTCCCGGGGGCGGCGGTAAGATCGGCCGCTGGAAGAGGTGGCAACCGAGGATATGGGCACTTTTTGAGGATCCATACTCTTCCAGAGCTGCGAGGGTAAGAAACAACAGGGCGAGGGGAAACAGCTGAATAGAGGGGACGGGTTTTGGGAGGGCAAGGCGCAATTTTCCTACCGATTATTGATTTAATTATTATTTTGTCTCAGTGCCTGAAGAGGTTGCCCAAAGCTAAACTAAGCAGTGTTTACGCTAACCTGGCCGGGTATTGCCGTTTTTCCTCAATGGGAAGTGTCACAGGTTGTTACGGCTAATCATGTCTCGAGTAACGTATGCAAACTCAACACCGGCACTGAGATGCTACACTTGTTCGTGTGATTGCGCCCCCCGCCTCACTCGCGCAGTTTGATGCCATTCAGTTTGTTCCGTATTCCCTTCTCCATTTGTGCACGGGATTCGCAGTCCCTGATTGGCCTTGAGAAGGTGGCGCTGAGCTAGTTCCTTGCTGTGTTGTGAAGGTACTCCCACCATGTTGTTAGGTAGGGAAGTCCAGGATTTAGATCCAGCCTCCATGAAGCGATTGCAATAGATTTCCAGAAGCCGATGGTGTGCGGGTTGATATCCTCAGGCACCTCAGTTAAATATTTGGGAGGTTGGGTTGAAGAGGACCCGCGGTGCTTCGGGCGGAGGGCACACACGGAAGCCAGAGGAGCGAACAATTAAGAACTGGGTGCTGAACGTAAGGGTTGCACAGACCTAGATGGTATTAAACTTTTTGAGTGCTGTTGGAGTTGTATACATTCAGACACGAGGAAATAATTCCACCACACTCCTGACGTGTGCCATGGTAGATCTATAAAGACTTTGTGGAGGCTGGACATGTTACAGTCTTGACCACAATAGCCACAGCAGGTTTTTTTTTGTTTCGTCCAGTTATGTTTGTACCACTAGTGACTTCTGAGATCTTGATTATGGACTGTGGGTGGCTTGGGGGGAGGGGGAATCTCTGTTGTTAGACTCCCTTCTAATTGCGGCAATCTAAGCCGGTTATATTTGGAGAAATTTAACGTATATAATTTGTATTGACTGTTATAATCAGCATGTGCTGATATAATACGCTATAATAAGCACCGCCACTTTATTTTTGAAAGCGATTATAACTACCTAGCAAAATTATTTGAGGTCTTCCTCAAAGAAGTTGGACGAATTCTTATTTCGCATTACATATTCGTATCTGGAAAGCCAATGAACAACGTTGGCTATAAATAATCTTGATTCACTTATTGATCCAATAGTCATATTAAATTTGGGCTGTTTTCAGGGGCGATTGCAATGACCGTAATTTCAATTTGCGATTCAATGGGTGGCAGATAACAACTACTTCTGCGCCCGTTCAGTGTTTATTAAGTAGATTATTCTATAAATTCCCTTTAAGCCTGTTAGTAAATTAACAACTTTGATATGGAGCTGTAGTTGTTGCAACCTGTTGCAATGGGACTTTCAGAAGAGGCACTGAACTCTCTTTAACAGTGCAGATTTAAATCACGGCGATCATGGTCATTGCAAAGGTAATCCTTTCACTCCGGACAGTAGATATGCCATTTAGTTACGAGGAAGCCACACAGAAGAAGAAAACTGTATACATATCCTAACATCTCAGAAGTTGAGTTTAGAAATTTCTGAACTAATAGCAAACACCATAACACCTCACGAAATGCAAAGGTACCGTTGTGGGTATTAATATTATCGACCTGATTATGCCAAACAAAGATGTAAGATGGGGATACAGTATTATCAAGAATCTCTTCCCTGGTTTCACGTTCATAGTCTGTTGATTGTATCTTGCTAGAAGTCTTTCCTGGTGAAGCTTAATTGTTGGCTCGGGGATGTCTCCTTTTAGTCACAACGGTAAATTAATATTAATTCACTGCTGATGAACGCCAATAACGGAGAAAATAGACACTGTTTTTGTTTTGCATTGTGAGGATGAAAGGCGGTTCCGAAGGACGTGATTGGAGTGTTCCTTTAAGGGGAATTTGTAAAAGGAAGTTAGCATACATAATATTTAACCAACCGAAGAAAGGACACTGGAAGCAGTGACATCCGTGCACGTATGAAATGTCGCAGAATTTACATGGGAGACAAGTCAGCCAGTGAGGAGCAATAGCTTCTGATTATGGGGGCTGGGGGAGGTTTACACTTTATTTGCGTGCATTTAATGTTCATGCTATTTCAGCCAGTTCGATCAGTAAACACGTGGTTATGCAATAACTGTAGCAACAGTTTCAGCGATCGGATAATACAGTCACTTCAGGAATATTTGATGCGTTTTGCCCCTCATTTACCTGTGCCTCCGGAGGAACCAGTTTGCGGCATTAAAAACTAATTTCGGTGGAAGGGCGTGCTGTGATTGACAGGGAAGGGGCCCCGTGCACGCGTGGTCACGCGCCGCTTCCCTCGCGCACGCGCCTCGCTTGGCTGCGCAGCTCCTGCTCCGGTTGCCATGGCGACCGCCATCTCCTTTGCTCTGAAATCTGGTCTCTTGGCTGGCTGGTGCTACCCAGTGAGTCAAAAAAATGAAAGGGAGGAAACGGGGGGGGTAAATAAATCCCATGCATTGCACAGTACCATTTTAGGAACTGTTTTTAAACCGTTTATTTCCACGCAAATCAAAGAGCTCCCTTCTTGCCATGAATGTTCTGGTTTATATCATGGTCCCGTGCTCACAATTTTATTTCAGAATGTAAACTCCTCTCCCATTTCATCATGTCTTCCCTCCTGGCAATAAGATGTGTACGGAGCATATGTCCCCCTTCCTATACACGCCCATGGCTAAACATCAATTGAAATTGCACCGTTTAAAACTTAAAATTGATGATTTAACACTTTTAGGGTAATCGTGATTTTTTTAAAAAAATTCTAATGTTTTGTTTGCAATGGTTGTGGGTATTTGCTGGTCGGCATATATTAATGTTAGCTAATACCAAAATGAATTGCTTCCCAGTCCATTACATAAATCAGTTAAGAGCCACAAAGATTTCCTGAAAGATGTTAGTGAAAATACTGAATTTTTTGACAATACTTTACAGTTGACAATCCAGTTGTTTCATAGTCACTTATACTTTTTTTACTAACACTGTGGATTTGATTATTTGGTTTAATTCCCCAGTTGCAGGGTGGAATTCAAGTTTATATCACAGCACAGAAACATCCATAGCCATCTGAATATTTGAAGTAAATCTGCTCAAAGCAAGATAAATGAGTTAACAGGGATTCAGTTCCAGCAATCAATTTGGACCACTGCCAAAATGCTTAATCTCATTTAAGCAAATGAAACTATGAAGTTGTAACTTAACATATTTTAATGGGATTCTTACAAGGGAAACAAAAATGAAAGCTAAGTGGAATAGTAATCAGTAAGCTGGTCACTGTATAAACACATGGGTTTAACTTTGTACAATCTTCAGTTAAAGTCACACATCTTCAGTCTATTCCTAATTGAAGTTGACATGCTCAGAGCTCATTTCATGGTTTAACCCAGAGCTCTTTCACATTCCCATGGGGAATGCCAGTCAGGGAAAATAGATCTTGATGTTAGCACGTGGTTATTGAAAAGAAATTGTCAACACTCATAAGGATGGTTTCCAAGCTTAAAGACTGAAGGTTCATTTCACTGACATACAGTTAATAAATAAATCATATGTTCTTTTTGTGGACATTAATTCATCCCGACTTTTCTCATTTACGTGCAATTGGACATTTGACAAAACCAATGGTTCCACTGGAGTTGTAAATTATTCTCAATTTTAACTAATCTTTAATATGCCAGTTTATAAAACAGCAACATAATATAAACTAATATAAAGAAATAAGAGATAGATTAAATCAATTTAGTGTGGTGGTGTTCAAGCTACCAGTGTTGAATCCCAGAATTCAGTAACTCAAGAGACCATCTGTGACAAAATTCAAAATGCTAATTACCTTTTCACATCTATTTGACGTAGTTCAGTTAAAGGTCATTTGCAAAATACACCGTTTACCAGTCCACAGTTAACACTTGTTATTCTGTTTGATGTTCTAATATTGTTTTCCAGAAGACTCTATATTATCTAGTGTTATCATTTTGGAAAGAACAGATGGTGCTGTGAGTAAAAACCATCACAGTAATGCTATTAAACTCACCCTAATCCATATTGCTCCCAGTTAAAATTAAAACATCTAATTTTTGACAAGTTATTTCTTTGTTTAACATGCGTATATGAGGAGATGCCAAGAAAGATGATCAGCTTTGTAACTGAGAACCAGGCAATGATTCATGACTCACCTGCAGTTTTATTATTGGTGTGGTAAGTTCTTGCATGAGAAAAAAAAGTGTTTCTTGATTCCTCATTATATATACCAGCACTATTTCATCTGTTGTGGGTGAATTGGGGCATAGAACAGTGCAGTACAGCAATAGGCCCTTTGTCCCACAGTATCTCTGCTGAATCAGATTCAGAATCAGGTTTAATATCACCGGCATTTGTTATGATGTTCGTTAACTTAGCAGCAGCAGTACAATGCAATCTATTATACATATATATATAATAGTGTTCATGAGTTCACGTCAATATGCCACCTTTTTGAGGCACCACATGAAGATATTTTCGATACTATGGAGACTTGAGGCTAGTGCCCATGATTGAGCTGACTAATTTTACAACTCTCTACAGTCTACTTTGATCCTGTGCCGTAGCACCCCCACCCCACCCCCATTCCAGATGGTGATGTAGCCAGTTAGAATGCTCTCTACCGAACATCGGTAGAAATTTGCGAGTGTGTTAATTGACGTACCTAATCTCCTCAAACTGCTAATGAAATATAGCCGCTATCTTGCCTTCTTTATAGATGCGTCGATATGTTGGGAGCAGGTTAGGCACTCAGAGGTTGACACCCAGGAACTTCAAATCGCTCACACTCCACTTCTGATCCCTCTGCGATGACTGATGTGTGTTCCCTCGTCTTACCCTTCCTGAAGTCCACAATCAGCTCTTTGGGCTTTCTGACGTAGAGTGCAAGGCTGGTGTTGTGACACCACTCAACCAGCTGTATATCTTCTCTTCTAATATTTGTATATTTGAATATCCGTGCACTTGTAATGCTACTGTGACACTGTAATTTCCTTTGGGATCAATAAAGTATCCATCTATCTGTCTATCTTTCTATCTTGCTCCTGTACACCCATATATCTTATCTGAGATACTCCCGACAATGGTCATCAGCATGCTAATCTAAACTAATCCCTTCTGTGTGTGCAAGATCCATATACCTCCATTCCTTGACTATTCACGTACCTAACCTCTTAAATGCCATTGTTGTTTCTGCTTCCAACGGTCTCCTGGCAGTGCATTCCAGGCACCTGTCAGTCTCTATGTAAAAAGTGAGATTTATCAGCTGGTTGAGTGGCGTTGCAGCGGCAAACTTGCACTCAATATCAATAAGACCAAAGAACTGATTGTGGACTTCAGAAAGGGTAAGACGAGGGAACACACATCTTTCATCATAGAGCTGCATCATGGGCATGAGCCTCCATGGTATCCAGGACATCTTCAAAGAGCAATGCCTCAAAAAGACAGCATACACCAGTAACAACCTCCATCATCCAGGTCATCTCTTGCTCTTATTGTTATCAGCAGGAAGGAGGTACAGATGCCTGTAGGCACACATGCAATGATTCAGGAGCAGCATCTTCCCCTCTGCCATCCGATTTCTGAATGGACATTGAACTCATGAACACTATCTCATTACTTTTTTTATTTCTGTTTTTGCATTACTTACTTAATTTAACTATACATGTATGTGTACATAATTATATATATATACACACACAGACACTTACTGTAAATCACATTTAAATTAATTGTCTTTATTTCTTTCATCCTTCACATACTTGAGGAGTAAAAATCTTTATGTTACATCTCAGTCTGAATGTGCAAATTATAGTAATTTGTAATAAATAGTATGTACAGTTAGATATACAACAGAACAGTCAATATAGCTTATAAATACAATTGTGTCAGAGTGAATTCAGCAGTTTGATGGCCTGGTGGAAGAAGCTGTCCCGGAGCCTGTTGGTCCTGGCTTTAATTCTGCGATATCATAGCAGCTGGAACAGTTTGTGGTTGGGGTGACTTGGGTCCCCAATGATCATTCGGGCCCTTTTTATGCACCAATCACTGTAAATGTCCTGAATAATGGGAAGTTCACATCTATAGATGCGCTGGGCTGTCCGCACCACTCTCTGCAGAATCCTGCGATTGAGGGAAGTACAGTTCCCAAACCAGGCAGTGATGCAGACAGTCAGGATGCTCTCAATTGTGCCCCTGTAGAAAGTCCTTAGGATTTGGCGACTCCTGCTGAACTTCTCCAACTGTCTGAGGTAAAAGAGGCGCTGTTGTGCTTTTATCACCACACAGCCGGTTTGTACAGATTAAGCGAGGTCCTCAGTGATGTGTATGCCAAGGAGCTTGAAACTGTTCATCCTCTCAACCCCAGATCCATTGATGTCAATAAGGGTGAGCCTGTCTCCGATCCACTTGTAGTCCACAATGAGCTTCTTTGTTTCTGTGACATTGAGGGAGAGGTTGTTTTCTTGACATTGTTTTCTTGTGATGACATCTTTTCTATTATTATGTATTGCTTTGTACTGCTGCCACAAAGACAAGAAATTTCATGACATATGCTGGTGATATTAAACCTGATTCTTATTCTGAAAATCTTGCTCTGTACAACCCCTTTAAACTTTCTCTTTTCCATCTTAAAGTGAACTGGCGAATGCTAGCTACAATTTGAGGCAAAATAGGCCAAAGCTTTGTAGAAAGTGCTGTAAATTCAACAGCAAATTGCTGCTATTCACCGTGGGGCCAACCAAGACCTCTCCCTTTAGATCCAGAATATTACTGGCTGGCAGTGATTTGTTTCACAGATGTAAACTGTATTGAAAGTGGAAATGAATGCACCCCAGAGGTTCAGTCCATTGATATTTAGGCTTGAATCCAATTTGCCTGGTTGAATGAAAGTTTCCTCCATCCATTAGCTGAAAGGATCCATTAAGAAATGGAGGGACAGAATATTTTATTGAAAATAGTCTTGATAGCTAGGTAGCATGTTTGGAAAACAGTTCAGAATGTGGAAAGGTTGGAGCCATTATGAACTGATTGTAGAGAAACAAATAAGGAAGAACATGATAGAACTGAGTCATAAAACAATTGGTGTAGGAGCAGGAGTAAGCCATTCATCCATTTCAGCCTCACAATCTGATTTATTAACACTAACCTATATGACATGACATTTGTTGTCTGCCATCCACTTAGATGGTTATATTGAATGCAAGAGCAGACTAAATTTATTGCCCTGTTTCTGTTTTCTCCCCATAATCTCTTGAACCTTTCAGTTATTGTTTCTATATATAACTGTTTTTTAATATATTTAAGAATTTGTCATCTGTACCTTCTGTGATTGAAAATTCTCCAGGTTCAGCACTCACTGGATGATGAATTTTTTTCATGTCCCCATCCAAAATGGCCAACCAGGTCCCCAGGTTAGTGCTGGCTAGAATTAACTCATATCCCAGCAAGGAACTGGACCCACTGCAATTTCCCTATAGCCACAATAAGTCCACAGTAGAGGTGATCTCATTGATTCTTCACATGGTCTGGGATCACCTGGATAATACAAGTAGCTATGTCAGGATGTTGTTTATTGATTGCAGTTCAGCGTTTAGCACAATCATTCCTACAGTTCTGATCACTGAGTGTGAGCTTGAAGGTACACACTTAACGATTCAGGAACATCTTCCTTCCCTCTGCCATCCGATTTCTAATAAACATTGAACCCATGAACATTACTGTACTAGACTTTTATTTTTGTATTACTTATTTAATTTAACTATTTTATATGTGTCTGTGTAAGGGTGTGTGTATATATATACACACACAAACTTACTGTAATTCTGTTTCTTTTTCACAAATTTCACAACATATGCTGGTGATATTAAACCTGATTCTGATTCTGAGGCTGTGACTCCTGGTTCTGGACTTCCCTGCAATATTCTCACTCTCTCTGTCTGTCCAGCCCTGTCAGAATCCAGTGAAGATAAACCTAAAAGTCCAAACCTCTCCATACATCGATGCTGCCATTCCAGGAACTAATATGATGAACATTCACTGCTCTCCATTACAAAAACATCCTTCCTTAGATAAGGAGACCTAGAATGAAAACAATACACAAGGGGAGATGGCAGAAGAGACTAAATAATATGTTTCTTTCCTTCCCATTGTACTCTGAATTTTAAACCTTAATTTATTTCTAAAGGCAAATACTCTAGGCAAGATGAACAATTGCTCACTGACGAACGGTTACTCATTAGTGAAGGTGCAATCTATGATACTGATACTAAGACACAATAGCACTGATTAGATACCTTTCAATGAGTTGCTTATAATGTAATTAATCTTTAATTTTTTTTAAATGGAAAAAAAGAGGTCTGGTTGGGTGTATGAAAGGGAATAAATTGCAGAATTACAAGGAAAATGAGGGGATTTGAGGTGGAGAGAAATAAAGAGAGAAAGAGTGAGAATAAGGCAATTGCATAAAGACTTGATGGGCTGAATGGCCTCCAATATCATAGTAAGAGGAAAGTTAGATGTACGTCTGGTGTGCAAAATATAAGCTGACTAATGGGCACAAAAAAAAACAAGCTGCTGAAGGGATTCGCTTGGACAGTCAGCCTCTGTAGACAGAAATAGATGGTTAACATTCTGAATCGAGATGCTTCATCTGGACTGGTCATTCGAGTTTATCCCTGTTAAGGAGGTTCCATGAAACAGAGTAGGATAAATTTATTTCCATTAAACCTAGTCAGTGCCTCAGTTGCAAGAGCTTGCTGATGACAAGAATGCTTAAAAAATATAACAATTGAACAGTTCCCATAAAGATTTATTAAAATAAAGGGATGCTGAGGGCCCATAAACATTTTGTTCAAGGGCATTTCACACAAGACCAATCAAAAAGAGAAGACATAAAAACCTAAAATATTATCTCCCTCTCTCTCTCTCTCCCTCTCCCTGTCCATCTCTCCATCTCCCTCTCCATCTATTTTTTGCTCTTTGAACACATTGCTTAAACCTTGCAATATTCCAAGTTGTTCTGTTCTTTCATAAGAATTTGACTTATTTGGGCAAAAATGGCTTTTTAATTTGCAACTTTGTTTATAATACTACATGATGCAGCTGTAATTTATTTCAATTCCAATTTATATTTGCTGATTATAAGATCAAAGATAAAGCTTTATTTCTGGGGAAAAAATGAAAATTGGAACAACAGAAAATGAATTGTTCTGTAATGGATTAGCTGTGGGTTTAAATTTGTAGGTAATGTATTGAGTGAAGATGGAATCCTCTTCATTTTTATGACTTTTAAATTTTATTTAATTCCATCTTCATCACTTTAAAGTCAAACCATGTTTCTTCCAATGAAGTCATTGCAACTTTAAATTATATTTTCTTTCTAATGTTCTTTCTAAGATTAAGATATAATTTAATGGTGGAATCACATTCTTCAATATGGCCATTTTCCACAAATTACTATAAGCTGTTTTCCTAAATTTGGTTTGATTAGTTACTGTTTTAGAACTTCACATCCCAGTTAGGGAACATCATGTGGGCCAGTGTTCAGAATAACATCAGTTACTGTGGACTTTTTCAGACTTATGGTTTTTATATTTTGTGTTTTTTCACCTATTTCTATCCATTTTGTTGTGCGACAAGAGGGGGTTTGGGGGGTCGATGTTCTTGTTGCGTTCTGATAGTTTATTTGTGCGGGGGAGGGGTTGTTTGGGAGTCAATGTTTTTGTTCTTTTTGTGGGGGGAGGGGTTTTTGGGGGTTGATGCTCTTGTTCCATTTTGTGCAGGGGAGGGAGTCTGGGGGCTGATGATAGGGATGCTGTTCTTTTTTGTGCGGGGGTGGGGTTGATGTTTCTCTTTGAACAACTTTCATGCTCTTTTTTACGTGGCTGTCTGGAGGAGACGAATTTCAGAGTTGTATATAGGTGTATACTTTGATAATAAATGATCCTTTGAACTAGATTAAAACTATCCATAGGAAATACATTTTACACACTGAGCTGAACTGTTGGTGTTTTCAGGTGATAATTTCCACATATACAAGGTGGACACCAAGTTTCAGGGGTAGCTGGCTGCAAATCCAGGAAAAGTAGTTGGATTGTTCCTCTCCGCTGGTGACTGTATTGATCCAGAAAAAAAGCAAATTTCATCAGTTTTGATCTGGGTCTTGACAAGTAGCCAGTAAATGAAGCTATTCAGACTCAAATTTGAAATGGGGACTTAATATGTGGGTAGAAACTTATTGTATTTATTCATATGATTAATGATTTGAGGCTTACATTAGATATAGGTTCCATGAAGCCAGTGCAATATGTTGGAAAAGAGCAGAGTCTGGGGTCAGTAGATAAAGATCAATAAAGGCAATTAGGCACATGTTGCTGGCTATACCAGTTAGTCATACTATTAAAGCCTGTCAATTAATGCCAGTAGGTTGATAGCAGATTATCACTGTTTTCTCTTATGCTTGTTCAGTAATTAAATTGAGATTCACTGTCAGGTACCACACTGAGGAACTGAGACAAAGAAAAGAACAACTTGATTAAAAGAAGGAAAAACAAAAAAATATATATACACAGCACTTTCTTAAACCACTTCACAGTCAATGGATTAATTTGGAACTGTTGTCATTGTTCTATGTGCAAGTGAACCTGACAATTTGTGTGAGGTTGAATACATGACTAATGTTTTGGTGAGAATGTGGGGTTGGATATTGACCAGGATACTATATCAACTGAGAATGTCATACGTTACTTTCCATCCATCTGAACAATTACAACAGGGGCTTCTGTTTAACATTCCATCCTAATGTAGCACCTGAGTTTTGGAATGAATTGTCAAATGAAGTGATGTCCCTAGTCTTGGTATGCACTTGAACTGATAATTTAGATCATCAAAGAGCACAGCAGGACAAGATTAGGCTTTTCTTTTGTTAAAACAATCAAATGCAAAGCTCTATTCCGTATGGTGTAGTAGGCTATCTAGACTTCCCTGTTGATTGTTCGTGTGAGCCCTGGCTGTCTCAGTTTTGTCAGTAGTTGGGAATCACTTGGCAATTTTTTGTAATAGAGGAGATAAAGGAAACACAGATTTGATAAAGGGTCAAGTGTTCTCCTGATGTATATGATGAATAAACTCTTCTCGCATTTCAAGCCGGGTACAGGTATCGATTATAACCAATGCTTTGATGACAAACTTTGCCATCTTTTTCAGGGATGATGTCTAGGTAAGTCTAGTCCAGTGATATTTACACTGCTGTGTCCATCCCTTCTGATTAGTTTGCCTTCATCCAATCAGGTTTCCACTCTTCTACCTTTTCTACAATCGAAGTCCAATTTTTACTTAGAGCAAGACCTTCAACTTTGTTAAAATTCTTTTCCACTAGTTTTATTTCAGTGGCTTCCTTTACCAGGTTGTTCCAATAGCCATTAGCGCAGCACAACAGCTTTGTGCTGTCAAAGTTAATCCTATGGCCATTGTGAATGCATTGTTCTGCTACTGCTGATTTCTCTGGATAATCCAAATGAATACACCGCCTGTGCTCCTTGACATGGGTTTCCACTGTGCGTTCCTTTTGGCTGATATGTGCTGCTCTGCGTTCATAGGGATCCTGAGAACACCAGCCAATCTAAGCCCCAGGTCATCTCTGACTCACAAACTGTGTCTTGAGCTTCTTTACGGGTTAATACCATCCACAAATCATTGTAATCTGACCTTTGTGTCCTCAGGAAAACCTTCCCCAAAGAGTGAAAGATGAGGATGAAGGCCGCAAGAGTATTTAAGTTGTTTTTAGTTTTGTTATAGTGCATGAGGTACTACTCATCCTAAAAAGATCTTAAAACTTTCCAGTCCCAATGTTCCTACTCCTTTCCTGGGCAAAAATACCAATACCCCTCCCTACTCATTCCCTACCAAACTTTGGATCCCTATACTACATTGCCATTCTTATTGGCCACCCTTCATATCACCTGCCCGTATTACTCTACAGGTGTTGGGTTTGTGGGATATGTTTGGTTTGTGAGGCTCAAGAGGTAAAGGTTTTATTTTGGGAGTTTAGGTCCAATGCTCATTGCTTATCCAGAAATAAAAATCTTGGTATTGTGAATATCATTGAAGCTTTTGGAAACATTTTGACATGTATTTAAATCTTTATTCCCTCACATTTTCCTCATCTATATTTTAATGAGTTCAGTCCTAATTTTCTGATGAAAATCATTTTCATAAATATTAAACTTTCAGAAGAACCAACAATTTGCTTAAAGCAATTTCATCTTGTACATGGTTTAGTCATCATACTGACTCAGTATTAATAATGGTATAGCTTCTTCGGTAGTTTTGCAACTTCTGTCATTTGCTTTGTTGGCTTTCAAAGTATCTAGTGCACGTGAAAAGCTAATCAGAAAGTCTGATACTCAAATATCACGTGGACAAGACTATGTCTTGAAAACTCTTTAATTACTTTTAAATGGTATAGGGAGTCATGACCAAAGAGGACTTGTGATCTGACAACAGGACACATTCACTGAAATGGTTTCGCTAACTGAATGTGGAAGCACTTCGTGGACAGAAAAGAATTAAAAGTAGAAGTATTTTCATAATTGACTTTTTAAGCACAGGAATTTTAAGTTACTAGACAGATTAGTATGTACACTAAAATGAATTAGTAAGCATAATAATTTTATAACCTTGTTTATAATTGATAGAAGCAGACATTTTTACTGACTGGTGAGTTATGGTTGGGCTCCTTTCTAATATTGTACTTATTATCAAGAGTTATCATCAAAAATTTCCTGAGGCAACTCGTATCTTTCCAAGCACCATTCATAGTACAGAGTGCATTTGTAAAAAGAAATGTTTGTCAAACCTTATTTCTTCCTTTTTAAAGTGTGTTGTGGAGATAAATGAATCATATCAAATGCATTGACACATCCCTTGTTCATGACATTGTCATAGCAACAATTACCTACAGATTTTCTGAAATTTATTCTTGATGAAAGAATGAGACTAACTTTGGCAGAGATTCCCATTTGGTTTGTGCTTTGACTAAAATGATTAGGCCAACGTCACTTTCTGATGATGAATGCAAATTTCCTCAAGTGTTATCCTTACTGGATCATCATATACAGTCAGTAGGTTTTAGCAACAAAAGTTGAACGACAAAATGGAAATAAATCCCAAAAGTAGGAAATTTGTATTAAGAGATTAAAGCATCTTGATTCACCATGAGTAGGTTCATATTATAAGTTTTCTAATGGTTCAATAAAAATGTAAGTAAGCATTATTCTTAAGTAATATGTGCTTGTATTAAACATGCAGTAACAACTTTATTGTAACTCTTGTGTAGGACACATGGTTATTGAATGCTACTCTTTAGTTACGTGCATTATTAGTAAGCAAGCATTGTTACAGATTGATCAATGAAGAATCAAATCATATCTTCAGGCAAGTATTTTTCTAAATACTTCACACTTAGCTATTACCCTGACCCTATTTTTTTGTGATTTCCTCCACTATTTTTAAGATATCTGATAACTGTTTGTACAACATCCTTTGCCGGATGAACAAAATTCATCTTGTCCCCAGTCAGCAATTCCATTGCTTTCTCTGGCAACCATGTGAAACAAAACCAGATGGTTCACAACCTTGCTGTCATACTTGACCCTAAGTTGAATTTTGGATCTCACCTCCCTGCCATTGTTTAGATTTCCTATTGTCAATCCTGCAATATCCCTCAGTTCATCTGCTTCTGAAACCCTCATGCATGCTCTGTTATATATATAACTTGGCTAATCCGGTACATTTCTGACAGGCCTCCCCAATTCTACAGCCTGTACTTGTGAGCCAGTGTTGGTCCCTAGCTAAGTAGAACCATACTTTAAAAACTTCCATCATTGTTTTCAAATCCTTTCTGTTTTCATGCCATCCCATCTCAATAATCCCTTATAACCCTTAGTTCTCTGAAATACAGCCTTGTATAGAAACACCAATGCCCTTGAATGGGAAATTCTACAAAAAGTAGTGGATAAGGCCCAGTCCAACACAGGTACAGCCCTCTCCACCCATTAAGCACATCCACATGAAATGTTGTCGTAAGAAAGCAACATCCATCATCGGGGATCCCCACTACCCAGGACAGGCTCTCTTCTCACTGCTGCCATCAAGAAGAAGGTACAGGAGCCTCAGGACTCACACCAGAAAGTTCAGGAATTTATTACCCCTCAACCATTAGGTTCTTAAACCAATGAGGATAACTTCACTTACCCTCACATTACCCCATCATTGAAATAGTCACACAGTTTATGGACTCACTTTCAAGGACTCTTCATCTCATGTTCTCGATATTTATTGCTTATTTATTATTATTTATCACCTTTTATATTTGTACAGTTTGTTGCCTTTTGCGCACTGGTTGAACGCCCAAGTTAGTGCAGTCTTTCATTGATTTTACTATGGTTATTATTCTATTATGGATTTATTGAGTATGCCTAAAGGAAAATTAATCTCAGGGTTGTAAATGGTGACAAATACATTTAATTTGAACTTTGACTGCATTCTTCTAATCCCAGTCCATGAAACCACCCCCCCACCACCAAATATAACTGATTTACACTGGTCACCATGTCTTAGGCCTCAAGCATTAGAATTTCATCCGAAACCTTTTTGCTTCTTTTGTTCATTTAAGATGTTTCTTAAAATCTAGCCTTTTGACTAAGCTTTTATTTATCTACCCCAATATCACCATTTGTAGTTTAGCATTAATCAAGTTGTTTCACAGTGCTCCTGTGAAGCACCCTGAGATATTTTATCAACACTAAAGAGCTGCATATACTCAATGGCCTCTTTAATAGGTGACCTAATAAAGTGACCACTGAGTGAATGCTCATGGTCTTCTGCTGCTGGAAGACCATCGGCTTCAAGGTTCGACGTGTTGCGCATTCAGAGATGCTCTTCTGCACATCACTGTTGTAACATGTGGTTATCTAAGTTATTGCCATCTTCCTGTCAGCTTGGACTAGTCTCTCATTAACATGGCGATTTCACCTACAGAACTGCTGCTCACAGAATGTCTTTTGTTTTGTTTTGCACTGTTCTCTGTAAATTCTAGAGACTATTATGGGTGAAAATCACAGTTTCTGAGATACTCGAACCGCCCTGTCTGACAGTAACAATCATACCACAGTCAAAGTCATAAAGATCTCATTTCTTCCCCATTGTGATGTTTGGTCTGAACAACTGAACCTCTTGACATGTTTTCATGCTTTTATGCATTGAGTTGCTGCTACATTAGATACTTGCATTAAAGAGCAAGTATACAGCTGTACCTAATAAAGTGGCCACTGAGTTGTTGAACAAACCTAGCCAGGCACTGATATAATAGTCAAATGAATGAAATGTATTTAATTCTTAGTCATAGTTGCTAATTAAAGTGTTTTAAAAGCATATTGCTTTACCACTATTTGCAATATGGATCACTAAAGGAAATTTAATATCAACTTATTCACCACTTTGCCATTATTCATTGTAATGGGCTTTGAGCAGACAATCTGGTCTGGACCATTTCATCATACCTACTGAAACAGAATATTTGAAGTTAAGTAAAGACAAATGTTGAAGGGAATGATAAAAGTTTGCTTATCAAAGGAAAGCAAATAGCATCAAAGATGTCTATGCAACATTAAACAAATATAAAACATTCTTATTTAGTGAAAATCAAGACACAAAAAATCCTGGCACTCAAAATCTAAAATAAAAACAGAAAATACGCAGCAGATTGGGCTGTATCTATGGGAAGAGAAACAGAGGTCAAAAGATTCAGATCAAAGACTTTTCATAACTGGGATGGACAAACTACAGTGGGATCAGTCCCTCTGGTAAATTTGTCTGGTGCATTTTCAGATACCCTCATTCCAAGCATTTCAATCAGTCTATTGTTATTGGGAAAAGTAATTGTGGATTATCCATTAGCTTATAAATTAGCAACTTATTTAATTCTCTTTGGACCCTTAGAATATGTATTAGTCTGTAATGATTAAGTTCAAGTTTAATTGTCATTCAACCATAGGTGGATGGATAGAAAGACAGATAGACAAAAACTTTGTTGATCCCAGAGGAAATTACAGTGTCACAGTACCATTACAAGTTCACAGCTATAAAATATTAGAAGAGTAGAAAGAAGAATAAATTACCGCATGCAGCCTAACAGGAGGGGCATCACTTCCCCTGCTATAGGTTATAGAGCTTCATGGCTGAGGTTAAAAATGACCTCACATAACACTCTTTGGAGCAGTGCAGTTGTCTTAATCTGATACTGAAAGTGCTCTTCTGTTCAGCCAAGGTGGTATGCAGATGGTGAGAAATATTGTCCAGAATTGCCAAGGTTTTCCATAGAGCCTTTTGTTCTACCACAGGCTCCACTGTGTCCATTTTGACTCCTATAACGGAGCCAGCCTTTCTAACACATTACTGAGCCCATTGGAATCACCCATGTTGATGCCATTACCCCAGCACAGCACTGCATGGAAGATTATACTGATGACAACAGACTGGTAGAGCATGTGAAAGAGAGGCTTGCATACTCCAAAGGACCTCAGTCCCCTCAGGAAGTAGAGGTGACACAGCCTCTGTGTTTGTGATGTGATCAAGTCTGTCATCCAGGTGCACCCCCAGGTACTTGTAGGTCCTCACCACATCCATGTCCTCCCCATCAATGGTAACAGGGTGCAGTTCCGGCTTAGTCTTCCTAAAGTCCATCACCATCTCCTTTGTCTTAGAGAGGTGAATAGCCATATATAAACACTCATAAATACTGCCAAATGAAACAGCGTTACTCTGGGACCAAGGTACAAAACACAGTACCACCAGTCGTGCACAGCAAAAGGCACAAATATCAGATATAAGATAATAAGCACATATAAAATAGCAGCAAAATACAATCACAAAAAGATTACAGTCCAAGGCCCTGAGTCTATCAATGTTGCAGCAGTCTGCAGTTGAAAACAATACAACTTGATTTCTGCTTAGTGAACATGGGGGTGGGGTTAGGTGGGGCCAGCACCAACCTTAGCTTTGGTGTTGCACCACACTGCTTCCAGTACTCTGGTGGAGTTTCAGATCATGGCTTGAGGCCTAGTTCTCGCTACAACTGAGGCAATACAAGTCCACCACTGTCTGACCCCACCATTCACCAATAAACCAATGATATCAACTTGCAGCATTCCACACAACCAATGACCAACAGGGTCTCGCAAGCACAAGAAAAGCAATTAAGATGATCACTTGCGGTTGGACTGCGTACCTCCATGCACTGATGCCTCTGTTGCAGGCTGCATCACAGTCTTCACCAAGTCTAGCTCCTTCAAGTTCTTTGCAAATGAGCAACTTGTTGATGAGGTAGGCCTGCAGTACTTCAAGTTCTTAATGTCCAGTAGAGTCTTGTGCTTGTAAAGAATATATTTTTAAAAAAAGACAATAACATCTTTGGATCTTTGGTTGACCCCATAGAAGCTGATGCATCTGAGCACGCCGATACGTTACTGTAAAATGTGATTGTTTTGGGGTGCCCTCTTTTCTAGTAGATCCATTACCAGAAGTGAAAGGTAGAGGTTTATTCTTCATGGTTTTAGAGAGAGTGATTAGCTTTATTTGTCACATGTACATCAAAAAATCGTTTGTGCCAATTCCATTTAAATCAGATCAGTTTTCAAGCGATACTAGTTTATTTTCCAATGCACTTTGCCATCCACCCTATATGAACACAGTAAAAATCTATTTTTTTTATTTATTTAGAGAGACAGTGCGAAACAGGCCCTTCTATCATAATGAGTCGTACCGCTCAGTAATCCACCTGTTTAATCCTAGCCTAATTATGGGATCATTTATAATGATCAATTAACTTACTAACTGGTGCATGTTTGGAAGCCCATGTGCTTATGGAAAGGACATACAGGCAGCGTTAGAATTGAACTCCAAACTCCGATGCCCCGAGCAGTAAGAGCGTCACACTAACAGCTACGCTACCTTGGCATCGATTTTATTATGAGTATAATAAGGATATTCTTGGAGATAATTGTTAGTTTAGTGAGCAGTCAACTGACACAGCACAGTTGAAAGATGATGCACGCTTGGGTCATTTGCAGTTGTTACTCAGCCTTGAGCTGTAGCATTGTTTTTTTCCCCCCACTATGCATAGGACTGACCGTTGTCCAGACTTAGCAGGGTGATTCACATGCACAGAGATTCTTGCATGTTCTTCATTCTCATAACTGCCCACTGATAACCGCATAGTGTTCAGTTCTATTCATTTTCTCTAAACACAAGAGGGCACAGTTTTAAGGTGCTTGGAAGTAGGTACAGAGGAGATGTCAGGGGTAAGTCTTTTATGCAGAGAGTGGTGAGTGCATGGAATGGGCTGCTGGTGACAGTGGTGGAGGTGCATACAATAGGGTCTTTTAAGAGACTCCCGGACAGGTACATGGAGCTCAGAAAAATAGAGGGTTATGGGTAACCCTAGGTAATTTCTAAGGTAAGGACATGTTCGGCACAGCTTTGTGAGCCGAGGGGCCTGTATTGTGCTACAGGTTTTCTATGTTTCAAATGCAACCGTCCACAGAGTATGTTGTGAAATCTGGACAACATTTCAGGCATTAGATGACAATAGCTAACAATTATGCCACAATAGTATCAGACAATGAGTGTATCTAACAACTTTCAGTAACAGCAATGGGAATCTCGCAAAATGTCACAACCATGTCACACAAATCCTGACTTGAAACTATCCTTTGATGCTTGTTCTATCTTTGAATTCCCTCCCCAACTATACAGTATTGTGTGATGTATTACTACTGTGAATCACAAATAGCTGCAATGGCTCACAAAGGCAGGTTATCGTATATTCGTGAGGATGGTTAGGAACACTGAGGCTGTAGGTGTCCCTCTCCAATAGTTTTCCATTCCATATCCCTCCACTAGCATAACAGGCAATGGTCGTATTATGGCCATTTGAGTAATGAAAATTCATATGCACAGAATGCATAAAACACTACTCAGTAGTTAGAGATATGGAATAAAATTCACTCTTAAAAATAAGTGAAAAATAGTAAACAAATATACTATATTTCTTGAAGCATGTGCAGATGATGAGGTTTTGTTTCATGGAGAAACAAAATAACTTTTTTAGGAACACAACTAATCGTCTCCCTTTCAATAACATGGGTGTCACCTCTAATGCATGAGGCGCCACGGTAAAAACATGGTCATCCACACTTTCGGCTGGTCCTATGCATTCAAAGGACACTTGTAGACTACTGGGTAAAATGGTTTGTCTTGGTTAATGGATTCTATAATGATCCTTTCACAGATTTCAAATGCAATTAAAATTCTTGTAAATATTCCAGGAAATTATAGAGCATTATAGCCAGGATGGAATTTTGATGTTAGTTAAGCCCTCACCTTATAACAGTTTCTCACCTCCCCTTTTCCTCCAATTATGACAAAAAAATCTAGGATCTGTACTAGATAGTCTTCTTGAGGTTGTCAATGGGTTTCACATATGCTGCAAAAGGGATTCTTTAATACTACTTTATTTCTGTGAAGTAAATTGTAATAATAGCAGTTTGGTTTTTCAGTGCCAGGAATTGTTTCATGCAATTTCTATTTTAGAGTTTCAATGAGGAGATTAGATAGGAGTGGTTTTAATCTATTCACAATGGTATTGAAACATTTTAACAGGCAGTTTAAATTTCTGATGTGTTGAAGCCAACGCTGTAAAATGATGTTAGATGAATTCTGGCAGCATATATCTCCTTTATTAGTGAAAGTTTACTTAGCTTATTGAAACATATTAAAGGATAATGGAATATTCAGTTTAATTAGCTATCCTAATTCTTAAGTTATACCAAAATTCAAGGAAATAGATAACACTTAACATGAAACAGAATAAATTTAGCAGGTGGATTTGTTAGTTTCTGGGATTACTGTAGATAATCTGAATGGCTACTAACCAGTTGCAACCAAGTGTAGTGTCTGCATGTGTGTAGAAATTGTGAGTGAGGAGGTAATTTCATTTTAAACTGTTCAATTCTCTCATTTTGCAGCAGTAAACAAACAATTATAAAGCAGCAAACAACCCTGTATCCAGCCAGGTAATTATCTAAGTTGCCGAAACTGGTTAAATGAAATCTGCTGATTCAATTTGTGGAACCTAGGAAAGTGTTTGGTGGTAGGAGTTCAAGGATGAATCTGTTTAACAACACTGTTTCTGTTATAGACCCTGCTATAGATATAGTAAGTGTGTGAGTAACTGAGAAGTGTATAATGATGCAATAGTGGGGAGTGATCAGTTAAATGGGTATTTCAAATTGTAGGCCAGACATTCTTGACATTGGACAGCAACAATTAAGACTGCAGGGTCTAGGCTTGTAATTCCAGTTCTGATGGGTCCCTGCCCTTGTTGGGGTTGAAGTAAAGAGGTGGCTGACATTCTAGCCAAGCAATCGCTTAAAATTAAGGATGTAAATGTAGTGGTGGCTTTGTGTAAAAAGGAGGTGACAACCATATTTAAAAAGTCTATTTGACCATTGTGGCAACAAAATTGGGATAAGGAAAAGAAAGGACAGCATTTGACAAGAAATGGTGCAGCATGTATGGTTTGAATGCAGTTCCTATGAGGTGCAGAGTAAACCTCTATTTGCTAAATTGAGATCAGACACAGTTTAACGTAGCAAGTTTTTTAGGATATCACTGCCATCATAATGTATATTAGTGTGGATCTGAATTTCTGAAAAGGATTAGACTTTGATATCATGAGTTTATTTTGGGGGGGGGGGGTGGCGAATTTAGTGGGTATATTTCCTGTTACTTTGCTGCACACTCCGACTGAGTAGGTAACAGTAATGCATCTTGTGTTGGTCTCCCAACCACCATTAAACTTTACAAGCAGAAGAAGCGGAAGAACTTGTGGAACTGGGGGATTTCAGTCTGGATTCTTCTAAGGTACAGCATGCATTTTCTTTTAGATACGGTGTACATAGAGTGTTACCTTTGAGTGAGCAGTCAATTTACTCAATAGTACTGAAATAGTATAAACAATTTGAAGCTTACAGGTTTAAACATAGTCATGAAAGTAATAATATCTAGATTACTAACTGTTAAATGCAGATAATGTTAGATCAATAACAGCAGAGAACAGAATATGTGGCTCACAGACTGGTGTGGGAGAAATGAGTTTACATTTATAGGGCATTGGCACTGTTAGTGGGGAAAGAGGAAACTCTTGTGTTGGATTATATCAGAGAAGTTAATAACTAGGGCTGTAGTAAAGGCTTCCACCCACTTCTATGGGGTAGGGAGGAGAAGATTCTGGTTTAAGGAAAAGGTTAAGGTAGATGGGTAATGATAACCAATCTAAGGGACAGAGCAAGCAGCTATGAGAGTGAGCATAACTCCATTTAGTGGAGCAAGGAAAAATGACAAACTAGAATATTCTGTATCTGAATGCATGCTACATTCATATCAGGATAGATGAATTTACAGTAGAAGTAGAAATAAATGGGATCTAACAGCTATTATTTAAATATTTGACAGGCTACAAAGTGTCCCAGATTGGGAATTAAATTAACCAGGAGGCTTGACATTTAGAAGAGATGGTCTAAAACAAGAAGGGTAGCCCTGATAATAAAGGATGAAATAGGAAGCAAAAAAAATTGGAAAATTAATTAGAATGGACCTAAGAAACAGCCGGACAGAAACCATTATTGAGAGCTATATATATACCTCCAAACACTAATGGTAAATGGGGCAAAGTATAAGTCAGAAAATCAGTGACATATACAGCAATGATGTTACAATAATCACGTGTCCTTTAATCTACACAGGGACCAGACAATTATGATTAGCGGCAATTTATGGAGTGCTTAAGATCAGTATGTTGAGGGCCAAAACAGAACAGACCATTTTGATCTTGAGTTGCGCAATAGTAAAGGGTTAATTAATGATCTGGAGGTTAAGAAGCCTTCAGGGAAGAGTCATGATGATAATGCAATAGAATTTTATATAAAAATTGAAAGTAATTTAATTCCACTAAAGCCACTGCTGTACATCTCAACAAAGCAAACTCTGAAGGTATAAGTTGTGGGTTGAATGTGGTAGACTGAGAAATCTTATTAAAAGTAATGGTAGCAAACAAGCAAAGGCTAGCATTTAAGGAATTAATTGTTTTGTGTAGAGGAAATAAATAACCCTTTTAAGGTTATTTAACCCAGCAGGGAAAAGCTTTGGCTAATTAGTGAAGTTAATGATGATAGTAGATCGAATGCAAAAGCCTGTAATGTAGCTAAAAGGAGCTGTAAATTTGGGCATGGGGTGTGTATAAGGGATTGT
This sequence comes from Hemitrygon akajei, assembly GCF_048418815.1. Classification (NCBI taxonomy): domain Eukaryota; kingdom Metazoa; phylum Chordata; class Chondrichthyes; order Myliobatiformes; family Dasyatidae; genus Hemitrygon; species Hemitrygon akajei. The sequence continues at coordinate 168,274,957 of NC_133133.1, forward strand.
CAGCAGAGGTCAAGTCAGCAAAGAGGGACCAAGAAATAGTAAAGAAAAGGGAAGAGAACTGAAAACATGATAAGTATTGAGGGGTATAGAAACTGTAGGAGGGTGTAGAATTAAATATAACTCAGTGAGGAAATAGAGAAAGCAAGATTAAAGACAAATTCAAAGCCTTTTATAAGTATATTATGAGCAAGAGGGAACTGGGGAAAGAATAAGGCCCATTAGAGATCACGGAGCCAATATCAGTGTGGAGCCAGAAGACGTAGATGAGGTCTTAAATTAATACTCTTTATCATGGTTGGAGATTTCAGGGAGACAGGGAGGCAATTCCAGATGTACCGTATTATCTTTACAGAAGAGGAGAGTTTGGTGTCTTTAACAGGTTTAAATATGGATAAATCTCCAGGGCTTGATATAATATATACTGATGGTGCAATGGAAAGCAAGAGAGAAAACAGTGGGAGCCCTAACAGGGAACTTTTACATCTTTATTGGTTAGAGTGAGATATGGATACTTTAAAGCTCAGTAAAATGTGGGCAGTTTTGTTCAAGATCAAAGGGGATACAGTAAACCAGTTAATTACTTGCCTATGGAGTCTAACATTAGTTGTAAGAAAGTTATTGAAAAAGTATCTCCAAAGACAAGATTAATCTACATTTTGAAAAAATATGGATCAGTCAAAATATTCAGCATGGATTTATTATGGTGTTTGACCTATCTGAACACTGATAGATTTTTTTTGAAGTTAACTGAATCTGTTGATGAGAGTGCATGTTGATTTAGTCTGTCTTGTGTACGGATTTCAGGATTTCAGTGAGACATTTGGTATGTTTGGCATGGTTCCATACGTTGGTCCAAAATATTCAGAGCTGATAGCATCCAAGGCAAGTTTGCAAATTGTTTACAAAATTAGCTTGATGGTACAAGGTAGGAAGTGTTTTTATGATTGGAAATCTGCGAACAGTGTTGCACCACAGAGATGAGTGTTGGGACCTTTAATATTTGCCATATACATTCATGGTATGGATATAAATGTAAAAAAGGATGATTTTAAAGTTTCAAGATGACACGAAAATTATGGGTATTATTCACAGTGAGGAGGAGTCTTGGTTTACAGGGAGATCAGTTAATAAAATGAGCAGAACAATGACAGCTGGAATTTAATTTTGACAGATGTGAAATTTGGGCAATCACTCGAGAATAGGAGGGTCCTAGAGAGTACTGAAGAGCAGAAGGACGTTGGTGAACTAGTCCAAAAGTCCCTGTAGGTGGCGGCACAAGAAGATAATTTGGTGAAGAAAGTGTATGGGACATTAATCTTCATTGAGGTGGGAGGGGTAGACAACGTTGAATGCAAAAGCCGGGGTATTATGGTGCAGATTTGTATCATATATCCGTAAGGACACAGCTATAAGACCTTAAGACATATGATAGCAACAGAATTAGATCATCTGGCACATTGAGTACACTCCATCATTCCATTATGGCTGATTTGTTATCCCTCTCAACCTGTTCTCTTGCATTTGCCCTTACTAATCAAGAGCTTATCAACTTCCACTTTAAATATACCCAATGATTTGGATGTTATGCACTCTTCTAAGTTCCAGAGGGTACAGGCCTAGAGCCATCAAAGGATCCTCATACTCTAATTCGGTCATACCCAGAATCATTCTTGTGAACCTCCTCTGGATCCAATCCCATGCCAGCACATCTTTTCTTTGATAAGAGCCGAAAACTGTTTACAGTACTCCAAGTGCAGTCTGACCAGTGCCTTATAAAGCCTCTGTGATATACCTTTGCTTTTATATTCTAGACCTCTTGAAATGGATGATAACATTGTAATTGCCTCCCTTACTGCTGATTCAACCTGCAAGTTAATCTTTAGGGAACCCTGCACAAGTCCTTTTGCACCTTTGATTTTTGAATGTTCTCCCTATTTAGAAAATAGTTAACGCCTTTATTCCTTTTACCAAAGTGCATGACCATGCAATTCCCTGCACTATACTCCATCTGTCACTTCTTTGCCAATTTTGCTAATCTAAGTCCTTCTGCAGACAGCCTGCTACTTCAACACTACCTGCCTCTCCACCTTTCTTCGTATCTTCCACATACCTGGCTTGAATTCCATCATTCAAGTTATTAGCATATAATGTAAAAGAAGCAATCCCAACATGAACTTCTGTGGAGTGGAGCACCTCTAGTCTCCAATAGCCAACCAGAAAAGGCACACTTTATTCCGACTCCTTGCCTCCTGCCAGTCAGCCAATCTCTGATCCATGCTAGTAAACTTTTTGTAATACAATGGGCTCTTGTTAAGCAGCCTCAAGTGTGACACCATGTCAAAGCTTTCTCAAAATCCAAGTAAACAACATCCACTGAATCTCCTATGTCTGTCCTGCCTAAATTTCCTCAAAATCTTTGACAGGCAAGATTTCCCCTTCAGGAAGCCATGCTGACATTGCTCTATTTTATCATATGCCCCAGGTTCCTGAAACCTTAACTTTAATAGTAGATTCCAACATCTTCCCAACCACTGAAATCAGGCTAATTGGTCTATAATTTCCTTTCTTCTTCCTTCTTAAAGACTGGAGTGCCATTTGCAATTTTTCAATCATCTGGAACCATTCCACAATCTAGTGATTCTTGAAAGATCATGACTAATCTCTTCAACTACCTCTTTCAAAACTCTGGAGTATAGTCCATCTGGTCCAGGTGACCTATTTACCTTCAGACTTTCAGTTTTCCAAATACCTTGGCCTTAGTAATAGCATCTAAACTCATTTTGCTCTTGAATTTTGGCTGCAGGGAAGACAGATCCAAAATACTGACCGAGTTCATCTGCCATTTCTTTGTTCCCTATTACTACCTCTCCAGCATCATTTTCCTGTGGCCTGGTATCTACTCTCACCTCTCTTTTACTCTTTATATATCTGACAAAAAACTTTTGATATCCTCTTTTATATTATTGACTAATTTACCTTCATATTTCATCTTTTCTATAGTTAAAAACTTACCAATCCTCGAACTTCCCATTATTTTTTGCTAGATTATATGCCCTCTCTTTTGCTTTTATGTTGCCATTCACTTCTGTTAGCTACAGTTGCATCACCCTCCCTTTAGAATACTTCATCTTTGGGATGTATCTATCCTGTGCCTTCTAAATTTCTCCCAGAAACTTCAGACTTTGATGTTCTGCCATTATTGCTGCTAGTATCCACTTCCAATCAACTTTGGGCAGCTCCTCTCATGCCTCTGTAATTCCCTATATTCCACTGTAATACTGATACATCTGATTTGAGTTTCTCCTTCATAAACTGCAGAGTGGATTCTATCATAATATGATTACTGTACTACCTCCTAAAGGTTCCTTTACTTTAAGCTCCCTAATCAAATCTGGTTCAGTATACAACATCCAATCCAAAATTGCCTTTTTCATAGTGGGCTGAGCCACAAGTCACTCTTAAAAAGACATCACTTAGGGATTTTACAAATTCTGTCTCTTGTGATCCAGCACCGACTGAAATTTCCCAATCTACCTGCATATTGAAATTATACAGGTCATACCTTCATCAGAAGAGATCTAAATTAAAGAAACCCTGCCCCATGCATCCAGTTCCTCAGCCACACATATCAGATCACTCAGCCAGATCATCCTATTCTTAGCCTCACTGGCACGTGGCACAGGCAACAATTGAGAAATTATTATCCTTGGGGTTCTGCTATTCAGCTTTCTACCTAATTCCCTTTATTGTCTCTTCGACCTTATCTCTTTACCCATCTATGCCATTGGTACCAATATGTACCAAGACTTCCAACTGTTCATCTTCCCCCTTTAGAATCCTGTGGCTCCAATCTGAGACATCCCTGTGCTAGCAACTGGGAAGGAACATACCATCTGGGTGTTTCATGTTCACAGAATCTCCTGTCTGTTCCTCTGACTATGGAACCCTCTATCATTACTGTACTCTTCTTCTGCTTCCTTCCCTTCTGATCCACAGAGCCAGACTCAGTGATTACAGTGCCATCCCACCTCCCCACCCCAACAGTATCCAAAGTGTTATATTTACTAGTGAGGGGAACAGCCACAGGGCTGCTCTGCACTGGTTGCCTATTCCCTTTCCCTCTCCTGCCAGTTATCCAGGTACCTGCCTCCTGCACTTCAGGGATGACTATCTCTTCTTTAGCTCCTATCTGTTGCCACCTCATTCCCCCATATGAGCTGAATAACATCCAGCTGTAGCTCTGCTTCCTTAACACGGTCTCTAAGGAGCTGTAGTTTTTGGGACCATTCTGGACTATATTATATCTAGGAGGGAAATGACTGTGCTGGAAATGGTGCCGAGGGGAATGTTGCCTTGACTGGAGCATTTCAAATGTGAACAGAAACTGACTGGACTGGGTCTGCTTTTCTTGGAGCAGCGGTGGGAGGAGAGGTGAAATTAAACTGATAAAGACATAGCAAAGTTATAATGAAACTTTTCTCTTAATAAAGGTGTCAGAAACTAGAAGACGTGGGTTTTGGGGAAGGGGAAAAAGGCTTAGAAGGAATCTGAGGAAGAACATCTTCGCCAGAGGATGTCTGAAATCTGCAACACAATGTCTAAACATTGGAACATTAGTGGAAGTGTTGACAACCATCAAGTACTGTATGAACAAACATTACAACGTGTAGGGGACAGGTAGGATTAGCGTGATAGGTAATTAACTGTTGTACCATGTCAGTACGGATATGGTAGGCTAAAGGAACTTTTACTGTGTTCTGACTCTACAACTTATAATTAAAAAAGAGCTTATTAAAAAGCTGAAAAGAATGTTTATTGTTTTCTTTACACCTGTCTTCTTGCAAGATGATATAGAAGAGTTCCTGGAAAGTGTAGAGAACACCATTTCTCAACTGAATAAGGAGTTGACAGGGACTGGCATAAATTAAATACATAAAGTATCTGAGACATGGGACTAAAAGCTAATAAATCTGGACCAGATGACTTGCATTCTAAGTGGCTTTGGATATAATGGGTCCACTGTTCGTCATTTTGTAAACTCTCATCAGGTCAAGAAGCTGCAATAGATTGAATGCAGTAAATCTGCTGTAATCACACTCCTTTTTAAGAAAAAAGAGAGGAGGATTGTGATAAAAAAAAAACAGTCAAGGACCCTGCCAACAGTAGTAGACAAAATATCTCATCTTTTATTTTTAGTGATTACAGTGCACTTGAAAAATAATAGTAGGTTTGAGAAGAGTCAATATAAGTTCATGTAAGGGACATTGTGTTTGATAAATCTGATGAAGTTTCCTGCATCTATATTCTGCAGACTGGACAAGGGAGAACCAGTAGGTGTGGTGTATTTGGACTTTTGGAAGGTCTTTGATTATAGTGCCACGAAAGAGGTTACTAAACATAATTAAAGTATTTGTGATTGAGTAAAAATACTGGCATATAAGGAGAATTAGGTAACAATGGGGAAAACAATAAGATAAATATGTTTTTTTCTTTCAAGTTGGATGGCTGTGACTAAAAAGAGACAGAGTGGTTGGGTGCCAGGAGACCTATCTACTCTCAAACTATATCTGTGATTTGTATGAGGGGATCAAGTGTAATATACCTAAGTGTACTGGTGTTGCAAAGCTGGAGAGAAGTATGAATTATGAAGATAATGAAGAAAGGTTTCAGTGGGATGATGGCAAGCTAAGAGAATGGAGCTCTTCCTGCTGGATAAGACTGACTGGCCACAGAGAGACCCCAGCTTGGTTCTGTGCTGATGCTTAACCCTCATAAGGCCTTTTTGAAGAATCAGAAACGTTTCAAAATGTTAAACTAATAAGAAAAACCTGTATTTGATCATGTATTTAATCAAAAAATCTGATGCTGTTACTAATTAATTAAAACAGATATAGATAGTGAAACAAATAAAAATAAAGATAGCTAAACTTTGGGAAGAAGATTGGCCATAGCAGTGGAAGTTTACATAGTGTAAAGCTAAAGGGCCAGATACAAAAATCTATTTGGCTTTTCAGATCGTACAAAGGATCATAGGACAATATAGCGTAAGAACAGATTCTTTGTCTCATGATGTCTCTGGTGACCTTAGAACCAATTTAAAATAATCCTATATGCCTGCACATGGCCCATATTCCTCCATTCCTTGTCTATTCATGAGCATGTCTAAATATTTCTCAAATGTTTCTATTGTATCTGCTTCCATCATCTCCCACTGCAACACACTCTAAGCATCCGCCACTTTTTTTTGGTAAAACGAACTTGCCTCACAGATCTTCTTTAAATATTTCCCTACACACCTTAAATGTATACCTTCTAGTAACATTGTGACACAGTAAATTGAATACACTACTTTTTCCTCTTTGAGTTTAAAATTCCAATTATCTACTGCCTCTCACAATTTTATAATGCATCGGAACTGAATTAGATCATGTGGACCATTAAATCTGCTTCACCGTTCAGTCATGACACTTATTTTACATCTGAACCCCATTCTCCAGCATTCTACCTAAAATCTTTTACATTCTTACTAATCTAGACCCTATCAACATCTGCTTTAAATTTACCCGATGACTTGGCCTCCATGGGCATCTGTGGCAATGAATTCCACAGATTTCCTGATCCCTAGTTAAATAGATTCCTCCTTATCTGTTTAAAAGGGGCATCTTTTTTATTCTAAGACCCTCTGGTCCCAGATTGTCCCACTTTTGGAAATAAACCTTTGCATGTCCACTCTATCTAGAATTTTCAATATTCATATGCTTCAATGTCTAAAATTTAATTTTCTAACTGGCCTGTAATTTTCTGCCTTTTACCTTCCTTCTTTCCTGAATAGAAGAGTGACATTTGCAATTTTCCAATCCTCTGGAACCATTCCAGAATCTAGTGGTTCTTGGAAGATCACTACCAAACCCTTCACAACCACTTCAGCTACCTCCTTCAGAACCCTGGGGTGTAGTGCATCTGATCAAGTTGACTTATCTACATTCAGACTTTTCAGCTTCCTAAGCGCCTTCTCCTTAGTAACAGCAACTATGCTCAATTCTGCCTGCCCTCTGGCATTTTTACATTTCTGGCATGCTGCTGGTATCTGCCACAGTGAAGACTGATACAAAATACTCAGTTCATCCATCATTTCTGTGTCCTGCATTACTACCTCTCCAGCATAATTTTCCAGTGGACTGGTGTCCACCACCTCCCTCCTCATTCTGGCAGCACTGGCCTTCCTCATTGATGACTACATTGATGCTGCTTCATGCACCCATGCTGAGCTCAATTTTGCCTCCAACTTCCACCCTGCCCTTTAATTCGCTTGGTCCATTTCTGACTCATCTCTGCCCTTTCTTGAACTTCCTGTGCCATTACTGGAGACAAACTGTCTAAATATCTTTTATCAATCCACTGATTCCCACAGCTATCTTGACGATACCTCTTCTCGGTCTGTCTCCTGTAAAAATTATCTTTTATCGGTTCTTTAATTTCCACTGCATCTGTTCCTAGGATGAGGCCTTCCTTTCCAGGACATCAGAGATGTCCTCGTTTTTCAAAGGTTTCCCTTCCTTCACCATTGATGATGCTTTAACCCACATCTCCATTACCCAAACATCTGGGCTCACCCCATCTTCCTGCCGCTTTAAGAGGGATAGAGTTCCTCTTGTCCTCACCTACCCCCACAATGAGCCTCTCCTTCCACCACATTATTCTCTGCAACTCCTGGCATCTTCAACAGGAACCCAACACAAAACACATCTTCACCTCCAAACACCACCCCCCCCCCACTCTCCTTTTCTTTTTACACACAAATCACTTCCTCCATGATTCCTTGTCCATTCTTGCCTTCCCACTCATCTCCCTCTTGGCATGCTTCCCTGCAAGTGACAGAAATGTTACACATGCCGATTTACCTCCTCCCTGACTCCCATTCGGGGCCCCAAACAATCCTTCTGGGTGAGGCAATACTTCACCTACAGATCTGTCGGGGTAGTTCAGTGCTCCTGATGCAACCTCCTCTACATTGATGAGACCCGATGTAGATTGGGCGAATGCTTTGTCGAGCACCTCAGCTCCAGCCACAAAAAGCAGAAATTCCCTATGGCCAAAAATTTCAATTTCTATCTCCGTTTGTGTTCTGACATGTTGCTCCGTGGCCTCCTCTCCTGCCACAATCTCAGGTTGGAGGAGCAACACCTCATATTCTGTCCGGGTAACCTTCACCCTGATGGTATGAACATAGATTTCTCTAACTTCTGCTAATTTTTTCCCTTTCCTCTCCGCTTTTCTTTATTTCCCTATCCTCACCATCCTTCCCTTTTTCCCATGATCCTCTCTCCTCTCTTATCAGATTCCTTCTTCTCTAGCCCTTTGCCTTTTCCACCTATCACCTCCCAGCTTCTTACTTCATTCCCTTCCCCTAATCACCTGGCTTCACCTATCACCTTCTAGCTTGTCCCCCACCTTTGTATTCGGAATCCTCCCCCTTCCTGTCTAGTCCTGATGAAGGGTCTCAGCACAAAAAGTTGATTGTTTATTCATTTCAATAGATGCTGCCTGACCTGCTGAGTTCCATCATTTTGCTCTGTGTTGCTCTGAATTTCCAGCTTTTGCAGAATCTCTTGTGTTTATGATGTCCACTCTTACCTCTTTTTTGTCTTTATTTATCAAAAAAACTTTTGGTATGCTCTTTTTATTATAGGATACTATAGCTTACCTTCATATTTCATGTTTTCTCTCTTTATTGCTTTTGTTTTACTTGGCTTTTGTTGGTTTTCAAAAGCTTCCCAATGCTCTAGCTTCCCCCTATTTTTTCTATCTGGTTTGCCTTTTGCTTTTGTCTTTGATTTCCCTTGTTAGTTATAGTTGCCTCATCTACCCTGCAGAATGCTTTATCAATTCAGTATGATGGTGACATGTCCAGATGCAGCAGCCTCTCCAGGTCAACCAAATGTGTTTTTGTTTTGTTTTAACATCTCTTTTTATGATTGCAAGACAATGCTGTACATTAAGTACTCCAGGTCTACCTCAACAGCAACCTGCTTGTTGGTGGAGGACTTGGACTTGGTGTGGACACGGTACTGCCTGCTATGGAGAAGCACCGGGGTCGGTGCGCGAAGTCGGTCTGCCGGTTAATGTTGAGTGATTGTCTTGGACATTCCTCATGCGATTGCAAGACCCTGTTGGACATTGGTAATGTAAAATGCTTCAAGTCTGTTTTCTTTGTCTATTGGTGAGGCAGACGTCAGGGGAACCATCAGTTGTAGCAAGGGCTAAGTCTCAAGCCGCAGGCTTGCCTGTTGCAGCAGTCCAGGAGAGGAGAAACTAGAGGCAGTGTAGCGTGGCGTCCATGCTAGATTTGGGGCTGAGCCATCCGTCAGTGCTGCTCTCCAGTGTTTGCTCAATGGAAGACAAGATAAATTGTGCGCTTGTGTGTGCATATTCAAATGCAGACTGCTGAGAACTGATTGTTCTCGCCAATAACGCCCATGCACCATCAACTTACAGGACTTGGGCTCTATATATATCATCTTTTGTGTGACTGTGTGTTCACTGTAATCTTTTATATGCTTGGTACTGTGGATGACTGTTGGTACTGTGTATGACCTTGGCCCTAGAAGAATGATGTTTCATTTGGCTGTATTCATGAGCATTCATGTGTGGTTGACTGACAATTAAACTGAAACTTGAACTTCATTTTGTTTGGGATAAACTGATCCTACTCTACTGTTCTCCCTGTGCCTTTCAGAATCAGGTTTAATATCACTAGCATATGTCAAGAAATTTGTGGAAACTTGTCCCATCAACTTTTTTCAGCTCTTCCCTCATGCCTCTGTAGTAGGTTTTAATTGACTGTAATACTCATACATTTAATTTATCTTATCCCTTTCAAACTACAGGATGAATTCTATCATATTATAGAATTACTGCCTCTAAGGTTCCTTTACCTTGAGCTTCCTAAACAAATCTGATTTATTACACAACAGCCAAAGTTTGACTCCATAGACCATAAGGCATTAAGACGTATGAGCAGAATTAGGCCATTCAGCCCATTGAGTCCACTCTGCCATTAAATCATAGCTGATCCTCTTTTACCCTCCTCAGCCCCATTCCCTAGCCTACTCCTCGTAGCCTTTGATGCTGCATCCAATCAAGAACCGATCGAGCTCCACCTTAAATACACCCAACGACCTGGTCTCCACAGCTGCCTTTGGTAATAAATTTTGCCAATTCACCACCTTCTGGCTAAAGAAATTTCTCTGCATTTCAGTTTTAATTGGATGCCCCTCTACCCTGAGGCTGTGCCTTCTTGTCCTAGAATACCCTACCATGGAAAAATCCTTTCCACATATATTCTGTCTAGGACTTTAAACATTTGAAAGGTTTCAATCAGATCCCCCCTTCATTCTTCTAAATTCCAGTGAGTATAGACCCAGAACCATCAAATAATCCTCATATGATAACCCTTTAATTACTGAATCATCCTTGTGAACCACCTCTGAACCCTCTTCAATGCTAGCATATCTTTTCTTAGATGAGGAGCTCAAAACTGTTCACAGTATTCAAGGTGAGGCCTCATCAATACCTTTCAAATCCTCAGCATCATGTTGCTGATCATGTATTTCAGATCACTTGAAATGAATTCTAACTTTGCATTTGCTTTCCTCACCACTGACTCTACCTGCAAGTTAACCTGTTTGGCACAAGGATTCATAAGTCCCTTTGCATCTCAGATCTCTGGATTTTCTCATTGTTTAGAAAATAGTTTGCACATTTATTTCTATTTCCAAAGTGCATGCCCATTCAGTTTCAAACATTGTATTTAATTTGCCATTCTCTTGCCCATTCTCCTAATCTGTCTAAGTCCTTCTGCATCCTACCTGTTTCCTCAACACTACCTGCCCCTCCACCAATCTTTGTATCATCTGCAAAGTTGGCAACAAAGCCATCTATTCCATCTTATAAATCATTGATATACAGCATAAAAAGAAGTGGTCCCAACACTGACCCCTGTGGAATACCTCCAGTTACAGACAGCCTATCAGAAAAGGATAGTTTTCCCCATTTGCTGCCTCCCACCAATCAGCTGATGCTCTAGCCATGGCAGTAACTTTTCTGCAATGCAATAGGCTCTTAACTTGGTAAGCAACCTCAAGGGAGGCACCTTGTCAAAGGTCTTCTGAAAGTCCAAAAATCCAATATCCCCTTCATCTGTCCTTTTGTCATCTCCTCAAAGAATTCCAACAGGTTTGTCAGACAAAATTTTCCCTTAAGGAAACCATGCTGACTTTGTCCTATCCTGTTCTGTGTCACCAAATACTCCATAATGTCATCCATTACAATTGACTCCATCATGTTCTCTACCATTGAGGTCAGGCTAACTGGTCTATAATTTTCTTTCTGCTGCTTTCCTCGTTTCTTAAAGAGTGGAGTGACTCTTGATGGACCTGTCATCCAACTGCCAGCATGAGATGGCTGAAAAAGTTCTATCAAGTTAGACCAGGAAATAGCTACTAACTTCTTTCTGTGCTGCCTTCCAGGGTCTTTCCTTTTTATGAACATCTCCATTGCAAATAACTTGTCTGAATGTACTCATTGGCTCCATATGTCTGTTTGAATTATCAATGATTAATATTATGCTTGGTTAAAACATCAAAGCAATCTATTAACAAGAAAATAATTGTACCTAGAGAATAATGGTACACTTGTTGAGATATAGCAGTTGATTTTAAAGTTATGAATGGCAAGGAGTTGTGGCATTGCTCCTCAGACAGGATGAAGAGGTCAATACTCCCCAATGCCATTAGGCTTTACAATTCTACCGCCAGGACTTAAGAACTTTTTATAAGCTATTATTAATGCTTTTTGAGATAGTGATTTAGATGTATATCATATTTTTTTACTGAGTTAAGTATTGTATGTAATTAGTTTTGCTACAACAAGTGTATGGGACATTGGAAAAAAAGTTGAATTTCCCCATGGGGATGAATAAAGTATCTATCTATCTATCTATCTATCTATCATCCATTTACTTTAAATCTAAATTGGATCTTCATTAATTTGGAATTAATATTCTACGTTAGATCTTGAATATCTGGCAAAGCAACTTTCAGACATTCTCAGCATTTAGTAAACTCACCAAGGAATACATTCTGATGAAGGTATTTTAATCTCTTGGATCATTCCCATCTATGTTGTTCTCAGTGTAATGCTTCCAATAATTTGATGCATACTCCTGTATCTATACAATTTTTAATTACTGCATAAATCTGTCTATTTTAGTTTTGAATGCTGTGAACTGATATTCTAAGTCATGAAAATCTACGGTGGCACCAGTAAAGATGGTTTTATTTATTTTATTTAGGGATACAGCATGGAACAGACCTTCTGGCCTACCAAGTTGCACTGCCCAGCATTCCACTGATTTAACCCTGATCTAATTACAATGACCAATTCGTATATCTTTTATACCGTGGGAGGAAACACACACACACACACAAGAAGAACATACAAACTTTCTTACAGAGGATGCTGGAAATAAACTGCTAGCTCCAATGCCCCAAGCTTTAATAATGTCTTGTTAACTATATCTCATTTTCAGGAGACCAAAGCCTCTTTCTTTTGCCCTGTTTGCCTACATCTTTGCATAATCATGTACTGTTAATCAAAGAAGAGATGGAACCATATAAGCAAGGATTATTAAAGTACTAAAGTCAAATAATAACTCGATATGCTTAAAGAATCAATTATCCAGTAATTTGAAATAAGGTGAAAGTTAATGAAAATAATGAATTATCAAATAATTTCAGTTGCATTTTGTGTGGTGGATTCATTACATTAAGGCTGATATTGTTATGATTATGCAGTGTAGCAGAAGATGGCAAATGTGAACGGTCAAATGTGCCATTTAGTTAAATGACTTCTGTGCTCAATCCCTTGCCATGGACACAGCTTCAGATGTCCATTGACTTAAGTGGATACAGGTCAGCAAGTAGCTGTAAGTCAAGTCTCACAATTGTCTTCTAGTCTTTCACCAGGAGTGCCAACATTACAATGAAGGTCAAAGCTTATATTGCAGCTGTTTGAACATTCTTGAGAGAATTAAATTGGAATCTGCGTCAATCATTGTAGGCCAGACTGGTGCCATACTGAGAGTTGATACTTGTATTGTAATGGACTGTGGTGCTAAGAAATAGTTGTGCACATCTGCAGTAATAATGGTTACGGACTCCTGCACTATCACTGACAGACCGATGAGAGGATTTGGCACATTTTTAAATGCAGCAGAAATCAGATGTGTGCAGATAGTGTTCTTAGATTTAGTTCTGACCTTGAAGATCCAAATCTCTGTGTATTTTGCTGCAAAGAACAGCTATAAGTCTATGCTTTGGAATAAATTTCCAGCTTCTGTTCTATTACCATCATCTGCTGTGCATTCTCCGTGCATGACTCAAAATAATCAATGGCCATCTCTGGGAGTCATTCTAGTGCAGATACATGGAAGGAGTGAGACAGGGTGCTGACTTCATGGGCAGGATAGTGATTTTCAACTGATTGATTTGGTGAAGTAAGTTTGAACAGTAAAATACATTAGAACAGGGCTGGAAGAAGCAACATCTGTGCAGGAACAAGGATGGTTGTTATTTCAGGTCTATACTCTGCATCACTTTCAGCAAGACCTGAAAATTTTCATTCAATGGATCCACTCTGCAGCCCTTTCCTTTAATACCCTTGGTTCAGATCCCCGAGTCCCAATGATTTGTTCGTTTTTAGCCTTGTAAATTTCTTTAATATTTTGTTGTGATTGGAACTTGTACCTGTTCCTGTGTTTTATTTGAAATTAACACTTCAGTTATCTTGGGAATATTTTACTTTCTTTTTGGTTTAACTCTTTATTCCTGGCTCCTATTAACCACAGAATGCCTCTCTCATGAAGTTCCTAACTGTCCATACTGAACATTATCAACCAACTTTAATCATCAGCCGCTTTTTGGCCCAAAGCAACCATACCAACTAAGGTGCCTACCAAAGCTAGGCCCATTGCCTGCATTTGGCCCATATCCCTCCTAGCCAGGGATTCCCAACATTTTTTTATGCCATGGACCCCTATTATTAACCGAGGGGTGCATGGACCCCAGGTTGGGAATCTTGCTCTAAACCTTTCCTATCTAAGTACCTATCCAAATGATTTGTAAACATTATCATTGTACATACCTGTTCCACTTTCTCTGGCAGCTCATTCCATATACCTACCACCATCTATATGGAAAAAACTTTCTCCTTAGATCCAGTTTAAAGTTTTCCCATCATCTTAAACCTATGCCCTCTAGCTGTAGATTCTCCTACCACATGAATGTGACTATCAACCATGTATGCCACTCTTGGTTTTATGAACCTAGGTATGGTCACCATTCAGCCTCCTTCAGTCTAGCAAAGGTAGCCCCAGTTTATCCAGTCTCTCCTTCAGTCCCAGCAATATCCTTGTATATCTTTTCTGTGCCCTCTCTAACTTGCATCCTTCTTGTAACCTGCTGAACAAAAATGCTCACAATAATCCCAACTGTGGTCTCACCAACATCTTTCATCTAATGACACCAGTCTTAGCTTATTCTCCCAGACTGTTTCAGACAACTTCATCATACCATTGTGATTGTCCTCATTTAAACTGAAGACATTGTCACTGGTCATGTGCCATCACAATAGATTGGGAATCCTTTCATATGTGATCATTACCTCCTGGAGAATCTTTCATCTTTCTTTTTTTAACTCATGACCAAATCTCCAATAGCCTGTTTCCAGGTAGATTTTATTACATACAGTTCCAAGAAGCAATGTATGATGCATTCCCCATCCTCCATGACGTTTCTCACTTTGCCCTTCTGTCTTGTACAAGGACAATGGCTGAAGCTCCTTTGGAACTAGCCTCTGGATCCCTCTACCTTCCTCTTCTGGAGCCGCACCATTTTGTCCCTCGCTATTTGCCAAGTGATAGTTAATCTAAGGAGTGTGACTGCCAGGGTAATTTGTAAGGAAGTGGTAGCATGTTAATGAGAATAGTAAAATGAAAAAATAGTATTAATGTAGCATTGGTATAAATGAGTGTCAATAAAGACTTGTTCAGTTGAAGAGTCTGTTTCCAGGTTGCACCTCTCTGTGACTCTGACGTTATGGCTTAGTGAATATAGCCCACTACCATTAGTAAGACCCTCTCCTCCATTGAACACATTTACATGGAGCACAGTCACAGTAATGCAGCAATCATCATCGGGGACTCCCACCACCCAGGTCATGCTCGCTTCTCACTGCTGTCATCAGGAAGAAAGTACAGGAGCCTCAGGACTCACACTACCAGGTTTAGGAACATTTATTACCCCAACCCCAGCTCAAAGGTATTTATCTTTATTTAATTATTATTAATTTTCCTCTTTTGTATTTGCACAGTTCGTTGTTGTGTGTGCATTGGTTGTTTGTCTGCCCTGTTGGGTGTGATCTTTCATTGATTCCATTATGGTTCTTGGATTTATTGAGTATGCCTACAAGAAAACGAATCTCAGCAGTGTATGTGGTGACATATATGTACTTCGATAATAAATTTACTTTGATCATTGAACTTTTTGAACAGAAATTTAAGTTAATTAATATTAGTAAGGAAAATGTACCATATAAATAATTAGGACAAAGCCAAGAAACCCACTGACTCTGATGATAAACCCTTGAATTTTAAGAGGTGGCTATAGTAATAGGGGACAGCTGTCAGGAAACAGAGGAGGCTTGACTCAAAAGCAGTGGAGACAATTTAGCAGTTACCAATAATTTTAATAATCAACTGCCAAATATCAAGCCATAAGAGGCCACAAAACAAGAGAGAATAAATACTAAACTCACAGGCAACAATTAACTGAAAACTAGGAGCAAATGGTTGGGGCTGGCAGGTTCGAAGGGTGAACAAGGACTGGATGAGAACTGGGTTTAAGTAGACTGCAGGTGATGACTTGGACACGAGTGGCAATGACTCCTGTTAGCTGGATGGAGACTGGGAGGTGCCTGCCTGTGCCGGCCTGATAGAAATCCCCTCCTACATCTGGCACCCAGTAGCCCAGAGTGAGTTGGATTAGTCTGATGGAACTCCTCAATGAGCAATGGATCAAAAATGAAACTGGATGGCACCCAAGATCCTTCCTCCAGGCTATACCTTTCCCAGTCGAGCAATTACTGTGCATCACATCCATGACAATGTGAATCCATCAATGGGTGAACTGTATATACTTCCACCATCCTAAGCTTTGGAGGTGCAGACTCAGGCAAGTTGAGTGGTCCATAGACAGTGGGCTTGAGGCAGGACACCTGGAAAGTAGGTGTGATCCTGAGGGACAGTGGTAGCTAGAGACAGTAAGTGACTGGATTGATGTGAAGGGCGTGAGCTTGTAGAAGTTGGTGTGCAAGGGCAGATCTCGGGAGAATAGACAGACGTGGTCCCCAGACCAGAGTAGTCTGGCTGGGCACTGCCAGTGGTTGGCCTGGCAATAGTAGGCTCAGTTGGCGGCTAGGATGGGTCTCTGTGCCTTCTTCCAAGCATTCTGGCAGAAGCAAATCAGGGCCCTAGCAGATGAGACTTTCAACCGCACCTCTGAATTCTACGGCGTAACTCAGCACCGAGCATGAGCCTTGACGCAGGTGAAGTATCCAATCCACTGGCCTCCTTCCACTTCCTGGATGGAAGAAAACCTGACAACAACTTCTGGGTGAATTCCTCATATATGTTGCAAATGGTGGTTTTATTGTCCCAGTTAATGGTAAACCAGGTCAGAACTTGGAGAGATGACGAAGGCAATTTTGGCTCTATCCGTAGAGCGCAGAGCTAGCTGGAGCTCAAAGTGCAAGACCCAATGGGACAGAAAGTTGCGGCATCTGGTTTGGAATCCATCAGATTGTAAGGGCACCATAATCCAGGCAGGAGGTTAAGTGTCAAACAGTTGCTGTATTGAGATGGAAAGTTGGAAGACAGTGGTGAGCAGATGGTTAATGGTTCTCTGTTGCTTCTGGATCATGTGCTTATGTCGACAGTCAATTTCCTTTAGGCAAGCATCCTCTGCTGGGTCAGTCAATGGTTCACCCGCCCTGTCAGGAAGTGTAGAGCAGGACCAAAAAGCAGATTAGTGGAGATGTGGTAATTGATAACTTCAATAAAAACTGCAAAATAACAAGCCACTAGTGGCCATAAAACAAGATAACAGGTAGTAAACTCACAGGCAACAAGGTAACTGAAGTCTGGGAACAACTGGTTATGGTTGCTGGTGAACAAGGATTGTGAATGAGAGCTGGGTTTAAATAGGCTGCAGGTGATGAGTTGGAAATGAGAGGCAGGTGACTCCTGTTAGCTAGATGGAGACTGGGAAGTGCCTGCCTGTGCAGGCCTGACAAATACTAATGGTAAACTTGCAGTATTCCTTGGTAGTTCTCATGGGTTGGAAAATCGCCAAAGTCATCCTCTTTGATAAAAGAGGGAGAGAGAACTCCCTAATATCATTAGGGAAAGTGCTCAAATTTCTTATTAGGCAAGTAGTAATAGAGTACTTGGAAAATAATATTAAAAAAACAAAGTCAATGCAGTTTAATAAAAAGGAAACCATATTTTAAAAATTCGTGTTTATGTATAGCTTGTATAGCTTGAAAAGCTGCATGATGGCCCACGTTCTCAAGCTTTTGTATCTCCAGCCTGATTGGAGGGGGATAAGATAGGCAGAATTCTAACAGTGACAACGTTGATTATCCATCCCTCTTTTAGACCTGACAAAGGAATTAAGAGTTAAAACACAATGGTGGACCAGGGTCACATACAACCATACTGGTTAAAGTTAACAGATGACCTTTACTATAAGGCATTAATAAATGCCAGGTTTTTTATGGTAAGATGATGATTCACTGAAAGTCCATTACTGACACTTGGCTTTGTTAAGTTCTGTATTAAAATAATTAAATTCACTAACTTCTTGGTGGGATTTAAAAATGTATCTCTGTAACAATGATTGCTGGTCTAATAACTTACTACAAGGCTGTTGTACCCCCAAGTGAGGGTGTTGGATTTTCAAAAAGCATATTGCAAGTAATATTGTTGAATGAGATTGGAAGTATCGTTATCTATTGTACTGAGGGCATTTTTTAAATATTAGTGAACTAGAAGGAAATAGAATGGAAATAAATAGGTCACCTTTGGTTTGGCAAGTCATAGCCACTGGCTGTCACCAGTTTGTGATGGGAGCTATTTACAGTCTGTATCAATATCATGCGTTGGCCAATCTAGTATGTGGTATCCAATTGACCTTATGATACAATGATAACTTGAATACAAAACTGTGATAGGAACAGAAAGAGAGTGCAAAAGAACACAAAGATTTATTGAATGACAAGAGGTGATGTAGTATAATGTATGGGAAAATCCATGAATAGTTCCAGTATGGTAGGAAAATAGCAAGATTTATTTTTAATTTTCTAAGACTAGTAAATTAATACAACTAAGGGATTTGTGACTCCTTTTATACATCTTAGAAAATTAAGGTATGATGAGTTTTATCCCTTCCAGCAATTATAGAAGAATTTTTGTGAGACCACTGTTGGAGTATTTAATGTAACTTTGATCACCTTACTTGAAAAATAACATATTTGCTAAGTTGAAACAAAGATGGAATTACTGTTTGAAAAAAAATTCGAGTGAAGTGGATTTTTTTATTCCGTGAGGCTTAGAAAAGCTACTGTTGTTGTCATTGAAACATTTAATATTAATTGAGGTCCTGAAGTAGTCAATGTTCAGCTAGACATTCTGGAAACCAAAACCATAATTTTTACGATATGGGGTTTGATTATTTAGGATTGAAATGAAAAACTTTTTTTTTATTCTGAGTACTATGGATATTTAGAATGTCTCCATTCTGTGGAGATGAGTATAAATAATGCTCTCTCTTTTAACTTTTTTATTGGCTTCATCTGTTTAAATTATCCCTTTCGTTACATCAGCAAATTTTTCTTCATGGCTGCAGCAAATCCTACTATATCACTGCAAAAAAATGTCATAAGTTATACATAGCTGTTCCTTATGTAAGTGACATTGAGGGTCAGATTCAATTAAAGGGGTTTTGCTGATGTACACAGAGTATTTGTACAGTACTCTTGGCTTATCATGGCAATGACATGCCTAAATTATCAGTAGTATCCTAGCACATACAGAATCTTCTATTCTACATATAATGATATAAATTAAAAGTTAAACATGAAAAATCAATAAATCATTGAACCTTCCTATGAGTCACCTTTTAACACAGTGTAAACTATGATGCACTCCCACCATTGTGCTGATGTCATCCGACAGTGACTCAAGTATAGTCAAGGCCCAAATGAACAAATTTGGCATGGAAACAAATTTCAAATAAATTATTTTCTTTTTAAGAATCTAAGAGGTAGGCCTGGCATGGGACCAATTCAACCTTTAAAACTCTCTGAAGCCCATGGATGATTTTCTATTTTGATTTCAAGTTTCAATTTTATTCTTGTGGCACTTTTTATATGTAAAGTTCTATTTGTGCCTGCCTTTAATATATCTTATAACTAAGCAAATATATTTCTGTGTAGTAGAGAATTCTGATAATTCATAAACATTTAAGTAGGAAATATTTCTACTCATCCCAGTCGTAATCCCTTTAAAGGAATTTTGATATTTTGTTTTGACCTTCCCATCACAGGTAAAAATATCGCAGCATTCATAAACCCCTTTGAGAATTTCACCTGCTGCAATGTGATTAAGAGAAAGCAGACCTAGATTTGAAGTCTGTCATTAATACACAATTACCACTTTACACATGCATTATACTCCTGCTGAAGCAAGATTATCCTACCTTGGAGAAAGAGAAGAAATTTTTTTAAAAAGTTGAAAAAAATATTGTGTGTAGTCTCATTAAAGCTCTGTATTATTGTGATAAAACGTCGGTAAATCTTGCCTTTAATTCTTTTTTTTTAATGATAATACTCTATTTGTATATTTGGATGGCAGGCTAGAGATATATCTGTACCAAAGGAAGTGCACCCTTGCCTGGATGTGACTACTGACACCAGACAGACAATCTCTGAAGAATATTGATAATGACTGGAGTCACCCATCTTATAAAGACAATGCCCAGAAGAGGGAAATGGCAAGCCTCTTGTGTAGAAAATTTGCCAAGAACAATCTTGGTCATGGAAAGACCATGATTGCCCACGTCATACACAATCTTGGCACATGATGAACTACTTGGATATTAGCCTTCAGTGACTGATGTGAGCTGATGTGGCAGGTCCCTGTGTATACCATCATAGGAAATGGAGAAATAAAGAGCAGAAGGAAGCCACTTGGCCTTGAATCCTGCACCACCATTCGATATGACCATTGCTGAACTGCTCAGGGCTTCCTCTCAACTTCTGTGTCAGCTTTCCATTGCCTTCAATTCCCTGATCTTTCATAAATATAGCAACTTCCCCTTACCCTTAAATCTTATAGCATCCATAACTTTCCGGTGTAGAAAATTACAAATATTCAGGACCCTCTGAGAGAAAATTCCTGTAGATATTTGTTTTAAATTGCCAGCCATGAATCTTGTCTCTCATTTGGGATTTTCCCAGAAGTGGAATCATCTCAACATCTACCCTGTCTTGCTGCCTCATGATCTTATATGTTTCAAGATCATATCTTACTCTAATAACCAGTATAGATCTACTGGTAATTTCTTTAACTATTCTTGATAGGACAGCCATCTCATCCCTAGAATTTGTCTGGTGAATCATGCCCGTCTTCACTCTGGAGGCCACCAGGAGTATGCCAGAAATTCAGGAGTGTCAGGGCAGAATGAGAATAGTACAGCTGATATTACTAAAAAAAGGTGTTTCAGAAACTGAAAGGTTTGAAGGTAGATAATTCACCTGGAATATATGAACTACACCCCATGATTTTGAAAGAAGTAACTGAAGAGATTGGGGAGGCTTTAGTAGTGGTCTTTCAAGATCATGAGATTCTGGAATGGATCCTGCACATTGAAAAATCAGAAATGTCATTCCACCCTTTAAGAGGGGAGGAAGGCAAAACACAAGAAAATATAGGAAATTTAGCCTAAATTCAGTGGCTGGCAAGATGTTAGAGTCCATTATTAACTTAACATGATTTCCTTAAGAGAAAATCTTGCCTGACTAATTTGTTGGAATTCTTTGAGGAACTAACAGGCAAAATAGACAAAAAGGAGTCAAGAAGGCCTTTATTGGGATGTTGTACATGAGGCTGATAAACAAGAAAAGAGTCTGCGGTATTACAGGAAAGATACGAGAGGACTCTATATAATTGGCTAGCTTACCTTCATAATTCATTTTCTCTCTCCTTGATGCTTTTACTTGCTTTCTAAAAGCTTGGTTTTTAAAAGCTTCCCAATCCTCTAACTTCCCAGTGATTTAGCTATATTATATGCCTTTTGATTTTATACTGTCTTTGACTTCTGTCGTCAGCCATGGTTGCCTCATTCTCCCTTTAGAATGCTATTTCTTCTTTGGATGAATCTATACATGCCTTTCAAATTGTTCCCTGAAACACCAGCCATTGCTGTTCTGCCATCATCCCTGCTTGATCCCCTTCCAATCATCCTGGCCTGCTCCTCTCTCTTGCCTCTACTCCCTAAAGTCCCTTTACTCCACTGTGACTAGAGATGTTGCATTGGGTTGCGTGTTGGGTCTATGACTTTTCAGGTTGTATATTAATGATCTGGATGATGGAATTGATAGCTTTGTGCCCAAGATTTTGGATGATCCAAGGATCGGTGGAGGGACAGGTAGTATTGAGGAAGCAGGAAGTATGCAGAAGGACTTGAAGAGATTAAATTAATTTTTTTGGCTAGAAAGTGGTGAATATGGGGAACCGGCAGGAGAACAGAGTTGAAGGAAAAATAAATCATCCATGATCAAATGGCAGAGAAGACTCATTGGACTGAATGACCTAATTCTGCTCTTATGGTCTTATAGTCTTCTCATTACTACCATCAGGGAGGAGGTACAGGAGCCTGAAGATGCACACTTAACATTTTAGGAACAGCTTCTTCCCTTTTCCCATAAACACTACCTCTTTATTTTTGCTTGTTTCTGTGCTTGCCATTAATTTATTGATTTATTATATTTTTCTTTTGGTAACCTACAGTTCATTTTATGTCTTGCACTGTACTGCTGCCGCAAAACAATAAATTTCATGACATATGTCAGTGATAATAAACTTGATTCTGATTAAATTAGGCATACAAATCTGTGTAAAGTCTTCTAGGTGTTCCCTTTTCAGTACACTCAGCAGTAACAATACCTCTCTTTCTTAGCTCCAAATTTCTGGCAATAAAGACCATTCATTATGCTGCACCTGCCTGCCAATATCTTGCAATTGATTATCTGGGTCCCTCTGCACTTACTCATCTGCTATCATTTTCCATTTAGATGATAGACTTGCTTTAGATTACTCCTACCAAAATGCCTGACCTCAGCTGTTCTCTTGTTCAACTCCATTTGCCAAGTTTTTGCCATCAATGTATTGATATGTGGAGCCCTAATATCCTCCTTCCAACATGCTCTCCAGACTAATTTCTTGTCAGTTTCTGGCCTTTTAATATGATTTTCTTTTGGCTTTCAGAGTGGGTAACAACATTTCTTTCTTTATTATTTATTTATTGTGTGTGTGTGTGTGTGTGTGTGCGTGCGTGCGTGCGTGTGTGTGTGTGTGTGCGTGTGTGTGTTTATTTATTGATTGATTGATTGATTGATTGATTGATTGATTGATAGAGATACAGTGTGGAATAAGCCCTCCCGGCCCTTTGAGCCATGCTGTCCTGGAATTCCCTCCCTACTCACAGCATAATTTAAAATGTCTAATAAAGGTTCCAATTGGTACATCTTTGGACTGTGCAAGGAAACTGGAGCACCAAGGAAACCAATATGGTTATGGGAGTATGTAGAAACTCCTTACAGGCAGCAGCGAGAATTGAACCCAGGTTGCCGGTACTGTAAAGCATTGTGCTAACCACTATGTTACTGTGCCACCCCATGATATCATCATCATGATTTATCATTTATGATAAAGGCACATAAGATAATGAGGGTGAAAGCACACATTCTATTTCCCAAGTAGAGAGTGATGAATGCAAGCAGACTTAGCTTTAAGTTCAGAGGTACAAGATTTAAAAGGGACGCTAGAGACAGCTCCTTCACACAAAAATGTAGAGTATATACAGAATGAGCTTCCAAATATAATGGATGAGGCAGGCACACTGGCAACATTTAAAAGCTTACGGGGCTGTGGGCCAAACTCAGGCAGATGAGGTTAGCCCTCTAGGCAACAGTTGCATAGATAAGTTGGGCTGTTTCCCTATGGTGTGACTCTGACTATCACCAATATTCTTACCCTGTTGCTACCCCTTTGTAACCTCTTTATGTTCTTCTGACAATTTATTTGTTCAATTAGTCAGCAGTATATGGATACATGACCTCAGTCTCTGATCTAAGTCATTTATTTAGATTGTGAATAGCTGAGGCTCAAGTATTGATTGCTGTACCTGACTTATCACAGTCTGCCAGCATCAAAGTGACTCCTCTTTATTCCTGCTCTTTTTTTGTCAGTTAACTAATTCTCAATTCATGCCAATATCTCTGTCAGTCCTATTGTGGAAGTAAGTCTTTATGTGTCACTTCGTCAATGCCTTTTGAAAATCCAAGCATACAATATTTACTGGTGTATCCTAAGCAGCAAAAGCATTTTCACCAAGATGAATCACTTATGAATCACTCTTTCACCCTAAACCTCATCATTCTTCACAATAAACAAATAAGCACCCAGCTCCTCTTCCTAGAATCCATATTAGATGATCATGTTAACCACACTCCCCTGGAGCGTTGTCATTTTTTTTCAAACCTGCTATCGTCATACTCTCTTGAAAGTATGGTTCATGACACCCCCCCCCCCCCAATACTAACCTTCTTAATCAGAACTTTATTGTTCAAAGTAAATTTATTATCAAAGTATAATAAATTTAAAGTATATTATCAAAGTATAATAAAATGTCACCATATACATTTTCTTTCGGGCACACTCAATACATTTCAATAACCATAATAACCATATAACAATTACAGCACGGAACCAGGGTTTCTCGGCCCTTCTAGTCCATACCGACCACTTACTCTCACCTAGTCCCACTGGCCCGCACTCAGCCCATAACCCTCCATTCCTTTCCTGTCCATATACCTATCTAATTTTACTTTAAATGACAATACTGAACCTGCCTCTACCACTTCTACTGGAAGCTCGTTCCACACAGCTACCACTCTCTGAGTAAAGAAATTCCCCCTCGTGTTACCCTTAAACTTTTGCCCCCTAACTCTCAACTCATGTCCTCTTGTTTGAATCTCCTCTACTCTCAATGGAAAGACTGTCCATGTCAACTCTATCTATCCCCCTCATAATTTTACTTTATTTTTAAATCTTTTTATTAATTTTTAAGCAAACATAAATGAAACATGAATACAAAGAGTTTGAGAGTACATAGTTAATAGTTTAAGTAGGCATTCAAATATATAATAATCAATATATATAATCTCCCAAACTCACAGTATTTATGAACAAAAGAAATTTAAAAAAACCAAAAAAAAGAGAAGAAAAAAAACACTAACCAACATGGGCCATTGCATAATGTCAGATATATACAGTAGTGCCAATAACTCCGAACCTCCATCCAAATAATTAAGGATAATAAAAGTGAGGTTTAGGAAAAGACAATTTAACTCATATGAAAATGTTGAATAAATGGTCTCCAAGTTCCCTCATAATTTTAAATACCTCTATCAAGTCCCCCCTCAACCTTCTATGCTCCAAAGAATAAAGACCTAACCTGTTCAACCTTTCCCTGTAACTTAGGTGCTGAAACCCAGGTAACATTCTAGTAAATCTTCTCTCTACTCTCTCTATTTTGTTGATATCTTTCGTATAATTCGGTGACCAGAACTGTACATAATACTCCAAATTCGGCCTCACCAATGTCTTGTACAATTTTAACATTACATCCCAACTCCTATACTCAATGCTCTGATTTATAAAGGCCAGCATACCAAAAGCTTTCTTCACCACCCTATCCACATGAGATTCCACCTTCAGGGAACTATGCACATTATTCCTAGATCACTCTGTTCTACTGCATTCTTCAATGCCCTACCATTTACCATGTATGTCCTATTTGGATTATTCCTACCAAAATGTAGCACCTCACACTTACCAGCATTAAACTCCATCTGCCATCTTTCAGCCCACTCTTCTAACTGGCCTAAATCTCTCTGCAAGCTTTGAAAACCTACTTCAATATCCACAACACCACCTACCTTAGTATCATCTGCATACTTATTAATCCAATTTACCACCCCATCATCCAGATCATTAATGTATATGACAAACAACATTGGACCCAGTACAGATCCCTGAGGCGCACCACTAGTCACCGGCCTCCAACCTGACAAACAGTTATCTACTACTACTCTCTGGCATCTCCCCTCCAGCCACTGTTGAATCCATTTTACTACTTCAATGTTAATACCTAACGATTGAACCTTCCTAACTAACCTTCCGTGCGGAACCTTGTCAAAGGCCTTAATATTCATAATAGAATCATGAAAGATTGCACCAACTTGGGCATTCAGCCAGTATGCAAAAGACAAACAAAGCTGTGTAAATACAAAAACAATGAAATAATAAAATAAGTAAGCAGTCCATATCAAGATCACGAGATGAAGAGTCCTTGAAAGTGAGTCCATAGATTGTGGGAGATAGGTCGGTGAGGGGGCAAGTGAAATTACTTCCTATGGTGCAAGAGCCTGATGAAAGATGGACAATAACTGTTCCTGAACCTGGAGGTGTGAGCCCTGAGGCTCCTGTGCCTTCTTCCTGAAGGCAGCAGTGAGAAGAGTGGATGACCTGGGTGATGAGAGTCCCTGCTGAAGAATGCTGCTTTCCTGTGACAATGCTCCATATAGATATGCTCAGTGGTGGGAAGGGATTTACCCATTATGATCTTCCTTCCCTGCCATGACATGAAATTGGCCTTGATCATTTATCAGAATTTGAGATCATGACAAACTGCATCCTCCATCCTTGTTCTTAATTGATCTGCAAATTTTGTTGACCATAATATTCTCCATAGCTTCTTTACAGTTGCAATGTAAAGGCAGAATAAGTCAAAAAGGGTGAATACAGGAGTTTATATGATATATATGCGTGCACACAGTATATGGAATAAGGTAGGTGAACTTGTAGCACAGTTATAGATTGGCAGGTATGACGTTGTGGGCATCAGTGAATTGTGGCTGGAAGAAAATTATAGCTGGGAGCTTAATGTCCAAGGATACACGTTGTATCAGAAGGACAGGGAGGAAAGCAAAGGACATGGGGTGGCTGTGTTGGTAGGAAAATAAATGAAATAAAATCATTAGAAAGAGGTAACGTAGGATTGGAAATGGTGGAATCATTGTGGGTAGAGCTAAGGAACTGCAAGGGAATAAAGACCCTGATGGGAGTCATATACAGACCTCCTCCCCCCAAACAGTAGTAAAGGTGTATCAGAGTTACAATAGGAGATAGAAAATGCATATCAAAAGGGCAATATTACAATAGTCATGGGAGATTTCAATATGCAGGTAACTTTGGGAAAGTCAGATTTGTGCTGGATACCAAGATGGGGACTTTCTAGAATGTCCAGCGGCTTTAGAACAGCTTGTGGTTGAGCCCACTGGAGGATCAGCTATTCTAGATTGGGTGTTGTGCAATGATTAGAGAGCTTCGGGTCAAGGAACCCTTAAGGGAGTGTGATCATAATATGATTGAATTCACCCTGCAAATTGACAAGGTGAAGCTAAAGTCAGATTTGCAGTGGAGTAAAGGGAATTACAGAGGCATGAGAAAGGAGTTGGCTAAAATTGATTGGAAAGCAACACTAGTAGGGATAATGGCAGAGCAGCAATGGCTAGAAATTCTGTGAGCAATTCAGAAGGCACAGGATATATACATCCCAAAAAAGAAAAAAGTATTCTAATGGCAGGATGATACAGCCATGGCTGACAAGAGAAATCAAAATCAACATAAAAGACAGAGAGGGTGTATAATAGGGCAATAATTAGTAGGATTTTAGAGGATTTTGAAAACCAACAGAAGGCAACAAAACAAGTCATAAATACAAAGGTGAGCTAGCAAATACTATTAAAGAGGGCACTAAATGGTTCTTCAGATACATTAACTGTAAAAGAGAGGTAAGAGTAGATATCAAACGACTGGAGAGTTAGTAATGTGGGATAAGGAAATGGTGAATGAGCTGAATAAATAATTTGCATTAGTCTACACTGTGGAGAACACTAGCAGTGTGCTGGAAGTTTGAGAAAATCAAGGACAGAAGTGAGTGAAGTTGCCATTACTAGGTAGAAGGTTCTTGAGAAAGTGAAAAGTTTGAAGGTAGATAAGTAACCTGGACCAGATGGTGTGTACCCCAGAGTTTGGAAAGAGGTGGCTGAAGAGATTGTGGAGGCATTAGTAATGATCCTACAAGAATCAATTGATTCTGGCACAATTCCAGAGGAATGGAAAATTGCAAACATCACTCCACTCTTCAAGAAAGGAGAGAGGCATAAGTAAGGAAATTATAGGCCAGTTACACTGACCTCAGTGGCTGGGAAGATGAGGGAGTCGATAATTAAGGATGTGATTTCAGGGTACTTGGAGGCTCATGATAAAATAGGCCGTAGTCAGCATGGTTTCCTCAAGGGAAAATCTTGCCTGACATATCTGTTAGAATTCTTTGAAGGAACACCAAGCCAGTCAGGTAAAGGAGAACTGGTGGATGTCATGTACTTGGATTGTTAGAAGAGCCTTGACAGGTTGTCACACATGAGACTGCCTTAACAAAATGGTATTATAGGATAGATACTAGCATGGATGGAACATTGGCTGATTGGCAGGAGGCAAAGAGTGGGAATAAAGGGAGCCTTTTCTGGTTGGCTGCCGGTGACTAGTGGTATTCCTTATGGTCTTGTATATTTATTTTGTATTTATATTTATTTGTATATACAGGTAATTATATTATGTATTTTTATTCATTTTGTGGTTATATTTATTTTGTAGCTAAGTGGGATTTCATGTTTTGTAAGCTGTGTTCGTATGCATGCTGTCGTGGACAGAACCTACTGTGGCTTCTTTTCCCACCATTATCCTTTGTTTCCTTCTCCCCCCCCTCTCAACCCCCATTGAAATATCTACCTAAGGCCCTGTCTAATTCCCAGTTGCCTACTGCTCAAGGAATATTAAGCAAAGCAAATGTCAGTTTGAACATGTGATAGTGTTTAACTTTACCTCACCACCTTGGATGATTCATTGCCTTGAAATTATCAGATTGCTTGCACTGAGCAGGTGACAATTTCTTCCAAGACGGTGCCCTACTAGTACATTACCTCAAAATACTCAAACACAATACCTCCATCATCGTATCTTTGTGATCACCTCTCAGCCTTAGTATTTTCTAAGATCTGTGCTTCTCTGATCCTAGTTTCATGATCAAAGTAAGTTTAATTGCTCCACCAGTCATTATCATCATTCTGTGCCATGTCGTATGACGTGGACAATCATGGTTTCATGACCGTGACTGTTCTTGGCAGTTTTTTCTACGGAAGTGGTTTGCCATTTCCTTCTTCTGAGCAGTGTCTTTACAAGACAGGTGACTCCAGCCATTATCAACACTCTCCAGAGATTGTTTGCCTGGCATCAGTAGTCGCATAAACAGGATTTGTGATGTGCACTAGCTACTCATATGACCATCCATCATTTACTCCCATGTCTTGAAATGACCCTGCTCAGGAGGTTAGGCAGGTATTACACCTTGCTCAAGGGTGACCTGCGGGCTAGCGGAAGGAGGGAGCACCTTTCACCTCCTTTGGTAGAGACTTATCTTCACCCCGCCAACTATGCTCCACTAGTAGGTAACATTTTAAACTGCTAAGGTACTAAACTAGGAAATAACTTCCCTAAATCTCTCTGCCTCTACATCTCCCTCTAAATCTAAAACTTTCCTTATAATCACCCTTTCATCACACTTTCAGCATCTGCCCCTGTAGTTTGGTGTCAGTAGCTGTTTGATATTATGTATGTGAATTGCCTTGGAATGTTTTGCGATGATAAAGGTGTCATTCAAATAGAAATTGTTGTAATTTACAAGCAAGGTGCAATCTTCAGAATAGCATATGTTTCACTCTGAAACTACTGCTTTCAAACCTGTAGTAACACAGCAGCCAAAATTACTTTGACATTTCCCCGTAGCCTATCAATTCACAATTTTAATTTTAGCCTAACTTTCAAATACAGTTTTCATCAAGGTTGGTGTGAAAATTGAGTAGTTAAATATAATTGGAGATTCATTAGTAAGTTTTTTCATTAATTTTAAAAATTATCCCGTAAAATTCAAGTATGTAGCAAGAGGCATTTAGAAATATGTCAGCTAATGCTGGCTCGGAGATTATAGTTATCTTAATTTTTAAACCTATTTGGTCTGACTACTTAAACTTACAAAATAAATGATTAACTGTGGAATATTAAAGTGGTAAAATATTTATCATGTTCATACAAATTTAACAATTTAACAAGATGAACCATTTGCCTTTTCTACCTTCAATACTTTGTTCAGCACTTTAAAAAAAAGGATAAGTGGCTTTCAATTGAGCTGCTAGTTGGGAAAAGCAATCATAATAAATATAAACTATAGGCTTTGCTTCTTCATATTTTCACTTGGGCAACAAGCCAGACCTAGCAACCAATGTTTTCTTGCTTTGGGCACTTCTCAAATTAATAAAAGCAATCTTGGTATTAAAAGATAAAATATAGTTTCAGACTATGTTTGGAAAGTTGCAAGAGCATTTTCTACTCCAGTATATTGGTCCATCTTCAAAGCCAGAAATGAAATTGAGTTTGGAGCTCAATGGATCAAGTTCTTAGTGCAGTACTGATATATATCGAATCCTTTTAGAGGAAAGATTAGCATGCTAGAACAGTGTTATAAACACATGTAGAAGCACTTTGATTAAGGTGCTGCTGAAATGTCTCTAGATCAAGAAAATAGACATTAGGCCACTATAGTTTTGGAAATTTGTCTACTTTTTCAGGCTCAAAGAAACTCATAATAAATGTAAGCAATGGGGGACATTCTCCTGGTCCATAACATTACAATAAAGCACTGTTATCCTCTGATCTTACATTTCCCTTTCATAGCCCTATCCATCTCACATCGCACCAAGTCAACATTAATCCCTGCTTTGCAGAACTGGTGGATCCTCTCTGATGGTATATCCTATTGAGGTTCAAAATGCAATATTGATTGGCTTTTGAGGCTACTCTTTTCCAGCACATCAGCTTTTAGTCTGTGAAACTGTACACACCGGGCCTATGTTTTTCTTTTATCAGTAATGGTGATTGCAATTTACAGTAGCACAAGTATGATTTTAATTACGTTAATATGTTTAAATTTCACTGCGCAGCTGGTATTACAGATGGGACAACTTATTACAGAAATTTCCATATCTTTATTAAAAGCATTAAAAATGAGATCAGAGAATTTCTAAAGGATGATTGATCAGCATTACCCTCAACTTCACACCAAAATGACAAGCTGATTTAGTTTGTTAAGTTATTCATCAGTAGGCAAATAACAAGCAGTCCCATGTGAGGGCTTGTCAGTCAATGCTCGCACTTTCCATTAAGTCCATGGATTAGCTTTTAGGAATGAGGCCAAAGCTACTGTACGACTGAGATATCATGGATGTCAGTGACATGACATTCACAATTTGTATATACATTTTAACAGTTTGAATTTAGGACAAGTAAGAAACCCTTTTCAGTTCTTATTCCAATGTTCAATTTTCAGTGTAACTGTTTGATGCTCGTCTTTAATAAGAGGTATAAATTGGGAACAGATGATCTCAGGGAAATGTACGGCAGAAATGTGGCAAATGTTCAGGGGATATATGCGAGACTTCATAGGTACGTTCCAACAAGACAGGGAAAGGATGGCAAGATACAGTGGTGTACAAGGGCTGTTGAAAATCTAGTCAAGAAGAAAAGAAAAACTTACAAAAGGTTTTTAAAAAAACTAGGTAATGATAGAGATCTAGAAAATTATAAGGCTAGCAGGAAGGAGCTTAAGAATGAAATTAAGAGAATCAGAGGGGCCATGAGAAAGCCTTGGTGAGCAGGATTAAGGAAAACTCCAAGGCTTTCTACAAGTATATGAAGAGCAAGAAGATACAATGTGAGAGAATAGGACCAATGAAGTGTGACAGTGGAAAAGTGTGTATGGAACCGGAGGAAATAGCGGAGGTACTTAATGAATACTTTGCTTCAATATTCACTATGGAAAAGGATCTTGGCGATTGTAGGGATGACTTGCAGTGGACTGAAAAGCTTGAGTATGTAGATGTTAAGAAAGAGGATGTGCTGGAGCTTCTGGAAAGCATCAAGTTGGATAAGTCACCAGGACAGGACAAGATATACCCCAGGCTACTGTGGGAGGCAAAAGAGGAGATTGCTGATCCTCTGGCAATGATCTTTGCAACATCAGTGGAGATGGGAGAGGTTCTGGAGGATTGGAGGGTTGCAGATGTTGTTCCCTTACTCAAGAAAGAGATAGCCCAGGAAATTATAGACCAGTGAGTCTTACTTCAGTGGTTGTAAATTGATGGAGAAGATCCTGAGAGGCAGTATTTAAAAATG
This sequence comes from Hemitrygon akajei, assembly GCF_048418815.1. Classification (NCBI taxonomy): domain Eukaryota; kingdom Metazoa; phylum Chordata; class Chondrichthyes; order Myliobatiformes; family Dasyatidae; genus Hemitrygon; species Hemitrygon akajei. Next base: position 168,306,767 of record NC_133133.1, read on the forward strand.
TTTAGAGAAGCATAATATGATTAGAAATAGTCAGCATGGCTTTGTCAAAGACAGGTCGTGCCTTACGAGCCTGAATGGATTTTTTGAGGATGTGACTAAACACATTGATGAAGGTAGAGCAGTAGATGTAGTGTATATGAATTTCAGCAAAACATTTGATAAGATACCCCTTGTAAGGCTTATTGAAAAAGTAAGGAGGCATGGGATTGAAGCACAGCTTGGTTTGTGGATCCAGAACTGGCTTGCTCATAGAAGGCAAAGAGTTGTTGTAGATGGGTCATATTCTGCATGGAGGTCAGTGACCAGTGGTGTGCCTCAGGGATTTGTTCTGGGATGACCTGGATGTGGAAGTGGAGGGATGGGTTAGTAAATTTGCTGATGACACAAAGGTTGGGGGTGTTGTGCATAGTGTGGAAGGCTGTCAGACGTTACAGCAGGACATCAATAGAATGCAAAACTGGGCTGAGAAGTGGCAGATGGAATTCAACCCAGAGTAGTGTGAGGTGGTTAATTTTGGTAGGTCAAATATGATGGCAGAATATAGTATTAATGGTAAGACTATTGGCAGAGTAGAGGATCAGAGGGATCTGGGGGTTTGTGTCCATAGGACACACAAAGCGGCTACCCAGGTTGACTCTGTGGTTAAGAAGGCATACGGTGCTTTGGCCTTCATCAATCATGGGATTGCATTTAAGAGCCAAGATGTAGTGTTTCAGCTTTACAGGACCCTGGTCAGACCCCACTTGGAGTACTGTGCTCAGTTCTGGTCACCTCACTACAGGAAGAAAGTGGAAACTATAGAAAGGGTGCAGAGGAGATTTACAAGGATGTTGCCTGGATTGGGGAGCATGCCCTTTGAGAATAGGTTGAGTGAACTTGGCCTTTTCTCCTTGGAGAGGTGACCTAATAGAGGTGTATAAGATGATGAGAGGCATTGATCATGTGGATAGTCAGAAGGTTTTTTCCAGGGCTGAAATGGCTAACATGAGAGGGCACAGTCTTAAGGTGCTTGGAAGTAGGTACAGAGCAGATGTCGGGGGTAAGTTTTTTACGCAGAGAGTGGTGAGTGTGTGGAATGGGCTGCTGGCGACGGTGATAGAGGGGGATACAATAGGGTCTTTTAGGAGACTCCTGGTAGGTACATAGAGCTTAGAAAATAGAGGGCTATGGGCAACCCTAGGTAATTTCTAAAGTAAGTACATTTTTGGCATAGCATTGTGGGCCAAAGGGCCTGTATTGTCCTGTAGATTTTCTGTGTTTCTATGTTTAGTCTTTTTTTGGTGGTCATAGTGAGTAAGCTTGGCCTAGATCAAAGTTATTAAGTTTTAATTTGATATACCGTAGATTCCGGACTACAGAGCGCACCTGATTAAAAGCCGCAGGCTCTAATTTTAGAAATAAAATCAATTTTTTAATTGTAAAGGCCGCACCGGATTTTAGGCCGCACCGCTACTTTTAAATATACATACGTATCGGTAACACAAATTACGTTGCATATACTTTTTTACTGAACAGCACGAACAACATTCCAATATCTCCTAGCGACTGGTAAAAATATATATACTGCAGCTTACCAGGAAAAGTTATTGATCGACTTTAACTTAAAAGCAGCGTTTTCGCTCGGGTCTAATCGGCTCTGACGCGCTTGCGCAATGCGATCGGGTCTAATCGGCTCTGACGCGCTTGCGCAATGCGATCGGGTCTGATCGGGTCTAATCGGCTCTGACGCGCTTGCGCAATGCGATCGGGTCTAATCGGCTCTGACGCGCTTGCGCAATGCGATCGGGTCTGATCGGGTCTAATCGGCTCTGACGCGCTTGCGCAATGCGATCGGGTCTAATCGGCTCTGACGCGCTCGGGTCTTGCTTTTCTTCGAGTATTTTCCATGTTGATGAGGGTGAGTACAAATGACTGATTTACAATAATTTAATTGTGAAAGTGCGCTTGATTTATCCTACAATTTCATTGGACCTCTGTGAACTACTCATCAATTTTATTGGTCTACTGTTACGAGGCAAAATGTTTACGAGGCGGCATGAAAAAAAAACATGTATTAGCCGCTCTGGATTATAGGCCGCAGAGTTCAAAGCTGTTCAAAATGTGGGAAAAAAGTAGCGGCTTATAATCCGGAATCTACGGTAGTAGTTTTGTTAGTACCCCCTTCATGATCTCACTGAACTAACAGCATAGCTGCCCTTTTAAATTAAGATATTAAAAGGAAATTTTCTTTTTTTTTGGATTAATTGGAGTGGCAAGTAAATAATGGTAATTGTGAGAGTATGGGCCAAGAAATTTGAACGTATGGTCCAACCCAATGTTGGTTAACTTTCAACTTGTACCTACAAAAAGAGGAGCAACACACAAAATGCTGAAGGGATTCAGCAGGTCGGGCAACATGTATGGAAATGAATAAACAGTCGATGTTTCAGGAGGAGTCACTCCACCAGGACTGGAAAGGAAGGGGATGAAGCCAGAATACGAAGATGCAGGGAGGGGAAGGTGCTCAAGGTGAAGAGAGTGAGTGGAGAAAGGTGGGGATGAAGCATGAAGCTGAAAGGTAATAGGTAGAAAAAGTAAAGGGCTGATGAAGAAGGAAGAGGCCTCAACAGGATTCTACCACCAAAGACATATTTACCTCTCCTCCCCCATTCTCCACTTCCTGAAAGGATCACTGTCTGCTTGATTCCCTTGTCCATTTGCGTATCCCCACTATTCCACTTACTGACACATATCCCCGAAAGCAGAAGTGTAACACCTGTCCATTTGTCCCCTCTCTCACCTCCATTCATAGCCCCAAATAGTTCTTCCAAGTGAAGCAAAACTTCACCTGTGAATCTCTTGGGGCCGTCTACTGTATTCAGTGCTCCTGATGCGGCCTCCTCTACACTGGTGAGACCTGATGTAGATCAATGAATCGCTTTATTGAACACCTTTACTCCATCTGCAATAAGCAGGATCTCCTGGAGGCCTGCCATTTTAATTACAATCCCCTTTCCTATTCTGTTATGTCAGTCCATTGTCTCCTCTAATGTCATAATGAGGCCTCTGTCAGGTTGGAGGAGAAATACCTCATTTCCGCCAGGGTAGCCTCCAACCAAATGGAATGAACATGGATTTCTCTAATTTCTGGTAATTTTTCCCTTCTTCTCTCTTCTTCAGTTTCCCACTCTTGTTCCCATCTTCCCTGGTTTCTTCTCTCACTGGCCTATCACCTCCCCCACCCCCGTACCCCTCCTCGACCCCTTTCTCCTCTCCTATTAGATTTCTTCTTCTCCAAACCTTGACTTTTTCTACTTGTCACTTCCCAGTTTCTTACTTCACACCCCTTCCTTACCCATCTACTTCAGAAATCTTTAGCTTGTTGTCTTTCCACTCCCCCCACCCCCCCCCCCCCCCCCCCATCTCAGTACTCTGGCAAGATCTTTCTCCCCTCCTTTCCAGTCCTGATGAAGGTTCTCGGGCTGAAAAGTTATTTGTTCATTCATTTCCATAGATGCTGCCTGACCTGCTGAGTTTGTGTGTGTTGCTCTGCATTTCCAGCATCTACGGAATCTCTTGTTTGAGTTCCCAAGAGAGATTGAGACATGATCATTCTATTTATTTCAAATTGACTTTAAGACGTATGCAGTGACAAATGTAACACAACTCAATTTCCATGCTGGTCAATGTTATCATAATAAGTCATTGTACACCTGAACTTAGTTATTTAAGGCAAATCATGGCGACTTTATTTGGAAAAACAAACCCATGCATCATGTTCCCTGTGGAAAGTTTTAACAGGTTCTTTTTCTTCTTGGTGCTTAGTGGTAAATGTTTTGTGTCACTAGTAATTATTTATAGCTAAGGTGGGTCAGTGAAACAAGAGCCTGAAGATACAGTAATCAGAGGCAGCAATCAATATTCCGGATGAACTCAGCAAGCCAAGCAGCATCTATAGAGGGGAATGAACTGCTGAAATTTTGGGCACCCTTTTATGCAAAAATCACAAAACAGATTTTTCCAGGGTTGGATCATGTTGCCAATCACTTCCATATGAAACTCCAACCATTCGGATACTGGTCCAGGTATTTCTGTATGTAATTACCTACACAAGATAGGCATCTTCCTAATGAGTTCAAGGACGGCTTAAACTGAGAGCAACCTACTAGCTTCACTGAATACTCTTCTCTGAATACTGAATACTCTTGAAAAAACTAGTAGCTCTTCATGCCAAAAATCTTCATCTGGACTGAAAGGTAAAGGGCAGATAGCCAGTATAAAAAGGTGAGAGAAAGGGACAATATTATTCAGCTCTTGGCTTTACCATGTCAGCAACTGTTGGAGACTTATAATCTCCACAAGTCAGAATTTCTGGACTTTAGCTTCCCTAATTTGGACTGGGAGCTTCTTACTACAGAAGGTTTAACTAGGGCAGTAATTGTTAGGTGCATTCAGGAGGGCTTCATAAATCAATAATGGATTGTCTAACAAGCAGAGGGGTCATACTGGACCTGGTGTTGGGTTGTTGGTGAGTTTAAAAGAGTAATTGGCATCAAATAGAAGGACTTAGAGGCTAAGGGAGATCAGTGTGAAGAATAATTTGCTAGGATATTTCAAGATAAAGAGGTTTTGGGTCACTTAAAGAACAGGAAGATGGTAAGTGCTCAGAGCCTGATGGGATATAGTTGAAGTTATCGAGAGAGGCAAGGGGTGAGATGGCTCAGACCTGTGGAGGACAGAGGGTAGTGACCAATAAGACTTATTCTGACGAGTCTGTGACTCGTGCTATTCTGCAGAAGACAGGTTGAAGTGGGCTTTTGGCACACTGGCCATCGTGTCAGGGCATTGGATATAAAAGCTTGATGGTCACATTGTGCTTGCACAGCATGCTAGTGAGGCCGCACTTGGAGTATTATGTTCAGTTTTGGTTGCCCTGCTATAGGAAATATGTTATTAAATTGAAAAGAGTGGAAAAAAGTTTTACAAGGATGCTCTACACACCTTTAGACCACCTGGACGACTCAACCACATATGTCAGGATGCTGGTCATCGACTATAGCTCAGTATTTAATACCATCGTTCCCACAATCCTGATTGAGAAGTTGCAGAACCTGGGCCCTGTGTACCTCCCTCTGCAATTGGATCATCGACTTCCTAACTGGAAGACCACAATCTGTGCGGATTGGTGATAACATCTCCTCCTCACCGACGATCAACGCTGGCGCACCTCAGGGGTGTGTGCTTAGCCCACTGCTCTACTCTCTATATACACGTGACTGTGTGGCGAGGCATGGCTCAAATGCCATCTATAAATTTGTTGACAATACAACCATTGTTAGTAGAATCTCAGGTGGTGACGAGAGGGCGTACAGGAGTGAGATATGCCAACTAATGGAGCAGTGCCACAGCAACAACCTGGCACTTAGTAAGCCGAAAGAGCTGATTGTGGACTTCAGGAAGGATAAGATGAAGGAATACATAGCAATCCTCATAGAGGGATCAGAAGTGGAGAGAGTGAGCAGTTTCAAGTTCCTGGGTGTCAAGATCTCTGAGGATTTAACCTGGTCCCAACATATCGATGTAGTTATAAAGAAGGCAAGACAGTGGCTATACTTTATTAGGAATTTGAAGAGATTTGGCATGTCAACAAATACACTCAAAAACTTCTATAGTTGTACCGTGGAGAAAATTCTGACAGGCTGCATCACTGTCTGGTATGGAGGGGCTACTGCACAGGACCGAAAGAAGCTGCAGAAGGTTGTAAATCTAGTCAGCTCCATCTTGGGTACTAGCCTGCAAATTACCCAGGACATATTCAGGGAGTGGTGACTCAGAAAGGCAGTGTCCATTATTAAGGACCTCCAGCACCCAGGGCATGTCTTTTTCTCGCAGTTAAGTAGCATTAAGTAGGAAGTACAGAAGCCTGAAGGCACACACTCAGCGATTCAGGAACAGCTTCTTCCCCTCTGCCATGCAGTTCCTAAATGGACATTGAATCTTTGGACACTACCTCACTTTTTAAAAATATACAGTATTTCTGTTTTTGTGCATTTTTAAAATCTATTCAATATGTGTATACTGTAATTGATATACTTGTTTATTTATTATTATTTTTATTTTATTTATTGTTCTCTGCTGGATTATGTATTGCATTGAACTGCTGTTAATTTAACAAATTTCACGTCACATGCCAGTGATAATAAACCTGATTCTGATTCTGATTTAGGAAACGGTTATAGAGAGAGAATGGACGGCTAGGACTTCATTCCTTGGAGCATAAGAGATTGAGAAGTGATTGTATAGAGGTATACAAAATCATGAGGGCACAGATTGGGTGACTTGTACTCAGTCTTCTTTCTATCAGAAGTGGGGGGCTTAGGTTTAAGGTAAGGGAAAAGATTTAAGAAGAACTTGAGTGGCAACGTAATTACACAGAGGATGGTATCAATGTCGATTCAGCTGCCAAATAAGGTGGTTGAGGAAGGTACAGTAACAACTTTTAAAAGACAGTTGGACAGGTGCATGGATAGGAAAGGTTTAGAAGGTTACGGGCAACATGTTGGTAAGTGGGGCTTGCTTGGATGGAACACGTTAGTTGGTATGGACCAGTTAGATCTGAAGGGCCTGTTTACATGCTGTAAAACTGTATGAATCAGACCCTTATACCACTGCCCTTCCCTTGATCCTTACTGCCCATTATGCCACTGGCATTTAGGGCAGCAGTGAAGGTTCCCTGTCCCTATTTGACCATACCGTTGCGCACAGATAAACAAGGATTCTTCATTACTATTTCCTTAACAAATTTTTTTGACCATTCAGGGTTGTTAGCCCTGAGCTGATCCCCCAAGCCTGGAGGACCAGTGGACCACTCTTAGTCTGGCTTCCTCCCTTTGACCTGTCTGGCATGGGTGACCCTACCAAACGCCAAAGCACAAGGCCCTGATTCTTGCCAACATAGCTGTCTGGGTCATTGAGGCATGCAAGCCTCCAAATTCTATGACAAGTTTGTGGTCCTCTTGAGTTGCCCTTGATTCACCACCCCAAAAATATCTTCCAGAAAAATTCATTTGTACTACATATTACTTGGGTATGTTATGCATTTTTCAGTTTACTGGACTGTATTTGTTACAATATTACTTCCTCAGTCTCATAAAGACAAAGCCAAGCTTAAGTTTTAGTTCACATGCTATTTTATTTTTCTATCTCCCTTCAATTTTGTCCTTTCTGTCCTTGGCCACTTGCACTGTAAAGAAGAGATTTGCTTCTTCAGTTTTCAGTTTAATATGTTATTCATTACTCACAATGCGTCACTTTTGAGATCACTTTCTGAAATGCTTCCTTTTGGTCTGCAAGTGTGACCCTGAGCTTCTGTCATTTGTCACGTTAATTGTCGATTCCATTCCCATTCTGTGCACCTTGTCTTCAGCCTCCTGCAGTGTTCCAGTAGACTAAGAATAACTAGAGGCAGTGTCTCAATCCTTGGAGTGAGCACATTAGGTCTTTTACATCCAGTATTTAGTTCAAAAAGATTAGATAAAAATTCCAGACCATTCTTATGTATTTGATATTTCCATTACTTTCTTTGTAACTTCAGATATTGTTTCTCTTTCTGTTAATTCATATCTCCCCTGGATCAATCTTTTCTTTGTTTTCCCATTCCATTACCACAGCCTTTGCCTTGCAATATGGAACATGGAACATTTCAAAAGTATCCGTAAGACTACGGACCAAACGCGAGTAAATGAGACTAGTATTGGAAGGATAGTTATCGGTTAGTCCATTTCTGTGCTGTATGGCCCTTGATCCTGTGCTATACTGTTCTATGATCTATGTTTAACTGGGTTTGTAGATATTCTGCAAAAGAATTATGGTGGTTACAACTGGATTCCCCATTAAGTCATGAGTTGTTTTGGAATATTTCTTGAGAAGTATTTGCCTACTTATGGATCCTCCTGTTTTAGTGCTTATGGATATTCAATAAGAACCAATAGGTTCTCTCTAAATATATAATGAAATACATTATAAAGTACCTTTAAAACAACGCTATGATAGATTGCACACAGAATTGTGCACTAAGGCTGAACCTGTGTAATTCCCTCTGGGAACTACATTAATACTTTACTACTATTTTTACCATGATGAATATCTGGAAGAGCATCAGACCTTAATACCAGATGCACTATAATAAAGTTACATAAAACAGCTGTACAGGCAGCATCTACTTGGCCTGAAACATTGACTGTTTATTCATTTTCATACAAGTTGACTGCCCTGCTGAGTTACTCCAGCATTTTGTGTGTGTTGCTTTGGATTTCCAGCATCTGCAGATATTCTAGTGTTTATAAAACAGATGTATGCCTCATTTTATTCCATGGCCATGTCTAGCCCGCCACCTTTACAAGGGATGGGATGATCAATGAGGAGGAGATTGTGGTATACAGCTCTCATGTTAACTGTACAATGAGTCAAAGATATAACAACCACAGTTCAGGTTTTTGTTATCCTGAACATTGAAAACTGAGGCAGGCTTACATCAGTGCCAAAGTGAAAATACCTATTGGCAGTTCCAGCATAAAGTAATTCTAGTTTTTCGAATAGTTATTAAGTGAAGCTAGTAGATTGCTTTCTGTTGCTCCAGTTCATGCTGCCAATGAATTGATTAGGAAGGCACCTACACCTATCCTGCTAAGGCAGGCAAGCACAGAAGCACCTGGATCAGCATCCCAATAGTTGTAGTTTCATATGGAAGTGATTGCTAGCATTATCCAACCCAAAACAAAATCACTTTAGTGTGATTTGTGGCTAAAAGGGTGCCATTCTAAGCTTTATAGCCTCCAGTGGAATATAACCTACAAACGGAATTAATACTCTGCAGGTTAATGTTTTTGCGAAAAGTCAGCCATCTAAAATATGTTTAGATATTTTGTTGAAGATTAATGATGTACATGTATGTAATAACTGTAGATTGCATAATATTAGGCCTAATGCACTGGACTGGGTCATCTGACCCATTGCTGCTCACATAGTTCTGGCCTTCATTTTGGCCATTCCTGAAATCTCTGCTCTCCTGTTTGACCACACCTGGCCTTGCTTTTTGACCACTAACTCACGGAGTCCCAACTTAAACACAAGAGATGCTGGAAATCCAGAGCAACACACACAAAATGCTGGAGGAACTCAGAAGGTGAGACAGCATCTATGGAAGTGAATAAACTGTTGATGTTTCAGACCCTTCATCAAGACTTGCATGGTTTTGCCCAGACACCATAAGCCAAACTAATTACCTCTCTGCACTGGAACAATAAAATACAGTGTACCTAGAGATATATATTCAATTTAAAATAATTACTAAGGTAAAATATTTCACAGATATTAGTATAACAGCATGATTTACATGTTTTAAAATATGTAATTTATAAGTTAAGCTGCTTCCTCTCGCATTTACCATTCAGTGCACCTGTTGACATTTGCAGATCATTGCAATCACCAAAAGTAATTATTTATTTTCTGTAATGTTATCCATCTTCTCTGCAACTCAGCTGTAGTTTTTTGAAGTTCATACTGTAGCTTTGATTGTGCCTTAGTGATAAAGCATTCCATGGAATAAGAAGACATGCAATGGCACTGAAGTTTTGTCAGGAGTTGTTGAGGAGAGTAATAAACCAGGGAAAGGTTTGGAAGGGATAAATATTTTGAATTTAAGTGATTAATTTTGAGAATTACATAGAATGCATAGGTGCTGTAGAACCAATGGTACATTTTCTTTGAGAGAGGTGGGATTGGTATATTCAATTGTCTTTTATTGTTGGCCTATCATTTTCATTTATGGATCCCGTTGGGTGATTCTATTGTGTTTCTTGTATTTACTGTGATTGCCTGCAAGAAAATAAATCTCGGAGTTGTATATAGTGACATAGAGTATAGGTACATATATTGAATGTATCTAGAACTCAGCCATGATCTGTGCCTAAGGCTGCAGGGACAAGTATGAGTAATAGTAATCTGTTTAGTTTGCCAGCACAATCTAAACCTTGGTGTTATTAATAGATTCTCACAGTCCTCATACATAGCTTTTAATATAATTATAAATTGCTTAAAATCTGGAGTCTGTACATGATCAATTTGCTACCAATTTAAATCCTTTGATTTGTTGAAGTATACTAATCATTGCTTCAAGCATCAATTATACCAGGAGTTATTTTTAAAATGTATGTTTTGATTTACTTCTGAACATATATATTAAAATGCACAATTAAAATCAAATTGATTACATTCTTCTTTAAATCTCTGTTGAAGTAGGAGCCTATCTGTTTTGAGCTTTGTTGTTTTTCCATGCCACAGGGCAAGTGGTCACAAAGCTGCAATGTATTTATGGAATTTCCCTGCTAATGCTATTAGTCTTTAATTTTGGAATCTAGTTATTCTTATTGCCATGGTAACAGCCTGTTCATTCTGTCTCTGCATCAAATTCCAGATAAAAGACCACTGCACAATACATATAATGTAGTGTCACTACGTGTTATATTTGGCTGTATTTCAGAAGAGACTTGTCACATCAGAGTCTGTCTTCTATATTGTGGGAGAAATGTGGCTCAGCTAATGATATGGAAGTACATGATAACTAAAGTATCATAGCACAATCCTTTTTGTTTTCCAACATAACGTAACCAGTAGAAAAGCATGTTGTCAATTCAGAAACTCTGCATATTATTTCTACTGCAAAACACACAAGATGCTGGAGGAACTCAGCAGGTCAGAGAGCATATATGGGAATGAATGAACAATCAACGTTTTGGGCCTTCTTCATGTCCTGAAGAAGGTTCTCGGCCTGGAAGGTGAACTATCTATTCATTTCTATTGATGCTGCCTGACCTGCTGAGTTCCACCAGCATTTTGTGTATGTTGCTTTGGATTTCCAGCATCTGCAGAATTTCTTATGTCTATTGTGTCTACTGTTTGCTACCATCTTATATAGGTAATAGCCCTAACATTTAGACATGACATGACATGGTAGGTGGACTGGGTAGAAAACAGCTAATTTAGATAATAGTTGTCCTGCTATAAATGCTGCAACTAACTTTCCCCAGATCTCATTGGTTCCTTTATTCTGTTTTTTTCTTCTTGGGAGCTGGCACGATGACAGGCTGCTTTGCTCTAGTGGGGATGGGAGAAGGTGAATGGTGAAGACGTGGAAATTGGTGGCAGATGGTGGATGGTGAAGAAATGGAAACTGGTGGCAGAGGACTCTAGGAGATTGAGGACTAGAATTAGGGGGCTGGGGGCTAGATTGGATCACTGAGCAGTTTGTTTATCGGGACATAGGGGCTTCAAAGTTCACTGATTGTGGCAGAGGCTCAGGAGGATATTTGGGGTACCATGTTTTTTGAAATGCACCATTCAACAAACTGTACCTTGGAATAATAAATAATATCCTTTGTACACTACACAGTAGGAAGTGAACTCTGATATAGCAAATACTTTTCTGAAAAATATTTCTATTAAATAACTCTCCTTTTTACATCAGTCTGATTGTACCTGCTTAGCAAATCGGTCCTCTGTGTTCAAAATGTTGATTTAAGTTTGTGCTTTCTATGAGCAGAAATACTCTTGTACATCATTCTGTTCGAAACTCCAGCAATCTCTTATATTTCTTGGATAGTTATGTAATAATACTCATCTGAGAAATCATCACTGGCACTCAGGAATCCCGGTCAATTACAGAATATCAATATTCACCCTTCATTTAATAGATGTTCAGAAGAGTATTTTAAATGAAAGCTCAATGTGTAAGCCTAACACTGTTGACTAAGAGGTATAATTTTAAATACACCTATGTAAAAGCAGTAAAGGTTAAACCAAGCACAATTTTCTTATGCAATTTTTCAGATTACAGATTTCCATCTGTATATTATTTTATTGGTTTATGTACCAGGCTCTTACAAACACTCAATGGCCACTTTATTAGATACATTTGTACACCTGCTCATTCATACAAATATCCAATCATGTGGCAGCGATATTCGGCATAAAAGCATGCAGATACAGTCAAGAGGTTCATTTGTTCTTCAGACCAAACAGAATGGGGAAGAAATGTGATCTGAATGACATTAACTGAGGATTGATTATTGGTGGTGTAAGTATCTCAGAAACTGCTGATCTCTAGAGTTTATAGAGGATGACGTGAGAAACAAAAAAAAAACATCCAGTGAGTGGCAGTTCTGTGGGCGAAAATGCTTTACTAATGGGAGAGGTCAGAGGAGAATGGCCAGACTGCTTCAAGCTGACAGGAAGGCGACAGTAACTCAAATAATGATGTGCTACAACAGTGGTGTGCTGAAGAACATCTCTGAACACACAACACATCAAACCTTGAAGTGGTTTGGCTACATTAGCAGATGATCACACTGGGTTCCACTCATTTACCTAATAAAGTGGCCAGTGAGAGTATGCTAAAGATAGATTTAGAGCTTCAGAATTTTATATTGCGCACGTTGTTGCATTATTGAAAAATACTAACAGTTAGTAATTGGTGGGCAGTTCACATGCAATTTCCCACTATTCACTGCACATTTTGAGCACTGACAGAATAAAAATCATATTGACCTTCTATTATTTTTTGCTCTAGGAGCTTTTAGAGTGTGTTTTGAAGTATGTGCTCAGGGTTTCTAGCTCTTTAATTTGGCATTAGTGCTTGCAGGTAATTTCCCTAAGGATTAACATGTTGATGATAAATAAAAATCTGAGAAGTAAGCCACTATGATACATTTGAGGTCAACTTATACACATGCAAGACGTATCATAAGGAAAGTATATACAGTATAAGACCCCTATGGCGCAATGGCTGATATCTCTATGATCTGTACAAGTAATGAGCAAATCTGAAGCAGCGAATTTAGAGAATAAATCTTCACAAATTGAAAGGACCAGAATCCACTTCAGTGCTGGCACAGTCTTATACTTGCATGTGTTCCTTTGATCCATCTACGTATAGTCAGCAGATCTTGACTCCCTTTTAAATGTTGTGTCTTCTTTATCCCCCTTTATTTTGTTAGGCCAAGATTAACGATGGACTCCAAATGAAATAAACTGCTCTCTTCATTTACAATTAAGGAAAGGATAACTATGTGGTAGATCTTAGCTGCAATGCAATCTACCCACTCAATTATTATAAGCAGGACAAGAACTCAGAGCAAAGACTTAGAAGAAAAGATGCCATCAAAAGAAATGGCTGTACATCTCCAGTACTAAGACAACTGTTACTATTAACAAACCAAAAGGAATATTGCTTGCAGTAGACTGTGCTTCTTTTTAGTGAATCAGATCTTCACCACACCAGTATGTTGTTTGGTGAATATATGAGGGGAGTTCTGAAAACAGCATGGTAATAATTTATGTTCCAAAATGTTTTCTATCATATTATATTTTTAATGATAAATGTGAGAACAGAAGTCTCAAAAGAATTTTGTTCTATTTAGTAACATTTTCATTTTTGAACAGTACTATATTTACTTATTAGGAACATTCAATTGCTACATATGTTTGTCAGTACAAGGACAGTTGAATAAAACAGAACATTTTACAGTGGACTTCTTTAGATTCTTGGGTCATTAGGACCAGTTCTAAGTCAGGTGATCACATGATGCATTAATTTTGTGCTAAAAAAACTATAAATGCCTGAAGCATTTTGGGGCAGAAAATGGCAGCATTGATAAAATGAACTCTCATAGCTACTGGAAAAGACAAATCAGGTGAAGGATCAAGGACAGAATCTATTTTGTTGAATTCACATGCTGAACATGAGCCATGCTAACAAGACTTGCTTTTATTAACCATCTCTTATTATTCTCATGAAGGTGATGAAAAACTGTCTTTGAACCACTGCAGATGATTTCTCAATGCTGTTATACTGGCAGTGACTAGATCTGGTGCCCAGAACAAGGCAGGTACAGCAATATATCAAAGTTCAAAGATTATATATAGCACTATATACTACCCTGAGATTCATTTTCATGGAACCACTCACAGTAGAACAAAAAAATACAACAGAATCAATCAAAAAGGTGCACACAAAAACCTACAAACTGCAAATGCAAAAAAAGAATAGAAAATAATACTGAATAAATGAGTCATAGAGTCCTTGAAAGTGAGTCCATAGGTTGTAGAATCAGTTCTTCAATTTGGCTGGATGTGTACGAAGGGCAGAGGTTGCATTTGGAATGTCCTAGCTTCCACCATCCTTTTCAGAGTCATGTTCTTGGCATAGGAAATATTACCAAAATTGCTGTGGCCAATAATAGCAATGCATTTTATTGACAAGGCATGCTGAACTCATGGTCTGTCACCACTCCATGTGTTTCTATGTAAATTAGACTGGTCAGTGGCTTTAGCTGTTACACTCTGTGAATTCTGTTAATAATGGGTTTAAAAGTCATTCTGATGGATAATACTTGATACAGACAGTGATCCATGTAATTGTTGTTGGATTAACTGTCTAATCATTTTCTGTATGGCATAGTTGAATTGCTGTATTTGTTTTTGCATTGTATTTTCATATTGGAATTTGCAGGTACAAGACTATCTTATTTTAATACGTTCAATTAAAAGGTAATAAATGATAACTTCTTGAGTAGATAGCCCAGTCCTTGTATGTATTTCCAAGTGGTGACCGGCTACTTGGCCATATTTACATTTACAGAATTATTGCATTGCTTGACAATATAAATCTCTGTTTGCTCTATGTATTCCAATATGGCACATGGAGGATATGCAAGTTAAGCACAAATTATGTCCATTATGGTTTAGCATTTCATATTTTGTGATAGATCCTCTCATTATTTGTGTCCGGTTGGTCAGCATCTGATATTTCTAACAAGATGCCTTCAGTAAATTCTCTCTTAGAATCTGTTCAGATGGTATATATTATCAATGTTGATAAGTGATAATCTGAGATGAGATGATAGAAATTTTCTGTAAATATTTTACTTTCATCATCCTTGCTCCAGGAGGGATGTGGGTTTGTCCAAGTTAATAGGTACTTGACTGACTCCTTCAGGGCATATACTAGAGCACTAGCATTCAAGATTACCTGGAGATTAAAAAATACTTCCTTGCCATACTTGCCAGAATATCCGCAGTCTTGATGATGAGAGTTGAAGTCACCTGTCTGATGTGGATTGTCAGGAATGTGATGGATAAAAGGTGACAATGATTATGAACTCAAAACTGAGCAGAATATCTCGGCTGTATACAGAGAGGGTTACTGTCTCCCTTGACAGTTCATGCCAGATCACGCCTGATGAAACTAGAGAACCAGAAGTCCTGCAGGCAGAGAAGAAAAAGACAAGTGCATGGAAATACAGAAACTTAGAAAACAGTATCTGTAAGTCATTTTACCCTTTGGACCTGCTCCAAAGGGATTATCCCCTTTGTTCCTGTTTTCTCCCCGTGTCTCTTAGCATCAAGAAATATATCTACCTCCCAAACACGAAAAATCTGCAGATGCTGGACATCCAAAACAACACACACAAAATACTGGAGGAATTCATGTCAGCCAGGCAGCATCAATGGAAGAGTGTAAATAATCGAAGTTTTGGCTGAGACTCTTCATCAGGACTGGAAAGGAAGGGGAGGGGAGAAGTCAGAAGGTGGAGGGGAAGGAGAAATACAAGGTTGCAGGTGATAGGTGAAACTGGCAGAGGGTGAAGAAAAAAGCTGGGAAATTGATTGCGGAAAGAGATAAAGCGTGGTCTTAATGTGGCAGTAGGGGAGTTATAAGGAGTTGCTCTTCCTACCTATGTGTGGCCTCATCGTGGCAGTAGAGAACTCTACTGCAACAATGAGGCCACACTCAGGTTGGAGGAGCAACACCTTATATTCTGTCTGGGTAGCCTCCAACCTGATGGCATGAACATCGATTTCTTGAAATTCCTGTAATTGACCCTCTCTTCTCCTTCACTAATCCCCATTCTTCTTTCCCTCTCACATCTTCTCTGCTTACCTGACCAACACCTCCCGCTGGTGCTCATCCCCCTTCCTTTTCTTCCATGGTCTTCTACCCTCTCCTATGAGATTCCACCTTCTCCAGCCTTTTATCTCTTTCATCAATCAACTTCCCAGCTCTTTACTTCACTCCCTCCAATCCCACACCCCTTCTGGTTTCACCTATCACCTACCACCTTGTTCTTATTCCTCCCCTCCCTGCACCTTCTCATTCTGATTTCTCTTCCTTTCAAGTCCTGAAGAAGGGTCTCAGTCTGAAACATCAACTGTTTACTCTTTTCCATTGATGCTACCTGGCCTGATGAGTTCCTCCAGCATTTTGTGTGTTGCTATATCTGCCTCCTTCGTGGATTTATTTAATGGCCGAGGATTCCGCAGGTTCATTAATTTCTGTCTGAAGTAAACTCTCCTGATCTCAGTTCTAAACATCATACTTTGTATCCTGAACCTGTGATGCCTGGTTTTGGACACCACAGATTGGGCTAATATTGGAAGTGGAGAAATTAGATTGATTCAGGACAAATGTATTTATGTTTAATAAGTACTCAGTACTAGTTGAAGGAAAATCATTACTGACGTGAAGATGAATATTTGACAGATTAGGAAATTAAAGATTTATGTGAATTGGCATCGGAGAGGATTGCAGCCAGAATAGATCAGTCGGGATCATATTGAATGGCAGGGCAGAATTTCTTACCTTATCACAATTGACCTTTCCTTGAGTCAATAGCAATAAATTGATATAATGGCTGGCATTACACCTCCTGATACCCTCCTTCTCAATGTTACAAGTTTAATCTCATATTTATGGCCTTCTTGCAATCAAGCCTCCAACGATGTACTTGGAGTCATAGACAGATAAAGCACAGAAGCTCAATTCAGCCCATCAAGTCTGTGCTAATACATTAAACATCGTCCTCAAAGTTCAAAATTAAAAGTAAATTTATTATCAAAGTGCATTTCTGTCACCATGTACAACCCTGAGATTCATTTGCTTGTGGGCAAATCCAAGAAATACAATAGAATTGATGAAAGACCGCACTCAATAGAGACGGACAGAAAACAAACATACAAACAGCACCAAACTATTCAAATACAAAACAAGAGTAATAGTAATAAAGAAATAAGCAATAAATAATTGAGAACACGAGATAAAGATTCCTTGAAAGTGAGCTCATGGGATGTGGCAGCAGTTCAATGATGGGGCAAGTGAAGCTCAGTGAAGTTAATCCCTCTGGTTCAAGAGCCTGATGGTTGCGGAGTAATAATTGTTTCTGAACACGGTGATGTGGTTGCTGAGACTCCTGAATCTCCTTCCTGATGGCAGTAGCAAGAAGAGAGCATAGCCTGGATAGTGGGGGTCCTTGATGACGGATGCTGCTTTCCTCCAATAGTGCTGTGTGTAGATGTGCTCAATAGTGGGGAGAGCTTTACCCATGATGGACTGGGCTGTCCAACTTTTTAATCTTCTCACATTCTCAACAAATCATTTATATATTAGGACCAATTAAATCTAACTAATTAACCTGCCAACTGACTCGTCTTTGGTAGAAAGTAGAGTATTCAGGGAAATTCACTTTGTCACAGGTAGAACTTGCAAACTCTACACAAACTGTACTGGTGGTCAGACTTGAGCTGGTGTTTCTGAAAAGATGAGACAATCATTCTACAAGTTGTGATTGTGATGACTAATGGTGACTGACCAGCACACCCCTTCCTGATGATCTAGCTATCAACAGTTTCAAATGAATTTCAGTGTGAAACCAGAGTTGCTTCAGCCACCGTTGCTACCTTTCTGCTTCTTCAGTATTTCTTTCAGCCTATAACTTGTTTCTGAAAGTTCTTTTTAGCCCTCCTTGTTTTATTGCAGCTAATAAGGCCATGACAAAATGGCAGAATGAACTCAATGGGCTGAGTGGCCTCATTCTGCTCCTATGTTTAATGGTCTTATGGAAGTTTGATAGATGGCCATAAATCTGCTTTTACAGTGCCCCTGCCTGACCCTTTTAGTTAACTGTTTCTTGCTACAAGTTTAGCCACAAAGGATCTGAGGCCATCCATCCCAAGGACCCATGTTTGGCTACTCTTCTGACTATACCACCATTTACTGTGTTATGCCTTGTCTTCTTTGCTTTCTTAAATGCATTACCTCTCATTTTTATTTAAATATTTTTCTTGCCTACAATCAACTGCTTCCTTCCTCACATTGGCAAATAAACAGTCATGCAAATTTAAACCCTCCCTTTACAATATATGCTGTGAAAAGCTAGGAACCTGGCACTGAGCATTGCCAATTTCATATATCCTAGAGCCCTTTATTTTTTAATCAGACGGCTGCATAAATAGCCTTAGTACAATTTACTTGAACTACAGCAATCTTTCCTCTTTGTGTAATGCTAACTATCCTTAGTTATTCTGTGCATTTCTAAATGTTTATTTGAGCTATTTTTGTTGGAGTTAGGTAGGTGCATCTTGGCTGGGGATCAGGAGCTGAGTTGGGGGGTGAGTGATCAGCAGGGTGTCCAGAGGTTTGGGTATCATACGTGATCTTGGCAAAGGATCATGGATGCGCATAAGACATCTGACCTATTAAAGTGAGATTTGATATTAGATGGGCAGAGTAAATTGATCATTGAGGGATATTGGGTGATTGCTGGATGCTTGAAGGGATGACTCAAGACCGAACAAGAATCAACGTGACAGGTAAGCATTTAACAAAAAGAAAACTTTTGTGCAAGGCAGATTTCCAACATGCAATGTTACAGGCTGAATCCTGATTATTCAGCCCCCTGTTAAAATTACACCAAAGCAGTCTTTGAGATTCTATATCTTGGAAATTGTATCACACATGCAGTGCCTGTTTTGGATATCACTAAGAATGGCCTTGTTACTACGTGCAAATCAAACGAAAATGACAAACGTTATGGAATTATGGAATTTTCCTTTGCAGTTGATTCCTTATCAAAGTTGATTTGTGTTAGTAGAAACATAAAAATTAAGTTCAAGTTAAAATTTAATTATATTTTCCACCATACATGAATACCCATGAATATAACCAAATGAAAGTTAAGAACAGAAGCAGACAATTCAGTCACTCAGGCTTGCTCTACCATTGAATTAATACTCAATTCTGCATTTCCAGCTAACCATGATAACCTTTCACTCTCTTATTTATCAAGTGTCTTATCTTTGCCTTAAAATATTCAACGAGTCTGCTAACCCCTGCCCTTTAAAGAGGGAGGAAATTCTTAAAAGCTCAACTCTCTAGGAGAAGGATTTTCATCCCATCTCTGTCTTAAATGGGTGAGCATTTATTTTTAAATGATAACCCCTTGTTCTGGATTAATTTATGAGGTGAAATGTCTTCTCTACAACAGCTCTGTATATATAAAAAAGAGGATCTTGTATGTTTCAATCCTCTCTCACTCTTTTAAATTGTAGTGGATATCGTCTGCCCACACCAATGACGCGATGGGTAAACATTCTCTGAACGGCTTCCTTTAATGAGGAAAGAAGTACTACACACACTACTCCAGATATGGTCTCAGTAATGCCCTATATAATTGTGCATGACCTCATGACTTTAGTGTTCAATTCGCCCAGCAGTTAGTACAGGTCCTTCCCAGGTTATGAGTGCCCAGCTTATGTACAGCCTATATAAAAGAACAAGCAGTTGGGGGTCTGCTGGGATGGATTTTCTAGCTGCTGAGGCATTGTAGACACCTTCTGCTGGGTTGGAACTTGTTTCGCAGTCACATTTTTGATTTGTGAATTAGTTGTGTTTCGAACAGTTCAGAGGAGTGAAACCATGAAAGCTGGGAAGGATCTATAATAGTACCTATTACTTTTCCAATCACTTGCAGTTATGTGTCCTGTCCTTTTCCAAATCACCCAAATCTCTCTGCATCTCAAGAGTTTTTTAATTTCTCACCACTTAAATGTTTTTGTTCTTTCTGTCAAACGGGGCACTTTTACATTTTCCCATTTGCCAAATTTTTTCCGATTGTAAATAAAAAAACTGAGGTACCTGAACTGATCCCAGTGGCAAGATCAACTATTACATCTAGCTAATCTTAAACAGATCTTTTTAAGTTTGCTCTCTGGACAGCCAATCATCTGTCCACAGCTATATGCCTTAAGAATAATAGATCCAGTGGTCCCCCTCTACTCACAGCTGATATTACTTCTTCATATTTCTCCAAAAGTCAGTCAAATACTATTTAAGCTATGCTGACCTTGAATTTTCTGTCTATTGTATCATTTAATAATAGGTTTTGACATTTTTTCCTAAGCTACTTGACAGTAGTTTTTAGCTTTTTGTCTCCTTCATCTTTTATATAACGGAGTTACATTTGATGTTTTTCAACTTTTACAGAAATTTTCCTAACTTAGGAAATTAAGGAAATTTAAAGGCAGTGCTTCAGCAATCTCTCAAACCACCTCTTTTAAGACACTAGAATGAAGACCCCTTGGAACTTGCTAGCCCACAACTCCTTACTTACCATTATAAATTCCCCTAGGCTCGCTTTCAATGGGACCAATAATCACTCTGTTAACTTTCTATAATATTATTAAAAGATCTTACTATCCATTTTCACATATCTGTCTAATCTTACCACAGTTTTTTTTTCCTGCCTTAATAATTTCTTTAGTCATTTGTTATTTTTTTAACTTACCAAAGTTCTGACCTTCTACCCACTAGATATTTCATTATCCTAATTTGTACAATTGTTATTTTCCTTTAAGCATTATTTTTAGTTACCAGAGATAGCGTGTCTTTTCTCTTGAATGTAATATCAAATTTTTATTCAGTATAATTTTAAACATATTAAACCTTTTAATATTTCCACCGTTTTTTAAAATAAATATCCTGGGAGATCAGTGTAGAACAGGTTGATATGCTGGAACATGTCGACGTTAAGATAGGGGATATGCTCAAACATTTGAAAAACTTAAAGATAAATAGGACCCCAAAGTTGTATTGGATACATCCTAGGTGACCATGGAAAGCGAGGGAAAAGATTGTTGCACCTTTATTAATGATCTTTGCATACTTACTGGCCACAAGAGTACCAGAAGATTGGAAGTTGGAAATTGTTAGACCTTTGTTCAAGAAAGATGATAGGGATAACCCTAGGAATTATAGTGTGTCTTATGTCAGTGGTGGCCAAACTATTGGAGAGGATTCTTGGAGACAAAATTTCTGAGCATTTGGATAAGCACACTCTGATTAGGGATAGTCAACATGGCTTTGCAAGGGGCAGATCATGCTTCAAGAGCCTGACTGGATTCTTTGAGGAAGTGACAAAACAAATTGATGACGGTCAAGCAGTGGATGTGGTGTATGTGAATTTTAGTAAGGCATTTGACAAGATTCACCATGCCAAGCTCATTCAGAAAGTCAGGAGGCATAGGATCCAGAGAAACAGTTGCATTGATTCAGAATTGGCTTGTCCATTGAAGGCAAGAGTGGTAGTAGATGAAGCAGAGTAACCAGTGGTAACAGGGATCTGTTCTGGGACCCTTCTCTCGTGTATTTTTCATAAATGACATGGATGAGGAAGTGGAAAGGTAGGTTAGTGAGTTTTCAGGTGACATAAAGGCTGGTGCAGTTGTAGATAGTGTGGAGAATTGTTGTAGATTGTAGCAGGACACTGGCAGGGTGCAGAGTTGGGCTAAGAAGTGGCATATGGAGTTCAATCCAGAAGAGTGTGAAGTGATTGGAAGAAACTATGGGGGGGGGGGGGAAGGAAAGTCAGAGATAATTTATTTTTCGGAGACTAGTACGTGCATGGAATGTGCTGTTGGATTGTGATAGAATTAGATACATTAGGGACGTTTTAGAGATTCAAAGATGGATGAATAAAAATGGAGAGCTATGTGGAAGGAAAAGGTTAAATTGAGCTTGGTGTGGGTTAAAAGGTTGGCACAACATGTTCTATCTAATATCTTCCACCATAACAACTTCCCTCTTGTGAACTGGCTGATGCAATCCATTTATTTGGATTTATATCTATTTTACACCTTCACATGTTGGTTACCTTTTTCATCTCTAAAAGAGCTTACTTTTCTTTTGTTAACCTTCTCTTTATGTATCTGGGGATTTCCTTGCCAACTTACTTGCCAATATTTTTTCACTCATACTTTTGCTTTTATAAAATGTGCTTATTTAATTCCACCCCTGCACTTCTATTATACTCTAAACTTTCTGCAATGTTAAACTCTCAGTATTTGATGCAAGCTTTATCCTAAACCACATGTTTCATAACATCCAGTGATTTAGGAGCCTTGTGACTGTTCTTCCTAACCTAATGCACATACACTAATACTTCACACGTTCTTAGTGGAAACGTATTTGCAAACCCTCCCGATTTCTTTGTTGAATGTCTCCCACTGCTCTGACATTGATTCAGCTACAAATAGCTGTTTCCAGTCATTTATCTTAAAACCTGTATAATTCAAAAGTATATAGCCAGAGTGGAGCTGATTGGGTAATCCCCTGTCAAATGAATAAGACTCTAGTTAATCAGTGTAAGACTTGAGATTGTTGCTTGCAAATAATTTATTTGTAACCATCCTTCACTTGTTGTATGTTGCTAGATAATCAACCTAGATTTGACCGTAAGTCTTTGCTGTAGTTGGTTTCCTTTACACTTTAGCTCAAACATTTATTGAGTAAAGCAACACACACAAAATGCTGGAGGAACTCAGCAAGTCAGGCAGCATCTACAGAAATGGATAGTTGAGGTTTCGGGCAGAGACTCTTCCTCAGGACTGAGAAGGAAGGGGGAAGATGCCAGAATAAAAAGGTGAAGGGAGGGGAAGGCGGCTAGCTGGAAGGTGATAAGTGAAGCCAGGTGGTGGGAAAGGTCAGGCAATAGAGAAGAAGGAATCTGATAGGAGATAAAAGTGGACCATTAGTGAAAGGACCATTGATCTTTCCCATGCACCTGGCTTCACCTATCACCTTCTAGCTTCCTTCTTCTCCCCCAGCACCTTTTCATTCTGGCTTCTTCCCCCTTCCTTCTCAGTCCTGAAGAAGGGTCTCAGCCCAAAATTGACTACCTATTCATTTCCATAGATGCTGCATGATTTACTGAGTTCCTCCAGCATTTTGTGTACGTTGCTTTGGATTTCCAGCATCAGCAGACTTTCTCGTGTTTATTTATTGAGTAAATTGACTTTGCCATGAGTCATACTATCTACCTTCAACTCACTGGCTGAAACAAACAGGTCTTTAATAAGGAACACCAATGATACAGCAATAGAGAATGGAACCCTTGACCTACTGTCTTGCAGGCTGTTGACTTCTGGCTTTATCAAAGGAGATTACATCTCTCAGGTTCCAATAGAAAGATGTTCTGTCTAGATTTGTGATATGATAATCTTTTTTCCGTTACATTACTGACTATCCACAACCAGACAGGTGGCTTCAACCATCAAGATCAACAGAGGGGATATTGTGCCAAGTGTAGCAAAGAAATATTTCTATATCAGCAAGCAACCTTGTGTGCTGGAGCTTTCATATGCGTTTTGAAGGAATTACATACCCTTTAACTTCTGGTACCAAAACACACCAGCAGACCTAGGTCTCTCCTACAGGAAAGATGACTCACGTCAAATAAATGATCTGGAGGGGTATGGAAATAAAATGAACCACCTCTTTATAGAGATGGAAACCTGAACTTACTGGGCCTGAACACCTCCCTCTGCAACTGGATCCTACACTTCCTGACTGGGAAATCTCAGTCAGTCCGGATCGGGAGCAGCATCTCCAACACCATCACACTGAGCACGGGGGCCCCCCAGGATTGCGTGCTCAGTCCACTGCTGTTCACTCTGCTGACCCACGACTGTGCTGCAACACACAGCTCAAACCACATCATCAAATTCGCTGATGACACAACCATGGTGGGTCTCATCAGCAAGAACGACGAGTCAGCTTACAGAGAGGAGGTGCAGCGGCTAATGGACTGGTGCAGAGCCAACAACCTGTCTCTTAATGTGAACAAAACAAAAGAGATGGTTGTTGACTTCAGGAGGGAACGGACCAATGACTCCCCGCTGAACATTGACGGTTCCTTGGTAGAGATCGTAAAGAGCACCAAATTTCTTGGTGTTCACCTGACGGAGAATCTCACCTGGTCCCTCAACACCAGCTCCATAGCAAAGGAAGCCCAGCAGCATCTCTACTTTTTGCGAAGGCTGAGGAAAGCCCATCTCCCACCCCACATCCTCATCACATTCTACAGGGGTTGCATTGAGAGTGTCCTGAGCAGCTGCATCACTGCCTGGTTCAGAAATTGTACCATCTCGGATCGCAAGACCCTGCAGCGGATAGTGAGGTCAGCTGAGAAGATCATCGGGGTCTCTCTTCCCACCATCATGGACATTTACACTACACGCTCCATCCACAAAGGAAACAGCATTATGAAGGACCCCTTGCACCTGTCATACAATCTCTTCTCCCTCCTGCCATCTGGGAAAAGGCTCCGAAGCATTTGGGCTCTTACGACCAGACTATATAACAGTTTCTTCCCCCAAGCTATCAGACTCCTCAATGCCTGAAGCCTGGACTGACACCTTGCCCTACTGTCCTGTTTATTATTTATTGTAATGCCGGTACTGTTTTTGTGCATTTTATGCAGTCCAGTGTAGGTCTGTAGTCTAGTATAGCTTTCTTTGTGTTTTCTTATTACGTAGTTCAGTCTAGTTTTTTGTACTGTGTCATGTGAACCATGGCCCTGAAAAACGTCATCTCATTTTCACTATGCACTGTACCAGCAATTATGGTCGAAATGACAATAAAAGTTGACTTGTCTTGACTTGACTTGACTTGAGATGGTCGGTGATCCTTCAAATGAATTGGGCCGTTATTGGATGGACCATCTTTGGCTGATACAACAGTGAGTGCAAGATATGAAGTGTGAGTCTGGAGTGAGGGGTAGGTTAGATATTCCTACATCTAACCTCTTACTCATGCCATATCTCCACTCAACAGTTTCAAGTACATGTTCAGAACATTCTAGTCTGGGCTATGCTCATCGGTAATTTGGTTGAAAAGCTATAGACTATGTAAAACACACTACAAGCTTACAAAGAGTGTTGACTACACGCTGCATAACAGATATGTATGCGGTACTATAACTTATGGACACAAGAGATTCTGAACATGCTGGAAATCCAGAGCAATATTTGCAAAATGCTGGAGGAAAGTGTGGTGGACTGTTGTGGTGTGGTGCATTGCCCTGCACCTTGCTGAGGTCAGACGACAACTCTGACACTTACGTTTTGAAAAGTACCCTGATCCAATTCTATCAAAATGATACAGATTCTACCCCAGCCAGCTCTGGTTTCAATGACCTAGGACACCTTCATACCACCAGTTACACAGCCTCTAGCTTCGGCTCCACCTGGACCTCGGCTGCCACCTCTTCCAGGCTAGGACTTTCTTCAGTATTGCTGGTGTCCTGGGTTCCCTTTTCCCCACCACCACTCTCTAACCCAGGGGTCGCCAACCTTTTTTGCACCGCGGACCTGTTTAATATTGACGACAATATTCTTGCGGAACGGCCGACGGGCGGTGGGGGGTGTGGGTGTTAATCATGACCAGAATATAGGTAATAAGTCAACTATAGGTCACTTATAAATGGCTAATACACTCAATTTTGTTTCTAAAAGATATTATCTAATTAATCTAACATTAAACATATAGCGCAAATTTTCCTCGCATGAACGTAATGATAAGTCAATTATAACTCACTTATAAGTCAATAGCATTATAACATTTTAAGTAATGTTTGGATATTAAACACACAGCACATATTTTCCTCAAATGAACATATAAAATCATTGCAACAGACCAGTGAGAGGACAAGGTAAGTGCCGGAGGTCCCCGTCCTGGGGCTGCGGTGGTCGCAGTCCGCAGAAAGCGACTGACTGAGTGAGGAGGAGTGCGACAGGGCGGCCGCCTGCCCTCTTTGTAGGTAGGTAGGATCTATCGGCTGACAAAAGTTTGGCTCGAGGGATGACTTTCAGCAGAATGCAGCGAAGTAGCTGCTCTGCTACTTAAAATTAGGTCGTCTGCGAATATTTTAGCACCGGGTTGCCCACGAACATTTGGTGTGGTAAACCGGTTTAGAGGCAGCGCCCATCTGTCCGTGCTCCAAGCCAGTAGCAACGGTACTTCTCGCCTGCTGTGCAAGGCGGCTGGTTACCCGAGGCCAACCAGTGATCCCTGGCACGAGGGTATCACTGCGTTTAGGCGACTGATGACCTCGTGTGGGTAATGACTTCACCTGCGTAATGACCTGGCGTGCGTTCAAGTTCAACAGTGGGCGTGACAGGGAATGAGGAAAGGTGCAGCTGACATCGTTTCATATCGACAAATCATATCGTTTCCTCGCGGCCTGGTACCGGTCCGTGGGTTGGTGGTTGGGAACCACTGCTCTAACCTCATGTCTCTCAGCCCCCCGTCACCTCTTGGGTCATAATAGAGTTTCCATCCCCCTACCATCTTACCATCCCTGAACACGCCAACTCTCCCCACTCCTTTGATGCCTCTAACTTTCTTCCCTCCTCTGATCCTAGCTCTAATCCCTGCCATGTCTTCACCATTCCTTTGGACCTTTTCCACTCAGAGGCAAAAGGTTCTGTCTTCCGCAAAGGATTTCCTTTTGTTCCCCTTCACCTGCACCTCAGTGAGTTCCACACCCACCACAACACTGAACTCTTCTACTCTCTCTGCCTCCAAGTCCACTTCTTTGGCAAGAATTCCCCACCCCTCACCGATGATGCCTTTTCCCATCTCCAGCCCACCTCTTCTTCTTGCACATCTCACTCTGGTTCTCTGCCAGCCATGGATCTTTTCATTTCTAATTGGCAATAAGATATCAACAAGCTCGATTTCAGCACTCCTGTCTCCTCGAATTTTACACCCTCTGAATATTCTGCCTACCACTCTCTCCATACTAATCCTAAACTTTCCATTATGCCTGCAGACACGGGGGTGGGGGGGGGGGGTTGCTATTGCAGTGTGGCTGACTGACCTCCTACCTTCCAGAGACCAGGCTGCAACTTTCAGACACGTCCTCTTACCTACTCCTTGAAACTCCGAACCATCAGAAAATTGTCTCCAACATCATCACTAACCTCATCAACTCATAACCTCCCCACTGCCACCAAACTCATAGTTCATTACCTCCTACCCAAGATCCATAAATCTGACTGTCTAGCTACGCCCATTGTCTCTGGCTGCTATTGCTCCAGTGAACTTGTGTCTCTATACTTGGACTTCATTCTATTCCCCTAAATTCAGACCCTTCCTGCCTACATCCACAGTACTTTACATGCTCTCGATCTCCCCAACAACTTGCAATCAGCTGGCCCTGACCACCTCAATTTCATCATGGATGTCCAGTTCTTATACATTTCTATTCCCCATCAAGCAGGCCTTAAAACTCTCTGATTTTTTTCTTAACAAAAGATCGAGCCACTTCCCTCTACCACCACACACCTCTGTCTGGCAGAACTGGTTCTCACCCTCAAGAAAATTTCCTTTGACACCTCCCACTTTCTCCAAACTCAAGGGGTAACCATGAGTACTGGGATGGGACCCGGCTATGCCTATCTTTTTGTTGGCTACGTGTAACTGTCCATGTCCAAGCCTTCCTTGGTAATGCTCCGCAACTCTTCATGCGCCCACGCTGAGCTCATCAATTTCATCAATTTTGCCTCTATCTTCTGCACTGCCCTTAAGTTCACCTTTCCCCTTTCTCGATATCCCTGTCTCCATCTCTGGAGGTAAGCTATAGTCAAGTGTATCAGTATTAGAGTGGAGTAAAGGGAATTACTGAGGCACAAGAGAGGAGTTGCCAGAATTGATTAAAAAAAAGCACACTGGCAGGGATAATGGCAGAGGAGCAATGTCGAATTTCTGGAAGCAAGTTGGAAGGCACAAGATAAATACACTCCAAAGAGGAAGAACTATTCTAAAGGAAAGATGACACAATTGTGGCTAATAAGAGAATTCAAAGCCAACATAAAGGCCAAAGAGAGGGCATATAATAGAACAATAATTAGTGGGAAGTTGGAGGATTGGGAAACTTCTAAAAACCCACAGAAGGCAACTAAAAAGCCATTAAGAATGTAAAGATGGAATATGAAAGTAAACTAACCAGTAATATTAAAGAGGATATCAGAAGTTTCTTCTGATGCATCAAGTTTTAAAAGATTGGAGAGAGTGGATAAGAGACTGCTGGAAAACAATGCTGGAGAGGTTGTAGTGGGGGACATTGCAATCAATTCACCAGTGTTCGCTGTGGAAGACACTAACAGCATGGTGAAAGTTCCATATGTCAGGTGTCATAAAGTGTGTGAAATTACCATAACTAGAGAGAACGTTCCTGGGAAACTAAAAAAATCTGGACCAAATCACCTGGACCAAATGGTGAACACACCGGAGCTCTGAAGGAAGTGGCTGAATATATCGTGAAGGCATTAGTAATGACCTTTCAAGAATCACTAGAGTCTGGAATGGTTCTGGAAGACTGGAAAATTGCAAATGTCACTGCACTCTTCAAGAAAAGAGAGAGGCAATAGAAAGAAGCTAGAGACCAATTAATCTGACCTCAGTGGTTGGGAAGATGTTGGATTCATTTTTTAAGGATATGATGTCAAGGTAATTGGAAGCACATGATAGAATAGGCTGCAGTCAACATGGGTTCCTCAAGGAAAAATCTTGCCTGACAAATCTGCTGGAATTCTATAATGAAATATCAAGCAGGGTAGACAAAAGCAAATCGGTTGATGCTGTGTACTTTGATTTTCAGAAAGCCTTTAACAAGGTGCCACACATGAAGCTGCTTAACAAACTACAAGCCCATGGTATTACAGGGAAGATTCTAGCATGGGAAAGCAGTGACTGATTGCCAGGAGGCAAAAAATGGGAATAAAGGGAGACTTTTTTGGCAGGCTACTGGTGACTAGTGGTGTTCCACAGCAGTCTGTGTTGAGACCGATTCCTTTTAAGTTATATGTCAGTGATTTGGATGATGGAATTAGAAATGTAGAAACATAGAAAATCTACAGCACAATACAGGCCTATCGGCCCACAAAGCTGTGCCGAACATGTCCTTACCTTAGAAATTACCTAGGGATACCCATAGCTCTCTATTTTTCTAAGCTCCATGTACCTATCCAGGAGTCTCTTAAAAGACCCTATTGTATCCACCTCCACCACCATCGCCGGCAGCCCATTCCACGCACTCACCACTCTGTGTAAAAAAATTTACCCCTGACATCTCTGTACCTACTTCCAAGCACCTTAAAACTGTGGCGTCTCGTGCTAGCCATTCCAGCCCTGGGGAAAAGCCTCTGACTATCCACACGATCAATGCCTCTCCTCATCTTATACACCTCTATCAGGTCACCTCTCATCCTCCATCGCTCCAAGGAG
The DNA here is from genome assembly GCF_048418815.1 of Hemitrygon akajei. Lineage (NCBI taxonomy): Eukaryota > Metazoa > Chordata > Chondrichthyes > Myliobatiformes > Dasyatidae > Hemitrygon > Hemitrygon akajei. The sequence continues at coordinate 168,336,201 of NC_133133.1, forward strand.
AAATGGCCGGATTCACGCAGCCTATTCTCATAAGGCATGCTCCCCAATACAGGCAACATCCATGTAAATCTCCTCTGCACCCTTTCTATAATTTCCATATCGTTCCTATAGTGAAGTGACCAGAACTGAGCACAGTACTCCAAGTGGGGTCTGACCAGGGTCCTATATAGCTGCAACATAACCTCTTGGCTCCTAAACTCAATCCCACGATTGATGAAGGCCAATGCATCGTATGCTTTCTTAACCACAGAGTCAACCTGCGCAGCAGTTTTGAGTGTCCTGTGGACTCAGACCCCAAGATCCCCCTATCCTCCACATTGCCAAGAGTCTTACCATTAATACTATATTCTGCCATCATATTTGACCTACCAAATTGGTGACTTTATTGCAAAGTTTGCAGATGATATGAAGGTAGGTGCAGGGGCGAGTAGTTTTGAGGAAGTAGAGAAGCTACAGAAGGACTTAGACAGATTAGGAGAGTGGGCAAAGAAATGATGTATGGAATATAAACTCCATGGTCAAGTGTATGGTCATGTGCTTTGGTAGGAGAAATTAAAGGGTTAACTATCTTCTAAATTGAGAGAAAATACAAAAAAAAACTGAGGTGCAAAGGGATTTGGAAGTCCTTGTGCAGGGTTCCCTGAAGGTTAATTTGCAGGTTGAGTCTGGTGAGGAAGGCAGATGCAATGTTTGGATTTATTTCAAAATGACTAGGATATAAAAGCAAGGATGTTATGTTAAGAATTTAGAAAGCACTGGTAAAGCTTCACTTGGAGTATTGTGAGCAGTTTTGGGCCCATATTTTAGAAAGGATATGCTGAAACTGAAGAGGGTCCAAAGGACGTTCACAAAAATGATTCCAGTATTGAATGGCAAACACGAGGAAATCTGCAGATGCTGAAAATTCAAACAACACCACACACAAAATGCTGGTGGAACACAGCAGGCCAGGCAGCATTTATAGGGAGAAGCGTTGTCGACGTTTCGGGCCGAGACCCTTCGTCAGGACTAACCGAAAGGAAAGATAGTAAGAGATTTGAAAGTAGTGGGGGGAGGGGGAAATGCGAAATGATAGGAGAAGACCGGAGGGGGTGGGATGAAGCTAAGAGCTGGAAAGGTGATTGGCGAAAGTGATACAGAGCTGGGGAAGGGAAAGGATCATGGGACGGGAGGCCTCAGGAGAAAGAAGGGGGGGGGGGGGGAGACACCAGAGAGAGATGGAGAACAGGCAAACAACTAAATATGTCAGGGATGGGGTAAGAAGGGGAGGAGGGGCATTAATGGAAGTTAGAGAAGTCAATGTTCATGCCATCAGGTTGGAGGCTACCCAGCCGGTATATAAGGTGTTGTTCCTCCAACCTGAGTTTGGATTCATTTTGACAATAGAGGAGGCCATGGATAGACATATCGGAATGGGAATGGGACGTGGAATTAAAATGTGTGGCCACTGGGAGATCCTGCTTTTTCTGGTGGACCGAGCGTAGGTGTTCAGTGAAACCGTCTCCCAGTCTGCATCGGGTCTCACCAATATATAAAAGGCCACACCGGGAGCACCGGACGCAGTATACCACACCAGCCGACTCACAGGTGAAGTGTCGCCTCACCTGGAAGGACTGGCTGGGGCCCTGAATGGTGGTGAGGGAGGAAGTGTAAGGGCAGGTGTAGCACTTGTTCTGTTTACAAGGATAAGTGCCAGGAGGGAGATCGGTGGGAAGGGATGGGGGGGAGGACGAGTGGACAAGGGAGTCGTGTAGGGGGCGATCCCTGCGGAAAGCAGAAAGGGGGGGGAGGGTAAAATGTATTTGGTAGTGGGATCCCGTTGGAGGTGGCGGAAGTTACGGAGAATTATACGTTGGACCTGGAGGCTGGTGGGGTGGTAGGTAAGGACAAGGGGAACCCTATCCCGAGTGGCCCCCATTTCTCGCACATCTGCCCTCACCCCATCCACCCGCCACCCCACTCGAGATAGGGTTCCCCTTGTCCTCAAAAGCTTAAAGCACAAAACTTTAACTGTGTATTCATTTCCATAGATGCCACCTGACCTGCTGAGCTCCTCCAGCATTTTGTATTACTTAAAACTCGTGGATTAATGGAACCATGGCAGCAAAGGTATAAAAATATCTAAATGCCAAAAAGAGAGAGCACCAGAGAATAGTTGTTTATCAGGCAGGAACAAACTGTTTCCCAGAGAATGCTACTGGGACTATTGTTGTTTTGGATCAAGATTATGTTCCTGTTTAGGTAAAAAATTAAAAAATTTACAGATGCAGAAACTAGAGGAATATAATAAACTAAACAATCAGGTGAAATGGACAGATATACAGCTTTGTGAGATGAGTTGACATAGATAGTCAAGTGAGTGAGCAAACAATTAGGGATTACTGAAGTATGTAGACAGATTATGAGAGATAAGCTTAACAGAGGGAGTTAATAATTTACTCTTCTAGGAAGGTGATCGTATAAAATAGCACCATTTCAACAGTGCTGCAGGAAAGGGGAATATGTGCACAAATCTTTCAAGCTGGTCGGAGAAGTGGAGTAGCTTTGCCTTTAACTTAATAATAGGGGCATTGGATGCACAGCCACCAAAGCCTTTCTAATTCTAAAGTATCGTGTTCAATTTCAATAAGGGCAATTTTAAAAGGATGTCGAGGTCTTACTGCAGATGCAGCTGCAAAAAGGATTTGAGAGAATTGAGTTCTTTGAAGCCATCAGAGGAGCTGATTGTTCTTTGAATGGAGCAGTTTAAGAGTTAATTGGAGAGAGCTATTTATCATCAAGAAGAGCCATGATTATGATAGGCCATATGGCTTTCTGAACCATATTATTACAAATGATTCCATTTTACCACAAAAATTAGAAGAGTTTGTTCTGCTCTTGAATAGCATTACTTATTTTTTTTTAGGTTAGCATAAAGCAACAGAAAATCAGGTGGATTTTCTGTTTTTCAACTGTCGTCTTGTTGGATGCTTACAAGTGGAAATACACTCTGTGTCACATGGTTTCACAGCTTAGTTGACCTCTTGAATTTTGGCGTACCTGCAACTTATCCTTTGAGAAAGATAGTCAGCAGTGAAACACAGAAAATGTGTAAAATAAGATCAGATCTACTCTATACAGCAGGTACTATTCCTTTTCAACTACGAAGGAAAACCCACCTACATTGCTCTACTTCTGACTGAAACCCCATTACTATTCCTATTCATTGAACCCATGAACACTACCTCACTACTTCTTTATTTCTGTTATTTTGCACTACTTATTTTAGCTCAGCTATTTAATAGACATAATATACTTAATGTAACTCAATTTTTCTTCTATATTTATTTATCATGTATTTCATTGCACTGCTGCCATAGGGTTAACAAATGTCACAACATATGCCAGCGATATTAAATCTGATTCTGATTTTCCTCCCTTCTCCCAGTACCCCTTGACCCCTTTACCAATCATGAATTACCAATCAATCTCTGCCTTATATACACTCTCAATGACTTGGCCTCCACAGCCATCTCAGACAATGAATTCCTTTCTTTCTTTTTCAATCTTTTTATTATTATTATTAATATCAACAAAATAAAATTGATACATAGATAATGGGATTACAAACTTACACATTTCAACTGAACATGAAAGAATACATAAGCAATGGTTACAGTATAAATGAGTCTTCCCAAGTCATGGACGATACAAGTAACAAATAAACAAGGCAAACCTAGGTATATCATAATATATATTAAAAACAGAAAAAAGAAAAAAATATGCAAAAAAAACTAATCTAAAAATCTAATAACTAATAAGGAAAAAAAACAAAAAAAGAAAAAAGAGAAAAAGGAAAAAAGGAAAAAAAAGGGCTGTTTATAATATCTCACAAAAATACAAAATCATCAGTGTCGTCAACTCCGATCCTCTCAACATATATAAAATCGAAACTGGAAAAACAAATAGGCTTGGAACAGGGTCATATTACATCATATGAAAATATTGAATAAATGGTCTCCATATCTTTTCAAATTTAATAGAAGTATCAAATACAACACTTCTAATTTTTTCTAAATTTAGACTTAACATAGTTTGAGAAAACCAATGAAATACGGTAGGAGGATTAATTTCTTTCCAATTCAACAAAATAGACCTTCTAGCCATTAATGTAAGAAATGCAATCATTCGACAAGCAGAAGAGGATAAATGGAGTGAGTCCATCATTGGTAAACCAAAAATTGCAGTAATAGGATGAGGTTGTAAAGCAATGTTCAATACCGTAGAAATAATATCAAAAATGTCTTTCCAATATTTTTTCAGAAGTGGACACGACCAGAACATATGAGTTAAAGACACTATCTTAGAATGACATCTGTCACAAATAGGATTTATATAGGAATAAAAATGAGCCAATTTATCCTTGGACATATGAGCCCCATGCACAACCTTAAACTGTATCTGTATTAATGAATGTTTAGCACATATAGATGATGTATTAACTAATTGAAGAATTTTATCCCAATTCTCACTAGGGATAATAAGGTTAAGTTCTCTTTCCCAATCATTTTTAATCTTATAGAAGGGCTCTGAACGTATCTTCATAATTATATTGTAAAGTTTTGATATTAGCCCTTTCTGAGAAGGATTTAGTTCAAACAAATTCTCCAAAATACCTGAAGACACAATATTTGGAAAAGTAGGAAGTACAGTATTTAAGAAATTCCTAATATGTAAATATCTAAAAAAATGAATCTAGGCAAATTATATTTATTAGATAATTGTTCAAAAGACATAAAACAATTATCCAAAAATAAATCGGAAAATCGTATTAATCCTTTAGTCTTCCAAGCTGAATAAGCTTGGTCTATAATAGAAGGATAAAAAAAGCAATTGGATACAATAGGAATATTTAAAACAAACTCGGTCAACCCAAAAAATTTCCGAAATTGAAACCATATACGTAAAGTATGTTTAACTATCGGGTTGTCAATTCGTTTCGGCAATTTAGAAAGAGCAAAGGGAAGAGAAGTCCCTAAAATAGAACCCAATGAAAATCCTTGTACAGATTTAATTTCCAGGTTCACCCAATGAGGGCTAAAAAATATATCCCAATCCTTTAACCGACATATCAAATATCGGATATTAACTGCCCAATAATAAAATTTAAAATTAGGCAATGCCAATCCACCTTCCTTCCTTGCCTTCTGTAAATATTTTTTACCTAATCTAGGATTTTTATTCTGCCATATATATGAGGAAATTTTTGAATCAACATTAGCAAAAAAAGATTTCGGAATAAAAATTGGTACCGCTTGAAATATATATAAAAACTTGGGTAAAATAACCATCTTAATACCATTAATCCGACCTATCAGAGATAAAGATACTGGTGACCATTTAGTAAACAAACATTTAATCTGATCGATTAGGGGTAAAAAATTAACCTTAAATGTCCTTATAGTTTTTTGTGATTTTAATCCCTAAGTAAATAAAAGAGTCATTAACTAATTTAAAAGGTAAATTTCCATAAATTGGAACCTGTCTATTTAAAGGAAACAATTCACTCTTATTAAGATTTAATTTATACCCGGAAAAATTACTAAATTGAGCCAACAGTGATATAACTGCAGGAAAGGATTTCTCAGGATCAGAAATAAATAATAATAAATCATCTGCATATAATGATAGCTTATGTATATCTGTCCCACGATTAATGCCAAAAATGTTCTGTGATTCTCTGATACCAATTGCCAAGGGTTCTAAAGCAATATCAAATAATAATGGACTAAGAGGACAGCCTTGTCTAGTACCCCGAAATAAACAAAAAAAGGGAGATCTTTGATTGTTAGTAAGCACCAAGGCTACTGGAGTATGATATATCAGTTTAATCCAGGAAATGAGTGTCGGACTAAAATTAAACTTCTCAAGCACAGTAAATAAGTATGGCCATTCAATTCTATCAAATGCTTTCTCCGCATCTAATGAAATGACACATTCTGAAGTGCTATGTGAAGGAGTATAAACAATATTCAATAATCTCCTAACATTGAAAAAAGAATAGTGATTTTTAATAAAACCAGTTTGATCTTCCGAAATAATTTGGGGTAATACCTTCTCCAGCCTGGATGCCAGTAACTTGGAAAAGATCTTGGAATCTACATTCAATAAAGATATTGGTCTATAGGATGCACAGTCAGTAGGGTCTTTATCTTTCTTCAATATTAAAGAAATGGAAGCTCTATAAAAAGATTGTGGCAGATTACCCAATCTAATTGCTTCTTCAAAAACCCTGCATAACCAAGGAGAAAGAGTAGCGGAAAAACATTTTAAAAATTCTACTGTATACCCATCTGGACCTGGTGCTTTCCTAGAATTCATAGAGGAAATAACCCCTTTAATTTCTGCATCTGTAATAGGAGTTTCTAATATTGAAAGATCATCTGATGATAATTTTGGAAAATTCAATTTCCCAAGAAAATCACACATGGTATTATGATCATGAGTGAATTCGGAATGATACAGGGAGGTATAAAAATCTTGAAATGATTTGTTTATCTCATCATGGTTAACTGTCAGATCCCCATTCTGCTGATGAATCTTAGTAATTTGACGTTTAACCAAAGCATTCTTCAATTGACTAGCTAACAGTTTACCCGATTTATCACTATGTATATAAAAATCAGATCTGGTTTTCATTAATTGATTTTCAATCAAAGATGTAAGTAATAAACTATGTTCCGTTTGAAGTTCAACCCTTTGTTTGTAAAGCTCCTTACTAGGAGTAGTCAAATATTTCTTGTCAATCTCTTTAATTTTATCAACCAATAAAAGAGTTTCCTTCTTAATGCGTTTTCTCAGACCAACAGAGTAGGAGATAATCTGTCCACGTATATATGCTTTACAAGTGTCCCAAAGTGTTCCACAAGAAATATCATCCGTGGAATTAGTTGAAAAGAAGAAATCGATCTGTTCCTTCATAAATTTAATAAAATCCGGATCTTGCAGTAAGGTAGAATCAAATCGCCATTGTCTAGCACTAGAAGCTGTATCTGTAAATTTAATAGAAAGTTTTAATGGAGCATGGTCAGAGATGGCTATAATATCATAATTACAACCAATTACCGATGGAATAAAACAAGAGTCAATAAAAAAATAATCAATTCTCGAGTAGGAATGATAAACATGTGAGAAAAATGAAAACTCTTTGTCCTTAGAATGCCGAAATCTCCAAATATCAAAAATTCCATTATCAGTCAAAAAAGAGTTAATATAAGTGGCCGACTTATTAGGTAAAGTCTGAGTAGATATAGATTTGTCCAACAAAGGATTTAAACAACAATTAAAGTCACCACCCATTATTAACTTATATTCATTTAGATTAGGTAGAGAAGTAAATAAGGACTTAAAAAATCGGGACAATCCACATTTGGAGCATAAACATTAACCATAGCAACCTTTTTGTTAAAAAGTAAGCCAGTAATTAACAAAAATCTACCATTCGGATCCAAAAAGATATCGTGTTGGACAAATGCAATAGAGGAGTCAATAAAAATTGAAACTCCCTTTACTTTAGCATTCGAATTCGAAAGGTACTGTTGATCCCTCCAAAACCTAAAAAAAGCAATAATTATCCTCTTTCCTCACATGAGTTTCTTGTACAAAAATAATATGAGCATTAAGTCTTTGGAATACTTTGAAAATCTTTTTCCGTTTAATCGGATGGTTTAAGCCATTAGTATTCCAAGAGACAAAATTAATGGTCTGAGCCATATTTCTGAAATCAACCCTTTGGTATATAAAGGGTTAACCAAATTATGAACTCATGCACCCGGAAGAGGAACAAAAATAAGGGGTGGACCCGGAAGTGACGACATCGCGGACATTTTAGTAGTTTCAAATCAGCCCAAATGAAGAAACTAAAAAAACTGATGTAAAGAACATAAGATTTAGAAAAAAAAAACACCCCCCACCCAAGAGGAGAAAAGACCACTCCAGCCAGGAAAAGGCTGGGAAAAAGGAGAAATGAAACTAAATCTACCCTCATATCAGCAGAAGACAACTCCGTATATAAAGGATAAAAAAGATCCACCCAAACTCTAAAGAAATAATAATCACTATACTAAAACCAAACTTCTTAATATAATTGGTAGTAAAAAAAACAAAAAAATATAATCACTAGTAACTTATAAATCGGGTTAAAACCCAAACAAACCAAAAAAAATTTAAACTGTGATAAGAAATGCATTATAGGAAGAAGACGAGAGAAAAAAAATGGCGAAATCAAAAAAAAGCCAAAAATATTTTAGAGAAGAAACCGCCATCTTAGTAAAATAAAATCGCCTTCGAAAGATTAATAATAATGACCAAAGATAAAGTACAGTGGTTGAAGTAAGTAAAATAAAAAGATTAGTACCGGTATGTTGAAAAAAAAACTTTAATTAGAGTATAAAATATAGAGTAAACCTACACTAATAGCCAGAAACAAAATCTGGTTTTGGAAACAAAAACCATCTTGCACGATCAAAATCACTCATTTATTAGAGATGAGAATCCGTAGCCGTAGGGAAGTTCTCATTCAGAAAGCTTCTCGCTTCAGATGTAGAAAAGAAAACACGCCGTGATGCATTGGGAGGCGATATCCTGAGCTTCGCAGGGTATAAGAGCGCAGGTTTTAGATTTTTCTCATAACTTTCGGACATCAGCGGTTTAAAAAGAAGCCTTGCCTTTATTATTTCTGGACTAAAATCTTCCACTAATCGAAAATTGAATTCTTGAAATTTGACCATCCCTACACGCCGAGCCACACAAATAAGTTGCTCTTTAACATGCACATAATGAAATCGGACAATTACAACCGGTGGTTTGGCTGAAGCACTTGGTGATCGACGCATAATTCTGTGAGCGCGATCAAGTAATGGAGGACTGTCTGGGAATACAGAAGGGAACGCATCCTATAAAAGTTGAGCAAAGTACTTCGAGGGGTCCCCTTGTTCAATACCTTCCGGGAGACCAAGTATGCGTAAGTTCTGTCTTCTGGACCGATTCTCAAAGTCGACACTCTTGGCTTTAAGTGTTTCCACCTGTTTAATCGTCGAAAGTAATTTCTGCTCCAGTTTTTCAATTATCAAGTCTCGCTTCCGAGCGTCATCTTGCAAAGTTGCGATTAGAACTTGCTGCTGGTTAACTACTGAATCCGTTTTATCCATATAATCCTGAAAAGCCTTTTTATCTTGTTTGAAAATTTGTTGTTGTTCTTCAAATTTTTCATTTGAAACCTCCAATAATATTTCATAAGTCAATTCAGTGCGCATAGGATCGGTCTTTTTCTTCTTCCCATTCCCGTTAGGATCTTTCCCAGGTTCTCACCCTTTAGATCTAAGAGCCATTTCTGTAGTCATTTCTTCAAAAATTCACAATAAACTCTTAAAGATAAGTCCAAATAAGTAGCAAGAATCTTTTGGTGTGGGTAAAAGTAAGTTAAATAAGGGTGATCATAGGTTAAAAAAAGTAAAGGTTATGGAACGAATCTGAAACAGTGCTCACTCCATGAGCGTCTCCTGCTGACCTTGACAATGAATTCCATAGATTCACCACTTCTTGGCTGATGAAATTCCTCCTTATCCTTATTCTAAAGGAATATCCCATTATTCTAACACTGCCCTCAGATCCTAGACTGCTACTAATGGAAAGATACTACTCTATCCAGACCTTTTCAGTATTGTGTAGGTTTCAATGAGACCACCCCTCATCTTTCTGAAGTCCAGAGCTATTAAATATCCCTCAAATTTCTGAGGTTGTTTTGGCTTTGTCAGTTGCCACTGCTGCCTTGCCTTGCCTTCACTGGCAAGTTGCTAAAAGCCAGGTAAACCTTCAGCTGAGCTGTTAAGTGAAGAAACAATTTGAAACTTCCACGCAATCTGAAGCCTTTGTCAGTTTTGATGTCCTGTTCATGGCATTGCTTATTGAATGTTGTTTCGCTTAACACCCTAAAATATTTGAATGGTTTCAAATACTCTCCCCATCACTAAGCTGTTCCAATGACCTATGGACTCACTTCCAAAGATTCTTCATCTCATGTACTTGATATTTATTATTTAATTAATTTATTATTTTTTTATTTAAGTTTCTATTTGTACAGTTTGTTGTCCATCGTGTTGGGTATGGTCTTTCATTGATTCTATCATGTTACTTTGACTTACTGTATGCCCGCAAGAAAATTAATCTTGCATATGGTGACATATATGTACTTTGATAATAAATTTACTTTGAACTTTGAACCTTTGTTTTTCATTCACATTTTTTCAGGTGTTACATCGCATTATAATAAATTTTTAAGTTAGCTCAATAAGTTTAGACAGGAACTGTTGGAGAATAGAATATCAGAGTTTCCCTCTATCTCTTTCACATGACATTAATTACAATTTTCGAGGTGCCACAGTAGCGTAGCGATTAGCACGACACTACTACAGCTCAGTACATCGGTGTTCGGAGTTCAAATCTAACGTTGTCTGTAAGGAGTTTGTACCTCCTTCCCGTGGAACGCTTGTGTTTCCTCCATGTCCTCTGGTTTCCTCCCACAGTTCAAAGATGTACCACTTAGTAGGTTAATTGGTTGGTGTAAATTTTCTCATGATGAGACTAGCGTTAAACTGTGATTGCTGGGCAGTGAGGCTTGAAAGATCTGAGGGGCCTATTACAGGATGTATCACTAAATAAATTCACAAACCACAACTTACATTGTTTTGATAGTAATTTGTTCAATTGTTTTCAGAAAACATAAAGAACAGTCACCTGGTTGTTACAGTTAATTAGCATACAGTCTTAAATTTAATTTCACATAATCCTTCTATTTACTCACCATCAGTATTTGTTCAAATTAGTGATAAATTTGCTTTTAATGCCTAACTCTCCAGAACAGATAACATTAGTAACTCAATTGGTACTACACAAATAATTAATGTGAAATACTATTCTGGCCCAAATCCAATTGTCGGCAAAACAAACTCATTGTAATGAATAATATCAATGCTGTATTTAAATAAACAAATTAGGTAATTAACATTTTAAACATAGTTGTACCCCTTTATAATTGTTACTTGCCATATTTAAAGGTTACTTCAAATGGGGTTTCAGTCAGAAGTAAAGCAATGTAGGTGGGTTTTCCTTTGTGGTTCTGCTGCACGGTATCTGGAGATAGTGTGGGCACCGAATCTTTATTGAGGGTTCAGATATGTATGCCACATCACTGTCATGGCCATATCTCTTTTCAAAGTGCATTATCAGAGGCATTTAGATACAGTGAACTCTCAGAAGGCCATCCCGGCAGTCTATGTGTGCAGGCCTCAGTTTCTCCTGTACCTTGTGGAAGAGCGACAACAACAATACAGGCAATGCATTGAGAGCTGCAGAAATGAAAAAAATATATATAATATTGTTGCAGGGAGGCCATGGATAATGACCTTGACAAAGAGCTGGCAGTAGCAAGATTTGGCTGAGTATCAAATCAGCATTAACCTAATCATTCTGCGAAGATCGGCAGTGGATTATATTACTTCAAGTACATTAAAATGCATTCATACTATTATGTTTTGAAGAAATAAATGCATTTTGGACTTCACATTCTCCATTTTATTTGATAAAGTTGGTAAAAACACTTCTGAAAGGCCTTCTCAGAGAAGTTTTTCCTCCACTGACAGAATTCCGACTACTCCCATTTGCCTGGAGATATGCCAGTCGGTGGCATGTGGACAATGGAAAATGCATGGATAGAAATGGGGTGAAAAAAATCTACACTAAAATGATGGCTTTGTTAATATTGTTCTTTCTAAGATATTAGAAAGCCATGTCACTCACGGGAAATTTTGTGAAACTACTTCAAAGCTCAAAATGTTCAAAAGTTCAAAGTAAACTTATTATTAAAATACATATATGTCACCATATGCAACCCTGAGATTGTAGACATAAACAGTAAATACAAGCAACACAATACAATGAGCAAAAGACCACATGTAACATGACAATCGATGTGCAAAAGACAACAAACTATGCAAGTACAAAAAGAAAAGAAGAAATAATAAGAATAATAAATAAGTAAGCAATAAATATCAAGAACATGAGCTTTTGAGTCCTTGAAAGTGAGTTCATAGATTGTGGAAACAGTTCGCTTATGGGGTGAGTGAAATTATCCTCTCTAGTTCAAAAGCCTGATGGTTGAGGGGTAATAACTGTTTCTGAGCTGGTGCTGTGGGTCCTGAGGCTCCTGCACCTTCTTCCTGATGACAGTAGTAAGAAGAGAGCGTGGTCTGGAGATTGCAGCTCCTTTGTGATGGAGCACTCTGTGTTGATGTCCTCAGTGGTGGGGAGGGCTTTACCCATGACAGTTCAGCCGTATCCACTACCTTTTGTTGGATTTTTTTTGTTCAAGGTCATTGGTGTTTCCATACCAGGCTGTTAGGCAAACAGTCAATATACTCTCCACCGTACATCTACATTAACCCAAGCAGTTAACATTCTTGCTAAGTGAAAACAAATCAAATATAGTAAATGTTAGGATCACTTTAGATCCCAAACCTGGGACACTGCAGAGTAGGCTCACTTCAACTCCAAGGCTTGGTCAAATAAAAAAAAAACAGCATCAATGACAAAGTTTATTACTTCGCAGAAAGAAGCAAAGCTGAAGTCACTCTTCATCAGGTAAATGGCATGAGTCCCTTATACATGTTACTCTCTAATCAGAGGAAGTATAATTGAAATTAATGGAATAACTTCACCAAGCTTGGAGAGTCAGTGCACAAATATCTCACGATAGCACACAAATTTGTAATCATTCTAAGTTGCACCGATACCCACCATCAGAGATTCCTACTAAATACATTTTACTACCTATAGTTTTTGCAATAATTATAGTTCCAATTCCTTCAGTCATACAACACAGAAACAAGTCTTACTGCCTCACTGTTTCATGCCAACCAAGGTGCCTCTATCCCTCTACATGTAACTTTCCTATCCATGTAACTTTTCTTTCAAACATTGTAGTTTTACCTGCCTATCTCAGGCAGCTCACCTTCTGTGTGAAAACCTCATTCCTTCAACCCTGTTTAATTTTTCCCCCCTCACTTTAAACCTGTGCCATCTAGTTTTATACTCCCCTAATTTGGCAGAAAGAATGTTGACCGTTCACCTTTTCTATACTCCCTCATGACTTTAGAAACCTTTATAAGCCTCTAAACTCCAGGCAGAACACTCGCAGCCTGTCCAGTCTCTGCCTACTACTCAAGTCCTCCAGTAACATCCTTGTGAATCTTTTCTACCACTTCTCTTGCTTAATGACATCCTTTCTATAATATGGCAATCAGATCTGCCAAGTGCAGTCTCACTACCAACTTACACAGCTGCCATCTGACTTCCCAGCTCTTATACTCAGTGCCCTGACTGATGCAGGCAAGCACACCATCCACATTCTTCATCACCCTGTACACCTGCATATGTTACCATTGTCAGGGATGTATGTGTCTCTGAGTCCCATTGTTTTACAGCTCTCCCCTGCCATTCATTGTGCGTGCCCGTCCTTTGATTATTTTTCCAAAATGCATCATTTCACACTTGCCCAAGTTAAATTCTATCTGTCATTCCTTTGCTAATTTTTCCAATTGATCTACATTTTGTTGGATATTTAGAGAGCCTTCTTCACTGTATTTGATCATTTATAACCCAAAGGTTAACTTACATTCCTAAAAAAAACAACATGAATTGGTTGGGTTGAGTTGTTCTCCAATCAACAATGCACTGATGTCTAAATGTAATCAAGTAAGTTGCCAAGATCAGAGAGCAACTCATTCCAACCATCAGCCACCCGAGTTACACATCTTCTGAAATATGTGGATGAGATAGTCTACTAACCACTGCAAATTGTGCAGGTGATGCACCATCAATAACTCACTCTGAGACGTAAGAAGCGAGGTATCGGCTTTTATTGACTGGAAGAATGAACAACACTACATCCTGGGGAATGAGGCTGGGCAACAGGCCTCAATCGCCTTTATACAGGGGTCTGTGGGAGGAGCCACAGGAGCAGTCAGCGGGGGTCTGTGGGAGGAGCCACAGGAGCAGTCAGCAGTGGGTCTGTGGGAGGAGCCACAGGAGCAGTCAGCAGGGGTCTGTGGGAGGAGCCACAGGAGCAGTCAGCAGGGGTCTGTGGGAGGAGCCACAGGAGCAGTCAGCAGGGGTCTGTGGGAGGAGCCACAGGAGCAGTCAGCAGGGGTCTGTGGGAGGAGCCACAGGAGCAGTCAGCAGGGGTCTGTGGGAGGAGCCACAGGAGCAGTCAGCGGGGGTCTGTGGGAGGAGCCACAGGAGCAGTCAGCGGGGGACTGTGGGAGGAGCCACAGGAGCAGTCCAGACAAGTATATGTAGTTCACCACAGCAGGTGAGAGGTTAATTCTGAGGGAAGTTGGTGGGAATGTTGGAGAGTAAAACAGTTTAGTGTAGAGGGAAGTTGGTGGGAATGTTGGAGAGTAAAACAGTTTAGTGTATAATGTGCGCTTGATGGTGGACACAGATTTGGTGAGCCAAAAGGCCTGTTTCTGTGTTGTCTGTCTCAGTGACTCTATCATTTCAATACTGTGATGTCAGTGACTGTTTTAGGTGATGCATTAAGAATTATGTATCAAAGGGTAACTACAAATTAATAGAAACAGCATGGTAGTCAACCTGTCACTTTATCGCCTTTGGAAGAGATATGCTGCTGAAATAAAGGGGGAAAACAATTAAACAACCAGGAAGAAAACAGAACACACATGAACCATGAAGTGCAGAATGAGGGAATAGAACCTGCTCTTCAGTGTAGTAATTGTGCACAAAACTGTGAGAGTTCAAAGTTATTTACCACTGTTAATGTTGCAGTGATTTTACTGCTCTGTATTCCCAAATGGTTAATTATTCTGTCTTTATTTTAACACCCATAAAATGGGACAATAAACCACTACTGATCCCTTAGTTGTCGAGTTGTTGAACTAAAAATATGAGTATTTTGAACCATAGATTCTGATAACAGCTTCGGTTGGGTGCAAGTTCTCACTTCAAGCATGAAACTAAAACCATTATATTCGTCTGAACAAAAAGCACTTGGATGTTAAACTAAACAGACAAGCAAAAAGATGTGTTCCGAAGTTTAGAAAGTGTATTTTCATGTTGTGTAAGGATTTATGGTGAAAGACATGGATGTGCCAAATTTAGTAGCCTCTTAAAAGTGGTTTGCGAACTGTACTGCTTGCAATTAACATTATTACAATTTGCAACCAACACTAACTGTGATGGTAAGTGTTTGCACACCACAGTAATGAACCCGGTTCTGCACAATATCAAAGGATGCCTGCACCCCTTAAAGGGGAGCGGAATTGTGACCAGGGCAGATGGCAAATTGCAGAGAAATCTGTGTTAACTGATTGCAGCTATGTACCTCATATATTTTTCTCTGAATGATGTGGCCTCCTGCTCTTCCTCTTCCTCATTCTTCCAGAAATTTGCCTCTGTGCTACCCTCTTAGCATTTATTAAGCGACATACCCAATTGTCCATGTGGGAATAATTGGCTAGCGCGGCATCGGCCACAAAACCCTTTGCGGACTTCAGCAATTTAAAGAATGTTTGTTGAATTGTTCCAACAGCTAATGAAAATAAATCAGTAATTGACCAGAATTTGGTTAACAATCACCTTATTTATTCACAGAGATACAAAAATAGGTTGGGGGGAGGATAGGTATAGTTGCAGAGGCAGTGGATCTGCAGAAAGATTTAGACAGGTTGGGAGAGTGGGCAAAGAAGTGGCGAGTGGAAAACAGCACAGGGAAGTGTGGGGTTATGCACTTTGGTGGGAGGAATAAAAGTGAGGACTGTTTTCTAACTGAGGACAGAATTTACAATCAGGGGTGCAAAATAATACAGGAGTCTTGGTCCAGGATTCCCTTAAGGATAACTTACAGATTAAGTCATTGGTAAGGAGTCCCTTTTAAAATAGTCAGAGAGAATTCATTTTATAAGCAAGGATGTACTGCAGAGAATCTTGTGCCGCTCCCTTCATGTGCTTTGAAGGGTACAACATATTCAGCTAGAGAGGGAGAGTTTCCTTGGCACGCCTGCCTGTGTATGTATTGTTACGAATCCCGTAACTGGGTCACTTACCAGCAAAGATAAAGACGTCCGTTGAAGTCTGATGATACTATTTTTAACAGTATTTATTAGTAAAAATACACAAAAATAATATCAATGCAAATATACAGATAATATACGTCGTTAATACTAAACCTAAAAGTGCGGGTATAATAATAATCAATAAGAAATAAGCTCTATCGTTGTCTAGGGGATAATGTATTGTCCAATGGAAATATATACCGGTAGTTCGTTCAGTTCATACAGGCTGCAGCCGTTGGGGACCGCTGTGTTGCAATTGTTGGAGAGAGAGAGAGAGATTTAGGAGAAAAACTTGCCGGCTTTCCTTTATGATTTCGATCCGTCAGGTGTCTCGTTGTTGTGGCGGTTCAAGTGTGACCTCTCCTTTAGCTAAACCATTCTTCCGTGGTGAGCTCGCCACCCCAGGGAAAGGGAGGACGCACACGAGCCCCCACCGGCTTTCGCTATTAAACGCTGTCACAGGATTTCTAGCGTTTCTCCTGGTGCGTCTCAAGGGGTGTTCCCCCAGACCCTCTTTTATCCGTACTCACGGGGTCTCAGATGTCAATCATGTTGTGATGATGCAATCCCTCAACCAGACCACTCTGGTTGTCCCCTGAGGGGTTTCAATGAATAGTACAGTACTCAATACACAATTCCGTCTCCAAGAGACAATGGCCGCTATCAGTGGTTCCGTTCCGTTGATGTCAGGACACATTCCAAACCTTGTGTATTCTAGGTGTCTCTCTCTCATTTCCTGGGTTTCAGACCCGAAATAATAGCGATCTTGCGATTCTCAAAAAGGAGGGGGCGACTTTGTACCCTTCGGCCCCTCAGAGTTGCTTCACATTCATAACAGTATCCTAAGTCTGCCTGCAGTTTTTTGAGAATCTGAGTTACAATTCCTTCAGGTACAAAGGTACCGAGGGGACATATTAACATCTTGGTGTAGAATTCACTATCTGTTTGATGTGCTAACTGCAGAAGGGATTCAATTGAACTGAATTCCAAAAGTAGCCTTCAACTGTTTTATGTTACTGTCATCTATACTGGGCAATTAATTTAAAACAAAATCCTTGGAAATCTACTAGTTTCAGATAATAAATGGTTCTCCATAATTTAAGTTATTTTCATTATTTAAAATTAGATTACCTAAGTTGGCAAAGTACATGTTGAATAAAAATGACTCTTTTAGTGATTAAAACCCTATTCACCTGAATTAATAAAACTGCCAAAAGTCTTAAACATTAAAAGGAATAATTATTGCATTTTAAACTCTGTCTGTATGTACTGACTCATGGAAGAGTTTATATTGGCTAATGTACACAGGAGCCCGAACTAAAACTTGAATCCTGACCAAGTTAGAAAGTTAACTTGTTTTGAACATTGGTCCCAGGATTGTTAACTGCACTCAAACCAAAAACTGCTATACTCTCACTTTTTGTAAAGCACTGTTTTTATTTATGTAACTGCTCTTATGTATAAAAGTTTCAAACATTGTTTTAATTTTGTATTTTTTGTTCAAGATATCCAGAAAATTGTTCACCTCTTCTGCATAAATGATAATTATATAATTTAATGCAAAATTTACAAATTACATTCCTTTGATGTTTATGTTAAACGTTTTACTGAATTCTATTGTTAGCTACAATGACTGTGACAAAAATAGATGAAGTATTGCTGAATCTTGTTTCCCTGGTTCAATTTGCGGCAAGATTTGTCTTGTTCTGATAAATATACTTCAAACAGTTGGAACACTTTACACTCCTGAAAGAGAGGTTTTTCTAATGAGAATAGAAATAGACACCAGAAATGATAGATTTTTTTTTCTTTCCAAGCAGATAGTTTTTCTTGGTTACATATTTCCCTTTGGTCCTCAACTTGTGTGTAATTGCCTTCTGACATGTTTAAGAATTTTTCATTACATTGTTCTGCATCAGTTGACATACTGTTCATTTTTTTTCTTTTATATGCTATCGATTTTTTAAAAACTTTGATTCTTATCTGTACATGTAGCAGTAATAACATAATGGTGACCATAAATGATTATAATCTTTAATCTAATATCACATAGTGTTAACAGTAATGCCCATGATAACGTTTTAATGTAGGTTCAACTGTGATCAAATTAAACTTAAATTAAGATTAATTGCATTGTTTGGTGATTATATTGTTCCTTTTCATTTATGATCTGTGGTAGGATTGAAATACATGTAAATAAAAAAAAAGATTAAAATATAAAATATAGAATTAGTTCATTCCCATCTGAAAAGGCAAAGCACAGCCTAATATTTTTAATATAGCCATTTTTCAGAAGGAAAGTGAAGTGTTTTATTTAAAATAATGCTTTTTTATTGTTCATTTATGTTTTTGTTAAATTGATCTGAATCTTAGAACATTTTGTGATTAGCGTTTTCTTTGCTGCCTCTGAACTTCACTTTATTGACTTCAATGGAATGAAGTTCAGAAACACAGAATAACACGCTGATGTAACTGCACAGAGGCAGAGTTTTATTCTAAGCACCTCTGTTACTTACGTTACTGTGACCTCCATGAGTGATATGATGCATAGAGTTACATGGCGCAGTTGACCCACTGAATCCAGTCACACCATCAAACATAAGAACATTAGAACAAAAGAAATAGGAGCAGGAGTCGGCCATCCAGCCCATCAAGCCTGCTCCACCATTCAATAAGATTATGGCTGATCTGGCCATGGACTCATCTCCACCTACCTGCCTTTTTCCCATAACCCTTATTTCCCCTACTATGAAAAAATCTATCCAACCTTGTCTTAGATATGTCTGCTGAGGTAGCATCCCATGCTTCATTGGACAGAGAATTCCACAGATTCACCACTCTCTGAGAAAAGCAGTTCTTCCATCCTAAATCTACTTCCCCGAATCTTAAGGCTATGTTGCCTAGTTCTAGTCTCACCTACTGGTAGAAACAACTTCCCTACCTCTATCATATCTGTTCCTTTCATAATTTTATATGTTTCTATAAGATCTCCTCTCATTCTTCTGAATTCCAGTCCCAGGCAACTCAATCTCTCCTCGTAGACTAACCCCCTCATCTCTGGAATCAACCTGGTGAACCTCCTCTGCACTGCCTCCAAAGCCGGTATATCCTTTCTCAAGTAAGGAGACCAGAACTGCACACAGTACTCCAGGTGCGGCCTCACCAGTACCCTGTACAGTTGCAGTATTACCTCCCTGCTCTTAAATTCAATCCCTCTAGCAATGAAGGCCAACGTTCCATTTGCCTTCTTGATAGCCTGCTGCACCTGCAAACCAACCTTCTGCAGTTCATGCACAAGCACTCCCAAGTCCCTCTGCACAGCAGCGTGCTACAGTTTTTATCATTTGAATAATAATCTGATCTTCCATTTTCCCTTCCAAAGTGGATGACATCACACTTACCAACATTGTATGCCATTAGCTAGACACTTGCCCACTCACTTAACCTATCTATATCTCTCTGCAGACTCTCTGTATCTTCTGCACAATTTGTTTTTCTACTCAATTTAGTGTCATCAGCAAACTTAGATAAACTACACTCAGTCCCCTCTTCCAGACTGGTAAGGTATATCGTGAACAGTTGTAGGCCCAGCACCAACCCCGTGGCACACCGCTCACCACAGATTGCCAACCAGAGTAATACCATGTATCCCAACTCTCTGCTTCTATTAGTTAAAATTATGAGGGGGATAGATAGAGTTGACGTGGATAGGCTTTTTCCATTGAGAGTAGGGGAGATTCAAACAAGGGGACATGAATTGAGAGTTAGGGGTGCAAAAGTTTAGGGGTAACACGAGGGGAAACTTCTTTGCTCAGAGAGTGGTAGCTGTGTGGAATAAGCTTCCAGTAGAAGTGGTAGAGGCAGGTTTGATATTGTCATTTAAAAAAAAAAATTGGATAGGTAAATGGACAAGAAAGGAATGGAAGGTTATGGGCTGAGTGCAGGTCAGTGGGACTAGGTGAGAGTAAGCATTCGGCACGGACTAGAAGGGCCGAGATGGCATTTTTCTGTGCTGTAATTGTTATATGGTTAACCAATCTTCTATCCATGCTAAAGCATCACCCCCAACTCTATACATCCTTATCATGGATGTTGTGATAAAACACCTATTTACACTGATCCTGTTGTAATACTCCCCACATTCCCATGAACTCCCCCAAAGTTGTTTCATACCTATACACGATGAACAATTTACAGTGATCTTTAACTTACCAACTCACAAATCTTTGTCAGGTCTGAGAGAAGTGGAGAACCTCGAGGAAATCCACACGGTCACAGGGAGAACATGCAAATTCCACAAAGGCAAAACTAGATTCAGAATGAAAGCCAGGTTGCTGAGCTGTGCTGCAGCATCTCTCGTGACTCCACCATCACCCTGCTGTACCATGGCCTGTCAGATAAAACCTTCGCTTGGAAGTGCAGTTGTACTCCATTCTTTCCAAGTATTTACCTTACAAAGGCCTTCCTCAAAATGTTTTGCTTAAAATGATTTTGTGCTTATTGTTACCAAAGCCGTGACCACCCTCAGTGATATTGTGTCCTGGAACACTGATTGTAGTCTGTACCTAGTTTCTGAGAAATTTTCAGCTCAGTCTGTGATTTGTAAAAAAAAAAATAATTAAAGGTTTATATCTGAGGATTAGCCATGTTTTTCTTTCTGTCTACATGCTAAACTAGGGTGTCAGAGATTGAATTCCAGCAAGGTTAATTTTTTTTAAATTTGTATTCTGTGCAACACCTTCAGGCTTTCTGTCACTTGACAAATGCGAATAAACTCATTCAGGCTCTCTTAAGTGATACACCAGCTGTATCAACGAGAATGTATGTTCTCTCTGTCAATGGCAAAGTTATCTTCCCTTATTTCTTAACTTTGGCTAACCTTGCACATATTTGTCTTTCTTAGCTTTCCATTTGTTTACGGTCCTCTTATGTTTGGAAGTATATGCCTCAGCATCCATGGCACTGTCCACACTGCACAACAAAATTATTTTTTGAAAGTGTTGCTTCCTCAGAACTGTTTTTGTTTATAATGGACTGCGTGAAGATGAATGCAAATTATAATTTCAGACTACTTGTATCACGTAAGAATTCAGAGAAACAAAAAAATTAAATTTTATTGAATATAATGTTTTTAATTGCATAATGGTGCTGATGCTTTGCAATTGTTTAGCTATGTTAAAAATGTTTTTTTGATAATTTTAGTTTGTACTCCTTGTCAGAGGCTCCTCACTTAAGTGTCCTACAATAATCAGCCGGCACTGATGGATTCCAGTTGGCCTGAAACCATTTCTCCATGACCACAACGTCCTGGTGAAACCTTTCACCATCCACGTCAATGACAGCACCAAGATTTGCAGGGAAGAAGTCTAAATGGGAATACAGAAAATAAATCTTTGGTGATATGATGCACTTCATGGTTTTCTATGCTTGAAGTTTGTTGTCAGCCAGCTGCATGTAGTTTCGTGCTCTGTAGTTGCCGAGAAAATTTTCAACAACATCCTTGTATGTCTTTCATGCAATTTTCTCCAGTCTCACTAGAAGTTCTTCAAATTGCCTGTCATTGATGACCTGTTTTTGGTTTGTGGACCAATAAAAATACCTTCCTTAATCTTGGCACCAGTTATTCTGATTTGAATTATGAATTATAAATGAAATAATACATGTAGGCAATTTCAAAAATATGGTGCATGATTGGGATAATTTCATGGTGATTTTCATGATCAGCTGCCCAAAACCCCTAAGATACATCCAAAAGTATCCAGGAAGCAAAATCT
Organism: Hemitrygon akajei; assembly: GCF_048418815.1. NCBI lineage: Eukaryota > Metazoa > Chordata > Chondrichthyes > Myliobatiformes > Dasyatidae > Hemitrygon > Hemitrygon akajei. The sequence goes on from NC_133133.1 coordinate 168,358,141, forward strand.
TTGTTGTCCAGTGTAGTTAATGAGTATTCTTTCTGGAGTAATGTGTAAGTGTGTTGCTTTCCACCTTCTCCACCTATCACATCTCAGCTTCTCATTTCTTTTCCCCTTCCCCCACCCACATACAGTACCTTGCACCTCACCTTGTTTCACCGATCACCTGCTGGCTTGTTCTCCTTCCTCTCCCCAACTTCTTATTCTGGCTTCTTCCCCCTTCCATTCCAGTTGTGATGAAGGGTCTCGGCACAAAACATTGACTCTTTATTCCATTCAATAGATGCTGCATTAGGGTTTGTTATAACCCTCAACCATCAGGCTCTTGAACCAAAAGGGATGACTTCACTCACTTTCACTAGCCCCATAGCCCCATCCCACAACCTACGAACTTCTTGTATTTGCAAAATTTGTCTTTTACGTACTACATAAACACCCAAGTTCATGCTGTCTTTCATTGAGGTTATTATTCTGTCAAGGATTTATTGAGTATGCTCAGGGTTGTATGTGGTGACATATATGCACTCTGATAATAAATTTACTTTGAACTCTGAGCTGCTGATTTCCTCCAGCATTTTGTGTGTACTGTATTATTCTGGATTTGCCACATTTGCAGAATCTCTTGTGTTTGTTATTTTCCAACATGCTTTCTATGCTTGGTTTTACCATCCAGTCAGAATGTTGGCTCTGAAGAAGCAGGTGATATCAACCAAACAAAATAGATAGTCATGGATATACACAGGAAGCCAGAATCAGGCAACATTGCTTTGAATTTTTTCAGTGGTGCTGTTAACAGCAAAATTCATTCATGGTTAATTTCTGTCTGTTATACTTACCATCTATCCTTTAATGTATTTACTGCATATGGACAGACATTGGCATTGTCAATGAGTTTGTCGTGTCATTAGAAGTGGCTCGGTAGATCACGTTATGATGTGTTACTGTTTTCTGGCTGCTACATCCTATGTGATTTGGGATTGGGCTGGACTGATCTGTGGCCTGAGCTAACGAACAACACAGTGCTAGATTAAACTGAACTGAACTAACCCGAATATGCCTGGACTCTTTCAGTAACTTTGTAGTTTGATGTTTTATATTCTGTGTTTCTCACTCGTGTTTTTTTGTTTGCATGATTTGTATTTCTTTCGTGCATTGGGGGTTTGACGTTTCTCTTTGCTTCGTGGCTGTCTGTGGGAAGACGAATCTCAGGGTTGTATACTGCATACGTATTTTGATAATAAATATACTTTGAATCATTCTAATCTTGTCAAATTTCATTTTATATTACTCAATTGACTTTATTTATCCTATTAAATAGACAATATAAAGACAAGCTCTTGTTGTGATCAGGAGTATTTAATTTATTTGTCTTTGAGAAATCATTGTTTATAGAGGCTTCTGAGTGTTTAAGGTTTATCTACAAGCAGACTCAAGCAGGTGTTCTCCGGAGTGTTTAAAATATTAAGTCAGAAAATTTACAAAATCACAACTTTAAAATGTAAAGCAGAAGAATCCTGTTCTGAGATGTCGGTCCATGGTCTCCTCTTGTGCCAAGATGAGGCCACCCTCAGGGTGGAGGAGCAACAACTTATATTGTGTCTGGGTAGTCTCCAGCCTGATGGCATTTTATATCGATTTCACCTCCGGTAAAAAAAAAATTCCTCCCCACCCTCTCCTCTTCCTCTTTTACCAACTCTGACTTTTCACATCTTCTCACCTACCTATCTCTTCCTCTGGGTCCACTCTCCTCTCCTATCCGATTCCTTCCTCTGCAGCCCTTGACCTTTCCCACCCACCTATCACTTCCCAGTTAGCCTCCTTCACCTCCCAACCCTTTTACTGTGGTATCCTCCTCCTTCCTTCTCTGTCCTGAAGAAAGGTTTTGGCCCGAAACATCGACTGTTTATTTATTTCCATAGATACTACCTGACCTGCTGAGTTCCTCCAGCATTTAGTATGTGTGTTATTTTATGTTTCCAGCTTCTGCAGCCCTTCTGGTGCTTGGGAGTTTCCGTTATACTGGGTCATATTTACCCCAGAAATAAATTGACCCCTCATAGTTAAGTTAATAAAGGGATTGATATAATTTCTCTGAGAAGGTGAATGATTATTGGGAACCTCATTGAAGTGTGCGACATAAACATCCACTGGCTAATTGGCAAATCATCTGATTTCTCACATGACACTGGACAACAAAGATTTTGGTTCCTGAATACTTTCTGGGTGTTATTATGCATGTAGACTGAGTTAGATATTTGTACTTGCTGCCCATCCATCATCAGATTGGAATGTATTTTGTATTTCATTCAGTCATTTACCCCCAAAAGTACAGAGAGTTCTGATTTATTTTTTGAAAATTATGTCCTACAATAGGTACATTGCCTTTTGCAGAAAAAGTTAATATTCAGTAAGCAGTTCTCGGCTTTGGCAAAATATACAGGGAAGGCAAAATGAAGGCTGATAGGGTGTAGTTTCCATGGCAATATGGCATGTCCATTTTAAAGTCTGGATTAAGCAGCAATTAATAAGTCTAATTGTTGGTCATCACAATTTGAATTTGCCTGGAGGTAATAAAGTGGGCCTCACTAGGATTAGCTGATGAGGAGCAACTTTCACAGCATAATATACGTGGTTCCACTTACCTAATTCTGGTGTTTGTATGTCAGTCAATATACTCCACACACTGTCAACCGTCACTGTGGCCAAAAGGCTGAGAGAGAGACGATAATGAAGATTCTTCTATGGGAAGTTCGGAAATGAGAGAATGTGCCTGCAGACAAGAAAGTATCAACTAAAGGTTTCCTTACTACTTCCAGACTTGCCTCCTGCAGTGACCAGTTCTGCTTTGTCTAGCATTATCCCATTTCCCTTTAGCTCAGCATGATGCTGAAGGACTTCCATTCCCCTAGTGTAGCGATTCCCAACCTTTTTTATACCATGGACCATTTATACAATTAACTGAGTGGACCCCAGGTTAGGAGCCCCTGTAGTGAATCCTGTAAACTATCCGATAAGATAGAGAAGCACTATATTGGTACTTCTGATGTGAAATTCAACATTTCCAAAATAACGCTTGAGCAGGATATTGGTAAAGTTTAATAAACGGTCCCAGGAGACAACCATGGAGACACAATACACTGCCAATGCTAGAATCTGGAGCAACACACAAGATTTTGGAGGAACTCAGTTGGTCAGGAAGCAAGTCTATGGATTGAAGCGAACAGGTAACATTTTGTTAAATTTCTGGCTTGGAGTATAGCACAGTACAGGCCCTTCAGCCCATGATGTTGTATCTATCTTTTAATCTTATCCAAGATCAATCTAACACTACCCTCCCACATAACCCTCCATTTTTCTATCTTTCATGTGCCTATCTAAATCTCTATTAAATCTTCCTTATGTATCTCCCTGTAACACCAACCCAACTGTACATTCCATATGTACTCCTTGAGTAAAAATAAATCTAGCTCTAATATTCACCCTATATTCTCCTCCAATCACCTTAAAATTATGTGCTTTTGTATTTGCCATTTCCACCTTAGGAAAAAAGGCAAGTAACAGAGAAGGACTAACGTTTGCAGATCTTTCAGCCAGATTATGTTATATTGTAAATTAGTGCAGAGGCTATTTCCACCATGTTGAAAGATGTGTAAATATGTTCATAATAAGTGACTCCACAGGAAGTGCACAGGGAATCTAGCTTGCATTCCAGTTTAAATTGATCAGTAATCGAGAGGCTGCATGCACAGGTGCATCAGGCTAAAGCAGGGATTTTTAACCTTCTTCATGCTGTGGATCCCTTTGGCAGTCCACTGAAGTCTATGGATCCTATCTTAGAATAATGTATTTAAATATATAAAATAAAATACATAGGATTACAGAAGAAACCAGTGATAGTCCCTCCAGCATTTTGTGTGTGATGCACGCAATTATATTGAAATAGTTATCAAAATAATAAAACAAATGGATTTTTAATATAGTAATATATGTTCTTCTTTATTAACACATTAAATAGCAAGAGTACATTTAAAATCTAACCAAGTTAAAATTAAATTTTATTTCTTAAGGACATATCAGTGTGAAGGCTGTTGTTGCTTAGCTTGAATAAGACCATTAAACTGAGGAGGTCTTTGATAAAGGGACACACACGTCATGTTGGACATTCAATCAATTTTGATTTTTCGTTTTAACGGTTACAAGAGTTGAAAATCCTGATTTACAAAGATATGTTGTTGCAAATGGAATTAAAGGTTCCATAGCTCACCTTACAAGGCAAGGATAGGCTTTTCTCAGGGAACATCAGAATCCTCCAAGGCTTTTTGAGTTAAACTACAATTTTAGTAAATTTTTATCCTAATATCAATGAGTTCATCTTTGGCCATGCTGCTATGATTTGTTGCCTACTTTCAAAATTGAAGGAAATGCTAAATTTCAGTTAGCGTTTAGTGAAAATAAAGATGTAAATTTTTTCCCCATCCAAGTTCAAGGACGCCCTGGAATCTATCTTCGTACCGCTACTTAAGAATACCTCGACTAAAGTATAAGTTCTGTTTTCATCTTATTTTTTTTAGTTGTAACTGTTGTATTTTCTATTTTATGATCTGTTTTTATTTCAGAAAGTTGCTTTGTATTTCATTCTGCTAAACCAGATCATATAGATCCCATTGTAGGTCATACAGTGCAGAAACAGGTCCTTTCAGCTGACAATCAGTTAATAATCCAAGGGTTCCCAACTTTTTTTATGCCAAGATTGATTTATACTAATCCTATATGTCAGCACTTGCTCCGTAGCTTCCAATGCTTTTGATAATTGCAGTGCAGCCTTTGATTCTGTCTATAATATACTATCAAGCATTGCAAAATGCTTTTACCTTTTGTAGATGGACTTCAACTGGCAGAATTATGCTACAGACTTCGTTGCAGGTAAACCCTTAATTATGACAAAGTATTGGCATGGCAATACCCTTACAGAAATGATATTTACTGTTCTTTTTCATTGTCAGTTTGTGTGTTTAAAAGCACGCAGAAATGTTGGAACCATTCAGAAGACCAGGCAGTATTTGTGGAAAATAAACGAAATGAGCATCCTCTCAAAGTATCTGATCAACCCAAGGGAATGGCAGTTTGATACCAGCAGCATCGCAGGAGTTACGAGACAGCGTTGAATTCAACATAGGACTGCCTTAGGGACTCCAGCTCCAGATTTTTTTCCTTGCAGTTGACTCCCAAAGCCTTCCCTATGAGTGGGTATAGCCGCAAGGAGATCAAAGCTTTCCTTCTCCTAGAGAAGTTGCCAACCACAGCTGACGAGCCCCATCTGCCTAAAGCAACTGGTTTTATAACCATATAACAATTACAGCATGGAAACAGGCCATCTCGGCCCTTCTAGTCCGTGCCGAACGCTTACTCTCACCTAGTCCCACCTACCTGTACTCAGCCCATAACCCTCCATTCCTTTCCTGTCCATATACCTATCTAATTTTTTTTAAATGACAAAATTGAACCTGCCTCTACCACTTCTACTGGAAGCTCGTTCCTCACAGCTACCACTCTCTGAGTAAAGAAGTTCCCCCTTGTGTTACCCCTAAACATTTGCCCCTTAACTATCAACTCATGTCCTCTTGTTTGAATCTCCCCTACTCTCAATGGAAAAAGCCTATCCACGTCAACTCTATCTATCCCCCTCATAATTTTAAATACCTCTATCAAGGCCCCCCTCAACCTTCTATGCTCCAAAGAATAAAGACCTAACTTGTTCAACCTTTCTCTGTAACTTAGGTGTTAAAACCCAGGTAACATTCTAGTAAATCTACTCTGTACTCTCTCTATTTTGTTGACATCTTTCCTATACTTTGGTGACCAGAACTGTACACATTAAGGCATTAGTAACCCACCTTTGCACTTTCTCCTGTTAATAGAAATGGTTCCGCTGGAAGTGGTTGTCAGAGATTATTTGAGGTACACGTCATGGAGAGCATTTACTAGGTTGTGGGAGCTCATCCCTACTAGCACCCCAGCTATAACAGCCTTAAGTGCATGACTCCTTGCAATATCTTATAAACATGCCAAAAAAAACCCAGGTTGCTTCCATAAGACATAAGAGAAAAATTAGACCATTTGGCCCATCGAGTCTGTCTAGTTGTGACCCACCTGAAATATAGAACAGGCTTGGGTGGAATTTTTGCATAATTTTTTTTTGTTCTATTCTGTCTGCTGGAAGTTGAGTGAGTAGGTGATAAAATGTTGATTGGTTTTCATCAGGAGTAGTGGTGATATTCTTCACCACTGACTGACACTGCACTGGCTGATGTTCTTCAAGTAATATCTGTCCTACCCCTCAGGCTCTTTAAGAAGCTTACCTTCTTGCAGCTGTTCTTCAGGACAACATTGTGTTGCATTATTATCCAAGTAGCTTCTATATTCAGTAATGTATCTCCAGCATGCTGTAGAAATTTGGAAATCGGCTTCTTTAAGTTTTGGATACTAAGCTTCATATACACTTAGTTTGTTCTGTTTTTCCCTAATATCGTCAACTTTCTTCCAAAACAATCTTTGATGCCTTTCACCCATGCAGTGATTTCTGCGGGAGGTCCCTGGATGAGGTACTCTATCCCCAGCCAAAGAATATTCCTAAATATTTCCTCAATTCACAAGAATTTAAGGATACAGTTGGAATCCCAGCAAGGGTGGATTAGAGCTGCTGTTCAACCCCACTAGTCCCCTACCTTGTTCCTGCTATCTCCATGTCCAGTGTTGAACTCGGGCAAATGAAGAAAGGCACAACTTATCTGAGACTCACCTCCAGGTGCACTGAACTGCAGGTAACAAGCAGTGGCTTCAACTCGTCCTGCTGGGAAGAGAATTACCTGAGTTATGGTTAAGCTGGAGCAGAGGGAGTTGACAGGATTAGTAAGGTTAAAAGAGATGTGCAGAAGAAGAGGGAAATATAATAGTTCCTCAGATAAAGAGCAATCAAAATACAAAGAAAAATTTATTATCAGTGTGCATGCATTCACCACATAAACCCCAAAGTTCTTTTTCTGTGAGCATACTTAGCAAATTTTTAGAACGGTAACTGTAAACAGGATTAATGGACAACAAACTGTGCAAATGCAAATATAAATAACTAGCAATAAATAACAAGATAAAGAGTCCTTAAAGAGACACCATTGTTTGTGGAAACACCAGAAGTAGAATAGATGTCATTATCCCCTTTTGTTTGAGAGCCTGATGATTGAGGGGTAGTAACTGTTCTTGTTGTGTGAGACCTGAACCACTTGTGTCTTCTACCTGAAGGCAGCAGCGAGGAAAGAGCATGGTCTGGGTGCTGAGGATCTTTGATGATCTATGCTGCTTTTCTACAGCTATGTTTCATGTAGATGTGCTTAATGGTTGCGAGCGTTTAACCCATGATATACTGGATTGAGTCTACTACCTTTTGTAGGATTTTCCATTCAAAGGAATTGCTGTACCCATACTATGCTGTAATGTAGCCGACCAGCACACTTTCCACCTCACATCTATAGAGGTTTGCCAAGGTTTCTGATGGCATGCCGAACCTTTACAGGCTCTTGATGAAGTAGAGGCACTGTTGTGCTTTCTTAGCAATTATATTTGTATGACGGGTCCAGGACAGGTCCTCTGAGATAGTGACACCCAGGAATTTAAAGTTACTGACCCCCTTCACCTCTGATCTTCTGATGTTTGCTGGCTCATGAACCTCTGGTTCCTTCTCCTGAAGTCCACAATCAGTCCACACTCCTCCTTTGCTTGAAAGTCAGGTGTTGATGCTTCCTGGCCACTGATTTGGGCAGCAATTCCACCCTTTCTGTCTCCTACTTTCTTGCACCCTCCCCCTATCTCTAGCCCTCTTTCCCTCTTTCTGTCCCCCACTTTCCCCTATCTCTGTCTCCCTTTCCACTCTTTTCCTCTCTTTCTGTCCCCTACTTACCCTCCCTGTCCCATTCTTCCTTCTCTCTCTCCTCCACTCTCTTTTCCTATCCCCATCTTTCCCTCCCTCTGTTCCCCTGTTTCCTTCGCTCTCTCTCTCTCTCTCTGTGTCCCTCCCCTCTGTTCACCCCTTCATTCCCCTCTCTCTGTCCTCCTTCTCCTCATTCTGTCCTCCTCTTCCTCCTCTCACTCTGTAACTCTCTTCTTTCTATATGTCACTTTCTTGCTCCTCTCTCTCTCTGTTCCCCCTTCCTCATTCTCTGTCTCCTTTCCATCTCTCTCTGTCACTCTCTTACCCTCCCTGTCCCCCTCTTCCCCTTTTTCACCCTCTGACCCCTCCCCATTCTCTATCCCTTTCTCCACCACACTCACATGCCCCCTCTGTCCACCACACTCACATGTAACCCCTCACACTATCCTTCCACCTTCTATATTCCAACCTATTCCCCGTCTGTCTATTGCCCCATTTCTCTTCTTTCACTGTTGCTCTTGTTCTCTCTCTATCCCTCTTCCTCGCCTCCCAAACCCTCTTCCTCCCTCTGTCTCTCTTTTCTCTACCCCAGACTCCTTTTCCCAATCTCTCCAAGACAAACTATATCCTTTTTGCAATATTCTATAATGTTTGTATTCCATCATTGTATAAAACAGCAATTAACACCGTTACATTTTTTATAATCACATGATTAAACAAGATTTTATTTCAATTATCTGACAGCCCATATAATAATTTTATAATGTAGACATTAATAATAGTATGTCTCTTTAATTAATATGTAATCAGAGCTCCTTTTTATGCTACCAGTACCATCCTTGGTTTTCAACTAGAAATTATGGTCATCTTAACTAATCTCTTCATACAATATATTTGCACATGCTTTAATTAAAGTTTGTGTAAGCTCTTGAATGTGACGGAGAAGTGACACTAAAGAAGCATCATTGTTTACACCTATGCCAGTGAGTTAATAAACAGCTGGTACCCAGGAGCATCCGGCAGTGAGTAAGTTATGCGTACAGCGTTCACTTTCACTTCCACTGAGAGGGGAATGTCTTGGTATTGCTCCAGCACAGATTCTGTGGCATCTTTCTACGTCGAAAGGAATTAAGTATAAATTGCTAGGATGTAATTTTCTGCTTTTGCTTCCCCAGTGTAACTTAGATACATAATTTTATCTGCAGTAATTGCCAAAATATCCCCACAATTAAATACAATTAAGAATGCAATACAATTAAGAATACTCTAAGTTTAACTAATAATAGCTAATTAGTAGGAAATACTGTTTCCAATGCCTTTTTGTGTCAGTGGTGGACAGGCCACTACATGACATGATTTAAAAAGGCAGGCTTCAAGTTCAAGTTTAGTGTCAACATGTATACGACCAAGTGAAACACCATTCCTCTGGACCACAGTGCACCCACAAAACATGTTTCACACACAGCACACAAAACAAAATGTTACCACAAACAAGTTAATAAAGTATAATTCAAAGAGCGTGTAGTGCACAGTACAGGTAAACAGTAGAGGGTAAACAATTCACTGTTCCAGTAATGAGACCTCTTTGGTGACAGGGTATTCATTAGTCTCACAGCCTGAGGGAAGAAGCTCTTACAAAGTCTGGAAGTCCCAGTCCTGATGCTCCTGCTTCCTGATTGTAGTGGGTCAAAAAGCTTGTGGGGTGGGTGTTAGGGATTCTCAGCTACACTGCCACAAATAATGGCGAGGAAGACCCCAGTGATCCTCTCCACAGCTTTTACTATCCTCTGCAGAGTCTTGCAATCTGATGCCTTGCAGATTCTATGCCTCACAGTTATACGCAGCCAGACTGGGTACTATTGATGGTGCTCATGTAGAAAGCTGTTAGAATAGAGCAGGGAGACTTGCATGCCTCCGTCTCTTCAGATACTGTAGACTGTGCTGTCCTTTTTTGTCTAATGAAAGATTAGATTGTATGTTATGTGCTCCTCAAGGAACTTTGTGCTCTTTGCTCTCTCCACTGCCAAGCCATTGATGTGCAATGGAGAGTGTTCGACCATTCCTGTTCCATTCCTATTAATGATAGCAACCTTGTGGTTTAATGCCAACTGTCAACGTTTCTCTTTGAGATATCTCTGACATTGTGACTTTTTTTAAGCACTTGGCCAACTGAACAGGTTTTACACTCTTCGATAGGCAGTTTGCTTGGACTGGCACTAGTACTGCCAGGAAGTCTGGACGTATAGTACTGTGTAGAAGTCTTAAGTACATATATATAGCTAGGGTGCCAAAGACTTTTACACAGCACTGTTGCAATTTTATGTATTGCACTGTACTGCTGTCATGCAAAAGGAAATTCATGACATATGTGAATGATGATGAACCTGATTCTGTTTTGGGTCTCTATTGTGTCTGAGAATGGGAAGGAGACAAGGAGAGGGGAATTGTGGTTGGAAAAGGAGAGGGGTAAGGGGAGGGGGTGGAAAGCACCAGAGAAACTTACTGTTTTGGTCAATAAACCAATTGATGAAGGGTGTCGGCGTGAATTGTCAACTAGTTACTCTTTTTCATAGATGCTACCTGACCTGCTGAGTTCCTCCAGCATTTTTAGCATGTTTCTTTGGATTTCCAGCATCTTCAGAACTTCTTGTGTTTGGAATAAACCAGTTCTTTGGAATCAAAAGACCTTACCTGGTACCTCAGGGCTGTGTATGTCTGCACCCACAGCATACTCCCACCCCTAGCACTCCTTTTCTGCCACCTGTCTCACACTTCTCCCAAGGTATTACACTCTCAGCATTCCCAGCCTTCTTTGTTCCTGCCAGATTTGCAAACTTCCTCTCTGCTCCACATTGAAAATACTTTGCTGCGCAAAAGGATTAGGTGCCCTAGCTATATATATGTGCCTAAGACTTTTGCACAGTACAATGACAATTAGTGAAGACAGAAGCAACTTGCCGGTGATGTGATTCGATAGCCTGGACAATGTTCACAGCAAACGGCTGCTTGTCTATAATATGAAAGGCAAATGAGTCAACACATTCAGGGAATTAAAAAAGGAAGGAACTATGTAAACTTGTGGCTGCTGTGTGAGATTTTAATTTTGCAATGATCAGCACAAGCTTCACAGCATTCTGAGAACACTGAACTCTGAACCCAACGAATGTTAGACTGTGGAGCTTCAAGCCTGGTAAAGCTCCAACGAAGCAAAGCACAATATAAATAATTTAATGACTCACCTAGTAAGTTCCCACAAAATACCAATGTACTAAAAATAATACATTGGCGGATTTCAACTTGTATGAAAGAGAAATCATGTAATTGCTTTGTTGAAACTTGTTAGATTTTACAGCTAGACATTATTGAGAGCTGATTCCCTCTTACCACTCAGCAAAAGTGTTAAATGTGAACTAATTCCTACTCCAAGTTATTGCCGTACTAGCAAATCTGTGAGAATATTTCAGTGAGGCTGAGTAGCCAATGAGGCCGCACCATCTTCAGAGACAATGTTAAATTGCTATCAACACAATTAATGAGCTTAAAACTAAAAAGGTTAACTGATTATCTTCTTTCTTGCACATGTTAAATATTTTTTTTACAGTGAGTGAGGAAGCTGATTTCATGAAACGTGTAACCAATTTGAGATTCATTGACATTGATGCAGGGAGGAGGTAAAACTATGGAGCTAAAGTTGAGTAGCAAGCATATTGAGACGTTTTACTATGTTGAGGGGCTTAGTCCAGAAGCATGAATTAGAGTTGAAAAATGTTACCCTGTCATATGCTGGAGACGCAAAGAAAAACTAAAGAGGACTGAAGTTGAAATGTTGAAATAAATAATATACTCTTCCAGCAGCTCCAAAAGATACATATGGATTATTCTATCAGTGTTTCCAATAGTCATAGAATAGTGCAGCACAGAAACAGGCCCTTTGGCCCATCTAGTCCATGCCAAAACAATTTAAATTTCCTACTCCCATCGACCTGCACTAGGACCATAGCCCTCTATACCCCTACCACCCACGTACCTATTCAAACACGGCTTAAAGGCTGAAATCGTGCTCACATTCACCACTTGCGTTGACAGTGCATTCCACACTCTCACAACCCTCTGAGTGAAAAAGTTTCCCTGCATATTCCCCTTAACTTTTCACCTTTCACCCTTAACCCATGATCTCTGGTTCTAGTTGCACCCATTTTGGGAGAAAGGCTTTGTCCTGAAATGCCGCCCTGTCCTCACTTTCTGTGAGAAGCTGATAACCATCTTATGTATTTCTAACATTTGCTAGTTTCTTCTCCAACTGTAATATGCAAGCGTCTGCACAAATGCCAATACCTGATATCTGAACAAAACCCAAACATGAAAATTAGACAAATGGCCCCTGCCCTGATGGGAATGTGAATCATCCCTTGCTGTCACATCACAGGCTTTCCTTTTGGTATGGCTTTGGTACTTTATTGTCACATGCGTCAAGATACACTGAAAAGCTTTCTGTGTGCCGTCCAAATCGATCATGCCATATATAATTTCATTAAGTCACTAAAAAGAATTGCTTCCCCTCTTGCTGGGAAGTGATACCTGTCTCTCCTTTGTTTGGGAGAGAGAGCCAGAGGGATACCAAATTGTTGGAATGAACAGTTAGTGTCTGATGTCCTGTAAACTACCTTTGCTTGTTGCTTGCATGGAGAGTTGCGGGAATGCTGATACTTTCTGCTAGAATAGTTGGGGAGAGGGAGAGAGGGGAGGGTCGATGCTAGTTGTTGTTGCTTGTGCTTGGCAGGGAGTCAAGGCGCTTTTGGACTCTTGGATTTTTTCTGATATTCATTCTTTGGGGTTTTTCTGTTTCAAGGAAGTCTGGGGAGAGTGAGAATTTCAGGATACATATTATATACATTCTCTGGTATTAAATGGACCATTGAACCATTGAATATGGTATTGCAGTTGTAGAAAATGTGCAGTGCAAGGGCCACAAGATGCATCACACCCTTTTAAGACCAATCTTTCTGTGGTGGTAGTTAATAGTGTTATTCCTATGCCACTACCTCTCTGGAAGAGTTCACATATTGTACAAGCAATGTTATCAGTAAAGTTCAGGTGAATATCCTGTATGTTACTGGCTTTCACCCGGTGTGTGCTCTGCACTCTTGCTCAATATCAAACACAACACTTCTCAGGTTCACAGTTTTCAATAAACATGAGTTCTGCGGATGCTGGAAATCATGATCTACAGATTCAAAATACTGGAGGAACACAGCAGTTTAGCCTGCATCTACGGAGGGAAGTGAACAGTTAATGTTTCGGACCCTTCATTAGGACTGATGAGAAGTCTCAGCCTTAAACATCAACTGTTCATTTCCCTCCATTGTTGCTGCTTGCCTCGTTGTGTTCCTCCAGTAGTTTGTGTGTGTTTTGCACAGTTTAAATATCTGTCCTCTTGATGGAAAAGTGCAATTCCCTCGGACTATGTTAAATATTGGTCATTGTGTTAGTTAAATTCTGACCCCAGTGACCTACTTGTTCTCTTTATCAACATCATTTACCACACATTAGCTTTGTTTTCCGAAATTAGCTTACACCACATCAAGCCAACTTAATGTTATCACATGGCATGGATAAAGAATGGATTTTCTACTTGAATTTTTACAGTTCATAAGAATTTGCAATGGTGTAAAATATGGCTGAAGGAGGAAAAACAGTGACTGTTAAGCATTGAAAATTCAGCAGGTTCAAGCCGATGTTTCATCAAGTTGTTATAGTTCCTATCAGTACTTGAGTAATCAAAAGGAAATCTAATGTTATGCAGTACTTTTTAAAGGAATAATTTCATGAAATAGGCAAATGATAAAGTATTTAGAGGCTCTGGTGCAGAGACAAAACATTCATTCATTATATTTCATCTGGAAATTTGGAAACAAGTTACAAAAATTAAAAATGAATGCCAATTTCATGGACAAGCCCTAAAGTTTAGCAACCTATTTTATTGAGAACCCCTATCTGAGAAGGTAAAATAAGTTGAGTTTGATTGTATTGTTGTGTACTTAATATTTAAGTAATGTTTCAGCCATAGTTGGATGCATCAGCAAGGGAGATGAGGCTGAGTACAGGGCGACGGTGGGAAACTTTGTCACATGGTGCGAGCAGAACCTTCTGCAGCTTAATGTGAAAAAGACTAAGGAGCTGGTGGTGGACCTGAGGAGGGTCTAAAGCACCGATGACCCCTGTTTCCATCCAAGGGGTCAATGTGGACATGGTGGAGGATTACAAATACCTGGGGATACGAATTGACAATAAACTGGACTGATCAAAGAACACTGAGGCTGTCCACAAGAAGGGTCGGAGCCATCTCTATTTCCTGAGGAGACTGAGGTCCTTTAACATCTGCCGGATGATGCTGAGGATGTTCTACGAGGCTGCGGTGGCCAGTGCTATCATGTTTGCTGTTGTGTGCTGGGGCAGCAGGCTGAGGGTAGCAGACACCAACAGAATCAACAAACTCATTCGTAAGGCCAGTGATGTTGTGGGGGTGGAACTGGACTCTCTGACGGTGGTGTCTGAAAGGAGGATGCTGTCCAAGTTGCATGCCATCTTGGACAATAACTCCCATCCACTCCATAATGTACTGGTTAGGCACAGGAGTACATTCAGCCAGGGACTCATTCCACCGAGATGTAACACTGGGCATCATAGGAAGTCATTCCTAACTGTGGCCATCAAACTTTACAACTCCTCCCTCGGAGAGTCAGACATCCTGAGCCAATAGGCTGGTCCTGGACTTATTTCCACTTGGCATGATTAACTTATTATCATTTAATTATTTATGGTTTTATATTGCTATATTTCTATACTATTCTTGGTTGGTGCGGCTGTAACGAAACCCAATTTCCCTCAGGATCAATAAAGTATGTCTGTCTGTCTGAGTGATTTTGTATATATAAGTTGATAGCGCATTCTTGTTCGCTTAAAAAATTCATTACTGGATATAATATAAATATGTGAATTGCACACACCATCACGCTACCACGTGATACACACACATCTCGTAGAAATTAAACTCAAAGTTAGACCCGCATTATGGACTCCCATGTCTTCCTTTGAATTAGTTTAACGTTTTGAAGTTATGTAACGTAATGGTATTGACAAGTTTTGCAGAGAATTGTATGAATGAAGAGTCTAATGCAGAGAATGTAGTAGGTGTGGAGGAGCTTTATTTCCCAGAGTTGGGAGGTGAGGGGCCAGGATAATCAGGGGGATTGTTGAGGGGGTACATGTAGCAGTAAACTAGAAAGTAAAAGTACCCAACAGTTCTAATTCTAGACAGCAAAGCAACTTACTACAATCAGAATCAGAATCAGACTTTAATCGCCAAGTACCTGTGCACATACAAGGAATCTGCACTTCCGGCAGATGTTGTCTCTCTGCTCATAACAATAATAATGATAAATATAAATGAAAATATAGATTATACATACAGGTAGTGCAATCCAAGTAATAGTTAGCCGACAGTTACAGAGCTACAGAAGTCCTAGTTTTAGAAATCACCTGTGAATTGTACACCAAAACTTTCATTGCTTCCTCTGTCAAGCCAACCTGGAGAGAACAGTAAGCAAAAGATTATTTTGGGCTTAGTAGAAAAGAGGTTGCTCTGCCACCTCTCAAAAACCTCTATGAAAATATATCCTGGGCCCATACAACTACAAAGAAGGCACGGCAATGGCTATATTTCATTTGGAGTTCGAGGAAATTTGGTACGTCATCAAAGATTCTTGCAAATTTCTGTAGACATACTGTGGAGAGCAATCTAACTGGTTACATCCTCTGGAATGGAGGTGGCATGGCTGAGGATTGGAAAAAGGTGACAAAGGTCGCAGACTAGGCCAGTTCCATCATTAGCACTGAGGACATCTTCAAAAGGCAATGCCTCAGAAAGACAGCATCCATTATTAAGCTCTCCCATCACTCATGGCATGCCTCCGTACTCCAATCAGAGAGTAGGTACTGGAGCCTGAAGGCACACACTCAACGTTTCAGAAACAGCTTCCTCTCCTCTGCTATCAGAAATCTGAATAGACAATGAACCAACCTATGAATACTGTCTCACTATTTTTGCTCTCTTTTTGCATTACTCATTTAACTTTTAATATTGAGCTCATTGTAACTTAAACTATTTGTATATATTCCAATGTACTTCTGCCGCAAAGCAACAAATCTCACGATTCCATGGCAATCCCATCCCCCCCACCCCCCCAGTTTTCCTGTCCCAAACTCCCTTCCCCCATATCCATTTGGAATCTTCAGGTTGCCTCCACCAACCCAAACAGGCCCCATCCCACACTTAGCACCACACCCTGAATGCTTACAATAGCCTGGGAACTACCCCCTTTCCTGCCCACCACGTCTCTGATATTGCTACTAGGTTAACATCAGATTCATACTGACAAGCAGTGCGGCCATTAAACAGCCATTCCTAGCCTGTCTAATTTCTTGTCAGTCTAAAATTATAACCCACTGTTGGTTTCCAAGAAAATTAATCTCTGTATCACTTCCAGCTCATGAAATCTATGTGCTGGACCACTACAGATTTACAGATCTCTACAGACTTGAGAGAATCAAATATTTAACCCCTCAGCGTGAAGCAATTCAACTAAAATATCACAGAGCCGACTGTTGAAAATTTCCAACAGTTCTTAAGTTTATTACTTCTACTCAGTGGGTATAATTGCAGCAGTGATCAGCAAATTGTTTACTTCATTATTGTAAACAATTTGAATTTGCTCTAATATTCAGAGGCATAAGTGGAAAAGAAATATTTTACACCTACAGTATCTGTAGGACCAATTAAACGATAAAGGATTACATTTTTTAATGGACTCAACAGAATGAAATATGCAATGAGAGATTCAGATAAGGTCTTGCATCTTTTGCAGATGCCCTTTAAAAAATACTCCATCAACACCACCCTCCTACCATACACGCCTAATCCTCAATATAGATGATCGTTTACCCATGGGCTTTCTTCTGGGAACTCCCTACCCACCTACCTCCACCTGACCATGAGGATAACTCCAGCAATGCTTCGAAGGTTCTCGGAAAACATTAGAATTTGGAACATTACCCGCCCACCTTTCACTATCTCAATGGCACTACACCAGAAAGTGAGCTTCTGATGCTCTCAACAGGATTACCTAGCATTCTTGGGGCAGGGCAGAAAGTATTCTATAAAATAATTCTTAAAAGGTAAAGATATGTTTCAGGTACCAGGTGGTTATTTTCACTTAGAAAATTTTATTTAGCTCTCAAGGATCTACTAAATATATATGATTTATTACATAAACCTATTCTGAATTTATGGAACATTAACACATTTCTAATGGTTTTGTTTCTATTTTAGTGTACACATATGCATTATTTAAGTCAGATGAGATCCTTTTCATTAAAATGTCAAGTCACAGTAGGTATTTAGTACTGTTGCTGCAGAAGTTTACAGTGTATCTGTGAAATGTGATAGAACTTTTTCTGACAAAAAGCAAAAACACTGATTCATCTGTCTGAAATGAGTCTTTCATGTGTGCTACAAACTCACGAAGCTTATGAGGTAATTACATTTTTCATTAACTTTAAAAGAACTTCAACCTTGCACAGGTGCAGGTTCTATTACTAAAACTCAGTTCTTTGATTAAAGAGTATCCGCAGGCAGTTATAGTGTGCTGTGAAATATTGAGAGGTGGGAAGATAATGGTCAATACATCTGCATGGACCTGGCTTATAAGGAGAGGTATGGATTCAAAGTAAGTTTTTATCGAAGTATATATATGTCACCATATACACCATGAGACTCATTTTCTGGTGGGTTATACTCAATAAGTCCTTAGTAGAATAATAACCATTATAGAACCAATGAAAAACTGTGCCAATTTGGGTGTGCAGCCACTGTGCAAAGAAAACAAACTGTGCTAATGCAAAAAGAAAGAAATAATAATAATAAATAAGCAATAAATATTGAGAACATGAGATAAAGGGCCCTTGAACATGGATCCATAGGTTGTGGGAGCAGTTCAGTGATGGGGCAAGTGAAGATGAGTGAAGTTATCCCCTTTGGTTCAAGATCCTGATGGTTGAGGGGTAATAACTATTCCTGAACCTGGTGGCTTGAGTCCTGAAACTCCTGTACCTTCTTCCTGATGGCAGCTGTAAGAAGAGAGCGTGCCCTGGGTGGTGGGGGTCCCTGATGATGGATGCTACTTTCTACGCCAGCGCGTCATGTGGATGTGCTCAACGGTGGGGAGGGCTTTACCTGTGATGGACTGGGCTGTATCCACTATTTGTAGGATTTCCTGTTTAAGGGCATTGGTGTTTCCATACCAGGCTGTGTTGCAACCAGTCAATATGCTCTCCAGCACACATCTATAGAAGTTTATCAAAATTTTAGATGACATGCTGCTGAATCTTCACAAACTCCTGCCGTGCTTCCTTCATAATTGCCCTTACCTGCTGGGCCCAGAACATGTCCTCTGAAATGATAACACCGAGGAATTTAAAGTTATTGACCATTTCCACCTCTGAACCCCCCATAAGGACTGGCTCATAGACCTCCGGATTCTTCCTCCTGAACTCAATAATCTGTTCATTGGTCTTGCTGACATTCAGTAAGAGGCTGTTATTGTGGCACCTCTCAACCGGATTTTCAATCTCCCTCCTATATGCTGTATATTGTAGTTATTTACATTGTAGTCATGATGGGGAAATCTGCTATATTTTCTCCTGTTTACCTTGTAGGTTTTGGGATAAAAGCACGTGTCTATTATATGGGCAGTATGATAGATGGTTAGCACATCACATTACAATGCCAGGGTTCATTGATTTGGATTCAATTCCCACAACTGCCTACAAGGAGTGTCTACATTCTCCCTGTGACTGTGCAGTCCATAAGACGTCCTGTCAGTCAGTTGTGGGCATGCTAACTGACCACAGAAGCATGGCAACACTTGCCTAATGGTGGGGTGGATTTGACCCGTCATGTACTACTTTTTGTAGGATTTTTCATTCAAGGGCATTGGTGTTTCCATACCAAGGTGTGATGCAATCTGTCAATATACTCTCCAGTACACATCAAAAGAAATTTGGTCAAAGTTTAAGATGTCATGCCGAATCTTTGCAAACTTTTAAGGAAGTAGAGGCGCTGCTGTACTGTCTTCATTTCTTTCTGAATTGAGCCCAGCACAATTCTTTCTGATTTGATTTGATGGAAACGATACATTTCACTGTATGTCTTGTTTGACATGTGACAAATGAAGCTAATCTTTCCTTAATACCTCTGCTGAGATCAGCAAACACAAATTAAATGGGGTGCTCATAGTTACCTAGTGGCTATATCTAACTATATGCAGTGTTGGCTCTGTCCACCAGGGAAAGCAGGATCTCCTAGTGGCCACACATTTTAATTCCACGTCCATTCCCATTCTGATATGTCTATCCATGGCCTCCTCTACTGTCAAGATGAAGCCACACTCAGGTTGGAGGAACAATACCTTATATACTGGCTGGGTAGCCTCCAACCTGATGGCATGAACATTGACTTCTCTAACTTCCGTTAATGCCCCTCCTCCCCTTCTTACCCTATCCCTGATATGTTTAGCCTTTTCCCCTTTTTTTTCTCTCTCTTTCTGCCCATCACCCTGCCTGTTCTCCATCTCCCTCTGGTGCTCCCCTCCCCCTTTCTCTTTCCCTAGGCCTCCCGTCCCATGATCCTTTCCCTTCTCTAGCTCTGTATCCCTTGTGCCTATCACCTTTCCAGCTCTCAGCTTCACCCCATCCCCTCTGGTCTTCTCCTGTCATTTTGCATTTTCTCCTCCCCCTCCTACTTTCAAATCTCTTACTATCTTTCCTTTCAGTTAGTCCTGATGAAGGGTCTTGGCTCGAAACGTCGACAGTGCTTCTCCCTATAGATGCTGCCTGACCTGCTGCGTTCCACCAGCATTTTGTGTGTGTTGCTTGAATTTCCAGCATCTGCAGATTTCCTCGTGTTTGCAATGTTGAATGTCATGTTTAACTGTGGAGCCAGCAGAAAGAAGAAAAAATATAGAGTCAAAAATTCAGTGGCCTTTCTGGGGAGAAAGTGTGTGAACTAGTTGTTTCTGTGTATCTGCTCTCTCTAAAGCCGTACAACACATTGCCAGCAGAATTAGGTGCATGAGATATAATCAGGTGTCCAGATGTGGATCTCAGATGTACACCATGTTCGATGTTTGAACCTCTTTAGATTCCACATCCAGTGGCCAGTACAGCTTATAGTGCACTGATGCAGCTCCACACACCCTGGTTTAGTGCTAACTTCCATTGCTGTTGACTTAGAGTCTGTAATTCCACTGTGGGGTTCCTTGTGGTGCACTTCTTTGCTATCCTTGTTGATTGTTTAATTGGCCGCTGTAATTTCGTACAGGGTGTGTCAGAGTATTTAAGATGGAATAAATGGACCTTCGAGAAAGTTTAAGAGGAAAATAAATGGACTGATACAATTGCTATGAGAGCAGGTATAGTCGTTATTGATCTCCTACATGAGAAGAAATATAAGCTGATGCAAATCTTTGGCAGGATCTTGTATTGCACACCAGCACAAGTGGTTAGATTTGCTCCCAGTTTCCAGAGCTCTGACTGCTACATAGTGTTGAGTATGGTGGGGATGGAGGGGAGGGGAGAACAGTAACCTCCCACGTGGTTCCCAGCTCACAGACTGGGAAGTCTCCACAGAAACCCTGCACAAATGTAATCTCGGTATAAGTACAGCTGCTTCATTCGCATATTCATAGATGAAATTCAGGGCAGCATGTGGTGACATATACAGTACGTATTTGGATGGTAAATTCATATTGAACTTTGAAATTGGGTGTCAGGAAAAAGTAAGAGGTTTTAATATTTAATTAACTCAATTTCAGAAGTTCAAAGTTCAAATAAATTTATTATCTAAGTACATATACAATATGTCACCATATACAGTCCTGAGGTTCATTTTCTTGTGGGCATATTCAATAAATCCATAATAGAATAATAACCATAATAGAATCAATGAAAGACTGCACCAACTAGGCATTCAACCAGTGTGCAAAAGACAACAAACCTTGCAAATACAAAATGAAGGAAATAGTAATAATAAATAAATAAGCAAAAAATAGCAAGAATATGGAAGAAGGGTCCATGAAAATAAATCCATAGGTTGTGGGAACAATTCAGTGATGGGGCAAGAGAAGTTGAGTGAAGTTATCCCCTCTGGTTCAAGAGCCTGATGGTTGAGAGTCAATGGCTGTTCCTGAACTTTGTGGCATGATTTCTGAGGCTCCTGTACCTTCTTCCCGATGGCAGCAGTGAGAAGAGAGCATGAGAATCAATTTCAGTGTTTTAAATTATATCTTAGTGTACAACTGTGTGCTTACAATGTTTTAAATGTAATAATACATATTATTGAGGTTATTTTCAGTCAGTCATTTTGAGTTTTGACCAAGTCAAATATATTCCTGTCCATTCAATAATAATTAGCTTTGACAGCCAGTGCATTTGGAGGTGAGTCCTCATCGTATGTCCAAGCCATCCTGTATTGAGTAGCCACTACAATGCACACTACTGTTCTGAATTGCTGGGACCTTGGTCCCCATTGAAAGCTTGAAGCCGAGATCATGCTGCAAAAGAAGGGTAGCCTGGAAGTGACTCTGGTATAATGGAAGTTTTGTCCAATGCATTATTGCACTTTAAAAGGTGAGATCCTGCAGTTGCAGAAATCAGTTACAGTCTCGATTCCTGTTGGTAGGCTACATCTCTGGTGCTGACAACTTGCAGGGATATGCAATGGACAGTGATGCTGGGATACATCCTGGGATGCACGGGGACACATCATCATTGAGGTAACCTGGGGTGAACAGGTGTTTCAACATCAGACACACTCGCCCAGGTGATCCAGCCCGGGTTGATCAGGCCCTAGCTTGTGTCCTAGCAGCTTTGGTCCATGGGTCACACGTCTTGATCCATATCCACCTGGAGGCTCACTCAGCAGCCGCTGTGATGGTCCTGATGGTTCTTCTATTGGCAGCACCTCTAACACGAAGGAGAGAGTAGGTTCTGCTCAGCGAACAGCCAGAAAAGCCTCTACATCCTACCTCTATAGCTCCCATCTTGCCCTCCACCCCTGTCGCTGGCACTACTCTACCAATTCATGATATTTAACTTTCTCAGGCTCAAGTGCCTCCTCAATCCAGTCTTTCCAAAGAACTATCAGTCCTACAATGACCACCTGCTTCGAGGAGCGTTTTGAAGATGCATTTTGTTGAAGTATCTTGACACTTAAGTTGAGATATATCCCTTCAAATCTTTGCCATCCAGCACATTTTTCTGTGGTCATGAATTAGAAAAAGCAATTTTTTTTGTTAACATTCTATAAGAAGGCTCATTTCATGATATTACCTTGATAAGATATTTGTCATTATAGAGTTGGTATCTTCTATTTCCCTTGACTTCAAATAATACAGTTACTTAAATAGTATAAAATATTGTTTCAAATTTACTGACAATTCATTCAGTTGTTTCCAATTTCATTCTGAACCCTCAAGAGACTTGCACCCTGCTCCTTCCTAATCACTTTATGGGATTATGAGTTATTAAAATCTGTCTGTTCTTATCCACTAAAAGTATTTTAAATATTTTATTCTACAGTATGCAGTTAGATTATTTCAAAGGATGAATTGCTTTGAAAGGGTCAAAAATGTAAAATTGTGACAGGCGTTTGATGAACTATATCACATCCTCTGCTGTCAGCCCTGGAAAGGAGGATGAGTAAAACATCTGATTCCTGTCCAAAAGTAACGTTATATAATGGCAGAGTAACATGGCAGAGCTAAGCTTGATCTTCAGTCTCTTCCCCCATGTTTTCCAGCTTCCACCTCAAAGAACCCCCCGCCCCCATATTCCAGAAAATTGAGCTCTGTAATATTTAAACTAATATGTGAGTGAAAGGCTACATAAAATGTTACAAATACAACATCTGTAAAGAAGTAGGTATGAATGTACTGGGTGTGTTGAGGAATTCTAGACACAGGAAACATTCAGAGCAACATGTCCAATAGGCTTAAGTGGAGATAAGTTACAAGGAAATTTAGAACATAGAACATAGAAAACCTACAGCACAATACAGGCCCTTCAGCCCACAATGCTGTGCCGAACATGTACTTACTTTAGAAATTACTTAGGGTTACCCATATCCCTCTATTTTTCTAAGCTCGATTTACCTATCTTGGAGCCTCTTAAAAGACCCTATTGTATCTGCCTCCACCACCAATGGCGGCAGCCCATTCCACGCACTCACCACTCTGCGTAAAAAAAATTATCCCTGACATCTCCTCTGTACCTACTTCCAGGCACCTTAAAACTGTGCCCTCTCATGTTAGCCATTTCGGCCCCAAGAAAAAGCCTCTGACTATCGACACGATCAATGCCTCTCATCATCTTATACACCTCTATCAGGTCACCTCATCCTCCATCGCTCCAAGGAGAAAAGGCTGAGTTCACTCAACCTATTCTCATAAGGCATGCTCCCCAATCCAGGCAACATCCTTGTAAATCTCCTCTGCACCCTTTCTATAGTTTCCACATCCTTCCTGTAGTGAGGTGACCAGAACTGAGCACTGTACTCCAAGTGGGGTCTGACCAGGGTCCTATATAGCTGTAAAGAATGTCAGCAATTTAAAAAAATCTTGGTGCAATGAGTTGGAAATTGCAAAAATGCTGGGAAAATCTGAATTGTTTCATAGGAAGCTGGATTAGTAAGGAGTGTAGCCTTGGATATCCCATGAAGAGAAAGTAGGAATGTGTAAAGTATCAGCAGGTTGTTGTATTCAAGCAGAGGAACTCTGTTTATGGGAATCTCTTGGCAAAATGCTGCAACATATGGAAAGAGGATTATTCCTGGGAGATGCAGTTTGGAAAGTGGCTTCAGCACAGTCAGAGAGAAATAGTAAGTGGGTTTACTTCCTGCAGCAGGAACAGGAAACAGAAGGATTCAGGAAGGACAGGTTCAGCAGACCTAATCAAAAATGCTAAATTAACTGAAACAGTCATGTAACTTGTCTTCCTCAAATCATCCGTTCTCACAGCAGAGTCTTGGGCAATCCTTTGCAAATGAGTATCCTTTAGATATGATTAAAAAACAAACAACATCATCTAGAACAGGGGTTGCCAACTTGGGGTCCACGGACCCCTCAATTAATGATAGGGGTGCATGGCATAATAAAAGGCTGCGAACCCGTGAACTAGGGAAATGTGCTCACATTTACATTTAAAGGGTTGTTAATGTAGTTGTTTCCACATTAGTGATCACCACTATCTGGAGACCTCAGCATTGCAAAGGGGGATAGAACGTGATTGCAACTAAACCCATGTTTATATTTACTTGTCCGATCTACTGATTGCTTCTATTGCAGATAATTAGCTGCAAAATTTTAAAGAGGTGTCTGATGAGGCTGGCTGGAGTTATAGTATCTGAGAAAGAGTGAATTTGGTGATTTGAACAACCTTTCTTGAACTTTCTAAAGTAGCAATAACAATACCATCCAAGATAAGCCAATAGGCCAATTAGGCCTCTCATCCCATCAAGCCTGCTGCACTGTTCCATCGTGGCAGATTGATTATCCTTCTCCTGCCTTCTCCACATAAACTTTTACTAAACAAGAACCTATCAACCTCCCATTTAACTAATTAATTAATTAATTTATTGGGATACAATGCAGAATGCTCTTCATGCCACACATGCTAAACATAGTCAGGAGAGCCATTTTGATCAATTTCTTGGTAAATAATAAAATATTTATTGCAACACAGCACAAAATAGGCCCTTCGAGCCTCACTGCCAGGCAGCCCGCTTATTTAACCCTAACCTAATCAGTGGATAATTTACAATGACCAATTAACCTAGCAATGTGTACATCTTTGGACTGTGGGAGGAAACCAGAACACCCGGAGGAAGCCCACTTGGTCACATGGGGAGCATGCAAACTCCTTACAGACAGACCTTGAACCTGGGTCGCTGGTACTGTAAAACACTGTGCTAACCACTACTCTACCGTGCCAACCCGAAATTAAGTTAAAATATCTTAGTAAAGTAAGTTAATTCTGCATGTCCTCTTTAACATGTAATCACTTCAGTGGGTATCTACATTTGCTAAAGGTCTGTTAGGATGAATTCCAGTAACAGCTGAAAAATATGCTTTCCATTATTAACCCAGCAGATAGCATAGCACTACCTGGTAAGGAGAACCACGTTTAACATGTACAATCTTCACTGGTCTAGATTGTGATACCTGTGAGTCCCAGATCCGTTGTGCATAGTCTTCTCTATAGTTACTGAGAGAATGAAAACCCAGGATATCTGGGCACTAATCTGCATCAATTACTTATTCTTTATCAGAATCAGATTTTCTTTTTGCTGGAATAAAAACAAGTTCTATATTGTTAAGAGCTTGTGAAATGTCCAGGTATATTGATTTATTATTGTCACATGTCACAAGGGTATACTAAAACCTTGCTTACTGTCCATAAAGATCAATACATTACTGGAAAGTATTGAGGCGGTACCAGGTAAAATGATAAGAGATTGCAGAACTAAAGAGTTAGAGAGAAAATGCAGTGCAGGTCAACAGAAGGGTGCGAGGTCACAATCAGGTAGATTGTGAGATCAAGAATCCACTTTATCGTACCAGAGTACCATTCCGTAGATTTATACAGTGGGATAGAAACTGCCTTTAGGCTTTGTGGTATGTACATTCAAGTTTCTGTACTTCCTGTCTCATGGAAGAAGAGAGAATATCAGGGGTGAGTGGGATTTATGACTCTGTTGGCTGCTTCATCTAGGCAGCAAGAAAGTGGTGGCATGGTAGCTTGGTGATTAGTACAACACTGTACAGTGCCAGCAACCAGATTCGGTCCTGCTGCTGTCTGTAAGGAATTTGTACGTTCTCCTATTGACTGCATGTGTTTCCTCTGGCTGGGTGCTCCGGTTTCCTCCCACGGACCGAAGACATACCACTTGGGGGGCTAATTGGTCATTGTAAATTGTCCCGCGATTAGGCTGGGATTAAATCGAGGGATAGCTGGGCAGTACGGCTCGACAGGCCAGAGGGGCTTGCTCTATACTGTATCTCAATAAGTAAATAAAAATAAAAGTTTAGAACGTGTAGACAAAGACAATGGAGGAAATGGTTTCCGTCATGTCCTGAGCTGTGATTATGTTTCTCTGCAGTTTCTCACATTATTTGCCATACCAAACCGTGATACATTTAGCCAGGATGCTCTCTCTAGTGGAATTGTAAGAACTGGTGAGGGTCAAAGGGAACATGCCGAGTTTTGTTTTGTTAGCCTTCTGAGAAAGTAGAGGTGCTTGTCAGCTGTCATGGTTGTGGCATCAGCCTGGTTGTTCCAGGACAGGCTGCTGGTGATGTTCATTTCTAGGAAGTTGAAACTCTGAACCCCGCGGCCTCAGCGCCATTGTCGTAAACTGGAGCACGTGCACCGCCTCCTTTCCGGAAGTCCACGATCAGCTCTTTTGTTTTGCTGTCCAACTTAATCTGCAGATTTCTAGACTTTAGTCTCAGTTTTTCCTCTTAGCTCAATTAGTAAATGCACCATTCAAGGTGACCCTTAACAGTATTATTCAAGTGGAATCTAGTTGTAATCATACTCTGTCAAGTGAATTAGCCTCAACAGACATAATAGGCCACTTATTGTGAAGGAGACATTATAATTCATCTTGATAACTACAGCCTAGATCTTGTAAAAAAAAAGCAAAGATTCTGCTCCTGATGACAGTCCAGAATCCTTCTTACTGATTAGAAGTATATATTTGTATTGTGTAAGCTAGTATCAGGCTCCTGTGCCATATCTGAACCATGCAATTATTTGAGAACATTTGTTTGGTTCAATGCATGAATTTAAAAAAACTGCTCATGATGGAAGTCTGAAATAAAATCAGGAAGCGTTGTAAATATTATGCAATTTAGACGTTAATGTTCAGGTTAATAACTTTTTATCAGAACCCCAAAGTAGGCATTTTAAAGCTTGCACTTTATTGCTTATCCGCACTGCACTTTCTCTGTAGCTGTTACACTTTATTCTGAAGATTGAAGGTTAGCTTTATTTGTGACTTGGACGTCGAAATGCATCATTTACATCAACGATCAACACAGTCCAAAGAAGTACTTGGGGTTGCCTACAAGTGTCTCCATGCAACATATCATGCCCACAACAATTCTGCATTGTGATTGTTTTACCTTGTTCTATGTCAATACATTGTCTAATGATTTGAACTGTATGAATTGTATGCTAGACAAGCTTTTCAATACGTGTGCCAATAATAGACCAATTCCAATATCAATAAGTTACCAGCTATCAAAGCTACCATTGTCCCACCTCCATTAAACTGGAAGCAAGCGGGCTGAGGGTTGAGGAGTGTGTAAAAAAAAATGATCATCATAATCAACTTCAGTCTTGCATTCCACCCCCCCCCCCCCCCCCCATACAGTTAGCACTCACATGCTTTAATATCTAAAGGGCTTTAAATCAACCAAACAAGGACAAGGAGTTAGTGTGGAAAGAAAGTAGCATTGAGCTAGGAGCTCAGCCAGGATGTTATCAGAGTCGGTTGAAGGGGCTGAAAGCCAGTCTCATCTCTTATGTTTTTTAGGATGCATGCAATTTGCAATGCAGAAAGAAAATCAGTAGATTGCAAGAAAAAAGCAGCCAAACAAGTTAAATTGGTCTACATAGGTCATGATTTATACAGCCATTGTCATTTTCCATCTCACCCTTTCAACTAAATTAGCTCAAGTCACCATGCTTGAATGAGTGGGAGTATAACAGTTGTAGGCACATGTAAAATGTGAACTGTACATTCATTGTACACTTTCTTTCCCTTTTGTAACTTCAAGGTAATTAATTAAAAATTTTTACCTTGGAGCAACTGAGAATACTT
Source organism: Hemitrygon akajei (assembly GCF_048418815.1). Taxonomy (NCBI): domain Eukaryota; kingdom Metazoa; phylum Chordata; class Chondrichthyes; order Myliobatiformes; family Dasyatidae; genus Hemitrygon; species Hemitrygon akajei. The sequence continues at coordinate 168,386,052 of NC_133133.1, forward strand.
TCTTCAAGTGCAACGTTGTTCAATTTTTCTCTTTAATGTGCTTTTGAAAAGAATGTGACTTGCACAACTACATTAAGTGTGTTAGTTCATGGCTTGAAACATCTCATTCTCCAAAACTGACGTCGGCTGTTGTGTAAAGTTTTAAGTTGCATTTGCATTTAAAACTGCTCCATTGTTTGATTTGCCATTTTGTGGTTCTGACAATGGAGTCATTGAAAGGAAATTTTAAAGACAAGAATAATATGCACTCCTGGAATGTGGATGTCGCTGAGCATGACTATTCATGAACAAAGGAGACAGTTACATGTGAACTGGGTCCGGAGTCACATACAGGCCAGACCTAGCAAGCGTAAATGTGTTCTTTGCCAAAGGACAGGGTATGCATCACCTCCTGCAGAATAATGCTCAAATATTTACACTGTAGTCTATTGAGTACAGATTACACTTTACCACTTATTTAGCTAAGGCTGCCAAATGTCTCAAACACGTAACTCGGCACTCACTGACCTGCTTCATAGCCAGAGGCAGCAGAAGTGATACATTAGAATCAGAATCACGTTTAGTATCACTGGAATATGTCATGGAATTTGTTGTTATGTGGTAGCAGTACATTACAACACATAATTTAAAAATTGTAAGTTATAGAAAGAAGTGTATGTATGTGTATATATGTATACGTTTTAAAAAAATGTAGTGAGGTAGTGTTCATGGGTTCATTACCCATTCAGAGATCAATTGGCTGAGGGGAAGAAACTGTTCCTGAATTGTTGAGTGTGTGCCTTCAGGCTTGTGTATCGCTTTGCTGATGGTAGCAATGATGGGGATCCTTAATGATGGATGCTGCCCTTTTGAGGCATCACTTCTTGTCCTGGATGCTGGATGGGCCAGTGCCAGTGATGGAGCTAAGTTTGCAACTTTCTGCAGTTCATTTTTATCCTGTGCTGTGCCCCCCTCCATACTAGACGGTGACGTAGCCAGTTAGAATGCTCTCCACAGTACATCTGTAGAAATTTAATCTCCCAATATACTGGATGAGATGGTGATAGTCATTACAGTGTCATTACCTTATCAGAGACAGGGTTGCAAACATTAATTTCCATGCTACAGTTGGAAGGCAGAGTGATGTAGTGGTTAGTGCAATGCTTTACAGTAACAGTGTCCCAGGTTCAATTCTCACCGCTGTCAGTAAGGAGTTCTCCCCATGACCACATGGGTTTCCTCCCATAGTCCAAATATGTACCCATTAGTAGGTTAATTGGTCATTGTAAATTGTCCCATGATTAGGCTGGGATTCAATCAGGAGGTTGCTGGGCGGCACCCCTCGAGGGACCGGAAGGGCCTATTCCCCACTGTATCTCAATAAAATAAAACATAAAAAAGTTACGTAATATGCATAATTTATTTTCCCCACCAGCACCCTCCCCCATCTGTGCTGGCTTCCTTTAATATTCCAAGAAGTGCAACCTGGTTTGGAAATGATGGTGAAAATAAGGAAGATGTCACGGTGCCCACTGGGCAGGGGTGGCCTGTTGCCTACTTACCAGAAGTGCACTGGTTAAGGGCAGAGATCTTACATGAGATTTTTGGTGAGGAAATCTGCACAAGGCTAATACAGTGGAAGCGGCACCCTGTCAATAGACAATAGACAATAGACAGTAGGTGCAGGAGTAGGCCATTTGGCCCTTCTAGCCAGCAGCGCCATTCACTGTGACCATGGCTGATCATACACAATCAGTACCCCATTTCTGCCCTCTCACCATATCCCTTGACCCTGCTATCTATAAGAGCTCTATCTAACTTTCTCTTAAATGCATCCAGAGACTTGGCCTCCACTGCCTTCTGGGGCAGAGCATTCCACATATCCACCACTCTCTGGGTGAAAAAGTTTTTCCGCATCTCTGTTCTAAATGGCCTACCCCTTATTCTTAAACTGTGGCCTTTAGTTCTGGACTCACCCATCAGCGGGAACATGCTTCCTGCCTCCAGTGTGTCCAATCCTTTAATAACCTTATATGTTTCAATCAGATCCCCTGTCATCCTTCTAAATTCCAGTGTATACAAGCCCAGTCGCTCCAATCTTTCAACATATGACAGTCCCGCCATTCCGGGAATTAACCTTGTGAACCTACGCTGCACTCCCTCAATAGCAAGAATGTCCTTCCTCAAATGGTGCCAGCTTAGCTCAGGGCTGTATACAGAAGCCATCGTTAATGAGGAAATGGTTAGTTGTGACTTTTGGACCTGTGCTGTATTTGACAGCTGATATCACAGTTTGCTCTGCAGAGCAAGCATTGGTCACCCTCAGCAATGGAATCAGCTGTTACATCACTGATCTTCCCTCCGTCAAAAGACCAGTGCATGTCTGTTCAATAGTACTGTGTTCAGTCCCATTGACAGCTCACGTAATCAGTCGAGCTTTTCAAGCGGGGTCCCCATGTGTGACCATTATCTCAGAATGCTAGTCATCTCTACCATCATGTTTTGTGTGGCAGTGTTGGTTTTCATTGTATTTACATGAGGCATGTTGTGTACTGGTATCAGTAGCTACCTTTGCTGCTGAATGGTACTAATTTAGAATGAAGTCCTCATTATCGCAATCAGAATTCCTGCATTAGAGCCACATGGGACAGAAACAGACCTTTCATCCCATCACGTCAATGGTGATATCGTGTACCCATCTGTCCAAATCAGACCCAGCATGTAGCCCACGCCCGTCTCCGCTGTGGTGATACAAATCGGTAGCACATTGCTTTAGAGTACCGGCGACGCGGGTTCAATTCCCACCGCTGTCTGTAAGAAGCTTGTGTGCTCTCCCCGTGACCACACGGGTTTCCTCCGGGTGCTTCCTTTTCTTCACACAGTTCAAAGGTATCAGTTGTTAGACTAATTGTAACAGACAGACATACTTTATTGATCCTGAGGGAAATTGGGTTTCTTTGCAGCCGCACCAACCAAGAATAGTGAAGAAATATAGCAATATAAAACCATAAAGAATTAAATAATAAGTTAATCATGCCAAGTGGAAGTAAGTCCAGGACCAATCTATTGGCTCAGGGTGTCTGACACTCCAAGGGAGGAGTTGTAAAGTTTGATGGCCACAGGCAGGAATGACTTCCTATGACGCTCAGTGTTACATCTCGGTGGAATGAGTCTCTGGCTGAATGTACTCCTGTGCCTAACCAGTACATTATGGAGTGGATGGGAGTCATTGTCCAAGATGGCATGCAACTTGGACAGCACCGTCAGAGAGTCCAGTTCCACCCCCACAACATCACTGGCCTTACGAATGAGTTTGTTGATTCTGTTGGTGTCTGCTACCCTCAGCCTGCTGCCCCAGCACACAACAGCAAACATGATAGCACTGGCCACCACAGCCTCGTAGAACATCCTCAGCATCATCCGGCAGATGTTAAAGGACCTCAGTCTCCTCAGGAACTTGGCCTATGATTAGGCTATGGTTAAACCAGGAGATCGCTGGGTGGTGGGGCTTGAAGGGCCGGAAGGGGCTATTCCACGCTGTATCTCAATAAATAAATAATTAAATTGCTTCTCTAGGTACTTATTAAGTCTTGTGAAAATTACAGAGTACATTTACTTATCAGATTCTCAGTTTGTGATCAAAGGACAAAAAATGGGCACAAGGAATTGCTTTCTAGGCAGTCAAATCGCAGCCACTTGATCACCCCAATTTCTTCACTTTGAAAGGGGAAAATGAAATGGTTAATTGCCTTTGAGTAAGAAATCTCAATGACTTCCTAAAACAAAATTCCATAGGTTATCATGAAAAATCCTATACCTAATAAAGTGGCCACTGTGTGCACGTCTGTGGTCTTCAGTTGCTGTAGCTCATTGGCTTCGGGATTTGATACGGTGTGCATTTAGAAAAGCTCTTCTGCACACATTGTTGAAACACATGTTATTTGAGTTACTGTCACCTTCCTGTCTTCTTGAACCAGTCTGGCTATTCTTCTCTGACCGCTCTCACTAACAAGGCGTCTTCACCCGGAACTACTGGTCACTGGATATCTTTTATTGATGTTTTTTCGCACCATTCTCTGTAAACTCTAGAGACTGTTGTGCACGTAAGTGCCCGGGAATCAGTGTTTTCCGAGATACTCGTGCCACCCTATTGGGCACCAAAAATCATTCTGCTGTCAGAGTCACTTGGATCACATTTTTCCCCATTTTGATTTTTAGTCTGAACAACAGCTGAATCTCTTGACAATGTATGCATGCTTTTATGCATTGCTGCCACATGATTGGCTGAGTAGATATTTGCATTAACAAGTACCGTAGATTCCGGACTACAGAGCGCACCTGATTAAAAGCCGCTGGCTCTAATTTTAGAAAGAAAATCAATTTTTTACTTGTACAGGCCGCACCGGATTTTAGGCCGCACCGGATTTTCGGCCGCACCGGATTTTCGGCCGCAGGTGTCCCACGTTGTAATATGAGATATTTACACAGAAAGATATTACACGTGAGGATTTTTTAACTTTTAATTAAATCCATATGGTAACATAAACAAATACATATTGCAAATGCTTTTTTTCGAACCGTGCCTGTAACGCGGCTACTTTTAAATATACGTTGCGTATACTTTTTTACTGAACAACATTCCAATATCTCCTAACGACTGGTAAAAAATATATATACTGCAGCCTACCAGGAAAAGTTATTGATCGCCTTTAACTTAAAAGCAGCGTTTTGGCTCCGCCGCTCCGCCACTCGCCCCCCGCCGTCCCGTTTATCGCAAACCGGCATTTTCCCACAAGACGCGGCGAAACCGGGTGTGACGTCATAGCATCCCGTGATGTAGTACAGAAAACAAATATAGTTAAAACTCTTCTAACTTTAACTAGAAAATGAATTACTAAGCGAAAATATTATAAACTAAATAACTGCCATAAAGGCAGCACAATGCTTTTCTTCGAGTGTTTTCCATGTTGATGAGGGTGAGTACAAATGACTGATTTACAATAATTTAATTGTGAAAGTGCGCTTGATTTATCGTACAATTTCATTCGACCTCTGTGAACTACTCATCAATTTTATTGGTCTACTGTTACGAGGCAAAATGTTTTTGGCGGCATGAAAAAAAACCATGCATTAGCCGCTCTGTATTAAAGGCCGCAGAGTTCAAAGCTGTTCAAAATGTGGGAAAAAAGCAGCGGCTTATAATCCGACATCTACGGTAAGTATACTTAATAAAGTGATAACTGAGTGTAAATATCTCTATACTTTCCTACACAAATATAGATGCATAAAAGTTCATCTTATCTACCAAGAGCTACATATTTCCTGGACAATGTCCTCTTGAAGTGTCCACACCTTTTTATATTGTACCTGTCTATAATTCAGCTGTGCTAAATGCTCTCTTGAAGTACATAATTGGATATAATCTTCATCTGAGAGTTTTACCATCTTCTGCTGGATCATTCAGATCTGCATATTCTCTCCTCTTTCTCCCAGTTAGATTTCAAAAAGAATCCTTACTAATGTCCGAAGTCCCCAGTAATTGACTTGTGCAGAAGCCTTGAAAATCATGAAATGTTTCTTCAGCTTCAGTTCCCTAGAGATGTTTTCATCTTGAAACAATCATTGAAAACTTCAACTAACCAGAACAAATCAACTATAAGAAGCAGAATTAGGAAGAGGCCATGCATTCCTTTGAGTCAGCTCCACCATTCATAGCTGATCCTTTACTTCAAATCTGCTTTCCCAAATGATCCCATACCCAGGATTCTCTAAGTGAACCCAAAACCATTGATTTCAATGTTGAATGTAGTCTGGATTGACTATCTATACTGGTCTGTGGTTAGAAATGCTAAAAAAAATTACAGCCCTGAGTACTAAGAAATTTCTTTTCTCAGTCCCAAATGACCCTCAGTTCCAGCTTAACCAAGCTCTAGGATCAGCTTCTTATTCTCTCTGAGACCCCTATATCTCAATGAGATCACCTCTTATTCTTTTGAAACAGTGAGTAGAGGTCAGTTATTCCTCTTGAAAAACATACTCATCCTTTAACTTAAACTGGAAAATTTTTGCTGCACTGCCTCCAAGATGCAGGAAAAGATGTCTGAGTCCTGATATAGGGGTTTGACTTGAAGCATCAATAATTCCTTTCCTCTTGTATATGTTGATTGTTATGCTGAGTTCCTCCAGCAGATTGTTTGTTGCACCATATAACAACATCTGTATTATGCTGTGCCTCCAAAGGATATCCTTACTTGGTTATGGAGACCAAGCAACTAACTTATTGACAGTTGATAATTCCTTTAAACAGGAGCTGGTTGGATTTCCTATCTGCTTGTCAATGTCAATGCAAGCAAAAAGAAGCAAACTATTTCCATACCCTGCTATCAGTGGAACTTGTGCTCCAAATCGTCAACACTCCCATCAAATCAACACTGCACTCATTCGCACTGTGACCTACACACCAGGAATACAGGAAGACAGATACATTAGGAACATTTAAGAGACTCTAGGATAAGCATCTGGATGATAGAAAAATAGAGGAGGCTATATGGGAGGCAAGAGTTAGATTGATCTCAGAATAGGTTAAAAGGCCATATTATGTTCTATGTTCTAATCACCGGACATTTAAAGTGCACACTGACTGATGCTTGGCACAATCATTATTGCAAAAGCAGATGCATTTTGTGCATCTACTTCTGCCAATAATGATTGCACCATGAATGTCGTTTTTAAATCCTGAGTGGATTTGTGGCAATTGAATAACTGGCACCAATGCATCCAAAATACTTCAAGACAATGGAAAACTGGTATAAAAACAAAATGCTAGAAATATTCAGCAGGTTAGACAGCATTTGCAGAGAGAGAAATAGAGTGAACACTTCAGTTCAATGATGTTCTGTCAGAGTTAATGAATTCAGATCTTTGCAAAGTACAATTACTGCTTATTCTGCTTAAACACGTGTCCTTTGTGTCATATTGAAATGGCAAAAGGTTTTAAGTTAAAACTTTGAGATGTAAATTTAGAAAAAAGTAGTGTTAAAATGTCATTCATTGGTAACAGAATTATTTTGTCAGTTGTCTACAAATCTGTCAGCTGTTTCTTTTTTTTTGTATGGATTTAATCCCAGGAGCTTTCTATTGGTGGGTTATTTTTAACACTGTAAAATGATGGTTGTCAGGTCATGTAAGGACAGTAGGTGGATATGATGTATTTCTATGTGGTAGGCTAATTTGTATTATCTTTACAATTTTATAATCATAAAGCAATTATGTCCTTTATAAATATATAATGACAATTTTAATGATTTATCACAGCCTTCGGGATGCAACAATTTTTAATAAAATTTACCTTCTATATACTTACAAATGACCATTTTATAATATCAAAAGCAATAGTGTGGTGACTTTTGAGTATTTCTTGTCATAAGCTTGCCCAATTAATTTTTACCACAGTCTGCAATCTTAGTTAACCCTTTCAATATATATGGTCCAAAACAGGTAAAGGAGCATTTTCATGAGTTAGAATTTTCAGTATGTAACCTACATATATCTAATATGGCTACAGTATTAAAACTATATTTGTAAAAAGTTCAAAGTTAGCAATTTAAAAATATATAATTCTAAATTATATATTCTAAAATTATTAAATTATAATTCTTTCACAGAGTAAAAAGTTCAAAGTTCAAAGTAAATTTATTATCAAAGTACATATATGTCACCATTTAAAACCTTAAGATTCATTTTCTTGTGGACATGCCCAATAAATCCAATAATGATAACAGAATTAATTAAAAAAACACATGAATAGGGTGGACAACTAATGTGCAAAAGACAACAAACTGTGCAAATACAAAAAAAATAAAAAAATAATAATAATAATAATAAATAAGCAATAAATACTGAGAAAGTGACTCCATAGGTTATAGGAACAGTTCAGTGAGGGGGTAAGTGAAGTTGAGTGAAGTTATCTCCTCTGGTTCATGAGCCTGAGGGTTGAGGGGTAATAACTGTTCCTGAACCTGGTGGTGTGAGCTCTGAGGCTCCTGTACCGTCTTCTTGATGACAGCAGTGAGAAGACCTGGATAATGGAGGTCCCTGACGATGATGGGTCCTGCTTTACTGCCATTGTGCTGCTGTTGTGCTTAACTTGCAATTGCACTTAAGTGCTGGGCCCTGGACAGGTCCACTGAAATAATGACACCAAGGAATTTAAAGTTGCCAACTCTCCAACTCTGATCCCCAGTGGGGACTGACTCATGGACCTCCAATCTCCTCCTCCTGAAGTCAATAAGCAATTCCTTGGGCTTGCTGATATTAAATAAGAGATTGTTGTTGTGGCGCTAACTCAGTCAGATTTTCAATCTTCTTCCTATATGAGAGATATATCCTCTATATGGACCAAAGAGCAACCAATTTTGTTCCCTTGTTTAAGAAGGACTTCAAAGGCAAATCGGGAAATTATAAGCCAATGGGCCTTACGTCAGTAGACAGCATTTAATAGTAAATGAAACACTTTGAAGTGTCAGATGTAAGATCAAGGTTCAATTCCTGCCACTCTCTATTAGCAGTTTGTACCTTCTTCCCGTGACCATGTGGGTTTCCTCTGGGTACCCTGGTTTCATCCCCCATTCCAAAGATGTATGCTTTAGGGTTAGTAACTTGTGGGAATACTCTGTTGGTGTCAGAAGCATGGTGACACTTGTGGGCTGCCTCCAGCACACCTTTGAATAGTGTTGGTTGTTGACACAAAACAAAGCATTTCACTCAATATTTCAACGTGCATGTGAAAAATAGAGCTAATCTTTAGTCTTTATCTTTCTTTATTAGGGATTTTATTTATTTTTAAATTTTATTTAGAGATACAGTGGGAACACCCTCTTCCAGCCCACCAAGCTGCACTGCCCAGCAACCCACCGATTTAACTAACCTAATAGACAATAGACAATAGGTGCAGAAGTAGACCATTCGGCCCTTCGAGCCTGCACTGCCATTTTGAGATCATGGCTGATCAATTACTATCAATACCCGGTTCCTGCCTTGCCCCATATCCCTTGAATCCCCTATCCATAAGATACCTATTTAGCTCCTTCTTGAAAGCATCCAGAGAATTGGCCTCCACTACCTTCCGAGGCAGTGCATTCCAGACCCCCACAACTCTCTGGGAGAAAAAGTTTTTCCTTAACTCTGTCCTAAATGACCTACCCCTTATTCTCAAACCATGCCCTCTGGTACTGGACTCTCCCAGTATCTGGAACATATTTCCTGCCTCTATCTTGTCCAATCCCTTAATAATCTTATATGTTTCAATCAGATCCCCTCTCAATCTCCTTAATTTCAGCGTGTACAAGCCCAGTCTCTCTAACCTCTCTGCGTAAGACAGTCCAGACATCCCAGGAATTAACCTCGTGAATCTACGCTGCACTTCCTCTACAGCCAGGATGTCCTTCCTTAACCCTGGAGACCAAAACTGTACACAATACTCCAGGTGTGGTCTCACCAGGGCTCTGTACAAATGCAAGAGGATTTCCTTGCTCTTGTACTCAATTCCCTTTGTAATAAAGGCCAACATTTCATTAGCCTTCTTCACTGCCTGCTGCACTTGCTCATTCACCTTCAGTGACTGATGAATAAGGACTCCGAGATCTCTTTGTATTTCTCCCTTACCCAACTCTACACCGTTCAGATAATAATCTGCTTTCCTGTTCTTACTCCCAAAGTGGATAACCTCACACTTATTCACATTAAACGCCATCTGCCAAGTATCTGCCCTCTCACCCAGCCTATCCAAGTCACCCTGAATTCTCCTAACATCCTCATCACATGTCACACTGCCACCCAGCTTAGTATCATCAGCAAATTTGCTGATGTTATTTTCTATGCCTTCATCCAAATCGTTAACGTAAATGGTAAACAGCTGTGGTCCCAATACCGAGCCCTGTGGCACCCCACTAGTCACCACCTGCCATTCCGAGAAACACCCATTCACCGCTACCCTTTGCTTTCTATCTGCCAACCAGTTTTCTATCCATGTCAATGTCTTCCCCCCGATGCCCTGAGCTTTGATTTTACCCACAAATCTTCTATGTGGGACCTTATCAAATGCTTTCTGAAAATTGAGGTACACTACATCCACTGGATCTCCCCCATCTAACTTCCTGGTTACATCCTCGAAAAACTCCAACAGATTAGTCAAGCATGATTTACCCTTGGTAAATCCATGCTGGCTCGGCCCAATCCTATCACTGCTATCTAGATATGCCACTATTTCATCCTTAATAATGGACTCTAGCACAGACTCTAATCACAGGAAAATTTACAATGAAGAATTAACCTGCTAACCAGTATACTTTTGGACTGTTGGAAGAAACTAGAGCACCCAGAGAAGACCAATGTGCTTCATAACAATGTACAAACTTTCGTACAGAGGACACCAGAATTGTAATCTGAATAGTCAGCATGGCTTTTTTGATGATCCTGTTCAACACATTTGATTAAGATTTTTTGAGAAAGTTATGACAGATATTAATTTACTAGAGCCTGAGAGGCTTGCTTACTTGCTTGCTTGTTTGTTTATTTGGTGAGATAGAGCGTGGAGTGGGCCCTTGCAGCCTCTCGAGTTGCACCGCCCATCAAAACTATCGTAATCATTGGACAATTTACAATGACCAATTAGCCTCCCAACTGGTACGTCTTTGGACTCTAGAAGGAAATCAGAGCACCCAGAGGAAACCCACAAGGTCACGGGGAGAATGTGCAATCACCTTATGGACCACGATGGGAATTGAACCCAAATCACTGTTATTGTAAAGTGTTGTGCTAACCACTATGCTACTATGCCACTAACTTTAGCTTTCTAGCATAGCAGCATGATTTTTCCAAAGGGTCAGAGTTGTTGGTGACAAAGTTAAACTTCTAACAAATACTCCTTGCTCAGCTTCTTGTTGTAAGCGGGAACCAATCTTCAGTTATTAATGTAAAGTTAAAAGCACAGTTTTGCAGTGTTACAAAGCACAGGCTGCTGGCTGACAGAAGGGAGGGTTGACTGCTAAGAGACATGGTTTGCGAAGTGAAGTGACCATATGATTTCTTGTCTGCATCACTTCAACATAAGACACTGAGGTTATGTTGACAGGCCTACATCAAACCAGGCAACTACAGCTAAATTATTTGTATCATTGGCATAACAGGCAGTAAGTAAGTATTTGTATCACTCTGATAAAGATCATGGAAATTTCCAGACCAGGCTTATTTAGTTACTTAGCACATCAAACATGCTCCAATCAATGGTTGAGATATCTGTGTACGCAGGAAGACAACCCTCAGCGTTGAGGCATCGAGCAAGGTTGAAGTCAACCAAGGTGAGAGCAGAGGGCGGGTACATTTGACTGGTCTTCCTCGCCCTTTCACCAACTGCTGTCAAAGGAAAATGCATGTGTCTTGGGATCCACATTGCCAAAATTGATCAGAGAGGCCGTGGACTCATTTTGGAGGACGTTGAGGTTCATGTTGCGTATGTTCCTGGATTCTGCTTAATCTTTTTCTTTGGGCAACACACTCAAAATGCTGGAGGAACACAGACCAGGCAGCCTCTGTGGAAGAGAACAAACAGTCGAAGTTTTAGGACAAGCTCCTTCATCAGGACTGCTGAAAAAAGATGAGAATTAAGAGTAAGAAGGTACAGGGAGGGGCAGAAGAAGTACAAGGTAGTAGATGAGTGGTGAAACCAGGGGAGGGAGAGGGCTGAATTAAAGGACTGAGAGGGAAGGGGGAGGAACACCAGAGGGAGGTGATGGACAGGTAAGGAGATAAGGTGAGAGAAGGAAATGCCTCTGCATAACCTCCATCTGTTGCTCCTCCCCCTTCCCTTTCTTCCATGGCCTTCTGTCCTCTCCTATCAGATTCCCCCTTCTCCATGTCTTTCTCTCTTTCACCAATCAACTTCCCAGCTCTTTACTTCACCATTGCCCCTCTCCCCATTCAACCTATCACCTACTGCCTTGTATTTCTTCTTCCCCTCCCCCCACCTTATTACTCTGACCTCGCATCTTTTTTCTCCAGTCCTGATGAAGGGTCTCGGCCCAAAACGTCAATTGTTTTCTCTTTTCCATAGATGCTGCCTGGCTTGCTGAGTTCCTTCAGCATTTTGTGTGTGTTGCTCTGGATTTCTAGTCTGCAGATTTTCTCTTGTTTACTCTTTTTTTTTGGCTGTTATTCAACAGTTTAATTGGGGCAATCGATGCAGACTGGGGCACTTTGGTGAAGAATGACCCTGCGGCCTGCAGTGGCTAGCGGTGTGACGCCAAACTGAACTAAACTGAATACTGTAATATTGTTGTCTACTGACAAAAGGCCGTTGGCTTATAATTTCCTGATTTGCTCCTGATGTCCTTCTTAAACAAAGGAACAAGATTGGTAGCTCTGTTTGTCTATACAGAGGGTATCTCTCTCCTATAGGGAGAAGATTGAAACTGGTTTGATGCTGATATTCTGTGTGTTGTTCACTCATTTTTTGCCATTTGCACAATTTGTTCTTATTTTTCACACACTGGGTGTTTGACGTTTCCTTGAGCAGGTTCCATGGTGTTTCCTTTGTTTCTCAGCAGCCTGCAGGATGCCAAATCTCAGAGTTACATTCTGTATACATACTTCAATAATAAATGTACTTTGGATCTTTGAACCCTGAATTAATTGTGGGTGTCTGGGATCTCTGTCTCAAGAAGCCTTTAGACCATCGGTCTGAGTGGTTTGCAACATTTATACGTCACAAGAGTATTGTGCAATGAAACACCACCAAATACATCCAGGTATACCCAAGGCCATAAGTGCATTATTTGGCCAGAAGGCACAGAACAAATGCATCAACCACAGTCTGGAACTATGAAATCAAGATTTAAAGAAAATTTAAATTCAATTGCATAGTGCACAGAATGGTTGGACAATGCTAGATAATTTTTAATGCATTATATTATTTAAGTGAAGATGCATTTGCTTCAAAGTACAATGTTCTGGTACAGTGTTTAAAGCATAATATAATCAGTGCAAGGAGACTTGATTGATGACATATATTGGAGTAGTTTGGCTAAGGAACAAACACAAATTGAATACTGAAGTGGCAAATTGTTAGGTAAGATTTTTCACTGAGGTTTCAGGTGTCTGATACAGTAATTCACATGAATGCATGAATTTGACAACAGCTTTCAAAAGAAGCCGGTAGTTTGTTTATGAGTCCTGGTTATTTTATTGAATATTTACATCAAAGATCAGCAAAAGAGAAGCAGAGAAGACCAACTGCAACTCTTGACAAAATGCGTGAAGTGCAGCCTCATCATAATGAACACCCCGTTCCATAAGCGAGATGAGCACAAAGTTCAAAGCACATTTATTATCAGGGTATGTACGTATATATTATACAGCGTTGAGATTCATCCCCTTGCGGGCAGACACAACACAAAGAAACCTCAACAGAACCCATTAAAAGAAGGACTGTCAAACACCCAATGGGCAGAGAGAAAACAATCAAAGTGCGCGAACAGTAAGAGTAAGCAAATAGCGTTCAGAACAAAAGTGAATCCACAGACATGAAGCCTGGAGCAGGCCACACAACTTGTCATGGCAACCACCCCTGTCCAAGTACCGACACCTGTGTGATTATTGGTTCATCAAAGCAAGGGACTGCGAAGATCGTCACATCACCTGTTCCATAACAGGCCTCAGTGTCTGCTGGACTGGCCACCGCATAATCCATTCTGTTACCTCCATCAATGTACTATGAGAAGATCAGTGTTGATGCTTTCAAGGACTCATAAAGGCAGCTCCTTTTTGACAGTATCTCACAACAATCTGTGAATGCCTTTTCTATGAAAACCACATTGTTAACTGCTTATGGGCTGCTGTAAAGAGATCTTTGGTTTTTGCACCAAGAAGAACCATAGCAGTTTTGATGAAGATGACAGATCTCGGACTTAATCAACTGCAAGCACAAGGTGTTCCTAGATTTTAAGAGTGACCTTTATTCAAGTGTAAACTGCAGCTATTCTGGCATATAAAAGCAGAAAACTCCTCCTGCAGAACGGAATGTACGTGGAGAGAATGCAGGCAACTCAACTACTGTCTGATAGCCTGGTTTTTCAATAAAATCAAAGCCACCCATGGCCCAAGAACCCAAGGCTCCACTGAACCAAGAGCTAGGAACGGGGGGGTGAACTCATCAAAGACAGACAGATAGGCAATGCCTGCTGGAAGGAGCACTTCAGTGACTTCTCCATCCACGATGTGAGCACCTGCACTCCATTCCACAGCAATCTCTCCAGGCCATCTCTGACCAACCAAGGTCTTGGAAGCAAGTAGTATACCGGAAAAATCAGAAAATTCAGTGGTGAAAATCTTCAGTCGTATATACACAAACTCAGTCTTCATCCACACAAACAAGAAAAGACATCACCAGGGTCCTCTTCAGATACTTCCTTCCACTGGCCAAAGAGTTGTTCTTGTAATATAATATGGATTCTGTCCATTTAAAGGCAATATGGACATGTGTTAGCTGTGTGATAATTCCAAGAAAAATGCATGGAATAGTACCAGGCACTAAACACGACCACCTGTGACTTCATTCAGGCCGTTATCTCCCATTGTTCTGAAGGGACTGATGAATGCCTTTTTACAAATCTGACACGTCACAGTAATTTTCCACCATCTTGAACTTATTCCATGATGTCTTGCAGGTCACAACACTAACAAAGGTGTCTACAATGGAAAGAATCTCAATGAAGACGGCTGTCAAACAAGGCTGTGTTATTGTCCCAATATCTTTAACAATGTTTCCGTCTCCAGAGTTGTGTTTCAGCACTAACGAAACTGCCACTGGGAGTGAGGTTGATCTTCATAACTATTCTATCTTTGGCTCTACAGCCAAGGTCATCTGAACCTCTACAATAAATCTGTAGTAGGCAGATAATGCTTAACTGTGCACATATTTAGTGGCTGAACTTGAGGACATTTTCTTCTCATACACCGAAGCACAAACAGATCTTATTCTCATCAAACACAAGATCAAGTTTAACCTACCCCGATTACACCACACTTCTCTCTGATAATAAACCTTCATATTGAGACCCTGGAAACCGTAGAACTCTTCCCAAATCCTGGGAGTCACCTCTTAGTGACAGCAGATGTCAGTGATAAAATTCATCACCACTTTCAAAGTAGCAGCACAGCCTTGATGCAATTACAAAGAAGACATGTCAGCAGTTATATTTCATTAGGAGTTATTAGTGAAACATGGTTGCAGGAAGGGTGTGATTGGCAACTAAATATTCCTGGATTTAGTTGCTTCAGGTGTGATAGAGTAGGAGGGGCCAGAGGAGGAGGTGTTGCATTGCTTGTCCGAGAAAATCTTATGGCGGTGCTTTGGAAGGATAGATTAGAGAGCTCCTCTAGGGAGGCTATTTGGGTGGAATTGAGGAATGGAAAAGGTGTAGTAACACTGATAGGAGTGTATTATAGGCCACCTAATGGGGAGCGTGAGTTGGAAGAGCAAATGTGTAAGGAGATAGCTGATATTTGTAGTAAACACAAGGTGGTGATTGTGGGAGATTTTAATTTTCCACACATAGATTGGGAAGCTCATTCTGTAAAAGGGCTGGATGGTTTAGAGTTTGTGAAATGTGTGCAGGATAGTTTTTTGCAACAATACATAGAAGTACCGCTAGAGATGGGGCAGTGTTGGATCTCCTGTTAGGGAATGCGATAGGTCAGCTGACAGATGTCTGTATTTGGGGAGCACTTTGGGTCCAGTGATCACAATAGCATTAGCTTCAATATAATTATGGAGAAGGACAGGACTGGACCTAGAGTTGAGATTTTTGATTGGAGGAAGGCTAACTTTGAGGAGATGCGAAGGGATTTAGAGAGAGTGGATTGGGTCAAGTTGTTTTATGGGAAGGATGTAAAAGAGAAATGGAGGTCATTTAAGGGTGAAATTATGAGGGTACAGAATCTTTATGTTCCTGTTAGGTTGAAAGGAAAGGTTAAAGGTTTGAAAGTGCCATGGTTTTCAAGGGATATTAGAAACTTGGTTCAGAAAAAGAGGGATGTCTACAATAGATATAGGCAGCATGGAGTAAAGGAATTGCTCGAGGAATATAAAGAATGTAAAAGGAATCTTAAGAAAGAGATTAGAAAAGCTAAAAGAAGATACGAGTTTGGTTGGCAAATAAGGTGGAAGTAAATCCGAAAGGTTTCTACAGTTATATTAAAAGCAAGAGGATAGTGAGGGATAAAATTGGTCCCTTAGAGAATCAGGGTGGTCAGCTATGTGTGGAGCCGAGGGAGATGGGAGAGATTTTGAACGATTTCTTCTCTTCGGTATTCACTAAGGAGAAGGATATTGAATTGTGTAAGGTGTGGGAAACAAGTAAGGAAGTTATGGAACCTATGACAATTAAAGAGGTGGAAGTACCTGCACTTTTAAGAAATTTAAAAGTGGATAAATCTCCGGGTCCTGACAGGATATTCCCCAGGACCTTGAGGGAAGTTTGTGTAGAGATAGCAGGAGCTCTGACGGAGATCTTTCAGATGTCATTAGAAACGGGGATTGTGCCGGAGGATTGGCGTATTGCTCATGTGGTTCCATTGTTTAAAAGGGTTCTAGAAGTAAGCCTGACAATTATAGACCTGTCAGTTTGACATCAGTGGTGGGTAAATTAATGAAAAGTATTCTTAGAGATAGTATTTATAATTATCTGGATAGACAGGATCTGATTAGGAGTAGCCAGCATGGATTTGTGCGTGGAAGGTCATGTTTGACAAACCTTATTGAATTTTTTGAAGAAGTTACAAGGAATGTTGACGAGGGTAAGGCAGTGGATGTAGTCTATATGGACTTCAGCAAGGCCTTTGACAAAGTTCCACATGGAAGGTTAGTTAAGAAGGTTCAGTCGTTAGGTATTAATGCTGGAGTAATAAAATGGATTCAACAGTGGCTAGATGGGAGATGCCAGAGAGTAGTGGTGGATAATTGTTTATCGGGATGGAGGCCGGTGACTAGCGGGGTGCCTCAGGGATCTGTTTTGGGCCCAATGTTGTTTGTAATATACATAAATGATCTGGATGATGGGGTGGTAAATTGGATTAGTAAGTATGCCGATGATACTAAGGTAGGAGGTGTTGTGGATAATGAGGTGGGTTTTCAAAGCTTGCAGGGAGATTTATGCTGGTTAGAAGAATGGGCTGAATGTTGGCAGATGGAGTTTAATGCTGAGAAGTGTGAGGTTCTACATTTTAGCAGGAATAATCCAAATAGAACATACAGGGTAAATGGTAGGGCATTGAGGAATGCAGTGGAACAGAGAGATCTAGGAATAACAGTGCATAGTTCCCTGAAGGTGGAGTCTCATGTAGATAGGGTGGTGAAGAAGGCTTTTGGAACGCTGGCCTTTATAAATCAGAGCATTGAGTACAGAAGTTGGGATGTAATGTTAAAATTGTACAAGGCATTGGTAAGGCCAAATTTGGAATATTGTGTACAGTTCTGGTCACCGAATTATAGGAAAGATATCAATAAATTAGAGAGAGTGCAGAGACGATTTACTAGCATGTTACCTGGGTTTCAGCACTTAAGTTACAGAGAAAGGTTGAGCAAGTTAGGTCTCTATTCATTGGAGCATAGAAGGTTGAGGGCGGATTTGATCGAGGTATTTAAAATTTTGAGAGGGATAGATAGAGTTGACATGAATAGGCTGTTTCCATTGAGAGTAGGGGAGATTCAAATGAGAGGACATGATTTGAGAGTTAGGGGGCAAAAGTTTAAGGGAAACACGAGGGGGTATTTCTTTACTCAGAGAGTGATAGCTGTGTGGAATGAGCTTCCTGTAGAAGTAGTAGAGGCCAGTTCAGTTGTGTCATTTAAGGTAAAATTGGATAGGTATATGGACAGGAAAGGAGTGGAGGGTTATGGGCTGAGTGCGGGTAGGTGGGACTAGGTGAGATTAAGAGTTCGGCATGGACTAGGAGGGCCGAGATGGCCTGTTTCCGTGCTGTGATTGTTACATGGTTATATGGTTATTATATGGTTTGAGGAGATCTGATATGTCACCAAAGACTCTGGCAAATTTATACAGATGTACTGTGGAGAGCATTCCAACTGGTTGTATGACCATCTGGTATGGAGGAGCCACTGCAGAGGACTGAAAAAAAGCTGCACACCAAAACAACAATTGAAGCAATAGTGATAAGCGTGCATGCTGAAAAGGCATTTGATTTGGTTAATAGGAATTTTCTTTACTGAGTTTTGCATAGATTTGGTTTACATGACACAATTATTTGAACTATACAGGCACTATATGACAATCCTACTACTAGGATTAAAGTCAATGGATAACTATCAAATAGTTTTATTCTAGAAAGGGGCATGAGACATGGTCACTGCTACTCTTCGCATTATATCTGGAACCACTAGCTCAATACATCAGACAAAATGAAGATATCAGGGGAATTACTATTAAAGGGACAGAGCATAAATTGGCTTGTTACGCAGATGACATTTTGATCTATTTAGGGCAACCAACATACTCTTTGCCTAAATTGATGCAATGCTTTGAACAATTTGGTCAATTATCAGGGTACAAGATCAACATAGATAAAACGCAATTACTTTCTTGTAACTATAGCCCACCAAGAGTATTTGAAAGTAGATATCCCTGGGCATTGCAAACAGAGTCTTTCAAATATTTGGGCATCATTTTGGCAAAATTATCAGAATGCAATTATCCGCCTATATATAAAAACATTAAAGAAGATATAACAAGATGAAACAATTCCTTTTTTTAGTCTCAGTTCAGGGATTGAATCCATTAAAATTAATATATTGCCCAAACTATTATATCTCTTTCAGACCCTACCAATAGAGATTAACCAAAATCAATTCAATGAATGGAACAAGATGTTATCAGGATATATATGGCAAGGTAAAAGGCCTAGAGTTCATCTCAAAACTTTGCAATTAGCCAAGGAAAAGGGGGGATGGGACCTACCTTCTCTTAGAGATTATTATTTTGCAGCACAGTTGAGAGCTGTGTATGCTGGTGCAACCCATCATATGACCTCAATGGAAAAACATTGAGGAGAGGATACTTTCCATCCCCATACAGGCAATTTTGGCTGATCAAGCTACAAAGTTACATAAATACTATTGATAACCCATGGGTGAAATGGACTCTTAAAATATGGAAAACTATTATAAAAGAGTATAAACTAGAGGGGGATATTGTAATTCTTAAATGGTATGCATATAACTCGGATTTTATGCAAAATAAACTGGATGCTTGATTTAAGGACTGGACAACTAAAGGAATAACAGTTCTTTACAATATAATGAAAGAAGGAACACTTCAGTTTTGAAATGCTTAAAGAGAAACACTTATTAAAAATCAAGACTTTTATCAGTATTTGCAGATGCGACAGTATGTTAATAAGAGGGTTAAAAATGTAACCAAGGCAAGTACATGCTTGATAGAGCTATTTAGAAAAGCATATAATTCAGATAATGGTAGCAGAATAATTTCAAGCGTGTATAAGAGTTTGTCAAACACATTCGACTTCATACATTACAACAAAATGGGAGAAGGAAGGACGGATAATTATATCTGAGGAAAAGTGGACAATGATATGGAGGTATCAATGGAAGTGTACCAGTTCACAGAAATGGAGGGAGTTTGGATGGAAAAACTTGAGAAGATATTTTATTACACCCTCTCAGAAATCCCATTTTGATAGTAACCTCCCTGTTTGCTGGAGAAATTGTGGAAATCTAAATGCAAACCATTACCGTATTTTCTAGGATTGCCCGTTATCAAAGACTATTGGAGTGGGATACACAATGCCCTACAAGACATTTTTAAATGTGAAGTACCCTTAGAAAATAAGACCATAGATTTTGGGTATATACCTCAAGAATGGTTGAAAAGAGATGAATATTTAATGAATATACTGCTGGTGGCTGTTTGAAAGGCTCTTACTAGGAAATGGTTATCACAAGAGAGCTCAACCTTAACTACATGGATGGAAATTACAATGGATATTTACAAAATGGAGAAGATAACAGCATCTGTCAATCATAAATTGGAACAATTTGATTCATACTGGGAGAAATGGTTTAACTACATAACACCTCATAGGCCTGATTTTATTCTCTCAATTCAATGAATATGTTGTAAAAAAAGATCACTCCTTACTTGTACATAGTTTTCTCCTTTTGCTTGTTCTTTATTTCCTCTCTTTTCTATAAGTGTATATCTCAGATAAATATTATGTGGGGATTCGTGGCAAATATGAATATATGATATATATAAGTACAGTATCTGAAATACATCTTATAGAAATGTTTGTTTGATGATGAACTTCAATAAAAAAAATAAATTACAAAACAAAAGAAAAGCTGCAAAGACTTGCAAGCTCAGCCAGCTTCATCATGGGCACTAGCCTTTCCAGCATGGAGAACTTCTTCAAAAAATAGCATCCATCATTAACCACCCCTATTACCCAGCACATGCCTTCTTCTCATTGCTATTATCAGAGAGGAGGAAGAGGAGCCTGAAGACACACATTAATTGTCCCAGGAACAGTTTCTTCTCCCCATCAAATTTCTGAATGGGCAATGAACCAACTGACAAACACTACCACACTATTTTTGCTCTCTTTTTGCCCCAATTAGCTGAAGTTTCATGAAAGGTATAAAAAAGACAAACTACCATTTACCTGAGTAACAAGTTATGTATTTAAATGATATACAGAACAAATTAGAACACTACCAATAGTACAAAGTACTATAAAACTCTGTATTAGTCTCTATTAGGACCTTGATGGCAGTTATATACAGCTGGGATGTGGACTACAGATTACAACACGAAATAGAAAAGGTGTGTCAAAAGGGCAACGTTATGATAGTCATGCGGGACTATCATGCAGGTAGATTGGGAAAATCAGATCGGTAATGGATCTCAAGAGAGTGAATTTGTTGGATGCCTTAAGATGGCTTTTTAGAGCAGTTTGTCATTGATCCTACTAAGGAATTAGCTCTACTAGATTGTTAGGTAATGATCCAGAGACATGAGGGAGCTTAAGGTAAAGGTACCCTTAGGAGACAGTGGTCACAATGTGATTGAGTTCAGCTTGAAATTTGATTGGGAGAAAGTAAAGTCTGATGTAGCAGTGTTTCAGTGGAGTAAAGGAAATTACAGTGGTATGAGAGAGGAGTTGGCTAAGATAAATAGGAAGGAGATGCTGGCAGGGATGACAGCAGAGCAGCAATGGTGTGAGTTTCTGGGAAAAATGAGGAAGGTGCAGGATAATATATTCCAAAAACAACAAAATGCTCAAATAGCAAAATAGTACAACAGTGGCTGACAAGGGAAGTCAAAGCAATGTAAAAGCAAAAGAGAGGGCATACAGCAAAGCAAAGATTAGCGGAAAGATAGAAGGTTGGGAAGCTTTTTAAAACCTACAGAAAGCATCTAAATGAATCATTAGGAGGAAACAATGAAATACAAAAGCAAACTGGCAAACAATTTCAAGGTGGACGGAGAAAGGTTTTTTTAAGTACCGGTATATAAAAAATAAAAGAGATGAAAGTGGATATGGGATTGCTAGAAAATGAGGCTGGAGAAATAATAATGGGGACAAGGAGATGGCAGACAAACTAAATGAATGTTTTGCATCAGTCTGCACAGTGGAAAACACTAGCAGTGTGCCAGATGTTGAAGAGTGTGAGGGAAGAGAAGTGAATGCAGTTACTATTACAACAGAAAAGGAGCTTAAAAAGACCTAAAAATACATAAGTCACCCGGACCAGATGGTCTGCACCCTAGGGTTCTGCAAGTGTTAACAGTATAGATTGTGGAGACTTTAGTAATGATCTTTCAAGAATCATTGGACTCTGGCATGGTTCCAGATGACTGGAAAATTGCAAATGTCACTTCATTCTTTCAGAAAGGAGGGAGGCAGCTGATAGGAAATTATAGACCTGTTAGCCTGAGCTCAGTAGTTGGGAAGGTATTAAAGTAAATTGTTAAGGTTGAGGTTATACCATAACTCCATAACCATTATGGAGTATTTGGTGATACAGGACAAGATAGGACAAAGTCAGCATGGTTTCCTTAAGTGAAAATCATGCCTGACAAATCTGTTAAAATTATTTGAGGAGATTACAAGTAGGATAGATAAAGGAGTTGTAGTGGATGTCATATATTTGGATTTTCAGAAGGTCTTTGACAAAATGCCACACATGAGGCTGCTTACCAAGTTAAGAGCCCATGGTATTACAGGGAAGTTACTAACATGGTTAGAGCATTGATTGATTGATAGGAGGCAGTGAGTGGGAATAGAAGGATCATTTTCTGGTTGTCTGCCAGTGACCAGTGGTGTTCCGCAGGCGTTGATGTATGGATCGCTTATTTATTGCTGTATGTCAATAATTTAGAGGATGGAATAGATGGTTTTGTTGCCAGGTTTGCAGATAATACGAAGATTAGTGGAGAGGCAGGTAGTGTTTAGGTAACAGGAGGGCTGCAGAAGACTTAGACAGTTTAAGAGAATGGTCAAGCAAGTGGCAAATGAAAACCAATGAAGGAAGATGGATGGTTATGCACTTCAGTAGAAGAAATAAATGTGTAGACTATTTTTTAAATGGGGTGAAAATCCAAAGATCTGAGATGCAAAGGGACTTGGGAGTCCTTGTGCAGGATACCTTAAATGTGGAGCAGTGGATGTAGTGTATATGGATTTCAGCAAGGTACTTGATAAGGTTCCCCATGCAAGGTTCCTTCAGAAAGTAAGGAGGCATGGGATCCAAGGAGACCTTGCTTTGTGGATCCAAAATTGACTTGCCAACAGAAGGCAAAGGATGCTTTTAGATGGTATGTATTCTGCATGGAGGATGGTGACCATTGGTGTTTCACAGGGTTCTGTTCTTGGGCCTCTCCTCTCTGTGATTTTTTATAAATGACCTGGATGAGGAAGTAGAAGGGTGGGTTAGCAAGTTTGCTGATAACACAAAAATTGGGGGTATTTTGAGTAGTCTGGAGGGTTGTCAGAGGTTACAGCACGACATTGATAGGATGCAGAACTGGGCTGAGAAGTGGCAGATGGAGTTCAACCCAGGTAAGTGTGAAGTGATTCATTTCAGTAGGTCAAATTTGAAAACAGAATATAGTATTAATGGTAAGACTCCTGGCAGTGTGAAGGATCAGTGAGATCTTGGGGTCCATGGCCAGAGGATATTCAAGCTGCTGCGCAGGTTGACAGTGTTGTTAAGAAGGCGTATGGTCTGATGGCCTTCATCAACCATAGGATTGAGTTCAAGAGCCGTGAGGTAATGTTAAAGCTATATAAGACTTAGTTAGATTCCATTTGGAGTACTGTGTTCAGTTCTAGTCACCTCTATACAGGAAGGATGTAGCTACTATAGAGAGAGTGCAGAGGAGATTTACAAGGATATTGCTTGGATTGGAGAACGTGCCTCATGAGTGAACTTGACCTTTTCTCCTTGGAGTGACGGAGGATGAGAGGGGACCTGATAGATGTGTAAAAGATAATGAGAGGCATTGATTGTGTGGATGACCAGAGGCTTTTTCCCACGGCTGAAATGGCTAACTCGAGGGGGCATAGGTTTAAAGTGCTTGGAAGTAGGTACAAGGGGTATGTCAGAGGTAATTTTTTTTACTCAGAGAGTGGTGGGTGTGTGCAAAGTACTGTTAGCGAAGGTGGTGGAGGTGGATATGATAGGGTCTTTTAAGAGACTCTTAGATAGGTACATGGAGCTTAGAAAAATAGAGGGCTATCCGGTAAGGTAATTCTAGGCAGTTTCTAGAGTAGGTTACGTGGTCGGCACAACCTTGTGGGTCGAAGGGCCTGTAATGTGCTGTAAATTTCTTTGTTCTATGCTAATTTTAAAACTGTTTCTGATTCTGATTACTGACTAGGTTTTCTGTGATTCCTGCAGCAAAGTTACAACAGGCAAGTGGGAGAATTATGTTCAGAAATACTGTGGTGCTCTTAGAGCTCAAAGGCCTTTTAATCAGCTGATTAAACAGCTGATTAACTTATCCATCCGATACATCCAATCCCTCAAAAATCTGTTGTTTTTATTTCATTCATAGGTTTAAAATCTAGCTGTATTCGGGATTGAACACAGCAAATCAATCTTAAGTGTTGCTAAGTACTAAGCTATCATCAAGATTCTTTGTGCTTTAGCTTTTAAAACATAGTGAAGCATAATGGGCTGCCTTTTAGAATTGTTATTTTCCATTTATACAGATTAACGATGCTACAAGGGAGGTGATAAAAAGTTGGCAATAAATTGGCCAGGATAAACAAATTGAACAGATTGTTGAGGTAGCTTGCCATTGTAGAATGGCTTTGGAAAGTTGAATTTGATTGTAAGAAGAATCTGATCATAGAAACATAGAAAACTACAGCACAATACAGGCCCTTCGGCCCACAGAGTTGTGCCGAACATGTCCCTACCTTAGAAATTACTATGCTTACCTTTAGCCCTCTATTTTACTAAGCTCCATGTACCTATCCAAAAGTCTCTTAAAAGACCCTATCATATCCGCCTCCACCACCATTGCGGGCAGCCCATTCCATGCACTCACCACTTTCTGAGTAAAAAACTTACCCCTGACATCTCCTCTGTACCTACTCCCCAGCACCTTAAACCTGTGTCCTCTTGTGGCAACCATTTCAGCCCTGGGAAAAAGACTCTGATTATCCACATGATCAATGCCTCTCATCATCTTATACACCTCAATCAGGACATCTCTCATCCTTCTTCACTCCAAGGAGAAAAGGCCGAGTTCGCTCAACCTACTCTCATAAGGCATGCTTCCCAATCCAGGCAACATCCTCATAAATCTCCTCTTCACCCTTTCTATGGCTTCCACATCCTTCCTGTAGTAAGGCGACCAGAACTGAGCACAGTACTCCAAGTGGGGTCTGATCAGGGTCCTATATAGCTGCAACATTACTTCTTGGCTCCTAAATTCAATTCCATGATTGATGAAGGCCAATACACCGTATGCCTTCTTAACCACAGAGTCAACCTGCACAGCTGCTTTGAGTGTCCTATGGACTCAGACCCCAAGATCCCTCTGATCCTCCACACTGCCAAGAGACTTACCATTAATACTAAATTTTTCCATCATATTTGACCTACCAAAATGAACCACTTGCACACTTATCTGGGTTGAACTCCATCTGCCACTTCTCAGCCCAGTTCTGCATCCTATCAATGTCCCGCTGTAACCTCTGACACCCCTCCACACTATCCACCACACTTCCAACCTTTATGTCATCAGCAAATTTACTAACCCATCCCTCCACTTCCTCATCCAGATCATTTAAAAAAATCACAAAGAGTAAGGGTCCCAGAACAGATCCCTGAAGCACTGCACTGATGATCGACTTCCATGCAGAATATGACCTGTCTACAACCACTCTTTGCCTTCTGTGGGCAAGCCAATTCTGGATCCACAAAGCAAGGTCTCCCTGGATCCTATGCCTCCTTACTTTCTGAAGGAACCTTGCATGGGGAACCTTATCAAATGTCTTGCTGAAATTCATATGCACTACATCTACTGCTCTTCCTTCATCAATGCGTTCAGTCACATCCTCAAAAAATTCAATCAGGCTCGTAAGGCACGACCTGTCTTTGTCAAAGCCATGCTGACTATTGCTTATCATATTATACCTCTCTAAATATTCATAAATCCTGCCTCTCAGGATCTTCTCTATCAACTTACCAACCACTGAGGTAAGACTCACTGGTCTATAATTTCCTGGGATATCTCTACTCCCTTTCTTGAATAAAGGAACAACATCCACAACCCTCCAATCTTCCAGAACCCGTCCCTATTGATAATGCAAAGATCATCGCCAGATGCTCAGCAATCTCCTCCATCGCCTCCCACAGCAGCCTGGATACTTGTCATCTGGTCCCGGCGACTTATCCAACTTAATGCTTTCCAAAAGCTCCAGCACATCCTCTTTCTTAATATCTACATGCTCAAGCTTTTCAGTCTGCTGCAAGTCATCACTACAATCACCAAGATCCTTTTCCATAGTGAATACTGAAGTAAAGTAACCATTAAGTACCTTTACTATTCCCTCCAGTTCCATACACACTTTCCCACTGTCACAGTTGATAGGTCCTGTTCTCTCACATCTTATCCTCTTGCTCTTCACATACTTGTAGAATGCCTTGGGGTTTTCCTTAATCCTGCCCGCCAAGGCCTTTTCATGGCTCCTTCTGGCTCTACTAATTTCCTTCTTAAACTCCTTCCTATTAGCCTTAGATCTTCTAGATCTCTAACGTTACCTAGCTCTCTGAACCCTTTGTAAGCTTTTGTAATCATGACAAACAGATTCCAGTATAACCAAATCTCACTGTTGTGGATGCTTGCAAACTTGGCACCATTTTGTGCTACCTGTTAGACTGCAAGCACATCTGCTTTCCCTGAACGTAGCTGGTCATGTTGGCAGAGGGATAAAGTCTTACAGTGGGGGTATCACATAGAAACAGAATAAGAATCAGGTTTAATATCACCGGCATATGTCATGAGATTTGTTAACTTTGCGGCAGCAATACAATGCAATGCATAATAATAGAGAAAAAAACTGAATTACAGTATGAATATACTGTATATATTGAACAGTTAAATAAGTAGTGAAAAAAAAAGAAATAATAAAATAGTGAGGTAGCGTTCGTGGATTCAATGATCATTCAGAAATTGAATAGCTGAGGAGAAAAAGCTGTTCCTGAATGGTTGAGTCTGTGCCTTCAGTCTTTAATACCGCCTTCCTGATGGTAACAATGAGAACAGGGCATGTCCTGGGTGATGGGGGTCCTTAATGATGGATGACACCTTTTTGAGGCACCGTTCCTTGAAGGTGTCCTGGATACTACTGAAGCTAGTGCCCATAATGGAGGTGTCTGATTTTACAACTCTCTGCAGCTTACTTCGTCCCTATGCAGAACGCCACCCCAACCAGACAGTGATGCAGGCAGTTAGAATGCACTCCGCGGTAGATCTGTGGAAATTTATGAGTGTTTTTGGTGACATATCAAATTTCATCAAAATGCTAATGTAGCCACTGTCTTTTCTTTTTTATAGCTGCATCAATATGTTGTGTTCAGGTTAGGTCCTCAGAGATATTGACACCCTGGAATTTGAAATTGGTCACTCTTTCCTCTTCTGATCCCTCTGTGAGGACTGGTGTCTGTTCGCTTGTCTTACCCTTTCTGAAGTCCACAATCAGCTGTTTGGTCTTACTGACGTTGAGTGCAAGGTTGTGGCTGTGACACCACTCAAATAGCCAATATATCTCACTCCTGTACAACCTCTCATTACTGTATGTGGTTTTGCCAATAATGGTTGTATCATCAGCAAATTTGTAGATAGGGATTTGGTTCCCTATTTGCTTCAATAAGTATTTAATGCTGTTAGTAGCAAGCCAAATCTCTCTTTCTGGCTGCCTAGAAGTATGCAGAAATACATGTCTATCTGTTTTAGGGGAGATTATTAGTCACACATAGTATTCGTTGAGACACATACATGTACTGAATGATTACGAGCACTGTGCCTTTGTTGGCCTCAAGCCACTTCTGCTTGCGCTTATAGTCACCATATCGAAGGCTTAGTTGGCCACTTTGTGATTGAGAAATGAGCAAAGCATGCTCAAATTCCTCAGACTAAGACTTAGAACTATTAATATGCAGACCTGTTATAATTCTGGTTGCAGAGCTGCTTTCTGCTTTTCAGCCAGGCTTAGGTTCTTCAAGTTATATATGGCAATGCCCAATGGTCCCATTAAATCTGGTTATATATTGTTAATTTGCTCTATGCCTAGCTCATTACAGCTTTCATATTGTAAAATAATTGACACGCTCCGTGGAATACAAATTCGTGATGTTCTCTGTAATTTTTTTCTTTTCTATTCTTTTGTGTGATTTGTTGAAAAGTCTTATAACTCTTTCCCCTTGTTTGTTCATTCTGGAATATTTATGTCTAAGCTCATCTCATCAGCCTTTTCCTTCCAGCTACCATATGTGGCTAATTATAGACCTACTGAGAATTTCCCAGCTGACAACATCTGATTCCACAAACTGATAGCAGATTTCTAATATCCTTTGTGAAGTTTTCCTCATTTAAACAATGACTGATTATTGTACCTGCATTACAAGGTAGTAACGGAATGAGAGGATTTTCTACTTTAGTATTTGGTCCAAACTCGATATAACTGTAGTTTCAGTTTCTGTTATTGTTCGGTAGGGAAGCCTGCCGACCAAGATTCCCACCTCAGCTAATCTCATTTAGGACTGCATCCCTTTAAACCAGGGGTTCACAACCTGGGGTCAACAGACCCTTGCCTAATGGCATTGGCCCATGGCATAAAAAAGGTTGGGTACCCCTGGTATAAACTTTTCTTGCCCGTTTGCTTCTCTATGTGTCTCTGAAATGCTGTTAATGTACCTGCCTTAACTGCTTGCTCTGGCAGCTCACTCCATATACTTTGACTGAAAACGTTCCTCCTCAGGTTCAATTAAACTTCATTCCTCTCACCTTAAATCTCTGCCTCCTAGTTCTTGGTTCTAACGGGAGATCTGGAAAGTATTGATAAAGCTTCTCATAAAGGCTACTCATAGTTGTGGTGAATGGGACTTGAAAGTGAATCAGAAACTTGTCTGAACAAAAATCACATAGCTGATGGCATGACGCTAAGATAGAGGGGATGAGGAGCGGAGAATACCCAGTGTTTATGATGTATGTCAATCTTGTAGAAATTCAACCAAGTTGGTTAACAAACCGGAACTGCTTCTATGGAGACAATTATAGACCAAAATACAGTTAGACAAAATATCCCCAACATGCAACTTTAAAATTGATAATCCAAAATATGACAGAAGTGTGACAAAAGAAGTATTATAAGAATCATTGCAGTAATTGCAGACAAAGCCTTCAGGGTTCTGTACCTCTTTCCTGATGGTAGCAATGAGAACAAGGCATGACCTGGGTGACGTGGGTCCTTAATAATAGACACAGCCATCTTGAGTCATCGCTCCTTGAAGATGTCCTGGATACTACAAAGGCTAGTGCCCATGATGAAGCTAACTCTCTGCAGCTTATTTCAATCCCGTACAGTAGCCCCTCCATCCCAGATGGTGATGTAGCCAATTAGAATGCTCTCCACCCTACATCTGTAGAAATTAGCAATTTTTTTTTTGACGTACCAGATCTCCTCAATGAAAGACTATTGCTGTCATGCTTCCTTTGTTATTTGTTTGGCCCAGGATAGGTCCTCAGAAATATTGACATCCAGGAACTTGAAATTGCTCAGTCTTCCCACTCCTTATCCCTCTGTGAGGACTGGCGTGTGTGTGCGAGTCAAAAGATATGCTGAGATTAAATAGTGATATAAACTGCTACAGGGCAGAAATAACCCCTTTGGGCCAGCACATCCATGCTTATCTTTTAGCCAAGCTACACTAATCCAATTTACCTGTATTAAATCTGTATCGTACCACAACATGTCTATTCCAGTTAATTCATCCATGCTCGCTCCATCTTCCCGCCACCTTAACAGTGATAGGGTTCCTCTTGTTCTTACCTACTATCCCATCAGCCTCTGCATCCTGCACATCATTCTCTGCAACTTCCACCATCTCCAAAGTGGTCCTGCCACCAAACATATCTTTACCTCTCCACCCCTCTCGGCTTTCCACAGGGATTGCTGCCTCTGTGATTCCTTTGTCCCTTAGTCCCTCCCCATTAATCTCCCTCCTTGCATTTATCCCAGCAAACAGCCGAAGTGCTACACCTGCCCATTCACCTCCTCCCTCACCTCCATTCAGAGC
Organism: Hemitrygon akajei; assembly: GCF_048418815.1. NCBI lineage: Eukaryota > Metazoa > Chordata > Chondrichthyes > Myliobatiformes > Dasyatidae > Hemitrygon > Hemitrygon akajei. The sequence continues at coordinate 168,415,936 of NC_133133.1, forward strand.
CCCAAACAGTCCTTCAAGGTGAGGCAACCACCTGAGAATCTGCTGGGGTCATCGATTGTGTCCAGTGCTCTCGATGGGTCCATCTCTACACCCGTCGTAAATGGGGGGACTGCTTCATCAACCACCTCTGCTCCATCTGCCAGAAGTGGAACTATACTGTAGGCCAAACATTTTAATTCCTATTCCCATTGCCTTTCTGATATGTCGGTCTACGGCCTCCTTTGGTGCCATGATGAGGTCACCCTCAGGGTGGAGGAGCAACACCTTATATTCCATCTGGATAGCCTCCAACCTGATGGCATGAATACCGATCTCTCCTTCCGATTAAAAATAAAATCCTTCCCCCTCCCCTCTTCAGTTCTCACCTGCCTCTCACCTCCTCCTTCCCTTTCTCCTGAGAGGAAGCAATCTGACAGGAGAGGAGTGTGGACCATAGGCTTCACCCATCTTGCTTCACCTATCACCTTTTAGCTGTCCTCCTTACCCTCCACCCACCTTTTGATTCTGGCAACTTCCCCCTTCCTTTCCAGTCCTGAAGGAAGATCTGAGCCCACAATGCTGACGGTGTACTGTTTTCCATAGATGCTGCCTGACCTGCTGAGTTCTTCCAGCATTTTGTGGGCATTGCTTTGGATTTCCAGCACCTGCAAACTTTTTAATGTCTGTTCAAGTGCCTGTTTAAACTGGTAATGGACATTTGGTTTATTCTTGTCACATGGATTGAAATATACTGTAGGTTGCTTTATAACAGCAGGATGGAAGCTCTCCTTCAAATACATTAAAGGTTATGATTGTATCTGTTTCCACTACCTCCTCTGGCAACACATTCTAAATATCAAACACCCTCTGTATAAAGAATTTTCTGCCAAATCCACTTTAAAATTCTTTCCATATCCACTTTAAAATTCCTTCCTCTCATCTATGTCCTGTGGTAGCCCTGTCATGGGGAAAAAGGATTCTATCTACCCTACCTATGCCTCTTATAATTTCATGTACCTTTCTGGGCTGCATGTAGCATAGTAGTTAGCACAATGCTTTATAGTACAGGTGACATGGGTTATGACCTGGGAGAAGAAGCTGTTTTCCATCCTAACATTCCTTACCTTAAACTACAGCACCCCTGCTTGATGGTAGAGTGTCAAAGACTTTGTTGAATGGATTGAAGGGTGCCTTGACAATGCTAAGGGCTTTGAGTTGGCGCTAAATAGTGATCAGCTAAAAATTACAGTGTAGGTAATATTCAAACTGAATTCTAAACAAGGGAATAGAGATTTCTTTAGCTCTTGGATGTGCAGATGAGACCTGTTGTGTGCAGTCCATGCACCATGTGGGACTTCCACGATAATTTATGTTCTGTTGGGGAACTCAAGAGAACATAAACCCATGTGAAGAGAGATGTCTTCACATGAGTGAGCATAAGGTCGGGGCTTCGAGGAGCTAAAAGAGTGGCTAGAGGCAGGGAAGCTGAGAACTTTCTAGATAGTACGTTGCAGAAAGCAGCCACTCATTTAGGTAGAGAAAATTCAACGTGTGAATGGATGCCCATCTAGAGGAGACAGGAGATGCAGGAATCTTCAGGTATCTATCACTCTCAGACAGCTACTCGGCCTCGGATACTGTTGGGCCTCACTATATTTTGAAGGGCATGTTACTAAAAGGCAAGAAATTGCAGAGCGGAAATGGAAAAATAGAAGTGTGGTTGTTATGGCCAAGTCCTCAGTTACGGGAATAGATGGGCATTCCCATAGCTATCACCGTCAGACCCATCCACTGTGTTTCCTCCCTGATGCCAAGGGTAAAGATACTGTATACTGTACTTAAAATAGAAAGGACACTTGGCTAGAATTGCTTAAATCTTGCAATCTAAGCAGTGGGCTTAGCCCACTGCTGTACTCTCGCTATACCCATGACTGTCTGGCTATGCACAGCTCAAATGCCAGCTATAAATTTGATGAGGGTACAACCATTGTTGGCAGAATTTCAGATGGTAACAAGAGAGCATAGATGAGCGAGATATACCAGCTAGTTGGGTGGTGTTGCAGCAACAACCTTGCGCTCGACATCAATAAGACCAAAGAACTGATGGTGAATTTCAGAAAAGCTATACTGAAGGAACACAAACCAGTCCTCATAGAGGGATCAGAAGTGGAGGGAGTGAGCAATTTCAAGTTCCTGGGTGTCAACATCTCTGAGGACCTTACCTGGACCTAACTTATTGATGTAGCTAAAAAGAAGACAAGACAGTGGCTATATTTCATTAGGAGTATGAGGAGATTTGACATGTCACCTAAACACACTCGCAATTTTCTACAGATGTACCGTGAAGAGCATTCTAACTGGCTGCATCACCCTCTGGTAAAAGGGGGCTACTGCACAGAATTGAAGTAAACTGCAGAGTGTTGTAAAATTAGTCAGCTCCATCATGGACAACAGCCTCGGTAGTATCCAGGACAACTTCAAGGAGTGGTGCTTCAAAAAAGTGGTGTCCATCATTAAGGACAACCACCACCCAGGAAATGCCCTCTTCACATTGCTACCATCAGGTAGGAGGTACAGAAGCCTAAAGGCACACACTCAGTGATTCAGGAACAGCTTCTTCACTTCTGCCATCCAATTTCTGAATGGACATTGAACCCATGAACAATATTTCATTACTTTTTTATTTCTATTTTTGCTTAGTAGATATTGGAATGCCCTTGAACTCATCTTTGCACAAGGGAGTCACATTTGCCATTGTTTATATATATATATATATATATAGAGAGAGAGAGAGAGAGAGAGAGAGATAGATAGTACTTACTGTAATTCAGTTTTCTTTCTGTTATCATGTATTGCATTGCTGCTGCAGAGTTAACAAATTTCACAATATTTGCCAGTGATATGAAACCCGATTCTGATTCTGATCTCAGGTTGTTAAGAGAAATGTGGGTGCAAGTCACTGAAGGCCTGACATTCTCTTCAATCATCTCTATTTATGAAGAGAGTACCAGCGAATGAACAATGGCAAATGTGACTCCCTTGTGCAAAGATGAGTTCAAGGGCATTCCAATATCTACTAAGCACACAGTTTCATTTAAGGTTTTAGAAACACTAATTAGAAAAATAAATAGAAAATACATTTAAAATTCTAAGTTAATTGAGGAAAACCTGCACAAATTTTTAAAAGATGTGACCTGCTTGACTAAGCTAATGATATTTTTTTTACTGTAGTAAAAGAGCAGATTGGTGAAGGAGTGTCATCTGTGTGCATTTTTAAGCAAGTGTTTGACAACGTACTATGCAAGTGTTGGGTTTTGCAGCACTGAGGTTACAAAGTAGAAGGCTTGTGTCAGCTTGGATTAAAATTTGGTTCAAAAGGAGAAAAGAGCATGCTATGCTCGCGGTTGCTTTCCAGCCTGGAGGATCTTAAATGGGGATGTTCTGCAAAGGTCACTGCTCGGATCCTTGTTTATATACACTAATGAATATTCAATGCCACATAATTTTTCACAATTTGGACCAAATGAGACAAACATTGAGAATGAAGCTAATTGGCTAAAAGAAGACATAGATAGGTTGGCAGATAGGCAGGCAATTGGCATATAGGATTTAATATGAAGTTTGAGGTGATACATTTTTGTAGCGGAACAGAAAGAAACAACATGGTCATGGTTCTGAAGAAAATGCAGAAGCAGAGACTGCAAAGGACTCATATGTAGGTCTTTGAAGTTGGTAGGACATATTGAGAGTATGCATGGCATATAAAAGGTATTCATTCCCCCCCCCCCCCCCCGGATGTTTTCATGTTTTATTGCTTTACAACATTGAATCACAATGGATATAATTTGACTTTTTGACACTGAACAACAGAAAAAGACTCTTGTGTCAAAGTGAAAACAGAACTCTACAAAGTGATCTAAATCAATTACTAATATAAAACACAAAATAATTGATTGCATAGGTATTCACCCTTTAATATGGAACACCCAGGCATCACTGGTGCAGCCAATTGGTTTTAGCAGTCACACAATTAGTTAAATGGAGATCACCTGTGCAGCCAAGATATTTCAACTGATTGTATTAAAAATACTCCTGTAACTGCTGGTGAATCGGTATCCTGGCAAAAACTACACCATGAAGACAAAAGAACACTCCAAGCAACTCTGCAAAATGGTTATTGAAAAGCATGAGTCAGGAGATGGATACAAGAAAATTTCTAAGCCACTGAATATCCCTTGGAGTACAGTTAAGTCAATCATGAAGAAATGGAAAGAATATGTCACAGATGTAAATCTGCCTAGAGCAGGCTATCCTCACAAATTGAGTGACCATGCAAGAAGGGAGATAGTGAGGAAGGCCACCAAGAGATCTATGACAACTCTGGAGGACTTACGAGCTTCAGTGGCTAAAATGGGTGAGACTGTAGATACAACTGTTGCCCGGGTGCTTCACTAGTCACAGCTTTATGGTAGAGTGGCAAACAGAAAGCCTCTGTTGAAAAAAACTCACATGAAATCTTGGCTAGAGTTCAGTACATTTTCAGGTATTTATGGTTCCAGGTGAGAGGTACAGGCTCAATGTGAGAAAGAGCTTTATATTTCAGTGAATGGTTTGCCTGTGTGAATGGTGAAAACAGTGGTTCCAGAATGAAATTAGAAAAGGGTTTGGAGAAAATTAATTTAAGAACACGTCGGAGATGGAGGAAATAATGGAACTGACTGGTTTGCTCTTTAGTCAATTGGGGGGTATACTATGAGCCAAATTTCAACTACTTGTACTGCAGTATCTTTATGCTGCTTCCTTTAAAAGTCTTAGCAAGTGATGGTGGACATAGGAGCATTACTATCCATCCTGGCCAGAGCCTTTCTCCACAAGTCTCCTTTAACCTCTGGTAAGGAGGATTCAATTCTGTGCCATTATCCTCCTGAACTTGGCTATGCTGGATGCTTACATCTGGATCTCCCATATTTCAAACAACTACGTACATTTCAGTCTTCACACGTCTTAGCATATTTCCAACACCACTCTGACGTCTTGTCACGTTCAGTGAGTTCTACTGCAAGTCAGATGCTAACCAAGCTCCAAATAATCAATGGTCCTTGCAGACTGGCTGGTTCGATCCTTTCTCTCGTGCACGGTTCATGCATTTCTTGTTGCACAGCTTTACTAAGCAGGCATCAAAGTGTGGTCACTTGTGGACTGATGATGTCACTCTCAACGCTGAAGACATCTTTTTTCTTCTTCTTTTGCCCGTTACACTGCTGGCATTTAGGATATCAATCCAAGTCCTCCATCATTCACAGCTTCCTTCATCATATCCGTAGCCTCCTCTTGGTTTTCACTACTGTCAGTCGTGCAAGTCCCGGGTGGAGACTCAGGAATGCCGTTGCACACAGATGTAGAAGGATTCTTCATTGTTGTTTTTGTAACAATTTTGTTTGACCAGTCAGCGTTGTTACTCCTGAGCTGAACCCCCAAACCTAGAGGACCGGTGGAACACTCTTAGTCTGGGCTGTACCATTTGAGCTGCTTGGCATGGGTGACCCTACCAAAAGCCAAAGCATAAAGCCTTGACTCCAGCCATTGGAGGCATGCAAGCCTCCAAAACATGACGAGGTTGTTGTCCTCTTGGGGGTCTGAAGACATCTGATGCACATAAACAAGATGAATGGGATTATGCTATTCTCTTCAATGTAACATATCTGCTCTACCATGTTGCAATTTCACATTTAAATAATGCTCACCCCTAAATCAAAACCTACAACATTGAATGAAGCAGTACTGTCTGATCCATTTACTATGAGGGTGGCTTTAATATCTTTTCACTAAAAGTTTCACCTCTGTAAAGATGTTTTTATAAGCAATACAATATCCTGCCACAGGTACCTGACATTTCATCAACAATTGTCATTTTTAAAATGCTACAACGCTTTATCAAATTTAGCTGCAGTTAATTGTTTCACCGAGAGAGTCTCTTGTTCCGTGACTTTCCATTTACACTTCATTTAGTTATTACTAAGCCTGCTGGCAGTGAAAACAACCTTGCTTCAGGCTGCTTTTTTTTTTATCATGATTTGCAGACAACCTAAGTTTGTTAGATAGCTGACATTTTTTCCTTGCATATTTTAATTCAGCCAATAAAATGAAGGATATTATAAAGCAGTCCATTTGCTCTTGGAGTTCTGGTACTGCTTAAAGTCAGTTCAAGAGCTTAGTGAATTGCAAAGGAAAACTGCAGATACTAGACATTTGAAATACTGTACAAACATAAAGAAATTGGACAAAGATGATCTATGGAAAGAGAAGGAGAGTTAATATTTCTGATTCTAAGATTCAAGATATATTATCGAAGCATGTATGCAATATACAATGCTGAGATTTGTCTTCCCACAGACAATCGCAAAACAAAGAAAACATGGAACCCTTTCAAAGAAAAACATCAACCCCCTTCCCCAGAACACAAAAAAGTCACAAATCACACAAACTGCAAAAAGAGTGAAAGAAACACAATATAAAAGGGAAAATGAAAAGAGTCAGTGCATATTCAGTTCAGTTAAATCTCGCGCTGTGATATACGTTATCTGCAGGCTGCCCTGATCAAAATAGCCCAAAATAGCAACAATAAAAAGGAGCAACCAGGAACCAGAAGCATTTCATAATGTGAACTAACAGAGTCTAATCCACAAACCACGTCAGTTAAACCTTCCCCAAGACCCAGGCATCATCCTTCACAGCACTGAGGGAAAAAGAGACTATTCAAATGCAGGGATTTACTTCCGGGAGCAACGAGCAAGAGGGAGAGAGAAACTGTCACCCGTAGGTTTCTACCTCCAGTGGCGGCAAGAAGAGGTTGGTAGGTGGAGGGTGAACAGCTGCTCGCCTTCTACTCTTGCCTTGATTATTTCAATCTTCCTCGACACTTTAATCAATGAGATTGTCCCAGATTGTTAACTTTCTCCTTCCTCGGATACTGCCGAGTTATATCCAATATATTGAGTATATCCAACAGGTTAGTAGCTGGTTGAAATCTAGATAGTGGTGCTTATTACCGAGATAAAGACTTCATTGGCAAGTCCAGCATTTGTTTCCCACTACCAGTGATTTTCAACACCTAAATGGCGTGTGAGACCATTTGACAGGGTGGCCTTTGTTGCTGATGTTTGAGCCACAGCCTGACAGCACCAGAGTCTTGGGTTCAATGCCAATCTCGGCTGCTGACTCTCTGGAGTTCACATGTTCTACGGTCACCTTGTGTGTTTCTTCCAGCACTCAGTTTCTTCCCACATCCCAAAGACAGATTGATAGATTAATTGTGTTGCCTCAGGTGTGTTAGAGATGCTAGATCAGTGGGGAGGGGCGGAGTTCAGATGTGGGGAGAATTAAAAAATAGGATTAGTGTAAGATGATTGCAAATTATTGATTGATGACTGGCACAGAATCAAAGGTCCAAAAGGACTGTTTCCACACTGTAGCTCTCTAAATTTAAGTTTCTAAAAAGCCAATGGACCAAAGGAAGGATCTTGACTCAAAACATCAAAACATAAACTTCCAATTCACCTTACATAGACGAGAAAGTCTGCAGATGCCGGAAATCCAAAGCAACACATACAAGATACTGGAGGAACTCAGCAGGTTAGACGGCATCTATGGAAAAGAAGAAACAGTCAATATTTCAGGACTGAGAAGGAAGTGGGAAGATGCCAGGGTAAAGAGGTGGAGGGAGGGGAAAGAACCTTGCTGGGAGGTGATAGGTGAAGAGCCAGGTGGCAGGAAAAGATCAAGAGCTGGAGAAGAAAGAGTCAGATAGGAGAGGAGAGTGGACCATAGGAAGAGGGGACCCAGTGGTAAGTAAAAGGCAGGTGAGAAGTAAAAGGTCAGAGAGGAGAATAGAGGAGGTGCGGGAGAGGAATTTGTTTATCAGTAGAAGGAATTGTTATTCATACCATCAGGTCGGAGGAAACCCAGGTGGAATATAAGGTGTTGTGCTTCAACACTGAGGGTGGTCTTATCTTGGCACAAGAGCAGCTCCTTTGCACATACGGTCTGACACTGTGTTTCCCAAGCATATAGTTTGTTGCTCCAGATTCAAACATCTGCACCACGAGACGGTGAGGTAACGAGCGTTTTGTCAAGCAGCCTCTGGTACAGTCTCACCTCATGAGTGTCTTTTCACAAATCCTGCTCTAGATTCCCTGAAATAACTTGCACGTTCCTGCTTTTCCGGTGGCTAGCTGTAATAGACATTATGTGTCCAAGAAGTAGCACTATTTATCAAATACAAGTCAAGCCACCCTTCTGATCTGGGAGATCACCACAGAGCTTGCTGAATGGATGGTCCTGATTAATATATCTTCAGTTCACCAAAGGCTTTGCATGAAGGTTACACAGCAGTGTGACAGATACTCTTGCTGCCTCATACCCCAATGATTCAGATTAAATACTGATCTCTGGAATTGCTTTTATGGAGTTGGTACTTTCTCCCCGTGACTGCATGGGTTCCTGCCGATATCCCAAATACGTTCTGGTTGGAAGACTAATTGCTTACCGTAAATTACTCCCGCTCCAAAGGAATTCACGTGCAAACTGGCATTTCCGGACCAAATTTGAATCACTGAAGACCTCAACAGCTGTGGCAGGACTTGAATACTATCACCTCCCACAAAGTGAAACCGAGCGATATAGGTGACAACAAGGTTTCCAGATGAACTCAATACCTTTTCTGCTCGCTTTCACCATCAAACCATGAAGGCACTTTCATGAATTCCTCCAGCTGTGTGATTTCAGTCTCAGAGGCCGATATGATAGCACCCTGCAGGAGGGTGAACCCACAGGAAGCATGCGACCCAGACGAGGTACCTGGCCGTGTATTAAAGACCTGCTCAGATCAACTGACTGGAGTGTTTACCAATATCTTTAAACTCTCACGTCAACAATCTGAGGTTACCACCCACTTCAAGCAGGCTTCATTTATACCAGTGCCCAAGAAGAATATAGGAGCCTGTCTCAATGACTATCGTCCAGTAGCACTTACATCCACTGTAATTAAGTACTTTGAGAGGTTGGTAATGAAACATATCAATTCCTGCTTGAGAAGCAAATTGGATCCAGTACAATTTGCGTACTGTTACAACAGGTCAACAGCAGATGCCATTTCATTGGCACTTCACTCAGCCCTTGATCATTTGCACAGCAAAGACATCTACATCCGGATGCTCTTCATTGACTACTGCTAGACATTCAATACTATCATCCTGAAACTAATCAATAAGTGTTATGTTTTATAATTCCAAAACTTTAAACTAATCAAAATAAAAACAGAGAGCTGAGAAGAACATGTCTGACTTCATTTTTACTTTAAATGAATCGCGTACTTATGACATGGTGGTGTGATGATGTGTATGTTTACATATTATTCGTAGCTAATTATTTAAACAACAATGAATGCTTAATCAACAATATCTTTACAATATTACTCAAATATTGATGAAATATTGAATACACAACAATAAGCTTCAAGACATAGTCCTCAATACCTTCTTATGCAACTGGGTCTTCAACTCCCTCACTGGCAGACCCCAATCAGTTTGGATTGGCAACAACATTTACACAGCTCTTCCCACCCTTACACAGGTGGACAAAGCAGGTGGTTGTATAGGACAAGGTCATTTGTAGCATGCACACACTCACGTGGTCACTCCCTGCAGAGAGATTGCTGGGAAGGGGATACAAGTGAAGGGAGCTATTGGAGGAAGGGAGAGCAGAGCTCCAGATAGATTGCACTGGTTGAATTGAAGCGAGCATGACACAAGTTTATTAAAGAATGGTTACTCGTAAAAACAATGAGTTATCGCTGGTACCTTGCGATGTCCAAGTTTTCCTGAGCCCATCAGAAGTGAAAAACAATTGTGCTGTATGCCATGTATGGTGGGATTCATCAATGTCCTCACTTCGGCCTCTTTATTAATCATGCTTTGCAGTTTAGCAAGAGGCTCAGCAGCACCTTGCCAGCAGCAATTCTGTTAGCAGCTTCATTGCATTCTTATAGTAATATAACCAATCTCGTCAGGAGCGTGATGATTAATGTTCCCCAGGCCACTGTTAGAATCAGAATCAGGTATATGTATCACTGGCATATGTCATGAAATTTATTGTCTTATTAAAGATGAGGTCTCAGGGTACTTGGAATCATATAATAAAATAGGCTATAGTCAGCATGTTTTCTTCAAGGGAAGATCTTGCCTGAGAAATCTGTTGGAATTCTTTGAAGAAGTAGCAAGCAGAATAACCATATAACCATATAACAATCACAGCACGGAAACAGGCCATTCCGGCCCTCCTAGTCCGTGCCGAACTCTTAATCTCACCTAGTCCCACCTACCCGCACTCAGCCCATAACCCTCCACTCCTTTCCTGTCCATATACCTATCCAATTTTACCTTAAATGACACAACTGAACTGGACTCTACTACTTCTACAGGAAGCTCATTCCACACAGCTATCACTCTCTGAGTAAAGAAATACCCCCTCGTGTTTCCCTTAAACTTTTGCCCCCTAACTCTCAAATCATGTCCTCTCATTTGAATCTCCCCTACTCTCAATGGAAACAGCCTATTCACGTCAACTCTATCTATCCCTCTCAAAATTTTAAATACCTCGATCAAATCCCCCCTCAACCTTCTACGCTCCAATGAATAGAGACCTAACTTGTTCAACCTTTCTCTGTAACTTAAGTGCTGAAACCCAGGTAACATGCTAGTAAATCGTCTCTGCACTCTCTCTAATTTTTTGATATCTTTCCTATAATTCGGTGACCAGAACTGTACACAATAGACTAAGACTAATAGACTAAGGAGAATCAGTTGACATTGCTTACTTGAATTTTCAGAAGGCCTTTGACAAGGAGCCGCACATGAGGCTGCTTAAGAGGCTAACAAGCCCATTGTATTACAGGAAAAATTCTAGCATGGATAAAGAAGTGGCTGATTGGCAGGAAACAAAGAGTGGGAATAAAGGGAACAACTTCTGGTTACCTGTCGTTGACTAGTGGTGTTCCACAGGGGTCTTTGTTGGGACTGATTCTTTTTATGTTATCTGTCAATGATTTGGCTGATGACATTGATGGCTTTGTTGCAAAGTTTCCAGACGATATGAAGATATGTGGAGAGGCAGGTGTCATCGACTAGTGGTTTCTACAGGGCTCTTTGTTGGGACTGATTCTTTTTACGTTATATGTCAATGATTTGGATGATGGAATCAATGGTTTTGTTGCAAAGTTTCCAGACGATATGAAGATAGGTGGAGGGGCAGGTAATTCTGAGGAATTGGAGAGGCTACAGAGGGACTTAGACAGATCTGGAGAATGGGCAAAGAAATGGCAGATGTAATACAGTGTCAGGAAATGTATGGTCATGCACTTTGGTAGAAGAAATGAAAGGGTTGACTATTTTCTAAATGGAGAGAAAATACAAAAGACTGAGGTGCAAAGGGATTTGGGAGACCTTGTGTAGGATTCCATAAAGGTCAGTTTGCAGGTTGAGTCTGTGGTGAGGAAGGCAAATGTGATGTTAGTATTTACTTCAAGAGGACTAGAATATGCTGTTAAACTAGTCTATAATGTTGAGACTTTATAAAGCACTGGTGAGGCCTCACTTGAGCAGTTTTGGGCACCTTATCTTAGAAAGCATATGCTAAAACTGGAGAGCGTTCAAAGGAGATTCACAAAAATGATTCCAGGATTGAATGGCGTCACGTGAAAAGCGTTTGATGGCTCTGGGGCCTGTATTCACTCGAATTAAGAAAAATGAGGAGTGACCTCATTGAAACCTATCGAATGGCGAAAGGCCTTGATAAAGTGGATTTGGAGAGGATATTTCCTTTGATGGGAAATGCTAAGAGCAGAGGACATAACTTCAGAATAGAGAGGCATGGAGGGATATGGGGAGAAGGGAGAAGATTAGGCTGCGAGGAAAATTGAATCAGCCATGATGAAATAACGGAGCAGACTCGATGGGTTAAGTCGCCTAATTCTGCTCCTCCATCTTATGGTCTTTCCGGCAGCTGTACAATATAATACATAATAATAGAGGAAAAACTGTGAATTACAATAATTGTATTTATATTAAATAGTTAAATTAAATAAGTAGTGCAAAAGAAGTAGTGAGGTAGCTTTAACTGATTGATAAGTATTTAAATGCTAAGCATTCAGATGACACAACACATCAACAGCACCTGGACAATGTCTCCTCGCATGATGACAAAACATTTGCCAGTAAATTGCCACGGTCAGAGTACAACTCAACCCAGCCATTGTAAAGCATTTGCTTTGCAAGTCTAGTTTTAATTTACTCTAATTAATAATTGACTAATACTTTTGTCTGCTGCAAGTTTTATTGTAACTAACCAAATCACTTGAAATTGTTGTTTCCATTTTCAATAATTGCATGTTTGCTTTCTCTTTCAGTTTATTGCCTTTGCATCTTTATTGTTCATCCTCGTCTCTATCACCACCTTCTGCCTTGAGACACATGAGGCATTTAACGAGATTGTTAATAAAACAGAGCGTGTAAAAAATGGGAACTCATCTCAATTAATCCAGCACCTTGAGATTGAAACAGACCCGGCACTAACATATGTTGAAGGAGTGTGTGTATTCTGGTTTACTATTGAATTTTTAGTCCGGGTTACATTCTGCCCTGACAAACTTGAATTTGTCAAAAATCTTCTAAATATTATTGACTTTGTGGCAATTTTACCCTTTTACTTGGAAGTGGGACTCCGCGGACTCTCATCAAAAGCTGCAAAAGATGTGCTGGGCTTCCTCAGGGTGGTAAGGTTTGTCAGAATTCTTCGAATCTTCAAGCTGACCCGTCACTTTGTGGGACTTAGAGTGCTTGGACACACTCTCCGTGCAAGCACAAATGAATTTCTACTCTTAATCATTTTCTTGGCTCTGGGTGTGTTGATATTTGCTACTATGATTTACTATGCTGAGCGAATAGGAGCGAACCCCAACGATCCAACAGCCAGTGACCATACCAAGTTCAAAAATATCCCTATTGGATTCTGGTGGGCCGTTGTCACCATGACAACACTTGGATATGGAGACATGTACCCTCAGACATGGTCAGGAATGTTGGTAGGAGCTCTCTGTGCTCTTGCGGGTGTCCTCACAATAGCGATGCCTGTACCTGTTATTGTCAATAATTTTGGAATGTACTATTCACTGGCCATGGCAAAACAAAAACTTCCAAGAAAGAGAAAGAAGCACATCATGCAAGCTCCTCAAGCAGGGTCTCCAACGTACTGCAAAACTGACCTGACTACACCTTGCAACAGTACTCAGAGTGACCCGTGTCCTTTTGGGAAGGATAAGATGGAGTGCAACAGAACAGGTAAGGCACACCTGCACTGAACGGAAAATACGTAATCTGGTAAGCTATGGACTTAGACTGGTATGTGCACTGTGGCTGAACATTGAATTCAGTGTATATCTGCCCATTTAAAAAGTTATATTTTCTAACTTTTTAATTTCTGTCATGAGCAACTTAAGATATATGAGTCTGTATAATGGGATTGTGTAATTGTAAAATAAGGTAGCTTGTTCATTTGAGCACAATCAAAACTTCCTAATAGAAATTCACAAGTGATAAGCTGTCCCTGTTATACAAACATTATAGACTTCATGATATTGACCAAATGGCACTTTTATGTGACACCCGCTTTTACCAGATGTTCACATCCCCAATAAAAGGAAAAAATGAGAATAAATGAGCAAAAGGCAGTAGAAGAGAAGCTTCAACTTCCTTCTACCTCTGTCACATTAGAGAAACCTGAGTAGCCTGCAGATAGGTACCTTGGATGTGACATTGATAATCCAATTGTACCTACTTTTAACATTAGGAGGCTACTTCAATGCCCATTGGATGATTTTAGTTCTCAGGACAAATGGACAGAGTATGCATTAAGAACTTTCTGTTCATTTGCACCAGACATTGAGAGGTCAAATTGCTAAAACCTGGTTCCTGTCAATTGAAGTTTTTGTGAAGCCAGGTGATGTCTGCCTTGTTTGCTTCACCTCTGCAGCTCACAGACTAGTTTGGCCATCCTGAACAAACATTGCACTGACTTCTTGGGTATCACAGGTAGGAAATAGAGATTCGCAAGCATGAGAAAATCTTGCTGATGCAGGAAATCCAAGCAACACACACAAAATGCTGGAGGAACATCAGCAGGCCAGGAAGAATCTAAGGAAAAGAGTAAATAGTCGACTTTTCAGGCTGAGACCCTTCATCAGGACTCGGCCCGAAACAGTGACTGTTTACTCTTTTCCATAGATGCGGCCTGGCCTGCTGAGTTCCTCCAGAATGTTGTGTGTGCTGCTTAGGAAGAAGAGATAACCCATGTTTTTCCTTTTAATGATTTCCTTGTCAACAAAAGTACAGTTTCATTAATTTTTCTTCAAGTTACAAAATATTCAGTAGACCCTGTGCCAATGTAGGCCTCGGTTGTAGCTTAACCAAAGTCCTTACCCACTCTCAATAAACAAAACAGCTGACAAACAGGAAGTATCACGAAAGTTTGTTAAAATACTAGATATTTGCACACGCAATGTTGACAATTAAAACTGCTTCTGCCTAGCCTCAGAGGGATACTAATAGCATCTAAATTGGTCTAGAGACCTTTCTATAGCTTCAGTAGTGACAGTGCACATTGTAACATCCTGCTGTTAATGGGCAAGTTGGAAGCCGACTGCCAAGCACACCCAATCCAAAGAATGAATTTATTTATAAGTAGCCTGCACTCCTTCCTCTTCCTGAGTCTGAAAAAAAACTTAAGGATATTTATTACTTGAAGGCAAGGATCCAATATGGTCATTGAAAATGGCAACATCTGGATCAAGTAGGCAGTGTTTGAAGTGCACACAGGTGGTTTGCAGTTGGGTGTAAAATTCCTCCTGGACAATAAATTGTTAGCATGGAATGAAATAAGAATTGCAATTGGGTAACTTTCACCATTTTGTAATAATGAATTTTCGTGAAGATCTTAGATTTTCTCCTTAAGCATAAATGATCACCTGAATGTCAAACAGAGAAGGATATCTGTCAGGTAGAATGCACATGCATTTTGCAATTGTCTTTCATTTCACCTGTTAAGATAAACTGCCAGGTATAAGACTTCTTAAAGCTTTTTGCCCCATCATTTCTTTATCTGAGTAAAAGGAAGAAAAACTAGCCTTTGGTTCTAAGTGAATCAATCATGAACCCATGAGAATTTTGAATGAATGCAAAGCTGGTTCATCTTTTAAAGATTTGTGGTTGCATTTGATTGAAAATCTGATTTACAACTACACATATCTTATTAACAACTAATGTAAAACTGAAATAATTCCGCAGCACAGATTTCTCGAGAACTTTAGTTAATGTAGTAATGTGTAAAATGACCTCATTATATTTACTTGAAAGTCTTAACAATAAAGTGTCGCCATTTTATATCCTAACTGGTTATTTCTGCATCAGATCTTGAATGATTTAAACTTGTCAAATGTTAATGTGTCATTTTGAAATGTACATTCTTGTGAATTCCATATCAATTAGCTATTATGATTAATGTTGAATGAATCATTATTTGTTATATAGAATGCCAAATTTTAGAACAAATGAAACAAGCTTTACAAATTTTTTTCCAATTGATAAATTTAGTTTTATTTCAGATGGATGGTGTTACCCTTTTGCTCATGATGTATTTTCATATTTGACAAAAGCGTCTATATATTAATAATCTTTAACATTTGCAACAATAGCGCATGTTGTTAGTTTTGATTTCTTGACTTCACTGAATTATGCTCTTTGTGGATGTGCATGTTAATGTTACAATTGCAGGCCGTTACAGAATCCTTCCCACTGAGTGCTGGTCTCCTCGCTTAATGTGTTCGGCATTTTTCACCGCTATTCCTTGTTAGTGCACTTATCGATAAGAAATAGATATTTCAAACAGAAACATCACCTCAAGCTTGCATGCATCAGTTATGAATTCGGATTGTAAACTGTTATTTTGATATAGTGATGTATGTTCAGTAACAATAAATGGAATGGTGATGTGAACAGTGTTGTCAGGTGAAGACAGTGCAGGAAGTGACCAGCCACTATCACCTGAAGACAGGCTTCCAATCAGACGGTCTAGCACCAGGGACAAAAGCAGAAGAGGGGGAACGTGTTTCTTGCTCTCAACGGGTGACTATGCTTGTACGACCGACGGAGGGATCAGGAAAGGTACGCAATTCTCCTTAAAAAGCTTAAATGAAAGTTCTGGAAGTTATTGCAAAAGCTAATTTAGAAAAAAAAAAGTTCATTTTCCATATCATACTACTTCTCTGTGCAGTCATTCTTCTCGTAATGCATTAACTAATGAACATCCAAGTATACATTCTTGAGTCTGTGTTTGTGTATGTTTTAAATTGAGATTGTTCCTACGTGTATAAACCCATCAATGCTCCAGTTAGCCCAGGCACATCTGAGGAGTTCATCTTTAATATTTAATCTGTAACTTATGTTGTTACTTGATTTCTAGAAATAGCGCAGAATATAATTAAGTGATTAAGTTTTGCATATCTTATTTAGCTTTATCGCAGTTTACTTTTAAACAGAAGCCGTAAACTATTAATTTGAGGGCTTTATACAAATGCAGAGTTCTGAAAGTTAATACATTTGCATTAATAAGTTAGCATCTGTTTCAGTAGAACTGCTATGTTCAGCCAGTGGACAGAATTAACTATATTATGCTAAAATGAATACACATAGTCAGTTCCCTTATAATAGAAACAAATGTAATCTCTGATGTAACCTGTGTAGAGCTCCTGTTAATGTGTTTGTCCCATTTTTTCTCTGCACAATTTAGCACATTCATTGATGCATTTGGCACAGAAAGGTTTACGAGCCCCAAATCACTCTTAAAGTGATAGATTTTAACCAAGCCACTTTGTTGTAAAGCAAATCGTGTTTCATTGCATTGAATTTTGTAATGTTGTTTTCTTGGCTATTAACTGATGCAAACTGATATCTGTGCATTTTTTTTATTTTTGTAAAAGGATATGAAAAGTCCAGAAGCCTAAACAACATATCTGGCTTGGCTGGTAATGCTCTAAGACTGTCTCCAGTAGCTTCACCCTACAGTTCACCTTGTCCCCTGAGACGTTCTCGATCTCCCATCCCATCTATACTGTAAACAAGCTTAGAATAAATTATTCAATATATATTCTACTGCATTACAATATAATTGAGACAGCAGCTTTAAGTGTGGCCCTACCAGTAATATTTAAAACCTGCATGATATAACTGTAAATATAAAAAAAATTGCATTAATTGAAGTTTCTGACCTTTGCATTTAATCTTTGCAAAGTAATGCGTCTTGCTTATATGTTAATTTTATTACATTACCATTGCAAATTAAGGGGATTTAGAAGATCTGTTTAGCCACTATGTTCAATGATAAGTGTTTTTCAGGGAGATACTGAATACAAATATGTGCTTCCAAATGATATCACTCCATTGGAACTTCATTTCTGTGACTTTGCTCCATTTTGAAGATGTCTTGACTTCTGTCTGAATTCACACAATGTGACTTGGGTTAAATCATTTGCATGGAACATTCTGTCTCATCGTCTGCAAGCAATGTGCACTTTCTGGGACGTGGATGGCTCTGGATATTTGTGTGTATTGCACCATTTGCTGAACAAAGCTCTGACCAACTGTTCTGCATGTTGGAATTTATTACTGTTCTGTAGAGAAGATGAGTAATGAAGTGTGTAGAACTGAGTGTTTCCGATTGTTTACATGCAGATAACTGCAAAGATGTTGTCTTTACTGGTTACACGCAAGCAGAGACAAGCGCACATTCTTAATGGCGTCAGGAAGGCACAAACATGAAAAGAGGTAACATATCCATCATCTGGGTAACATTTTCAATCCAACGAGAAATGCCTAGCTGGTTTAACTGAAACCATAAAGGACCTCCATATTCATGTCTTAATTATTAACATATATATGTACTTGTTAACTAGATGAGTTACTATATGTGTATATAGTTCTATAAGCATGATCTGCATGATAAATTCTTGTAAAATATGTATCAATGGAAATATACATTTCTGATATTTAGAGATGTACATTGTTCAGTTTGTTAACATTATCAGCAAATATATTTATTTTAAAGATTTCAGCAATGGATTTATTACTATATTGGTGCTGCTGTTACTGACTGCAGTGTTATCAAAGGATTTCAGACTTTTTGAAATGGTAAAAGGGATTTTAGCCATAATGATTTTTCTGGATGAATGCTGCATATAAAGTGGTGTTAAGCAGAGCTTATCTCAGAAGTGACATGGGTAAGACTTCAATAGAGTTAAAATATCATTTTACAAAAGTATCTGGAATCAGTTGTCCATGAAGTGAATCTGTGGTAAAGTGGATGAGCTAATTATAAATATTGTGTATACATGGTCTGGGGTGCTTCAGCTGATTACTGAGGCAGGAGCTAGTTATGCTGAAATCAGACATTACTGAAACTGTATATAAAACATGTATATCATTGGTAAGAACAATGTTTTTTTTTGTGTATTAACCCTGTTCCCTGCAATAAGTCTACACTATAGTGCTATAGACATGTAAAAGCACGCAATTACAGGAAACACAGCTGGAATTAAATTTAAAAAAATCATCTGGCATTTAATCATATCCATCTTGAATTATTTTCTGCTATTTTTGTGAAGTCGTTAAAATAAAATATTTTTGTGCAATTTTGTTACAACCTATTGTTGTTCAATATTTTATGTTTGTGAACATATGAACATATTAAACATTTATTTTTTAATTTACTGTATGTTTTTGTGGTCTGTGATGTACATGATCTGGGTACAGTCAGTAAATCTTGGAACTGTATGTATGAAGTTCATGGTAGTGTTGAAAGTGACCTGATGATTGATATTAATGTTATTTCTTATCAACTGTTAATCATATTAAATTCTATTTGTTTATTTATTTCTTTGTTGAGATACAGTGTGGAATAGGCCCTTCTGACCCTTCAAGCCATGCCAAGCAATCCTCTGATTTAATCGCAGCCCAATCATGAGACAATTTACAATGATCAATTAACTTACTAACCTGTACGTCTTTGTACTGTGGGAGGAAACCCGAGCACACGGAGGAAACCCACGCAGTCACAGGGAGAACGAACAAACTCCTTCCAGCAGCGGCAGGAATTGAACCCGGGTTGCCTGGACAACAAAGCTTTGTAGTAACCACTGTGCTGCCCTGAATACATGATGCTATTTTTAATAGGAAGGACAAAGAGTTTGATACATTCTAGCATTGATGGTATTAGCCTCAGGAAGACCGAGTGCACAAAAAGTGTTATTTTATTTACTAACAAGACCATCATTTTAAACAGAGGGTATTTAAAAGAGCATTACAGTATTAGATATACTATTTCTGGAGCAGGAAGGCTAAATGAGGAGTACATGAGTACCATCAGATTAGGAGAGAAAAGCATGTTTTCTTTGGATTACAACAGTTTCTAAAATAGAAATAATAGCCTTTCTTCATTACTTGGTGTTGTTGCTTTTAAAGTGACGCAGAGGATGTCGTAACTCAACATCAATATTGTCACAGCTGTGACTGGAGAAAGAGTCTCACTTGCTCAGTCTTGGGTGACTTGGTCATATGTGGCAGTGTAGTTGCTGAAGGATTGCTTTCCCAGTGCCTTGGTTTTCTCTACCATGATTGAAAGTGTTGTGACTGAGAGAAGTTACCGGGAGAGACACTGAAGCTGGTGGATATAGAAGTCTTTATTCAGCAAAATGAACAGCGGCTATCATACTGGTGACACTCTTAGTAGAAGCCCCCTGACCCAAGGGTACATTGCATTTTTGTATGTTAAACAACAGAGGTCACAACAGGATGATTTCTTTAGTTACAATGCTTTCATAATGCTTCCTTTGATTTACATATAATTTTCAAACACCTAGATCTTCACACCAACACACCCAAATGAGTGTTAATTACTGCTGTCGAGAGCTGCATTCATGCATATGCAGATATCTCAGGTGAATGGGGTACTTAGTGCATTCATGCATATATAGGCATCACAGGTCAATTGGATGTTTCCTAGTCTGCAATTAACCCCAAAGAGCAGCTCCAGGAAGGCCAATGTTCTGAGCTGCACTTTCAATTCAATCCATAATACATATTCAGATCTGAAGACTGGTTACTGTTGAAAGTAATATTTGCTATATTCCATATCTCCAGAATACACCCTAACAAAAGTAAGATGGGAATCAGGATTTATACAGGCAGTATGTCCTATTAATCTTCATAAGTGGAACAACATGAATGCATTGTTATATAGTATGTATAGTATAACAGGCATGTAGTGCATGGTCTAAGTATAACCTTATTACATTGTCATAATACAGATCCAAACGATTTTGAGAGGGAGCAGATTTTAGGCACTGATATTAACACGGTCTGTGTTGTGAGAAGCAACAACGTGGTTTGACTAGGATAATTGTTCCTCAGATCACAGAAGATTGTGGGAGAGAAATGATAAAGATATTTTAAAAAATGCAATCAGAGTTTTTCCACTGAGGTTGGGTGGGACTACAACCAGAGGTCATGGGTTAAGGATGAAAAGTGAAAAGTTTAAGGGGAACTTGAGGGGAAACCTCTTCACTCAGAGGGTCGTGAGAGTGTGAACGAGCTGCCAGTGCAAGGTGTGCATGCGAGAAGTTTGGATAGTTACATGGGAGAGATATGGATGGCTATGATCCGGGTGCAGGTTCATGGGACTACACACAAAATGCTGGTGGAATGCAGCAGGACAGGCAGCATCTATAGGAAGAGGTACAGTTGACATTTCGGACTGAGACCCTTCATCAGGACTTGGCCCAAAACATCAACTGTACTTCTTCCTATAGATCAGGGGTGTCAAACTCATTTTAGGTCACGGGCCAGATTGAGCAAAATGCAGCTTCATGCGGGCCGGATCAGTCGGACGCGTGCGAACGCAGCTTTCGTTGCCTCCGTTTTTTCAGCCTGCTCTCATGTGTCTCAGTCTCTGCTATAACTACAAAGTGTTTCACTTTACAAATTCCGTTTCTTATGAAGAAGACTGCCGAATAAACACTAAAAACCTTGAAAACCTGGTACCTGAATAAACTCAGCATTAGCCATATCATACGCCATAGGCGCTTCGATTACTGGGGCCAGCTTTAATAGTAATTAGATATTATCTCGCGGGCCAAAGATAATTCCACCACGGGCCGGATTTGGCCCGCAGGCCTTGAGTTTGACATATATGCTATAGATGCTGCCTGGCCTGTTGCGTTCCACCAGCATTTTGTGTGTGTTGCTTGAATTTCCAGCATCTGCAGATTTCCTCGTGTTCATGAGACTATATAGTTTGAATGCTTCGGCATGGACTAGATGAGCTGAAATTTTCTATGACTCAGAGACTCGGTAAATAACAGGATATTGATGAAACTATGTTTCACTTCCCCACAGTGAAGCTTTTCATTGTCCCCATTAATATTTGGAAAGTAGAAAACAGGAGTGGCACTGTTTGACATTTTCCTCAGAAAGGCTTTTCTAAGGAAATGTAAACCAATTCCCCATAAAATATATATGAAAAATTATGAAATGCCCAATTTGTGCTTTGCATTTCTAGTGCAGAAGCTAGAACACTTAAGCATACACACAGAAAAGAAAACAACAAATATTGCAAGTGCTGAAATTTGAATTAAAATACTGTAAGTAATTAGTATATCAGACAGTACCTATGGTGAAGGAACTTGCCATAGGTACTAACTGTTTCAGAGTTACAATCTTTCATCAAAGCTTCGCACTTTTTGATGATGCTCTCAGACCTGATGAATATTTCCTTTGTTTTCCAAATTTATGCAGGAAACCATAAGCTATTACAAAAATTAGACTCATTGTGATTTGCTCATTTGTCTCATAGTAGCATCCCATATAAAATTGATTCCTCTTCAAAATGTTGCAACCACATAAACTTAATTGTATTAACCATTCATTTTTAATTTACTGCACTGGGGAATATTTCTCTGATGAACACGAGGAAACAACAATAAGTTTGAGGTTCAGAATTGATATTGAAAATATTATTTTCTCTTACAAGTGCTGGAAGAGGTCATTTTGACTTTGGCAATATTGTAAGTCAATGAGAAAAGTCAGGAGAGATGTATAAAGGGCAGACAATAATAATGATGATAAAATTAATACAAAACAATTTAAAAATACCCCCAAAGAAAAACTCACAAATCAAAATTTAACTGCAAGTAATTATTTCTGTAGCCTTCATTGATTAGAGAACCAATACTAATGTTGTTGGGTTCAAATGAACCAATGGCAAATGACAAGTTGGCTTTCAAAACAATCTGAGCTTCTGAGAGCTTTGTCCACAATTTAAATTTATATTGTGGTTGGTATTTTTGTATTTTGCAGTCCCTCGTTGATCTTGTATCTTAAATGATCAAGTTTCGCTTAAACTATATATTGTTACCCAACTGATGAAACATAGTTTACTGCAAGAATGCAAGTACACCAATTCATTTTACTCTCCTCCAAACATTAGTTTCAACAAGCAGAGAGCAGGTTATCCCAGTCTCTTCTCACACTCTCTTCTCAAAGTTAAAGCAAGGCCAACAGTTTAGGAAGCTAGCTGAAGATCCAATTCTAACATGCCAATAAATTTGTTAAATTCAGTTAGAGTAGCTGAATTATGCAACACAGAATCAGAATCTACAACCCACTGAGTCCACATTGACTAACAAACACTAATTTACACTAGTCCATTCTTCCTCCATTCTCTTCAACACCCTTAGAATATATCATTACCATTACAGTATCTTCACTCTAGCTGGCCAGTTAATCTACTCATCATTGACATGTTGAAAACAGAGAACCTGGAAGAAACCCAGGAAGTCTTTACTGAGATACAGCGCCAAGTAGGCTCTTCGAGCAGCAACAGGCAGCAACCCCTGATTTAATCCTAGTCTAGTCATGGGACAATTTACAATGACCAATTAACCTACCAATTGGTACATCTTTGGACTGTTGGAGAACATATAAACTCCTTACAGGCAGCGGCAGGAATTGAACCCATGTCACCTGTACTGTAAAGCGTTGCGCTAACCACTATACTACCATGCTGTCATGGGATGAGTGTGCAAACACCATACAGATGGAAACTGAGGCGAGAATTAACCCTAGATCCTGAAGTTCTACTAGCTGCACCACATTGTTGCCCCAATCCAGATTACACTCAGCCAAACTATAATAGGAATTAATAAAACTGAAAATTCTGGAAGTTTGAAATATAAAGCAAAAAATTCTAGAAACACTCAGCAGCTCAGGCAGCATCTGTGGAAAGAGAAACTGTTAACATTTCAGTTCTGGAGCCTTTTATCAGTTCTGAATAGATACTGTCTGACTTGCCAAGTTTTGCCAGCATTTTCTGTCTTTATTTCAACACTCCTTGTTAAGTTCATGCCAAAGGATAAAAATATATCCTTGACACTTGCTCTAAATATTCCAAAATTTTATAGTCTGTTTCCAAAATTAAGCTCCAAGTCAATGTAGCCAAATCTCAGAAATGGAAAGAGTATGCAAATAAGTGAGATGGCTTTCTATCCTGAAGAATTTACAGATTTATTTATTTATTTATTGAGATACACTGTGGAATAGGCCCTTCCAGCCCCTCGAGTCACACTGCCCAGCAATCCCTGATTTTACCCTAGCCTAATTATGGGAGAATTTGCAATGACCAATTAACCTACCAACCTGTATATCTTTGGATTGTGGGAGGAAACCAGAGCACCCGGAGGAAACCCATATGGTCATGGGGAGAACGTACAAACTCCTTACAGACAGCGGTGGGAAATGAACCCGAGTCACTGGTACTGTAAACTGCTATGCTAACCACTACACTACCTTTCAATTGTATTCCTTGAGTCTGATATCAGAGTTGTCTATGAATTTTTTAAAAACTGATGTCTGAACAGGTAAGCAGAAGTTTACCTCATAGATTTAAGGGATAGATTTTAAGGAGAACCTTAAAGGACTTGGGTGGTATGACACACCGGACTGGAATAACTGGGCAAGAGGTCAGCATTTATATGTTTTGCATTAATTACTGTCATATATCTCATTTGATCAAAAGGTGTGTTTCTGTGTTGGGATTTTGCAAGCAAGTCATTTGATGCTGTTTTAATTTTGATAATGGTTAAGTGTAAATACACATAGACTGTAAAACATTTCTGCATATACTTCTCTAAATATATGTTCAGATATTTACCATGCATCAATGACAGAATTTTATATAGAAATTGAATATATTTGCTTTTCCTCCTTTAAGCTCCTTCTTAAGATCTAACTTAATATACTTTGTACCCTGTATTTGGAAGGGAATGTAAATATACTGAAATGATATGTGACTATGACAAGAAATCAGAACTATAGTGTTAATGTTTAATTGACATGGGCTCTTTAAGGGAAGATTAAAATATTAGCATCAGTTTGTGATTGATCCAAGGCTGAGGCAGTGTATGGAGCAATGCTAATGATTGGCCTTTATAAGAATTCAAGTCAAGTCTATTATCATTTAACTATATACATGTATGCCATCAAACGAGACAATATTTCTCTGAACCAGGTTGTAAAGCACAATAGTACACATGGCACACAATAACTTATGTAAGTAAGGATAAAAACTGCAGATGAATTACTCATAAATAAGCAAACTGAAGTACATAAATTAAATATTGTCAGGTACAGAAAAGATTAACCAGAGATACTTTGAATATGATGCAGCAGGGAGCTCAGAAGTATAATGGCCTAAGGGTAGAAACTGTTTCCCATCTTGACTGTTCTTGTCTTTATGCATCAGAGTCTCCTGCCTGATGGTAGAAAGTCAAAGAGGATGCTGGATAGATGGGTGAGATTCTTAATAATACTAAGGGCCCCGTGTGTTCAGCGCTCCTGATAAATGGATGGTGGGAAGACCCCTATGAACCTCCCAGCCATTCCTTTGTAGGGACTTCTGGTCAGATGTTTGGCTGCTCCCAACAAAGATGGAGGTGCAACTTGCCCGGTTACTGTCAGTGGTGGTCCTATAAAATGCAGTTAAGATTTGGGGCTGTGAAGAGTCTCACTTGCCTCAGTCACCCTAGGAAGTTGAGGCTCTGCTGTGCCTTCTTGTTCAGCGAGATGGACAAAAGAAATAGGAACAGGAGTTAACCAAATAGCTTCCTGAGTTTAATCCATCTTTCAGTAAACTCATGGTTGATTTTGGCTTAAACTCATTTTTACTGCTTGTTCCCCAAAGCCTTTGATTTTCCCTTTAATCCGTAATCCATGAAAGTGTTCAGTAACATGCAAAGGACAGCGCGGAGTAGCTCTGTGGAATTGACTTTACATTGATATGAATATAGGAAGTCCAATATAGGGATAAACTAGCATAGGAGAGATTCATATCAGTTAGCATTGACACAGGGACACAGCAGAGATTCAGTCGGTAGATTTAATTTTGGATTGACAGGAATATAGTCAGGATTTAGCCATTGGACTAATATGTGAGTATGAGGGAGATTCAGACAAGGATTAGGTTGAAATTAATATGCTAGGAGTAGCTTGGGATTGATTAGTGACATGTGAAATAATTAAATTGCTATCTATTTTGAGGAACATGTTAAACAGACCCTCATTATTACTAAGGTGTATATCTTTGTGTTGAGAGATGGCTATTTGGAGGGGTTGTGGCCCCTTCACTCTCCACACACACACACACACACACACACACACACACACACACACACACACACACACACACACACACACACACACACACACAATTGACACAGTAAAGTAGGGAGAAAATAGAGTAAAGGGCTTTTGTTTAGGGTTGTTTAGAAGTAATAGGAAATAGGAACTGGGAGGAGGAGAAACCATTAAAATAATTAATTGAGCTCAAAAAGTAATAAGTAAGACTCAAACTGAAGAAGTAATAAATAAGCCTCTGGGTGGTAGGAACAGTAGGCGGGCTGAAGATAACTCAGGTATGTATATGAGAAGGTCAGCCAGTAAATTTTAAATTTGGTTTGACCAACAGTAAATATAGTTTGACGCACTCATGATGAGACAATGGGCCTTTTTCTATTGCTTGGAATAAATCGCAGTAGATGAATATTTTCTTTGTGATCATATGAATGTCAACACTGTTATGGCATGTTTGTCTTTCCATTTCTTTTTCTGTCTCTGTTTGGCAAGAAGAAAGAACCAATGATTTATTGCAAAAATCAGTTTGCACTTCTGGTTTCCATTGTGATCTGATGTTCTATGTGCTATCCATGGCATAAAAAATTCATGGTCACTTGGTCTAGGTTCTACCCTCCCATAATGACCCATATTTTAAATTTCAAAATAATTTGGAGTAACTTACCTGTACAGTCCATTCCTTTGTGGTGGGAATATCAATATATAATATTATTCTAATAATAATTTAAGCCTATCAATTATCTAGTAATTCAGAGCAATGATTAATTAACTATAGCACCTATTTCCAGCAGTTCATTTATTTACATTGTACATTTCCAAGGCCTCTTAAAATAAAATTTTCCGATTCAACTTCTTTTTGAAAGTTATAACAAAACTTACACATATAAAATAATTTAAATGTGTTCTTAATTGAAACTGTCACCTCCTGCTGAATGGATTATCAATGAATCTTAGACAGTGAAATTGGAACAAACACTGACATATTTGGACTCTGGCTAGATCCAATATTGCTATAAAATCTTAGAGGTTTGAGTAGATAGTGGAAATTTCATTATGTTGTCTGTGGGATTTAACAGTGGCAGGTAGATCAGCACCCCTCTAATTCACTAGGCTCTGGGTTCAAGTTCCACTCTACAATCGAGCATAATAATTTAGACTGATAATCCAGTTGTGTACTTAGTGGTGAACTTCTCGATTGCAATAGTCCTTCCTCTCATTTGTTTATCTGATGCCTATTTGTTCTTCCAGGTTTATGTTAAAAGTCCCCAGGCACTGTTTGGAAAGCAGAGAAGTTTTCCCGGGTGTCCCAGCCCATACTTATTTCTCATTCAGTTTTTTGAAAATATTATCCTGTGATTATCATATTCCTATTGTAATATGCTAATTGACAGCCATGTTTCTCACTTGACTACACTTGAAGAGCAAGTTTGTAGTTTCATTAAAATAATACACAGGATAGATATCATTAACAATCTATCTATCCATTCATTAAAATAGCGCATCAAGAATGTGTGCCCTTTATTGTTTGTCAGATTTAATGTACTCTGCCATTCAGGAAAGTTATTAGTTGAAGCTGCAATGAGAAGCATTGTTTCTGATATTATCTATATAAAATAAGCTGGAAATCCAGAGCAACACACACAGAATGCTGGAGCAACTCAGCAGGTCAGGCAGCGTATATGGAGGGGAATAAAGGGCTGATGAAGGGTCTTGGGCCAAAACATTGACTTAGTGGTGAACTTCCTGACTGCATTAGTCTTTCCCATCAGCAGTTTATCTGTTGCCTCATTTAAAGACTTTTCTTCAGTCCTTTATTCCTCTCTATAGATGCTGCCTGGCCTACTGAGTTCCTCCAGCATTTTGTGTGTGGAACTCAGTATTTTTACACAATAGAAAACCAAAACGGAGATAATGCATAAAAATAAATTAACTTTATATTCCTATTGTCCTTTATTATGCATTATGATATGTTAAACATGTCAGGAAAAAAATTATTCTAGGTTTATTTCAGTCATTTTGAAAAAGTTTGAGCCAGTTAACACATGATCTAATCTGGCACTGAATCACCAATAGAGTATCACGCTTTAGAATGCCGTATTTGGCTGATAGACAGGATGGCCATGTCTTTTAAGAGATCAGAGCAGGAATATGTAGTGTAGTCAACCACAAGAGCCAAAGGCCAATGAAAACAGAGATAAAGAATAATCCTATTTTAAGAAGTCACAGAACAAATTGCTATAAGAAATCCTTAAGACCATAAGAATCCATCTCTTTCCACTTTGTTGAGATCCTTTACCAAGATCTAGATGTCTGCCTCCAGCCAATATGTAGTTTGCAGGCACTGGAGATAGAAGTATTGAATCTGGGTGACTCATTTGGAGGGAAGAAAAACCTGAAAGCAGATTCGCTGAGCAAACTGATGTGTTTTGTATGCTGTAACATTCTGTGTTTTCTCACCAGTGGCTGATAGAGTTCCTGCTGGAAGCAGACATTTCAACATTTAAATGATGGGCGGTGATGTCAGTTGGACATCCTAGTATAGAGCAGCCTTTATGTTGGGAATTTTCACTCCATTAATTATCCCAGTCTGCATTGGGCAGCTAAGCCTTCTAAGCAGCTATATAAGGTAAACTTCTAACGTCTCCAAGTGATCAAGGACATGTTTGAATTAATGCTTTGTGAGTGTTTTTTGATTCACTAAGCTGATAAAGAAATATAGCGTTGTGAGTTCTGATACAGAAAATTAAGATTATACAGGAATTTGAAACATTAGATAAAATAAAATTTGATTCCAGGAACAAGATGATTTAAAGTAATTGGTAAAACAAATAAAAACGACTTAAAGAGAGAAAAAAAATCACACTGTGTGCTTTTGATAAACAGTGATAGAAAGGTTAACACAATCAGATTCATAACTTTTATTTGGATAAATACTTGAGAAAAAATGAGATGATTAAAAGCAGGAAGATAGGATTAATTCAATGAGGTTGTCAAAGTGCCATCACAGGCACAAGGCACCAATAGGCCTCCAATGCTCAATTGTTCTAAGATTCTTTGACGGCTCCTACAAAGTGACAATCAGCTTCCCTATGGAATCTGCTATATTTATGTTTCCTGCAGGGAGAAGAGGATTGAAGGCATGCAGAGCAGGTAAGATCGCACCAGAAGAGAACAGCATCCAAACGCCGTCGTTCTCCAAGTCATGCACACAGCTGGTGGTGGATTTGCCGGGATTAATCCGAAGTTCAGTGTCAGAATTGGTTAAGGTTGCTACTGGAAGCTGTGATATAGTGGTGCCCATGCTGGAAGGAGCCTGCTACCGACCCATGCCAGGGGATTGGCACTACCACTGACAGGCAATGTTAATAGTGCACTTATTTTGTTTCGATCAAAATAGATCATCTGCAGTATAGCTAATATGACGCCCAGTGATCTATGAACAAAAGTTGATGCATCATGCATTTATCATCTGTTCTTCTGCTGACATGTAATACAAATGGATCATGTTTACACTTGTTGTCTCACTCCTGTGTTCCTGATACAATGCTGTGCTTAATGTAAATCAAAGGTTCCTGCTCCTTTTTCAACAATATTTTTGTTCATCATCATTTGTCACCTACCTACAGGAAAGATGTAGATGAGGTTGAAAGAGTGCGGAGAAAATTTACAAGGATGTTGCCAGGTCTGGAGGACCTGAGTTATATGGAAAGTTTGAATGGGTTTGGACTTTATTACTTAGAACACAGAAGATTGTGAGGAGATTTGATACAGGTATACAAAACTATGAGGGGTATAGATACAGTAAATGCAAGCAGGCTTTTTCTGCTGAGATTAAGTGGGACTGCAACCGGAGGTCATGGGTTGAGTGAAAGAGGAAAAATGTAAGGGGAATATGAGGGGAAGCTTCTTCACTCAGAGGGTAGTGATGGTGTGGAATGGGCTGCCAAAACAAGTGGTGCACGTCAGCTTGATTTCAACATTTAAGCAAAGTTTGGATAGACACAAGGATGGTAGGATTATGGAGGGCTATGGTCCTGGTGCAGGCCGATGGGAGTAGATTGTTTAAATGGTTTCTGCATGGACTATATGGGCCAGAGGGCCTGTTTCTGTGCTGTACTTTTCTATGATTCTATAACGTCTGTTACAGACTGGATTATCTCTGACCCAATTTGCACCCTCGGAGAAAGGCTTAAATATGCTCCTAATGTACAATAAGGTGCTGCCCTTTTGCAAGGACAGTGACCAAATGTATCAGGCTTAAAATATTATGAAATGACAGCAGCTGGCTCCAAGAAGCATCTTCCAACCCAACACCCACAAAATACTGGTGGAACTCAGCAGGCTAGGCAGCATTGGGGGAAAAGAGTGAACAGTCAACGTTTCAGGCCAAGTACTTGGGGAGGTGAGGAAGAACTACAAAGTGGCAGGTGATAGGTGAAACCAGGAGGGAAAGGGTTTGAAGTGAAGAGCTGAGAAGCTGATTGGTGAAAGAGATAAAGGGGAAATCTGATAGGAGGGAACAGAAGACTTTGACCTGCTGAGTTCCTCCAACATTTTGTGTGTGTTGTTTTGGATTTCCAGCATCTGCATATTTTCTTATACTTCTGATCTTCCAACGCAGCTCGTTGTACCACACTGTTCCATAACCATCATACATATTGTGTGTTCAGCTCTGTGGAGTTGTAAGAAACGGGGGGGGGGGGGGGGTGCAAGATATAATGATTATGACTTAAGAACTTGCATTTATTAAGTGCCTTTAACATTGGTAGGATATCCGAAACAGCTTCACAGCTGATGGACTACTATCGAAAAATATTCATTGCTATGACCTATCTGACAGTTGATTAGTTCATTGAAGGATCCACATTCTGAACAATGCAAATTGTTTTAACTTTGCTTGTCATGTGGCTTTTGTTGGCAAAGGCACATTTAAAGCCCATCCACAGATGACTTAGGAACACAGTAATGTGTGGACCTTTTACTGGATAAATCCATGTGATATTATTTAGAATTAGTTTCTAGGACTCAATCCAGCACTAATGTCAACATTCTTGGGTTTTCATTGGTCAATCTTGAAAGGCAAGAAAAAGAGAATTTCACTGAAAGTCAACTTGTGCGTGCAAAGGCTTTGACCTGTTTGGCCCTGTGGGTAACCATGGTGAGCAATAAACAATGTATGAAGTCTGCTTTAGGATGACCCTGCTATAAACATATGACTTCTTCTCAATAACATTTAGTGGCATGCATGTTTACTCTAAGATGAAGAAAGTAGATTTGCTTTGTTAGCTGTAACTACTTCCTCTGTTCTTTCCATGTACTCAAATGGTAATGAACAGAGGTGCCACCTCCAAGGAATCACAGTAGTTTTTCCCCCTTGAGGAGAGGACTCTGGAGTGGTAAATAAATTACATTTATTTGCTTATTGAGATACAGCGCAGAATAGGCCCTTCCAGCCTTTTGAGCTGAATCTCCCAGCAACCTTTGACTTAACCTAATCATGAGATAATTTACAGTGACCAATTAACCTGGAGGAAACCCAAGTGGTCATGGGGAGAGCATACAAACTCCTTATAGACAGCGGCGAGAATTGAACCTGGGTAACTAGTACAGTAAAGTGTTGTGCTAACTATGTTACTGCGCATCTTATGTGCCAGTAACTCTAACAAACTGTCATGTTATTTCAGTATATGGAATTATTAATGAAATGAAAGTGGAATCAGAATATGTGCTAGAATTGATCCCCTATGAACCATATTTTAACTTTTTTATCCAAATAATTTCCTGATCTAATCTGTTGAATTCCAAATCCTTAAAAATTCCTAAAAATAGGAGTTAATGTAAGAGTGACCCTGGCTTTGGGAGTTTATCCAATTGGTTCTTCAGGGTTCCTGCCTTTCTTCCATCAGCACCACACATGGGGTTGAAATTCATCCTGATGTCTCTGTGCACGATCTCTATGAATACTACCTATAGGTTCCTAGCCAAGGATGCTAGCACATGCTAAGTGATGTTGATGTTCCACTATTTCATCCTGGACCAGAAAAGAACTACTGAAAACTCCAAGTTTCTGTCACCTTGAAGGCAAATTTGCTTCTGGTCCCAATAAACTGAGGACACAGCTCAGGATCCATATCCCATTTTGTCTCACAGTTATCACTTGTCATGAGCTAGTTAACAATTCTTTCTGCCAGGCTATTGCAGTCCCCTTCCTGGGGCCCTGAGGTCCTGCCAGTTTCCTCCTTCAATTCCACCACCATCTTCTCAATTCCGGAACATCCCATCTGCCACAGCTGCAACCTTCCTCAAAAATGGTTGGTTCTGATAATTAACAATAATTGGAGAGAGTGTAATTTTGCAAGGCTGTATTTTTTTGCATGTGCTTCCCAATTATTCAAGCCCGAAAAATCAGAGAAGTTTGAATCTCTGGATTTGCTTTCTTGCAGAAATATTAGGTTATACTATGGTGTATTCTGCAAATGTTCAGCATGATGTGCTTTTGTGTATTTTCCCAATCAAGTGGGTGTCTTGCCCGGCTAAGCCACACATCAGAAACTTGGATGCTGTTGCATACAGCACGATGTTATGTGGTGGCAGTTGGCAAGCTTTTAGTGGCAGAATTCCAAATACTGCTTAGGTAGCCAATTTAAGTCTCCACAGGTCATTCTTCTGGGCCCAGATCCTCGGAGTGGCAGGGAGTGGAATTTCTGTCAGAGTGCCAGTCAGTATACAGTTCCTGCTCACAAGATGTGCTTTCATATTGACATCAAAGACTTGCGCTGCTCCTGTTCAATGAGAAATTGCTTCATTTCAGAAAAGAGAGAAGAAATAGAAGCAGAAGTAGACTATTTGACCCATCATGCCTGCTGGACCGTTCACTGAAATAGCCGATTATCTTTTACTGCAACCCTGCAGTAACCCCGTATCGCCTGAATCCCTGATAATCAATCCGATGTTAAAGCAGAGATGTCTTTGCTTCCTTGAGTGGTCAAAGAATCCGATGATGTTATTTTGAATAAGATCAATAGTAACCCTCACACACTTACTCATTCTATCACTCAATCATCACCAGAAATCATTTGGCCTTATCACATAACTGCTGATTTCTGGATCTTGCTGTGGGCAGTTGGCAATCATATTCCCTACTTCGCAACTTAAACAATACCTCACTGGCTATAAAGCTAACTGGAATGCCGTGAAAACAAAAAAGCAGCTATATATAGCACTATGCAAAAGTTCAAAGGTTCATTTATTACCAAAATATACAACTCTTAAATTCTCCAGGTAGCCATGAAACCAAGAAAGAAAATCCTCAACCCACAAATCCCAACTCCCTGCCAAAAAAACGAACAAAAATGGAACAGGCACATTGAACCCCAAATCCCTCCTTCCGCACAACAACCAAGCAAAATGGATCAGACACAACGATTATCAAATCCCTCCTCCCGCATAGAAAAAAGGAAAAAACAGATTAGGAACATCAGCTCCCCCAAATCCCTTTTCCTGCGCAAAAAGACCAAACAAAATGGATCACGCACAATGACTCCCAAATCCCTCTTCCCACGCAAACCCCCTCCCTGCAAAAAAAAACCCACAAAGCAAGTTTCTTGACATGTAAGTGATCATAAACCTGATTCTGACATGGGTTTCTATTGTGGACTGAGTGGAGAGTGGGCAGGGAGAGGGGAATCATGGTTGGTAAGGGGAATGGAGAGGGGAGGGAGCTGGAAGAACTTAAGAGCATAAGAATTCAGAGCAGGAGTAGGTTATCTGGCCTGTCGAGCCTGCTCCGCCATTCAATAAGATCATGGCTGATCTGGCCATGGACTCATCTCCACCTACCTGTCTTTTCCCCATAATCCTTAATTCCCCTACTATGCAAAAATATCACCAGAGGGACATTCTGTAATGATCAATAAACCAGTTGTTTGTAATCAAATGACCTTGCCTGGTGTCTCAGAGCTGGGTGTGTCTGCACCCATGCCACCCCACCGCCCCAACACTCTTTCTCTGTCCCTGGTCCCACAACCTTCCCTCGGTACTCTACCCTCGCCATTCCCAACATCCTTTGCTCCTTCCAGATTTAGAAATGCTCCATGTTGACAAATACAGCACGGTACAAAAATCTTAGGCACCCTATCTATATATACAGTATGTACCCAAGACTTTTGCACAGGACTGTGAATGCAATTTTTCTAACTATATTTAGGATTTTGAGTGTTGTGGAACTTCCCAGAGTGTAACATACTGGAGAAACAGAGCAATATGACAGTGGTGCTTCAATCAAACAGCTGAGCTTCTACAACGCAAACCTTCAGTTCTCCATCACACCCTTGTCATTCTGTGGTTAGTTGATCTGGGCTTCCAACTTTCGCTCCAAGTGGATTTACTCTGTAATCCATTGGGACAAATACAGGAAGCTTTAGACATAAGATTTTGTCTTTAGCCTTGAATTAATCTAATATCATCAGTGCCTCTCGTACCCAGGTTTGCCAAGAAGATCCAGAGCACAGGAACTTCTAATGGCAATCCCACTCTCACCTCAGGCCTTTAACATTGATGGCCTGGATTTTCATAG
Organism: Hemitrygon akajei; assembly: GCF_048418815.1. Taxonomy (NCBI): domain Eukaryota; kingdom Metazoa; phylum Chordata; class Chondrichthyes; order Myliobatiformes; family Dasyatidae; genus Hemitrygon; species Hemitrygon akajei. The sequence goes on from NC_133133.1 coordinate 168,450,331, forward strand.
CCAGAGGTATCTTCTTTTCTCAGTATGCTCACTGCGGTAATCAAAAGCTTTTAATACATGTAATCCATGAATAGGTCTTTCCTTTGGTTGACTCGCTAATTCAAAATCCAAGTTGAGTTCATTGTCAACACGAGAAATTCTGTAGGTGCTGGAAATCCATAGCAACAGTTCCTCCAGCATTTTGCGTGTGTTGCTTTTGAGTTTATTGTTATTTACACAATTGTTTGACTGCAGAAGGTCAATGAAGAACTTTCTTGCAGGATCACAGACATAAGGCATTTTAGATGCAACATTCACAAGAAAAACACAAACTAAGCACTGTATTGTGTTCTGTTGAACATTGTGGGCATGCTATGTTGGTGCTGGATCATGTGATGACATTTGGGGGCTTCCTCCAGAACGTCCTTGGGTACATTGGTTGCTAATGCAAATGATACATTTCTCTCTATGTTCAAAGTACATGTGATAAATAAATCTAAATCAGAATTTAAACATAAATTGTCTAAAAGAGAAACACCAAATCAGAACAAAAATTGTCTCTTTGCGTGCAAAGCAGTCAAAGTGTTGGTACACTGAGGTGGTGATTCTGTGGAAGTTCAGCATGTCATCAGAAACCTTGGTGCGGCGGAAAGTGTGCTGACTGGCTGCTTTACGGCCTGGTATGGGAACACCAATGCCTTTGAGCAGAAAATCCTAAAAAAGGTAATTGATTCAGCCCAGTACCTCACGGGTAAAACCCTCCCAGCCGCTGAGCGCATCTACATGAAATGTTGCCGTTGCAAAGCAGTATCCATTATCAAAGGTCCTCACCACCCAGGCCATGCTCTTTTCTCACTGCTGCCATCAGGTAGAAGGCACAGGTGCTTCTGGACTCGCACCACCAGGTTCAGGAACAGTTACCACCCCATCAGGCTCTTGAACAAAAGGGAATAGCTACACTCATTTAAGGATTCTGTTATATTGTTGATGGATGTTATATTGTTCATTATTTATTGCAATTTATTTATTATCTGCATTTGCAGTTTGTTTACAGTTTACAGTTACTATTCTATACATTTGCTAAATATGCCCACAGAAAAATAATCTCTGATATGTCCTCTGATAATATGTTTTACTTTGAACATTGAACTTGGATTTGGGTTGTGCTGGTTGGTTCAGTGTGGAAAGGAAGTAGCTTTTCCTGAACCTGCTAATATGGAACTTCTGGTTTCTGTACCTTCTGCCCAATGGTAGCTGTGAGAAGATAGCATAGCCTTGATGGTGGGGTTTTTTAATATACCCATATAACCATATAACAATTACAGCATGGAAACAGGCTATCTCAGTCCTTCTAGTCCGTGCCGAAGACTTACTCTCACATAGTCCCACTGGCCCGCACTCAGCCCATAACCCTCCACTCCTTTCCTGTCCATATACCTATCCAATTTTATTTTAAATGACAATACTGAATCTGCCTCTACCACTTCTACTGGAAGCTCGTTCCACACAGCTACCACTCTCTGAGTAAAGAAATTCCCCCTCGTGTTACCCTTAAACTTTTGCCCCCAACTCTCAACTCATGTCCTTTTGTTTGAATCTCCCCTACTCTCAATGGAAAAAGCCTATCCACGTCAACTCTATCTATCCCCCTCATAATTTTAAATACATCTATCAAGTCTTCCCTCAACCTTTTACGCTCCAAAGAATAAAGACCTAACTTGTTCAACCTTTCCCTGTAATAGCTGTGCCTTCTTGAGGTTGTACCTCATGCAGATATTTTCAGTGATGGGTGGGGGGGGGGGGGGGGAATGTGCCAGTGATGTGTTGGGCTGAGCCCATCACATTCTGCAGTTTATTAGGTTTCTGTGCATTTGAAATGCCATAGCAGACCATGATGCAACTGGAGTTCAAAACCTCCTTAAGCTTTTAACAAAGTAAAGACCCTGGCACACCTTCCTTGTGATTGACCTAGGAAAAACCCACATTGGAATGGCCTTCAAGATTGACTCTGCTGGCATTTTTGGTTTCAGTATATTCTGTTGTCCCATACGGAGAGAAAGTAACCACCTGTCCACCTTGAAAAGCCGAGACACAGGTGAATGCAGCTGCTGAAAATTGGAGTAAAATATTTTTGGGTCAAGATGTCCAGAAGAAGGGTCTCAACCCAAAAAATCGACTGTCCATTCTCCTTCACAGATGCAGGATTTCTCTAGCAACTTATAGTTCTGCACCTTGAAAAGTTGCTAAAGCCATTCTGATGCAACTGACCACCTCCTGAGGAGAATTTAATTTCCCTTCTGTGAGCCATCTTGACATCTCCACAGTGCAGTGTCATCCATTCCTGCTCTGATGGACTAGTGGAAATTCTTGACACGAAGAGCATCTCTATCTCCTGTGGTCCCTGTAATATTTCCTTAAGGGAAAAAAAAAATTGAGCGGTGATTCCACCCTCTATTGGCCAACAGGGAACAATTGGATGCAGTGTAAGCAGGGTGCTGACATTTTCTACAAAGTCTCATCAGCTGGTCACTGTGGTTATGGCAAAGATCCTTAAGAACTTGCGCCTCCCACACTACTGCCAAAAGCTGCTATACAAATGCATGTTTTCATGTCAAGTCAAGTTTATTGTCAAGCACAGCAGTACAGTGGGGTATGCAACAATGACAACAATGGGCGTCACGGTAGCATAGTGGTTAGCACAACGCTTTATGTGTGACCTAGGTTCAATTCCCGCCACTGCCTGTAAGGAGTTCTCCCCACGACCGCGTGTGTTTCCTCCGGGTGCTCCCGTTTCCTCCCACAGTCCAAAGATGTAGGGGTTGGTAGGTTAATTGTTCATTGTAAATTTTCCCAACATTAGACTCGGATTAAATCAGGGGATTGCTGCGTGGCGTGGCCTGAAGGGCCAGAAAGACCTATTCCACACTGTATCTCATTAAATGAATAAATAACCATGCTTGTCGCAATACAGGTGTGTAGGAACAGCCAATACACAGAATATAAGTTTTATATAAATCATACGTAAAATTAAAATCATGATCACAATCAGGTTTATTATCGCTGGCATATGTTGTGAAATCTGCTGGTTTGTGGTGGCAGTACAGTGCAAGATACATAAAAGTACCTTTAAGTTACGAAGTAGCTAATAGATAAATAAATAATGCAGAAAAGGAATGGTGAGGTAGTGTTACTGGGTTCATGGGCCTTTTAGAAATCTGATGGCAGAGGGAAAAAGCTGGCCCTAATACATTGAGTTTGTGTCTTTAGGCTCCTGTACCTCATACAATACAATGAAAATAGCATGAAAAGTAATCCAAAGAAACAATTGAAGATGAGTCTATGGTCATGCGAGAAGTGGTCTGTAGTGTTCCCAGCTGAGTTGGGGTCAGGTTGTTCAGGTCTGGCAAGGGCATTATTTCTGTATTTCTGTAGGAAAGTTACTGTTCCTAAACCAGCTGGTGTGTGACTTTAGGCTTCTGCATCTCTTGCCTGATGGTAGCAATGAGAAGAGGACATGGCCTAGATGGTGGAGATCCTTAGTGACAGATGTTGCCTTCTTGAGGTACTGCCATTGTAGATGCTGTCGGTGGTGGGGAGGGCTGTGCTGCATAGAACTGTTAACCCCCTAGGATACTTCATACTGAGAAGATATTCAGTAGGAGAGCATTTTGGAGATAGTAATCACAACTCTATCTCCTTTCCCGTAGTATTGGAGAGGGATAGGAACAGGCAAGTTAGGGGAATGTTTAATTGGAGTAAGAGGAAATATGGGGCTATCAGGCAGGAACTTGGAAGCATAAATTGGAAATAAAAGTTCTCAGGGAAATGTATGGAAGAAATCTGGCAAATCTCCATGAGATATTTGTATGGAGTTCTGTACAGGTATATTCCAATAAGACATGGAAAGGATTGTAGAGCAGAAGATCCATGGGGTACAAAGGATGTTGTAAATCTTGTCAAGAAGAAAAGAAGAGCTTACGGAAGGTTCAAAGAATGAGGTAGTGATAGGCATCTAGAAGATTATAAGGCTAGTAGGAAGGAGCTTAAGAATGAAATTAGGAGAGCCAGAAGGGGCCATGAGAAAGCCTTGGTGGACAGGATTGAGGAAAACCCCAAGGCATTCCACAAGTATGTGAAGAGCAAGAGGATAAGACGTGAGAGAATCAGACCAATCAAGTGTGACAGTGGAAAAGTGTGTATGGGACCGGAGGTACTTAATGAATACTTTGCTTCAGTATTCACTATGGAAAAGGATTTTGGTGATTGTAGGGATGACCTGCAGTGGAATGAAAACCTTGAGCATGTAGATATTAAGGAAGAGGATGTGCTGGAGCTTTTGGAAAGCATCAAGTTGGATAAGTCACCGGGACTGGATGGGATGTACCCCAGGAGTGGAAAGTGAGGGAGGAGATTACAGAGCATCTGGCAATGATCTTTGCTTAATCAATGAGGATGGGAGTGGTTCTGGAGGATTAGAGGGTTGCAGATGTTGTTCCTTTATTCAAGAAAGCGAGTAGAGATAGCCCAGGAAATTATAGACCAGTGAGTCTTACTTCAGTGATCGGTAAGTTGATGGAGAAAATCGTGAGAGGCAGGATTTATGAACAGTTGGAGAGGTATAATATGATTGGGGATAGTCAGTATGGCTTTGACAAAGGCAGGTCGTGTCTTACGAGCCTGATTGAATTTTTTGAGGATGTGACTAAACACATTGATGAATGAAGAGCAGGAGATGTAGTGTATATGGATTTTAGCAGGACATTTGATAAGGTGCCCCATGCAAGGCTTATTGAGAAAGTAAGGAGGCATGGGATCCAAGGGGACGTTACTTTGTGGATCCAGAACTGGCTTGCCCACAGAAGGCAAAGAGTGGTTGTAGACAATTCATATTCTGCATGGAGGCCGGTGACCAGTGATGTGCCACAGGGATCTGTTCTGGGACCCCTACTCTTCGTGATATTTATAAATGACCTGGATGAGGAAGTGGAGGGATGGGTTAGTAAATTTGCTGGTGACACAAAGGTTAGGGGTGCTGTGGATAGTGTGGAGGGCTGTCAGAGGTTACAACGGGATATTGATAGGATGCAAAACTGGGCTGGAAAGTGGCAGATGGAATTCAACCCAGTTAAGTGTGAGGTGGTTCATTTTGGTAGGTCAAATATAATGGCAGAATATAGCATTCATGGTAAGACTCTTGGCAGTGTGGAGGATCAGAGGGATCTTGGGGTTCAAGTTCATAGGACACTCAAATTTGCTCAGTAGGTTGACTCCATGGTTAAGAAGGCAAATGGATCATTGGCCTTCATTAATCGTGGGATTGAGTTTAAGAGCCAAGAGGTAATGTTGCAGCTATATAGGAGCCCCCACTTATATAGTCAGACCCCACTTGGAGTACTGTGCTCAGTTCTGGTCACCTCACTACAGGGAGGACATGGAAAGCATAGTAAGGGTGCAGAGGAGATTTACAAGGATGTTGCCTGGATTGGGGGGCATGCCTTATGAGAATAGGTTGAGTGACCTTGGCCTTTTCTCCTTGGAGCAACGGAGGATAAGAGGGGACCTGATAGAGGTGTATAAGATGATGAGAGGCATTGATCATATGGATAGTCAGAGGCTTTGCCCAGGGTTGAAATGGTTAGCACGAGAGGGCACAGTTTTAAGTTGCTTGCAAGTAGGTACAGAGGAGATGTCAGGGGTAAATTTTTTACGCAGAGAGTGGTGAGTGCGTGGAATGGGCTACTGGTGGTGATAGTGGAGGCGGAAATGATAGGGTCTTTTAAGAGACTCCTGGATGGCTACATGGAGCTTAGAAAAATAGAGGGCTATGGGTAAAGCCTAGGTAGTTCTAAGGTAGGGACATATTCAGCACAGCTTTGTGGGCCGAAGGGCCTGTATTGTGCTGTAGGTTTTCTATGTTTCTTTGAGAAGTGACAGCGATGTAGTGTGTCACTGTATCAGGAGGGTTGCTCTCACAAAAAAATACAGTTATCTATTTTGTTAGATTACAGCATGGTAACAGGCCTTCCCTGCCCAACAAGACCATGTGACCAGTTACACCCATGTGACCAATTGAGCTGCTAGCCCATATGTCTTTGGAATATGGGAGGAAACCAGAGCACCTAGAAGAAAGTGGTCATGTGGAGAATTTGCAACCTTCTTACAGAGAACAGAGGAATTGAACCCAGATCACGGGTGCTGTAATAGCATGCCAGTTCTGTGGCATACTGTTTTCATTCAGTGATTTGGTTAAGAATCCTGCACTGCATGGTAGAAGGAATTATAATTCTTGCTCCTTAAAGGAACAAGTCAATTAATAGCAACAAGTCTTTTTGAATAAGGAAAGGGACCAAATTGTATTTATCTCGACACCTTCTTCATGGGTCAGCTTGTCAGAGGCATGAGCGTGTGTACGTCGAACCATGAGAATCAGAGACTTTCAGATCTTCCACTGGTGTCACTGCTGAGTCCAGGAGTGGATTGTGAATTATATATAGTGCAGGTAATGTGACCTTCATTGAAAGACATTCAGAAGAATAATTCATTAACTTTTCTCTTTTTACTCTACCTGCTGTATATTATAAGACATGGAATATAGGACAATACAGCGAAGTATGGGCCGTGGTCCACGATGCTGTGCTGACCTTTTCATTTACTGCACAATCAAACTAACTCTTCCCTCCTACAAAATCAGAATCAGGTTTAATATCACTGGCAAATGTCACGAAATTTGTTGACTCTGCAGCAGCAGTACAATGCAATACATGATTATATAGAAATAAACTATGAATTACAATATGCATATATATATTAAATAGTTAAATAAGTAGTGCAAAAAATAGAAAACAAATAAGTAGTGAGGATGTATTCAACGTGCACAAAATGCTGGAGGAATTCGGCAGGCCAGGCAGCATCGATGGAACGAAGTACAGTTGGTGCTTTGGGCCTACCAAAGGGTCTCGGCATTTTGATTTCCAGCAGCTGCAGATCTGTTCGTTTGGATGTATTCCTGGGTTCAGTGTCTAGTCAGAAATCAGAAGGCAGAGGGGAAGGAGCTATTCATGAATCACTGAGTTTGTGCCCTCAGGCTTCTGTACCTCCTTCCTGATGGTAGCACTAAGAAGAGGGCATGTGCTGGGTGGTAGAGGTCTTTAATGATGTGATGCACCATCAATAACTCACTCTTGAGACGTAAAAGCGAGATATCGGCTTTTATTGACTGGAAGAAGGAACGAGCAGTGAGTGACCACCATACTACATCCTGGAGACTGAGAGGCCGGGCTCAGGCCTCCATCACCTTTATACAGGGGTCTGTGGGAGGAGCCACAGGAGCAGTCATCAGGGGACGTGTCCAGACAGGTATATGTAGTTCACCACATGATGGACGCTGTCTTTCTGAGGCACCGCTCCTTGAAGATCACCTTGATACTACAGACGCACGGTGCCCATGGTGGAGCTGGCCAATTTTACAACTCTCTGCACTTTACTTTGATCCCATGCAGTAGTTCCCCTCACCACTAACCCCCCAGCCCCATATCAGACCGTGATGCAGCCAGTTAGAATGCTGTCCACGGTACAACAATAGAAATTTGCACATGCTTTTTGGTGATATGCCCAATCTCATTAAACTCCTAAAGAAATATAGCTATTCTCGTAACACACACAAAATGCTGGTGGAACGCAGCATTTTGTGTGTGTTGCTTGAATTTCCAGCATCTGCAGCTTTCCTGTGATAGCTGTTCTCTTGCCTTCATTATAGCCAGTAGCCCCCCCATTTTTCTTTCATCTATGTGCCTAGCCAAGAGTTTCTTACATGCCCCTAATGTATCAGGCTCTAGCACCAAACCTAGCAGTGCATTCCACACTCTGTGTTAAAAAAACATCTCTAACATCTCCCCTGAACTTCCCTACTTCCCTCCACTCACCTTAATAGGATATCCTCGAGTATTAGCCATTGCCGCCCTGGGAAAAAGCACCGGCTGACCACTGTGTCTAGGCCTCTTATCACATCATACAGCTCTATCATATAACCATATAACAATTACAGCACGGAAACAGTCCATCTCAGCCATTCTAGTCTGTTCTAAACACTTACTCTCACCTAGTCCCACTGACCCGCACTCACTCAGCCCATAACCCTCCATTCCTTTCCTGTCCATATACCTTTCCAATTTTATTTTAAATGACAATCTCGAACCTGCCTCTACCACTTCTACTGGAAGCTTGTTCCACACAGCTACCACCCTCTGAGTAAAGAAGTTCCCCCTCATGTTACCCCTAAACTTCTGCCCCTTAACTCTCAACTCATGTCACCTCTCATCCCCCTTTGTTCCAAATGAAAAGCCCTAGCTTGTTCAACCTTTCCTCATAAAACTTGTCCTCTAATCAAGGCAACAGGCTGGTAAATCTCCTCTGCACCTTCTCTAATGTTAACTAATTTCAAGTATTTTATGAAGGTTCAACTGGTTTAGACTCTCTGCACTGTTTTAAATGTGTCTGAAATTTCCAGAAGTCCTTGACAATTGAAAGCTGTATAAGGGATGTCAGCGGAGCCTGGAGGCAAGGCACTACCTCTTGGCCTGCTCTGCTTCGCACAAGGACACACAATATGACTTCATGCATCATTTTCCTATTTTGAAATTGGCTCACATCACTGCTATATTTCTGTATCAGTCTGAAGTGCCACAATAGAGATTGGGTTTTTTTATGGAGCAGCGGAGGGTGATCGGGTCAGACAAAAGTCTGAGAGGCATGGATAGTGCCAATAGTAAGAAATATGATAGTGGTATCTAAAGGCAGAGGGTGTTGGTTTTTTGAGGAGGAGTGTGAGTTTAGAGGGGATCTGAGGAAGTGTTTTCACTAAGAGGCTGATTGCAATCTGGAATGCACTATCACTATCTGAGAAGGTGGCAAAGGCAGAAATTCTCACAACATTTAAGAAGTACTTGGATGAGGAGATTAAAAAATCCAGACATAGTACACTGTGAACCAAGTACTCTAAATAATTTTTGCCTTTCATCCCAAGTATAGAAGGTTTCCAAAGATGATCTAATCTTTTCTCATTTCCAAAGATAAGGAGCTAACCTTTCTCCTTCATTCTCCCTGATGTCTTTATTGAACACTGAATGTTTACTAAAATTTAACACTTACAACAATATGTTGAATACATTCTTCACTCAAACTTTTTTTGAAAGGCTCATTTAACTTTCTAAGAGTACTTTATAAAAATATACTGAGGCTTATTTTGGACTTTATCTTTGTTAACAAGCACAATATGCACTATCCCATTTCTGTTTAGTGAGCTCAAAAGACTTTAATCTCTTGTGAAGGTTTCTAACTATAACTTTCTATAGAGGAAGAAACTATCTTGACATTCTTGATATTACTTCTTGACTCAACTGTCAGAAGCTTGTTGGTTGAAATCACAGCTTTCATCTTTTCTGTCATAAATTCAATTGATTCAAAACTTCACTGCTCATGACCTGCTACAAACAAAGACACTACCTGACAGAAATTGGGTGGTACGGACATTAACATCAAAACAATAGGCACAGAGGTGGCTTTGCATTCTGTATCTCTCCCAATAAGATATTCATGAATATACTCAAATAGGATCTTTTGCACAAATGGAAATTTGAGGCTATTGTTATAATATGAAACAAAAACAGAAAATGTGAGAAGCACTCAGAGGGAAACAGAGTTAATATTTCAGGTCAAAGGTGAAAGATCTTTGACTAGAAACTGGAATTCTATTTCTCTTTCCATAAGACCATTAGATATAGAAGTAGAATTAGGCCTTTTGGCTTCTTGATTTTGCTCTGCCATTTCATCATGGCTGATCAATTTCCCTCTCATCCCCAATCTCCTGCCTTCTCCCTGTAACTCTTCATGCCCTAACTAATCAAGAATCTATTAACCTCTGTCTTAATTATACCCAATGACTTGGTCTCCACAGCTGCCTATGCAAAAACTTCCACAGATTCACCACTCTCTGGCTAAAGAAATTCCTCCTTATCTTGGTTCTAAATGGACGTCCCTCTATTCTGAGGCTGTGTCCTCTGGTTTTAGACTCCCCCAGCATAGGGAACATCATCTTCATATCCACACTATTGAGGCCTTTCAACATTCAGTAGGTTTTAATGAGATCTCCCCAACCTCCATCATTCTTCTGAATTCTGGCGAGTACAGGCCTAGAGCCATCAAACACTCTAGATACTTCCTCACCTGCTGAATGCTTCCAGCATATCCAGTTTTTGCTTCTAAGGTATCTGCAGTTTCTTGATTTTTGTTTTCCTTTTTTCTAGCCTACTGGGCAGGATATCTTCTATCAATACATGGTTCAATGAAAGCAGTACTAAGTTAGAACATTGAGATCATCAAAACAGGCTGAACAAGAAGCATTTCTGTGAGCCAGCAAGAGTAGAAGTGGTCTCACAAAAACCTCTGCACTGTTGCTATGTTCATTTTCCTTATGATGTGGAAGGTAACCATTCAGCCCATCTAGTCTGTGCCTGCTTGCAGAGGATTCATACCAATGTTGTTCCCCACTTATTTTCCTGTAATCTAGACTACTACTCATGCCCATTTACATGTCCACTTATTCTTCTGCCATGCATCCACACTAGGAGTAATTTGCAGTATCTAATTAACCCAGCTGCATGTTTATCTTCGGGGTGTAGACTGCCTAGGAAGCACGCGTGCAGTTACAGGGAGAACAGTTAAACCCCCCACCCAGGCAGCACCAGCACTCAGAATCGAACCTTGTTCATCGGAGCTGCATCACGTGTACAGCCACTGCGGCACCTAATTCCCTCCGTTCTGCTCTGTGAGTGCAAACGTTTCTCCTTTGGGCTTCCCCTGGTGGGAATGGTGCACCCAACCCTGAAGTTTGCTCAGTTACGTTCACGAAGATCTATCGATCAAGTTGCTCTTTCCCCTCAGAACTCTTTCCATGAGTATCTTCATTAACATACCAAATCCCATCTGCAGCTGGACCATAAACTTCTGGAAAGTGCTACAGGATAATTAAAACAACAATAAAAAAAAACACACCAATTTAGAAGTTTCTTCCCCCGGGCAATTAATCTGATCAACTATTCTAGTTAGCCATCCCCGTCACCTCAGTCACCGCACTGTAATCACTTTAAACCACTTATTATAATACTGTTTACATTGTAAATACATGCAGGTATTTATGTAGTTATGAACATTTTATTCTATATATGTACTTCTAAATTTATTTTTATTTTGTTCTTTATTCTGTGTAATTAATGAATAGTGTCATTTTTTTGTCGCCTATCGTACAAACACACCGGAGCAATTTCCTAACACATGTTAATGTACACTAAGTGGACATTTTATTAGGTACAGGAGTGGAATCCGGTGTGGTCATCCACTGCTGTAACCCATCCACTTCAAGGTTCAACACGTCATGCATTCAGAGATGTTCTTCTGCACACCACTGTTATAACACGTGGTTACTTGAATTCCTTTCGCCTTCCTGTCAGCTTGAACCAAGCTGGCCATTCTCTTCTGACCTCTCGTTAGCAAGGTATTTTTGCCTACAGAACTGCCACTCACTGGATGTTTGTTCTTTTTCATTTTTCATTTTTCAAACTCCAGAGATTATTATGCATGAAAATCTCTGGAGATCAGTGGTTTCTGAGATACTCTACCACCCCATCATTCCACAGTCAAAGTTATTTGGATCACATTTCATCCCCATTCTGATGTTTGATCTGAACAACAACTGAACCTCCTGATCATGAGTGTGTGCTTTTTATGCATTGAGTTGCTGCCACATGATTGGCTGTTTATATATTTACATTAATGTACAGGTGTACCTATTAAAGTGGCCACTGAGTGCATTTTCTATTTCTCTCTTTGTTGTTCAGAACATTTACCTGAGTTGATGGTGCTGCAAAATATAAAATGCTACTGCTTTACTGCAAATTCAATACTTTTTAGATGTTTTTTTGTTTTAAAGAACATAATTCGGGAACTGGTTGCCAGCATCTGGCTGTATGCTAGGTCTGACTTACAACCTAGAAGGTCCATGTTTATTATTCACGATCTGTTTTGTTGTTACATTGAGAGATTCTATGTTGTCATCTCTCACTGAACATAAAATGTGCATGTTTATTCAGTTAGTGAAGGAAAAATTATTTATTGTGTTTTTATCCTTACTTTAAGCCTGCTGCTTTTTCTCCCAGCATGTCCATTTCATCTTTTCACCCGCATTAGATTAAAATAAAGATCAGCAGGGTGGATACATAATTTCTCAATGTCAGCCGCCTTCATTCTAGTTTCACTGATCAATTGATGGCACACACAGAGAGGGCAATCTGTCTGATACAGTCTATTTACAACACATTAAATGGATAGGCCCAGGGGAACATTATAAAACAGAGAGACCGAGAGTTGCAGGTGAAAGATGATGACACAGATAGATAAGATGGTGAAGAAAGCAAATGGCATGCTGGCCTTCATTGGTCAGGATGTTGAGGACGGGAGTTGGGATGACATGTTACGCATGGACAAGACATTGTTAAGACAACATCTGGAGTATTACGTACAGTTCTGGTGGTCTGTGATTGGAAACAAGTTATTAAACTGGAGAGAGTGTGACAAGAATGTATGAGAATCACGCTTATCAAAGTGCAGGCCTCAGTAAGGCCAGTAGCATTTATGGAGGGGAAGAGACTGCCTCTCTTCTCTCCTTTAGTGTCTCTTCTAGAAATACCTTATGTGTTTCACTAGAAAATATCACACGTACAGATGATCAATTCCATCTACAATTCCCGTGCAGACTGCTTTAAACCAGAGAACACCTTCTTAAACACTTTGTGTGCGTGGCAACTTTGAGAGACCTACATACTTAAACCTTAAGATCCCTCTGTTCTTCCACTCTTCAGAGAATCCTGCTATTCATCCTCTACTCTGCCTTCAAGTTTAATCTTCCAAAGTGTATTACTTCAAATTTTTCTGGGTTGAATTCCATCCACCACTTATCTGCCCAACTCTGCATCCTATAACAGTAGTAAGGATGTGGTTGACAAATTACAATGGGAGACAGACAATGCATGCCAAAAGAGCAAGGTTACAATAATTATGGGGGACTTCAATCTGCAGGTAGATTGGGGAAATAAGGTTAGTACTGGATTCCAGGAGGGGGTGCTTCTAGAGTCCCTATGAGATGGTTTTCTAGAGCAGTTTGTGGTTGAGTTCACTAGGGGATCAGCTATTCTGGATTGGGTGTTGTGCAATGAACCAGAATTGATTAGAGACATTAAGGTAAATGAACCCTTAGGGGCAAGCGATCATAATATGATCGAACTCACCCTGAAATTTGAGAAGGAGAAGCTAAAGTTAGATGTATCAGTATTACAGTGGAGAAAGGGGAATTACAGAGGCACAGGAGAGGAACCGGACAGAATTGATTGGAAAAGAACACTATCAGGGACAATGGCGGAGCAGCAATGGCTGGAATTTCTGGAGGCATTTTGGAAGGCACAGAATATGTACATCCCAAAGAGGAAGAAGTATTCTAAATGAAAGGTAACACAAGCGTGGCTAACAAGAGAAGTCAAAGCCAACATAAAAGCTAAAGAGAGGATATATAATACAGCAAAAAATAGTAAGAATTTAGATGATTGGGAAGCTTTCAAATACCAACAGAAGGCAACTAAAAAGTCATTAAGAAAGTAAAGATGGTGTACAAAAGTAAGCTTGCCAATAATATTAAAGAGGATACCAAAAGTTTCTTCAGATACTGTTACGGTCCGGTCCGTGGATTCCTCATTCCAGTTATTTCCTTTTCCCCGTGTTCTGTTGGGCACCTTGATTAAGGCACCTGATCTTCATTTCATTCTGGCAACATAAAAGGCTCCGGGTTACAGCAGTGATTGCTGGACTATCACCAGAAGCACGTCATCAGAAGCCAGTCACCAGAAACAGTCACCTCACTGTAGCTATGCTTATCCTGGGACCGCCGAGATTCGTGGACTCTAGTCACCTCGGTGCCTGTGGCTGCTTAGCGAATTCAGTTGTTCTCGTGTCCAGCTGAGTTGCCAGCTGTTTTGGTGCTGCTCCGAGTAAGGTACAAATTCTGTCGTTTTCGTGGCCAGCTGAAGACTTGCTGGCCATTTTCTGCCACTCCAAGCAAAGATACGAATCATGTGATTCTTTCTCCTCATTGTCCAAGTCCTTCGAGCTGAGTAGGTCTGGCCGTTTACCGCTACTCCGAGTTGGGTATTCTGTCTTTTCTTGTTCCAAGTCCAGTCCAGTCCAAGTCCAAGCTCGTGGTCTGAGTTCCGAGTCCAAGTCGAGATCTAAGTTCCGAGTCCAAGTCAAGATCTGAGTTCCGAGTCCGAGCCGGGGTCCGAGTTCCGAGTCTGAGCTGTGGTCCACGTTTCAAGTCTGAGCCGAGGTCCAAGTTCTGAGTCCAAGCCAAGGTCCAGGGTTTGAAACCACATCGAGTCCGAGCGCAGGTTCCTAGTCCAAGTCGAGTCCAAGGCAAGTTCAAGTCCAGGTTCCTTGTCCAAGACCTAGTCCAGGTTTTACCGATTTGTTATCCAATGTTTACATCCATGTTGACATTTTGTCCTGGCTCCCTGGCCTTCCTAGTTTATACTACCCCTGTGTCTGTATCCTGCACTTGGGTCCTCTCCCAATGCCCCCTTGTAACAGATACATAAGGTGTAAAACAGAGGTGAGAGTGAAAGAGAAATGAGAGTAAATGTTGGACCACTGAAAAATGATGCAGGAGATGTGGTAATGGGGGACAAGAAAATAGCGGATGAACTGAATAAGTACTTTGCATCAGTCTTCACTGTGGAAGACACTAGCAGTATGGTGAAAGTTCCAGGTGACAGCGGTGATGAAGAGTGTGAAGTTACCATAACTAGAGAGAAGATTCTTGGGAAACTGAAAAGTCTGAAGGTAGTTAAGTCACCTGGACCAGATGGTGTACAGCCCAGGGTTCTGAAAAAGATGGCTAAAGAGATTATGGAAGCATTAGTAATGATCTTTCAAAAATCAATGGATTCTGGAATGATTCCAGAAGACTGGAAAATTGCAAATGTCACTACACTCTTCAAGAAGAGAGAGACGCAGAAGAAGGGAAACAATAGGCCAGTTAGTCTGACCTTAGAGGTTGGGAAGATGTTGGATTCGGTTATTAAGGACAATTTCTCAGGGTACGTGGGGGCACATGATAAAATCATGCCTGTGCCTTGTCAAAATCAAGGCCAATTCTTTATGTGTATTTAAGGCAGAGCTTGAGAAACTCTTGATTGGTCAGGGCATGATGGGATATGGGGAGAAGGTAGGAGACTGGGGCTTAGAGGAATATTGGATCAGCCACAATGAAGCGGCAGAGCAGACTCAGTGGGCCAAATGGCCTAATTCTGCTCCTCTATCTTATGGTCTTATGGTAACTTATGAAACCTTCTACACTATACAAAACATGATCAACCATCCTGCCATCTGCAAACTTACTAGCTCACCCATCTATTTCCATATCCGCGCCACTTACAGAAATCACAAATATTAGAGGTGTCAGAAGAGATCCCTGCAGACCACACAGGTCACCGATCTCCAAACAGAATATGCTCTGTCTATTACCATCCTCTGCGTTCCATGTGTAATCCAAGTCTGAAACCACATTGCCAAATTTCTATGCATCCCATAACTCAATGACTTTCTGTATGAGCATACCATGGGGAACCTTGTCAAAATGCTTTACTAAAATCCATATACACCACACCTACCATATTAACTTCATAAATTTGTTTTGATGTCTCCTCAAAAAACTCAATTAGGCTTATGAAGCATGACCTGACCCTTACAATTTAAAACAATGTTCCTTCAATTTCATGTTGTCTTTGTAAATGACATACAAATACTAATCTATTATTCTATTTGGCACACTATTTTTAACTTTAAAAAATATTCAGATGCACATTAGGTAACTTTGAATGCCAGTTGTCCCTCAGATTATTCAGAGAAATCTGTTCCCACATTAACAGTAACAAGGACATTATCTTGGGCATTCCCTCCCTTAAACTTTCTGCAGGCCTGCTTCTCTTTTCTCCTTCAGTAATGCCTTATGTGACTCCCTGACAAATGTTACATGCACAGGGATCAATCCCATCTATAATTCCCTTGCAGACTGCTTTAGACCACAGAACAGTACAGCATTGTACAGGCCCTTCAGCCCATAACATTGTGCTAACCCTTAACCTATTCCATGATCAATCTAATGGTTAGATTCTAACTCTTGCCTCCTATGTAACACTTTATTTTCCTTTCATGCAAGTGCCTAGCTAAGTATTTCTGTATCTGCTTCTACCACCACCCTGGTAGCATATTCCACAGACCCACTGCTCTCCGTACAAAGAAATATACCTCCATTCACCTTAAAATTATGCTTCTATATCCTCTGTATAATGAGGCAAACAGAACTGGACTCAATACTTTAAGTATGGTCTACCTAGAGTTTCACAGATCTTCAATTTCTTGGCACCCCCTCCCTATTATTACCCTCTCACCCCTTTTCTTCTCCTTACCTGCCCGTCACCTACCTCCCTTTGGTTCCACTCTTCCTTTCCTTTTCTTCCATGGTCCACTATCCTCTCCTATTAGATTCCTTCTTCTGCAACCCTTTACCTCTTCCACCTATCCCCTCCCAGCTTCTACTAGATCCACCATGTCTACATAAACACCTTCTCAATCTTCTGACTATTGGCCAACGTACCATGTTCCTTTTTTAACCACCCTATCAACTTGGGCAGCATCTTTGAGAGGTCTGTGGTCCACAGAGTTCTGAGAGTCCAGGCTGACAATTAGATTTAAACAAACACATGTCAGAGTGTGGGCTGATTTCTTTGTGTTACTGTGAAGTCCATCCTATCTTTGTGTCAATAGCAACATGCACAAAATACTGGAGGAACTCAGCAGGTCAGACAGCATCGACAGAAGTGAATGAACAGTTGACATTTTTGGACCCTTCTTCGGGACTGAAAAGGAAGGGGGAAGACACCAGAATAAAAAGCTGGGTGGAGAGGAAGGAGGTTAGCTAGAAGGTGATTGGTGAAGCCAGGTGTGTAGGAAAGGTCAAGGGCTGGAGAAGAAGGAATCTGATAGGAGAGAAGAGTGGACCATAGCAGAAAAGGAAGGAGGAGTTGACCCAGGAGGGAAGTCATGGGCTGATAAGAAGAGGCAGAAGATCAGAGTGGGGAATGGAAGAAAAGGGGAAGGGGAAGGGAATTTTTTTAACTGAAAGGAGAATTCAATCTTCATGCCATCAGGTTGGAGGCTATTGTGTGAATAGTTCCTCCAGCATTTCCTTCAGCTGGTAGCCAACTTTAGCAGTTAATCTAATATCCGTTGTTTCCTCCTGACTCGCTGGGATAAGAAGGTTGGTCAATATTTATGAGTGAAGGCCACAACGCTGCCCTTGCAGTACAGTTGTCTGATTGCCTTAAAGCCAGTATATTTTGAGTTGAAGGATTTCAAGCTGCAGTCCTGTCTGCAGAGCATGCAAATAGAATAATAATTCAACATGCTTGAGAATATGTGATGTAATGTCAGGAAAAATCTGTCTGTGAAAACCATATTTCACAGCTGTTACTTCATGAGCTAATTAAAGCAGCTCACTGTATAATGAAGAATTGATTGATATTTATTAAAAATGGAAAGTAATCAATTAGAACAAAGTGACAGGTAATTTCATAAAATATGTTGACTTTAGCACAGTGAGAATTATAATAATAAAAACTTTATTCATATAGCACCTTTCATACATTAAGATGCAAGCTCAAAGAACTTTACATAGATTGTAAAGATAAATCAATATAGTAATAAAAATACAAAACAAAATTAAAAATCATAAGAAAACCCAAAAATTACATAGAATAAAATGTAATTGACTATACCAAATTATATACAATATCAACTGGCATTAAGTCATCTTATATGTAGGCCAAATTAAAAAAGAAGGATTTTAGAAGTCTTTTGAAATGTTGCACAGTGCTTCACTGGTGTACCTGAGTCAGTAAAGTATTTCAGATCAACACAGACAAAATGCTGGAGGAACTCTGTAGGTCAGGCAGCATCTGTAGAAATGAAGAAGCAGTCAACATTTCAGGCTGAGGTCCTTCTTCGTGACTGGAAAGGAAAGGGGGGCTATGGCAGAATAAAAAGGTCTGGGAGGGGCAGGAGGATAGCTAGAAGGTGAAAGGTGAAGCCAGGTGGGTAGGAAAGATAAAGAGCTGGAAAGGAAGGAATCTGATAGGAGAAGAAAGTGGACCATGGGAGAAAGCGAAGGAAGAGAGGCAGCAGTGGGAGGTGATAGGAAGAAGTAAAAGCCAAAGTAGGGAATAGAAGAAGAGGGGGGGGAGGGATTTTTTTTTAAAATCAGATGGTGAAATCGATATTCATGCCATCATGTTGGAGGCTACCTGATGGGAGATAAGATGTTGCTCCTCCACCCTGAGGGTGGTATTATCGTGGCAGAAGAGGACGCCATGGATAGACATGTTGGAATGGGAATGGGAATTAGAATTAAAATGTTTGGCCACCATGAAGTTCCGCTTTTGGCAGAAGAAGCAGAGGTGCTCAACAAAGCGGTATCCCAATTTAGACAGATCTTACCGATGTAGGGGAGACCACAATGGGAGGCCTTACTTTTGAACAGTCATCCCAATTTCTAGATCATCCCACAAGTGGAAATGTACTTTTCAAATCCACCACATCAACAATTCACAGGGTCTTATAAATATATCTATCTATCTATCTATCTATCTATCTATATATATACACACACACATACCTCTCCAGTGGATACAACCTTAGCTGTCCAATCTTTCCTCATAAAACAACAGGCCCGTTCAAGGTATCAGTCTAATAAACTTTCTCCAATACACAATGAACAACAATCCATAGAGAAGAGCAGTAACACACCAAACACTAGATGTTGTCTTGACAATAACTGAAACATGGCTTCACCACCTCTATATCCAATTCTTTGAGAAATAAACAACAACATGTTGTCAGCTTTTCTAATTATTAGAGTCGTGGGGCTATACATTCGGGCAGATGGGGTTCGTCAGCCGTGGTTGGAAGCTCCCCTAGCTGAGGGAAAACTCTGATCTCAAATCTCTGCTGCCTTGCAGCTACACCTGCTCATGGGGAAGTAAACCCCAGTGGAAAAGTCCAGAGCTGGAGTCCCTGTGGCATTCCTACGTTGAGTTCAATGCTGATTGGCAAATCCTGTGACGCTGCTGTTGCCAAACTGTATTGGTCTCTGCCGTTCTTTGGGTTCATCAGATGCACGGAGAAGGGAGAGCTTGTTACCTGGGCAACAGCTTGCTCTCCATATTGTACTGCCCAGGCTTGCGTATGTAGTCAACTAGGATGCAGCATTAATGGCTGACCATTACTGATGGAGGCCTCATCAGAGTTAACAGTACAGAAATAAGAACTTTGACACAATTCATCCATGGCAACGATGACGTCTATCCAATCTAGTCCCATTTGCCTGCTGCTGAACCATGTGTCTCTAAGCCTCTTCTATCCATATATAGTACTTGTTCAAATGTTTTTCAAAGTTTGGAATTCTACTGTTTTCCTTGGCAGTTAATTCCATTTACCACAATCATCTGTGTGGAAAGTTGCCACACAGGTCACTTCTAAATCTCTCCTCCTTCATTTTAACCCATGCCTTCTAGTTTAAGACCCCCCCCCCCCCCCCCGCTCTGGAAAAGAGCTATGACCACCCACATGATTTTATGCACCTTGATAAGATTAGCCCTCAGCCTCCTATGCTCCAAGGAAAAAAGTCTGTACATCCTTTCTTTATAGCTCAAGCTCCACCAGTTCCCGTAAGATTGTTATTAATATTTTTTGTGTCATCTCTGCCTAAAGACATCCTTTTCATAGATAGGCGACTGTAACTGCACACAATACTCTAAGGGTGCACACAATACTGTACCAATGACTAGTACAGTAGCAACATGATATACCAGCTATTATCTTTCTTCTGTGCCCCTCTCTGGCCGCTCACCTGCCTATTACCTCTCCCGCGTCCCCTCCTCCTTCCCTTTCTCCAATGGTCCACTCTCCTCTCCTATCAGATTCCTTCTTCTCCAGCCTTTTATCTTTCCTATCCACCTGACTTCACCTATCACCTTCTAGCTATCCTTCTTCCCATCCCCCCACCTTTATATTCTGACATTCCCCCTCCTTACTTTCCAGTCCTGAAGAAGGGTCTCAGCCTGAAACATTGACTGTTTTCATTTCCATAGATGCTGCCTGACCTGCTGAGTTCCTCCAGCATTTTGTAAGTGGTGCTTTAGATTTCCAGCATCTGCAGACTTTCTCATGTTTACAACTATTCTACTTAACGCCCTGATTGATGAAGGCAAGACAAACATGTCAAAGGCATTCTTCACCACCTGGTCTACCTGCGTTACCAATTTCAGGGAATATGTAGCCAGAGTTCTAGTTCTCTCAGTTTGATAAAGGTAGCCACTGTCTTACCATTTACAGTGTAGGTCCAACAATGCTTTACCTTATCAAAATGCAACACCTCGCACTTGTCCAAGTTAAATTCCATCTGCCATTCCTTGGCCCACTTCCCTATGTTAACTAAATTGTCATCCAAATTGTTAACACAGATGACAAACAACAGTGGACCCAGTACTGATTCCTGGAGCTTATCATTGCTCACAGACCTCCAGACTGAATAACAATTCTGCACTACCAACCTCTGACTCCTTCAACCAAGCAGATTTTGTAATTTGTCCTGGACCTCATGTGATCTCGCCTGACTGACTAGCCCACCACGGGAGACCTTGTCAAAATCCTTGCTAAAATCCATGCAGACAGTATTTGCCACTCCGTCCTCATGAATCTTCCTCATTATCTCTTCAAAAAAGCCAAGTGAAATTTGTGAGGAACACCTTCCCACACAAACCATGCTGATTATCTGTAATCAGTCTTTGCCTTTCCATGTGCTGGTATATTCTGTCTCTTAGAATCAGTGGCTCACTGGCCTTCAGTTCCCAGCTTGTCCTGGCAACCTTTCATAAATAAGGGCATAACATTAGCCATCCTCCAGTTTTCTGCCCCTTAACCATAGCCAAAGATAATGTAAATTTCTCTGCGAGGGCCGTAGCTTCTTCCCTCGCTTCCCACATTTGGAATTCCTGCGTGCGAATCATGCTTATAGATACCCATTTCCCTCTGTGTCACAGAGCTCTGCAATCTCTCACCATTTTTTATCTTTTCTGGCAAAATGGATACTCTCTCACTTTGCCCATTCATTTAACCTATCAGTATCCATCATTGGCTTGGCATGACTTCTTTACAACATATTTAAAGTCAGAAGCAAATTCAACAACCATATCCTAGGCATCTTCAACAAAGTTATTTAAATGAATTAGGTCCAAACACTAAACCCTTCAGCACACAACTTGCCTACCAGAATAATATTTATTGCTATATACAATAGTGTCTGTATATGTAGGTGCAAAGTAAAATATAATTGTAGGGCTATAGCATCAGATACATAACATTCACAAGAAGAAACATAAACATAAATTATGCAAGAAAAAATACAATTAAAACAGAAGAAAATCCACTGCAGGGCAGAGGTAGTGGTTAGTGCTGTGCAGATTCATTCAAGAATCAAATGATTAAAGGGAAGTAGCTGTTAGAACAGTACAGGAACAGGCCATTCGGTGCACAATGTTGTGAGAAACCAGCTGCGAGGTAGATCAAAAAACAGCCAAAAATGAATCCTTCCTACCTACACAAAGTGCATATCCCTCCATCTTGCTCACATCCATGTCACTATCTAAACATCACTTAAAAACCTCTAATGTATTTGCCTGTACCACCATACCTGGAAATGCAGTTTCACCACTCACGAATAAAAATCTTAATCCTCACATCTCCTTTGATCCAACCCCCCTCACCTTCAATATATGCCTTCAGGTATTAAACATTTCTGCTTTTGGATATAGATACTCGATCTATGCCTCTCATAATCTTATAAACTTTTACCAGATCTCCTCTCAGCCTCTGCCGCTCCAAAGTAAACAACCCACGTTTGTCCAGCCTCTCATGTTCTAGAACCTGGTGGCATAAGATGTCACGCTGTGCCTCCTGCCCGATGGTAGCTGTGAGATGATACCATGGCCTGGATGACGGGAATCTTTGATAATGGATGTTGTCTTCTTCAGGCAACACCTCCAGTACATACAAATGATGGTGGGGAGGGATGTGCGGGTGATGTATTGGGCTGAGTCCTCGACTTCCTGCAGCTTAAAAATACATTTCTGTTGACAATCTGCTTCCGGTTAGCCAATCTTCTGTCCATTATATCCTACGCCATGAGCTTGTATTTTCTGCAGTAATCTTTAATGAAAGAAATCAGCAGTTAACAACTGGTTCCTTGCCAGTTGATTTTGTCAGGCTGTTTAACTCTGCAGACACACGAGATTGTAGTTGCTGGAACCTGGAGCAACTGACAACCTGGAGAAACTCAGCAATCAAACAGGATCATGGTGGGAAATGTTGCTGACCTTCCAGGTCGAGACCCCTGCACCCAGATTGCTGCCAGGACCTGTGTCCTGATGGAGGGTCTCAACCAAAATTAGCAACATTCTCGTTTCCCCGACTTGACCTGCTGAGCTTGTTGCTTTCGTTCTGCGGACACTTTCCACAGATGCAAATATCTACGGGATGCAGCCTGGCAGGTGCTGAAGAACTGTCAGCTGCTTTCAAAACTTTGACACAGGAAGCTGCTCTGGGCATTGTGGATTCCCTTCGAAACAAAGTAATATTGGAAGAACCAGAAGAACATGTACAGAGAAGAGCATGCTGATAGAAATGGGAGCAGGCAAATGGGGAGAAAGGTTTTTAGCAGCGAGTTATTACCATCCAGACTCTTCAGGAAAAGTCCTTTGGCTTAAGTCCAAGTGAGAAACAATGTGTGAGGCACTTTCTCTTCAATAAGCACCATCCCAATGAAATTTCCTACCAGGTGCAAGAACAAGTGCATCCTTGGAGTTGGAATAGTTTGGATTACTACATTCATGAATCTGCTCAAGATTTGAATCTGGAGATATTTGTAATACTCATGTAAGGATCATTATGGTTTCTTATTCCAAGAGAACTAACACTATTCCAGTTTTCTGCTTGGCAGAGACATACAGAAGAAAGTGTGCCACTTTTGGAGGATTGCTGATGAACACATGGTGCAACCTGTCATGCCTATTCCTTTTGTAGGAACCATATGTTAATCCTACATATGTCCAAGTGGAATTGAAAAGGATTCCATTACCTCATAAGACCATAAGACATATGGGTAGAATAGGGCCATTCGGCCCATCACTTCTGCTTCACCATTCCATCATGTCTCTCTCAACCCCATTCTCCTGCCTTGTCCTGTAACCTTTGACGCTCTGACTAATCAAGAATCTATCAACCTCCATTTTAAATATACCCAATCACTTGGCCTTCATAAATGTCTGCAGCAAAGAATTCCACAGATTTATTACCCTCTGTCTGAATGAGTTCCTTCTCTATCTAAAGGGATGTCCTTATATTCTGACGTTGTGCCCTCTATCCTAGACTCCTCCACTATAGGAGGCATCCGCACCACATCTATTCTATTAACATTCAACTGGTTTCAATGAGACACCCCCCTTTATTCTTTTAATCTCCAGCAAGTACAGGCACAGAGCCATCAAAAGCTCCTCATACATTCAGTCTTTCATTTCTGCAAACGTTCTCATGACCCACATCTGGACCTTCACTCATGCAAACATAGGCATCAACTTGTGTACGTTTATGCACAATCATAAACACACTTTGCAGATGCTGGAAATTCAGAGCAACATGCAAAAAGTTAGAGAAACTCAGCAGGTCAAGCAGTATCTATGACAATGAATAAATAGTTGATGTTTTGGGCCCTTCATCAGGACTGGAGATGAAGGGAGAAGACATCAGAATTAAAAGGTGTGGTGAGAGGAAGTGTACAAGCTAGAGGGTGATAGGTGAAGCCAGGTGGGTGGAAAAGGCCTAGGGCTGTAGAAGGAAGAATCTGATAGGAGAGGAGAGTGGACCAGAGGAGAAAAGGAAGAAGGAGAGACACTGGGGGAAAGTGATAGGTTGGTGAGTAGAAGAGGTAAAAGGCCAGAGTAGGGAATAGAAGAGGGAAGGAAGAGAGGAAAAGAGAAAAATAGTTACCAGCAAGAGAAATTGATATTCATGCCATCAATTTGGAGGCTACCTAGACAGAATATGAGATGTTGCTCCTCCACCCTGAAAGTGGTCTCATTGTGGCAGAAGAAGGGGGCATGGACCAACATGTCGGAATGGGAATGGGGATAGAATTTAAAATGGTTGGCAACCAGGAAATTCCACTTTTGTAAGATGGAGCTGCTATTCCCGATTGCTTAACAAGGTGCAAAGAAACATCATAGTAAAGCATAGTGTGATCAGTGCGATTTTCCACAGGAATGGTAGATGATTCCAGATCAACCCTCTGCAGGTGTCTGCAGTATATCCATAACATAGAAATCACAGTGGCACAGATTGAAGATGGGGCCACCTTTGGAGGAATTCTCCATGTGTTGTGTTCATGGAGAATTCGTCCATGTAGCACGAATACCTGGAATCACAATTTTCCATTTACCAACACAGGCAATTTACAAGGATGTTGCTGGGATTTGAGGACCTGAATTCTTGGGAAAAGTTGAATAGTTTGGTACTTTATTCCCTGGAGCATGGCAGAATGCGGGAAGATTTGATGGAAGTATACCAATTATAAAGGGTAAAGGCTGGGTAAATGTGAGCAGGCTTTCTCCACTGAGGTTGGGTGAGACTAGAACTAGAGACCATTAGTGAAGAGTGACAGGTGAAATATTTAAGGGGGACCTGAGGTGGAGCTTCTTTACTCAGGGGTTGGTGGGAGTGTGGAATGAGCTGTCAGCTGAAGTGGTGAAGAGGTGTAAGAAAAGTTTGGATAAGTAAATGGATGGGAGGGGTATGGAGGCTTCCAATCCAGGTGCATGTCAATGGGACGAGGCAGAATAAGAGTTTGGTATGGACTAGTTGGGTCAAAGGGGGTGTTTTTGTGCTACAGTGTTCTATGCCTCTATGATTGTATGACAATCATGTCTACTTTGCCACAATAAAAAATCCATCAGAAATAAATGTTCCAAACATATTTATCAATAAAATCATGTCATTGTCCATATCGCAGTTAATCAATCACCCTGTGTGTCCCTTTAGAAATGGTCTTCCACTTGCATTTACTAACTTACCATTTTACTCTGTAGTTCTCCTTCCACTGGGGGCAGCATAACTGGTGCCTTTCAGTGGAGGAGGATCCAAGTGATCTTGAAGCATGGCCTCATAACTCCAAGGGTAAAAGCACTATCTTGCCAATGGGAGGAAGGAGTCTGAGTTAGTGTGCTGGGCTCTCTGATATGTAATGGAACAGTGGTAGAAAGTACTTGGCATTATTTGCATTCTGTGTCAAAACAGAATTATTTTTGTGGGGAAGTTGATGTGAAATAGAGGTCAAAAGATGAGGAAATTAGGAGGCATGCACAAAGCACTGGAGGGACTCAGTGGGCCAGGCAGCAGCTTTGGAGAGAAATGGACAGTTGACTTTTTGGATTGAGACCGCTCTTGAGAACTGGGAGGAAATCACCTTGTTAGTCCACAGCTCACTAACCCTAACCATACATCTTTGGAATGTGGGAGGAAACTGGAGCATGTGGAGGAAACCCACGCAGTCATGGGGAGAATGTACAAACTCCTTACAGATTGCAATTGGAATCAAACCCCAGTCTTATCATAAGTACTGTAAAGTGTTGTACTAACCACTCTCTAGTTTATTTATTTATTTACTCATTACTGTGTTGTTTTGTATTTATCTTCTGTGAAGTTTGACCATCTGAGAAGCTATTGAACTTTGCCAGTTGAGCATAAAGGATCTCATTGCAGCAGCCCTGACATTAACTCCCAGAGGTCTCTGTTCCTGTCTGAAGGACCTCGACACAACCAGCCCCAACCGCATGCAGATGCCGAAGACATCAACTTTCTGTTTCCCAAGACCTCATTGCAGCAGCAAAGAATGTTCGTGCTAGCCTTCTCCAATGTATGACAGCCTTCAATATTTCTAGAGTTCAACTTGCTTATAAAGCTCTTTTCAGCACTTACTCCAGCTACAACACACGTTCCTTTTGGAATTGCATGCTGACTATGTAGTGCAGTCCCCTGTTTCTGAGGCATTTAGCTAATGATCAGCATGACCAGAAACAAAAGAATAAGGTACTGGGAATGCACAGCAGGTCAGAGAACATCTGAGAAGAGAGAAACAGGGATTAAGCAGAGATTCTAATCACTTAGTCTTGACTTTCAATGACATAACTACTGCTGAGTAATGTATTGCAATGTACTGCTGCTGCAAATTAACAAATTTCAACACCATATGCCAGTGATATTATATCTGATTTTGATTCTGATTCAGAGTACCGCACCATATCCTGAGAGTTACCTTTGATCAGAAAGTCTGATGCACTAGCCATAGCATAACTGTGGCTATGTTCGGACACTGGGTGTCCTGTGGTGCATGGGTCACCATTGATACCTCTTGGCCTTTCGAACATTTTCAAAACACATGCTGGAAGCATAAGACCATAAAATATGAGAGCAGAATTAGGGCATTTAGGCCATTGAGTCTGCGCCACCATTTCATCATGGCTGATTCATTTTCCCTCTCAGCCCCAATCTCCTGCCTTCTCTCCATATCCCTGTATGCCTGACCAATGAAGCATCTATCAGCCCCTGCCTTAAATATACTGAATGACTCGGCCTCCACAGCTGCCCATGGCAATGAATTCCACATATCCACCACTCTCTGGCTAAAGAAATTCCTCCTCATCTCTGTTCTGGAAGGTCATGCATCCATTCTAGACTCTTCTAGACTGTGTCCTCTGGTCTTAGACTCCCACATCATGGTATGATGGAATTCACTGTCCATGACTGGATAAGCAGGGTGCTCACAGCTCTAACGATGCTCAATACCATCCAGAACAAGGCAGCCTGGTTGACTGGTATGCCCCCACCCATCCCGCTCCACCCTTAATGCTCAGTGGCTGCAGTGTGCGCCATCATCAAAATGTACTGAAATTAGAAGCAAGCAAGTCAAGGA
Organism: Hemitrygon akajei; assembly: GCF_048418815.1. NCBI lineage: Eukaryota > Metazoa > Chordata > Chondrichthyes > Myliobatiformes > Dasyatidae > Hemitrygon > Hemitrygon akajei. The sequence goes on from NC_133133.1 coordinate 168,477,542, forward strand.
GCCTCAAGACAAAAACCACTAGATTCAGGAACAGTTATTACCCCGCAACCTTCAGGCTCTTGAACCAGTGAGGATTACTTCATTCAACTTTACTTGCCCCCTCACTGAACTTTTCCGATAACTTATGGACTGACTTACAAAGACCTTTCATTTCATGTTCTAAATATTTATTGCTTATTTATTTATTACTTTTTTCTCCTTTTTGTTGTATTTAAACAGCAGTTTGCTGTCTTTTGGTTGCTGGTGTTTGTCCATCTTGTTAGGTGTGGTCTTTCCCTGATTCTGTTGTGTTTCTTTGTATTTACAAATGCCTGCAACAAAATGTATCTCAGGGTTGTATATGGTGACATATATGTACTTTGTTATTAAATTTAATTTGAACTTTGAGTTGGTTTTGTCGGTGCCCCTTAAACCTATAACCATTACTACCAAGCAAGACAAGGGAAGCAGTATCTGGGAAACTCACCACCTACAGGTTCCCCTCCAATAGAATTGAATAGAACTTTATTGTCATTGCTCAAAACAAAAAGATATCAGTGCTACTCCAGTCCGTGCAAAACAGATATTTATAGTGCATGTGGTATGGCTTATTTTTTTTAAAGTCCCATATTTACAGTACGTAGTTAGATATTCCATAACACTCAAAGGTCATTGGAAAGCCAGGTGTAGCAATCATATAGTCTCAAGATTCTAGGGAGTAGGTTAAAGACGGAGATGAGGAGGAACTGCTTTTCCCCGAGAGTAGTGAATCTGTGGAATTCTCTGCCCAGTGAAGCAGTGGAGGCTACCTCAGTAAATATTTTGAAGACAAGGTTGGATAGATTTTTGTATAGTAGGGAAATTAAGGTTATGGGGAAAAGGCAGGTAGGTGAAAATGAGTCCATGGCCAGATCAGCCATGATCTTATTGAATGGTGGAACAGGCTCGACGGGCCAGATGGCCGACTCCTGCTCCTATTTCTTATGTTCTTATGTCTTCTTGACTGGGAAATAGATTACCAGTCCTGCATCGTTATTGGGTCTAAATCCTGAAACTCCATTTCCAGTAGAACGGTATGAGCAAATTCACCAGAAAAGCTGAAGTGGTTTAAAGTGATGACCCACCATCGCTTTCTCAGGGGAGCATAGGGATGGGCAGTAAATGTTGGCAAGGTCAACTCCGACAAGAAAATTATTTTGTTTTAAAAGTTAACTTTGCAGCCACTGTTGTTTTCCACTTTTCTCTCTTTACAGATATTGTTTAATCTGATGTGTCATTATGGTACTTTCTATTATTTTAGATTTCCAATAACTGCCATGGTTTTGATCGGTGAGACAGTGCTAGCAAGTGACACACACAAAATGCTCGAGGAACTCAGCAGATCATGCAGCATCTATGGATATGAATAAACAGTCGACGTTTCAGGCCGAGACCCTTCTTCAGGGCTGAGAACGAAGGGGGAGACACTGGAATAAAAAGGTGGTGGGGAGGGGAAAGAGGCTAGTTAGAAAGTAATACTTGAAGCCAGGTGGGTGGAAAAGGTCAAAGGCTGAAGAGGGAGGAATCTGATAAAAGAGTAGAGTGGACAATAGGAAAAAGGGAAGGAGAAGGGACCCAGGGGGAGGTGATAGGCAGGTAGGAAGAGGTGAAAGGGAAGAATGGGGAATAGAGAAAGGGGGTGTGGAAATTTGTTCACTGAAGGAGAAATGGATATTCACGCCATCAGGTTAGAGGCTACCCAGACAGAATATAAGATGTTACTCCTCCACCCTGAGGATGGCCTCATCTTGGCACAAGTGGAGGTCATGGATTGACACTAACTAGCAAGTTGCCAAAATTATGTGAAGTGAACAGCACTCGGGAAAAGTGGCACACGGTCAGGCTAGACTACTGTCTAGAGGTATAGGTTATACATACAACTGTGTCCATTTCTGAGATTGATAATTCATTCCCTCAGGAATGTTACATCGATGGAAACGTTCAATTAATAATTAAATTCCCAAAAATAATATAAATACATTAATTTTGGAGAATGCCAAAAAGTCTTTTACCCAAATCCAAAAAAATTACAAGTAGTTATTATGATTACCAGTGTGGTAATGAACATAGAATGGTACAATATGGATCAGGCCCTTCAGCCCACAATGTTGTGTTGAACCTATTAAATTAGTAATCAATGACCAACTAAACTAATCCCTTCTGACCATAAGACCATAAAACCATGAGCTGTGTGTGGTGAAGTACATATACCTGTCTGGACACGCCCCCCCCCCCCCCCCACTGACTGCTCCTGTGGCTCCTCCCACTGACCGCGGCTCCTCCCACGGACCCCAGTATAAAGGCGATTGGAGACACCGCCCCTGCCTCAGTCTCCAGGATGCAGTGTGGTGGTCAATTGCTGCTTGTTCTTTCTTCCAGCCAATAAAAGCCTATATCTCGCCTCACGTCTCTGAGAGTTATTGATGGTGCATCACTGTAGGAGGGAATTAGGCCTTTTGGCCCATTGAGAATGCTTTCCCATTCCATCATGGCTGATTTATTAACCCTCTCGACCCCATTCTCCTGCCTTCTCCCGTAACCTCTCTTAGGTGACGGGTTGGTCTCTCTGCCTCTTGTGGTGGGTCTCCCTTTCAAAGAATGTCAGTGATATCGTAGGATAGTGTTGTGGTTCTGCATTTATGGGTTGGACTATTGTATTTATGGGCTGTGGACTTTTTATGGTATTTATATTCTGTGATTTATTTATTGCGCATTCCTTTTCCATTTTGTTCTGCAGGGAAGGGTGTCTGAGGGTTGATGTTCCGTTAGTTTTTTTTTGTGCAGGGGAGGGTTTGTATTTTGGGGGTCAATGTTCCTGTTCTGTTTTGTGCAGGGAGAGGGGTTTTTTGGGAAGTCAGGTAGCTGCTCTGTTTTGTATGGAGGTTTGGATTTTGTTGTTTCTCCCTGAATGACTTTCATGTTCTTTCTTTTTTTTCTGACTATCTGCAGAAGACAAATTTCGGAGTTGCATATTAATACATGCTCTGATAATAAATGAACCTTTGAACCATTTTTAAACTATCAACCTCTGCTTTAAATATACTCAATGACCTGGCCTCCACAACTGTCTGTGGCAATGAATTGCACAGATTCACCATTCTCTAGCTAAAGAAATTCTTCCTCACCTAAATGAGCTAACTCTATTCTGAGTCTGTGCCCTCTGATGGTGGACTCACCTACTATAAGAAACATCTTCTCCATATCCACTCTATTTATGTCTTTCAATATCCGATAGGTTTCATTGAGATTCCTCTTCATTTTTCTAAATGCCAGTGAGTACAGGCTCAGAGCCATCAAGTGCTTCTCCTACGTTAACCTTTTCATTCCTGGACCCTCTCCAAAGTCAGCACAACTTTCTTAGATAAGGGGCCTAAGACTGCTCACAATACTTCAAAATGTGGTCTGACCAATTCCTTATAAAGTGTCAGCATCCTTTCTCTTATCTTCTAGGCCTTTCAATGTAAATGCTAATACAATGTCCAACTAGAATACAGATAATTTGACATTATAAAATGATCCTTATTTTTGATAATCAAGCCTCATAAGAGGAAAAAAATTGTCCTTCATTAAATGTGCAAAACTTGCTTGGATAAATGGAATCTGATTTTAGAAGTAGAGTTCTGTGATGCCCTATAATATTATGTGACTAGTACTTGCAAATATGATCACTCCTTTTACCAACCCCCCCACCCCACCTGACTCAACTTTTCCCAGCACAGTTCTGAACAGTTTAATATTCCCCTAAATGTCCCATTTAGACATAAAGGAATTTCTGTCTCCTTTGATCCTGCAGCAATTAAAGGCTATTTTATGCCTGTGTGTGGAATAGTCTTGCTCATATGGACAATTATAAAAATAAATCGATTTGAATTAATAATTCATGGAGGTTATTTTTGTGCCTTCCATTCAAAACATAAAGCAAGAGAAGAATTCTAAAAATATTCAATCGCTTCAGTCCTGGCTGTTTCGCACCAAAAGCAATAAAATTATTTTGACAAGGCCCTGCTTTTTAACTTGGAAAATGCCTTAAATAAAACTGAATGAATGTTACCAGATTTATAACACCAAATGAATATTTATAACTTCCTTTATTTCAATACTGTAGCTTTTCAATGTAGATTTTTGCTGCACAAATATTTATATAAAATGCATTTCAGTACGTGGAACTTATCAATCACAGCCTCTCAGCTTGGCAAATGTAAGGGAGGCACCATTTTCCAAATAGAGAGTCAATGGACAATTTTTGTACTATGAATATTTATCAGGTAAACACACAGAAGGAGATACAATATTGCATTGTTCACAATGAAAATCGATTATTCTTTGTTTCAAGTGGAGCTAAGCAGGATATAAAGATCAGATTAATATATATGTAGAGAGTATCTTTTAGAGTATTATTCTACATGCACCATGCTGGAGAGATGTCTGCAGAGGTGTAAGTAATTTTAGCTAAATCATAGAAAATTTATGACACTATTTGGCTCATTGTGTCTCTGCTGGTGTAAGAGCTCCCTTTTATTTATTTATTTGTTTGTTTATTGTTAAGCTACATCACAAAACAGGTCTTTCTGACCCTTCAAATCAGTAATCCACCAATTTCAATCCTAGTCTAATCACAGGACAATTTACATTGACCAAATAACCTACCAACCAATATGTCTTTGGACTGTGGGAGCAAAGCAGAGCATCTGGACAAAACTTACACAGTCACAGGGAGAACGTACAAACTCCTTACCCAGCGATGGGAATTGAACCTGGGTCACCTGTACTTTAAAGTGTTATACTAACCACTAGGCTACCGTGCCACCTGCATAATCCCATCTTCCAGCATGAGTTCTGAACTCTGCAGTACATGGTTCTTTGAGCTAACACAATTGCAAAATGTGAGAAATAAGATGGTGACAGTCTGAGAAATACGACGATATTAAAGAACATATATGCCAGCATAGAGTAGCTGGGCTGAATGGCTTGGTTCATTCTTTGTAATATGGATCCAGATATTAACAATCTGCATGAACATATGCTTCTAGCAAAGTTTAAGGTGTTAAAAGTACATTGTCATATTTATTGTGGGTGCTTCCGTTTCTATGGCAGCAGCAGAGATAATTGGGAAATGAGTCAGTGGAATACACGGTTGTCCCAGTAGGTCACATTTATAAAGGGCTGTACCGTAAATCCTCTATTGTTGAAAAGTGAGGAAATAAAATCAAATGGAATTAGCCCTGAGTGAAAACAACAGTGGGGATGGGGGAGGTGAGGGAAACTACGTGTGGAATAACTCAAGTCTTTACTCTGGAAAATGATCAATTGAAAGAATTGGTTTGATTATTATTGGTCAGAATTTTCTGAAATATTTTTATATCTAATAGGGCCTAATAGAGGTGATGTTTCACCTGTGAAATATAGACACAAGGCAAGTGAGCAAGGCACTTAACCACACATTGCTCTGCGACAACACCGGTGCCAAGCTGTATGGGCCCTAATGCCCTTCCCTTGGACAACATCGGTGGCGTGGAGAGGGGAGACTTGCAGCTTGGGCAACTGCCGGTCTTCCATAAAACAAATCCTTGCCCGGGCTTGCGCCCTGGAAACTTTCCAAGGTGCAAATCCATGGTCTATCGAGACTAACGGAGGCCTACATACTACATAGGCACAATTCTTAAACCCTCATTATAAGTAAAGCAAGGTATGAACATCAGGATGCAGTCAAGTTACTTTAGAATTAAGAACTGAAGAGCACAAAAGAGCTGTAAGATTCCTAAAAGTTGAGTAAGCTGAACTCAAGTCTTACACCAACTTCTACAAGTTATCCAATGGCTCTTGGAGATATAAAGGACTTTTGCTTGTTGATGGCACTCAAAGAGATCCTCAACAGATTGTTTGTTGCCATGATGGAATGACAGAGCAGTTGCAATGGGCTGAATGGCCTAATTCTGCTTCTATAACTTAGGAATTCCACCCAATATGTTACTAGTTTCGTCCCTCCCCACAGCACAGTTGCTGTTTGGCTCGTTGAATTCCTTCAGCAGTTTGTTGTAAACAAGAGCTCTTCCACTGCAAAATTCATTAATCCTTCAGTGTAATCACTAAAGCAATCCTTTTGGGCATACATGAACAAATCTTGCAGCACATATTTATTCAAAGTGAAGACTATATTTCATGTTCTACACAGACTAATGTTTATTCTTAGGGGACATGGGCTTTTCCCTCTTCCCTTACCTTCTCATTTCAGTTTGCCCCCTTTATTATGGTGAACTCTACATTAAACTTTGGCTAAAGGGATGAAGTTCGAGGAGGAGATGTGTAGAGACCTTTTCCTGACTCATATTAAAACAATGCAGGACTCAATCCAATCTATCAGCTTCATAGCTCCAGTCATCAGACTCAGCTCTCCTCTACCTCAAACACTCCTTCCACTCTCTGACTTGCCAAAGGGTCACATTGGGTTACTCAAATTTTATTAAAGTCTTTAACAAAACTTTATTAGATGAGCTGCCCCCTCCTCTTCTGCCTTCTTTCAGCTAATAAGCCTGAATTTCTAGGCCTTTTAAGATCAAAGTTCAGAGTTCAAGTAAATGTATTATCAAAGTACACAGTATGTGTCACCATAAATAACCCTGAAATTCGTTTTCTTGCGGGCATACTCAGGAAATCCAAGAACCATAATGGAATCAATGAAAGTTCACACCCAACAGGGCAGACAAACAACCAATGTGCAGAAGACAACAAACTGAGCAAATACAAAAGCAGAAGGAAATAATAATAATAATAATAATAATAAAATAAGCAATAAATATTGAGAACATGAGATAAAGAGTCCTTGAAAGTAAGTTCATAGCTTATAGGAACAGTTCAGTGATGGGGCAAGTGAAGGCCCTGCTTTCATTGTGTATGACTCTTTGACAAATACAGCCTAGTATAACCAATCAGGAGCTTCATTGCTGACAATATGGTCATGATATTAAAATCATGTTTTCCTAAATATTTTACACATTTCTTCAGCACATCAAAGACCTGCACAATGTCACCGAATTTCAAGGTCCTTATAACTAGGTTCTTCAACAAAAAACAGGCCTAATTCATTCCTCAGACTAGTCAACAGTGCTGTGAGTTATCCATTTTCTCAGCATCCTTCTTACAGCGTGAAGCATAAATTCGCTGCCCAGGCACATCTTAGCGGAGCTACCGCTTTTGTTGCCAAAAGGTAATTAAAGTTAAGTAGTTCTGTTGTGTTTAAGCCTAGCCTATTGCTATCTAGAATTTTAATTTTCTTATTCTAGGTCAATGTAATGTGTTCTCTTCCTACTCTTGCACCATTTTCAGCAATCTATCATTGGCTACTTCCTGTTTTCATCTCCAGAATGCCTTTCAGTTCCTCAGCTGCATTCTCCTCAGTTCTCCTACGGATTTCCCCATTGATGTGTGATACAATTGAAGGCTTTGGATAAATAGAAAATACATCAAACTAAAACTAAAACTAAAAGTATAGAATGGTGAGACCATTCCAAATCCCATTTCAAGCCCCCTAATCAACAACTCTTTCCCTCTTCTTGATAATTGATGGAACTGAACCAGACTGTTGATATATTGGCCTCATAATTGATTCCAAAATATCTGAGCCCTCACTAAACCCATTTATCTTCACCTCCATAGTGCTATCCAGATCTACAACTGCCTCAGCTAATCAGTGCATTCAGCCTCAGCCATAAACATTCCTATATCCTAAGCATGTCCATATCCCATAGCTAGTCCTGTTCACCTATTGTGCATGTACTCTGTGCTATGTATTTGCTTAAACAAACAGTTAAGCAAAGCCTTAATTTTTAAAATACTCATCCAGGTTTTAAAATCTCCCCATGACCTTACCTCTCTGTACATACGTGATTTCCATCCAATAACGTTTTATGGTCATTCTTGAATTTCATCACTCCATCTCAAGATGTTGGTTGCTGATGTCATAATCTGTGGAATTTACTCTCTAAAGCAATCTATTTTTTAATTCTTCTATTCTGGTTTTTGATGGTCCTTAAAATTCCCATCCAATCTAGTATCTCCTGATATGGCTTGGTTGCTAACATTATTGACATGTTTTATTACATTAAAAACACTAAAAAAAAATGTTGCTGTATACATCTCTAATCTGAGAAATCAAATCTTCATTTTGAACAAAAAGAACATTACCTATATATTACCTCATTGGTTTTGGTTAAAAAGTCCAAAGAAATTTGTTGTTTTGTTAGAATCTGGAACCCGGCTTCCCTCTCCCATTGCTTCTTTCAAAATGTTGAATTGAAAGTCCAGATTTGTTCAGAGATTTCACCTGTCCCCTGTCACTCAACTGGAGATTGGCAGGAGCCTCCTATAGCAGTTGACATGGGATAATTTCTTGCAGCTCCGCTTCGGTTTTAAAATGAGCAAACCTCTGCCCATCTTTGACATGACAATAGACCCGGCAACATGGTTCAGTAAAAGGGAAATCAAACACAAATTAAATGGCTGATAAAGGGGTTGCCTGGAGCAATGAATCCTGTAAGAGTGATTTAGACCAAGAGTAATTGGTTGTCAAGTGTTCAAATTTGCCTGTTAGATGATATTCTGTTCTATTGATTTGATCTCTCACTGACCCTACAAAGTCCAGGGGAAGGCTGGAACTGCATAGGAGCACTGGTCAGACAAATCAACGCAAGCATTAAAACTGCAAGCAATGACATTTAGTACTAAGAACATATTTGCTCCACAATTAGCATTGACAATTCTAAACATAATTTTAATCACAAAGTTCACATTTGATGTAACCCGATTTCTGTTTTTGCACTATTTTTAATTTAACTATTTAATGTACATATATATACTTACTGTGATTGATTTATTTTTTTATGTTATCATGTATTGCACTGCACTGCTGCCGCTAAGTTAGAAACAAAGAAACATAGAAAACCTACAGCACAATACTGGCCCTTCGGCCCACAATGCTGTGTGCACAAATTGCCTCGGGTTACCCATATTTTTCTAAGCTCCATGTACCTGTCCAGGAGTCTCTTAAAATACCCTATCGTATCCACCACCACCACCATTGCTGACAGCCCATTCCACGCACTCACCACTCTCTGCAGAAGAAATTTACCCCTGACATCTCCTCTGTACCTACTTCCAAGCACCTTAAAACTGTGCCCTCTTGTGATAGTCATTTCAGCCCTAGGAAAAAGCCTCTAACTATCCACATGATCAATGCCCTTCATCATCTTATACACCTCCATCAGGTCACCTCTCATCCTCTGTCGCTCCAAGGAGGAAAGGCCAAGTTCACTCAACCTATTCTCATAAGGCATGCTCCCTAATCCAGGCAACATCCTTGTAAATCTCCTCTGCACCCTTCCTATAGTTTCCACATCCTTTCTGTAGTGAGGCGACCAGAATTGAGCACAGTACTCCAAGTGGGGTCTGACCAGGGTCCTATATTGATGCAACATTACCTCTCGGCTCTTAAACTCAATCCACGATTGATGAAGGGCAATGCACCGTATGCCTTCTTAACCACACAGTCGACCTGTGCAGCAGTTTTGAGTGTTCTATGGACACAGACCCCAAGGTCCCTCTGATTCTCCAAACTGCCAGGAGTCTTACCATTAATACTATATTCTGCAATCATATTTGACCTACCAAAATGAGCCACCTCACACTTACCTGGGTTGAACTCCATCTGCCACTTCTCAGCCCAGTTTTGCATTCTATCGATGTCCAGCTGTAACCTATGACAACCCTCCGCACTATCCACAACACCCCCAACCTTTGTGTCATCAGCAAATTTACTAACCCATCCCTTCACTTCCTCATGCAGGTCATTTATAAAAGTCATGAAGAGAAGGAGTCCCAGAACAGATCCCTGAGGCACACCACTGATCACCAATCTCCATGCAGAATATAACACATCTACAACCACTCTTTGCCTTCTGTGGGCAAGCCAGTTCTGGATCCACAAAGCAAGGTCTCCTTGGATCCCATGCCTCCTTACTTTCTCAATAAGCCTTGCACGGGGTAGCTTATCAAATGTCTTGCTGAGATCCATATATACTACATCTACTGCTCTTACTTCATCAATGTATTTAGTCATATCCTCAAAAAATTCAATCAGGCTCATAAGGCACGACTTGCATTTGACAAAGCCATGCTGACTATTCCTAATTATATTATGCCTTTCCAAAAGTTCATAAATTCTACCTCTCAGGATCTTCTCCATCAACTTACCAACCACTGAAGTAAGACTCACTGGTCTATAATTTCCTGGCCTATTGCTACTCTCTTTCTTGAATAAGGGAACAACATCTGCAACCCTCCAATCCTCCAGAACCTCCCCCGTCCCCATTGATGATGCAAAGATCATTGCCAGAGGCTCAACAATCTCCTCCCTCACCTCCCACAGTAGCCTGAGGTACATCTTGTCCAGTCCTGGAGACCTATCCAACTTGATGCTTTCCAGAAGCTCCAGTACATCCTCTTTCTTAATGTCTATATGCTCAAGATTTTCAATCTGCTGTAAGTCATCCCTACAATTGCCAAGGTTCTTTTCTGTATGAATACTGAAGCAAAGTATTTATTAAGTACATCGGCTATCTCCTCCTGTTCCATACAACTTTTCCCACTGTCACACTTGATTGGTCCTATTCTCTCACATTGTATCCTCTTGCTCTTCACATACTTGTAGAATGCCTTGGGGTTTTCTTTAATCCCGCTCACCAAGGCCTTCTCATGGCCCCTTCTGGCTCTCCTAACTTCATTCTTAAGCTCCTTCCTGCTCGCCTTATAATCTTCTAGATCTCTATCATTACCTAGTTTTTGAACCTTTCATAAGCTTTTCTTCTTGACTAGGTTTTCAACAACCTTTGCACACAATGGTTCATGTACCCTGCCATGCTTTCCCTGTCCCATTGGAATGTACCTATGCAGAACACCACGCAAATATCCCCAGAACATTTGCATATTTCTGCCAAACATTTCCCTGAGAACATCTGTGTTATGCTTCCAAGTTCCTGCCTGATAGCCTCGTATTTCTCCTTATGGCAATTAAATGCTTTCCTAACTTGTCTGTTCCTATCCCTCTCCAATGCTATGGTAAAGGAGATAGAATTATGATCACTATCTCCAAAATGCTCTCTCACTGAGAGACCTGACACCTGACCAGGTTCATTTCCCAATACCAGATCAAGTACAGCCTCACCTCTTGTAGGCTTATCTAAATATTGTGTCAGGAAATCTTACGGAACACACCTAACAAACTACAGTCCATCTAAACCCCCTGCTCTAGGGAGATGCCTATCAATATTTGGGAAATTAAAATCTCCCACTACGACAACCCTTTTATTATTACACCTTTCCAGAATTTCTCCTCGATGTCCCTGTTACTATTGGGTGGTCTATAAAAAACACCCAGTAGAGTTATTGACCCCTTCCTGTTTCTAACTTCCACCCACAGAGACTCAGTAGACAATCCCTCCATGACTTCCTCCTTTTCTGCAGCCGTGACACTATCTCTGATCAGCAGTACCACACCCCCACCTCTTTTCCCTCCATCCTTGTCTTTTCTGAAACATCTAAAGCCTAGCACTCTAAGTAACCCTTCCTGCCCCAGAGCCATCCAAGTCTCTGTAATGGCCACAACATCATAGCTCCAAGTACTGATCCATGCTCTAAGCTTATCCACTTTGTTCATGATGTATCTTGAATTAAAATAGAGACATCTCAAACCATCGTATCCCTTCTCTATCACCTGCCTGTCCTCCCTCTCACACTGTCTGCAAGGTTTCTCTATATGTGAGCCAACCGCCTCTTCCTCCATCTCTTCTGTTCGGTTCCCACCCCCCAGCAAATCTAGTTTAAACACTCCCCAACAGGCTTATCAAACCCCTCTAGCAAGATATTGCTCCCCCTCAGATTCAAGTGGAACCCATCGTTTTTGTACAGGTCACACCTGCTCCAAAAAAGGTTCCAATTTTCCAGAAATCTGAATCCGTGCCCCCTGCTCCAATCCCTCAGTCATGCATTTATCCTCCACCTCACTCTGTACTCTATACTCACTGTCACGTAGCACAGGTAGTAATCCCGAGATTACTACCTTTGAGGTCCTGCTTCTCAACTTCCTTCCTCAACCCCTGCAGTCTGTTTTCAGGACCTCCTCCCTTTTCCTACCCATGTTGTTGGTACCAATATGTAGCATGACCTCTGGCTGTTCACCTTCCCACTTCAGGATATTGTAGACGCGATCAGAAACATCCCAGACCCTGGCACCTGGGAGGCAAACTACCATCTGCGTTTCTTTCCTGCATCCATAGAATCACCTGTCTGACCCCCTAATTATAGTCCCCAAGTTAACAAATTTCACAACATATGCAAGTGATATTAAATCTGATTCTGTAGTTTATTGAGGAACTATTTGTTGTAGTTGAACTTAATTTGTTTTGTCTTTTTATTAAGATACTGCGCAGATTAGGAACTTCTGGCCCTTCGAGTTGTGCTACCCAACAATCCCCTATTTAATCCTAGCCTAACGATGGGGCAATTTACAATGACCAATTAACCTACCAACTGGTATATCTTTAGTCTGTGGGAGGAAACCGGAACCCCCGGAGGAAATCCATGTGGGCACGGCGAGAACGTATATGCTCCTTACAGGCAGCAGCAGGATTTGAACCTGAGTTACCTATACTGTAAAGCGCTGTGCTAACCACTACATTGCCATGTGTTTTATGATGAAATCCCATCTGCCTCTGCTGTTGTCTCTGTTGCAATAATTTGTATTTCAAAGATGAAGTCTAGTAACCTTCTCCAAAACCTACCATAAATCTGAGAATTTTTTTTCTTAAAGTCAACTTAGCAAATGATACTGTCTCAGAATCAGAATCAGATTTATAACGTCGACATATGACATGAAATTTGTTGTCTTGTAGCAGCAGGAAGTGCAAAGACATAATAAATATTATAAATTACAGAAATAAATAAATAGTGCAGAACAAAAAAGGAAGAACAAGGTAGTGTTCTTGGGGTCATGGAATGTTCAAATATCTGATGGCAGAGGGGAGGGAGATGTTTCTGAATTGTTGAGTGTGGGTCCTCAGGCTCCTGTATCTCCACACAGACCACACACCACCGATTGTTCATTCTCATCCTGTCCACGTGAATACCAATATAAACATTTTAACATACATCCGTTATTCTTTCTAAATATACTTGGAACAACTAGAATGATAAAAAGGAAAACTGTCATATGTTTTGATTAATTCTGATGGGAAGAAGAATGATTGACAGCTCCCCACCTGCTCATTTTGTGATCTTGCCAAAGAATGACCCAATGAATACAGTGTTTGTTCTGAGCTTGAATAACAGTGGTCATCAAATTTTTTTGAAAACATTGATTCCTCAGAATTTTGTTTTTTGTTTATGATAGACCACTCAAGCTGAACACAAATATAATTTCAGACTTCTTGTATCATGTAGGAATTTGGAGGAACAAGATATTAACTTTTATTGAATAATGCATTTAATTGCATAACACTGCTGACACTTTGCAATGGTTCAACTAAGCTAAGAATTTTTTGTTGATGATTTTGAATTGTACTCAGTGTCTGAGGCTTCTCGCTTAAACCTCCAACAATAATCAGCCAGCATTGATGGATCCAATTGCCCTGATATCGTTTCTCCATGATCAAAATGTCCTGGTGAAACCTTTCACCATGCTTGTCACTAACAGCACCAAGATTTGCATGGAAAATATCTAAATGGGAGTGCAGAAATTTAATCTTTAGTGACATGTTGCACTTCATGGTTCTGTATGTTTGAAGGTTGTTGTCAACCAGCTGAACGTAGTTTAATGCTCTGTAATTGCAGGGAAATTTTCAACAACATGTTTGAATGTCTTCCCTTTGAATTTTTCCCATCCCACTAGAAGTTCTTCAAATTCCCTGTCATTGATGACCTGTTTGCTTTGTGGACCAACAAAAATGCCTTCCTTAATCTTGGCATCAGTTATTCTGACTTGAATTATGAATTGAAATTACAAATAAGGGTGATTTAAAAAATGGTGTGTGATAGAGAAATTTCATGTTGATTTTCATGATCATCAGCCCCAAATCCATAGGATACACCTAAAGTATTTTGGAAGCAAAATCTTTGTTGTCCAGTGTTATGAATACTTTTATTTGCATGGATGATTGGACTAATGATGTTGTAAGCTTACGCTGTGTTTTTCTTTTAATTTAATGTAACTACCAAGCTGCTTAACAAAATGTAACATTTATGGCACATTCTAGTTAGATCTTGGAAGTTTTCAAGTTTCTATTATATTTACAGATAAATACCCAGACACAAGAAATTAAGATAAAATTTTGATTGCAATTATGTCTTGCAATATTGTGTTGGACCCGACAAGAAATGCATTGCTTCCTCACATCAAAGAGACCAGGCATAATAAAACCAAGCATAGTGTGTTTGAAAACTTATGCACAATTGAGTTAATATAATGAATACTGGAACCATGGAAAGGGATCAGTAATGACCATACAGATGGAGTTTATTCAGTATACAGGAAGCTGGGCAATAAATTGTCTTGGACTTGATTGAAGAACATATTGGGTTTCAACAAGAAGTAGAAGATTCCTTTCCAATTCATTTTGTATTTAATGTATGTAAGAAGTAGGTAATGATTCTTCAGGATGAATACTACTTGAAGTATGAATAACCAGGGTACATCTGAGCAATGGCAAACAATGGCAGAGTAACGTATTATACTGACAGGAGATTTGCAGTGGGCACTGGCTGATGCTCGGCTGACTGTGATTAATTCAAAAGCTTTTGAAGCAAATGCAAAATTGTTATGCGACTGATAAATGATTAATTTAAATGGCTGTATCACATTAATAAAATATTGTGAATTGCGTCACAGTTGTGCAGCTGTTTTATTTGCTTTGAATGAATTTCTGTGCTCATTAGAATGATGGAATAGGGGTACTGAATATTTTGAGCTGGTCAAAATATTGGACATAATCTACTTCCAGATCTAGTGAAAACACAGTATCAGCGTTTGGAAACAGCATTAATAAATTTAAGTTAATCAACAGTTTTACTTGAGTGTAAGGTGAAATGGCTTTCCTTGGAGAATTATTTCATTTTTAGTTTTCAAAGAGCTTAGACTGTGGTTGGGCCACCTGACACTTTTATAATGTAATCTATTTCTGTGCAATTAAATGATTTAAAAGCACAGGTTCCACTGATGTTCTTGCCTCCTTGCCCTTTAAACATTCAAAAATTTTAAGCACATTTCATGTGTACCCAAGGGTGCTCAGAGCTCCCTTCTCAGACACCATAACTTCAGTGTTTCATGGCCACAGCTTGCAGGTATACCTGCAAATATTCAGCGGGCTCATTGTGTGAGATTTTTTATTTCCTATTTTTTGTACTACTTACTTAAATGAACTATTTAACATCTTTTCACAGCTACCATTGGACAGCAAGTACAGAAGCCAGAAATGCCACATCACTGGGTCCCTTCAACACTGAACCAAACAGCACAACCCAAATCACCACCTCAGTGTAGCAACACTTTGACCACTTTGCGTGCATATGGACTGATTTGTTCTGGTTGTGTTCTTTTTTTTTGCATTATTTATATTTAGATTCAAATCCAGATTTATTTAAGTACATGCACGTTGAATCATACAACGAAGATTTGAGGCAGCAGAGTTTTGATTCCATCGAGCATTATGTAAATATTCCAACAGGTCGACCCTAAACTTAACTCTTAGCTCCCGAAAATGGGCCAGTTGGTGACACACTGGAGAAATCTACCAGATATTGAAAGGTGTAGATAAAGTTGGATAGAGAAGATGCTTCAAATAATGGGACAGCCTAGAACATAAGGGAACAGAAAGCAAAGACGTCCCATTAGAACAGAGAAGAGGAGGAATTCACTGCTATAGGCTGTTGTGAAGGCCAACTTATTGGGTATATTTAAAGTAGAGTTTGATAGGTTCTTGATTAGTCAGGACATTAGTAATTACAGAATGCAACTAAAAAGTCATAAGGAGGAAAAAGATGAAATACGAAAGTAATCAATAATATCAAATAGGATACCAAAAGTTTTTTTTAGATATATAAAGAGTAAAAGCGAGGTAAGAGTAGATATTAGAGCACTGGAAAATGACACTGGAGAGGTAATTAAGGGGGATGAGGAAATAGTGGATGAACTGAATAAGTATTTTGCATTAGTCTTCACTGTGGAAGACACTAGCGGTATGGTGGAAGTTCCAGGTGTCAGGGTGCTTGAAGTTTGTGAAGTTACCATAAATAGAAGATTTTTGGGAAACAGCAAGGTTTGAAGGTAGAGAAGTCACCTGGATCAGATGGTATAGGGTTCTGAAAGAGGTGGCTAAAAAGATTGTGGAGGCATTAGTAATGATCTTTCAAGAATCATTAGATTCTTCAATGGTTTTGGAAGACTGAAAAATTGCAAATATCACTCCACTCTTCAAGAAGACAGAGAGGCAGAAGAAAGGAAACTATAAGCCAGTTAGTCTGACCTCAGTGTTTGGGGAGATGTTGGAGTCAATTATTAAGAATGAGGTCTCAGGATTCTTGGAGGCTAGTGATAAAATAGGCCACAGTCAGCATGGTTTCCTCAAGGGAAAATCTTGCCTGACAAATCTGTTGGAATTCTTTGAAAAAATAACAAGCAGAATAGACAAAGGAGAATTGGTTGATGTTGTATACTTGCATTTTCAGAAAGCCTTTGACAAGGTGCTGCACATGAGGCTGCTTACCCAGATAAGAGCCCGTGGTATTACAGGAAATATACTAGCATGGATAAAGCAGTGGCTGATTGGCAAGATGAAAGGAATGGATTAAAGAGATCCTTTTCTGAGTGGCTGTCACTGAGTAATGGTGTTTCGCAAGGGTTGGTGTTGGGATCTCTCTTTATACATTGTTTATCAATGATTTGGATGATAGAATTCGTGGCTTTGTGGTCAAGTTTATGGATGATATGAAGACAGATGGATAGGCAGATAGTGTTGGTGAAGCAAGGAGGCTGCAGAAGAAATTAGACAGATTAGGAGAATGGGTAAAGAATTGCCAGATGTTTGGATGTGCATGATCATGCACTTTGGTAGTAGAAATAAAAGTTTAGACTATTTTCCAAATGCGGAGAAAATTCAAAAATCTGGGATGCAAAGGGACGTAGAAGTCCTTGTGCAGGATTCCCTAGTAGTTAGCCTGCAGTTTGAGTTGGTATTGAAAAGGTAGATGCAATGTTAGCATTCATTCCAAGAGGACTAGAATATAAGAGCAAGGAGGTAATGCTGAGGCTTTATAAGTTATTGGTCAGACTGCACTTGGAGTATTGTGAACAGTTTTGAGCCGTTTGTCTAGGAAAGGATGTGCTGACATTGGAGAAGATTCAAAGGAAGTTCATGAAAATGATTCCAGGAATGAAAGGCTTAAATGAGGAGCATTTGATGGCTCTGGGCCTGCGCTCACCAGAATTTCGAAGAATCAGAGGTGATCTTATTTAAACATATTAAATGTTGAAAGGGCTAGACATAGTGGATGTGGAAAGGATGCCTTCTACCTTGGCGGAGGCTAAGACCAGAAGAATCAACCTCAGAATAGAGAGACATCCACTTAGAATGGAGATAAGCAACACACACAAAATGCTGGTGGAACACAGCAGGCCAGGCAGCATCTATAGGAAGTACAGTCGACGTTTCGGGCTGAGACCTTTCGTCAGTCCTGGCGAAGGGACTCGGCCCGAAACGTCAACTGTACTTCTTCCTATAGTTGCTGCCTGGCCTGCTGCGTTCCACCAGCATTTTGCGTGTGTTTCTTAAATTTCCAGCATCTGCAGATTTCCTCCTGTTTGGAATGGAGATAAGGTGGAATTTTTTTAGCTAGAGCGTGGTGAATCTGTGGAGGCCAGGTCATTGGGTATATTTAAGATGGAGGTTGATAGTCAGGGCATGAAATGCTGCGAGGAGAAGGCAGGAGAATGGTTTGAGAGGGAAATGGATCAGCCATGATCAAATAGTAGTGCAGATCGGTCTAATTCTGCTCCTATGCCTTATGGTCTTTTGGTATTGCAACAGAGATTAAGTTAAAAGTGCATTTATTATCAAAGTATCTATGCAATATACAACATAATATTCGTCTTCCCACAGTCAGACATGAAAGAAAGAAACACCATGGAAGCCATTCAAAGAAAACATCAGGTACCCAATGCACAAAAAGAGAACAAATCGCATAATCGGCAAAAATGAGCCAAAATGAGTCAAAACATAGAACATTAAACATCAAAGCACAGGGACATTGAAACAATCTAGGAATATTCAGTCTAGTTCAGTTCACTTCAACTTAGTGCTATGTCGCTTGCTGACTTCAGGCCGCACAGCCAGTCCGCCCCAATCAAATTGTACAACATTGCAATAAAAAAAGGAGTAACCAGAAACTGAAACATATGCAACGTGAACTGCTGTGTCCAATCCACAAACTGTGTCAATTAAACTTTGCCCAGAACCCAGGACGCCTGCAGCATCTAGAGAGACCGGTTAAACACAAGCAGGTAGCGCTAAACACCTGCAAACCTTCAGCTCTCATCCTCATTGATTTCAATCTTGCTCAATGTTCTCATCTGCAAGATCAGCGAGAAACGGAGTTGATCATCGTCTCACAGGCCCACGCTCCGTTTGAAACCTGACCGAACTCCCTCGGCGACAGCAAAGCGCCAGTTCGCTCAATGGGCCCGAAAACACAATAACAAATGTAAATCGCAGGTTCCAATGGTAGCGGAGTCATATTTGAAAGAAGAAGAAATAAAAGAAGTAGTTTTATGGACTGTCTGAAGGACATGGCCTTTGGTCATGTTGTGCACTGGTGCCATACTTCTTAACTTGTAAACAATATGAAAAAGGAACTGATTCATCTCAAATCACATAACTCTACTTTTAACAGAGATAACTGGCCAGTGACCAACTCGCAGAGCTGACCGTGGGAAAAAGGGAAGGAGGAAGGAGGAGTGGTACTGGTGGAGGTGATAGGCAGGTGAGGATAAAAGAAGAGGTAAGAGGGGACCCAGAGTGAGAAATTGAAGAAGAGGGAAGGGAGAGGGAAAAATGCTACCAGAAGTTAGAGAAATCGATGTTCATGTCCTCAGATTGGAGTTTATCCAGATAGAATATGAGATATTGCTTCTCCAATTTGAGAGTGGAAGTGCAATAGGACCACAAGAGATAGGAGCAGATTCAGCCCATTGAGTCTTTATTGTCATTCCATTATGACAAACTTATTAACATGAGAAAGTCTGCAGATGCTGGAAATTCAAAGCAACACATACAAAATACTGGTGGAACTCACCAAGACTGGTAGCATCTATGAAAAATAATAAATTGTCAATGTTTTAAGTCAAGACCCTACTTCAGGACTGAGAACAAAGGGGGAAGACACAGAATAAAAAGGCGGTGGGAGGGGAAGGAGATTGGTGAAGCTAGGTGGGTAGGAAAGACAGGACTGGAGAGGAAGGAATCTGATAGGAGAGAAGAATAGACTATAGGAGAATGAGAAGGAGGAGGAGACCCAGGGACCCAGGGGGAGGTGATAGACAGATGGAAAGAGATAAGAGGCCTGAATGAGGAATAGAAGAAGAGGTGAGGGAGAGAATTTTTTTACCAGAAGAAGAAATCAATAATCATGCCATCAGGTTGGAAGCTACCCAGATGGAATATAAGGTATTTCTCCTCCACCCTGAGGTGGCCTCATCATTGCACAAGACAAGGACATGGATTGACATGTCGGAATGGGAATGCGAATTGGAATCAAAAGATTTGGCCACCAGAAAGATCTGCTTTTGGTGGATGGAGCGAAGGTGGTCCCCCAATTATTATTATCCCTCTCAATCCCATTCTCCTGCCTTCTTCACATAACCCTTGGTGCCTTGACCAATAAAGAACTTATTAAACTCTATTTTAAATATACTCAATGACTTGACCTCCACAGTAAGGCATTCCACAGATTCACCTCCCTCTAGTCTTAGACTCATCAACAATAGGAAATATCCCCTCCACATTCACTCTATCTAGACCTTCCCATATTCGATAGGTTTCAATGAAAGCTCCTATCATTCTTCTAAACTGCAATGTGTACAGGCCCAAACCTATTAAATGCTCTTCATATGTTAACCCTTTCATTCTTGGGATAATTCTACTGAAATTCCTCTGGGTCTTCTCCAATGCCAGCACACTTTATCTTAAATAAGAAGTTCAAAACTGTTCACCATTTCTCAAGTGTGGTTAACCATAGCCTTATAAAGTCACAACATAACATTCTTGCTCTTATATTCTAGTCCTCTAAAATTTTCCATCCTAACCTCCAACTCAAACTGTAAGTTAAACTTCAGGAAATCCAGCACAAGGATCCCAAATCACCTTGTACCTCGGATTTTCAAATCTTCTCCCTGTTTTTTAATTGGTCTATGTCTTTATTCCTTCTACCAAAGTTCATGACCATACACTTCCCAACATTATATTCCATTGCCTTCTTCTTTGCCTATTCTCCAAGTCTGTCCAAGTTCTTCTGTAGATTCCCTGATTCCTCAGCATGAACTGCTCCTCTACCTATCTTCATATTGTCTGCATCAATTCTGTCATCCAAATCATTGAAATATAATATGAAAAAAGCAGTCCCAACACAGGCCCTGTGGAACACCATTAGTCACCAGCAGCCAACCAGAAAGGCCCAATTTATTTCCACCCTTTGCCTCCTGCCAGTCACCCAATCTTCCATCCATGCTTGTATCTTTCCTGTAATGCCATGGAATCTTATTTTGTTAGGCATCCTCATGTGCAACACTTTGTTAAAGGCCTTCTGAAAATCCAAATAAACAACATCCACTAACTCTCCTTCGTCTAACCTACCTGTCATTTCCTCAAAGAATTCCAACAGATTTGCCATGCAGGATTTACCCTTAAGACAACCATGCTGATTTTGGCCTATTATATCACGTGCTCCAAGTGACTTGAAACCTTATCTTTAATAATGGACTCCAACAACTTCCCAAGCATGAAGTCAGACAAACTGGCCTATAATTTCCTTGCTTCTGCCTCCCTGGGTTCTTCAAGAGTGGAGTGACATTTGCAATTTTCTAGTCCTCTGGAACCATTTCAGAATCTCGTGGTTCTTGAAAGGTCATTACTAATGCCTCCAGAATCTCTTCAGCTTGCTCTTTCAGAACCCTGGGGTGCAATCCATCTGGTCCAGGTGACTTATCTACTTTCAGATCATTCAGCTTCCCAAGCACATTCTCCTCAGCAATAGCAACTAAACTCACTTCTGTCCCCTGACACTCTTGAATTTCTGGCATACTGTTAGTGAAGACCGATGAAAAATACTTGTTCAGTTCATCTGCCATTTCTTTGCTCCCCATTTTTACCTCTCCAGTATCATTTTCCAGCCTTATAGTTATTTTTAAAAGCTTCCTAATCCTCTAACTTCCCACTAATCTTGGCTCTATTATAACCCCTCTCTTTTGTTCTTATGCAGTCTTTGACTTCCCTTGTCAGCCATAGTTGCCTCATCCTCCATTGAGAATACTTCTTTATCTTTGGGATGTATTTATCCTACAGCTTCATAATTGCCTGCAGATTCTCAAGCCATTGCTGTTCTGCCACCATCCCTGCTGGTGTCAAACAGTTTTGGCCAGCTCCTCTTATGCCTCTGTATTTCCCTTTACTCCACTGTAATAATGAGACATACGACTTTATCATTTCCATCTCAAACTGCAGGGTGAATTCAGTTATTTTATGATCACCGACTCATACAGGTTCCTTTACCTTAAGCTCTGTAATCAAATCTGGTTCATTACACAACACCCAATCCATAATTGCCTTTCCCCTGGTGGGCTCAACCAGAAGCTGCTTAAAAGTCCATCTCATATACATTCTACAAATGCCCTTTCTTGAGATCCAGCACCAACCTGATCTTCCCAATATGCCTGCTATCGAAATCCCCCATGACTATTATAACATTGGCCTAATGACAAGCCTTTTCTATCTCCCATTAGAATTTGTAGCCAACATCATGACTACTGTTTTGAAGCCTGCATAGCTACTGTAAGGGTCTTTACACCCTTACTGTTTTTAGCTCTATCCACAAAGATTCTACATTATCCGATCCTATGTCACCTCTTTCTAAGGTTTTAATTTCATTTTTACAAACAGGGCGACCCTACCCCCTTGCCTACCTGCCTGTCCTTTCAATAGAATATGCATCCATGGATGTTAACCTCCGTATTATGATCTTCTTTCAGCCACAACTCAGAGATGCCCACAATGTTGTACCTGCCAATCTCTAACTGTGTGACAAGATCATCTACCTTATTCTGTACACTTCTTGCATTCAAGAATATAACACCTTCAGTTCTGTGTTCATCATCTTTCCATTGTTTCTTCATGTAGCACTTCAACTCATCCCACTGATTGCAACTTTGACCTATCATCGGCCTTCTCCCTTTCTTGTGTAGCTGGATCCTGGACTTCCTGGCAAATCGCTGGCAGGTGGTAAGAGTGGGCTCCCTCACCTCCGCCCCTCTGACCCTCAGCACAGGTGTTCCTCAGGGCTGTGTCTTAAGCCCCCTTCTTTTCTCTCTGTATACCCATGACTGTGTCGCCACCCACAGCTCCAGTCTGCTAATTAAATTTGCTGACGACACTTCACTGATTGGCCTGATCTCAATTAATAGTGAGGCAACCTACAGAGAAGAAGTCATCACGCTGATACAGCGGTGTCAAGAAAACAACCTCTCCCTGAATATCGCAAAAAAAAGGAGCTGGTTGTGGACTATTGGAGGAATGCAGACAGGCTAATCTATATTGACATCAATGGATTTGGAGTTGAGAGGGTGAACAGCTTTAAGTTCCTTGGCATACACATCACCGAGGATCTCACGTGGTCTGTACATACTGGCTGTGTGGTGAGAAAGGCACCACAGCACCTCTTTCACCTCAGATGGTTGAAGAAGTTTGGTATGGGCCCCCAGATCCCAAGAACTTTCTACAGGAGCACAATTGAGAGCATCCTGACTGGCTGTATCACTGCCTGGTATGGGAACTGTACTTCCCTCAATCGCAGGACACTGCAGAGAGTGGTGCAGATAGCCCAGTGAATCTGTAGATGTGAACTTCCCACTATTCAAGACAGCTACAAAGACAGGTGTTCAAAAAGGGCTCGAAGGATCACTGGGGACCTGAGTCACCCCAAATACAAACTGTTCCAGCTGCTACCATCCAGGAAACTGTACCGTAGCATAAAAGCCAGGACCAACAGGTTCTGTGACAGCTTCTTCCACCAGGCCATCAGACTGATTAATTCATGCTGATACAATTGTATTTCTATGCTATATTGACTGTCCTGTTGTACATACTATTTATTATAAATTACTATAAATTGCACATTGCACATTTAGATGGAGACGTAACGTAAAGATTTTGACTCCTCTTGTATATGAAGGATGTAAGAAATAAAGTCAATTCAATTCAATTCTATCCTCTCATGCGGTCTTAATACACACTACAGTTTCTTGTATACTAACTGCCCCATTCTCAGCCATTTCACTCCTGTTTCCATCCCCTTATCAAATTAGTTTAACACCTCCACAACAGCTCTAGCAATCCTGCCCTCAAGGATATTGCTCTCCCTCGGGTTCAGATGTTACCCATACTGTTTGTACATTACATATTTTCCCCAGATGAGATCCCAGTGGATCTGAAATCTGAAACCTTTGACTGTCACTGTAGTCAGTGAGGGAGCAACCAGTGATGAGACTTCAAATATCAGAATCAGAATCAAAATCAAAATCAGGTTTAATATCAATGGCACAAGTTGCGTAATTCATTAACTTTGCGGCAGCAGTACAATGCAGTACATAATAAAAATAGTAATTGGATGGCAGAGAGGAAGCTGTTCCTGAATCATAGAGTGTGTGCCTTCAGACTTCTGTACCTCCTCCCTGATGGTAACAATGAGAAGAGAGTATGTCCTGGGTGATGGGGGTCGTTATTGATGGACTTCGCCTTCCTGAGGCACCGCTCCTTGAAGATGTCTTAGATACTATGAAGGCTAATACTCATGATAGAGCTGACTAAATTTACAAATTTCAACAATTTATTTTGATCTTGTGCAGTAGCCCCCCGCACACACCCCTATACCAGACGATGATGCAGCCAGTCAGGATGCTTGCCATGGTACACTTGGACAAGTTTTTGAGTGTCCTAGGTGATAAACAAAATCTCCTCAAACTCCTAATGAAATATATCCTCTGTCCTTCCTTCTTTATAGCTGCATCAATTTGTTATGTTCAGGTTAGGTCCTCAGAGATCTTGACACTCAGAAACTTGAAATTGCTCACTCTCTCCACTTCTGATCCCTCTATGAGGACTGGTTTGTGTTTCCTCGTTCTACCCTTTTCACAATCAGTCCTTTGGTCGTACTAACTTTGAGTGCAAGGCTGTTGCTATGACACCACTCATCTAGCTGGTATATCTTGCTCCGCTATGCTCTCTTGTCACCCTCAGAGGTTGTGCCAGCAATGTTTGTATCCTCAGCAAATTCATAGATGGCACTTGAGCAGTGCCTAACCCCACGGCCATGGGGGTAGAGAAAGTAAAGAAGCAGGCTAAGCACGCATCCCTGTAGTATGCCAGTGTTGATTGTTAGCGAGGTGGAAATGTTTCAAAGGTTTCAAAGGTTCATTTTTTATCGGAGCACGTATCCATATACAACGCTGAAAATTGGATTCTCCGGATAGCCACGAAACAAAGAAAGCACATGAAAGTCATTCAGAGAGAAACATCAAACCCCTTCCTGCCTCACTGTACAAAAAAGAACGGCATCCCGACCATCAAGCCCCCACAAAACCCCCTCTCCCTGGACAAAATGGTACAGGAACATAGACCTCCCAAAACAACCCCTCCCTGCACAACAGACAGAACACTAACGGAATATCAACCCCCAAACAGCCTTGCCTGGCATAACGTAACAGAAAAGGAACGGGTGATAAAAAGACACAGAATATATAAGCCATAAGTCTGAAGAAGTCCACAGACCATAAATGTAATAGTCCAATCCATCAACACAGAATCATGATACCATCCTGTGATACCACCAACGTTCATCACAGAAAGGGACACCACACAAGGCAGAGAGGCCTACCAGCTTGCCACAGCGAGCCACACGTTGATAGCCCACTGACAGACTCCTTCTCCAGCAGCAATCAAAAGGCAAGCTTTCACTCGCCTTCTGCATTCACCTCGATGTCTCAGTCTTCCTCGAATGTTTCAATCGGGGATTAACGGATGCTTTAAACGGTGAAATGGAATCAAGCATTGTCTTGCACCTCGTCTCAAAGTTTCTTTGCATTGAGTCTGTCCGAGTACGGGTTCACTTCCCGGAATCCTCTCGGGCACAGCAAAGCGCTGGATCACTCTAACAATCTCCAAACTGTAAATCACAGGCTCTAACAGTCCCAGAAACACACTTAAGGTGAAAAACAGTCATAAAAGAAGTAAATAAGACATTTTCTATTGCTGTCCGGAAGATGTCAACCAAGGGAGCATTTTACATTGGTGCCATCTTGACCGGTGCTTCCAATCTGCACAGATTATGGTCTTCTGGTTAGGAAGTAGAGGATCCAGTTGCAGAGGGAGGTACAGAGACCCAGGCTCTGTAGCTTTTCAATCAGGACTGTAGGAATGATGGTGTTGAACCCTGAGCTATAGTCAGTAAACAGCAACCTGAAATAGGTATTTGTATTGTCCAGGTGATCCAAGGCTGTGTAGAGAGCCATTGAGATCATGTCTGCTGTTGACCTATTGTCTAGACAAATTGCAGAGATCCAGGTCCTTAGTGAGACAGGAGCTGACTTTTGCCACTGATGCACCATCAATAACTCTCGGAGGCAAACGATAGGCTTTTATTAGCTGCAAGAGACCACGATTAGCAGCAAGGGACCACCACACAACATCCTGGAGACTGAGGGGGGAGCAGTGCCTCCAATCGCCTTTATACAGGGGTCTGTGGGAGGAGCCACAGGAGCAGTCAGCAGGGGGGCGTGTCCAGACAGGTATATATAGTTCACCACAGCCACGACCAACCTCTCAAAGCATTTTATCACCATAGATACAAGTGCTACTGGATGGTAGTCATTAAGGCAGTTTCACACTGCTTTTCTTGGGCATTGGTACAATTGTTGCCCTTTTTAAGCAGGTGGGAACTCCCAACCATAGCAATGAGAGATTGAAAATACACTTGAATACCCTCACCAGTTGGTTGGCATAAGCTTTCAGAGCCTTGTCAGGTGCTCCATTGGGGCTGTTGCCTTGCGAGTGTTCACCCGCCTGCAAGACAGCCTGAGGGTGGCCCTCGAGACTGAGATCACCAGAGGTCACCGGATGCTGCAGGGATGCTCATAGCTGTAGTTTTATTCTCCCTTTCAAAGTGAGCCAAAAAGGTGTTGAGCTTGCCTGGAAGTGAAGCATCACTGCCATTCGTGATGTCGGGTTTTGCTTTGTAGGAAGGGATTAATGGTCTGCAAACCCTGCCAGAATTGATGTGCACCCGACGTTGCTTCTAACCTCTTCGGAATTGTTTCTTAGCTTTTGAAATAGCCCTTCGCATGTCATCCCTAGTTTTTTGTAGAGCTGAGTTGCCAGATTAAATGACATAGATCTGGCCCTCAGCATTACAAACCTCCTGGTTCATCCACGGGCTTTGGTGTGGGGATGTTTTCGTAGGCACACACTCATCCATGAAGTTGGTGACAACTGTGGCGTGATGACCCAGATTCAAAGATAAATCCTTTGTACGCAGTCCAGTCCACCGATTCAAAGCAGTCCTGTAAGCGTTCCTGTGCTTCCTTTGTCCATACCTTCTTGGTCCTCACTACTGGTGCTGCAGTCTTCAGTCTCTGCCTATATTCAGGGAGTAGGAGTACAGCCAGGTGATCAGAATTCCCAAAATGTGGTTGTGGAATTGCCTGGAAAGCGCTCTTGATCTTAGTATAACAGTGGTCCAGTGTCATCTTTCCTCTGGTACTACAAGTGATTTGTTGTTAATAGTTATTTAGTGACTTCATCAAGCTGGCCTGGTTAAAATCCCCCAACATGATGGGGTAGGAAACAGGATATGCTGTTTCATGCCTATTCATTTCATTGCTCGGTTCATCTGGTGCCTGGTTGACATTGGCCTAAGGTTGAATGCACATTGCTACCAAAAAATCTCCCGCGCGGGAAAAATGGATGACATTTGATCATCAGGTATTCCAGATCTGGTGAACAGGATTGAGAAAGCACCGTTACACTTGTACACCTCGTGGAATTGCTCATGAAGCATACACCTCCACCTCTGCTTCGGAGAGGCTTCACAGAGCTATCTTGACGGTGTATTGTGAACCCATCTATTTGAATCGGTGCATCTGGCATGCGAGGGGTTAACTAAGATTCACTGAAACTAAGGACACAAGCAGCCTTAATATCCCCCTGATACAGCACCCTAGCTCTGAGATCATCAATTTTATTTACCAGAATCAATCTCTAAAGAGTATTGATAGTGGCTGGGTAAAGACATTGCCCAGAAGAAGGCAATGGCAAACTATTTCTGCAGAAAAATTTGCCAGGAACTATCACGGTCATGGAAAGACCATGATTGACCATGACATATGACACGGCACATAATGAACGAACGATACTGTTCTACAACGCTTGGGAGCTCAGCCTTATCCAACAGGACTAAAAACATAAACTACAGAAATCTTTTATACCTAGTTCAATGAATAAATATTACATTTTGGAGAAGACAAATGTAAGCTGAGGCTATGCAAGAGTGGAGACCCCCATAAGTAATGTTCCTGTGGTGAGCTCCACACTTTTTCCTGATTGTTCAATAACAGAGAGGTTGCCTCAACAAGCCAGCATGCTTTTCAAGTGGAGGAAACCATACTGTGTAACTTTAGAATTCACTCTATGCAGAGGTTTTGCAAGGCCGATATCAAGTACCCAAGGCAATTTCCTGATGTCACCAGGAAGTGGTCACTCTGAATGGTCAGAAATGGAGAGAGTGAGTAATTTCAAGTTCCTGGGTGTTAATATCTCTGAGAACCTAACCTGGCCCCAACATATGGATGGAGCTATAACAGTATATTTGTCTGCTAACATGCGTATACTATTGATGTCACTCAGGAGAGGTGGCGCAGTGGCTTAGAGTGAGCTTTTTGGTTTATTTAATTGATTTATTAATGTATTTAACATGTAATCTACTTTTAAGATATGGTCATAAGATATGTTAATTGCATTCAATCATCAGGGTTTCATTTGAACTAAAAAAGTATGCGTGGACCCAATCAAAACCCATTTTAAAATATTTAATATTATGTGAATCACACAACAGAAAAATTGTCCTGTATAAGATTAAATTTCATTCATTTAGTATGTTTAAAAGCCATTACATGGAAATTGAAACTACCAGCGTTGATATTTGTGTTTGGCACCTGACACTACAATAGATACTGAAAATAGCCTCTGTGTTTTGCAGTGCAGACTCCTCAGAGTCACAAAGGTCATCAGGCAGCCACTTGTTTCACGTTGAGAGATAAGCTGATGAGGATCATTTTTATCACATCAGTAAAGTTGATGAAACATCATTCAGTAGAAGAGAAATCTAAATTTAAGTCTTCAAAAATACAGATGCAATATTCTGCCCACAAATATCATGCACATTGTAAGCTGACAATCAGAATCAGTAATGCCACTCTGATAAAGTCCCACATTAACCAGATTTTCAAATAGAATGTTATTGTTACAACAGCTATGCATGGATGAAGAAATAATGACAGTGTATCTACTGCCTTGAACAACTGAATAAGGTATATTGTGCTGCACACCACAGCAAATGCTGGAGGAACTTGGCAAGTCAGGCAACATCTGTGGAAATGAATAAACAGTCAACATTTCGGGCTAAGACACTTGTTCAAGACTGAGAAGGAAGGCCAGAAGATAAGGAAGGGTGGAGGGGAAGGAGAATAGCCAGAAGGTGATAGGTGAAGCCAGGCGGGTGGGAAAGATCAAGGGGTGGAGGTGAAGGAATCTGATAGGAGGGGAGAGTGGACCATCAGAGGAAGGGAAGGAGGAGGAGACTCATGGAAAGGTGAGAAGTGGTAAAAGGCCAGAGTGGGGAATTGAAGAAGAGGGGAAGGGAGCAAATTTATTTTTACAAGAAGAATAATGCACTATTGCAATGTTTGACAACTTCCTAGAAGTTATTCCTCTTGCACAGGAAGCAAAAGGGGGACTTTCTGTTATTGCCATCTGGACAGTAATCTAGATAAACAGATTACTTGCCCATGAAGAAAGCTGTCTGATTTCCTTTACATCTCATTCAAAAAGTATGAATTTTATGCAAGTTATGTAACACAGGCATAGCCTGCTTGTCTTGTTCAATGCCCTGGCAGCGATGATGAAAGTTTATCCCAACACCACAAATATCTAATATCGAAGCTAGGTTTTTGAAAGAAATTTGATTTTAGAATTATCAATTCTATATGTTGATGTAATTATAGCTGTGTTCTTTTATTGATAGATATTATCAAAAATGAATTGCAAGTTCTGGTAGTTTCTAATCATTTCTAGCTTGGAGATATGTCTCTACCAAAGGAGATATAAGGAGCTTCTTCCTCCACTAGCCTGCAGGTCACTCCAGGCAAGGTGTAGCAGCCCCCCACCCCAACTACCTCATTGATCAGGATCACATAAAGCCATGGGAGGAGGTGGTGGATAGTCTATGAGCAGCTGGTGCATGTCACAAGTCCTGCTTATGTGAACACTGACGTCAAGCAGACAATCTCTGAAGAACATTGGTAACGGCTGGGATCTCACATCTTCTAAAGACATTGCTCAGAAGAAGGTAATGGGAAACCACTTCTGTAGATAAGTTTGTCAAAAGCAATCATGGTCATGAGACCATGATGGCCTACATCATATGACATGGCAGATAATGGTGATAATGATGGTAGTTTCTAAGCAGGACCCTGCACATTAGCATACCATTCAAGCATCTTCTCTAACAAAAGAATCAACCAATTTTCCTCCACCACCACTCTCCTCCATCTGACGGAAATGGTCCTCATCATCAACAAATTTCCTTCGGCTCCTCCCACTTTCTCTAAACTCTAGATGTAGCCATGGGCATCCACATGGGTCCCAGCAATGCCTATCTCATCATTGACTACATGGAAGAGCCCATGTTCAAAACCCTCCACAGTGATATTCCCCAACTCTTCCTACACTACATCGACAACTGCATTGGTACTGCTTCATGCACCCATGCTTTTATCAACTTTACTTCTAACTTCCTTAAATTCACTTGGTTCATCTCTGACACCTCCCTCCCCTTTCTCAAAATCTCTTTCTCCATTTCTGGAGACAAACTGTTCACCAATATCTTTTATAAACCTACTGATTCACACTGTTATTTCGACTATACCTCTTCCCACTCTTACCTCCTGGAAAAATGCTATTCCCTTTTCTCAGTTTCTTCACCTCTGTTCTTAAGAAGCAGCATTCCATTTCAGGACATTAGAGATGTCCTCCTTCTTTAAAGAAAGGGGCTTCCCACCGTCCACTGTTGATGCTGCCTTCATCCGCATCTCCTCCATGTCACGTAAATATGCCCCCCCCCCCCCGAGTAGTGACAGAGTTCCTCGTGTCCTCACCTTCTACCCCATGAGCCTTCACATCTAACATTATCATCCACAACTTTTACCATCTCCAAAGGGACCCTACCACCAAACGTATCTTTACCACCCCCCCCCCCCCATCACTTTCCACACAGATCACTCCCTCTATGATTCCCTTGTCTATTCATCCCTCCCTCTACTCTTCCTCCAGGAACCCAAGTGCTCCAGCTGACCATACTCTTCCTCCCTCACCTCCACTCAGAGCCCCAGGCAGCCCTAACAGGTGAGGCAACACTTTACCTGTGAATCTGCTGGGGTCATCTATTGTATCTGGTGCTCCCGATGCGGCCTCCTCTACGTTGGTGGGACCCATTTTAAATTGGGGACTGCTTCGTCGAGCACCATCTGCCAAAAGCAGGATTTCCTGGTGGCCAAACATTTAAATTTCCATTCCCATTCCTGTTCCAACATGTTGGTCCATGGCCGACTATTATGTCAGGATGAGGCCACCCTCAGTGTGAAGGAGCAACACCTTATATTCAATTATATGAATTTCAATTTCCCCTTCTGGTAAACAGATTTCCCCACCCCTCCTCTATTTTCCACTTTGACCTTTTACCTCTCTTCACCTGCCTGTCATTTCCCCTTGGGTCCCCTCCTCCTTGCTTGTCTCCTATGGTCCACTCTCCTCTCCTTTCAGATTCTTTCTTCTCCAGCCCTTGACCTTTCCCACCCAGTTGGCTTCACCTATCACCTTCCAGCTAGCTTCCTTCTCCTCCCCCCATTTTTTTATTCTGGCATCTTCCTCCTTCCTTCCCCGTCCTGAAGAAGGGTCTCAACCCGAAACATCAACAGCCTATTCATTTCCATCGATGCCGCCTGACCTGCTGAGTTCCTCCAGCATTTTGTGTGAGTTTCATTCAAGCATTGCCCCCCTTCTCCTTTCCTAGTAATAACTTTTGCCATCAGATATACTCAAACGCTGAAGGTTGCTCGGCCAGGAAAGACACAGGGTAGTAAGAGGGCAAAGAAAGTACCAACAGTAAAAGCATTTAATGAATGGTAAAGGGCATTGATCTACAATTCAAGAGCAGGATTTAAGTAGCTTGATACCGTGCTCGGATTTGTAATAAAGAAAGCAAACTGAAATAAGGTGACTGAGGCCTCCAATGGTGAGGGTCAAACATGGATGTTGCATCCTACCTGTCTAGGTACCTGAGCAGTACAATATGGAGAGCAAGCTGCTGCCCATGTAGCAAACTCCCCTTCCACACATCTGATGAACCCAAAGAAACGGCACAGACTGATACATTTTGGCACACAGGAGTTGCCAGTCAGCTTTGAACTCAGTGTAGGACTGCTGTAAGGACTCCAGCTCTGGATTTTTTCCTGGGGGTTTACTCCATGAGTAAATATAGTCACAAGACAGTGGAGGTTTGAGATCAGAGTTTTCCTTTTCCTAGATGAGCCCCATCTGCCCCAAACAACTGGTTTTAAGGCGCCAGTAACCCACGCTTACCCCTTCTCCAGTCAGTAGAAACGTTTCTACTGGGCTTAGTAGTTAACCCACACATGAAGGTCAGGAGCTGGACTTAGTTGTCAGAGGCTATTTCAGATGCATGCCATTGGGAGCATTTGCTAGATAGTGAGAGCTTATCCCCACTATTAACCCAGCTATGACAACCTTAAAGTAACAATCAAGCTAAAGCCAGAAGAAAGAAAATAATTCAAATACTTACTTGGAGATTTGGCTCAGCTCTGCTTACAGTACAATTCACAATTTGAAGAGTTTGACTATGGCGGGTAAAATCACACTATTCAGAGTAGTGAAGGTGACCAAACAGTTTTAACACCTAGAACCTACTTGTTACGATGTTGAAAGTGTTGTCGCCAGGAAAATAAGACCATTGTGAAGTGATTTTTAAAACGAGACATACAGATGATTTAAACCTCAGGTGTAAGGTGGTGCAGTCAGAAAAGGCTAGTTGCATAGTGAACTTTGAAGCCACGGTTAGTGCAACCCTATTACAGCTTGGGGCATTCTAGAGTTCGGAGTTCATTTCTGGCGCCGTCTGTAATGGAGGCTGCATATTTGTCACATAAGTGCATGGGTTTCCCTTCAGGTGCTTTGATTTCTTCCCACCATCCAAAAATGCAATGGTTAGTAGATTAATTGGTCATCGTAAGTTTGGTGTTAAATAGGTGCGTTGCTGGGTGGTGTGGCCTGTTGGTCTGAAAGGACTTGTTCAACACTGTATCTCTAAATAAAAATAAAGTAAAATAAATTTTATCTCCTGAAGATTAGTGGCATAAAGATTCCTTCAGACATTGAAATGTTAAGTATCTAGAGCAGGAGCCCAGCCTGCCTCAAACCTGCTCTATAAATACAAGAAAATCTACAGATGCTGGAAATCCAAAGCAACACACACAAGATGCTGGAGGAGTTCAACAGATCAGGCAGCATCTATGGAAATGAATAAACAGTTGATGTTTCAGGCCGAGACCCTTCACCAGGATTCCTCTTGGCCTGAAGCGTTAATTATTTACTCTTTGTGTGTGTGTGTGTTGCCTCAAACATGCTCAATTCTGGTTTAAGTGAAGGCGTGACAAAGGCAGATGAACAATCTGCTAGCTAAAATTGAATGAACATTTAGTTATTACAACAAAGCTGCCTTCCTATGTGTTTATTCGTATATGTTTGTGGAGCCAATTTCCTACAGTGGCAAGTAGACATGATTCTATAGTACTGAGTGGACAGAGGATGCACTCACTTCAGGCCCAGAAAGCTACCAAGTTAAGAGGGATTGCTGTGGTTACCTGAGAACAAACCAAAATCACTGAGACTAAGCAACTGTAATAGACACAGTATAACGGGCTTCCAATTAATGAATTTCCAAACGGAAGAGGGTGAAATCAGCAAAGACAAATGATCTTGTATCAATAAAAAAGTAACTAAATTTAACTAACGATATAGCAATCAAATCAGCATATTCAAGTGTTCTAATTAGCATAATTAGCAATCGAACAGCATTCCAATTAACATTCTATACATATTTAAGTGTTCCAATTAACTATCAAATAGCGTAATTAAGCATTCAAATTAGCAATATCAGAATTAGTGCTCTATACGCATTTAAACATTCTGATAATGTTCCAGTTAGGTCCCAATAAGTGGTCAACAACAAAATATCATCGTCTGTGGCTCTACCCTCTCCACCAACTAAAATAAACAATTAACTAAAACAAAGTGAGAATACATAATATGTTAAGTTGTTTCTACCACGCCCCAGCCCATGTGACAGATTACCATAATAAACTTGCCACAATACAGACAGAGAATAGATACGTGGCTCCAATGGACAGAGAATGGAGGCATGGTTTCCACTGATCCCATCCCCAGAGCATGCTCCATGACTAGTTCTGTCCTCATGACAAAACCACTACTGTCACAAATAATTATTGTCCGAGACTGAATGAGGCAGACGTCCTCCCCAAAAGGTTCCTGGGCCATAAATAGCAGCTCAACTGGAAAGAGAAAAAGACCAATAGAATCTTGCAACTTGAAGTCTAAAGACATTTGGGAAGCCAGGGATTTGTAACATTATTACAATCCTTTTATTTTAGCATTCTGAACTCCTTTCTGAGCTTAAATGCAGGCCCATGATTTAACTATGTAATAAAGATGGTACAGAAGATCAGATTCAGGTTTAGTATCACTGGTGTATGCGTGAAATTTGCTGTCTTTGAGGCAGCAGTACAATGCAATACATAATAATAGAAAAAAGTGTGAATTACAGTAAGTATAAAATAGTTAAATTAAATAAGTAGTGCAAAAATAGAAATAAAAAAGTAGTGAGGTAGTGTTCATGGGTTTAATGTCCATTCAGAAATTGGATGGTAGATGGGAAGAAGCTGTTCCTGAATTGCTGAGTGTGTGTCTTTAGGCTCTTGTACCTCTTTCCTGATGGTAGCAATGAGAACAAGACATGATCTGGATGATGGGGACGATTGATGCCGCCTTCTTGAGGCATTGCTCCTTGAATACACGGCCATCCTTGCTTGGTTATGTCATAGACTTTTGACAATGTCGGGTCATTCCTTGTTTCTCTTTGTATTTCAGAATTTGTTACCGGCAACTGGTCCACGAATGCGGTGTGGAACACTTCTGCTGGGTCACAGTATGAAAACCTTTCCTCCTCAGCTGCCAACAGTTGAAGATGTGACAAGCCATCAGTGATGCTATGTTGCTTGGTACCCTGTGTCATAAGGGTGGGGCCTGAGGAATTGTGCCCAACATTGTAACAGGGTAGCAGTCATTACTGGAATTCCCTTCCTGGGATTGAAAATAGACACAAAGGGCTGGTGCTCTGTCATTAGTGTAAACTTTTGTCTGTAGAGGTAGTGGTGGAGCTTCATATTCCCCATATTTGACCAAAGGCCTCTCAGTTAATCTGTGTGTAGTTGCGCTCTGCGCTCATCAGTTTTCCTGAAGCAAACACAACTGTGCATTCAGACCCATCTTTCATAATGTGTGACAGAATGGCTCCAATGTCATAAGGAGACACATCGCATGCCAGTCTGATGGGCAGGGATGAGTCATAATGGGGGGCAGTTCATCCGATGTTATTAGTCTCTTTATTTCCTTGAATGCTCTTTCACATCTTTCTGACCTTTCCCATCTTGCTCCTGCCTGCAACAGTGCATTCAAAAGATGCAGCACTGTAGCAGTGTTTGGGAGAAACAGGGGGTAGTAGTTTACAAGGCCCAAGTATGACCTGAGTTGTTGATGCACCATCAATAACTCTCGGAGATGGGAGGTGAACAATAGGCTTTTATTAGCAGCAAAACGGAGTACAGCATCTCGGAGACTGAGAGGGGGAGCAGTGCCTCCAATCGCCTTTATACAGGGGTCTGTGGGAGGAGCCACAGGAGCAGTCAGCAGAGGGGCGTGTCCAGACAGGTATATGTAGTTCACCACATTAACCCCCCCCCCCCCCCCCTTTGTTTTAAAACAGAGTCCCCACGGGGTGAAGTTTCTTACAAGTATATTTACAGGATAAGTCTATCAGGTGGTCAAGTCTGTCGCTGTGATCTACGTAGCACCGGTGGTGATTGCACTGGTGATGGTGGTTGTGCTGGTTCCGGCCTGACTTGAGGTTCCAGTAAGGCATCAGTAATCCCTCATGTGTGTGCGTGGCGCCCGATATGGGAGTGTCATGAGAAGTCTGTATAAGGCTTGGTGTGCGCGGTGTCTCGTGGGTATATACATCGGTGGGTACGGGGTTCAGAGTCACCGTGGAGTGTTCGGGGTAGGGGTCTGGTGCTCCTGAGGCCGCCAGGTCGCGGACAGAGACCGTGTCCTCCCGCCCATCAGGTAAGACCACGTAGGCATACTGGGGGTTCGCATGAAGTAGGTGAAACCTCTCAACCATCGGGGAATATTTATTGCTCCTCGCATGTTTCCGGAGCAGCACTGGCCCTGGGGATGTCAGCCAAGCCGGTAGGGTGGTCCCAGTGGCAGACTTCCTGGGAAAAGAAAAGAGTCGCTCATGAGGGATGGCATTGGTGGGCGTGCATAACAGGGAGTGGATGGAGTGGAGCGTCTCGGGGAGGACCTCCTGCCAGCGAGAGACCGGCAATCCCTTTGACTTAAGGGCTAAGAGTGTGGCCTTCCACACTGTGGCATTCTCCCTCTCCACCTGTCCATTTCCCCGGGGATTATAGCTCATGGTCCTACTAGCAGCAATACCCCTAGCCAGCAGGTACTGGCGCAGCTCGTCACTCATAAAAGAGGACCCTCTATCACTGTGGATATAGCAGGGGTATCTGAACAGAGTGAAGAGCTGGCACAGGGCTTTTATGACGGACGTGGCAGTGGTATCGGGGCAGGGGATGGCAAAGGGGAACTGTGAGTACTCGTCAATTATGTTGAGAAAGTAGATATTGCGGTCGGTGGAGGGAAGGGGGCCCTTAAAGTCGACACTCAGTCGCTCAAAGGGGCGGGTGGCCTTGATAAGTTGTGCCTTTTCAGGATGGCAGAAGTGCGGTTTGCACTCAGCGCAGACTTGACAGTCCCTGGTCATCGTCCTGATGTCCTCAAGGGAGTAAGGCAGGTTCCGGGCTTTAACGAAATGGTAAAGTCGGGTGAACCCCGGGTGGCAAAGATCTGCATGGAGGGCGTATAGCCGGTCGGGCTGCGCGCTGGCACACGCTCCCCGGGATAGGGCATCAGGGGGCTCATTGAGCCGCCCAGGCTGGTACAGGATGTCATAGTTGTAGGTGGAGAGTTCTATTCACCACCTCAAAATTTTATCATTTTTGGTTTTGCCCCGCTGTTGGTTGCTGAACACGAACGCAGCAAGGTGAACTTTTTGCCGGAAAGATTGTGCCTCCAGTGCCTAATAGCTTCCACTATGGCCTGGGCTTCTTTCTCCACAGTGGAGTGCCGAATTTCAGGTCCCTGAAGGGTATGAGAGAAGAATGCCACTGGCCTTCCTGCCTGATTGAGGGTAGCAGCCAAAGCGAAGTCGGAGGCGTCACTCTCTACTTGGAAGGGAATGGTCTCATCCACCGCATGCATCGTTGCTTTGGCAATGTCCCCTTTAATGCGGCTGAAGGCCGAGCAGGTCTCGGCTGAGAGGGGAAATGCGGTGGACTTGACGAGGGAGCGGGCCTTGTCTGCGTAGTGAGGGACCCATTGGGCGTAATAGGAAAAGAAGCCCAGGCACCGTTTGAGGGCTCTGAGGGTGGTGGGAAGAGGGAGTTCCAACAGGGGACGCATACGGTTGGGGTCAGGGCCAATGACCCCGTTCTCCATGACATACCCAAGGATAGCAAGTCGGGTGGTTCCGAACACACATTTGTCCCTGTTATAGGTGAGGTTAAGAGCTTTGGCCTCTTTGAAAAATCGTTGGAGGTTGGTGTCGTGATCCTGCCAGTCATGACCGCAGATGGTGATGTTATCCAGATGTGGAAATGTGGCCTTCAGTTGGCACTGGTCCACCATCCAGTCCATCTCCCTCTGGAAGACAGGGACACCATTTGTGACACTGAAGGGGACGCGCAGGAAGTGATAGAGCCTGCCGCCCGCCTCGAAGGCGGTGTAGGGGCGGTCCTCTGGGCGGATGGGGAGCTGATGATAAGCGGATTTCAGGTCTATGGTCGAGTACACCTTGTACTGAGCTATCTGATTGACCATATCTGCAATGCGGGGTAGGGGGTATGCGTCAAGCTGCGTGAACCTATTGATGGTCTGGCTATAGTCCACGACCATCCTAATTTTCTGCCTGGTCCGAACAATGACCACCTGGGCCCTCCAAGGACTTGTGCTTGGCTCAATGATCCCCTCCCTGAGCAGCCGCTGCACCTCCAACTGAATGAAGGCCCTGTCCCCCGCGCTGTTCCTCCTGCTTTTAGTTGCCACAGGTTTACAGTCGGGGGTCAGGTTGGCAAACAGCGGTGGGGGAGGGATCTTGAGGGTGGAGAGGCTGCAAGTGGTGTCAGTAGCGCAGCTGTTGGCATGGTGCTGGGTGGGATGTGCGGGTCGGTAGCGGGGTATATGACGAAGTCCCACAAAACTGAGGATTTCTGACAGTGATTGGTGGGAGGGGCCCGTCATACTCCATAGTCACACTTTTCAGGTGGCTCTGGAAGTCCAGCCCCGATAGCACAGGGGCACACAGTTGAGGCATGACCAGTAATGCAAAGTCCTGATATTCTGTGCCCTGCACCACCAATGTCGCTACACAACCCCCCCGGATGTCTGTGGAATGTGATCCAGAAGCCATGGTGACCCTCTGGCTTAACCGGCTGTGTCACTAGTCTGCAGCGTTGCACTGTGTCTGGGTGAATAAAACTCTCAGTGCTGCCCGTGTCAAACAGGCAACTAGTCCTGTGCCCCTCTACCAGGATGACCATCATTGACGTTGCGAGCTGGTGTGGAGCGCTCTGGTCAAGGGTCATGGAGGCCAGAGTTGCATCGCCGTCTTGGTGTCCAGTAAGCACCCATGGGTCGGAGGCAGGGCGAGGTGGCGCCGACAAAAATGGCCGCCCATATGCCTCGCACGCAGCGGGCAGGCAAGATGGCAGCGACCAAGATGGCGACCCCCATGCCTCGCACGCGGAGCTGCTCGACCCCGCTCGTGGTTTGGACTTACAGGCCTTGGCGAAGTGGCCCTTCTTTCCGCAGCTGGTGCAGGTAGCTTCTCGGGCCGGGCAATGTTTTCATGGGTGCTTTTCGAGTCCGCAGAAGTAACACTACGCAGACTTGCGACTGGCAGCAGCCGAGGTCGATTCGCCGGCGGGTTGCAGGGTCTGCAGCGTCCACGGGGCCGGCGGGAGATCAAGTGCCTGGACAGCGTCAGCGTTGTACAGAGCGGCCTCCAGCGTGTCAGCCATCTCGATCGCCGAATGTAAGGTAAGATCGGCGTGTTCCAGCAGCCGCTGGCACACGTACACTGACCTGATCCCTGTAACGAAGGCGTCTCTTACTAGCAGCTCCGCATGCTGTTCCGTCATCAGTCCCCGGCAATCACAGGCCCGCACGAGTGTCTGTAGGGCCCGGACAAATTCAGCGCTCGACTCTCCGGCCCGCTGCCGCCGTGTCGCTAAGCGATGTCTTGTGTAGACGGTGTTCACCGGCCACAGGTATTGTCTTTTGAGGGCGTCCAGTGCCCCTTGGTAGGTCGGCAAGTCCCTGATCAGGGAGTAGACCCGTGGACTGACCCTGGAGAGGAGAATTTTGTGCATCGAGGCAGGATCGGTCACACAAATCTCCTCCAGGTACGATTGGAAGCATGCAAGCCAGAGTTCAAAAGCGATGCCGGCTTCCAGAGATTGAGGGTCAATATCCAATCTGTCGGGTCGTAAAATGCTCTTCATGTTTTAAAATTGCTGCTAATAAAATCGATGCACCATCAATAACTCTCAGAGACGGGAGGCGAACGATAGGCTTTTACTAGCAGCAGAACGGAGCACGGCATCTCGGAGACCGAGGGGGGAGCAGTGCTTCCAATCGCCTTTATACAGGGGTCTGTGGGAGGAGCCACAGGAGCAGTCAGCAGGGGGGCGTGTCCAGACAGGTATACATAGTTTACCACAGTTGTGACACATTTTCTGGTTTGGGTGCCTGTAGCACTGCTTCAGTCTTCTCTTGTGACTTATGTAAGCCATGCCACAATATGAGTTTCAGTTCTTGAAAAACTCACGTTTCTCTCTTTTTGTGTGTAGACCATACTCACTCAGCCTGGCAAGCACTTTAGCAAAGTTCTGGAGGTGCTCCTCATCGTTGCTGCACGTCACAATGATGTCATCAAGGTAACGTTATGTTCCTGTGATATCTGGGAGCACTTTGGCTTTGCCAGATTGACGGAGCTGATGCAAGCCAAAGACAAGATGAACAGTCACTTGTGAGTATTGATTGCGAGGAACTTCCCGTTTGACTGCTCAATCTCCATTTGTGGAGAGGTTTGTGGCAAATCAACCTTTGAGAGCCTCTCCCCCTGTCAAAGTTGCAAATATGTCTTCTATTCATGGCAGGGATGCTGCACAGTGTGCAGCACAGGGTTGATGCTCACTTTGAAGTCCCTGCATATGTGAACAGCTCCAGCCTTCTTCTTCTTGAATACCCAGACAATGGGTGTGGCCCATCACTCCACTCAACCTTGGAGAGAATCTCGAAAGCCTCCAAGCTCTGCATTTCAGTATCTACTTTAGGACATAGTGCGTAAGACACTGGATGCGCTTTATGGAATCTTGATGTTGCTGTTTCGTCTTGTTCAATTCTAGCCTTCGTGCCTTTGAGTTTACCAGTCCCCTTCTCAAACACCTTCTCCTCAGCATTAAGCAGCTGTGACAGTCTCTGGTTAGTGCTACCATTTGGCTATTGTTGCCTGTAGTTGCCCATTCTAAGATTAGGTCTCTTTTGGACAGTAGTCTTGTTTGAGTGCTTTGACTGTGCATGCCAATATAAACCTGCCCCTTAATGCATCAGAAAGTCCATCCCTAAAGTCACAGTACTAGGAAAGTTTGTGCAGTTCTGCAATGTATTCAGAAATGCTTTCATCTTTTGACTGGCTCCTCCTGCAAAATCTAAATCTCTCAGCTATTTCCAGGGGTTTATGGCTCAAGTAATTTTGTAAAATTGTAACAATTTTATTGAACGTCTTGCTTGCTGGCATTTCAAGGGTTACTAAATTGCGTAAGAGACTATACATTCTTGGGCCCATTAAGCTAAGAAGCGTAGGGGCTTTCTTTTGCTCCTCTACGTTTTTCACGTTACAATACAGTTCAACCCTCTTGATATATGACTCCCTGCTTTCATTAGCACTGCCAATTCCATCAGCTTTCCTGACTGAAGCCATCACCACATTATTTTCACTTTAAATTCAGCACGTTTTTCACTGTTACTATGCACTGTACTCACTCATCTGTTAGTGTCTATGGCAGCCTTCCCTGTACTGCTTAAGTCTCGCTGTTTTGTCCCATAATTGTGCCATAACTGTAAGTCAGTTCATGATATTTTCTGACATTCAGGTTCGTACTCGTCGCCCAATTGTTATGTCTGTACACAATCACATATCGATTAAATAAAAGCACACATGTGGGAGATGGCTTTAGCTGGTGTGTTCACATTACAGTGACAGAGAACAATGAGCATGCACTGCACATGTGCTGATAACAGATCAATACGTAGTGCTAATGGGGCAGGTCATTGCTCTAAAAGAAATAGATCTATACATTATAATAGCAATTTAAAAACATTTCATACTTGAATCATTTTTGCAGCTTGAAAGATTATTGTAACTGCTTCCCTCTAATTTTTAACTGTTTATCTTGTAAAAATATCTTGAAAAGAACTAAATTATTTTACTGGAAACTATTATAACAGCTTGTTTTATTTAGAATATAAATGATAGTTTAAACGCAATTAAGAAAGACAGGTAGAAATAGCTACAGGGTGGGAGAGATGGTTATTTAAATTCTGACTACTTCAGTGAGTGAACTAAATTATTGGACTTGAGGAAGATAGTTGCATCTCCATGTTGAAGCAAAGGGCTTTGTTTTGAAGGCTGGTAGCAGAAAGCAATATACTACAGGTGGTGGAAGACAAGAATAAAGTAAAAGACTGCAGAACTCAGCATTTCAAACAAAAGAACTCAATGTTTTCGGTGAAAAGTCTCAACCCAAAACATTGACAGTCCATCGCTCCCCCGCCCCCCAACTCCACAGACACTGCTTAACCCATTGAGTTCTTCCTAATTTCAGCAGTATTCTTTTGTCTCCATTTTCAAATAATTAATTTTGTTTTTCTTTGTACTTCCAGCAGCTGAATTCAGATACTGACTTTTGATTTGATGGGTGATGAAGGAATCAATTTCGATAAAAATAAAGTGTAGTTTGTTCTCGTAAAAAAATCTAATCATTCAGCTTTGATCGTCATCATTTTGTGCCATGTCATATGGTGTGGACAGTCATGGTCTTTGACCGTGATTGTTCTTGGGAAATCCTTCTGCGGAAGTGGTTTGCCATTGCCTTCTTCTAGGCAGTGTCTTTACAAGACAGGTGACCCCATCATTACCAATACACTTCAAAGATCATCTGCCTGGCTTTAGTGATCACATAACCTGGATTTGTGATATGCGCCAGCTGCTCATACGACCATCCATCATGGTCTCTCACAGCTTCACTCATGGCTTCACGTGACCCTGATCAGGGGGCTAAGGAGATGCTAGACCTGCAGCCTAGTGGCGGGAGGATGCGCTTTACACCTCCTTTGGTAGAAATGTATCTCCACCCCACAACCTAAATTCAGCTTTAGACTATTTTATTTGTTAATTCCAAGCTGCTCTTGCTTTGTAAGAAATAATATTGTATTTTTGTTTCATGATTGCTTCTAATTGAATTTGACTACGTCAGTCGAGGCTTTCTTTCCTGTTGAATCATTACTCCTTATCCATTATTTAATATCTGACCTATTTTCCCGGTGTGGATTATCAGGTTTTTTAATATGCTGATTAAAATTTGTCTCAAGAGGACTGGTAACAACGAGAGCTGAATTAAAATCAGTTACAGAATGACTAGCACTATTTCACACAAGCTTAAATGACACTGAACCAAGGGAGAAATCACAGTGCTCTGGGTAATTTAATGTCTGATATACCTGCAGCATTGTCGGAATTCTATTCGTCACTGCGCTGAGGGATGAGGGAGACAGCTCCATTTTACTTTATTAAAATAACAATGGTAAATATTATTAAATAATAACCTTTAGTATGTAACTATTTACATAACTAAAGAAATGCTAACTACAGAACTTATTTCTGGAATTTTCATGTGGATTGGGATAAGTTCACAGTGTTATTTAGTTGTTATCTCCTTCAAATCCACTGTTGTTCATTAAATCATGGGTAATACCTTCCCATCTTCAAGGAGCGATGCCTCAAAAAGTTGGCATCATCATTAAGGACCCCCATCACCCTGGAACATGCCCTCTTCTCATTGCTACCATCAAGGAGGAGGTACAGAAGCCTGAAGGCACACACTCAGTGATTCAGACACACCCTCTTCCCCTCTGCACTCTGATTTCTAAATAGACATTGAACCCATGAAACTACTGCCTCACTAATTTTGTTTGGAATGTACTGTTGCTGCATAGTAACAAATTTCATGACAGATGACCGTGATATTAAACCTGATGCTGATTCTGAAATTCTGCAGTTTAGAGTCAATGTCTTCTTAAAAGTTATTGACACACTATTAGTGTCCAAACGGTGACGGCACTGAAAATATCAGGATCACTATGTTAGATTCCATGTTTAATTTTCAGAAGTATTTGTTGA
Source organism: Hemitrygon akajei (assembly GCF_048418815.1). NCBI lineage: Eukaryota > Metazoa > Chordata > Chondrichthyes > Myliobatiformes > Dasyatidae > Hemitrygon > Hemitrygon akajei. The sequence goes on from NC_133133.1 coordinate 168,521,150, forward strand.
CTGGCATTGAACCGTTAAGCACCTCCAAAATTCCTCTTTTGAGGATGCTGAATAAGTGCAAGTCATTGACATTATTCATATTTTGCTATATTTATACATCTTTCATATAAAAGGCTGGTTAGAAAAAAATTGGCAAGAGAATGGAAGTACATAAGGCTTATACCTTTATGATGTCATCCTCAATCTCAGAATGTCCCAAAATAGGAAATATTGAATATAGAACATTGATTATGTATTCATATATGTGTAGGCCTTTCAGCCCATGATGTTGCACTGGCCTTTTAACCTACTCTGAGATCAAACTAACCCTTCCCTTCTTCATAGACTTCCATTTTCTTTCATCCGTGTGCCTACCGAAGAGTTTCTTCAATGCCCTAATATATCTGATTCAATTCAATAAGCATTCTCTGTGTAAAAAGACTTATGTCTGACATTCCTCCCCTATGCTTTTCTCCAATTACATTTAAATGATATTCTCTTCTATTAACCATCTCTGCCCTAGGAAAAGTCTTTGGCGATCCTTTCATCAATGCCTCTTCTTGTGCAGCTCTAGCTAGTCACCTCTCATCATCCTTTGCTGCAAAATGAAACACCTAGCTTGCTTAATCTTTCCTCTTAATACATACTCTTATTTATCTTCTCCATCCCCTCTAAAGCTTCTACATCCTTCCTGTTATGAGGTGAATAGAACTGATCACAATATTCAAAATCTGGTCTAACCAGGGTTTTATAAAGCTGCAACATTACCTCATAGCTCTTGAACTCAAATCACCAACTACTGAATGTTAACACAACATACACCTTCTTAAGAACGCTATCAACTTGCACAGCAACTTTGAGGATTATATAGACATGGACCCCAAGTTCCCTCTGTCCTTCCACACTGCTAAGAATCCAGGAATTAACCCTGTATTCCGCCTCAGATTTGACCTTCTAAAGACAATAATTTCACACTTTTCCAGGCTGAACTCGATCTGCCACTCCTTAGCCCAGCTCTGCACCTTGTCAATATCTCGTGACAGCCTTCCACACTATCCACAACTCCAGAGGGACAGGAGTTGGCAAAAAGGCCCCTTGAACTTGTTCCTCCATCAACTTCCCTCTTCAGGAAAAGCCTGAAATATGAACAATTAATCCAGTGAACGTTCACTCCACCATTCTCAGGCAAGTATACCTTTGGTAGGTAATGCTAAACTCCACAGAGATGTGATTAAGATATACTTTTATCTTACCTTTAATTAATTGTAGCAAGGTTTCCTTGCTGTTATATTTCAGATTTATTGCATTAACCGTTAACATACTATTTGTCATCCTGATTCATATCATCTACGTGAACTTGATGTACAAATGTACAAAAGCCATTTGAGTAAAAACATTCACTAGATTCTGTTCTTCCCAGTAGAGTGCATAATTCCTCACACTGCCTCAACTAATCTTTTAAGATTAAGGTTTAAAATGGCATTGGGTAATCTCAGTGACTTCTGGCTGGTGACTAATGAAACAAGGAAAACAACAAAATACTTAGTTAATTACACTTTTAGAATAAATATTCATCGTAAACATTGGTCTGTAACTTCCCTTAGGAATTGGATGCAATTTGATGTGGTAGAACCGCGACAAAGCGAGGCAGCAGGATCATTGCCAAGAGCGAGGAAGACCTGAGGTTCGATCGATTTAAGTTCTGGACCGAATTGGAGAGTTCAGGTACAGGCCGAATCGAGCAGGCAGGGTCCAGGCCCCAGGTTGTATCAAAGCGACTGAACCCGATGCTTGGACGATGATTTATATGCTGGGCCGAAACGGAAAGCTCAGGCCGAATTGAGGCAGTGCAGTCCAGGTCTCAGAGTGCATTGAAGTACAAGTGCATCAGGAACTTTTCCTAGTTTTCATGAAAAATCATCAACTTGAAATGTTAAATTTGTCTATCTTCTATTCAGATGCTGTCTGGTGCTATATATTTCTAGCTCTTTATGTCTTTATATTCCCACCTCTCTTCATGTAATTTATTCGCTGCTATGTGTCATGTCATACGACATGGGTTAGCATGGACTTTCCATGACCATGATTGTCCTTGGCAAGTTTTTATGCCGAAGTGGTTTGCCATTGCCTTCTTCTGAGAAGAGTCTTTGCAAGATGTGTGACCTCAACCATTATCAATACTATTCAGAGGCGTCAGTGGTCACATAACCAGGACTTGAGATATGCACCAGCTGCTCATGCGACCATCCACTACCTGCTACCATGGCTTCACATAATCCTGATCAGAGGGGCTAAGCAGGTGCTATACCTTGTCCAAGGGCAGCCTGCAGGCTAGTGGAGGAAAGATGACCTTGCACCTCCTTTGGTAGAGACATATCTCGAACCTTCCACCCACCAATTACCCATGTAATTAGAGATCTAAAAACTCCAGCCCAAGCCGGCACGCTGATGAAAACTTATACAAGGACCTGAGCTTAGCTGATTGCTGCCAACACAACGTTCTCTTCCTTTGCGGTTGGTTACACTGGACAACAAATTTTTTCAGAAACGTTGCATCTTCAATTTTGTTTTTTTTTTGCTAATGATAGATTACTTGAAGCTGAACATAAGTATAATTTCAGACTTCTTATACGACATAGGAATTTGGAGAAACAAGAAATTAACTTTCATTGAATATAATACATTTAATTGCTGATGCTTTGCAATAGTTCAACTAAGCTAAAAAGTTTTTGTAGATGGTTTTCATTTGTATTCAGTATCTACTTCTTGCTTAACAGCAATAATCAGCGAGTATTTCTGGATTTCAGTTGTCCTGATACCATTTCTCCATGAGCGCAATGTTCTGGTGAGACTGTTCACCATGCTTGTCACTGACAGTACCAAGATTCACAGGAAAGTCTAAATGGGAATGCAGAAGATGAATCTTTAATGACATGTTGCACTTCATGGTTTTGTGTGCATGAAGCTCGTTGTCAACCAGCGGCACATAGTTTGGTGCTCTGCAGTTGCCAAGAAAATTTTCAACAACATTCTTGGATGCCCTCCATGTGATTTTATCCAGTCCCACTAGAAGTTCCTCGAATTTCCTATCAATGATGACCTGTTTGATTTGTGGACCAACAAAAATGCCTTCCTTAATCTTGGCATCAGTTACGTTGGGAAACATCTGTCTCAGATCTCGAAATCCTTCACAGAAATTTATAGCTTTCTCAAAATCTTTCCTGCTATGGAGCATCCGCCTGTCTAAACATGCCAGGTATGCCTGGACAAGATAGAAACCTTTTCAGCTTACATTGTGGAGAACATTTTAGTTGACTTGAATTATGAATTGAAATAACAGATATACATAGATATATCAGATATATAACAGATTTTTTTTTGAAAAAAGGTGTGTGATAGGGAAATTTCTTTGTGATTTTCATGATCAACAGTCTAAAATCCCTAAGATATACCCAAAGTATTCAGGAAGCAAAACCTTTGTTATGCAGTGTTATCACTCCAAGCAGTGGTGCGATTTTGGTCCAGTTCTGAGGAGAAAACAGATGGGCACAATTCCTAAATACATTTATCTTGCCAGTAGCAGAACAAAAATCTACGCCAACAAGTCTCTTGTCATGCTTGTGCATTTTGGTACAATTGTCTTTCAAGCTGCACTGATAGGTTGTCAATGTTTGCTATGGAAGGTGGAAATGCAAGTCAAAACTTAAAGATTTGACATTTGTTTTACTACAGGTACTAGCTTATCTGTGAACATGTGGCCATTTCATTCTCTGTCTTTATTGACAGCATGTTCACTCCAACTTCAACATCCATGCAAGATGGAAAAGAACTCAAAAAGTCTTAGTGTACGTAACTCAAAATAGCCTTGGATAGAAAAATAAATCCTGATTTAAGCTGGTGCTATTGAAAAAAGACACTCATTGCAGCTTTCAATTACAAACAAATGTGCTTTCGTTTGCATAATTTTGGAAGAAAGATGCAATGCAGAGTTGAAGTCTTAAATTCTCTCGTGAAATTTGGAACAGTAAATGGCAGTTAATTATGAGCATAAAATATTACTAATGTTAACAGTTTTAAGAAGTTATTGGCTGTTGCTATTAAGCGCATAACAATATGTGAATGGCAATAAAGGGAGGGAGATTTTTGTATGGGAAAAAACGTCCTCTGTTAAGTCAGAATGCTGATGCAGCATCGTTAATTTGACTGTTGGCAATCACGTTATTTATGATATAGAGGTTATGTGGAAAACAATATCTCTGATAGAGAGATTGAGGTGGGAATAATACCTGCATGAACCTGGGAAAATAAGCTGTTCATAATATCCAGACAATCTGCTGCCGTTCACCTATGCTGTGGAGTTAAACACAAGAAGAACTTTGGGGTCTACAATGAAGGGCAAGTTAGTAAGGTGGTGCCATATGAGGAAAGCATTGTCCAGGGGACCATTAAGACATTGTGCAGGGAGTGGGACAGCGTGGTAGTGTAGTGGTTAGCATAACCCTATTTTAGAGCCAGCAACCTGGGTTCAATTCCACCAATATCTGTAAAGAGTTTCTCCATTTTTCCCAATGTGCTGTGATAAGGCTAGGGCTTAACAGGTTGCTACCTGGTGCAGCTTGAAGGGCCTGTTCCACACTGTATACCAGTCATTCAGTCAATCAATCAATCAATCAATCAATCAACTAATAAATATAAATTTCATTCCACACCAGTTTGCATTCTAATACCTTATATTAAAAATAAATCTTCTAGGTCTAAGAATAGCACATCCACTATGTTTCTATCTGCAGTTTACAAGCTAATAAAATTCTAACAATTTTGTTAAACGTGATTTTCCATTTAGAAGTCCATGTTGATTCTGCCATTACTATCAGTATTTTCTCTGTGTCCTATTACCACTTCCTTATAGATTCCAACATTTTCTACACTACTAATGTTGTTTTAACAGGTTGACAACTACCAATTATTTCCCTTGTTGCTTTCTGAAATGGTGCATTTACATTTGCTACCTTCCATTCTATGGGATTGTTCCAAAACCAATGGAGTTTTGGAATATGACTAACACTGCATCCATTGTATTCATAGTCATCTTTTCCAATACCTTAGATGCCAGTCCCTGATTCCTGACCATGTATTGCTTCTCAGGCTTAGTAATTTCTCCAATACTATAAATTAATTAATTTGTTTTGGTTCCTTAGTTACTCTAAACTTATTCTGATAATCTTTGGCAGATTTCAGATGTAAAAAATCTCTGGCTCACTGAGCTGGAAAGGCCTGTTACTGTGCTCTATTTCCAAATGAATAAATGAAATAAAAAATAAGAACACTTCACGTAAGTAGGCTATTTGGCCCTTCCCTTCTGCTCCACCATTCAATAGGACTGTGACTGATATTTTAGCTCAATATCACTCTCCTGCTCAATATCTGAATCTCCTGATTTGCTCAGTATTAGCAAATTTATTGATCTGCATTAAATGTACACAGCAACAGAAATTCCAAGCCCTTCAAGACCAGAGTATCTCAAAGTTTAGCTACTTTCTTGGTGAAACAAGTTCATTTCATCTGAGTCCCGAATGGTCATTTGGAAACGGGAGCCTCTCGCCTGAATTCTTCAGCTGGTGGAGACACCATCCGTACATCTCCAGCTTCTATTCATTTGCTTTGGTTTCTCAGTTACTTTAAACTTATTCTGATCATCTGAGGAAGATTTGCTACATTTGCTCTCAGATACAAAATCTTTGCTTAGTTCTCCTGTCTTGAAGCATTTTTTCCCATTTCTCAATAGGGATAGTAAACTTAAGTTCCCTTTCCCAATCATTCTTAATTTTATAAGAAACCTCTGAACGTATTTTCATAACTATATTGTAAACATTTGCTATTACACCTTTCTGAAAAGGGTTTAATTCTAAAATGTTCTCCAAAATACCCATAGAATCCAGATTTGGAAAGGTAGGAAGTACAGTGTTTAAAAAGTTCCTAATCTGTAAATATCTAAAAAAAAATGGGATCTGGGCAAATTATATTTATTAGATAATTGTTCAAAAGACATGAAACAATTATCCAAAAATAAATCGGAAAATCGTAGTATACCTTTAGTCTTCCAAGCTAAATAAGCTTGGTCCATAATAGAGAGATGAAAAAAGAAATTAGGTATAATAGGAATTGGTAAAACAAATTGATTCAACCCAAAGAATTTCTGAAATTGAAACCATATGCGTAGAGTGTATTTAACTATCGGATTGTCAATTTGTTTATGCAATTTAGAAAAAGCAAAGAGAAGTCCCTAAAATAGAACCCAATGAAAACCCTTGTACAGATTTGGTTTCCAAATTTACCCAATGAGGATGAAAAGGTAAATCCAAATCCCACAACCAACATTTCAAATATCAGATATCCGAAATATTAATTCTTCAATTAGTTAATTCAGCCTCTATATGTTCCAAACATTCGTTGATACAGTTTAAAGTTGTGCACAGGACTCATATGTCCAAGGATAAATTAGCTCATTTTTATTCCCACATAAATCCTATATGTGACAGATGTCATTCTGAGACAGTCTCACTAACTCATATGTTTTGGTCATGTCAGTCTTTGAAAAAATATTGGAAAGATATCTTCGATATTATTTCTATGGTATTGAGTACTGATTTACAACCTCACCCTATCACCGCAATTTTTGGTTTACCAATGATAGAGTCAATTCATTTATCTCCTTCTGCTTGTCGGATGATTGCATTTCTTACATTAATGGCCAAAAGATCTATTTTGTTGAATTGGAAAGAGATTCAATTTCATTGGTTTTCTCAAACTATGCTATGTTTAAATTTGGAAAAAATTCAAAGCATCATATATGATCCTTCTATTAAATTTGAAAAGACTTGGAGGCCATTTATTCAATATTTTCATATGGTGTAATTTGACCTTTTTCCAAACCTATTTCTTTCTGTTTCTGATTACATACATATAGAAAGGATCGGAGCTGATGACACTTATGATTTTTTTCTTTTCTCAGTTATTATAAACAGCCCATGTTTCTTTTCTCTTTTTTTTAGTTAGTGGTTAGCTTGTTAGTGTAGTTTCTTTTTTAGTTTTGTTTGGGGTATATCATTTCTTTTCTTCTTTTTCTGTTTTTTTTTCATATTGTTACACCTAGTTTTCTTGTCTTGTACACATTATATTTGCATCATGTGTGATTTTGGGAGACTTAATTTTTTTGTACCTATTGTTTATATATCATTCTATGTTAACTTTTAATTTTGTAATCCCAATAATTATGTATCAATTTTGATATCTTAATATGTTGATATTAATAAAAAGATTGAAAAAGAAAAGTTCTCCTGTCTTGGACTAGGTTATTTGTGTTTTTCTCTATTTTACGTATCTATAGAAGTTCTTCTAGTTTGTTGTTTTGTGCAAGTGTTCTGTGTTCTGGGATTGTGTAAAAATCCCAGGAGATCAGCAGTTTCTGAGATACCCAAACCACCCTGCCTGGCATCAACAATCTTTTCATAGTCAAAGTCACTTTGATCGTATTCTTCACCATCAGCCTTTTTTATGTTACCAAGATCTACCATTAACCAAAGGGTCTGTGGACCCCAGGTTGGGAACCCCTGTTTTCCACTTTAATGTTTGGACAGAACAATAACTGAACCTCCTCACCATGTCTGTGTGCTTTTATGCACTGAGTTGCTGCCATACGATTGGCTGATTAGTTATTTGCATAAATGAGCACGTAGACAGGTGTACCTAATACTGAGTGTATATTGCAGTGTTTTAAGTCATTTGTGAAGCCAGAATGGATTTATTCTTGAAATGTCAGCCAACTCACTTCAAACCTTCATATTAAGAACAGAACACCAGATTGAACTAAATTGTGATCACTCTTCCTAAGAGAATCCTGAGTTATCTGCTTATTAATTAATCTTTTCTCACTGAACAACTCTAACTCCTGCCAGAATCAGAATCAGGTTTATTATCACTGGCATGTGATATAAAATTTCTTAACTTAGCAGCAGCAGTTCAATGCAATACATAATCTAGCTGAGAGAAAAAAAAATGGTGGGCACGAAAATTATTGGTGTATTATCCAGATATGAATTCTCTATCCTTGAGGGTTGTGGAGATGAGATCAATGTTTTTTTTTTAATAAGGAAGTAGATATATTTTGAAAGATCAGATAAGTGTGGACTATGTTGAACAGTCTTCATTTCAAGAGGACTAGAATACAAATGCAGGGAGATAATGTTGAGGCTTTATAAAGCACCTGTGAGGCCTCACTGGGAGTATTGTGAGCAGTTTTGGGATGGATGAGCTGCCACTGGAGAGGCTTCAAAGGAGGTTCATGAAAATAATTGCAGAATTGAATGGCTTATCATGTGAGGAGTGTTTGATGGCTCAGGGCCTGCATTCACTGGAACTCAGAGGAATGAAGGGGTCGGGGCATCTGATTGAAACTTACCGAATGACGAAAAGTCTAAATAGAGTTGATGTGGAAAGGATGTTTCCTATGGTGGGAATGTCTAGGACCAGATGACACACCTTCAGAATAGAGGGACATCCATTTAGAATAGAGGTAAGGAGGAATTTCTTTTGCCGGGGAGTGGTGAAACTGTGCAATTCTTTGTTGCAGGTGGCTGTGGATGACAAGCCTTTAGGCATACTTAAGACAGAGGTTGATAGATACCTGATTAGTCAGGGCATGAAAGGGATATGGGGAGAAGGCAGCTGATTGGGCCCGTATGTAAGCCTCTGTTAGTCTCAATAGACCATGGATTTGCACCTTGGAAAGTTTCCGGGGCGCAAGCCTGGGCAAGTTTTTTTTTTTATGGAAGATCGGCAGTTGCCCAAGCTGCAAGTCGTCCCTCTCCATGCCACCAATGTTGTCCAAGGAAAGGGCATTAGATTGGAGCTAGGAAGGAAATGGATCAGCCATGATGGAATGGTGAAGCAGACTCAATGGGCTGAATGGCCTGATTCTGCTCTTATACCTTATGGCCTTATGGTCAAAGAGAAAATGACACCTGGAGCTGTTCAGCCACGATCATATTGAATGGTTTAGAAGGAATGGGGCTGAGGTACTTACCCATGCTCCTATTGTCTTGGCTGAACTGACCATGTGTAAATCTTCCCTCTGTTAATACATCTTATACATGGAAGACCTAGAAGGAAACTAAGAGATTTTATGATCCATATGCAGACCCCTGGTTTAGTTTCCTATAAATTTTCTTAGAAATAGAATTGTTTTAATGCATGTATATGTAATATAAAAATGTGCTTGGTGCATAGATGAATGGTAGAAATTGCAGATAGGGAGATGGAGGGAATAAAATGTGATTAATGAAGAATGGTTGATCATGCTTGGGCAATGTGTAGCACCTGCTGAGGCTTCCCCCAACCCCAGTCAGGGTCACATGAAGCCATGGGAGCAGGTGGTGGATGGTCATATGAGCAGCTGGTGCACATCACAAGTCCTGGTTATGTGACCGCTGACGCCAGGCAGACAATCTCTGAGGAGTATTGATCATGGCTGGGGTCACCTCTCTTGTGTAGAAAAATTTGCCAAAAACAAAAACAATCATGTTCTAGAGCATGATCGCCCACGTCATATGACAAGGCACATAGTGGTGATCACCAGCACAGATTTGGTGGACTGGAGGGACTGTTTCCATTATTGATCTCTCGTGTACCATTTGAGATATTTGTGCTCGTCCAATTCTATACTTTCCAGTAGTTCCTTCATTTTCTAAAGTCCTGAACGCTGGAAAATCCTCCCTAAAACTCCCTTCTTCACTAGTTCTCCTACTTCCTCTGTAATGCTCGTTAAGACCAACCTCTTTGTTCATAAACACAGAACACGACAGCACTGGAACAAGCCCTTTGGCCCACAATGCTGTGCAGAACTAATTAAGCTAACAACACTTCAACCCTTCTGTCTGTCTTTGGTCCATATACCTCCATTCTCTGCATATTCGTGTGGTATTCTGAAAGCCTGTTAAATTCCTCTATTGCATCTGCTTCCATCATAACAACCAACTGTGCATTCCTGGCACCCACCACTCTCTGTGTAAGATATCCTCCCCTGCACATCTCCTTTGAATTGTCCCTCTTGTATGGTAAATGTATGCCATCTAGCATTAGACATTTCAACCCTGGGAAAAAGATAGTAGCTATGTACTCTATTTAGTAGGCAGCCATCGATCCCAGGGGATGATGGGTTTGCGCCTCTAGTAGATTGTGTCCTCCCAGGGCACAAGCCTGGGCGGGAAGACTTGAGGAACCGGCTGTTGCCCATGCAGTGGGATCCCCCTCTCCACGTCACTGATGTAGTCCAAGGGAAGGGCAAGTGCCGATACAGCTTGGCACTAGAGCCGTTGCAGAGGTTGCCAGAGTGAAGTTGTAAACAACATCAAACTGCCTTAGGGGCCCTGGCTCTGGATTTCTTCCTCAGGGTTTACTCCTGAAACCCTTCCCATGGGTGGGTATGGCTGCAAGGCAGCAGAGATTTAAAATCAGAGTTTTCTTTTCCCTAGGCGGGCTGCCGTCCAAGGCTGATGAGCCCCCTCCTACCCAAAACAACTGGTTTTGGTGTGCCAGTGGTCCACCTTTGTCCATTCTCTTCTCAGTAGAAACAGTTCCGCTGGGCCTAGTAGCTAAGCCACACATGAAGGCCAAGAGTTGGACAGAGGCTGTTAGAGTCACGTGCCATTTGGAGAACTTTATAGGTGGTGGGAGCCTATGACAACCTTAGCAACCATACTCTATTTATGCTTCTCGCAATCATATTAACTTCTAACAGCCTCCTCCACTCTAGTGAAAAAAAAACAAATTTTGTCCAAACTCTCCTTATAGCAGAAACCCTCGAATCCAAAGCAACACACATAAAATGCTGGAGGAACTCAGCAAGTCAGACAGCTTCTATGGAAATGAAAAAAACAGTCTATGTTTCAGACAGAGACCCTTTTCCAAGACTAGAAAGGAAGGGGAGAAGTCAGAGTAAGAGGGTTAGGGGAGGGGAGGAAGAAGTACAAGATGGCAGATGCTAGGTAAAACCAGGAGGGGTGGGCAGGGGTGAAGTAAAGAACCCTATACTCCACATAGTATCTTGTTAAAGTTCATCTGAACCCACTCCATAGCCTCCACAGCTTTTCATCACAGTGGATTGATTTCTCTCTCAGCCCCAATCTCTTGCCTTCTCCCTGTAACCCTTCACACCCTGACTAATCAAGAAATTATCAGCCTCTGCCTTAAACATACCCAATGTCTTGGCCCTCCACAGCTGCCTGTGGCAATGAGTTCCACAATTTCACCATTCTCTGGCTAAAGAAATTCCTCCTTATCTGATGCACCATCAATAACTCTGAAACATGGGTTAAGGTAGGCTTTTATTGGCTGGAAGAAAGAACAAGCAGCAAGTGACCACCATACTACATCCTGGAGACTGAGACCGGGGCTGTGTCTCCAATCGCCTTTATACCGGGGTCCATGGGAGGAGCCACGGTCTGTGGGAGGAGCCACAGGAGCAGTCAGCAGGGGGGGGGGGCGTGTCCAGACAGGTAAATGTAGTTCACCACATTATCTCAGTTCTAAATGGACGTCCCTCTATTCTGAGGTTGTGCCCTCTGGTCCTAGACTTCTCAACAGGATGAATAGGATGAACTGAATGCAATACTCCAGATGTGACCCAGGTAGAGTTTTATAAAGCTAGAACATAAATTTCCAATTCTGAATTAATAAGGCAAGGATAACATACATCGTTCCAACTTTTCATTTTTTTCCACGAGGCTGGGTGAGACTGGAACTAAAAGTCATTGGTTAAGGGTAAAAGGTAAAATGTTTAAGGAGAACCTGAAAGGGAACTTCTTCACTCAGAGGGTGGGATGAACTGCCAGCGGACGTGGTGGACGCGGGCTTGATTGCAACAATTAAGAGGAATTTGGATAAGTTCATAAATGGAAGGACTATGGCCCTGGTGTGGGTTGATGTGATGAGGCAGAATAACACTTCAGCATGGACTGGATGGGTTAAAGGCCTGTTTTCTGCACTGTGGTGTTCTAAGATTCTATTATTCAATAGGTCTCAACTGCTTTCTGAAATAACCCTGGTGGCAAATCAGTTTTTAAGAACACTACTCCTCACCACTATATCAGGGGTAGTTCAGGATGGACAACAGATGCTTGCTTGCCTTGCTTGTCACACCAGCATCAGAAACGGCATCAGGTTTAATATCACTGGCATGCCGTGTGAACCCGTGATTTATAAGTAAACTGGAGAAGGATAAAGGTTTGTTTTGTGTAAAATGAATTGGCCTCCACAGCTCCCTGTGGCAACAAACTCCACAGATTCACCACTCTCTGGCTAAAGAAATTCCTTCCCATCCCTGTTCTAAATGGATGTCCCTCTATTCTGATGCTCTGACTCCTGGTCGTAGACTTCCCGACAACAGGAAGCATCCTCTCCACATCCTCTTTATTGAGACCTTTCAACATTTAATTTCCAGTGAAGTCTCTTCTCATTCTTCTAAATTCCAATGAGAAGAGGCCCAGAGCCATCAAACGCTCCTCATATGACAAGCCTTTCAATCCCAATATCTAAAGACATTTAGCATCTGTGACCAAGAACCTACTTGGAACAGGTTTGAAAACTGCTCTGCAATATAAACACAGACTGCCTGATCACCTCCGTTTATAGGGGCATTTAAAAAGTGGATAAAAAGATAAAAGTGCTAAAAACACAAACTATAAAATAATGCTGGTGTACATCAGATCATTTCATAACTGCTGCAAGAAAAAAGAATTCAGTAGCTTGGAGACTCTGTCATGTCATGTCATATAGCAATTGAATAGAGAAGCAAACAATATTGTACCCAATATGAAGCTGTCCCATGGGCCTTTGTGAAAGAGCAGACTTTGTTTGGAAGCTACTGGGTATACAGCAGAGAGTAAATCCATGCAGATAGAATAAAATTCAAAAATATTGGAAACATTTAGAAGGTCAGGCAGTATCTGTTCAAATAGAACAAGAAAGTTAAATTTCAATACCATAACATAGAAAGTGGAAAGAGACTGATAAAATAAAGTGGAAATCTCTAATTGTGCTGATAGGGATTGTTGGAGTAGCATTTACAAGCACCTTATTCTGTGGAAATAATTCAGAAGGTGTGTACCTCGAGTAGTTGTTGGTTGGGTTGAGTTGTTCTCTGATCTTTACAATTCGTGATGTGAGCAGGAAGTTCTGTAAACAGACAGGTAGACCTCGATCCTACTTATGAGCCAATGCGGGCAAAGTTCCAGACCACAACAACACAAAGTTCACCACACAACCAACCAGTGATGAGATTTCCTCCCCACATCACAACTGAGTTTTGGAAATGACATCTAATCAGCTGATTGATGGCATATAAAGGCCAAGTACTCAGCGGAATCACCACAATCAACATCGCACTGATGACGTCTCCTCGTATGGTGACTAAATGTTTGGAAGTAAGTTGCCAAGATTGGAGGACGGCTCAACCCAAACATTATTCTATTTTGTCGGTGGTACATAATGACACAGCAAGTCAGACGATTTGCATTGGAAAAGAAAAAAATGGAGCCAAAATATTGATGAGCAGAAACGGCCATTTCTGAAAATGAAGAGCTAGCTACCTGAAATTGGGGAAGGTGATACTGAGTCCAGAAGGCTGCAACATGCCCAGATCGAAGATCAAGTCTTGCTCTTCAAGCTTACTTTGGGAATCCTTGTAATAAGGCTCACTGTCTGCACATGAAAAGCAGGATCCAATAACTGACCTTTCACACCAGCTCCCCCCACACCCAGGAGTCATCCAGTGCATTGTTGGTGGTTTTGGCTTGACAATCCTTCAAAGCATGCAAGGCCCAATTCTACCACGATTACCTTGGTATTTTTAAAAGTATCCAATATTTAGAGAGAAATTAGTTTTTTAAAAATCTAAAAAGTAAAAGAATTGATAAAATGGATCTAGTGCTTTCCCAGCGTATATGACAACTAAACTCTTGTCAGGTTTCCAGCCATGGGCTGATATCGATTTTAACTGATGTTTCGATGACAAACTTTGCCATCTTTATTAGGGGTGATGCCTGGGCATGTCTAGTCCAACTTCTCTACCAACTTCTCCTTATATGCGTTCAAAACTCATAGTTATGCAAGGCTGTTGGGACGAGAAGCACCACTTTCCTGCCAATACAAGTCACGTGCGCATACCTCTCAGTCTCACTCCCACCACTCTCGCATTGGTTTTGGCAGTGTGTGGATGTACGATCTTGTGCTCTTAAACTTTTGTTGTTATTACCTACGGTTCCCTGATTTTGGCTTGAAATATTTAACCATACCTTCTAAGCGTCCTATGTCAAGTCCTGGGCCATCAGCCAAGCAGCAGAGAACCGCCTTAACACTTGAAAAAAGTTGGAGTTATAAACAGGGCCATGTCAAGTGAAGGTAACACAGCGCTGGGACACTACTTCAGCCTAAGTGAGTCCACGATCAGAAACATAAAGAAAAATGCTGAGGAAATAAAAAGTGCAGTGATTGATTCACCACAAGTGCTTTCAAAGATTGTTACCAAAGTGCGTAACCCAATTATGACAAAAACGGAGAAAATGTTGAGTTTGTACATTGAGCATGAAACAAAGGAAAATACAACACTCAGTTCCGATCATCTTCATGTGAAAGCTTTGGAAATTTATGGTCGCCTTTGTTCAGAGGCTAATGAGGAAGTGTCAAGTGATATTGTTAGCTTTAATGCAAGTAGGGGATGGTTTACTAAGTTTGTTAATCATCAGAGGCTTCACAACTTAGCTGTGCGTGGTGAGCAAGCTAGTGCTGACCACGAAGCTGCTGAACACTACCTTCTGCAGTTGCAGGCTATGACAGCTGAGTTAGGCATCACATCAAAACAGGTGTTTAATGCAGACAAGACCGGGCTTTTTTTGGAAGCGTATGTTGAAACACACTTACATAAGTAAGGATGAAAAGACTGCGGCAGGCTTCAAGGCAACAAAGGATAGATTGACTTTGCTTATGTGTTCCAATGCTGAAGGAGACTGTAAGATGAAGCCTGTCTTAGTTTACCATTCACTAAACCTCCATGCTCTATGATTTATTACATTGAATATTACCTTAAATTGATGAAATATAATATGAATGTTGCCTTGTGGTACTGCTTTTGTGTCATATTGGTATGAAAATGTGAATGAATTACAGATAAAACATATTTAGGAAGCCCTCCAGAATGCATCACTATTTTCTCCATTTAATAATTATTCACATTATGCGTTTTCCATACTATGTGTCAACTGCGAGGAACGTATCCCCAACATATAATGAGGATAGGATGTAGTTTTGTGCTATCAAAGTCAATCCTATGGCCATTGCAAATGCATTGATCTTTTACTGACAATTTCTCCAAGAAACCCAAACAGATGCACCTCCTGTGCTCCTTGAAGCAGGTTTCCAGCATAAATCAAAGGGAATCTATAAACGCTGGCTGATCTGAGTCCCAGGTCATCTTTGATCTGCACAAGCTGCGATCTGAGCTTCCTTATGGGCTTGTGGATGGTTTTAATCTTATATTTCTTCAGGATCCTTGTGATCCCTCCTGAAACCATGGAAATATAGGGAAGACAGATGGTAGCAACAGGTTCCTCCTCATAGTAGGTTTCCTGGTTTTTCCATCAGTCCCTTTAAGGATCTAATTGATTTCCTTGCCCAGACATCATCCCATGTTGAGGATGGCAAAGTTTATTATTGAAATGTCAGTTAAAAATGATAGCTGTACCTGACTGGTAGCTTGAGAATAGTTTATTCATTTATAAGACGTTAAAATAATAGGAAAATATTTAAATAAAATAAATTAAAAGTTGAATAACTAAATTTACCTTTCTCCACACAATCTGCTACTTAAAGGTCCGGATTCAGCCTGTACCAGGCCCAGGTGATAAGTAGCCCATACAAAATTCCTGAGGAACTCAACAACTTGGTCCAGGGGAAAGTTGTCTTGTTTGGCAGTATACACATGTACAGCTGAATAACAATTAACTTGAACTTGAAGTCATTCGGTATCTATGAAGAGGAAAAAATATATATTTTGGGCCGAGACCCCTCATCAGGATTCGAGAACTGTGTAGGCAAATTCCCTGCTATGGTGGATATGTCAGAGAAAACCTGAGGGAGTATTGTTCCTGAACCCACAGCTGCATACCAGTGGGGTGGTGTGGCTGAGAGATTTGAGGGAGGAATGTTGACCCTCTCGCCCACTTCTAATTCATGGAGATGTTCAACAACTTCACCAGAGCAGCAGAGATGAGTGGATTTGTTCATCACTTTCTTTCTCATCAACCTTTCTCAACCAGTACAAACTCTAAGGAATCCACTTTGCCAAGGATTTTCCATACTGGCAGAGAAAACTCCACCAGACTCCTGGAGATAATGACTACAATCTGTAAAAAGTGTCAAATATATCATTACAGCTTCTAAAGATCACCAAATAACCTGCTGCAAGCTCCAAGAGACACCAATGGCTGCCTTACAAAAAAGCTTCAGTTGTCCTGCAATTGATGTCAGCCTTCCCATCAACCATTCTGTTTGTTTCAGCACAGCCCGGGTGGCTCAGTCCTCCACTGAGCCTGGATCTCAAAATATAGTTTGTTGGAGAGTAAATGGAAAATCATTCTGATGCTTGGCCACACATCCAGGTTCACCAGTTATCAAATATTGCCTTTGATGTTCATAAACATGAAGTAAGAAGTTAATGAAAACATTAATTGATTCAACATTCATTGGTGAACATCAGAATTAAATTTGTTAGTTATGTGCCGTGTTGTATGACGTGGGTGATCATGGTCCATAACCATGATTGTTCTTGGCAAATTTTTCTACGTGAGTGGTTTGTCATTGCCTTCCTCTGCACAGTGTCTACAAAGTGCAGCCATTATCAGTACTCTTCAGAGATTGTCTGCCTGGTGACAGTGGTCACATAACCTGGATATGCACCAGCTGCTCGTACAACCATCCACCACCTGCTCCCATGACTTCAGGTGACCCTGATCAGGGGACTAAACAGATGCTACACTTTGCCCAACGGTGACCTCCTAAAGATCTACATCAACCAAAGGAAGTGTGAGGGGGGAAGGAGCACCTTACACTTCCTTTGATAGAGATATATCCCTAAATTTAGAAATTTAAAATAGAACAATCATTTTGCTCTGGCCAAATATTTCTCACAATTTTTAGAAAGGGTCAGCTGCTATTGTGTCACCCTTGTTCAGTCAGTAGTAGTGACTCGAGTTTCTCAGTAGACTTGCATTTTAATTTTCCATCCCTCTACAACTCAGACCGCACACTGTTCCAAGGAAGCTCAATATAAGCTCAAGGAATAAGATGGTACTGGTGAATCTCAGCGACTACTAACAAAGCAACTTAATTGTTAATCACTCTTTATCTGGCAAACGATCGTTGCATGCAGTAGTCTGTAACTTCCCTTTGGATTCTGGAGGCAATTCAATGTGGGAAAACAGGGGTGAGACGTGGCAGTGGGCCTCTTGCCAAGAGCGAGGAAAACCCAAAGTTCAATCAATTTAAGCACCGGACAAATCATAGAAACATAGAAAACCTACAGCACAATACAGGCCCTTCGGCCTTTAAAGTTGTGCTGAACATGAAATTACTAGGGGTACCCATAGCCCTCTACTTTTCTAAGCTCCATGTACCTATCCAAAAGTCTCTTAAAAGACCCTATCGTATTCGCCTCCACCATCATCGCTGGCAGCCCATTCCACGCACTCACCACTCTCTGCATAAAAAAACTTACCCCTGACATCTCCTCTGTATCTACCCTTAAATCTGTGCCCTCTTGTGGCAGCCATTTCAGGCCTAGGAAAATGCCTCTGACTATCCACACGATCAATGCCTCTCATTATCTTATACAGCTCTATCAGGTCACCTCTCATCCTTCGTTGTTCCAAGGAGAAAAAGCTGAGTTCACTCAACCTGTTTTCATAAGGCATGCTCTCCAATCCAGGCAATATCCTTGTAAATCTCCTCTGCACCCTTTTTATGGTTTCCACATCCTTCCTGTAGTATGCGACCAGAACTGAGTACAGTACTCCAAGTTGGGTTTGACCAGGGTCCTATATAGCTGCAGCATTATCTCTCGGCTCCTAAATTCATTCCCATGATTGATGAAGGCCAATGCACAGTATGCCTTCTTAACCACAGAGTCAACCTGCACAGCCGCTTTGAACAACCTATGGACTCAGACCCCAAGATTCCTCTGACCCTCCACACTGCCAAGAGTCTTACCATCAATACTATAATCTGCCATCATATTTGATCTACCAATCGGAAGGGTCGGGTACAGACCGAATCGAGACAGTGGAGTCCAGGCCCCAGAATGTATTGAAGTGACTAAGCCTGATGTTTGGATGACGATTTAGGTGGCAGGGCAGATTAAAAAAGTCACAGTGTCTGGGCCTGAGACAAGGGTTGGGCCAATTCAGGCTGCTACTTCACTCTGTGCTGAACTAAGAGTCTGTGGACGGGCTCTCTTTGTGGATTTCAGTTCAGAGCACTATTTGCATTTTTTTTTGTTGCATTATTTGTTTTGTTTCTCTCTCTGCACATTGGGTGTTCGATGGTCTTCTTCTTTAATGGGTTCTTTTGGGTTTCTTTGTTTCATGGCTGCCTGTTAGGAGATAAACCTCAAGGTAGTATAATGTATACATACTTTGATCATAAACGTACTTTGGACTCATCTACCAGCTAAGTACATTATAGTAAAGGTTCAGGCAATTGTCTATTTCAATCTTAAAACTTACATTCACCATTTGATAATTTTTCATTCTTCTTTCTACTTGAATTTTGTTCAGCTCCTCCTATTTATATCTTTTGTTATTCTTTATCCTTTACCATCTGACATCTCTCCCACATCCTCTTCAATCTCTCCTGGTCCCTACATAAGGAGTTCCCAACCTTTTTTAATGCCATGGACCCCTGTAATTAACTGAGGGGCCTGTGGACCCCAGGTTGGAAACTCCTGTCTACGTTATCAAATCCTTCCCTTTTGTTTGATCTGCAAACCTTCCACCCCATTCTTTGCAACTTAAAATCTGTTTCCTCTGCGTACAGCCCTGAGGAAACATCATCGGCCTGAGATGTTAACTCTGTTTCACAGATGTTACTTGACTTGTTCAATATTTCCAGAATTTTCAGTTTATATTTCAGTTTTGCAGCATCTGCAGTATTTGGTTTTAGAAGCAAATTATATTAGCAGCTGCGAATGTAATATTCTTATGAATGGAAAAGCTAATTGTAAGAACAAAAAACTGTAAAACAATGCTTTTACAAGAGGATGGATTAATATCAAATTACTCTAATTAGCTGGTATTTCATTAAACATGAATCATTTTTGCTGACTGCTGAATGTATAATTGACAAATGTCTGCATCATTTAAAACCCATCAATCCTGTTAATAATGCCACATGAGAATTTCATTCATTTCAAGATATTTAAGGTGCGTTTTGAAGAGAAGCATAATAATATATCTTAATTGAGGTCACACATTCTCATTTTAATTTCACGGCCGAAAAGTTACATGTGACAAATCATGTGAAAGCTTTTTCAAAAGTGCCCAATAACTACAACCTGGTTAATTATAAAAGAATATATTTTATCCAATTATCCAATTAAATTAGACATATTGTTTAAAAAAATACACCCAAAAGGCAATGCCTGGCTATCATTGAGAGTTCAGGATTAAGGAATTAGAGTAGTTGGATATATAATGAAAAAAAATTATAACCATAGATTGGAACTGATTCCACTTGTATAAATCAAATAAATGACAGTGTTACACGTTAACTAGAATGATTAGCCTTAAAAATGTATGAATGTATACTGGAGTTACAGTCACCATTAACAAAAGCAGCTTAGTGGTTGCAGGCAAACATAAAGGTTATTTGATGGATTGCTTCTACTGCAGGCGGTGCACAGATGTCTGCTCAACTGAACTGAAGTGACAGCACAATGCTTATTTATAAAGTTGTTTCAGGGTGAAATTTATTTATTTTTTGTTGCCTGTGCGATAGTAGTCAGCAGAATGAGTAAAATACCCAGGACAAAATAGATTTCACTTTTGCTGGAAGACGGTAATTTTGTTGCAGTATTATGTTTCAATGTAAGAGTAAAATGGAATAAAATTAGAAGTCCACTTGATCTTTCATTCATGAAGAGAAGTTTGGATAGGCGTGTGGTTGAGAGAGGTATGGGAGGCTGTGTTCCGGGTTCAGAGAGATAAGAATACGCAGAAAGCTAGACTGGCACAAACCAAATGGACTAACGGGCCTCTTTATGTGCTGTAGTGCTCTATGACTAATTTCATGGATGATCTTCCCTGCCCCCATCCACTTTTTCATACTCTTTGATTTTCTTATACAGTACTGTGTGTAATGTATGGATCTATTTCTTTGACAGCAATGACTCCCCTTAGCACTGATTATGCATGGATAATGCCACATGCCCATTGATCTGTTGTCCGTGCATGTGGACTGCTCTCTCTCTGCAATGTGAATACACCACCGAAAGCCATCCTACATGTCTGCTTTTATTTTAACTGATGCGCAGTTGCACGTACACAACAAACTTGCAACAAGTATGAACTTGAATGTCGGCAAATATAACCAACAGCACCGCCTGTTACGGGACGACAGAATTCAGAAGGGACAGAGTCAGCGAGAGGAAAGAGTTAATCAGCATGGAGAAGACACTATCAAAGGGACGCGTGAGTAAAAGAGCACAGTACACAGCGAGAGACGCACAACTAGTAAAGTTAAAGTGAAAATGATGTGACAATGGCCTTAGCTGGGAAAGCTGATGCACTTGACTGTGCTAATAAGGGTGGGAATCATATCTCAAAGGGGGCTGAACTGTATTGTAAGAGGAGCAACGTTGATGAGGAAAAGAAAGTATCCATGCCTCTTAGCTGAAACATATCGGCTTTTACACAACTTAGTAGCTCCTGGAAAGCCAACAAGCAAGAAGTTTGATTGAATTGTTACAATTATACAAACTCATTTGAGCCCTAAACCACTGGTAATATCTGAGAGATCGTTTAAGAAGTGTATGTAGATGTCCAAAATGCCCTAGACATCAAATGGCTGAAAACTGGTGGTTTTCCATTGAAATACCAAGCTCATTTCAGTCCATTATCCTGAGGCCACGTCCTCTAGATTTGGTCTCAAAGTACATGCCCGCTAATCTCTCTCAGAATCTTGCTTCAGTGAAATTCCCTCTGTTTTAATTTCTAACCCTCACGGAGTTCAGGCCTGGTCTACTCAATGTGTCCAGTAGAACAAAGCTTCAAAGGACATTTATTATCGAAGTACGTATGCAGCATACAACCCTGAGGTTGTTCTTCCCCACAGACAGCCATGAAACAAAGAAAATCATGGAACCCATTCAAAGAAAAACATCAAACCACGCCTCCCATGCACAAAAAAAACAAATTGCACAAATGGCAAAAAAGAAAAACAAGCAAAAAACACAGAATATAGATCACTTAATTAAAAGAGTCCAGGCATACTCAGTTCAGCTTAATGTCGATTATTTGTAGACTGCCTCGATTCAAAATAGCAACAAGAAAGGAGTGTCCAGACACAAGAAACACTTCATATAATGAACTACAGAGTCCAAACCACAAACCACATCAATGAAATCTTTCCCAAGACCCAGGACTCCAGCACCATTCTCTGTCTGCATCAAACAATGCCCAGGAACTAGTTCAGCAAACTTTGTCAGAGTGCATCAAGGGGAATTATATTTTTTATGAGGGCTTTGTTTCACCAAAGCCCCGTGTAATTGTAGTAACTGTGCAATTGCAGTAAATTGTTACCTCTGCATAATTAAACTTGGCACAAAAGCATCACGCACAATGAAGCAGGATATAGAAAAATGGCAAAATATAGGGTGCTTCAGGTGGTATGGCAGCATAGTGGCCAGTATAACACTATTAAGTACCAGTGACCTAGGTTCACTTCTGTAAGGAATTTGTACTGTATGTTCTCTCCATGACCGTGTGGGTTTCTTCCAAGTGCTCCCACATTCCAAAGATTTTTGAATTAATAGGTTAATTGGTCACCTGGGTGTAATTGGGCCGCGCGAGCTCACTGGGCCAGACGGTCCTGTTACCGTGGTGAATCTCTCTCATGGGTGTAATTGGGCCATGCGAGCTTATTGGGCCAGACGGTCCTGTTACCGCGGTGAACCTCTCTCATGGGTGTAATTGGGCCGTGCGAGCTCATTGGGTCAGACAGTCCTGTTACCGTGGTGAATCTCTCTCATGGGTGTAATTGGGCAGCTTTGAGCCTTAAGAGCCTGATAGCATGCCATTACCTCTAAAAAAAGATCATAAGACCATAAGATATAGGCAGTGAATTAGACCAAACAACCTCGCAATTTCACCATGGTTGATTTATTATCCCTGTCTGCGTCATTCTCCTACCTTCGCTTCGTAACCTTTGACACCTTTATTAATCAAGAACCTATCAACCTCCGCTTTAAATATACTCAATGACTTGGGCTCCAGAGCTGTCTGTGACAATGAATTCCACCGATTCAGCACTCTCTGTCTAAAGAAATTCCTCCTCATCTCTGTTCTAAATGAACATCCTTGTATTCTGAGGCTGTGCCCTCTGGTCGTGGACTCCCACACTAAATCAAACATCTTATCCACATCCACACTATTGAGGCCTTTCAGTATTTGATAGGTTTCAATGACATTTCCCCCACCCCCACCCCACACATTCTTTTAAACACCAGTGAGTACAGGCATAGAGGCATCAAACACAACCCATTAACCCTTTCATTTCCAAGATCATTCTCGTGAACCTCCCCTGTCCTCTCTCCGGTGCCAGCACATCCTTTCTTAGATACAGTAAGGGGCCTAAAACCACTCACGATACTCTATGTGCCTTATAAAGCTTCTGCATTGCATCCTTGCTTTTATATTCTAGTCCTTCTCTAAATGAATGCTCACATTGCATTACAAGAAGACGTATGGAAATCTTCTCCCAGGAAGTGTGCAAAACAAAATCAAAAGATCTACATGCTTCCTTCATATATATTCCTCAGAAGCTTCAAGTTTCATAGTCAGTCAATTAGTAAAGGATTTCAGAATTCCATCCAAGCTGCATGAATGGAGTATAAATATTGTCAGAAATTATCAATGGAAACATCTCTGGCAGCACCACTAGAACAAAACCATTGGTGGATTTGTAAAGATTCCAAAGGATGCAAGAGGAGCTGCTTCAAACTCTGAAATATTGTTTTTGTGTAGAAGATTGAAAACGCCATGGTGTTCTACACTTAGCACTGTGCTGCAAGATTCTCAGCAGGACTGTATGGAAATTAATGCATTTCACTGTCACCTTCTGAAATATCTATGGACTTCAGAGAGAGTACTTTTGTACAAAGGGATTGAAGAGAAAGTTTTAAAAATAACTATGTAAAATGTACAATATTAACTTTTCTCGAAATATCTGTACAATCAGTTCATGAAATTATCCAGAAAGAATTGATGCAAGATATGTTGGCATGTCCATTTTATTTAATAAAGATGCATATTTCAACAATGTATTTTAACTAATATTAATATTGTCTTATTTCAATATAGTATAGAGAAGATCAAACAAGTCGCCAGGTCTATTTAAAGCATTCAATTGCTTGGCAATGCACAGTGTGCTAAGTCATTTTGACGTATGGCTCTTTGAAATGGAAAATATGCCCCCCTGTTTGGTGCACAATACATCCAACATGAAAATAGTCCAGGAGAGCTGTCAGTGATGAAAAAGAACACTTTTTAGTTGACAAACCAAAGAAGTTAATCTCTCCTATGGTGATATATATTCGTATCTGAACAACCCCAAACCTAACATCTTTAGCATTTGTAACTCAGCTCCTGTTATGAGGAAGCAGGTTCACGAGGTTGGTGAGTGGGACAGAAGACACTGATTACAAAGAAATACTTTAATCATTTATTTGCAGACAAACAGTAAAATATTCAACCAAAAAGCCACCTTAAGTGACAAGTCAACTTTATTGTAATTTAACTACGGTATATACATGTATATAATGTATATAGAAACAGAGCAACATTTTTTCGAACCAGAGTGTAAAGCACAGTAGTGCACATAACACACAATAAATTATGAAGGTAAGGGTAAAGTCTACAGATGAATTACACACAAACAGCAAACTCAAGTGCTTAAATTAAATACTCTAAGGTACGAAACAGATTAACAAGTGACACTTCAAATACAATGTGAGAGGAAGTTCAGAAGCCTAATGGCCTGGGGAGAAAGCTTTTCCCCACCCTGACCAATCTTGTTTTTATGCATCGGAGTCTCCTGCCTGATGGTAGGAAGTCAAAGAGGATGCTGGATGGATGGGTGGGATAAGGGCCCTGTGTATTTAGTGCTCCCGATGAATGTCCCTAATAGGTGGTAGGGAGACCCCTGTGATTCTCTCAGCTCCTCTCACAGAACTTTGTCGGGACTACTGGTCCGATGCTTGGCTGCTTCCATGGAGATGCAACTTGTCGGGTGCTTCTCTAAAACGCAGTTAAGATGGGTGTGGGGAGCCTTGCTTGTCTCAATCTTCTTAGAAAGTGAAGGCTACAACCTGCAAAACTCAATATTCAACATACAGATCCTTAGCTAAGAGCGTGTGGGAGCCATCATATATCTGCAGCATACTTTCCCAATACTTCTCCAGCACTGGTCGCGACCTCAGTGTGAGAATGCCTGGAGACAAAGAATGAAGCACCTGAAACCAGAAACCGGTACCAGAGCATAAATGACAAACAATGGGAAAGAGCTACTACATTCTTTGAACAAGCCAAATGATAACTGGCATGGTAGAAATGGCTTTCGACTGACAAGTAAATAAACCCTTCACATTACATCTTCTGAGATATTCCTAACTTTTAATGTTTTTACTAAATAATTTCTGTCAATAAAACATGATCTAATTTGTGTTGCTGCTAGAGTTCATATGAGCCAAATCACAATTACTCCAGTATTATCCTTCTTTGTCATTGAATGTTAGATTTTGTTATAGCACACTATAATTCATTTTTCAATTGCAGAAATAATTTTGTTTTGTCATATTTCTAAATATTTAAAACAAATAAAGCATTAACCTGTCATCTGTGATGTTTCTTCTTAAAGTGTTGTAATTTAAAACCAATTTGATGATCTAATTAGCACCCATCAATATGATGATGTAGCTGTCAAAAAGCACTTGACAGGTGTCAGGAAATTAATTTTGCTATAGCTTGAGAAGGTTGAGCAGAATAATGGCAGCATAATTAAGTATATACTTTAGAAGGTCACTATTTTGTGAAAACATGTAATAAATACGGTAAATGCAAGCGGGCTTTTTCCATTGAGGTTGGGCAAGACTTCAACCAGAGGTCACTGTTAAGGGTGAATGGTGAAAAGTTTAAAGAGAACATAAGAGGAAACTTCTTCACTCAGACGGTTGTGAGAGTGTGGAACAAGCAGCCAGCACAAGTGGTGCATGTGAGTTCGATTTCAATGTTTAAGAGAAGTTTGGATAGGTACATGGATGGTAGGGATATGGAGGGCTATGGTCCCAGTGCAGATCGATGGGACTAGGCAGGTTAAAAGGTTTGGCATGGACTAGATGGGCCAAAGGGCCTGATTCTGAGCTGTTCTTTTCTCTGACTCTATGAATCTATGTTTCTAAATAATACTTGCTGGGACCTCATAATAACATTCTTGATATTCGAGAAAGAAATCAAGGGCCCCATACATCTATTTTAAAGATTGGTCACATGTACGTCAGAATATGGAAGCATACAATGAAATTCATCATTTATGTTAATGACCAACACAGTCTGAAAACAGGCTGCAAGTGTCACCATGCTTCTGGCACCAACATAGCAGGCTCACAAATTACTAACCCGAACCTGGATGTCTTTGGAATATGGAAGGAAACTGGAGCACCCCGAGGAAACACATGCAATCATGGGAAGAAAGTGCAAACTCCTTACAAACAGCCTCGGTGTGTGAACCCAGATCCTTAGTACTGAAAAGCATAATGCTAGCCATTACACTACATTGCCAGTACATAATGTACATACAGTAAATGTTAAATGAACTTTTAAGTAAAGAATCAATTGTTCGCAAGTTAACCTGTTTGAAGCATGAAATCCCCATACATAACAGATCAGTCTCAGTCTTGTGCAACCAGTCTGATCCAGTCAGATTTATTTATTTTTGTCACCAACCCATCTTACTGCGAGACAATATTCTTTTTTTTAGTATTTGACCATTTCTTTGGCTTATAATTTTGACAGATTATAGTTTATTCTGACCACTCACAAAATTGTAGCTGTTTTCGTGTATCGCAAACCAATTCAGCGTTCATTGTACATTCTTGTTGTAGATCATTATATGCTAGAGAGTTGTCCATCTACTGGGTATAAAGAAAAGTTCTCTGGAGATTACTTTTTTGCTGTTTCTCCAAGATAATGCATGAATCTTAAAAAGTCCATTAACTTGTGTTTCAGTCTTGCCCTCCATCAAAACTTCATTAAACTTCTACATGATAAAATATCTCCTTATTGCATCGATAAATATGAGAAAAGTTAGAGGCTGAAATTTGTCCTTTGGGAAGTTGAAGCTTCTGCGTGCTCATATTTACCAACCAAAAGCACAATCTTATGAACGATCAAAACAGTAAGACAAGATAACTCTCTTTCAGATTCAGATGTTTCTATCACTCATTCTTTGTGGATTTCTGTGAAGAATAAGAATTTGGGATTGTATTCTGCATACATTCTCTCATATTAAATTGAATTATTTGAACCATTTGATTGAAAAGTACTGCTGGAGAAGAACAACTATGAACTACGTCCATTTAATTATATTCTTTATTGCATTACCCTCACTAAGGCAATTCAAAAAGGAGATGAAGAGATTGCAGAAATTGTAAATCTGGAGAAACACAAAAAGGAGTTGGATTTGTCAGGCAGCATCTATGGAGGGAAATGAATAGTTAACATGTTAAAACTAAATCTGTTGAAGGGTCTCAACTAGAAACATCCACTATTTATTTCTCTCCACAGATGCTGCTTGGCCCATTGATTTCCTTTAGCACCAGTATGTGATGTTAGCTAATTGAATTTTATTTAACACCATCTTTCAAAAACGCTGAAGTTCTTCTTTCTCTGTTGCAGGTCCTGACATCCAATATACCATCTCCTGCTGTCCACTGCCTAACTTGCAGAGTACTCACAGGCATGGTGTCTGGATGGTCCACCATCAGTATTTGGCTCTGTATTCCTTTATTCAGAGGTGTCTTTGGTACTGGAAGAAGACTGGGACTATTTGTGGTACTATGATGTTCCCCTTCTTTAATAGTTTCTTTCTCTATGCTCTCAAGGTCAAAGCTCACCTTCAAATCCTTTCCCAGCAAATGGGGCTCTGGAACCAAGATTTATTACAGTCTAGATGCTCAGCCACAGTGCAGCACAAAGCAAAATAAACGTAGTAGAGCAGTGAGAAGAACCAGCCCGACCCTTGCCTCTGCTCCCAACACGCTGACTTTTCAATCCACCTGGTCCACTGTTGAAATCATTCAAACATCGGGTCGTTCCTCATTCTTAGACCCGGGCCCTATCACATCAATACACTCTGGGCCTGGATACCGCTGCTTGTTACAACAACCGTACCGACCTTTCCATGTCCCATATGCCTGAGTTTGACCCTAAATTCTCTAAAAATACCCTATTCATATCCTTAATTTTAATGGATTTTAAACAGTGCCAATCCCTATTTCCTGCAGCTCATTCCAAGTATGCACCACCTTTCGCAAGAGGAAGCTTCCCTGGTGTCCCTTCTAAATCTTTCACTTCTCATCTTAAACCTGTGACCTTTTGCTTTTAGCATCTTCTCCCTTGGAAAAAAGACTCTGTACTTTCTTTAACCTTTCTATTCCTCTCATGATCTTATGATACTTGTGTCATACTTCTATCTCCTAGATTCCAGGGAGTAAAGCCCTAGTCTACATAACGTTTCCTTGTAACTTGGGCCCCCAAGTCCATGCAACATCCTAGTAGGGTAAATCTTTTCCCCACTCTTTCTACCTTATTAACATCTCTCCTATAGTAGGGTGACAAAATCTGTGCACAATACTCACCAATGTCATGAATAACCGCAACAAAATTTCCCAGCTCCATCACCCCAAACAATGAAGGCCAGCAATAATGTCTTGTGTCTCCTTAGAGTTGAACTGACTTGGTAAGAATTTGTTGCAATGACTCAACAATCCCACATATGTGTTCAGTTCAGAAACATTAATTGAACATAGAACATGGGCCTGTACAGAGCAATACAGGGCCTTTGGCTCACAATGTTGTGCCAACCTTTTAATTATTCTAAAATCAATCTGACCCTGCCCTCCCACACAAGCCCCCGTTTATCGTTCTTCCATGTGCCTATCTTAGAGTCTCCTAAATGTTTCTAAAATACCTGTCTCATGCACTTCCCTTGGCATTGCATTCTGCACACCCACCACTCTTTGTGTAAAACACTACCTTGCAGCTTTTCAATTCAATCCCAACTATGAAGGCAAACACACCACATGCCTTCAAGGAAGTCCAGTTATTTCTCTTTAAATGCAGGCTTGCCACTTCCAGTATGCACAACACTTCTAGATTCCACAGTTGTTTTCCTCTTGAGGCTACCCTAAGCAAGATATCGAGTGTGCAGTAGCCTGAGGAGTTCCATGAAGCAAATCCTTCCTCTGAATGTCGGCAGGTGCAGACAACACTCCAAAGTGTAGATGATTATATTTGAATAAGCTTCAGTGTGTGTTCACGGTCAAAAACTTCTTCAGTCACTCCTTGAACAATATCTATTTATGTGCTTGACTCAAAATCAACTTGATGAACTGCTAGGAATGGGATATTATTCCAGGATCAAGATGGGATTCCAGCATTCTCCTCAAATCCTAATATTTCCATCATAGTTTAACACTGGCACAGCTAACACTACCCATTCAGAGTACTTAACAGCTTTAATTGTTTTCTCTCAGAGAAGCCTGTCATTACTTGTCTTCAACATGGATTCTTTGAATGAGCCATTGATTTGAGTTTGAAGAACCATAGTCCTGCAGTATGAATTTTGGTTTGGGGTCCACTCAATGTGCCTGTAGGGCATATTCTGGATTTAGGATATGTAGCAAATATTAAAGTCACCCGCAACCAATCTTCAGATTTGAATGTGGTTTGCAGGTTGAATTTAAAATGCAGCCCAGAGCAGTTAGATCTCAGATGCCTGCATATGCACGAATGTAGCCTAGAGTCAGTGAGGGATTAACATTCATTTTGGGCGTCTGGAGTGTGGGTGTGACGAAGGAGGTGTTTGAAAGCTGTATCTATTTCAAAGGAAGCATTGTAGATACTTTGTAACTAGAATTATCCCACTGTTGCCTTTGGTCTTCAACATATAGAAATGTTATGTAATATGGTATTGAGTGGGCTCTTCTTCCAAGAATGCCTCAATATGTTGCTCCTTTTGCTGAATGAAACACGTCTATATCCATTAGCTTCAGTGTCTGTCTGGTGACTTTGTTCACAGTTACAACAGTAACTCAGTAACTCATGTTTGAAAACAACTTCCCATATCCATGGCAACTCTGTAATCTTCAAGCCACACCCATCTTAAAGTGATTTTCCTCCTATCAAGGGAATTTCTTTCAGTCACCCTCTTACCTATAAATTGTCCAAAGTTTGCCACAAATATTAGCAATAGAGTTTTAATCTGAACCTGGTACTTCATTGTTAAATGCAATTAATTCTGTACTTTGCCCTGTGATTTCTTGACACCAATTTTAAGTTCAAGTGTAGAATTTTTGGTTCACCTGGCTTCATATTCAGTCTGGTATTATTAATGTAAAGTAACATCCAGTGTTAAGCTCAAATGTCAATCACTTTCATGGTTCTAACGAATCAATGATTCTATTTTTGTTTATTCAATCTCTTTAACAGTGTGAACATTACCTCTATATTAGAGTCTTCAGATGCTTCCTTTATATTAAAGGAATTGCAAAATATTTGTGTGCCTTTCTTTAATTTCATATATTCACCTTGTTTACCCAACTTTGTTTATTTATACACGCCCTAATAATGTGGCTATTTTAACCACATATATGCGTTTTTGTTGCTGAATTAGCAAGATGGCATATTTTCCATTAATACTTACTGCCGTTTACACCGAGCAGCAATGAAAGTTCTCCATCTCTGTCTGTCCATTCCACTGCACACAGATATAGAGGGATTCTTCAGTGATGTTTCCATAACAATATTTTTTACCAGTCTGTGTTGTTAGACCTGAGCGGAACCTCCTAATCTGGAGGACCAGTGGACCACTCTTAGTCTGGCCTCTTTCTTTGACCTGTTTGCTATGGGTGACCTACCAAGAGCCAAAGCACAAGACACTGATTCCAGCCAACATAGCTCTCTGGGTCATTGAGATACACAAGCCTCCAAATCCTACAATGTGGTTGTGGTCCTCTTGGAGGTTGCTTTTATTAAAGTAATATTTGGTTTCCAAACAGAAGTGAGTTTTATCCTTTGTCCACTGTTACAAGGAAAATATGGTCAATAAAAAGTCTTGCATACTTTTTTACCATGCAGTTCCACTGACGAGGTAACTTTCAGTGCATCCTTGAAGGTCAAATGCAGCTCTGATAACTATCATGTCTGAATCTAGCATCATTAATTCTGCACACATCTGTAAGAGTGTGTTTCCATAATTACAGTCTTATGATAAATTCCTCAATTCATCTCAAAACACAACCAATGTTTAGTTTGGCTTTCTTAAATATGAATCAAACTTAAATTTGTGCACATAATCACTTGAATTTGGGTTAAAGTCATTCTTCAACAAATACTCCAATTACTTAAATATTATATCACCGGGTTTCTCTGAACTCAGCAGATCTCCCGTTAAATGCTATGTAGTAACTCCTACCACACAGATTAGTATGGGCCTCTATTTATTTTTATTATTAAAGCTGTCTGCAGCAAAGAAATGTGCCAGACTCTTGTTAATCTTCTGTTTACAGTGTCTGAAAATTCAGTGCTGCAGTTGAGCCTATTGTTGTGGTCGTTTTGCTTTCCTGGTTATTTTTTAACTGGCCGTTGTTAGACTTCCATTTTTTCTTCATGAGCATTTTTTTCTATGAAGAACAGTTCCTCTACAATCTTGCCTCAATTAGTTCTATTCTTTTTTTTCATTCCTGGGATTATTTCAGTGTGACTACAAGCAATGCTAAATAGCTTTAATTACATTTTTGTAAAAACTGCCCAAATCTATACTGATTATCGTAACAAATGCAACACACACAAAATGCTGAAGGGACTCAGCACATCAGGCAGCATCTATGGAAAAACGTAAACAGTCACTGTTTCTGGCTGAGACCCTTCTTCAGGACTGGAAAGGAAAGGAAAGGGAGAAATCAGAGTAAGAAGAGTACGAAGGTGGGGGAGGGGAGGAAGACGTACAAGATGAGAGGTGATTGATGAAACGGGGGAGGGGGAGGGGTGAAGTAAAGAGCTGGGAAGTTGATTGGTGAAAGAGATAAAGGGCTGGAGAAGGGGGGAATCAGACAGGAGAAGACAGAAGACTGGAAGAAAGAGAAGGGGGAAGAGCAGCAGATGGGTGTGATAGGCAGGTAAGGAGATAAGGTGAGAGAGGGAGACAGGAATGGGGAATGGTGAAGAAGAGGAGGGGAGGCAATTACTGGAAGTTCGAGAAATCGTGTTCATGTCATCAGGTTGGAGGCTACCCAGATGTAGTACAAGGTGATGCTCCTCCAACCTGAGTGTGACCTCATTGTGGCAGCAGAGGAGGCCATGGACTGACATGTTGAATTGGGAATGGAAAGCGGAATTTTGGATTACCAGCATCTGCAGATTTTGTCATGTTGTGAATCTCAACAAATGCTTTGTTCAACAGTCGTTTTACTAATGCATTGATCAAAACCACTGTTGCATCCAAGCTACTCTCAATGGTCACTTTAGTAGGTACACCTGTGCATCATCGACATCATGATGTGGCGTGTTGTATGACATAGGCAATCATGGCCTCAAGACCATGATTGCTCTTGGCAACTTTTTCTACAGAAGTGGTTTATCATTGTTTTCTTCTGGGCAGTGTCTATATTCAATCTAAACAGACTTTATACATGTGAACTTGAGTCAGAGGTTTGCATGAATGTGTTGTATGACAATACCTCCTAAACGATTTAGAGACAGATTAGTGAAGGTTCTTCACATGAAGCTGTTCTTCATTATGTAAGGATGAAATGAAGTAAAAGAAGGGGGAAGAGAGAGGGAGCCCAAGTGCCACACCTGCCCATATACCTCCTCCCTCACCTCTATTCAGGGCCCCAGGCAGTCCTTCAAGGTCTTCAGCTGCAAATCTGCTGGGGTTGTGTATTATGTCTGGTGCTCCTGATGTGGCCTCTTCTACATCGGTGAGACCCATTGTAAATTGGGAGAACCGCTTTGCTGAGCACCTCCACATCATTCGCCACAAGTGGGACTTCCTGATGGCCAAACGTTCTAATTCCGATTCCCTTTCCCATTCCAACGGTCCATGGCCTCCTCTTGTGCCAAGGTGAGGCCAGCCCCAGGGTAGAGTGGCAACACCTTATATCGATTGCATCTGGGTAGTCTCCAACTTGATGGCATGAAGAAGGGCCTTTTCCCAAAACATTGACTATCTATTCATTTCCATCGATGCTGCCTAACCTGTTGAGTTCCCCTAATATTTTGTGTGTGTTGGTTTGAGAGAGATGGGGTTTGGTTCAGATTATAAAAAAATAATTATCAACCCATTGCTAATCTATTCTTCCTGAGGGTTAAAAGAATTTCATCCCACCATAGAAAGTAGAGGGTAGTAGTTGATGAGACATTCAGTCTGGAGGTCTGTGACTACTGGAGTTCCATGGGGATCTGCGCTGGGACCTCTGCTGTCTATGACCTGCATCAAAATGTAAATGGGTGAATGAGTAAGTTTGCAGATGATATGAATGATGGTTGTGTTGGGGATAACATAAAAGGCTGGCAAAGGATGTGGGCAGAGAGATGGCAGATCGTGTTTAACCTAACCAAACGTGAAGTGTTGCACTTTGTGAGATCAAATATAAAGGGACAGTATACCGTTAGTGACAGGCTTTTACCACTTTTTTTGAGTAAAGGGATCTTGGGGTCCAAGTTCATAGCTCGCTGAAAGTGGCTACACAGGTTGATTGGGTAATAATGAAGGTATATGACTTGTTTGCCTTTGTTAGTCAAGGAGTCATGTTGTGGGCTTATAACACTTTATTCTTAAGGAGAAGTTGAGCAAACTTTGGTTCCTTAGAATTGCCACAAATGGGGTTATAATGGGGATAAGCTCCCACTACTTATTAAATGCTCCCAATGGTGTGCATCACAAATAGCCTTTGACAACCAAGTCCAACTCCTGGCCTTCATGTGTGACTTTGGCACTAAGCCTGGCAGAACTGTTTCTACTGACAGGGCAAAGAAGGGTTACTGCTGCCTTAAAACCAGTCACTTTTGGCAGATGAGGCTCATCAGCCATGGATGGTAGCTTATCTAGGAGAAGAAAAACTCTGATCTCAAACCTCCACTCATGGGGAAGACTTCAGGAGTAAATTCCAAGGAAAAATCTGGAGCTGGAGCCCCTAAGGCAGTCTTACATTGAGTTCAACACTGACTGGCAACTCCTGCAATGCCACTGGTGCTAATCTGTATCAGTCTCTGCCGTTCCTTTGGATTCATCAGCTACATCCAGGATTGACCCCAACAAATGGAGAGTCCCCTCGTATAAAACTTCAGTTTGGTGACGTCTGGAGTATTGCATTCAGTTCTGTTTTCCCTGTTATAGGAATGATGTCAGGGCTTTGGAGAAGGTGCAGAAGAGGTTTACTTGGATACTGCCTGGATTAGAGGGCATTGGCTGTAAGGAGAAGCTGGATAAACTTTAGTTGTTTTCTCTGGAGTGGCAGAGACTTAGGGGAAATATGATGTTTATAAGATTATGAGAGGCCTGTATCTTTTTGCCAAAGTTGAAAGTTCTAGAACCAGAAGGCATGCATTTAAGAAGAGAGGTAACTTCAAAGGAGATATGTGGGCAAGTTTCATTTTTAAACAAAGAGGTGGTGGAGGCAATTATGATAGAGGCGATCGAGCGGCTCTTAGGTAAACACATGAAATTGCAGGAAACAGGAGGATGTGGACATTGTGTAAGCAGAAGGAATTAGTTTTGTTGGTTATTTGATTTCTGTTTTAATTAGTTTAGCACAACATTGTGGCTGTAGGACCTGTTTCTCTGCTGTACTGTTCTATGTTCTATTCTCCAAACCACTCCTAAGAGAGACACATTGGCTTTAGATTCCCATTCAATTTGCTCTTCTCTGCAATATCCTCATACTGAGTGGGCAAGCTTCCATTTGTTAATGAAATTTCCCAAAAGCTTTCCAAGTCCCAGTATTTTTGTTTGCTTCTCTTTGTCTTTTCAAAGACAATTTTCACCCTGATATTAGCAAAATAGTCTGTCCTTTTGGGAGGAATGGAACAGGTTTGGAACTTTCAACGACCTGTTTATGGACAATAATATTTTTCTGGGTTGGCATGCCTGAGTGTTAGTTGTTAACAATTCAGACACAGAACACAAAAAAAAAATTGAAGAAATTGAACAATGAAAAACTTGAAACAACAGCAAAAAAGATCCACTTTAGATTTCTAATAATCACTCAATCAATCTGTCCAGACCATGGGGCAAATGCTTGCATCATTGCTCTTATTGCAGAATAGATAACCTGGAACTTCATCCGCGTGCTGTCCACAAGGATAAGATACCACAAATCGTATCTGACAACTCAAAATGCCCTTCCAGTGAATGAAGTTCCATGTCAGCAGTGCTGAAGACATGATTTTTATTATTTTTATGAGCCACTAATAAATAATAAGTGAGTTGTGGAACACTTTGTGAAGCTTAAATCAATGTTATGGATCTGAATACAAAACAGTGACTTCAAATGAGTCATAATATTCTACATGAGAATTTCTGAGACAGAATCACTCAATTGCTTTTAATTTTTTTATATAGTATATATTCACATGTTGGGTGGCGAGGTGAGGTACATTCCTACTAAGGGAGGTGTAAGGCACTCCTTCTCTCTGCTAGCCTGCAGGTCACCTGCAGAGCAAGGTGTGGCATCTACTTAGCCCACCAATCAGAATCACTTGAAGCCATGGCAGCAGGTGGTTGGATGGTCGTATGAACAGCTGGTGCTATATCACAAATCCTGGTTATGCGACTACAGGTTTTCCTAAATAAAGTGGCAGAGCCGTTTTAAGTTTAAGGGAAACCATAACAGCTCAGTTTATTGTCAACCAAATACAGAACATAAAGCGCAGTAAAAAACTTCATGTCATTCTGTCATCTTGACCGACCGGCCTGTTGAAATGAACCCCAACTCAATGTTACTAGTTGTGAATGATACTTTTTTTTTCCTACTCCTTACATTACTTTACGCGACTATAGATGCCAGGCAGAGAATCTCTGAAAAGTGCTGATTATAGCTGGGATCATAAGTCTTGTAAAGACACTGCCCAGAAGGCAATGGCAAGCCACTTCTGTAGAAAAATTTGCCAAGAACAATCATGGTCAAATACCATGATCACCTATGACATATGGCATGGCACACAACAAACAAACAAAGGATTTCTCCTTTCTTGAGACAGAAGCACCCAAATGTAAAGCACAGCATTGCATACAAATAACACATAATTTAGATTTGGTATACAAAAGCACCAGGATTAAAAACTGAAAGAGGTTTCAAGTCAAGTGTATATATTTTGTGGTCATGATAAGAGGCAATAAGTACTGAGTAAGTACAACATAGGAGTGGCTTGGCAGAGCATTGAGGAGAAGGTGCTTAGACCTTGCAGGCACTCAGTTTTAATTTAGTGATTAATTGGAGAATTGGACTCATTTTTAGTCATTAGATTTCTCAATGGTCCATGAGCCCATGAACACTATCTCATTATTCATCTTTCGTACCATTTCTTTATTTATGTAACTTAGGTTAATTTTTATGTCTTGTACTGTCCTGCTGCTGTGAAACAATAAATTTCACTGATAATAAACCTGATACAGACCACTATATAGAGACCAAGACTGAATCTATGAAGCAGTTGCAGTCTATCTGCCCAATATGCCCCTGGTGTTTAGGCAGCAATGAAAGTCCTCCATCTCTGGCAGTGTTCGGGTCTTCATTCATCAGTCTTCACTGTGGAAGACACAAGCAGTGTGCCAGATGTTGAGGGGTGTGAGGGAGGAGAAGTGACTGCAGTTACTATTACAAGGGAGAAGATGCTCAAAAAGCTGAAAGGCCGATGGGTACAAAAATCAATTGGGCCAGATGAACTACACCCTAGGGTTCTGAAAAAGTTAGTGACAGAGATTCTGGAGGCATTAGTAATGACCTTTCAGAATCATTGGACTCTGGCATGGTGCCGGAAGATTGGAAAATTTCAAAAGTCACTCCACTCTTTAAGAAAGGAGGAAGGCAGCAGGAAGGAAATTTTAGACCAGTTAGCCTGGTCTCAGTGGTTGGGAAGATGTTAGAATCAGTTGTTAAGGATGCCAAGATAGGACCAAGTCATCATGGTTTCCTTCTGAGAAGATCCTGCCTGGTGAACCTGTTGGAATACTTTGAGGAGATCACAAGTAGGATAGATAAAGGGCATGCAGTGGTTGTTGTATATTTGGACTTTCAGAAGGCCTTTGACAAGGTGCCACACATGAGGCTGCTTACCAAGTTAGGAGTCTGTGGCATTACAGGAAAGTTACTGGCATGGTTAGAGCATTGACTGATTGGTAGCAAGTGGGAATAAAAGAATCCCTTTCAGGTTGGCTGCCAGTGACTAGTGGTGTTCCACAGGGGTGGTGTTGGGACTGCTTTTTATGCTGTATATCAATGATTTAGATGATGGAACAGATGGCTTTGCTGCCAAGTTTGCGGATGATACGAAGATTGGTGGAGGTGCAGGAGTGGTAGTCCTTAGGATTCGAAGAAGACACGCTGTTGTGCAGTTTGTCTGTGAACATGGAGGTGGCTCTGCAGTCCCAGTCTGGAAGCGCAGAGTCTAGCACAATGGGGGCACTGGAAGTCCGTTGTAATAACTGTGGCTGCTGTTCTGTGACACCACTCACAGTTTTCCATCAGTTTATGGCAGCGCCTGTCTTCAAAATTGGTGTAGGATTCATAGCACAGGGCTTGTCAGCGGGTTCTGTCAGCAGCCACAGCTTCTCGTTCCCTTCACTGAATGTCACAGGAGCATAGGGGTTCCTTCACAGCATCTTTGTCATGCTTGCGTGGATGACCTTGAGGTCTCCAGTTCACCATAGAGCAGCTGGTGAGGCATACGGTAGTCGTCCATTCTGATGAGGTGTTCCACCCATGGCATCTGGGCTCTGATGATCAGGGACTCAATGCTGGTGGGCTCTGCAAAATTCAAGACCTCCAGGTTGGGGACACAGTCTTGCCAACAAATGCCAAGGATGGAGCAGAGGGCGCGTGTGTGAAATTTCTCCAGTTGTTTGATGTGTCGTCGGTACAGAGTCCAGGTCTCACATCCATATAGGAGAGAAGGGATGACCACAGCTCTGTGGGCTTTCAGTTTTGTGGAGATGTGGATGTTATGTTGATTGAGCACTCTGGTACGCAGCCTCCCCAGAGCCTGGCTGGCCTTGCTGATGCTGGAGTCAATTTCTTTGACCAAAGACCCATCGCTCGAGATGATGCTTCCCAAGTATTTGAAGCTGTTTACATTTGTCAGCTGGGTGTCATCAATAGTGATTTTTGGTTCTATGGGATTGGTGTTTGGCATGGGTTGGTGAAGTACTTCCATCTTGTTCAGGTTGATAGTCAGGCCAAAAGGCATAGCAGCATCTGAGAATTTGTTCAGCATTAACTGTAGATCACTGTCCTTGTGCGCCAGGAGTGCACAGTCGTCAGCCAAGAGGGTTTCTGAATGACTGTATAGAGGCACTTCGTCCATGCATTCAAGCGGCAAAGGTCAAAGAGAGAAAGTCCAATCAGTACCTGATGTACACTCCCTCCTTCAGACCTTGGATAACACGTGACAACATGCAAGTGAAGAACAGATCAAACAGGACTGGGGCTAGTACACAACCCTGCTTCACCCCATTGGAAACGACAAATGCAGCTGACGTATCACCACTGCAAAGGACCCGTCCTGTTGTTCTGTCGTGGAGCAGCTGAATCATCTTCACAAATTTCCTAGGGTATCCGTAACAGCTCAGGATGATCCAGAGAGCCTCCCTGTTTAGAGCATCAAATGCCTTTGTCGGGTCAATGAAGACAGAGTAAAGAGACTTGTTCTGCTCGATACATTTCTCCTGGACTTGCCTCATAGCAAATATCATGTCCAAAAGCCACACTGTGCCTCTGGGAGGTTCCTTTCCGAGACAGTGACAAGTCTGTTCAGGAAAATGCAGGAAAAATCTTGCCTGCGATGGACAGCAGGTGTAGGCATTGTTGAGGTAACAGATAGGCTGCAGAAGGACTTAGACAGATTCAGAGAATGGGCAAGAAAGTGGCAATTGAAATTAGATATTGGAAAATGCATGGTTGTGCACTCTGTTAGTAGAAATAAGTGTGTACACAATTTTCTAAAAGGGGAGAAAATCCAAGAATCTGAGACGCAAAGGGACTTGAGAGTGTTTGTGCAGAACACACTAAAAGTTAACGTAGGTTGAGTCAGAGGTGAGATAGGCCAATACAATGCTAGCTTTCATTTCAAGAGGTCTAGAGTACAAGAGCAGGGATGTGATGCTGAGGCTTTATAAGGCACTGGTGAAGTCTCACCTTGAATATTGTGAACAGATTTAGGCTTCTCATCTAAGAAAAGATGTGCTGGCATTGGAGAGGATTCAGAGGAGCTTAACAAAGATAATTTCAGGAATGTATGATGGCTCTGGGTCTGAACTCACTGAAATTTAGAAGTATGAGGTGGGATCTCATTGAAACCTTTTGAATGTTGAAAGACCTTGACAAAGTAGATGTGGAAAGGATGTTTCCCATGTTGCAGAGTCTAGGACAAGAGGGCACAGCCTCAGGATAGAGGGGCATCCATTTAAAAAAGAGATGCAGAGAAATTTCTTTAGCCAGAGGGTGGTGAATTTGTGGATTTTATTACCACAGGCAACTGTGGAGGCCTGATCATTGGGTATATTTAAGGTGGAGCTTGATCGGTTCTTGATTGGACATGGTATCAAAGATTACGGGAAGAAGGCTGGGGAATGGGGCTGAGGAGAGGAAAAAAGGATCAGCCATGATTGAATGGTAGAGCAGACTTGATGGGCCAAATGGCTCTTTTTTGCTTCTATGTCTTATGGTCTTATGATCTTATGTGAGTATCTTCCTCTCAGTCAGTCAGGCAGGTTTTTACTACTGTCAGTCATGCAAGTCCCAGGCGGAGATTCAGGAATACCATTGCACTCAGATGTAGAATTCTTCATTGCTATTTCCATAACAATTATGTTTGACCAGACTGAGCTGAACCGATTATCCTGGAGGACCTATGGACCACTGGCCTCTACCGTTTGACCTGTTTGGCACGGGTAACCTGAACAAGAGCCGAAGCATAAAGCCCTGACTCCAGCCAACATAGTTCTCCAGGTTACTGAGGCATGCAAGCCTCCAAACTACGACAAGGTTGTGGTCCTCTAGGAGGGAGGGGGCTACAGTCAGAACATACACTTCTCAGGAGAATTTAGCAATCTGACATGGTGAGATATCATCTGTGTCTATTTAGGTACATGGAACTTAGAAAAATAGAGGGCTATGGGTAACCCTGGGTAATTTCTAAAGTAAGTACATGTTCAGCACAGCATTGTGGGCCAAAGGGCCTGTATTGTGCTGTAGGTTTTCTATGTTTCTCTGTTTCTATCTATGCATATGACTTAAGGCTGCCCATTAACAAATATTTTCTACCTCTCATTAATTTGAAATAACTGGACAGAGTAAGAAAGGTCTTGGCCCAAAACATAGATGCTTTCTGATCTGTTCAGTTGGTCCAAAATATTTGTGTGTTAGTCTCAACTTCCAGCACCTACAGAATCTCTTGTGTTTAGAACCTGGATAGAATCTCTTTTTAATTACAAAAGTAAACTTTATGTAAAATAACAATATATTTGCAAAATGTAATCAGTGGAAAACTTTACATTCTTGAGGTCATCCATAAGCCCTGCTAACACATTTAGGATGATGGTGAATATTGGTAGCTCCGGTTGAGGTGTTTGATATTGTGGTGTTCACCAAGCTTGGCAATTAGCTTGCAGACATTTCATCACCAGTCGAGGTGACATCCTCAGTGTGCAGTTGTTGGTGTTTCTCTCTGGGAATGCTTGCATTTATATAGCCTTCTGTTCGCTTGCCTCAGTCCTGATTGGCTACCCCATCAGTTGACCTTCGAATTCTATTGGCTCGCATTTCTCTGGCTCATGTGGCCCATTAGTCTCAGTTCCAAAATGTCCAGTAGTAGAAGAACCTTTGACTATGGTTCTGTCCTACAGAGCCTTTGTGTTGGCAAAGCTTCAGTGTGTACCTTAGCATGCACGCCTGCAGCCTGGAATGTGCCAGTTGGCAGTTTTCACTTACAGACATCTCTCTCTAGAAGACCAGCAAATTCTGGGCAGACCCAAAAGCGAGCTGATGATCTTCCAGCCGAACTTTAGGCAGGAGGGAGTCTAGCAAGAGATAATGTCCTTTCGTGGAGCTATGGAACCTGAGGACATCAATGACACAGACCAAGTTATAAAGGAGCAAACTGCAGAGAAGCTCTTGAAAATTCAATAATGATCATCAATTCAGTAAAATAAATATAAAACAAGGATCTCCCATTACTGCAACAGCTGCCTGCCTTTGCTTTATTCCCAGTCAGTCTTCCTGTTCACATCACTGCCTCTCAGCCTCTGGTTTACCAAGTGGTCATTACCAAATGCATTTCAATCCATTAGCTATTTATGTAAATACTGAGCCAGTGCTAACTATGAAAGAGGCAATTTAACTCAGGATCTTCTGTCCAAATATCCATAATTGAATGGCTCTGGGATTTAAAGGCCTCAGCTGTGCCTGATTACACCCCAGCTATTATCTCGTGTATAACTGCCAAACTTAGCTATTCTGAATTGCTCTTGATGGCAGCAGAGAAGAAGAGTTTCTGGGATTCCTCTGAGGGCTTCTGTTTACTCCCACAGTCCAAAGACATAGCGTTTGGTAGGTTAATTGGTCATCGTAAATTCTCCCGTGATTAGGCTAGGATTAAATTGTGGGTTGCTGGGCTGCACTGCTAAAGGGCCGGAAGGGCCTACTCCGTGCTGTATCTCAATAAGTACATAAATAAGTAAATTTATATTGCATAAATTATTTTGTTTATCTCATATAAGGGACTTGGGAGTGCTTAAGGTTGGTTTTCAGGTGCAACCAGCAGCAAGTCAGCCAGGGAGGTGACAGGGCACATTGTGTCCAGAAGTTGACCAAGAGGCTCAGGTGAGGGAAGCCTGAAAAAATAATTTATGGATAAGCTAAGTCCTCCAGCACCTATGCAGCTTACCGGCAACCAACTGGTACCTGGAAATGCTTCAAACAGTGATTCAATATATACTTAGCAGCAAGTAGAGCCAGCAACATGGAGGAAAAATTGAAAGCATCTATCCTTCTACACATAATTGGTGAAGGTGCTTTGGACCTCTATAGCTGCTTCAAATTGATGAGACAGTCCTGACATTGGATTCTTGATGAAAAAAATTTGAGGAGTATTTTGTTCCAAGTGAAAACATCATGTTCTTTTCCAGTAAACAGAAATGAATTGTTAGCTTTGACCAATATTTAGCTGAGCTTCACACACTGAGTACGTCCTATGAGTTTGGAGACTACAGAGACTCACTAATCAGAGACAAAATAGTTTGTGAAATCCCAGATAATGTTCTCGGAGAAAACCTGCTCTGTGAAAAAGATCTGACGCTAGAAAAGGCTGTGAATATGTGTAGGGCAACAGAGACCACATGAGCACAGTCTGAGGAGCTGCACAAAGCAGAAACAGCACTGTAGGTTGTGAATACAGAGGGGCAGAGCACAAGGTGTTTCCCAAAGCAAAAGCAAAGTAAATGCAGCAAATTTGGAGGGAGACACATCCCAAAGACGTGTCCTGCAGTTCACTATGCTGATTCTGGGATGAGGGGGTTAACCTTGAGGAGAGATTGAGTCGCCTGGGATCTTAAGAAGGCGGCAATCAATAATGTGAGAAACCACATGACAGTCAATTTGGGGTTCTTTGTAATTGTATTTAGCTCCCTTCCTTTCATTTCAGTTTTGTCAATTCTTTATCAAAGGACAGTGATGGCAAAGGTCCATGTTCCAGGAAAGAAGATTATTGATTTAGACAGACACTGTTAAAGGAGTGGTATTAACTTAATGTTAAGACACTGCTTTGGAGACACATTTAGATTTTAAACTGACAGTTTTTATTTTGTGGCCCTTTTGGCCTCACGTTTATTGCTTTCATTGCTCTGTACAATTCTTATTAAAACTCAGTGAACTGTTTCTTCTGTTTCTCTGTCTCTCCCTCCACCCTTGGGTCGTCACTGAACTCTTATCAGCAATTCTTGACCACCAAAATTGACCCAGCAGAGAGGGAACAGTCAGGTAGGTAACAGGTTAAAGTCAGTGGAGGCTGGGTTGGCGGAAGTGGCTCTCGCGGTGCGACAACTACTCCATTAGGCCGGCCCCATTTCCAGTACTGACACCTACCCCATCTGCTTCTATTACAATCTCATTAGCCTCAGCTATTAATGCCCCGATTCTGTTGGCCACTTCTGTACCCGAACCGAGCATTCCTCCACCAGACAGATGGTCCAGTGACCTTGACAGCTGCAGAAACTTCATTACCCAGTGTCAGCTGACTTTCCAAGCCCAGTTAGGGCAGTTCAGGCATGATGCGCGCGAACTGGTCAACCTCTCAGATCGATCAGCTACTCAGCCTGTTCAATGCCCTCTGAGAATGAGGTTCCCTTGCAGCCCAGTCTCTCCAGTGATTTATCGTCGGATTCAAGAAAGTGTTTGGACTTCCAATACGGGATCAGGAGGCTGCCCACCGACTCCTGGACCTGCGCCATCAGAGAGGCTCAGTGAAAGACAATGCGGTAAAGTTATGCACTCTTGCAATTGAAACAAGAGATCGCTCATCACTGCTTTTCTGTGTGGGCTGATCTCAGGGGTCCAGCATGAGATCACAGTGCATGATGTGAAAAACAGCCTGGGTGAACTGATAAATCTGGCCATTCGAACAGACGGCCGGGCAGCTGAATGCCACAGAGAGAGAATGCCCCAGGTCTCCTACAGTCTTCACCCTCTTATCTCAGGAAGATTTTAA
Organism: Hemitrygon akajei; assembly: GCF_048418815.1. Taxonomy (NCBI): domain Eukaryota; kingdom Metazoa; phylum Chordata; class Chondrichthyes; order Myliobatiformes; family Dasyatidae; genus Hemitrygon; species Hemitrygon akajei. The sequence continues at coordinate 168,564,706 of NC_133133.1, forward strand.
TTGGTGCAGAACAGGTCGCTGCCTCCACTGCCTGTGTCCAGGTGGCTTCCAGGCATCATGTCCCAAGCACCCAGAAAAAGAGAACACCCTTCAGCAAGAAAGGGAATTCCAATGGGTTGATTCTCCCTGCTAGCAGCTTCCCCTAATTGAGTGCAGGCAGTCCCCGGGTTACGAACAAGTTCCGTTCCTGAGTCCGTCTTTAAGTCGGATTTGTATGTAAGTCAGAACAGGTACATCCAGTATTATTTAGAGTCAGTTAGTCAAACGTTTGTTTTAGTATATAGTATATATTTTTCCTTTCTATGAATATAAAACACTTAAGAAACATATGTATTTCAATAATTAAACCATTGTGTTGCTTAGTAATAATTGCAGTTTTCATCAGGGCAGGGCCTTCACATGTTCCATTATTTCCACTTTATCCTTTACCTGTATCCTTTAAAATTGTTCAGATCGTTGACCGACTGTAGCCTGACGCTTTTCCAATGACTGATGGTGTTTCACCTCTTTCCGATTGCTTTATTATTTTCACTTTATTTTCAATCGCGATCGGTTTCCGTCAACGGAATAGAAGACTGCAGATTCAGCAGCAGCCACGGGTGGTGGGTCCTGAGATCCCCCGGGTCCTAAAGTCCACCCGCTCTGAGACAGATCAAATTGGACAAGTGGGGGCGGTGCTGACTGGAAAAAAGTTGGGGGGGGGGTCAGGGTGAATCTTGCTAAGAAATATTTCAGCCAAATACAAAGTTACACACTCAACACAGTGTTAAAGGCAACAACTTAAAATGGCGGACGGCGTTCTCCTCCCTCCGTTCGTAAGTACGAGTTGTTCGTAAGTCAGACGTTCGTATCTTGGGGGCTGCCTGTAATGCTCCCAGTTTCCTATTCGGTGGGGTTTCATATTGATGAGCTTCTAGCATTTATTGATTCTGGGGCCAATGTGAATCTCATGGCTACCTCTTGGGCTGAAAGATGGGAAGTTCCCCTTCAATGACTGAGAAAGAACATTGACATCAAGACTCTGGATGGTCAGCCTCTGGGCATTGCCAAGATCCACCTTTCCACAGAATCCTTCCAGCTTCTTCTGAACCGCTGCTGGTGCTTGGCCTTCACTGGCTCTCTCAATACAACCCATGAATCGATTGATCCCTAAAGACACTCCAAGGGTGGAGACCAGCATGCCTGTCCACCTGTCTGGGTCCAGTTCAAGCCCCTATCAGCATATCCTCCTGAGCCAACTGCTAGTGTGGATCTGTATGGTGATCCAGCTGAATATGCTGACCATTTTCATGTCATCATTAAGAAGATCCAGACCAGCCATATGACTGCAATATTGACCTCTTATCTGATTCCAGTCCTCTTCGGGGTTGGCTCTTTTCCCTCTCTGGTCCTGAAACGGTGGCCGTGGAAGAATACATAAAGGAGGCATTGGCTTTAGGATTTATCCATCCATCAACTTCACCAGCAGGAGCGGGCTTCTTTTTTGTGAGCAAACTCCATCCTTGCATTGATTATTGGCCCCTCGACAACATCATGGTGAAGAACCAGTACCCTCTTTGCCTGCTTGACTCTGCATTTGAACACCTCCAGGGTGCAACCATTTTCTCTAAGTCAGATCTGCGCAATGCTTACAGCCTGGTCCGTATGTGAGAAAGGAACGAGTGGAAGGTAACATTCAACTCCTCCACTGACCACTAGGCGTGCCTTGTGATGCTGTTTGGGCTGGCCAATACCCTTGATGTTTTTCCTGCCATGGTTAACGATATTCTCTGGGACATGACAAATCAATTGTTTTTGTGTATTTGGATGACATTCTTATCTAATCCCACTCTCATCAGGAACACGTCCAGCATGTCTGGAAGTTCTCAGACAGCTCCTAGAGATCAAGCTTAATGCCAAGTTAGAGAGGTATGAGTTCCACAAAGAGCAGGTGTCATTCTTGGGCTCATCCTCATCCCCTTCAGTAAACAAATGGACCCGAGTAAAGTTCAGGCATTCACAGAGTGTCCCAAACCATCTCCGGTCAAACAGGTGAGGCACTTCATGAGGTTTGCAAACTTTTATCACCGTGTCGTCAGAAACTTCCAATTCCATCAGTCAAGAAGGCATCTGCAGACTTATAATGAACAAGTGAAGCAGATCTTAGAGCTAAAGCCGTGCTTCACTACTGCCGTCCCAGTGCTGAAGGATCCAGACCTATCCCACCTATTCATCATCAAGATTGATGCACTTGATATTGGCATTGGAGCTATACCCTCCCAGCACTCTTCAGTAGGTGATTGATTGTACCCCTGTGTTTTTCTTTCCCATTGCTTGACTCCTGCAGAGTGTAACTATGATATTGGGAGCTGGGAACTTCTGACTGTCAAGGAAGTCCTGGAGTCATGGTGACACTGACTGGAGGGAGCAGAGCACTGCTTTCTGGTATGGACAAATCTGAAACACTCTCCTGCATTTGTGATGCCAAGAGACTCTACTCCCATCATGCCTATTGGGCTCCTTTCTTCACCTGGTTTAATTTCACCCTCACCTACCATCCTGGCAACAAGAACGTCAAGGCCAATGCTCTTATCTACCAGATTGACATCTCTAAGGACAACGTCAATCCAGACCCCATCCTTCCCCACACATGCATAGCTGTTCAAGTGATTTGAGGAATAGAAACTGTTGGATCTAGGCCCAGGTGGGGAACTTCCCAACCAGATATTTGTCCCTGCCACTATGCACTCCAGTGTGTGGGAGTGGTCACCAAGATATTCAATGGATCCTGCAATTTCAAAGAGGTGATTTTGGTGGCCTGCCATGTTTGGTGGCCTGCCTTACTTGAACCCACAATATCACATCAGTGCCTTGCTGGTCTGCTCTGCCCACTGACTGTGCTTCAACAGCCCTGTCCCATCCTCTTGGTGGATTTCATCACTAGTCTGCCTCCATCACATGAGAACACTACCCTTCTGGTAGCTGTGGAATGGTTCTCCAAAATAGCTCACTGCATCAATCCCAATCTCCCACCAGCTTGTGAGACTGCCACCCACATGGTTCAGCACGTGTTCAAGCTGCACAACTTCCCTCAGGATCTCATGTCTGTTCGTGGACCATAGTTTACATCCTATTTTTGGAAGGTTTACTCTCCTCTTTTGGGAGCCACAGCCAGGTCTCGACCCCTAATCTATCGATCTGACAGAGAGTCAATCAGGAGCTGGAGACAACCCTGCACTTCTTTGTCTCTTCTAACCCCACAGTCAACAGATTTGGACAGAGATAGCCCCAAATAACCTCCAATCGTCCTCCACTGGTATGTTCACCTTTGAATACCAAAAGGGATTCCAACCACTACTCTTCCCTGACCAAGAGACTGATGTGGGAGTCCATGCTGCTGAACAGCTGGTCCATTGCTACAAGCACAAATAGCGGTGAGGCAGGGCTTCTCTGCAGCACACCCAAAAAACAGTATGTCTAGCAGACTGATCAGCTCTGCCCACGGGTGAAGCCTCTCAAGCCAGGAGAGAAAGTTTGGCTCACAGATAGAAAACTTCCATTAAGAGTAGAGAGCTGCAAGTTGGCCTCACAATATGTGGGACCATTCAGAGTGGAGAAGGCTATCAACAGAGCCTCCTATACGTGCAAGTGTGATCATCCATGGGGATTCACCCAGTGTTCCATGTATCCTACCTCAAGTCAGTGACTTCCTTCCTCTTGCTCCAGTCACCCCAGTCCCTTCTCTGCTTGGTGGATGAGTCCCTGGTCTATTCTGTGCGGCGCATCCTAGTTATCTTACTATGTGTGAGGCAGTATCCATACTTTGGAGGAGTATGGCTCAACACATCCTGGACAAGTCTCCCATCTGGGACTTTCAGCCGGCACAGGTCTCTGGCTTCTCAGGTTTTGTGTCGAGGGAGGGGTCCCTATCACAACCACAAACACTGCCACAGAGTCTGGACACTCGCAGGTGGGCAGCTGGAAGAAGGTGGCAATTTCACACGTCAGAGTGCACATTCCAGTCAATTTGGGTTTCTTTGTAATTGTATTTAACTCTCTTCCTTTCATTTCAGTTTTGTCAAGTTTTCGCTGAAGCACAGCGACAGCAACATCCTCCGCTTACCTTAGTCCACTTTCCAGGAAAGAAGATTATTGATTTAGACAGACACTGTTAAGGAAGGAGAATTAGTTTAGCACTAGTATACTGCTTTACAGCCACAGTGATGGCATTAATTTTTCGTTTGAGAGTTTTCAGTTAGCAGCTCTGTTGGCCTAGCATCTATTATTTTCATTGTTTTACACAGTTCTTATTAAAACTCAGTAAACTGTCTGTTCCACTTCTGTGTCTCTCCCTCTGCACCTGGGCCATCACTGAACACGTGTCAAAGTGAGACGAGAGCAATGGTACTTGGCCTCAGCATTTAGGACAATAGAGTAGAGATGAACATAAACTACTTTTCCCAGACAATAATGAATCTGTGAAATTCCCCATCCAGGGAAACAGTAGAGGTGAATTCATTAAATATATTTAAGATATGGTTAGATTTTTGCATAACAGGGTAACTAAAAATTATAGGGAAAAGGCAGGTAGGTAGAGCTGAGGCTTTGGCCAGATTAGCCATGATTTTACTAAATGGCAGAAAAGACTTGATGGGCCAAATGGCCTATACCTGCTCCTATGTCTTATATTCATATATGTTTATTATCCTTATAGTGTTTATTCACAGGTAAAGTACAGTATTACATACAACTAAAATTTAAAAATTAAATCAGGTGCAAAAGCACCTGTATTAAAGATGAAAAAGATTGGTACCTATTCTATAATTGCCCTCTGCATAGATCCAGTGAATGAAACATTCCAAGTCCATACAACCATTAGCTTCTCATTTTTACTGGAATACTACCCTATCCAATTTTATTCTCCTAATATCCCATTAACTCCTCCCAGGTTCCACTTCTTACCTACACAGTCTCCAGCTAACCTACCAAGTGACCGATCCTTGGGATGTAAAACAAAATCAAAGGGTGTGATGTTACAGTACACACCTGACTGCTCCAGACTCTTGTGTTTGGATGCCCCAGTTCTCTGGAGTAGGGGTAGCTGACACTGTCCCTTTAAAGATTTTGACCTGCTCTGCTAATTGGCGGCCATGTTTTAGCACCAACATTTGGATATTTAAAGAGCACCTGAACTCAGGTTTGAGGCTCAATCATCAGCTCAACTTTGGTCCAATCTGACATTGTGTGTCTCATTTTGATTCTTGTCAGGTTTGTGAAATTGTGTCTTGATTCTAATCTTGGATACTCCAGCACTCGGGTCCTTCCCATTCTCTCCTAGGCCTCTCGTCACATGTGGAGTCACTGGGAAAATGTGCAGACTCCACACTGACAATGTCAGAGATCAGAAGCAACTCTAACTTGTATTTTACTGAGATCAAATATGTGTCTGCTCTCTTGTTTGTGCAAGGTCTAGGCCTCATTTTACAGCTTGCATGAGAGAGGTGTCTGAGTCAGTGCACTCCACCGAGGGGGCTGTGGTGCAGCATCCATGCTGGAGTCTGTGATAACCCCAACCACCCCCCCACCCCCCCAGTGTTCACTCAGCAGATGACAAGCTCTTTTGTGGTCATCTGCAGATTTCTATGGCATTGAATGGCACAAGTTTGGACTCTTTTATTGTGTGACTGTATATTTCTATCTTATACCTGCTATGTGTGCTTTGTGCTGTGTGTGACTGTTGGTGTTGTATTTTGCACCTTGGCCCCAGAGTAACACTTTTGTTTGGCTGTATTTGTGGGTATTCCTGTATGGTTGAATGACAATTTTGAATTGAATTGAACTGCACTATTTAATTCCAAAAGAATTGGATTGGGATCTTGTACTCCACAACCCAAAGTTTTCAATAAACTTAATCAGAGAGAAAAAAAACTATGACCAAACTGTGTGTAAGAATGAGCATATGTCTCATACACTCCCTGGACAAGATATTTGAGGCTGTGGGGATACGGGTGGGGGTGGGGTGGTATTTGTTGGATAATGGTTAGAAGAGAAATAGCAAGTGATAATGTATGACACAAACAAGTAAGGATCTGTCAAATTTCCCACTAGGGAAATAAATTAACGAGTAATAATTATATTGGACCCAGCAATCTATAACACCTTGGTTCTTAAAATAGATATGATACTTATATGCTATATGAAGCATTGAAAGTTTCGTTAAACTGCCATTGGCCTGAACATCAATCTGAAGGTGGCTTCCAAACACGGGTGTTCTGAGGTGTGGAGTGCGTTAACGTGTGGGTGAAAGCTGAAAGTTAAGGCAACCGGTCGCAATCTGTGATCACAGCCAAACTGTAGCAATAAAATTTGACTTCCCAGTTCTGCTTCTCAAAGCTGCACAGGAGATTGCCGTCAAATGGCGTGAGCCAGTCGGATGCAAAGGGAGAGTGCACAGATGGAACTGGGATGGCTGCATAACCCAAAGGAAGGGGGATGTTCCTGGTGGGTGGGGCCTGGAGCTCATCAGTTCTCATGTTTTACTTTGCTAAGTAAATATTAGATGAAGCCTTGTTACTAGTGCATTTTAGTAATCAAGTATAAGATCTTAAGATATAGGAACAGATTTAGATCATTTGGACCATGGAATCTACTCAGTCATTTCATCATAGCTGATCCATTTTCCCTCTCAGCCCCAATCTCCTGCCTTCTCCCTGTAGTCCCATCTTCACTCTCCACCTGTATATTGTGTCATCCAATGTTGATGATGAATCCTTCCATCCTCCTCCATCTACAGTTGTCACTGTTGCATGGAGTGCACAAAACCCACTGGAATTGTGCCCCCCCCCTACCCCTGGGAAGGACACCTCCTGACTTGAGCTTTCCATCTGACAATAGACAGTAGGTGCAGGAGTAGGCCATTCAGCCCTTCTAGCCAGCACCACCATTCACTGTGATCATGGCTGATCATGCACAATCAGTACCCTGTTCCTGCCCTCTCCCCATATCCCTTGACCCCGCTATCTATAAGAGCTCTATCTAACTCTCTCTTGAAAGCATCCAGAGACTTGGCCTCCACTGCCTTCTGGGGTAGAGCATTCCACATATCCACTACTCTCTGGGTGAAAAAGTTTGTCCGCATCTCTGTTCTAAATGGCCTACCCCTTATTCTTAAACTGTGGCCTCTAGTTCTGGACTCACCCATCAGCGGGAACATGCTTCCTGCCTCCAGTGTGTCCAATCCCTTAATAATCTTGTGTTTCAATCAGATCCCCTCTCATCCTTTTAAATTCCAGTGTATAGGAGCCCAGTAGCTCCAATCTTGATAACTTTGCTTGATAACTGAGCTGATAATCACGTTTTTTTCCATTACTGGAATCCCGCCCAACACTGGGCACCATTATGGTGGCCGCCTGCCTTGCTAGTATCACAAATCTGACCCCTGAGCATCATCTGTTAAAGTTCTTCTCTACTCCGCTGTTTCCTTGGTAATGGGGGATTCGGCGCTGGGCTCTTCCCACATCACACGCAGCTTCTAAGCCAGGGAATCCGTGTTAGTTTTTTTAAAAAATCTGTTTTGTGATGTGCTGATATTCCACGGGTTGTCGCGTCTGATCGGGGATCATCGGCAGAAGAGCCAGAGCGATGGCTGGGAAATGCAAGGCAGGCAGGCGATGCAGAGAGCGGCGAGCGGGCGTGCAAACTGACAGACGGACGGCAGCCCTCCTGGGTGCCCGAGCGAGTGAGCCCAGGATCGGCTGAATGCCATTCCCAGAGCCCCGATTTACATGGACAGGTTAACGGGTGAGAGACAGAGAGAAGAGAGGGTGGGATGGTGAGGGTAAGGCTGTCCCTCGTACAAGCTTCGCACTGAGGAAAAAAAGACACGGTCTTCTTTGTCTCTGCCTGAGGGAGTCAATGAAGCATTACTGAATGGTGGTGCCGTCGGCGAGGCAGGCGGCAGTCAGAAGCGATAACATACACATGGGTGACTCTCTCGCAGTGACAGCCATGCTGAAGGAGGGCTGTGCCCTTCCGTGCATTACCCGGGAGAACACGAGTCAGAGGTCTCTGGGGTCGCCTCGCTGCCTGTACTCGGAGGGTCCGACAAGGGTTTTGTTAGGCTGCTGATACGAAAATAAGGTCTGGAATTTTGGACCGCCACATTGCACCGAGCGGCACGACAGCTCGAGGAAATCTGGCTACAATTGTGTAAACCTCCTGTGGTTGCACAGAAGCGACACAATTGATAACATTTCTAGGTTTCTGGGTTGATGGTTTGATATCAATGTGTAAGAAGTCATTGCGACAGCGAATCTGGAGGCAGATCCATGAGCCCATTCTGACAGTTTTTTAAATACAGAGGGACGTTTGTTACTCCCAGACCTGGCGAGCAATCCGTCTAACTACTGCTAGATTTATGTCATGGCACTGGTTTGGCAAATCCCAAAGACATCATTGAGAGACACCTGAAAGGGAGCAGGGACAAACAAATTTATGGCAAGGATGCCTCCCACTTCAGTGGCCAATCCAGGTCCAGCAACAGGCTGCACATCTCTCTTATTGGCTGAGATAACAGCCTCAGCCTGCAAACACCACCTCAGATCAAGGAAGATGTGCTACTGCCCCGTATGGGCAAAAAATATCCTTTGACTTCACCTCTGCCATCTCCCAACCAACCCATTCCTACCTCTCTGAAGATAAAAATACATCATTTGCCTTCTCTGTCATTTTCCCAACCAACCCATCTGTACCTCTCTGGTGTGGATAAAATATTTATCCTTCAACGTCTCCTCTGCCATCTCTCCAGCCAACACTTTTCCTGCCTCAATGCCTTTACTCCTGTCAACTTTCATTTTGTTCCTCCCATTTTTCTCACTTAATCCACCTCGCTCTTCCTGCATTATCCCTCCTCTCCCATTCTCACCTTTCCATCTCCTTCCTCCTGTTCACTCCCATCGTGTCTCTCCCTCCTGTTTCCCTCTGTGCTCCGTCACTTCACTTCATTTCTAGTCCTCCATCTCCCTCTGCACCTCCCTGCTGTGTAGCAGTCGATCACACATTGTAATGTTATGCAATGGTGCTCCTCTTCTGAAATATTGCCAAATGCATTGTTATCTATCTTTGGTAGTCTGGAGGTTTTCAAACAGCACGAAAACTCTCTGGTGAAGCTCTCTGCTAGAGGGAACTGCGCCAAAATTTTTCATGAAGTTTGTTTTTATTCAGGTGGTACATACACATCTTAATAACCCTCTGAACTGTGGCTCTGTATCACTGGTTAGCTTTCTGTGCTCTGGGAAATCTGTATGAGAGATAGTAAATTTAAAGGTGTAAAATTCACTTCAAGATGACCTCAGTAATGTCTCCTCAGGATTGGTAACTGGTGTGATAAATACCCACTTGGCTGCTGTGAACTGATATCCTCACTGCAGCAAGTGGCTTATTATAGTAGACAAATTCTCTTCCATTGAATGTCAATGGGTGCTGTGCAGCTGGTTAAAATCACATCGTGAGATCTTTGAACCCATTGTAGTGGAGAGCACTCAGTAAATGCACGCCTGACACACATGCATTTACGCACACTAACAAAGCTTTGTCATTCTTCTACCATTGTGCTGGGTGTTTGCACTGCAGTGTCTTCCCCTGGTATATTCTCATAATGGGTCCTAAACTGAGCTAATGTGCTCAGGATGGCTTTATGGTGCCTTTCCCGCCATACACGGCACAATATTCAACTTCTTTAGTAAGGTGGATGTGTAAATATGCATATGTTCTTTCCATACTGTATTTAAGATAGATACTTGCGTTTATTTTGCAATATGATTGTAACAGCATTGTGGGATGCATCATATTCTAATTCACTTTTAGTCTACAGTTAACTTGGTTTGTAATTAAAGATGGTGTGTCCTGGTGCCCTTATAAAAATAAGGCTCTTTGCCCTCACTGGGAGAGAGGCGAGATGTAGGAACTGCCAGGAGTACACGCTGGATAAAATAGTGCAGGATGATTTTTGTGTTTTCTCGTATTTTTTTTGGGAAATTGACAGTTTTCATTTCACTAGTTCTGCTGATTTTTGATGGACCCAATAAACACCCTTGTGCTAAAGTGCCAAGCAATTTCAGACATTTTGTTTCTTTGGTCATGACCCACGTATCTAACGTAATAAACGCTATTCCTCTTTTGCACAATTTATTTTTTATAACATAATTTTGGTGTCTTGCTGCTGGAAAACAACAAATTTCATGACGTATGTCAATGATATGTCAGTTTTTTTTATGCAGCAAGGGATCCAGATTCAAAATCATTCCCTTTTACACCTGCATATCCAAGAATAATCATAAACAATTTTGTGTAATAAATTCTGATTCTGATTAATTTAGTTTTACCTTCCGGTCTTTATATCAAACGTCTGTATTTTCTGCAGTTTAATGATTCCTTCTATTTCCCACTATCATAGCTTGCAACTCGCAGAATAGGAATTAATGATATCCATTTAGAAATAAGGGTTGAAATTATCAGGCCAAACACATTAGATTAGTGTATTGAGCTTTTACAGGCTAGCCATTAACATCTCCGTTATGTCTGTTAGGTTTAATGTGTCCTTATGAAACAATTTCATACAATCTCTACCTAATTTCTACAGAACAAGGTTTGCAGCTGGAATTTTAAACCAAAAACAGATGTTCTGGAATCAAATTAGATGTTTTGAAATCCCAAACCTTTGCTTAACAGCTATATAGCAGTTAGAGTTATGCTATTACAGTGCCAGCGACCCAGGTCAATTCCTGCTGCAGTCTGCAAGGAGTTTGGACATTATCCCTGTGAACAATGTGGTTTCCTCCGGGTTCTCTGGTTTCTGCTCACAGTCCAAAGATATACAAGTTAGTATATCATTGGTCGCATAGGTGCAATTGGACAGCACCAGCTCATTGGCTGGACGAGGCTGCTAGCAAATTGCATCTCAAGATAAATTTGGGGCAGCATGGTAGTGTAGTGGCTAGCACAACGCTTTACAGTACTGGCGGCCCAAGTTCAATTTCCACCACTGCTTATAAGCAGTTTGTACGTTCTCCCCATGACCGCATGGGTTTCCTCTGGGTGCTCTGGTTTCTTCTCACAGTCCAAAGATGTACTGGTTTGTCAGATAATTGGTCATTGTAAATTGTCCTGTGATTAGGCTAGGGTTAATTCAGGGTATTACTGGGCGGCGCAACTCATAGGGAAGGGCCTATTCTGTGCTGTATCTCAACAAATGAAGGAAGAAATTAATAATAATGGCCAGTTGATACAGTTCCACAGGATGTATCGGTAGTTAAAATATTTTTATCAAGCATGGAGTTCACATTTTACAGAATAAACCACAGTCAACCATATTTCTCGAGTCAGATTAAATTGGAATGAATGTTAATGGCCTAAACCCACCGCAGTTGAGCCAAGATAAACAAAGGTTTCCTTCCCTCCCAGCCTCGCCTCACCTCTGCTCTGTGCTCGCCATGCATCCTTCCCTAGTGATTCCTCATGGATTTCTGGGTCAAAGATCTTCTGCTCCATGCTGACTCCCATCCTGCTCTTGTATCCACATTCCACTCGTATCCTGTGAACCAAGCTGCATTCCAGTTAAACAAACTGTCAAGCAAAGAAAATGCAGCATTTGATTAAAAATTCCACATTTCAGAATCGGGTTTAGACCATCAGCCATAGGAGCAGAATTAGGCCATCTGGCCCACCAAGTCTGCTCCACCATTCAATCATGACTAATCTTTTTTTTAATCTCCTCCTCAACCCCAGTTCCCACCCTTTCCCCCATAACCTTTGATGCATGTCTAATCAATAACCTACCAATCTCTGCCTTGAATACTCCCAACGACCTGGCCTCCACAGATGCATGTGGTAACAAATTCCACTGGCCCACAATATGTCATGATATTTGTTGTTTTGTGGCAGCAATACATTGCAATACATAATAAAGCTATAAATTACAGTAAGTGTATATACATATAAATCATCATTATGTATGATGTAGATGATCATTGGCTTTGACCACAATAGCTTTTGGCAAGTTTTTCTACAGAAGTGGTTTGCCATTGCTTTCTAGACCGTGTCTTTACAATATGGGTGACCCCAGTTTGAACCAGTCTGGCCATTCTCCTCTGACCTCTCTTATTAGCAAGGCATTTTCACCACAGAACTTTTGCTTAGTGGATGTTTTTGTTTTTTACACCATTCTCTGTAAACTCCAGCGAATCTTATGGTGAAAATCCGAGGAGATAAGCAGTTTCTGAGATATTTAAAAGGTGATCCAAGGCTGAGTGAAATTGCACCCACTGTACATAGCTCTGTTGTGGTGATCGGCAAAATGCAGCACATTCAGCTCCTTGCTAATTCTAGCCATGACCAATCTCTCAAAGCACTTTTACAGTAGATGTGAGTGCCACTGGGTGATAGTCATTGAGGCAGCTCATCCTGATTTTCTTGGGCATTGCTACATTTGTCGCCCTATTGAAGCAGTTGGGAACCTCCGACTGGAGCAGAGAGAGATTGAAGATGTCCTTGAAGACTCCTGCCTGTTGGTTGGCACAGATTTTCAGAGCCCTAACAGGTACTCAATCAGGGCCTTATTCCTTGCAAGGATTCACCCTCTTGAAAGATGTGACATGGGCCTCCAAGACAAAGATCACAGGGTCACCAGATGCTGCAGGGATTTGCAAGAGATGTAGTCTTATTCTCCCTTTCAAAGTTTGCATAAAAGACATTGAGATCACCTGGGAATGAAACATCACAGCTATTCATGATGTTAGGTTTTGCTTTGCGGGAAGTAATGGCCTGCAAACCCTGCCAGAGCTGACATACATCCAATTCCATCTCTAACCTCAATTAGAGTTGTTTTTTTTTCTCTCTTTAAAACTCCATTTAGCAGTTTAATTTAGCATTAAACAACCTCCCCATATCAACATTGGGATTCAGGAAATGTTGCAAAGTGGCAAACCAGAGTTGAAATGTTTACATGTGCTGTGTTGCTCAAGTGGGTGATAGCAAGGAAGATAAATAGTTTTCATTTGCGCCCTTTCCTTCAGAATCTTTAAAGGGAGATGGTTTTTTTCACAGAAAGTTTCATGAATCCAATATTGAGTATGGAACCTTCCCAGCCAACCATTTACAGTAATGATTAGGCTCCCTGCAGCCCTTCTCCGTACCCAGGAAGATTACTAAATCTCAAAGAAAGAGTTGGCTCCCCTGAACGGCTGTGCATTCTCACCATCAGATTTATTCACACAATCTGCATTTTACTAATAGTATAAACTAGTAGTACAATTACAAAGGAAAATTAACCACCGGGGCATGATATTGTTCCATTAAACATTGAAGTCTTGAACATTACCATTTTAAATGGATAATTTGATGCAAGATATGGAGTGAATTATGAGCTATATGATTAAAATGATACATTAAACTTAGTGGTGCTGTCTGCATGGCTCTCATGCCACATTAAGCCCTATATCTGCAGAAATACATTTAACAAAGATCTTTCTCCTCTATTTATGCTTCTAATAATATATGACCTGGAGAAAAGCCAGATTCGTTTAAGTTCACATTTTTCTCATTGTTAGTAAAACATCTCCTATGCAAACATATCCTTTTCATATTTGCCTTTGTTGAAACATTCCACAGTAATATAATGCTGGTGATCTTGGGTCGACAAAGTCATTAGCTCCTCCGTCAATTACTTTGTTGTTATTTTGCACATCCTTGAACTTTGCCTGGTCTCTTTGTCTCTTCGGTATCTGGTTGGCAACCTGCTGAGTAGAAAGATAACTTCCTTCTCTTGTACACTGCTCTGTTCCAGTTAGGAAATTCAGCATTAGAAAATGGAAAATCCTCTTTCCTCTTCAGCTATTTGCTTAACTTTGCACATTCCAGTACTAAATCAATGGAGTATTCTGTTTATATAAGCTGAGCTATGATTCAAATAACTAGAAATTGCAAAGAAAGAATTATTTCTGATTGATTCATTGAGAAGTCAGCTTATCAAATTCTGTTTAAACCCTGCACTGAAGTTATTGCTTACTGAAAGCAGAATACTTCTTTACTGTGGAACCTTCAGGCAGAGCTACCGCAGTCTACGAACAAAGACTGCTGGGCTAGGCACAGCCAGTTCCTCCAGGCTGGGAGACTTCTGAACATCCTGCTGCCACACATTACTTATGACAAGGCCAGTAGCATTAATACTTTTATATAATGAGTCAACCTATAACCAGGGAAGTGATGACCCCCTCCTGTTAGGCTGTTTGAGGTAACTTATTTTAATTCGTTCTTACTTCTCTTCTAATACTTGTGTATCTGTGCACTTGTAACGCCACCATGACACTAGTTTCCTTTGAGATCAATAAAGTATCTACCTATCTAGTTGTATGTTGTATATGTGTAGGCTAGTGTAATTGTTGGAAATTTACACAACTCACAACCATCAACCTTCATTGGGGGTTTCACTTTAAAAGGCTGGCCTGACATTATTACGTAAAGGATTTTTAGCGTGCTTTTGTGTCCATTGAAATGTGTTGTGGTTTTTCTTGAAATAAAATGCCTCACTTCGGTTTATTTGCAAAAACCCACACATGCAGTTTACTTCTACAGAATACTTTTTTATATGTTAATTGTCACGATGTGCACTGACAATATCAGATCAAAAGTATGGAGGAACGACTGACTTCGATGTAGCATCAGCACTGAGAGTTTAATCATCATAATTCCAACAGAACATCGCTGGCGCAGCCAAGCAACACTGCGAGAAGTAACATTCTCAAAACCAGGAGCCTACAATTAACACAAGTCAGGCAACCACTTAAATCATACAAGGAACACAGAATCCCTGAGCTCATCAAAATAAATTTAATATTAAAGAGAAGGCACCAGGAGAATGCATTACAGAGAGCGAGTTGATCGAGGAAAAACACGAGGATCTCTAAACAATTAAAGGCTTGTTAAACAATTAACAAATTCAGGTGCTCTTTAAAAACTCAGAGCCCAATGTCCTCCAGTGTCCCACACAGGTCCAAAGGACTCATTCCAGTTAATATTATTGTGTTAATGTTATTTTATGTGTTGTATGTGACCGTATGTACTGTGTTTTGTACTTTGGTCTCTGAGGAGTGTTTCATTTAGCTGTGTACATGTTTATAGTTGAATGGGAGTAAACTTGAAAGTTTCAATTAATATTAGGAACAGTTTAATCTTTCATATGCTAAATGTCTGTTAGGGATAATGACAATATTAGCAGAACTGGCTCAAATTTGACTCTGGGACCACTAAACATTAGACAGATGGTGAACTCAGATTTAATATAGGATGCCAATATCCTTTGCCATCATTATTTAAGCAAGATAACAAGGCATTTCCATCATCACAAGCAGTTGCTTTAATTTTGTGACTGATAGATGTTTTCATGTGAAGCTTCCTTTCATGCCATGTGCATTCATGATAGACTCATATTTCAATGCTTTTAAATCATCTCAGTGTGTGCTGTTCAATAACTTATTAATTTATTTACTTGCCTACTTATTTATTGAGATACAGCACAGAAGAGGTCCTCCTGCCCTTCGAGCTACACCGCTCAGCAACCCCTGATTTAACCCCAGCCTAGTCATAGGACAATTTACAATGACAAACTAACCTACCAACCTGGACATCTTTGGACTATGGGAGGAAACCAGGGCACCCAGATGAAACCCACGCAGCCTCAGGGAGAGCATTCAAACTCCTTACAGACAGCGATGGAAATTGAACCCGGTTTGCTGGTACTGTAAAGCATTGTGCTAAACACTACACCACTCTGCCACACTCAGCTAACAGAAAAGAAACGGTAAAAGACAACTGGAATGTCAGGTGCACTTGGTAATTAATTCAGTTACAATTCTGAGGGAACTGAATTCAAACGGAGGAAAATAAAATAATGAGGGGTATAGATAAGGTAAATACAAGCAGGCTTTTGCCACTGAGGTTGGGTGAGACTAGAACTAGAGGTCATAGGCTAAGGATGAAAGGCAAAATATTTATTGGGAATCTGAGGGGGATGTTCTTCACTCAGAAGGTGGCATGAGTGTGGAACGAACTGCCAGCAGAAGTGACGGGTGCAGGGTCGATATCAATATTTAAGAGAAGTTGAGTGAGCACATGGACAGGGCAGGTATGGAGGGCTGAGGTTCAGGTGCAAGTTGGTGGGACAAGACAGAATAACAATTTGGCATTGATTAGATGGGCCGAAGGGCCTGTTTCTGTTCTGTAATGCTTGATGACTCTATGACTCGGGTATTGCTCTATACCTCTTTAATCATAGACAAGATCGTGGCCATTGAACCCCTCAAGTTGGCCTGGCATTCCAATGGTTGATCTGTTCCATTTTTCAGTTGAGGCTTTTAGATAGGTACATGGAACTTAGTAAAATAGAGGGCTATAGGTAAGCCTAGTAATTTCTAAGGTAGGGACATGTTTGGCACAACTTTGTGGGCCGAAGGGCCTGTATTATGCTGTAGGTTTTCTATGTTTCTATGTTCATCCAAATCTATGATATACTTATCTCATGGAAATTTGCCTGTCTCAAATTTGAAGATTCTAATTGTCCCTTCATCTCAAATCTTTTGGATTACAGAGTTGAAAATCCCACTAAATTAACCGTTAAAATATGCATATTTACTCACTACAGGCCCAGTTCTAACTTTTGCTCTAATATTTGCTTCCTAATTCTTGATTTCTCCCTATGAATGGAAATGATATCTTCATATCTGCCCTCTTGAAATCTCATGCACATTTTAAGTATTTTAATTGAATCATTATTGGCATGCAACCTGTTATTGTTATTTATGTTAAACACTGTTCAGTTCAATTGGCAGATCAACACCAAGAATTGCACATGACCTTGCTGAGTAGAGAGGTACAAAATTAAGAATTATTTTCTGGCCTTTCTCTTGTCTGCCTTATTTTTTCTCTGGACTTTGTAAATGACCTCCTTGTAGGATAGAAAGGTTTGGAATGCAGCAAAAAAAACTTTTTTTTGAGAAAATGTGATCACTGGAACACTAGGGCAAAATAAACAAACTGCATATTGGCTAATGCCAGAGGTCTAAGTCAAAGCGCTAAATAAGCAAGCGACTCACACTGCAACAGAAATTATTATTATTATCTGAGAACATTACCTCTGCTCATCGGCCTGGAACAGAACAACAAAAACTATGTTTAGAACATCAGTGACAGTTATTTCATTAAGGTTTCTCTTGTTTACGCTACAGCCAGTTGCCAGCATTTCAACGGGTGTACTTGACATTAGTTACATGAATGATTTCACAAAAAATATCTTTGATGCTGGAGCAACTTTTTTAAAATAACCTTCAACTGTCTATCCGTTCATTATGTGCTTTGTCGTATGATGGGGGTAGGGTGGTCATGGTCTTTCCATGACGTTGTTCTTAGGAAATGTTTCTACAGAAGTGGTTTGCCATTGCCTCCTTCAAGGCAGTGGGATCTCCCAGCCACTATCAATACTCTTCAGAGATTACCTGTCCGGCATCAGTAGTCACATAAACATGACTTGTGATATGCATCAGCTGCTCATACGACCCTCCACCACCTGCTCCCATGGCTTCACGTGACCCTGACTGTGGGGCTAAGCAGATGCTACACTTTGCTCAACGGTCACCTGCATGCCAGCGGAGGGAAGGAGCACCTTACGCTTCCTTTGGTAGAGGCATATCTTCTCCTGGCCACCCAATTTTATTGCACTTAAAAGGCAATCTGGTTTTTGGTGTTCTTTCCATGATGAGATTGAACTTTCAACCATTTGTCAAAAAGGCAACAATAATACTAATTAAAAGGCAGGAGGTACTAAAGTCTTCAGGAACATTGCAATGGGACCTTAGACCATCTCTTGCTGTACCATGAACTTGTTTCTGATTGTCTATTTATTATCATGTTACTGTCCTGTTTTTGCACAGTCTTTTTCTTTTGCATTCATTGTCTTGTACAGTTTATGTATAATTTATATCCCATGTGTTGCTTGAACCTTTTTGCCTGTGATGTGGCTGCCTATTAGTTTTTCATTTTACCTGTACCCTACTGTACTTGAGCACATAACAATAAACTCCACTTGAATTCTCTTCACATGATTCACAATTCCTTTTCTCCAAGTTAGTCACAGCCGATAAAAGTTATAGTCTGTTCTCACCTTTGTATCATAAACACAGCAGGTAATTTTCACACGGCACTCCAAGAGTAAGAAGTGTTACTCTGACCAGATTACTTTCACTAATATTGACAAGGACTCTGGAAATGAAACAGCAACCTCTTAGTCAAGGTCAGCAAGACCAAGGAGCTGGTTATTGACTTCAGGAGAAGGGAACCAAAGGTGCATGAGCCAGTAATCATTGGAGGATCAGGGGTGGAGAGGGTTAGCAACTTTAAGCTCCTTGATGTTATTGCTTCAGAGGACTTGTCCTGGGCCCTCACGTAAACGCAATTATGAAGGAAGAACAGAGCAGCTTCTCTACTTTCTTAGGAGCTTGCAAAGATTCAACATGACATTTTAAACTTATAAACTCTATGGATGTGTAGTTGAAAGTATATTGACTGGCTGCATCACAGCCTGGTATGGAAACACCAATGCCCTCGAATGGAAAATCCTACAAACAGTGGTGGATATGGCCCAGTCCATCATGGGTAAAGCCCTCCCCACCATTGAGCGCATGTATATGAAACACTGTCACAGGAAAGCAGCATCCATCATCAGGGGCCCCCAAACACCCAGGACATGCTCTCATCCCACTGCTGCCATCAGGAAGGTGGGACAGGAGCCTCAGGACTTGCACCACCTGGGCTAGGAACAGTTATTAACCCTTTACCATCATGTCTGAGATTGCTACCAGCCACACTGCAGTTCTGTCTCAGTACGGTCAATTTATCACACAACGTGAGCCACATTGATAGGACTGGTGAAAGGAAGGTTTCAATTACAATTTATTCCCCCTTTCTCCTCCCTTCTCTTTCCTCAAAGCCACCAGCTCACTGGATGGACTAGAATAAGGGGGATATTAAAAGTTGAAAATTGCGTACCTGTTTTAAGGAGGAGTAGGTGACTAATCCACTCTCAAAAGGCATCAGTCAATGACATATTCCAAACAAATCAGTTCCTAAAGGCTGCGTTTCTCCATTTCAGTGACCTTCAAGTGATCACCTCCAGTGGTACACTCCACCTCCTATGTACCAGTGATCCAGGAGGATGCGCAATCTTTGAACTGCCTCTCCCTCTTGCATTAATCTGGACTTCACCACTTTCCCAGTCAGCAGACACCATTAACCTGTTGCGTTATGGTCCTTTCTGTAAAGTTGAATTTCCTTCCTCCACTCAATGTCCATATCCACCCTGTGTTCTTCTACTTCCATCACCAACATCCTGTTACGTACCCGTGACACGTGACAGTGGTACCCTTGTCACGTGACTGGGGTTGAAGTTATACTGGACATGAGGTAATGGTGGAGTGATGTCATTTTCCCGCCAGTAGAGGTCATGTGACAGGTTTTTTCTACAGGGTATAAAAGGAAGACCCACCCTGTCAGGTGGGGCAGTTCGTGGCTGGATTTGCCAAGATGACTTCATGTTACTGTGTGATTTAATGTGATGACGCAGTTTAGTTAAAAATGAAGTTTTATATAATGCCTAAAGTTTAAAAGGTCAGAGCCAACGGTTTCTTTGCTGATGGAGAGTGAAGAAAAGTTTGGAAAATGGAGATCGAGAAGAATCGATTTTCGATGGATTGACTTCGACCTTGTGTGATCCTCATTCGGAAGGATTTCGTTTACTATTCTCACGATAGTCTCCGCTGGAAAAGCGGGAGATTGAGAATATTGTGGAAGGAAGGTCAGTCACTTTTAAGTTGTTATATTTAATAAAATTCGACGTGGGAGTTCGACGCTGGGAATCGAAGGACATCGACGTGGAAGAGAATTTACATCGCTTTAAAAAGTCTCTCCTTTTAAAAGTACCGTGAGCTTTTGAACTGTCGGCATATCGTTTTAAAATACTGTTTTCATTCGGCAATTCGCTTTGGAGAACTGTTTTTTTTCAATACTACTTTAAAGACTGTTTGGGACTGCAACGCTATTAAGGACTGTTTGAGCAGCTGAGCTCGGATCATTGTTTGGGTTTGTTTACATTTGAAGGGGGTTTGTTATCAGTGTTTAATAAACGTGTTATTCGTTATGAAACCCCTTGCCTAACTCATCTATATTATTGTTGCCCGAATACGTAACAATCCAGCTCCCACACCCTGTACTGATCATTTCTCTCTCTATGATGTCTGCCTTGTGTCCCTGTGTAACCCAACTCGCACCAAAGATGGTTGACAGTCCTAATGTTCACCTCTTCCCACTCATCTGGATCCAGCTCTGAGATATCCAATACTCCTCCTGTGATGGTTAGCACCACACCTGATATCCAAATCCCCATACTTGAAATTTCAATGATCTATGGAACTGATATATTACTAGCAAAATATCAATCTAACTTCCTGCAGAAACTTAGAACATAAACTATAGAACAGTAAAACACATACAGGCCCTATGCCCCATGATGTTGTGTGACGTATATAAACCCATTAGTGATCATTCTACGAGGGGTGATTGATAAGTTTGTGGCCTAAGGTAGAAGGAGATGAGATTTACAGCTCTCGTTACATGCACATGCAGGTCAACTCTTTGAGTAATTATGCAGAAATTCTGAAGTTAATAACATCTCCTTCTACCTTAGGCCACAAACTTATCAATCACCCCTGATGAGTTATTAACTTCAAACTTTCTGCATAATCACTGAGTTGCACTACACCAGCCCAATGATTATTGACAATGCCTCAATGACTATTGTCCAGTAGCACTTACATCCATTATAATGAAATGTTTTGAGAGAATGGTGATGAAGCAAATCATCCCCTATGTGGATGCACTCTAATTTACCTTACCTCACAACAGGACAACAGCAAATGCCTTTTCCTTGGCTCTTCTCTCAACCCTGAAATACCTGAAGATTCATACGTTCATCTGGATGCTCTTCATTGACTACAGCTCTGCATTCAACACTATCACTCCCTCCAAGCTCTGAGACCTAAGCCTCGTATCTCGTTGTGCCACGAGACCCTCAATTTCCTCACTTGTAGACCCCAGTCAGTTCTGATCGGCAATAACATCTCCTCCATAATCAGGAGATAATGAGTCTAAGTACAACTCCGATGACATATTTAAGTTCACTGACGACAGACAGCACTGCTGTTGGCAAAATCAAAGGTGGTGACGTATCGACGTTTGCTGATGACACAAAGATGGGAGGGAGTGTAATGAGTGCGGAGGACATTGAAACCCTGCAGGGGGACATAGATAGGCTGAGTGATTGGGCAGACATTTGGCAGATGAAATATAATACTGACAAGTGTGAGGTCTTGCACTTTGGCAGGAAAAATAATAGAGCAAGTTATTATCTAAATGGAGAGAAACTGGAAAGTGCTTCTGTGCAAAGGGATCTGGGGGTCCTGGTGCAGGAAACACAAAAAGTTAGTATGCAAGTGCAGCAGGTGGTCAAGAAGGCCAATGGAATGCTGGCTTTTATTGCTAGGGGGATGGAGTATAAGAACAGGGAGGTCTTACTGGAGTTGTACCGGGTATTGGTGAGACCACACCTGGAGTACTGCGTGCAGTTCTGGTGTCCATATTTAAGAAAGGACATACTGGCTCTCGAGGCAGTGCAGAGAAGGTTCACTAGGTTAATTCCGGGGATGGGTGGGTTGATGTATGATGAGAGGTTGAGTAGATTGGGACTCTACTCATTGGAGTTCCGAAGAATGAGAGGCGATCTTATTGAAACATATAAGATTGTGAAGGGGCTTGATCGGGTGGATGCGGGGAGAATGTTCCCAATGATGGGTGAAACTAGGACTAGGGGGCATAATCTTAAAATAAGGGGATGCCGTTCCAGGACTGAGATGCGGAGAAATTTCTTCACTCAGAGGGTGGTGGGGCTGTGGAATTTACTGCCCCAGAGAGCTGTGGAAGCTACTACATTCAATAAATTCAAAACGGAGATAGACATTTTCCTGGATAAAAATGGCATTAGGGGATACGGTGAGCGAGCAGGTAAGTTGACATGAGGCTAGGTTTAGATCAGCCATGTGATCTCCTGGACCAGTTTTCAATAGCCTGGATGGGTCGGAGAGGAATTTTCCAGACTTTTTCTCCTCAATTGGCAACTCGTTTTTTTTTTCCCGGGTGATCACATGGGTTTGGGCGGGATGAATAATAAAATAAAATGGGCGGCATGGTGCCCTGTTGGTTGGCACTGTTGCCTTGTGGGATTCGATGAAAACTAGAGCTAAGATTGGATCAGCCATGATCTTGTTGAATGGCGGAGCAGGCTTGAGGGGCCAATTGGCCTACTCCTGCTCCTAACTCTTATGTTACGTTTATCAGCAGATAGAAGGAACTTTGAAAACCTGGCTGAATGTTGCCACAACAACAACCTTTCAATATCAACAAAGCCAGAGGGTTGATTATAGACCACAGGAGGAGAGAACTGAAGGTCCATGAGCCAGTCCTCATCAGGGGATCAGAGGTGGAGAAGCTTTATATTCCTCGGTATTATCATTTCAGAGGATCTCCATGGTAAGTGCCATGACAAAGAAAGCATGGCAGCACCTCACTTTCTTAGAGGATTGGACGGATTCGGCATGTCATCTAAAACTTTGACAAACTTCTATAGATGCACACTGGAGAGTGGTTGGATCACATTGTGGTATGGGAGCACCAGTGCCCTTGAATGGAAAAATCTACAGAAAGTAGTGGATAGGGCCCAGTGTATCAAAGGTAAAGCACATAATACAAGGAGCACTTTCGCAGGACAGCTGCATCCATCATCAAAGACCCCTTGACCCGGGACCATGCTGTGCAGTTATTACCCCTCAACCATCAGGCTCCCGATCCAGAGGGGATACCTTCATTCACTCCAGCACTGAACAGATTCCATGATCTATGGCCTTACTTGTAAGGACTCTTCAACCCGTGTTCTCGATATTTACTTTTTGTTCTCTTTTGTTCCTTTTTTTAATATTTGCATGGTTTGTTCCTTTTTGTACATTGTTGTTTTATCCATCATTGTCGTGTGTAGTTTTTCATTCATTCTGTTGTATTTCTTTATATCGACTGTGAAAGCTTACAAGGAAATGGATCTTGGGGTAGTATGTGATGATGTATATGTACTTTAATAATAATTTAATTTTGAACTTTGAACTCTCAATTTTCCTACATCCATGTGCCCATCTGAGAGTCTTTTTAATGACCTTTTTGCATCAGGCTTTACCACCAGCTAGGCAGTGTATTCCAGGCGCTTACCACTCCCTGCATAAAATCCTAACTCTGAGCAGAAAGGAAGGAATTCCGAACTGGTTCTCCATTGAAGTCACAAGACTTTGCGACATGGTAGCGTAGCAGTTAGCACAGAATTATTACTGCACCAGCAACCTGGGTTCATTTCGGCTGCTGTCGGTAAGGAGTTTGTACATTCTCTCCGTGACAGTGTGGGTGTCCTCCAGGTGCTCCGGTTTCCTCCCACATTCCAAGGACGTAAAGGTTAGTCGGTTAATTGGGCATGTAGGTGGCACAGGCTCATTGGGCCTGTTACTGTGCTGGATCTCTAAATAAGTATTGACCTGTAGGTCCCAGTAATAAAATAAACTACCCATATCCCACTCCCAATCTCCTCTTCTACCTCTCCAGCTCTCATTTTCAAGATCAATGGTAAATGATCGATTGGTAAATTGGTTGACTATTGCAAGTGGAGACACAGAGAAAAATCTGTTTTGCATACAGATCAATACATTATAGCAATGCTGTATGGCAATACAAAGTAGAACAATAGCAGAGTGCAGAATAAAGTTGTACAGTTACAGGGAAAGAGCAGTGCAGCTAGAAAGTAAGGTGCAAATTTACAGTGCGGTCAAGAGCCTATTGTAATGTACTAAGCAAACAATAGTCTTATAACAGTGGGATAGAAGGTGTCCTTGAGTCTAGTGGTACATATCAAGACTATTTCAAGTTGGGTAAGCAGAAGCTTGTCAGAACTGTCATATCTGAGTACCATGATGAGTTGACTAATAAGCAGGACCCTCCTGCTCCAATTTTGTGTGAGGACACCATACAGACCATCTGGTGAATTGAACACCTCTTGGGTTGTGTGGTGCAGTCGGGTGAACTGTGTGTAAGGGGTTTAAGCCATGTTTCATTGAGGCCTAGCACTCAACATTCACTCAGGTTTCTTTGTTAGGCCACTCTTACCCTTAGCGCATCAGCTGTGTTCTCGATGTCCTGGGTGAGACACTGGGAAGGAAGGTTTTGAACCCTCGCCTACCATCCAACTCTCTCTCCATGCTTCCGAGGTAAGCCAACGTTCACTCTTTACAGACTAGCAAAATCGCACCTAACTAAAGCCTACAGAATATATTTTTAGTTCAAAGACAGTCCTCATGAATTCAACCTTAATTTTTCAGAATCATTCAAAAATTCAAAGATTCAAGGTTGTTTAATGACATTTCCTGTACACAAATGTAACAAGAACAAAATAATCTCATGCAGCACAAAAAGACAACTCATGAAATAAAGAACACAATAGTAATACTAAAAAACCACAATAAATATAACTACCTAAGGTAATTTATATTTAGGGTGGTGGGGTGGAACTACATTTTTACCAAAAGAGGTGTAAGGTGCTCCTTTTCTCCACTAGCCTGCAGGCCACCCTTGGGCAAAGTGTACCACCTGCTTAGCCCCCTAATCAGGGTCACATGAAGCCACAGGATCAGGTGCTGGATGGCCGTATGAGCAGCTGATGGATATCACAAGTCCTGGTGATGCAACCACTGACACCAGGTCACCCTTCTCGTAAAGACACAGCGCAGAAGAAACCAATGGCAATCACTTTTGTAGAAAAATTTGTCAAGAACAATTATGGTCATGGAAAGACCATAATTCCCCACATCATATGACATGGCATATAACAAATGAACAAGTTTATGTACATAGATTGATTGCTTGTCCATAAAGTGATGCTAAGCTGAACATAAGGTGACTGACAGGAAGTAGTAAAGTAGTGGTGGAGTGAGTGGGTGGAGGTGTTGATCTGCCTCACTGCCTGTGAAAGGTAACCGGTTTTGAGTCTGGTAGTCCTGGAGTGGATGCTACATGGCCTCCTTCCTGATGTTAGTGGTACATACAGTCCATGAGTATGATGCTTTAAGATGCTACTTTGGCACCTTTCTGTATATATGCCCTTGATGGCAGGTGGATTGGTGCCAGTGATGTGTTGGGAAGTTTTGACTGCCTGATCCAGAGACTTCCTGTTCACTACAGTGCAGTTTCCATCCAAGCAGTGATGCAACTTGTTTGGATGCTCTCCCAAACTTTCCATCGATGTCCATGAACAATCAATATTGCCAAAATGTCCTGTTGATCTTTTATATAAATTGAATGTTTTCTAGCAGGAAGTGGCCTTATCGTTGGCAAATGACTCAGTTATGGTCCTAATAAAAAATTGATTTCCTTTCACACCATACATCGGAAGTATCCTGCTTTACTTTTGAATCTCTGTTGCTTCCCTGGTTTCCCAGATCACTTAAATTTATTGCAGTGTGCAATGGAAGTTAAAAGCTGTTGTACCAAATTGAGATAAGATCCCTTTTAAGATCCACTTAAGTCTATAGAAGTGTTTTTTTTATATATCACTAAGCTTTTAAGGAATTGGATCTTCAATGCGGAGTGAGGCTGTGATGTGGAGGGGAAGGTGCGCGATTAGCCAATATGCAAGCTAGGGCAGTGTGATAGGACACAGGGTAGTGAGAGGGCAAGAAAGGACCAACAACAAAAACTTTAATGAATGGTAAAGGGTATTGATCTGCAATTCAAGAGCAGGATCTAATACTGCTCATCGCTGGTGGAGTTTGTGACTGTTCGATGCAGACCATTTTATTTACCATGGGAATTCACCACTGTCCTCATAGTTGGTGTCTACATTCCCCCCAGCGCTAATGCTAAGTAGGCGCTCTGTGAACTGTATGGGGCTATTAGCGAACTGCAGAACACACACCCTAATGGACTGTTTATTGTCGCCGGAGATTTTAACCACGCGAACTTTAAGTCAGTGCTCCACAAATTCCATCGGTATGTGGATTTTGCAATGGGGGGGGGGGTAACGTGTTGGACCTGGTTTACACAAACATCCCCGACGCATACGGGGCGGAGCCCTGCCCCCACCTCGGTTACTCAGACCGCATTTCTGTTATGCTAATCCCAGTATACAGACCGCTCGCCAGGCGCTTCAGACCAGTTCAGAAGCAGGTGAAAACCTGGCCAGCAGGAGCCAACTCTGCCCTTCAAGACTGCTTTGAGCACACTGACTGGCACATGTTCAGGGAGGCTGCAACTGATGGCGACTCTACCAACTTAGAGGAGTACATGGCATCAGTGACCAGCTACATCAGCAAGTGCATCGACGACATCACTGTGTCCAAGACCATCACTACACGTGCTAACCAGAAGCCATGGATGACAGCGGAGGTGCGTGCACTGCTGAGGACCCGTGACTCTGTCTTCAGAGCAGGCGACAAGGCAGCCCTAACAACAGCAAGGGCATTCAAGACATCACCAACTACAGGACAACATCACCTGACTGTGCGGGCGATGCCTCCCTCCCAGATGCACTGAATAACTTCTATGCTCGTTTTGAGGCAGAAAATGACGTGGCAGTGAGGAAGTCCACCCCTCCTATAAATGACCAGGTTCTGTGTCTCACCGTGGCCGATGTGAGAAGAACCCTGTGCAGGGTCAACCCACGGAAGGCTGCTGGACCAGACCATATTTCTGGTAGAGTGCTCAGAGGATGTGCAGACCAGCTAGCAGATGTTCTCACTGACATCTTCAACATCTCCCCGAGCAGCGTCACCATATCAACGTGCTTCAAGGCCGCCACCATCGTCCCTTAGCCGAAGGTGTCTTCAGTGTCCTGCCTCAATGACTACCATCCTATTGCACTCCCATCCATCATCATGAAGTGTTTCGAGAGGCTCGTCATGAGGCACATCAGGACCCTGCTGCCCCCCTCACTGGACCCCCTGCAGTTTGCGTACCATCCCAACCATTCAACAGACAATGCCATTTCCATCACCCTCCACCTGGCCCTAACCCACCTGGACAAAAAAGACACGTATGTTTGAACGCTGCTCATAGACTTCAGTCCAGCATTCAACACAATCATCCCTCAGAAACTGATTGGAAAGCTGAGCCTACTGGGCCTGAACACCTCCCTCTGCAACTGGATCCTAGACTTCCTGACTGGGAGACCTCAGTCAGTCCAGATCGGGAGCAGCATCTCCAACACCATCACACTGAGCACGGGGGCTCCCCAGGGTTGCGTGCTCAGTCCACTGCTGTTCACTCTGCTGACCCACGACTGTGCTGCAACACACAGCTCGAACCACATCATCAAGTTCGCCAATGACATGACCGTGGTGGGTCTCATCAGCAAGAACGACGAGTCAGCTTACAGAGAGGAGGTGCAGCGGCTAACGGACTGGTGCAGAACCAACAACCTGTCTCTGAATGTGAACAAAACAAAAGAGATGGTTGTTGACTTCAGGAGGGCACAGAGCGACCACTCCCCACTGAACATCGATGGCTCCTTGGTAGAGATCGATAAGAGCATCAAATTTCTTGGTGTTCACCTGGCAGAGAATCTCACCTGGTCCCTCAACACCAGCTCCATAGCAAAGAAAGCACAGCAGCATCTCTACTTTCTGCGAAGTCTGAGGAAAGTCCATCTCCAACCCCCCATCCTCATCACATTCTACAGGGGTTGTATTGAGAGCAGCCTGAGCAGCTGCATCACTGCCTGGTTCGGAAATTGCACCATCTCGGATCGCAAGACCCTACCGCGGATAGTGAGGTCAGCTGAGAAGATCATCGGGGTCTCTCTTCCCGCCATCACGGACATTTACACTACACGCTGCATCCGCAAAACAAACAGCATTATGAATTACCCCACACACCCTTCATATAAACTCTTCTCCCTCCTGCCGACTGGGAAAAGGCACCAAAGTCTTCAGGCTCTCACAACCAGACTGTGTAACAGTTTCTTCCCCCAACCTATCAGAATCCTCAATACCCAAAGCCTGGACTGACACCAACTTACTGCCCTCTACTGTGCCTATTGTCTCGTTTATTATTTACTGCAATGCCTGCACTGTTTTGTGCACTTTATGCAGTCCTGGGTAGGTCTGTAGTCTAGTATAGTTTTTTTCTGTGTTGTTTTTACGTAGTTCAGTGTAGTTTTTGTACTGTTTCATGTAGCACCATAGTCCTGAAAAACATTGTCTCATTTTTTACTGTGTACTGTACCAGCAGTTCTGACCAAAATGACAATAAAAAGTGACTTGACTAATTAGCTTGATAGTGTGCTTGGATTTGGAATAAGGAAAGCAAACTGAAATAAGGTGACTGAGGCCTCCAATGGTGAGGGTCAAACATGGATATTGCATCCTACCTGTCTAGATACGCAAGCCAGGGCAGTATGATATGGAGAGCAAGCTGTTGTCCATGTAGCGAGCTCCCCCCCTCTCCACACATCTGATGAATCCAGAGGAACAGCAGAGACTGGTACAGTGTGGCACCAGTAGTGCCACAGCAGTTGCCAGTCAGACTTGAACTCAATGTAGGACTGCCTTCGGGACTCCAGCTCCAGATTTCTTTCTCTCGGGGTTTACTCATGAAGCCTTCCCTTCATGAGTAGTACAGCCACAAGGCAGTAGAGATTTGAGTTTAGTTTTCCTTCTCCTAGATGAGCTGCTGACCATGGCTGACAAGCCTCATCTGACTGAAGCGACTGGTTTTAAGGCACCAGTAACCCACCTTTGCCCTTCCTCCTGTCTATAGAAACAGTTCTGCGGTGCTTGCTAGTCAGAGGCTATTTGTGACGCACATCACCGAGGACATTTAATAGGTAATGGGACCTTATCCCCACTATTCCCCCCACCCCAGCTATAACAACCATAAGGAAGCTGAAGGATTCCTTAAATAATTTTCTACCCATTCCAATATCATTGACCCTAATTTTATTTAAAAACTATTTTTGTGGCATCCTATCAAAGTCCTTTTGATAGGACAAATATACATCATCTACTTGTAGTCCCTAACCATTCAGCTAACTTCTTCAACATGAAAGAGAGGAAGTTTGTTGGGGATAAGTTCATATAAACTCTAGTGTGATAATCATCTTTTCTGATATTTATTATGTTGTTGGGAAGAGGGTGAAATCATAATTATGCAGAAGTGAGAAGTGGGAAATGGTAGTGTTAGTATTTGAGCAGTTATACAACGGAGGAGGGCAGTGAAGACAAATGAGAGAGGCAGTAATGTGGATAAGGGAAAGAGATTAGCAATCAGAAGCAAGGATGCCAAAAAGCTTCCTCGGAGAACCTTAGGTATTTGATCCTGCTCTCCCCAGCCCACGATGTAAAAGGGAATGAGACCAACAATGCTAGGCCTTTGACTGACAAATTTCTTTAATAAGCGTTGGAAAACTTAACAGCCAATTTAAAATTAGACTGTGCATGGCACAAGGGATGTGAGAGACATCACCCGCCAAGACTGAGAGGGTTGAGGAGAAGATAGTGGTGATAAATGCACAGTGTTGGAGGTAGTTTGTCCCCTGCATTCAAATCTCTCCCATCTATTTTAGTGGGTCAGAGATTTCAGATCATTTCAAAGTCAAATTTATTATCAAGTACATATCAAGTATGTTTGTTGCCATATATTACTTTGCAATCTATTTTCTTGCAAACACTTATAGAAAAGTACAGTACAATTTATGAAAAACTATACAAAGATTGACAAGCATCCAATGTGCGAAAGAAGACAAATTGTGCGATAAAATGAAATACAGAGAATATGAGTTGTAGGTTGTAGAACTAGAATAAGTTGTGCAAAAAAAGTAGTGAAGTAGTGTTCATGGGTTCAATGTCCATTCAGAAATCAGATGGCAGAGGGGAAGAAGCTGTACCTAAATCATTGAATGCGTGGCTTCAAGCTCCTGTACCTCCTTCCTGATGGTAGTAGTGAGAACAGGGCATGTCCTGGGTGATGGGGATCTTTAATGAAGGATGCTGCCTTTTTGATGCATCACTCCTTGAAGATGACCTGGATGTTACTAAGGTTAGTGCCCATGATGGAGCTGACTGAGTTCACAATTTTCTGCAGATTATTTCAATCCTGTGCAGTAGCCCCCTACTCCCCCACCCACCCCCCCGCATACCAGATGATGATTTAGCCAGCTCTCCATTGTACATCTGTAGAAATTTGTGAGAGTCTTTGGTGACATACCAAATCTCCTCAAACACGTAATGAAATATAGCCACTGTTGTGCCTTCTTTGTAACTGCATCGATATGTTTGGCTCAGGACAGGGCTAGGGTTAGGGCCCACCCACACTAGTTCAGGATCCTGGTTGTAGGGTAAGAAGTGTTCCTGAACATAGTGGTAAAGCTTCTGGACCTCCTGCCTGATGGCTAAAGAGAACAGAGACCATGGTGTGGATGGTGGATACTGCTTTCTAGTGCTAGCTCTGTATGTAAGTGCACACAGTGGTGGGTGGGGCTTTACCTGTGATGGACAGGGCTGTATTTGCCACCTTCTCTAGACTGTTCCATTTCGGGACATTGGTGATCTGTACCGAGCCATGATGCTGTCAGTCAGGACTGCTCCACTGTGCACCTATAAAAGATCTTGGGGACAAGCCAAATCTATGCAAACTTCTAAGAAAATAAAAGCACTACCATGCCTTCTTTGTGATGGCATTTCCAAGTTAAATTCTTCAAAGCCTTCTTCAGAGTTCTATTGTTCAGGCTGTCTGATTCATTGCAGATTGCTACAACTGGTAGCAGGTGCATTACCAAATTAGAAGGTTCAAGCTCACATTTAGAGGAAAGAGCACAGAAAATGGACTGACAACTTGATATGCTGGGTTTTGGGTGAGCTATTAAACCAATGCGGCCTTTGTTCTCTCAAGTGGGAATACCTAGGATGTAAGCGATCCTATGAAATTACTTTGGCTATTGAGTAATCCTTATTGTGCCAGCACCATTCATCTCTCAATCAATATCACAAAAGATGATTACCACATTGGAGTTTGTGAGAGCATGCTGAATGCCCATCAGCTTTCGTGTACCCACATTGCAGTGATGACTACAGTCTTGGAATACTGTCAAACATTTTGAAGAGCGGCAAATCAGAAATCCAAAACAATGTTTTGTTCTGCTGAAACGTTGTTGCTTGTCGTTGCTTTTCATGCCCACTGGCACATCCGGCAGCATTCTTGCTGTTTCTGTAGCATCTGACTGTTTCTTTACAATGCCGAGTTGCTAGCTCGATGCTCAACCCCAGCGTGCAAGGAGCTGGCCAGATCTGAACTCAGGACCATTTGCCTCGAAGTCCGATGCCGATGCCACTACACCACTGGCTGGATATCGGCTGAAAAGCGTGGAACATAAATTTGAATAGGAGTGATGCCTCAAAAAGGCGATGCTTATCATTAAGGACCACCATCCCCCAGGACGTGCCCCGTTCTCATTGTTACCATCAGGAAGGTGGTACAGAAGCCCAAGGGCACACACTCAGCTCTTCAGGAGCAGGTTCTTCCCCTCTGCCATCTGATTTCTGAAGGGACGTTGAACCCATGGACACTACCTCACTACTTTTTTACTTCCACTTTTCCATTACTTAATTTAGCTATTTAATATATATATTCATACTGTAATTCAGTTTTCTTTACATTATCATGTATGGCAAAGTACTGCTGCTGCAAAGTTAACAAATCTCATGACAATTGCCAGTGATACTAAACCTGATTCTGATTCTGACTCTTTAATGTCACATTCTCCTTGTCTTCCCAGTCTTTTTGGTCTCCAACTCTGACCACATATGGGTATATAGTTGCTCTATTTGTAAAGGAAAGTGCCAGGACTTAATGAAACTGAGTTTAAAACCTTATGAACTAACCTTGTGAGTTAGTACAAAATCATAGGCTTTGTAAGTTTACCAACTCAGAAATTGTTCCCAGATAATATTGAAACTATTAAGCACTCATAGTTTACATTGAAATTATATTCTGAAATGATGAAATGTCACTTTAAAAATAAATTTCTGCATTAATTTTATTAATAAGAACATTGATAATATTCTAAATAACTTTGAGGGAGTACAATACAGATTTAAAACTTATAAAGAAATGTTAAAGTGCTCGTATTTTTGCCACAGGCTGTTTCCAAGCAAAAAGTAATAGATATAATTCTGATTCCGAAGTGCATGTTTTTAGTTCCAGTTGCTTTATTTACTGAGCAATTATGATGATAACAATAGAGCAATTTGGCTAAAATACCAGCTGAGATTTAGTTCTCATTTTTAATTTGGTGGTATTGTGGCACAAGCTGTTTTACTGCATTTCACAGATGGCTAAGGACCATGTGAGGAATGTTCACTTCAAGTGGAAGGTGGAATTACATTCATGACTTTGAGATTAAGATCCCTAGTCTTGTGATTTTTTTTTCGGTCTTTGATATGCCAACATATTGTCTGAGGAGGCCAGGTCCTGATCAGAATCAAACTGAAGGAACCATACATTGCAAACTTCTCTTAGGTAGCATAGTGGTTAGCGCAACGTTTTGCAGTACCAGCGACCTGGGTTCAAAGCCTGCCGCTGCCTGTTTGTTCTCCCTGTGACCGCGTGTGTTTCCTCTGTTATGAAGGATGAACAGCTCTGATGGGCAGAAGGGTGCAGGGTTGCTCATGTCCCCCTCCCCTGGGAGAATTACAAACCGTTACTGTTGTCAGGCTGCTAATGAGAGAGAAAGAGATGAAACAAAATATACTGGGACTGTAACATTTGCTTCAGACAAGGGCGAGATAACACCGGGGGAGAGAGACCATATTATGACTCCTGTAAGACTTATGGCTCCGGAGAGGGCTGTTTACTTGGTACTATTCTGTTCATTAAAATTCCACAGTGGACAGTCGGAGTGGGCTGGTTTGATGGACTAAGCCATTCAAAACTGATTGACGCCTGAGACTCCGTGAGTAGGGATAAAAGTGAGGTCTGGGGAGACACCCCTCAGATGCACCAAGAGACACACTAGTGAGCACTGTTTAAGTGTTGGAACCCACGAGAAAAATGTGGGGCATCGGAGACCGAATGAAGGATCGGTCAATTTTAACTCACAGTGTTTATAGCGAGGCTGGTGGGGGCTTGTGTCTGTGTCCACCCTTCCCTGGGTGACGAGTCCACCATAGAAGAACGGTCTAGCTAAAGGACAGAGGGGTCATACCTGAATGGCCACAAGAACACATCGACGGATCAAGAATGTAAAGGAAGGTTTGACTGGCTGTCACTGTTTCTCTCTCTCTCTCTCTCTCTCTCTCTCTCTCTCTCTCTCTCTCTCTCTCTCTCTCTCTCTCTCTCTCTCTCTCTGTCTCTCTGTCTCTCTGTCTCTCTCTCTCTCTCCTCTCTCCTCTCTCACACAATTACAACACATTGACCAACAACTACCTCAGCCTGTATGAACTGAACTGAACTTTATACTTTCCCATGATACTTCATTATCCCCTAGACATTGATAGAGCTTCTTTATTATTGATTATTATTATATCCTCACTTTTTAGGTTTAGTTATTGCTAATGTGTATTATCTGTATATTTGCATTGTTGATATTGATTCATATATTTTACTAATAAACACTGTTTTGAAAATAGTACCAGACTCCAACGGACACTTCTAACTTTGCTGGTAAGACACCCAGTTATGGGGTACGTAACACCTCCGCGTGCTCTGGTTTCCTCTTACGGTCCAAAGACATACCGGTTGGTGGGTTAATTGGTCATTGTAAATTGTTCCAGCGAAAATTGTAAATTACACTGGGGATAAGTTGGAGGAAGCTGTATGGTGGGCTGAAAAGCCTGTTCCCTGATGTATCTCAATTAATCATAAAGTTAACCAGTAAAGCTTAGGAGGGTTAAAGGCGCCAATGGTGAGTCCTTTGCTTGCATCTTTGGAAGCAACTCTATTGCATCTTTAATATCTCTGTTTTTCCCTTTCAGGGTTCTTTTGACAACCCTGACCTGGAGTTACATGCTGACTACAGTTCTTTGTGGGAATGGGACCCACTCTTGGGGTTTCACAACCAACCGTTGTTGTTCGGCATGCCAAAGACTTGACCCAAGAGTCCAGCTTGGATTTGGAAGCCTGGATCTCAGGGGTCTGGAGACAAGCAGATCGAGGGTTGGTGTCACAATGGGAGACCCGTGTGTCGTCGGGGGAGCTGGAATATTTGCAGCAGTGTGCCCAGTTTTTTGGGGACAGAACTCAAAAAAAGTGACATGGCAGACTTTTAACTTTGTAAACCAGTGAGCTGTTTGTTATGTCTCCCCACTCTCTGAGGAAATAGAGACACCTCTTTCTTCCTTATTAGAGAGAGAGAACCTATGGTATATCGAATACCAGGTGAAATGCAAAGTCTTTGGGGTAATTGCAAGTCTGTGTCCTTGCTGTTGCTTTGTTCATGCATGAATGCTCGGTGGCGGTGTCGATGGGGACACGGGGTATTGTTGCTGGTTGTCGCTTACACGCGGGAGGGGGAGCTGGGGGGGGAACTTTGCGGTTCTAACATTTAACTGTCGTTCATTCTTTGGGGTACTCCTCTGTTTCCATGGATGGCTGCAAAGAAAAAGCATTTCAAGATGTATATTGTATACATTTCTCTGACATTAAATTGTACCTTCGAACCTTTGAAATAAATTGGCACTGTTTAATCGTTAGTGCATTTGTCACATAATAACAAAAGACATACATTAGATCAGGATGGAATTGCAACAGCTGGAGCATTAAACCTGACCTCTGCATTGATTGCAGCATCAGAACATCTACTATCTTTCATGTACTGATATTCGCTTTCAATTATAAACCATGTAATTGAGTTGGCACTTAAAGTCACAGCAATCTGGCTTCCATAACCTACTCGTTTACACCAGGCCTTGCCACCAAGAACTGAAAGAGTACGTTTCACTGCAAAGTTAACCATATTTATGAATCAACAATTACATACATACCTAAGCCTGGCAGAACAAACCAGATTTCATTGCTCTTAAATACAAAATAAGGAGAGCACCCTGCAATTAATTTCTGACCATCCTCCATTAACGTTCTAAGAGAATCTTTTGGTGTTTCCCTATAATTACCTCATGGTACAAGCAAGATAACAAGGTGCTTCTGACAAGTAAGATGCAATAACATTTTTTGGATTGAAATCAATTGCCTGAACACACAGAATTAATTATGAATGTTTATGAACATTTTTGGTTTGTTTCGATTACATCCTCTACTGATAATTCTTAACAACAGATTTGTTGAATCTCCCAGCTCTGCCTTGACCCTGCCTCCATATTTACACAATACCAATTGAAACAATTTCCCAAAGCTCTGAATTTATGAATTCAGCATTTAAGTTGATATACTAGAATCTCATATGAATACTTGCTTTTAACATTTGCACCATTTCTTTTACATTGGGTACTTTCGGGTTTCTTTGATTTGTGGCTGCCTGTAGGAGATGAATCTCAAGGTTGCATAATGTCTTCATACTTTGACAATAAATGTACTTTGAACTTTGAATAAAGAGAAATGAGGAAATGGCAAGCAATATTAAAGTTCTTGACCCAGTAAAAATAAGCATCTTGATGTAATTATGACAATTCCCCTCTGATAGATGCATAAAATTGATAGGTATTTTACAGGGTGGCAATAGCTAATAAGAGAGGGAGGAAGTATAGTGGGGACATGAGAGGTAGGTTTTGTTATGTAGAGAGTGGTGGTGTGTGGAACACGCTGACAGGAGTAATGGGGGAGGCAGATAAATTAAAGACATTTAAGAGACTTTTAGATAGGCACATGGATGTAAGAAAAATAGAGAGCTATGCAGGAGGGAAGGGCTAGATTGATCTTGGAATAGGTTAAAAGGCCAGTAAAACATTGTGGGCTGAATGGTCTCTGCTGTTATGTACTACTCTATGTTCGATGTATTTGGACGGCTTTTGTGAAACGATCCTTCCTAGACAGGTCCTTCCAAATATTTGGTTGATCATAGCTAATTGTCCACCAAACATTGACAAAAGATCCACGTGCATGTTATCAAAATGTGTACCTTATTAGCAAATGATTTATTAATGTTTATGTTAAATGTGCATCCTATATGATGCATGCCTGGCATTCACTATACACTGCCCACAGAGTGTATCAAAATCTTCTTCGTAGTAGAGTCAGAAGATAAATGGAGCTGAATATAACCTCAACAAATACAAGGCTGCATTAAAATAGAATAAACTGTTAAAAACATGAAACCTAATGCTAACTCCCTTCTAACCAATGAGGTTTAATTGGAGGTTGCTAACCAAGCCATTAACCCAGGAGTGGAATTGGCAGTTAACTCTTTAAGGGGAGAGATCTGCACATGATTTAAATGGTTTCTATTACTTTGCTTTGACAGGCATCTTACACGTTTACATATTATGTTAAATAATTCCTTGTTTAGAATTAATATACATGATACAGGCATTTGTAGGGAGTGCACTTGTCAAAAATTGCTGAATTGAGATCTTTGGGACAGACACAGTTTAACATGGAAAGTTTGTTAGGATATCAGTGCCATTGTAATGTATATAATTATATGTTTGACTTTCTGAAAAGCATTAGACTTTTTGATATTATGTGATGAGTTTAGTATCTTTCCTCCATACTACAACTCAGTAGGTGACGGTAGTGCACCTTGTGTGGGTCTGCCAACCATCATTAAACTTTTCAAGAAGAAGAAACTCTGCCAGAAGTGTTCCCAGCTTCAGGAAGCCTGGTGGCTGCAGACTGGTGGAGGTAACTTGTGGGAAATAGGTAAGTGTTTTGAAGATAGTGATTCTGGACTTGGAAAAAAAGACATGCTTTACTCTCAAATCTCACCTTCCATACATTTCTAAGCTCCCTACATAAGCATGTTGGCACACGGCCAAGTGGTTAAGGTGTTTGTCTAGTGATCTGAAGGTCGCTAGTTCAAGCCTTGGCTGAGGCTGTGTGTTGTGTCCTTGAGCAAGGCACTTAACCACACATTGCTCTGCGATGACACCGGTGCCAAGCTGTATGGGTCCTAATGCCCTTCCCTTGGACAACATCTGTGGTGTGGAGAGGGGAGACTTGCAGCTTGGGCAATTGCCGGTCTTCCATTTAAAAAAAAACTTGCCAAGGCTTGCGTCCTGGAAACTTTCCAAAGTGCAAATCCATGGTCTATTGAGTCTAACAGAGGCTACACCCACACACACTCCACTACAAAAGCAGGAAGACATAGGCTTAAGATTAAAGGAAGGCATTTTAAAGGGCATCTGAAAGATTTTTTTTAAATAGGAAGGTTTTCGTTTCATACCGTCCTGGCTTGCATATCGACACAGCTAGGACACAGCTGTTGGATTCAGACACAATTAATACATTTAAGAACTAGTAAGGCAGACACATAAACAGGCAAGGTATTGAATGGCATGGTCCTAAATACAGGCAATTGGGATTAGTGTAGATAGATGGCAAAAGCATCAGTTGAACGTGATGATGGAAAAGGACTTGATTCTGTTCCATGTAATGGTATGGTGGACTCTATAGTTCATGTCATGATGTTTTTCTGGTTACTAGTTGGTCCTTTTTTGTTGCTATTTTGTTCAATTTTGATTGGGGTGGTCTGCAGGTAATGAACGGCACAGCACTCAGTTGAACTAAACTGAGCTGATCGGAATATGCTTAGACTCTTTTTTTTTGCCCTTCACACAATGCTGAGGTTGGGTTTGATGCTTTTCTTTGGGTTTCATGGTGCTCTTTGTTTCATGGTTGCCTTTGAGAAGACAAATCTCAGACTCGTAAACTACATATGTACTTTAATAATAAATGTACCTTGAATCTTCAAATCTTTGAATATTTGATAATCCCTACAGCCCAGTCCCCAGAATCGGGATCTTTAAATTTCTAAGTAGTGTTTTAGTCACACATAGTTTTATCTGTAAACCATTCTTTGGTCTTTCTATGCTAATCAGGCTGACTTGCAGATTGTGCTTCAGATACTATATTTACAGATTCCTTGCCCAAAACTCAAACCACCTACCCATACATTCCCCCCCCCCCCCCCCCCCAGGAGGTGACAAGAGCAATGGACCATCTTTCACAATTGCCATTCTAGGAACAACTTAAAGGAAAACTACCGAAGTGAGGAGGGACAAGAAGCCTTAACTGTATTCATGGGAACATGGTCTCATTACAATCTGACCAGTAGCTACCGCAAAGAATAACAATACTTCATTGGAAAGCAGGCTGTGAACAAGTGTCCCTCCTAGGTGCACATTAAAACCATCACTGGACAATGCTTGCCCCTGATTTCCTTGCTCTGTTGATTGCCTGATTTGCTTGCTGTTTACTTTTACTTCTGAGCTGTTGCTTAAAGCATCACTTTCAAAAGTGCAACAGCCCAACCTTTGACCTTCCATCAGCAAGGGATCTGCTGGTACCGCTGATTTTCTTCAACATATTTAGATATCTACCTCAGTTGAACATATAACGTCCCATTGCAAAGAAGACCAGAGGAATTATTCTTGGTGGCTGATATTTCAGTAAAAGTCAATGATCAATCATTGATCATTATCACCTTGTGGATTTGGGATTTTCCTGTGAGATAACTGCCGTCAATTCCCACCATTGTCTGCAAGATGTTTGTACGTTCTCTCCTTGACTCTGTGGGTTTCCTCACACATTCCAAAGGTGTACAGGTTAGGGTTAGCAAGTCGTGGGCATGCTATGTTGGCACCAGAAGCATAGCAACACTTGTGGGCTGCCACCAGCTCATCCTCGGACCGTGCTGGTAATTGGCAGAAATGAAGCATTTTACTATGGGTTTCGATGACTCTTTCCTTTGCCCATTACACCACTGGTGTTAAGGCAGCGATGAAGGTCCTTCATCTTTGGCAGTGTTCTCAGCTTCCAGTTTCGATGTACATTGTAACAAATAAGTCGTCAAGTCTATTGTCATTCAACTATATACATATATACCACCAAATGAGACAACGTGTCTCTGAATCAGGGTGTAAAGCACAGTAGTACACATAATACATATAACACACAATAACTTAGGAAAGTAAGGATAAAAATTACAGATAAATGATTCATAAATAAACTAAAGTACATTAATTAAATATTGTAAGGTACAGAACAGATTAACCAGTGACACTTTGAATGTGATGCATCAGTGAGTTCAGAAGGCTAATGGCTTTAGGGAAGAAACTGTTTCCTATCCTGACTATTGTTTTTATGCATCGGAGTCTTTTGCCTGATGATAGGAAGTCAAAGAGGATGTTGGATGGATGGGTGTGATCCTTAATAATACTAAGAGCCCTGCGTGTGCAGTGCTTCTGTTAAATGTCCCTGATGGATGGTAGAGAGACCCTTACTAACCTCTCAGCTGCTCTCACAGTCCTTTCTAGGGACTCTGGTCCAATTCTCTGCTGCTCCCATATCAGATGGAGATGCAGCTGGTCAGGACACTCTCAATGGTGCTCCTGTAAAATGCATTTAAGATGGTGTGCGTGGGGGGGGGGGGGAGGGTGTCGCTTGCCTCAATCTCCTTAGAAAGTGGAGGCACTAATGTGCCTTGTTCATGGAGGTGATATGAAGGGAGCAGGTGGGGTCATTGTGACCTGAATTCTTATGAACTCGGTGCAATTAACTCTGTCTACAGCGGAGCCATGTATTCAGTTATTTTTATCTTTAAGCTTGTCTTAAAAATGTATGTAATCGGCTTTGTTTTTCAGGAGGATGCAGCATTATGTTTCAATTTAGGTATTATTTTTACTTTTGTAAATGAAAACAGAAGCATCAGCGATATACTAATTTGATATGTTACGAACCCCATAACTGGGTCACTTACCAGCAAAGATGGAGACGTCCGTTGAAGTCTGATGATACTATTTTTAACAGTATTTATTAATAAAAATACACAAAAATAATATCAATGCAAATATACAGATAATATACGTCGTCAATACTAAATCTAAAAGTGCGGGTATAATAATAATCAATAAGAAATAAGCTCTATTGTTGTCTAGGGGATAATGTATTGTCCGATGGAAATATAAAGTTCACTCAGTTCATGCAGGCTGCAGCCGTTGGGGACCGCTGTGTTGCAATGGTTGGAGAGAGAGAGAGAGATTTGGAGAAAAACTTGCCGGCTTTCCTTTTATGATTTCAATCCGTCAGGTGTCTCTTTGTCGTGGCCGTTCACTTGTGACCTCTCCTTTAGCTAAACCGTTCTTCCGTGGTGAGCCTGCCACCCCAGGCAAGGGAGGACGCACACGAGTCCCCACCGGCTTTCGCTATTAAACGCTGTCACGAGATTTCCAGCGTTTCTCCTGGTGCGTCTAAAGGGGTTGTTCCCCAGACCCCTCTTTTATTCTTACTCACGGGGTCTCAGATGTCAATCAGGTTGGGATGATGCAATCCCTCAACCAGACCACTCTGGTTGTCCCCTGAGGGTTTTCAATGAATAGTAGAGTACTCAATACACAATTCCGTCTCCAAGAGACAATGGCCGTTATCAGTGGTTTTGTTCCGCTGAGGCCAGGACACATTCCAAATCTTGTGTATTCTGCGTGTCTCTCTCTCATTTCCTGGGTCCCAGACCCGAATTAATAGCGATCTTGCGATTCTCAAAAAGGAGGGGCTACTTTATACCCTTCGGCCCCTCAGAGTTTCTTCACATTCATAACAGATACAAATGATCAGTACATGAAAAAACACCACAATTTCAAAGAGGTAAAGATATTTGATCTGGTTAAGCCAGAAAAGGTGGAAACATAGAATCTTTCATTGGCTTCACTAGAACCGAGATACCTTCATAAAGGTAACTCTGCCTTGTCCTATATTCTGTTTTAAATGATAATATTCACAAGTGGTTAATGAATATAAGTTCAAAATGTTATGAGCCTTTGAAATATTAAAGAGAAGGATATCAGTTCTGCTTCGTTCCAAACACAAGGTGTAGCCTTGAGTTTCCATAGAGATGACCTAAAGATGCTTGCCAAGATTTTGTTAGGAACCAGTCCCACACTCAGATCTTTTAATGAGACAGATGGAGTCTGATAATGAGAATTTTGCTTTCTGTGTGAAAGGCTGGTGTGCACTACCCACAGCAATTTCTGATCATGATGTTGCATCACTGGTTAATATGAGCTCATTACCTAATGTGAACCCATTACCAAATGTGCCTCTCGGTGCCCTCGTTGCTTACCAGAGCAAGAAGTGATACTTTGTGGCCAATTGCTCAGGTAGGAGGGAAATCACTTCCATCATCAGGGGCATGAACAGTGAGCAATTAACTTTGTTCTTTTATTTGAAAGAAGGTTATTCAAACCCGTGATTTAATGGAATAAAATTATTAATTAATTAATTAATTTACTTATTGTGATACCACACAGAATAAGTCCAGGAGAGCCCAACTTTAAATGCATGGATGGAAATTACAATGGACATTTACAAAATGGAGAAGGTAACAGCATTTGTTAATCATAAGTTGGAACAATTTGATTCATACTGGGAAAAATGGTTTAATTACATAATACCTCATAGGCCTGATTTTATTCTCACAAATCAATGAAGATGTTGTAAAAAAAAAACTCCCTACTTGTACATAGTTTTCTCCTTTTGTTTGTTCTTTATTTCCTCTCTTTCCTATAAGCGTATACCTCAGATAAATATTAAGTGGAGATTTGTGGCAAATATGACTATATGATATATATGTATAGTATCTGAAATATATCTTATGGAAATGTTTGTTTGATGATGAACTTCAATAACAAATAAATTACTAAAAAGGGAATAGGTCCTTCCAGCCTTCAAGCTGGGCTGCCCAACAAATTCCTGATTTTACTATAGTCTAATCATAGGACAATTTAAACTGACCACTTAACCCACCAACAGATTGATGGTGTCAAGATTAGACTAGGATTAAATTGGGGGGATTACTGGGAGACACAGTTTGAGAGGCCAGAAGAGTCTATTCCGCACTGAATCCCAATAAATAAATAAATGAATAAGCATTTCATCTTTCACCTTTAACCCAAGACCTCTAGTTGTAATCTCACCCAACCTCAGTTGAAAAAGCTTGCTTGCATTTACCCTATCTATACCCCTCATAATTTTGTATACTTCTATCAAATTTCCCT
This sequence comes from Hemitrygon akajei, assembly GCF_048418815.1. NCBI lineage: Eukaryota > Metazoa > Chordata > Chondrichthyes > Myliobatiformes > Dasyatidae > Hemitrygon > Hemitrygon akajei. The sequence continues at coordinate 168,607,080 of NC_133133.1, forward strand.
TCAATCATCTGCATACTGTGGAATGAAGTCCCGCTATACTACATTTCCATATAACCCAGGTCTTTAAGTCCCAGCAACATTCTTCTAAATACTCTCTGCACACTTTCAATCTTATTTACATCTTTCCTATAGGTAGGTGACCAAAACTGCACACACTACTCCATATTAAACCTAACCAATGTCTTAAAACAACTTCAGCATAACATCCCATCTCCTGTACTCAGAACTTTGAAATATGAAGACTAATGTGCCAAAAATTCCCTTTACAACTCTATCTACCTGGGATGCTTCTTTCAAAGAATGATGGATCTGTATTCCTAGATCCCTTTGTTCGACCACACTCCTCAGTGCCCTACTGCTTAATGTGTAAGACCTACCCTGGTTTGTCCTCCCGAAGTGTAGCACCTCACATTTGACTGCATTAAATTCCATCTGCCATTTCCAGACCATTCTTCCGGCTGGTCCATATCCGACTACAAACTTCCACAGTCTTCATCGCTGTCTACTATGCCCCCAATCTTGGTGTCATCGTAAATCTGCTGGTGCACTTAATCATTCAGATCATTAATACAGATGACAAACAACAATAGACCCAGCACTGATCCCTGTGGCTCACCACTTGTCACAAGCCTCCAGTCAGACAGTCAACCATCTACTACCACCCTCTAGCTTTGCCCACAAAGACAATATCTAATTCAATTTAATACTTCGTCCTGAATGGCAAGTGACTGAATCTTCTTGACCAACATCCCATATGGGACCTTATCAAAGCCCTTGCTATAATCCATGTAGACAACATCCACTGCCTTGCCTTCTTCAGTTTTCCTCTCAAAACTCTGTAGGATTTGTTAGATGTGACGTACTACACACAAAGCCACGCACTATCCTTAATCTGTCCCTGTCTATCCAAATATTCATATATCCAGTCCTTTAGAACATCTTCCAATAGCTTGTTCACTACTGAAGTCAGGCTCACTGGCCTAAATTTTTCAGCAAGTTTTTAGAGGCTTTCTTAAACAACGGGACAACATGTTTTTAAATACCTCTGCTAGGGCCCCTGTGATTTCTGCATTAGCCTCCCACAGGATCCAAAGGAACACCTTGTCAGACACTGGGATTTAGCCAACCTAATTTGCCTCAAGACAGCAAATACCACCTTCTCTGTAATCTGTATCGGGTCCATGGCCTCACTGCTGCATTGCCTCTTATCCATAGTTTGCAACTCCTGAATAAGTACAGATGCAAAAAATCCTTTCAAGACCTCCACTATTTTTTTTTTGGCTCCATGGATAGATTACCCTTCTCTTCTTCCAGAAGAACAATTTTGTACCATGCTATCCTCTTGCTCTTTGGGGCAGCATGGTAGCATAACGCAACAATTTACAGTACAGGTGACAGGTTCAATTCCTGCCACTGCCTGGAGGGAACATGTACATTCTTTCTGTGACCACGTGGGATTCCACTGGATGTTCCAGTTTTCTCCCACTGTCTAAAGACATACTGGTTGGAAGGTTAATTGGTCTTTGTAATTTGTCCCCTGACTAGAATTAGATTGGGGGCTTGCTGGACGGCATGGTTCGAAGGGCTGAAGGCCTATTCCATTCATGTCTCAATAAATAAAAACATAAATATATCTGCAGAAGTCCTTAGAAATCACCTTCATTTTGTCTACTAGAACAACCTGATGTCTTCTTTTAGCCCTCCTGATTCTCTTGCATTTCTTAAACTCCTCAATTCCTCATTTGTTCCTACCTGCCTCTACCTGCTATAAACCTTATTTTGCTTAACCAGTCTCTCAATATCTCTCAAAAACTAAGGTTCCATAAATATATTATCCTTTCCTTTTATTCTGACAGCAACATGCAACTTTTCACTGTCAAAATTTCCCTTTTGAAGTCCTCTCTTTTACTAAGTACACCTCTGCCGCAAGCAACTATTCAAAACCACACTTTGAAATCCTTTCTGATAACATCAAAACTGGCTGCTCTCCAAGCTAGAATCTCAATCCAGGGACCAGACCTATCCTCTTCTGTAATAAGCTTGAATCTAGTAGCATTATGATCACTGGATGCAAAGTGTTCCCCCACACCAGAGGATCTCAACCTGGGGTCCAAGGGACCCTTGGTTAATGGAAGGGGTCCAAGGCATAAAAAGAGTAGGGAACCCCTGTCCTGCATGAACCTTGGTCATTGGCATTATCTCATTCCTTAACAGGAGATCTAGTACCTCACTCTCTCTGTGTACTGAGGGGATAAAGGTAGTAGAGGGGAACAACCTGAACAAGTAAAAGATGAAAATGAGTGAAAATTGGGGTAGAAAACCCAATGCAAGTGAAATGTACTGTTACCAGCACAGGGAAAGTAAATGAGAAGATACTAAGGTGGAAAGTTGCTGGTTTATTGACAGGAGGAACCGAACACAAGCTCTTAGAAAAGGATTTATTTTATTGCAATTAATTGAATAAGTAGAAACCAAAGTGGCAATGATCCAGATGCCAATATCAACTTCATGGCAAAACGTACGTTTGTTAGAGAAAATCGGATTCTAATCACAAAGATTTATTGGTTTCTGGTAAAACATGATGTATGTAGTTTTGATTTGCAATTGGCTTGGATGCCACTTGGATTCCCAGCTCTTTAATCACCAATAAAGTAATCGTGCATTTAACCCAAAAAAAAGCAGGAAATACTAGAAATACTTTTTATTTCAGTTTTGCAACATCTGCAGCATTTTCCAGTTGGTATAATTTAGTATTCATAATTGACTGAATAACTTTCTCATGCTTCAGATGTGTAACATAAACTTATTTGTAATTTCTGCTATTCTATTGCCACCGTACTGAGGTGGGAAGGAGTGTAAAGCTCTGAAAAGATATTTTGCATGCTTTGAAATCACAGCCTCTTGTTAGGAACTGGGGCGGCAATCTAAACTTCATCTAACTACATGGGTTTAGAACAGGGGCTCCCAACCTGGGGGAGGGGTTCACAGACCCCTCAGTTAATGGTCCATGGCATAAAAAAGTTTCTGAACCCTTGGTTTAGAATATAAGTTGCTGCAGTGATATTTAATTTAAAGTGTTTATATGTGAACTTCCTTCTTATGAAATTATGATCTTTTTTTTACTGGAAGGATTTTTCTCAGGTTGTATAAGGGCAATGTTAAGGTTGGCCTAGATTTTGCTGCATTCTGCCATGAGTTTATGCCGATATTACAAACCTACAGTCTGAACTCACCAGTTATTTATTGGCTGCAGCTCACTGCTGGAATCTTTAGGAGTATAATGATGGAAGAGAAGCTCAACAGCATTATGCAGTACTTGTGTTAGGAAATCTATTCTCAGATCCTGCAACAAGTTAGACAGGAGATTTTAAGACTGCACGGATGGAAGGTAAGGAGAAACTATTGTATTTGTGTGTGTTTGATACAATATTTTACATTATTGTTAGGTGTATCAATAGTTTCAACTGATTATCGAATGTTTAAAACTCCTTCAAATATTTTTTATTTTGATGCTTCTGAATATCAGAGACATATCAAGACAAAAAGAAAGACTGAAAGATGACAAAACTAGCGACAAGTCTTTACCACACATCATTGACCTATGGTCAAGTGAATAGCAGGATATTATAATGTCTGAGAATCTGCCATTAAACAGAGCTTTGCTAATTGCTCCTTGACTCCCCTATGGATAGAGGGGAGTGAGTCACTTGGGAGATTCCTGGTTGCTTTGCTGCAGGACTTGGCCAAGATGACTATTCATGGGCCTAAGTGGCATGCACATGAGGTTTCTGCCTGAGCAAATTGCCTGTCCCTTTTGTGGAGCTATGCCCCTGACTATCTTCCCTGGAGAAGGAGCAGGTGTCATCCATGGGTACATTTGAAAGCCTCTGGGACCAATGGGTGCCACAGGACTATTCTGTATAAGCTTGACTCTGTTGTAATTTGGAGCTGTTGACTGTAAATTATGCGAGTAGTAGAATATTCAAGTAATGCATCAAGGTAATGCTGTAATCACTTAATATATCTCCTTTGGGGACAAAGGTATCACATGGTTCAGTGAGTTCAATCTGGGAAAAGTAATGTCAGAAAAATTATAAATAGAAGATTCAGCGATTCAAGGATTCAATGTACAGTACATTTACTATCAAAGTATGCATGAAGAATACAACCATGAGATTCATCTTCCCACAGACAGCCAGGAGACAAAGAAAACCATAGAATTCATTCAAAGAAAAACATCAAAACCCCAACACGTAAAGAACAAATTGCGCAAATGTCACAAAAAAATAGTGAAGAACACAAAATATAAAACATCATACCGCAAGTCATTGAAGCAGTCCAGGAAAATTCAGTTCAGTTCAATCCAGCACCGTATCATTTGTCGACTGCGGGCCGCAGCACCAATCTGCTCCAATCAAAACTGCACACAATAGAACAATGTCCAAAAGAGTATAACGTCACTGGACAATTAAAATAATTTACTTTTGTTATTGTACATGCTAGAAACAAGCAACTTGTATTCCTGATTCTTACACGGATCACACTAGAAGATTTGTTTTCTTTGAATACTGAATTCCCAGCATACAGTGGTAAAACAAAGTTCTTTGGAAGCAGTATCACGCTTGGGACAAGCTGATTTAATTAATGGTACTCCATGTTGGAACTCTAACTTCCATGACTTCATGTCACTCATCCCTCCATCGCTCTCGGGTACCCACTACCCAATTTCCCCAAGGTCCACCCCGGTCCAGAACTCAGGTTTGCCTATATTCATCCCAGTCTTAGAACTCCCGGATGCCCCATACCACCCTGATCAGTTTTCATTTTCCATCCTCTATTTCATTCCCACCCAAAGGGCAGAGTTAGCTGTCCTGGTGTAATTCCATTTCTACCTCTTCCCCCCCCCCCCCACCCCCCACAGTATTCCTTCATCTCTCTAAGCTTCCCTCATTCCAATCAGATCTCCAAGATCCAAACTTTTCTTCTTCTTCTTATTCTTAATTGAGCTTCTAACACCCCCTTGCCTGAACCCATCCACTGGACAGGGCCACAGTACCAGCTATTATATTTTCCTTCACACACTGATGAAGAGTGGTACTTTCCAGTGAATCAATAGTGCCACTCTTATAGACACATGCCTTACATTGAATTCTTTTACCACCCACCTTTATAACAATAAATGAAATGCACAGAACTCTGAGATTGGGTACAGTGTTGAGTTGAGTTAACGTTATTGTCCATGTTCAAATTCCAAAAAAACATCTGCAGCTCTGTTGGAATGGTAGTACTGTTTTATGCAAGCCTTATCTTTGTCATATACTCACAGTAAGAGACTGGAAAAAGGGTATAGCAACAAGGTAGAGTTTAACCCTTCGAACCCAGTCCCCCAGTCCTTCTGCCCAAAGAGGACCAGGTCACATGAGCACATAGACTGAAGAGAATCAGAATCAGCTTTTGTATCACCAGCATATGCTGTGAAATTTGTTGTTATGCAGCTGCAGTACATTGCATACCGAACGATAAAAACTGTGAATTTTACTAAGTATGTATATATTTATATATTAAAAAGGTTAATTTTTAAAAGTAGTGCAAGAAGAGCAAAATGAAAGTAGTGAGGTAGTAGTCCTGGATTCAATGTCCATTCAGAGATCAGATGGCAGAGGGGAAGAAGCTGTTCCTGAATTGTTGAGTGTGTGCCTTCAGGCTCCTGTACCTCCTTCGTAATGGTAGCAATAAGAACAAGGCATGACCTGGGTGATTAATAATGGATGCCATCTTTTTGAGGCATCACACCTTAAAGATGTTCTGGATACTTGGGAGGCTAGTTGCCATGATGAAGCTGACTAAGATTACAACTTTTTGCAGCTTATTTTGATTCTGTGCAAAAGTTGCCCCACCCCAGTCAGTTAGAATGCTCTCCACGGTACATCTGTAGAAATTTGTGAGGTTATATATGTACAATTCGTGGGGTCATATTTCTACAATTTGCGAGGTCATATATCTACAGTTTACGGGGCCCTATATCTACTATTCACAGGGACATATATCTACAATTCTTGGCTTGGTGTGTAAAAAGTATAATTTAATAAGTTAGCTTCTACAAGGATGTGCTTAAATTGAGCAAATATGACTTGAGAGTCATGCTGTTCAAGCCTCAGCAACATATCAGGAGAAATCCTTGTTGCTATTTTTCTCCAGTCACTGGTTTTGAAATTTGTGCGGCGTAACTAATAGCTCTAAGGCTTTGTAACTCTGTGTCAGTGAGTATTAGGGTGAAGAAAGAATGAAAAGCTAATATTCAATGACATCAGTGCTTTAGACTGTTTAATTTTCTTTGCTTGTGTTGTATATTATTTATGGTGACATTTCAAGGTATCTGAGCAACAAAGACTAGAGTTCGCACCATACTGTAGGGTACATTTCAATGAACAATGATTACATTTTCTAAGCAAGCCAGTAAATAATCTATAAATTACTTTTCCTGGAAGTATACGCTTCTGTTCTTTCTAGTCAAGGTTAATTTCTGACTGAGGCTATTTTAGAGTTTTAACTTTGTGCTACCAGATCTAATTGTGGAATTTTGAGGGTGTGTGGACACATTTCTTGTATACTGTTGATTCTACAACCACAAGTAGTTGAGTGTAGGCCACCTGCACCTTATACTCCATCTGGACACCTTCCAACCTCAATACATGAATAATGATTTCTCTTTCCCCATCCATTGCTCTATTCATCACTCTAACCTTGCACTTCTCACCTGCTTATTACTTCCCCCTGTGTTTACTTCTCCTTCCCTTTCTTCTATTATCCACTCTCCTCTCCTATCAGATTCTTTCTTCTGCAGCCCTTGACCTTTCCCTCCCACCTGGCTTCACCTATCACTTTCTAGCTCATCTCTTTCCCCTTCACCCAACTTTTTATAGTGGCATCTTTCTCCTTCCTTGTTGGTCCTGAAGAAGTGTCTCAGCCCGAAATATCGACTGTTTACTCTTTTCCACAGATGCTGCCTGACTTACTGAGTTCCTCCAGCATTTTGTGTGTGCTGCTTTGGATTTCCAGCATCTGCAAATTTACTCATGTTAACAATCAGGTGTGTTCTTTGAGTTGGAAACTACTTCTTCTGTAGCTCAGAGAGAGCTCATCCATGACACGGTTAGATGACATAACCAGAAACCACCAAGACTTCCAAATTCAGGTCTTTGCCATTGGCACCTTTCTTATTGTGTCCCAGAAACAAGAGTGATATCCAGCCTGTGAGTCTTCCAATGGCCCTGGGATGTTTTGTATTTTGGTTAAAGGAAGGCATTCCACAGTGAAGATTCAAGATTTCCTGTAAAAACAATTGCTATTGTCTCTTCGTTTACAGTGTCCCTAGAACTTTCTATTGAGTTTTCAGGTGCTGCAGTCTAAACTAAGGCAAATACAAGACATTGCATAACATCGACTGGATGTACCTGTTTGGACACCTGTTGACCAGTTGTGAACAAGTAAGGTAAGACATCCCTTACGTCCTATTCAAATCCACAGCTTTGTGCCTACTTTTACAGCATCCCCCTCCCCCTCCCATATCTCTTACTATTTTTTCTTTCAATTAGTCCTGACGAAGGGCCTCGGCTCGGAACATAGACTATACTTCTCCTTATAGATGCTACCTGACCTGCTGCGTTCCACCAGCACTTTGTGTGTGTGTTGCTTGAATTTCCAGCATCTGCAGATTTCCTCCTGACATAGGTGTTTGTATTGTTCAGGTGATCCAAAGCTGCTTGGGCAGCCATTGAGTTTGCATCTGCTGTGTTCCTATTGTGGTGATAGGAAACTGCACTGGGTCCAGACTGTTCCTTAAATAGATGTTGGTCCTAGCCATGAGCAATGTCTCAAAGCATTTGTCACCATAGATGTGAGAGCTACTGGACAATAGTTGTTAAGGCAGTTTGCTCTTCTTGGGCACTGGTATAATTGTTGCCCTTCTGAAGCACATGGAAACTTTTGACTTTAGCTGTGAGAGATTGAAAATGTCTTTGAATGTCATAGAACATAGTAATTTATAGCACATTACGGGCCCTTCGGCCCGCAATATTGTACCAACATTGTAACTTACTCTAGATACTGCCTAGAATTTCCCGAGTGCATAGCCCTCTATTTTTCTAAGTTCCATGTACCTATCTACTATCTATGCTCTACTCTCTCTACACCAATGACTGTGTGGCTAGGCATAGCTCAGATGCCATTTATAAATATGCTGATGATACAACCATTGTTGGCAGATGAAACAGCACACAGGAGCGAGATATACCAGTTAGCTGAGTGGTATCATATCTCCAACCTTGCAGATAATCACAGATTTTCAGTGCCTGACCTGGTACTCCATTGGGCTCTGCTGCCTTGTGAGTGCTCACCCTTTTGAAGGACAGCCTGACGTCAGCGTCTGAGACAGACATCACAGGGACGCTGGGTGTTGCAGGGATCCTCATAGCTGCGGTTTTATTCTCCCTTTCAAAGTGAGCATAGAAGGTGTTGAGTTCGTCTGGTAGTGAAGCATCACTGCCATTCATGATATTGGGTTTTGCTTTGTAAAATGTAATGGCCTGCAACCTTACTAGAGTTGCTGTGCATCTGATGTCACCTCTAATCTCTCTTGCAATTGTTCTTGGCTCTTGAAATAGCCCTCCGCAGGTCATACCTGGTCTTCTTGTACAGACCTTGGTCACCAGACTTAAGTGCCACAAATCTAGCCCTCAGCAGACTACAAACCTCCTGGTTCATCCATGGCTTTTGGTTCTGGAATGTACAGTCAGTTTTCGTCAGTACACACTCATCCACGCAGGTTTTAATGAAGTCAGTAACAACTGAGGCATACTCATCCAGACTCCCTGAATACAGTCCAGTCCATGGATTCAACACAGTCCTATAAGCACTCCTGTGCTTCCCTTATCCATACCTTGGTCCCCACTACTGTTGCTGCAGTCTTCAGTCTCTGCCAATACTCGGGGAGTTGAAGTACAGCCAGGTGATCAGACTTACCAAATTGTGGGCATGGAATGTAGGCACTCTAGAATTTAGATAGATAGATAGATAGATAGATAGATAGATAGATAGATAGATAGATAGATAGATAGATAGATAGATAGATAGATAGATAGATAGATAGATAGATACTTTATTCATCCCCATGGGGAAATTCAACTTTTTTTCCAATGTCCCATACACTTGTTGTAGCAAAACTAATTACATACAATACTTAACTCAGTAAAAAATATGATATGCATCTAAAACACTATCTCAAAGATCATTAATAATAGCTTTTAAAAAGTTCTTAAGTCCTGGCGGTTGAATTGTAAAGCCTAATGGCATTGGGGAGTATTGACCTCTTCATCCTGTCTGAGGAGCATTGCATCGATAGTAGCCTGTCGCTGAAACTGCTTCTCTGTCTCTGGATGGTGCTATGTAGAGGATGTTCAGAGTTATCCATAATTGACCGTAGCCTACTCAGCTACCGTCTAACAATAGAACAGTGTGTATTTCCTGTGGTACTACAGGTGATTTGTTGATAATAGGTACTGTTAGAGTTCTAGAAAATTACAAGGGTGCCAGGAACACCTTATAATTCCAACTGAGTAGCCTCCAACCTGATGGCATCAACATTGATTTCTCTAACTTCTGTTAATGCCTCTCCTCCTCTTCTTACCCCATCCCTAATTTTTAATTTTTATTATTATTTTTTCTCTATTTCCCTCTCACAATAACTCCTTGCCTGTTCTCCATCTTCCTCTGGTGCTCCCCTCCCGCTTTCTTTCTTCCAAGGCCTTCCGTCCTATGATAGTCCCCCTTCTCCAGTCTTGTATCCATTTTGCCAATCAGCTTCCCAGCTCTAGGGTTCATCCCTCCCCCTCCTGTCTTCTCCTATCATTTCAGGTCTCCCCCTTTCCCTCCCACTTTCAAATCTCTTACTATCTCCTTTTTTCTGTTAGTCCTGACGAAGGGTCTCGACCTGAAACATCGACTGTACTTCTCCCTATAGATGCTGCCTGGCCTGCTGCATTCCACTGGCATTTTGTGTGTGTGGCTTGAATTTCCAGCATCTGCAGATTTCCACATGTTTGCATATAAGCTTATTGGGTGGTTTAAGAAGGCGTGACATGGTGGCTTTTATTAATCGAGGAACGGACTTCAAAGGTCAGCAAGCTGTGTTGCAGATTTATAAAACTAGCTAAACTGCTTCTAGAGTGAAGGATGTGGAGGTTTTGGAGTCAGTGCAGAAGGGTCCAAGATGCTGCCTGCATTAGAGGGCATGTGAATTCTAGAGAAGTTTGACACTAGACAACCATAGTCTCATTGGACTGGCCTGGATTTCAATCCAGTTCTCCAAGTTAGATAGAGCTGTTATTCTGCAAGCAGGCACTGTCAAAACTCCAGGAAGTTTTAGTTCAGAAATAAACTAATGTTTAAACTCAGGGAAAGGTTGAACGAGCTAAGGCTTTTCTCTTTGGAACACGAAGCATGAGGTGAAGCAGAGAAATTTGTGGGATACTGGAAGATATAGACACAGCACAATGGTAGATGCCAGAGGATATACTTTTAAGGTGAGTGGAAGAAAGTTTAAGGAAGAGCTGGGTGCCTGGAATGCACTGCTGGGTTGGTGGTAGAGGCTGATACATTAAGGACATTTAAGAGACTCTTAGATCGTCTCATGGATAAAAGAAAAATGGAGGGTTATGCCCTATGTAGGGACGGAAGGGTTGGCTTGATCATGGAGTCATTTAAAGGGTTGGCACCATATTGTGGGTTGAAGTGCACATAATGTGCAGTAATGTTCTATGTTCTATAACCTTGGGTTATTTTCTCTGGAACAGTGGAGGCTGTGGGGATGCATGATAGAAGTTTGTAAGATTATGAGAGGAATAAAACAGTAACTTCTTCCCCCCCCCCCCCCCCCCACCACTCAAGATCAAAATGCCTAATACTAGAGAGCAAGGTCTAGGGAGATTTGTGGGGCAAGATTTTTCTTTAAACACACAGAATGATGAATGCCTGGAATGAGATGCCAGGTATGGTCATTATCATCATTATGTGCCACGTCATATGATGCAAGTGATCACTGGCTCATGACCGTGATGGTTCTTGGCAATTGTTTCTACAGAAGTGGTTTGCCACTGCCTTCTTGATGCACCATCAATAACTCACTCTGAGACGTAGGAAACGAGGTATCGGCTTTTATTGACTGGAAGAATGAACAACACTACATCCTGGGGAATGAGGCTGGGCAACAGGCCTCAGTCGCCTTTATACAGGGGTCTGTGGGAGGAGCCACAGGAGCAGTCAGCAGGGGTCTGTGGGAGGAGCAATAGGAGCAGGGGGTCTGTGGGAGGAGCCACAGGAGCAGTCAGCAGGGGTCTGTGGGAGGAGCCACAGGAGCAGTCAGCAGGGTCTGTGGGAGGAGCCACAGGAGCAGTCAGCAGGGGGGTCTGTGGGAGGAGCCACAGGAGCAGTCAGCAGGGTCTGTGGGAGGAGCCACAGGAGCAGTCAGCGGGGGGTCTGTGGGAGGAGCCACAGGAGCAGTCCAGACAGGTTTATGTAGTTCACCACACTTCTTCTGAGCAGTGTCTTTGCAAGACGGGTGACCCCAACCAGCATCAATACTCTTCAGAGATTGTACACCTGGCATCAGGGGTCGCATAGCCATAAGTTGTGATATGCACCAGCAGCACATATGACCATCTACCACCTGCTCCCACAGCTTCATGTGACTCTGATCAGGGGACTAAGCAGGTGCTACACCTTGCCCAAGGGTGACCTGCAGGAAGGCGCGCTTACACCTAGTTTGGTAGAAACATAGTTCCTGGATTGAAAGTACAGCCAAATGTAATAGAGGCATTTAACAGGCTCTTACTTAAACACATGAATGGGCAGCAAGTGAATGGATATGCACTTAGTGTAGGCAGAAGGGATTAGCTTAGCTGAGTATTTGATTACTAATGTAGAGCAGCACAACATCACGGACCAAAATGCCTCAGCTTAATGACAAACACTTTTCAGGGCATCTGAAGATTCATTCTGGGCGTCATGGTTTTCTTTCTGTCCTATGCAGGAATAATGCTCCATTCATTCAGGAGTGTAGAATACCCTCAGAAATGCTCTAGACAGTAAACAGCAAGCTGCTGAGACATACTGGCTTCTCAAATATTCCTGGCTTCTGTTAGATGGCTCAGATGGTAATTCCAAGGCATTGCTTGTCCTTGCTAGATACTTACTTTGCAGCAAAATTCTGCAAAAAAAACAGAGCTGAATTTACAATACAACCAGTCCGTTTGATATTAAGCCCAAACACAGAGCGGACGTTATGAGGGGAATGCATAATTTATGTTCTTCTGAAAAATTTTCTGAGGGAAAATATATTGAAGCACTTTTTTTTAAATTTAAGAGGGTGCACTTTGAGTTCATTGGAGTTATGTTGAACATTAATTTCATAAAAAGAAACAGCCGCAGGAATTTCTATGGGGATTTTCTTGATTGGCCTCTGTAACTTTGCACAGCTGTGGACTTATTTGGGAATTTATTCCCCTGGAGATAATATGCTCAGATTTCTATGAATCAATCAATCAATTCATGCTGTGGAACTAATTGGAAAGCAAGATATTTGACTTCAATCCACAAGTAATCCATAAATTAATACATTTCATATCACATGCCGGTGATAATAAACCCAATTCTGATTCTGAGATCAATAGTTCATGAGACAATATACTGAAATACAAAAGGTTTTGTTTAATCAAGAGCGTGGGTGATTATATTTAAGTTGCATTAGAGCTTAACACTTCAAATGTGAGGGTGGCTTTAGGTCAGAAAGTAAAATTCCGTGGCAATCTTTCTCATAGCCATCAACCAAGTTAGCAAGCGCATTCCTAAAGGTTGTTTAGACAATATAAGAATTGTACAGGGGCCTGCAAAATCTGATTTTAAACTGTTTTACAGGTTTATTTGCAGAGAAAGTGATCGATAATAAGACCAGAAATATTTGTAAGTCCACTTTTACATTGCTTAGGCTATTTGTACCTGTTTTGGTAGCGGAAGTGGGTAGTTAGGGTGATTAGAGTGCACAGTGATCGGTGAACTAATTCATTTGAAAGAAGGGCTTCAATCTGTGGATATCAAATTCCTTACTTGTTCAGAAGAAGATGGTGCCAGTAAACAAAGTGACCAAGGGTGACATTCACACATTTACTTCTTTCGTTTCTGTTGCATCTTCTCTTTCTGTTAGATGTGCTGCTGTTACTGCTGGAGTCAGTGATCTACATTTTGGTTGTGTGTTTTTGGGCCGTTTGAGCAATCTGCCACTCTGCTGTCTCCGAGGCTGTTCCACGAGTCTTCAAGCAAAGGCTGCCACCTCAGGGCCAAGAAGCCTGAAGAACATGATCGACTCCATTTCTTGATGATGTTGTCGGTTAAAGGAAACTACTGAATATTAGAGGAAAAATCTTAGTTTTGAGGAAAGACTATGGACAAGCTTGATCCCACTAAGGCACAATAAAATAGAAGCAACAATTACATTGACACCAAATCTAAACTAAATTCATTACCTCCACTTGACAATGAACCTGCTTCACAAGCTCTTAGATGAAAGGAAGATGAATAATCCCATGTCTGGGAAGTCATTCTAATCCAGCCGTATTCCAACTGAAAATGAAGGCACATAAAGTCATAGAGAAATACAGCACAAAAACAGGCCCTTTGGCCCATCCAGTCTATGAGAAAGCTGTTTAAATTGCCTTCTCCCATTGATCTGCACCGGGACCATAGCCCTCCATATCCCTACCATCGTCTTAAATATTGAAATCGAGCTCTCATGTACCAGTTGTGCTGGCCACACTCTTATGACCTTCAGACTGAAGAAGCTTCCCTTCAAGTTTCCCGTAAACTTTTAACCTTTCACCTTCAATTCATGACCTCTAGTTGTAGTCCCACCCAACCTCAATGGAAAAGACTGCTTGCATTTACCCTATCTATACCCCTCACAACTATCTATACCTCTATGAAATACCTGCTCAATCTTCTGCTTTCCAAGGAATTAAGTCCTATCCTGTTCAATCTTTCCTTACACAGGAGCTCCTGTCCCTGCAACAGCCTTGTATTTTTTTTTCTGTACTCTGTCAACCTTATTTACATCTTTCCTGTAGGTAGGTGACGAAAACTGAAAACAATACTCCTAATTAGGCCTTCTGGAAGCATTCCAGAATCTAGTGATTCTTGAAAGATCATTACTAATACCTCCACAATCTCTTCAGCCACCTCTTTCAGAACCCTGGGGTGTACACCATCTGGTCCAGGTGACTTATCTACCTTCAGACCTTTCAGTTTCTGAAGAATCTTCTCTCTAGTTATGGTAACTTCACACTCTTCATGACCCCTGACACCTGGAACTTCCACCATACCGCTAATGTCTTCCACAGTGAAGACTGATGCAACAACCTTATTCAGTTCATCTGCCATTTCCTTTTCTCACATTACCACAGCTCCAGAATCATTTTCCAGTGGTCCAATATCCACACTCACCTCTCTTTTATACTTCATGTATCTAAAGAAACTTTGGGTATCCCCTTTAATATTATCGGCTAGCTTACTTTTGTATTCCATCTTTACTTTAATGACTTTTTTTTTAGTTACCTTCCATTTTGTCTAACTTCCCACTAATTTCTGCTCTATTTTATTGCCCTAGCTTTATGTCAGCTTTGACTCTCCTGTTAGCCATGGTTGTTTCATCTTGCCTTCAGAATACTTCTTCCTCTTTGGGATGTATATATCCTGTGCCTTCTGAATTGCTTCCAGCAATTCCAGTCATTGCTGTTCTGCTGTCATCGGTGCCAGTGTTCTTTTCCAATCAATTCTGACCAACTCCTCTCTCGTGCCTGTGTAATTCCCCTTACTCCACTGTAATACTGATATACCTGGCTTTACCTTCTCCTTCTCAAATTTCTGGGTGAATTTGATCATATTATGATCATTTTCCACTGTGGTTTCTTTTACCTTAAGCTCTGTAATCATTGCACAGCTCCCAATCCAGAATAGGCTGATCCTCTAGTGGGCTCAACCATGAGCTGCTCTGAAAAGCCATTTTGTAGGCATTTTAGAAATTCCTCCTCTTGGAATCCAGCACCAGCCTAATTTTTCCAATTTACCTACATATTGAATTGTCCCATGACTAATGTACCATTGCCCTTTTGGTATGCATTTTCTATCTGCTGTTGTAATTTGTAGACCACATTCTTACTATTGTTAAGGGGTCTGTATATAACTCCCAGGGTCTTTTTACCCTTGCAGTTATCTTATACAACTTCAACATACTATTCCATCTCCTGTACTCAATACTTTGATTTATGAAGGCCAATGTGCCAAAAGCTTTCTTTACGAACCTATCAACCTGTGACACCACTGTCAATGAATTATGGACCTGTATTCCCAAATCCCTTTGTTCTACCATGTGGCATTGTAGCTGCCAGTTCCTAGTCTGGGCAATGTAGCCCAATGTAACATTAATTCAGCACCTAAACTTTTGCATAGAATGTGAAGTACATCTTTTGCCATGACACCTTCCCCCATTAATGATGAGTCTATGGATGAAATGAGTTCAGCATTTAGCATCCAGCCAGCAGCGCAACTTTCACTGGATTCCCTACAGACCAATCAGCTCAGTCTAGTCCATGGTAATCTTTGATAGTAAATAGATATATCGGGGGCTGAATAGATATGAAATGCATTTGCTGCAACACACACACAATGCTGGAGGAACTCAGCAGGTCAGGCAGCATCTATGGAAAAGAGTAAACAGTTGAGGTTTCGGGCCGAGACCCTTCATCAGGCCCAGCTGCAAGTTACTGCCACCAGTTACCAATAGCAATAGACTAATTTATTTGTTGTTATTTATTTAGAGGTACAGTGTGGACAAGCCTTTCTGTCCCTTCGAGCTGCACCACCCAACAACTGCCAACTTAACCCAAGCCTAATCATGGGACAATTTACAATGACTAATTAACTTACTAACTAGTACTCTTTAGGATTGTGGGAGGAAACAAGAGCACCTTGAGGAAACCCACACTTTCCACAAACTCCTTGTAGAGGACATTGGGATTGAACTCTGAACTCCAACACTCAGAGCTGTAATAGTGTCATGCTAACCGCTACGCTACTGCGGGACTCCAATATAAGAATAAACCATGTGTTTGATAATGCCTGGGCTTCAGCTCAGTCGTAGCCATGGCACTTTAAGACAGGGTTTTTTCCTCTGTTTCTTCAGTATACACAGAGGCCTTCAGTAAATTAATGGCCAGTCTGAAATTCAGTGATAATGACATAATCTCATGAATGGTGTTTCGTAGCACCACAGTGTCGATTACTGTTCCTGTAGGATTGTCTGTCAATGGTCTGTTCAGTAGAAAAAGATGAGCTGCCCATAATCCCGGCAGCAGACAAGGCAAGTCCTGATTTTCATGGGATTGATAGTGTTTATCAATCAAACTAAACATGAGCACATAGTTTGCTCCGAGTAAAATGATGCACAGCTGTCTAAACTTAATGCAGCTCATCATGTATAAAATTTATATTTTGATGCAAGGTTCAGCTCAGGTTTTCCTGTAAGCTCCTGCTGTACTAATGAACATTGAACACTGTTTTGAGATGTATGTTTACAACCTATATGAGTGCTTTATTTAGAAATTACTAACTAATTTTGGGGAAATCTTTTAGATTATCAACATCATTTTCATAAATGCACAAGAAATAGAAGCAGCAGTGAGCCATGATGAATCTTGAGCCTGCTCTACCATTTGGTTATTCCATATCCAGCGCAGTGCCATTCCATCACCTGCATCCCATATCCACTTATTTCCCTTCAAGCAAAGGAGAAATGCTGGGAGAACTCAGCCAGCCAAGAAGCATATGTAGAAAGAGAAATCCAGCCAGTATAACAGGTTGCAAACCCTTCATCTAAATATGTTTGACTTTTGCCCACAAACTCAGCCTTCAGTACACACAGCCAATGCATCCATAGCTTTCTGAGGTGGAGAATTGAAAACCTCTGCCCAAATACATTTCCCTTCTTTGGTTTATTATCTTTAGACAATGGCTTCTAGCTCTTGATTCTCCAGCTAATCAAATTTGCAGTGCTGATACTGCTAATTCATCACAGAGTCTTGTTTGTCTTGCTGACAACACCACTGTCAATGGCTGAATCAAAGTTGGCGATGAATCAGCAAATTGGAGGGAGATTGAAAATCTTGCTGAGGAGTGCCACAACAACAAGCTCTTACTCAATGTCAGCAAGACCAAGGGGCTGATTCTTAACTTCAGGAGGAGGAAACTGGAAGTCCATGAGCTGTCCTTATCAGGGAATGAGAGGTGACAGGGACAGCAATGTTATCATTCAGAGGATCTGTCCTGTGCCCAGCACATGTTTGCTATTGCAAAGGAAGCACTGCAGTCCTTCTACTTCCTTAGAAGTTTGCGAAGATTCGGTATGACATCTAAAATATTGATAAACTTCGACAGATGTGTGGTAGAGAGTATATTGACTGGCTGCTTCATGACCTGGTATTGCTTCATGCCAATACCTTGAATGGAATATCCTACAAAAACTAATGGATACAGCGCAGTCCATCATAGGTAAAGCCCTCCCTGCCAATGAGCACATCTACATGGAACATTGTGGCAGGAAAGCAGCATTCCTCTTGAAGGAAACATGCCATCCAGGACATGCTCTCTTCTCACTGCTGCCATCAGGAAGCAGGTTCAAGAGCCTTAAGACACACACCACCAAGTTCAGGAACAGTTATTACCCCTCAACCATCAGATTCTTGAACCAAAGGGGAATAACTTCTCTCATCATCAGCTGCCCCATCACTGAATTATTTTCACGACCGAAGAACTCACTTTCAAAGACTCTTTATCTCATGCTCTCAATATTTATTGCTTATTTATTTATTATTATTATTTCTTTCTTTTTGTATTTGCACAGTTTACAGTTTTTTTTTGCACACTGGTTTGGTGCAGACTTTCATGAATTCTATTGTGGTTATAGAGTATGCCCACAAGAAAATGAATCTCAGGGTTATATGGTGATATATATATTTTGATAATAAATTTACTTTGAACTTTGAAGATATTTGTATTTCACAAAGTGAATTTTCAACTACCTAGCTGGTCAGTTTTGATAGATACACATTTAATTTGGTAGCATTTGCAGTATTGTGCAAAAGTCTTAGTCACACATACAGCTGCCCATAACAAAGTCCACCTTGTCGTGAATTTAATATTTCAGTAGTGTTTGAGTAATATTGTAAACATATTGTTTGATTAAGCATTTTTCTTCACTTAAATAATTCATTAAGGGTTATATGTAGTCTCACATTTCAGACTCCCGAGTCTTCCTTTTAATGAATTTAATGATTTGGAGTTATAAAACATAAGATCCTGATTATGTTGCCACTGGTCTATATTTTGTAGTCAGCAATGATGGAACAGCCCTTTCTTTACACTGGCCAACAGCCACACAGTTGCACCATTTTTAATTGCTGTCTGTGTGGAGTTTGCATGCTCTTCCTGTTATCGTGTGGGATTTCCTCTGGTTGCTCCGGTTTCTTCCCATGTCCTAAAGACATGCGGGTTAGTAGATTAATTAACCACAATAAATTGCACCTAGTGGGTGCGTGGTAATAGCCAGGGGCATTGATGGCAATATGGGGGAATAAACCGGGATTAGGGTAGGATGTGTATGGCCAGTATAATCTTGGTAGGCTGAAGACCTGTTTCCATGCTCTGTGCCTCTTTGGCTGTTTGACTCTACATAATAGCAACCTCCCATTTCATTTCCATTTTTACCTAGTGAGAGAATTGGTGGCCTCTCTGTGATGTAGGCCCTGTTTGTGAAAGGGGAGCTGAGGAGATTCAAACATATAATTTTTTTAAAAAGTGGAAATTTTGGACTGATTCTCACAGAGACACTTGGGGTCAGCCATGTTTTGATTAGGCCCTGAGTGTGTGTCTGATGGTTATCCCAGCATTTTCACCAATGAATGGACTGCTGACATCTTGCACCATCTGCTGCCAGACCTTGTACTGGGCCTGAGTGAACTTCACTTGCTTGGCAAAGAGAACCAATTAACTGAAACAATGGCCCTTCTCTTGCTTAGGACCCTTCCAAACATTAAGAGTTCTTTTTCCTTCAGTTCCTGTTTGGATCTTTAAAGTCTCTGTGTGCCTGATCATTAGGGAGTGCTGTCCCTGCTATGGCACTATCAGCCAGGATGAACCCTTGGGGTACTTTACTTTGTCACCAAACAATTGACACTAGAGAGTACAATCATCACAGCAATATTTGATTCTGCGCTTCGTGCTCTCTGAAGTACAAATTGAATTAAATATAATAACAATTTAAATTATAAATCATAATTAGAAAATAGAAAAGGGAAAGTAAGGTAGTGTAAGGGTAAGTAAGGGTAGAATCAATGTTTCTTTGTGATAGAAGTTCAAAGTTTCATTCATTGTTGTCTGGTGTTGAATCTTGGAATTCTCAACGTTGTCTTCCTTTCTTTCTTCCATTTCACCCAATATCATATAGATTCTGGAAGGTATGGAAGTTATACCATCTGTCATATTTCACCATCTGCATCACTTTCTGGTATGGGGTGGAGACACTGCACAGGATCAGAAGAAGCTGAAGAAAGTTGCGTGCTCAGTCAGCTCCATCATAGGTACTAGCCTCCATAGCATCCAGGACATCTTCAAGGAGTGAGGCCTCAAGAGGGTGGCATCCATCATTAAAGATCCCCATCACCCAGGTCATGCCTTGTTCCCAATGCTACCAAATAGTCAAGTCCTTCTGCTTGAGCAATCCTAATCTTTTTCCATTAGTGATGCATTTTGACGATCCACTTCACCATTTGCCTGAGCCCACTTTGGCACCGTTTTCAGGTGTTTGATTCCATTACTCTCACAATATTCCTTGAACCTAGGAGACATTGAAGGGACAATACCAAAACTTAAATTGAATAAGTATCAATAAAAATTGCATTGGCAGTAGCCAAAAAAGTTATCGCAGTTACTTGGAAATCTGATTTATATTTAACTATGGATCGTTGGAATAATGAAATACATAGTTGTATTCCACTTGAAAAAATTACATACAATCTAAGAAATGAATATGATATATTTTTGAAAATTTGGCTCCCATACCTACAAAAGATAGGATTAAATACATAGGTCCTTTGAAGATAAAATTATAAAATAATTGGGGAAAGTAAAAATAAATATTAAAATTATTTTGAACTCCATGGAGCATGTGGGGATCCTCCGATATCCAGGCAATCTTTCTCTCTTTTTTTTCTTTCTTTAGATAAGGGTTAAGGGGGGGAGGGTTAAGGGGAGGGGGGAGGGTTAATATTTTTCTCACAATTTTATCATCACATTTATTCTTTGTAATTTTCTAAAATTTAATAAATAAATAAAATATTCCTTGAACTGCTCAGAAATGAATTGAGGTCCCTTATCCGATTTGATAAATATGGGCAGTCCATGTTTACTGAAAGTGTTCCCCTGACTGTCAATAACTCTCTCTGCAGTTGTAGAGGTCAAAATGTCATATTCATAAAATCATTTGTAGTAATCAACAATTATTAGAACGGAATGGCTTGTTGATAATGGTCCAAGCAAATCACCAGCTACCTCCTGCCAAAGGACCATCTGGTAACAGCGTCAGCTTTAGTGGTCCTGGAGGGTCGGGTCTAGATACAGTTTGACAGCCGTGACAAGTTTTGCAGTACTTCTCAGTTGCTTCATCCATACCAGGTTCTGAGGTGATGTTTTGTACCAACTGTTCCTAAGTGTCCTTCAAGAGCTAGGGCAAGTGCCCATGTGTTGCAAAGCTTTAGGTAACATAATCCATGTCACTCTGAGGCTAAGATGACCCACTACACACAGCTGATTTGCAATGGGTGTATATGCCTTATAGTTCTCAAAGTGTCTATTCATGAAGGCTTTATGCTCCTCCTGCAGCTCTGGATCTGTGGCTGATGCTCTCTCCACCTCTTGTGTTGTCAGGGTTTTAGGCGTAGCATTCACAGCAATGAACCTGACATATTCCTCCGAACAACACACGCAAAATGCAGGTGGAACTCAGCAGGCCAGGTAGCATCTACGGAACCCTCTTTTCCATAGATGTTGCCTGGCATGCTGAGTTCTGTCAGAGGTTGTTGTGTGTGTTGCTTGGATTTCCAGCAAGTGTTGATTTTTTTCCCTTTTTTGTGATATTCCTCTGAATCGTATTTGTGTCTCTCTTTTTGAGCAGTCTCTCCCAGTAGCCTTGACAGTAGGTCTCCAATGTTCTGTTTCCACGGCATATGTATGACTGTGGTCATATCATTGCGCTCTCAGGACCCACTGCTCTTTGCGTAGACATGATTTAGATCTTGGGCTGCAAATCATCTCTAATGGTTTGTGATCTGTAATCAGGTCAAATTTTCTCCCATACAAATAAGGCCCATACTAGTACCAATGCTTCTTGCTCTGTTTGTGAGTATTTTCGTTCACAGTCTGTGAGACTATGGGTCACATAGCAGATAGATACCATTTCTTCGTTTTGTTTTTGTATGTGTACTGTCCCCACTCTGATTGGGTTGACATCTGCTATAACTTTAGTTGATGCTATCTTTATGAAAATAGGCCAATATATCTGCTCTTGCTAACTCTTCTTTTAGAACTTTGAATACTTGTCTCTGTTCTTCTCCAAACTTGAACTGGGTGTCCTTCCTGGTCGAGCGTCCCAGTGGTTCTGACAAAGTTGCAAACTGTGGTATGAATCTGCTGCTGTAGCCAACAAGACGTAGGAAACTCCTCACTTCTGTGGTGTTTTGTGGTTCACGAGCCTCCATTACTGCTCACACTCTCTCCTCAGTTGGTCCGATGCTTTTCTGTGACAAGAGAATTCCCATGAAAACTAGTCTGTCCATGTTGAACTGACATTTCCCCCAAGGTCAGTGCCAGTCCGCACTCCATGAGTCTCTTTAACGTTCGCTCTGCAGTCTCTCATCATGCAGTTTTTGTTTAGGTACATGTACAATCTCATCATCTGAGATGTTCTCAACTCCTTCCATTCCAGCTAAAGCATTTGCTATCTCATGCTGGTACTGCTCACTGGCTGATGACACACCAAATGCCAGTCTCTTGTACCCCATTAGGCACAGCAAATGTGCTTATCTCTCTCGATTCTGAAGGTAGTTCTAGCTGGTGATAACCCCATTTCAAGTCTAGTTTGCTAAACACAGCAGCCCATTCAAACCCTATGGTATCTCATCTACAGTCTCATCACTTCACAATTACTTCCTTTGCCCTTCTCACATCTAGGCACATTCTGATGTCCTTATCGGGATTTGGTAAAATCACTACGGGATTAACCCAAGGAGTTGGGCATTCAACTTTCTCAGTAATGTCCAGCTTCATTATTTGTTCAATTTTTTTTCTCAACAGCCTCCCTTAAGTTGTAAGGTATGTGTATAAGTGGCTGGGCCACAGGGTTTATCTTTGCATCAATGTACAGACTGATCTGCTTAGTGTTCAGCTTTCCTATCCCTGCAAACACTTTTGGGTACTGCAACTTAAGTGACTCTTTTACGCCTGTCACTACTGACACATTTCTCCAGTCTTCAACACACCCAGCTTGGTAGCTGTTTCTCTGCCTAGGAGTGGTTCACCACCGCCTTTCATCACGATGAACTCTGCCTGGTTTGTTCTGTTGCCAATACTTACTTCACATTCAAACACCCCCTTAACCATGTGCTAGGTGAATATGGGGACAGCTTTCTCTTCTGTTTAGGAATATATGAATGGCACTTTATCTTCTCCAACTTAAGTTTTTCCCACACCGTTTCACCCAGTATATAACTTCTGGTTCCTGAATTTACAAACATGCACAGATTTACACTCCCTACACAAAAAGTTTTTTTCCAGATGACTGTCTCATTAACAACAAATACAAATTCCTTCTGTTCATCCTCAATATTGTTCACTTTTTGTGTCTTTAGTCCTTTCTGTGGTACATTTTTGCAAAGTGGTCCTTTCCAGTGCATTTAATGCACATCTGTCCATGACCTGGGCACTTTGTGTATTTGTAACCTAACTTAGTACTGAATTAGATAGTGCATCTATCATGACTTGACGCTTCATGCTCTGAACGCGTTTTTATTTCTCATTCTCACTTCCATGCTCCTTCACATCACGTTGCTCTGTCCTAGACTGATGACATCATCACCATACATGACAAGTATAAAACTACATTAACTGACCTTACCGCTTTAGTACATGACATTATCCAATGTTTTAGAATAGAACAAGAATATTTTTAGAATAAATCTTCAGCGAACATTTCTGGTAAAAATTTCAAGAGCAAGTCTGGAATTTAGGAATGGCAAAGAACTTCATGATAAATTTGTCCATCAATAGCTTTCTAATTGTCTGAATATCCAACACAAGCCAGCTCCAAAAGTGCTCACTAACTTTTACTATCTATTGGGGCACTTTGCAGTTCAAGCATAGAAGTAAAAACTATTAAACATCTCCTGATCCCCAGAGTTTCTATTGCTGACAGGAACCACTTAATGCTTTTTTATTTATGCATACTTACAACCTAGGTCTGCTGGAAACACAAGTCCCACCAGAACTGGAGTGGAACCATAAGATTCAAGTCTAGGTGCGTGATAGATTATTACCCCATTTAAACAAATAGGGATTAGGAAATACAGCAGCATCTCAATGCAGAAGGAAATTTTTCAGTTAAAAAGGCATGCATTTTGTATATTGTCTTTGTTAGCTTTCTTAATAAGGAGAGTTGCAATTATCTACAAATGCAACATGCCTTGAATCCACTGCTGCCTGTAAGGAGGTTGTATATTCTCCACATGACTATATGAGCTTCCTCTGGGTGCTTCAGTATCCTCTGACAGTCCAAAGATGTACAGGTTGGTAGGTTAATAGTCAATGTAAATTGTCCCATTATTAAGCTAGGATTAAACTGGTGGGCGGCATGGCTCAAGGGGCCAACTCCATGCTGTATCTTAATAAATAAACAAAATTACTTAAAAGAATTTCCAATGGGTTTTTGGGATCTCAAAAAAAAGTAACACCTTTGCTATGGTGAGACTTCATCTTCAATTATACAGCACAGATGCAACAAAAACGGGTTGCGTTCTCTGGTGTGGCAGAGATTGGATAGAAGTTTATAAGATTGAGAAGCTGTGGCAGTGGGCATCATTAGCTCAGTACAATATTGTGAGCCAAAACGTCTGCACCAGTGCTGTACTCTTCCATGTTCTGTTCTTTATCATACCTACATCTAAATACTGGATGCCACTCTTCAAGAGCATTATGGGAATTCCTTCACCAAAAGTATTGCAGGAATTCATAAAGGCAGCTCAAAATCATCTACAGCTGTATTTAAAAAAAAAGTACCAAGTCAACACACAGTGTTACCACAGAACGTGATTCACACAATGTTAGCCTTGAAGGAAGAAAGAGGGGTTTGGAGGTTAAAAAAAAAAATAGGAAGCCAATTTTCATGATTCAGGTCTAAAATTCTTCGGATGTAGCTGCCACTAGAATAAGTATAGCAGGTGTTGCACTAGTGCCCAGAAAGGGAGGAGTATGGAAGGCGATGACAATTACATGGCTGTATGACTTTGCAAGACACAGACAGAGACAAAGACACAGAACAAACTGAATAAGGAAGTGAGAAACCATCTGCTAAAAGCAGAACTTCCTGATGGCCAAACATTTCAGACAAAATTCCCATTTTAATTCCAGTTCCAACATGTCAGTTCATGACCTCGTCTTGTGCTAAACTGAGGCCACCCTCAGGGTGTAGGAACCACACCTTATATTCTGTCTGGGTAGCCTCCAACCTGACGGCATGAATATTGATTGCTCCTTCCAGTTAAAAAAAATCCCTCCCCCCTCCCCTCTTCTTCTATTCCCCACTCTGTCCTTTTACCTCTTCTCCCCAGCCTATCATCTCTTTCGAAGTCCCTTTCTTTTTCCATTTCTCCTATGTTCCACTCGCCTCTCCTATCAAATTCTTTCTCTCCAGCCCTTTATGTTTCCCACCCATGTAGCTTCATCTATCAATATCCAGCTATTCTCCTTCCCCCTCCCACAACCTTTTTTATTCTGATGTCTTCCCCCTTCCATTCCAGTCCTGAAGAAGGATTTTGCCTGAGACTTTGACTGTTTATTCATTTCCGTAGATGCCGCCCGGCCTGCTGAATTCCTCCAGCATTTTGTGTGTGTTGCGATGAACAGGCAAGATGTTAGATCAACAACAACGTCACTGGTGTTGGTGAAAGTGTGTGCCTTGCTTTACTATTGTTTCCACTGGGATCTGCTGAATCCCTGCAGACATTACAAGAGTAATTCATTGAAGTAGTACAAATGACACCCACCCCTAATAAGTGACGAGCTGAATGCTATTGAATTCTGACAAAGCAGTTGTGGTTAATTAGTATGACTTCCAGCACCGCACAGTTAGCTCAGACATTGTGGCAGTGTTGTGTAGTAATACGAATAACATGTTGAAGGATCTTAGCCAGGTGAAAGGCATGAACACTCTTAATAGACAACTGAAGGCACCAACGTATTAATCAGTCAACACTCAGCACTCAGAGGCTTACTGTTACTGTAGATGTCCCAATAATCCATTAAAACACAGCAATCAATATCAGTGAATGGTGTAAAAATTTGGGTGGCAGGGTGGAGATATATCTCTACCAATGAAGTGTAAGGTGCTTTTTCCCTCCGCTAGCCTGTAGATCACCCTTGGGTAAGGTGTAGCACCCCCAATCAGGGTCACATGAAGCCATGGGAGCAGGTGGTGGATGGCTGTATGAGCAGCTGGTACACATCACGTCCTGATATGTAACTACTGACACCAGGCAGACGATCTCTGATAAGATGGCTGGGGTCACCCATCTTGTAAAGACACTGCGCTGAAGGAGCTAATAGCAAGCCACTTCTGTCAAAAACTTTCCCAAGAACAATTAAGGTCATTGAAAGATCATGATCATTCATGCCATATGACACAGCACATAATGAAAGAATGGTATAAAATTCTTTATTCAGTTTCCCTCAATAGTTACAAGTGTACAGTTGAAATGTTTGCTGTTCAAAGAGGTTTATGACAAGATATAACACAAGACATAGGAGTAGAATTTAGGCCATTTGGCCTATGGAATCTGTTCTGCCATTCTATCATGGCTGACTTATATTTCCTCTCAACCCCCTTCTCTCTGTAAGCTTTGACACCTTTACTAAACAAGAAGCTTCAAACTCGCTTTAAATATACCTAGTAATTTGGCCTCCATTGGCGTATGTGGCAATGAATTCCACAGATACCCCACCATCTGGGTAAAGAAATTCATCCTCATCTTTGTTCTAAAGGGATGTCCTTCTGTTCTGAGGATGTAGCCTTTTTTCCTGGACTCTCCCACTATAAGAAACATTCTCTCCATTTCCACTTTATCTAAACTTTTCAATATTTGATAGATTAATAAAATTCCTCCCTCCCTCATTCTTCCAAACTCTAGCAAGTACAGGCTCAGAACCATCAAATCCTCCTTGTACTTTAATCCTTTCATTTCTGTGATTATTGTCATGAACCTCCTTTGGACCTTCTCCAATGTCCATAAGACCACAGGACTATAAGCTACTGTATAGAGGCTGAATTAGGCCATTTTGTCCTTCAAATCTACTTCTCCATTTCATCATGGTTGATCCATTTTCCTTCTCAGCCCCAGTCTCCTGCCTTCTTCCTGTATCACTTCACACTCTGACTAATCAAGAATCTATCAACATCTGCCTTAAATATACCCAATGACTTGGCCTCCACAGCCGCTGTAGCAACAAATTCCACATATTCACCACTCTCTGGCTAAAGAAATTCTTCCCCATCTCTGGACATTCCTTTATTCAGAGGCTGTGCCACTATAGGAAACAGCCTCGCAACATCCACTCTGTCTAAGCCTTTCAATATTCAGTAAGTTTCAATGAGATCTTCCCTCATTCTTCTGAATTCCAGCAAGTCACCAAATGTTCCACATACACTAACCCTTTCATTCCTGTGATTATTCTTGTGAACCTTCTCTGGACCCTCTCCAATGCCAGCACATCCTTTCCTAGATAAGGGACCCAAAACAGCTCGCAATACTCCAAGTTCAGACTTGAAAGTCGATGGGTTATTTTTTATTATTTGGAATTAACAATGAAGAATATCCATGTAATATTTACTAGGAAATGCTTGTTCAAAGAATTCTGAATGCCTTGATGTTCAACCAAGGTGTCATCTTATTTTCCAGCAGCAATCCAAACCCCAACCTCAATCATTTCTCTGAAATATCTGATTTATGGTGTCACATCATTAACTATGATCTATCTCAATAATTACACATTTGGCATTGTCAGTCAGAGCGTTAAGCAAATAGAAGTTAATATATGTATAAAACTATTAGGAAGACATATGAAATATGATTAATAAAAGTATTCTTGAAGTTAGATTTAATCTCTACTGCCTGTTCTCACACACGTGCTATAGTGTGTCACGGTAGCTTAGTGGTTAGTGCAACCTATTACAGTATGAGACTTCAGTGTTCCACTTCAGTGTTCTTTGTAAGGAATTTGTAAATCCTCCCCATGGAATGTGAGCTTTCTCCAAGACCTTCTGTTTCCTCCCACAGTCCAAAGATGTACCAGGTAGTTAATTGGTCATTGTAAATTGTCCTGTGATTTGTCTGGAGGTTAATTTGGGGGTTACAGGGTGGCATAGTTCAAAGGGCAGAATGGGTAAGTATTTCAACATTCTAAGTGTTTAATTTTAATGGCTATGTGGTATAGCACTTTGATCACTCTCAACTAAAGTGAACTCATTATGTTCAATATGTGTTGTTTATTGTAAAATAAATTGTTCATGTACAGTAGGTTTTTCCATTGTACCATGTACACAGTACTTGTGCATATGACAATATGTTCAAAGTATGTTTACATTTTACAACCTTGAGATTCATCTACTAACAAGCAACCACAAAATAAAGTCCAAAAGAACCCATTAAAAAAAGACCATCAAAGTGCACAGAAAAAAAATCATGAATACAATAAACGCAAGAAAATAGCTTTCTGAACTGTAAGTCAACAAAACGAGCCCATCCACAGACCCTTAGTGCAGCGTAGAGCAGAGCAGTGAGCTGAACTGGCCTGTCTCTTGTCACGGGCCTAGAGACC
Source organism: Hemitrygon akajei (assembly GCF_048418815.1). Lineage (NCBI taxonomy): Eukaryota > Metazoa > Chordata > Chondrichthyes > Myliobatiformes > Dasyatidae > Hemitrygon > Hemitrygon akajei. The sequence goes on from NC_133133.1 coordinate 168,635,376, forward strand.
CTGACCTTTTCAATTTGGCTCGGTGCCTAAATCGTCATCCAAGCATTGGGTTTAGTTGCTTTGATATGCTCTGGGGCCTGGACCCTGCCAACTGAATTTGGCCTGTACTCGACATTTCCATTTCAGCCCAGCACCTAAATCGATCGATTGGGTCTTCCTTTCTCTCAATTCTGCCAAATCGAATTGCCCCCAAGTCCAAAAGGAAGTTACAGAATATTGTCTGTAATGATAGTTTGCTCGAGAACAAGTGATCAACAAAGATTTTAGCTATTTTCCTTGTTTCATCGGCCACCAGCCAGAAGTCGCTGAGATTAACCAGCACGGTTGTAAACTGGAATGTTAAACTACATTAACATTAACTTTTTGTGCACTTTCAGTGTCAATTCTAGGAACTATTTTCTTCTACCACTGAAGAGAAATGAAAGTTATGTTTAAATTTTGTCTACCATCATGATTTATCATCCCTGATTTTTATGACTTCTGGTTTAGTGCTTTTTTTTTGCAATTTCTTTAAACTCTTAAAGGAAATCAGATTTCTCTCTTATATATGGGGAGAAATAAAACAGCTAGGAGTTAGCCTTCACATACAAAAGAACATATGCAGACACTAGAAATCCAAGGCAACACACATTAAATTCTAAAGAAGCTCAGTAGGCCAGGCAGCATCTCTGGAAAATAATGGTTGATGTTTCGGGCTGAGACCCTTCTTCAGGACTGAGGAGGAAGGGGGACGATGCCAATATTAAAAGGTCGGGGGAGGGGAAGGATGCTAGCTGGAAGATGATAGGTGAAGCCAGGTGGGTGGGAAAGATCAAGGGCTGGAGAAGGAGGAGTCTGATAGGAGAGAAGAGTGGACCATAGGAGAAAGGAGAGGAGGAGGGAACCTGGGGGGGGGGGGGGCGGAAGTAGTAGGGAGTTGAGAAGAAGTGAAAGGTCAGAGTGGGGAATAGAGGAAGTAGGGGGGGAGGGAGTTTGTTTACTGGAAGGAGAAAACGATATTCATGCCATCACGTTGGAGCGCATCCAGACTGTAATTGGTGAAAGTCTTATAGGAGAACCATTTATAATGGATGATTTATTTTTCATCACTAAAGAATTAACAATGCTCATGGATATTAAACTGAAATAAGAACATCCACAAGTTCTCATTTACTCACTGTTGTTTCAAACACAAAACTATGATCTTGATTCAATCCACTGAATAACAAACAGCAAAACCACAGGAGATTAAACATCTTCAAAGTTGACTATTTTAAATAAATAATAAGTAGTAGAACCAGGATACTTCCAGTAACAGAATCAATTTAAATATAATTTTCAATGTTAGCTGCATGTTACTATTTGAATAGTCATCGAAGAAAGTTCAAAGAGAAGATTGACCATCAACTGCAAGAAGACCGAATATTTGGTTGTTACAAAGAAGAAATACAGAAATGCAGTCTGAAATTGGGCAATGAAACAATTAAACCAACATGGAATTTCAATTACTAAGGGAGCATGATAACATCTGAGAGTAGGGCTGATGTTGATATTAGAAGATGGATCGGTATTGCTAAATGCATGTTTGAGTAAGACACTAAAGAATAACATAAATTCAATGGATACGAAACTCAGTGTTGTGGTTCATTCCACACTAACATATGGAAGTGAACGTTGGACAATATCAAGGGAAGATTCGAAGGCAGAAGTATAGCTTTTGAGGAGAATGATGAAAATATCGTGGAAGGACAGAGTAACAAATGAGGAAGTGCTACAGAAACCGGAATAAGAAGAGAGCTGATATCATCAATCAGGAAATGACATCTGGAATTTCTGTGGCATGTATTAAGGAAAGAGAAACTCGAGCATCTTGCAGTGACAGGAAAAATTGATGGGAAGAAAAAGTCACGGTTGACAGCTTATGACATTCATGAGTTACACCAAAGGATAGACAGGCAAAAGTTTTCAGGAGCTTATTAGAACTTCTCAGATTAAAGACAGATGGAACACCATGATCATATGACACGGCACATAATGATGATGATGAAACTGCGTGTAGTGCACTATCTTTTAAAAGTTGTTACCACTAATCTTAAAACTTGGTTAATTGCATGGTCTGATTTCAAACCCTTGGTTTCATAAATTGGTTATTCAATACTCAGCATGGTTTCATCAATGAAAATCATTCAAACATTTTGTATATTTGCTGCTGGTTCACACTCTAATATTTTGGTCTAATTAATAACCTTTCATCCATTTAATTTTTACTACTGGTCACTGCCAGAACTGCTTAATTAATTTAGATATTTTAATCCACCTTAATTCAGCAAGGTCTTCTACAAAACAGACTACAGTTGATAACTAATAGATCAGAATAAAGAAATGAGATCAAAGAGCTTTCAGTCAAAGTTTCTTTTGACAAGAGGTCAATAAATGCTTCAGCTAAATCCTTATGGATGACACATATCCTGAAAACTTTTTGACAGACAATTATCTTTCCCTTTGACATGTAGACCTAAATATCAGGAAACTTGCTACTTGCTAAATGCAATATGCACTCAGTGGCCACTTTATTAGATAACTCCTGTACCTAATAAAGTGGCCACTGGGTATATGTTGGTGGTCATCCGCTGCTGTAGCCCATCCACTTCAAGGTTCAATGTGTTGTGCATTCAGAGATGCTCTTCTGCACAAAGCTGTCATAACATGTGGTTACTTGAGTCACTTTTGCCTTCCTGTCAGCTTGAAATAGCCCAGCCTCTCTCATTAACAAGGTTTTTTTTTGCCCACAGAACTGCTGTTTTCCAGATGTTTTTTGTACCATTCTCTGTAAACTCCAGAGACTACAGTGTGTGAAAATCCCAGGAGATCCACAGCTTCTGGGATACTCAACCCACCCCATCTGGCACCAACAATCATTCCACTCAGATCATGTTTCTTACCCATTCCAATCTTTGGTCTGAGCAACAACTGAACCTCTTAACCATGTCTGCATGCTTTTATGCACTCATTTATTGTCACATGACTGGCTGATAAGATATTTGCTTAATGAACAGGTGTACCTAATAAAGAGGCCGTTGAGTGTATTGGTGCAAGGGAAATCAGTCTTCATTGAATTGTAGGGACATCCGTTAATTAATGAGAATGCAGGTAGAATAAAATGGGACTATGTAGGATTTGGGTAAGTGTGTGATTAATGGTTGGCATGGAGTCTGGGTTGAAGACTTGTTCCCTTGATGGATGTCCCTATAATTCAATGAAGTTAGATCCAATCAACTGGTCACCTAATTTTATAAATAATATGTAGAATGGGTTAAAGAAAAAAAAATCCTGCCCTTGTAAGGAGAGCACAAAAATAGCTATCTAACTTGACGCAGAGTTGCTAACTCATCCTTCCTTACCAACCAGACAAGAATACTCCTTTTTAGGGTCTGATCAACGCTGATCTCATTTCTGTGTGATGTCATGAAAATAAATGGCTCCTAATCATGTTTCTCTTCTGCTAAATTAACACTTTAAATTAAGGCTTTCAATTTCTCTGTCCAGTGAGAATGACTGGATCTCACGTCCCAGTTAACTGCAAAAGGACATACTACTCTTCACAGCAATATTGCTAGCTGGGCGCCAAAACAGAACCAAGGTCATTAAGTCATTTTTACTTGCATTCTTTCCACTTTAGGTCTTCTTAAAACATTATTTTTTATTGTAGTTTGCATTAAAAGCTATGGAATATGGAGCAAAGAATAGTCATTTGGACAATCAAGCTTCCTGCTGCTTCCACAGACCATATTAGCCTCCAATAACATTGATTTGACCCTCTTATTTAGGGATCAATAGATTTTCAGACATTAATAGAATGGGGGAAATGGAATAGTTCAGGCACAAGGGGCTGAATGAATGAATGAACTGCATCTATTTCTTCTGTTTTCATACCAGAACACAGTAACATAACAAAACAGCAGATGTAGGCTATATGCCCCATCAAGCCTATCCCACCAGTCCATATGATCATGATTGATCTGCTCCAATCTTCAAATCTTCTCTGCTACTTCTGCACAGTACTAAAATTTTTGATCTCTTAATAATTTATCTGCCTCCTTTTTAAATACCCCTAATGATCTGGTCTTCACAACCTTTCATAAGACTAAAGCTCATAGGAGCAGAATTACGCCATACGGCCTATTGAGTCTGGTCCACCATTCCATCATGGCTGACTTATTATGTATCTCCTTTAATCCCATTTTCCTGCCTTTTTCCCATAGCCCTAGAGACCCTGACTCATCAAGAACCTACCAACCGTGGCTTTAAATATGCCAATAACTTGGCCTTCACAGCCATCTGAGATAATGTATTCTGCAGATTTACCCCCTCTGGCTATAGAAATTCCTCCACATCTCTGTTCTAAATGGACCTCTCTTTATTCTGAGGGTGTGCCCTCTAGTCCTAGATTCCACCACTATAGAAAACATCGTCTACACATCCGCTCCGTATAGGCCCTTCAATATTCTATAGGTTTCAATGAGATCCTCCCCATTCTTCTAAATTCTAACAAGTACAGGCCTCAAGCCATCAAGTGCACTTCATATATTAACCCTTTTATTCCCAGAATCATTCTTATGACCTTCCTCTGGACCCTCCCAAATGCCAACACATATTTTCTTAGATAAGCGGGCAAAACTGCTCACAATAAAGCAAATGCAGTCTGACCAATGCCTTATACAGCCTCAGCACTGCATCCTTGTCCTCTGGAAATGCATTGCATTCGCCTTTCTTACTGCTGACTCAACCTGCAACTTAAACTTTTGGGAATCCTGCACATGGACTCTCAATTCCTTGTGCATGTCTGATTTTTGAATTTCCTCCTTGCTTAATAAATAGTCTAAGCCATGGGTTCCCCACTTTTTATGCCATGGACCCCTACCTTTAACCAAGGGATTAATAAACCCCAGGTTTAGAAACCCTGGTCTACACCTTTATTCCTTCTACAAATGTGCACAACCATACACTTCCCTGCACTATATTCCATCTACCACTTCTTTTTCCATTCTCTTAATCTGTTTTCATACTTCTGCAGAGTCCCTACTTCCACAGAAAACTACCTGCCCCTCCACCTACCTTCAACTCATCTGAAAACTTGGCCACAAAACCATCAATCCCATCATCAAAGCCATCAACACAAAATTTGTGTGTGTTGCTTGGATTTCCAGCATCTGCAGATTTTCTCTTGTTTGTAATTCCATCATCCAAATTATTGACATATAACATAAAAAAACCCAATCAAACACCGATCCCTGAGGAACAACACTAGTCTCTGGCGGCCAACCAGAAAGGCCGCCTTTGTTCTCACTCTTTTCCTCCTGCCAGCAGGCTAATCTACTAGCTAAGCTAGTACCTTCCCTATAATACATGGACTCTTATCTGTTAAGCAGCCTCATGTGTGGTACCTTAAAGACCTTCAGAAAATCCAAGTAAGCAACATCTACTGGCTCTCCTTTGTCTATCCTGCTTGTTATTTCCTCAAAGATTTGTCAGGCCAGATCTCCCCTTAAGGAAAGAATGCTGACTTTGGCTGTATTTTATCATGTGCCTCTAAGCACCCCGAAATCTCATCCTTAATAATGGACTCCAATGTTTCCCAAGCACTGAAATCAGACTAACTGGCCCATAATTTCCTTCCTTTTGTCTCCCTCCCTTCTTAAAGAGTGAATTGACATCAATCTAACTCCTCCCTCCTACATAGCCCTCCATTTTTTCTATCATCCATGTGCATATCTAAGAGCCTTTTAATGTGCCTTTTTCTTTCTCCTGACAGTACATTCTATGCACCCACCATTGTGTAAAAAACTTACCTTTGACATCCCCCCTATATTTTCCTCCCAGAACTTTAAAACTACCCCCCCAGTGTATTAGCTATTTCCACGCTGGTGGGGGGGGGGGCACAGTAGTGTAGCGGTTAGCACAACACTTTACTGTATCAATGATTCGGATTCAATTCACACCGCTCTCTGGAAGGGGGCTGTACATTTTCTCGTGACTACACGGGTTTCCTCTGGGTCCTCCAGTTTCCTCCCACAGTCCAAAGACATACCAGTTAGGATAGTTGTTCATTGTAAATTGTCTCATGATTAGGCTAGAGTTAAACAGGTGGCTTGCTAGATGGTGTGGCTCAAAGGGCTGGAAGGGCCAGTTCCTGTTGTATCTCAATCAATACGTAATTAAATAAGACATTTGCAATTTTCCAGTCCTCCAGAACCAGTCCAGAATCTATGGATTCTTCAAAGGTTCTTACTAATACTTCCACAACTTTGGCTACCACTTTCAGAATGCTGGAGTGTAGAGCATCTGGTCCAGGTGACTTACCAATTGAATACTCACCAATATCCTTACCAACAGAATCACTCTACGACAGGTCCTGTAGCAGCTTCATGCAACTGGCCCTGACACATCTAGAAAATACAGACACTAATGTTAGAATGTGGTTTCTGGATTTCAGTTTGGCATTCAACACTATTGTCCCACAGACCTATTGTCCCTTTTCCTTGGTGTAAATATACCACTATGCAGCTAGATGTTGGACCTCAGATAGTCAGAATGCACAACCGCATTTCCCTCCCATCATCAACATGGGTAACTCCCAGGGCTGTGTGCTCTGCCCATTGCTGTTAACTCTGCCCATGTATGTCTGCACGACCACACACTCAAGTAATCACTTTGTCACGTTTGCCGATGAAAGGACAGATGCAGGGCTCATCACCAACAATGATGAGACAGCCTAAAGAGAGGAGGTGGACTCAAGGCCTGGGAACAGGCAAATAACATTTTCCTCAATGCCAACAAGACAAAGGAGATAGTTATCAACTTCAGAAGAAGGCACACCACTCCTCACATCCCCCTTTACATCAATTGTACAGCAGTGGAACCAGCCTCGCATGGTCCCATAACACATCCTATACAATCGGGAAAGCTTTACATTCTGAGGAGTCTGAAGAGAGCTGGATTATGTACATCCATACCCGTGTCATTCTACAGATGTGCAGTAGAGGGATTCCTAACAAGTTGCATCACTATGCGGAATGGAAACAGCACTGCAGCAGACAGGAAGGCCCTACAATGGGTCGTCAAAATTACCCAACACATCACCGGCACCAGTCTACCCACCATCAAGGATATATATACAGAAAGGTGTTGGAAAAGCGCCAGTAACATCATGAAGGATCCCAGTCCCATCAGGGAGTATTTGTCTCACTCCCATCAGGGAGGAGGATTTGTAGCATTCACACCAGTACCACCAGAATCACTTTCCCCAAGCAGTAAGGCTGTTCAACACCTCAGCCACTAATCAAACCCTACACACCCCCAACCTGTAAATCACCTTAACCTGGAGTCACTTTATGGACATGCAATCGATTTATGTATATAAGCTATCTTACTTATTTACCTTTATTGTGTTTTTTGATTATTATTGTGTCTTTATCTCATTGTGTTTTTTTTTGTGTGACATCAGATCTGGAGTAACAATTATTTTGTGCTCCTTTACACACATGTAACAGAAATGACATTGAATAATCTTGAGTCTTTGGATACTATCTACCTTCAGACCCTTCAGCTTTCCAATCACCTTCTCCTTAGTAATAGCAACTGCACTCACCCCTGCCCCCTGACACTCTAGAGTTTCTGGAACACTCCTGGTATATTCCACAGTGAACTTACTTACTTAAACCCATCACCCTATCTGAGGCATAGGCCACCGGAATCCTCAGTCCTGGGCCAGTCTTTAACGTTGTCTCCAAAGCTAGCCCATCTTCTTGGTTTATCCTTCCTCTCCCAGGGATGAGATCTTTGGAGCTTTGGCATTTTTGTAACACTGATTTTATTTCAGGATGGGGGTCGCTAGTTCCATGCCCAACCCTCCTCCTTTCACAGGGGACTGCCCATGGTGGAGTTTTCCACAGTGATGACTAATGCAAACTACTTACTAAGTTCGGTCATTAAGTTTTACTCTTAATATAGCCAAAAAATCCTTTTGTATCCTCTTTTATTATCACAACCATGGACTCTGCAATGGGGTCTACCCGACCCCCAGACGGGCTGCAGAACAGGTTCGGCAAGCTCGCTTGTGAACGTGCACATTCCAGCTGTTTCATTATGGTGGTATTTAATTTCTTTTATTTCTAGTATTGTTGAGATTTGACCAAAACCACAACACCATTTACACTCCCTGCTGATCCTCGTTCTTCTCTGGGAAAGAGGATTACCGTTTTGACAGACACTGTCAGAGTGATACCCACCTGGTGTTGGCATTTAACTTTCAGTTTGAGAGTTTTAGCTAACATCCCCGTTGGCCTAGCATTTATTGTTTTTCTTTTCTTTTAAATTCTGCAAGTTTTCATTAAAGTCAGTGAACTGCTGACCTGCTTGAGCATCTCTCTCTTTCTCTCTCCACACTTGGCTATATCTAGATTTTGTGCCATTTATATTGTTAGTTTACCTTCTTATTTCATCTTTTCTTTCATTATGACTTTTTAGTAGCCTTCTGTTAGTTTCTAAAAGCTTCCCAATCCTCCACATTACCACCAATTTTGCTACATTTTATGTCCTTTCTTTTGCTTTGATGCTGTATTTGACTTCTCTTGTTAGTCACGGTTCCAGGGTAGAGAATTCCAGAGATTCACCACCCTCTGCAATAAGAAATGACTCTCACCTCAGTTTTAAATGGTTCCCTCCTTATTTGTAGCAAAGACCCTTCTGCTTGTGAAAACACCTCAACAACCACCCTATCATGTTCTCTTAGGAATGTACAGTTTTCAATGCAATCAGCACCAATTCTTCCAAATTCCAAAGAATACAGATTTAGTTTTTGTAGTTGTTTGGGACAGGACAATGTTCCCATGCCAACGATTAGACCAGTGATCACAAAATGCTGGAGGAACTCAGCAGGCCAGGCAGCATCTATGGAAAAGAGTAAAGTCAACATTTCTGGGCCGAGTCCCTTTATCAGGAGTCAAGTCCTAATGAAGGGTCTTGGCCTGAAACATCAACTGTTTACTTTTTCCATAGGTGCTGCCTGACCTGCTGAGCTCCTCCAAAATTTTATGTGCATTGCTTAGATTTCCAGCATCATGTGATTAGGCTAGTGAACCTCTTCAGGACTGCTCACCCAATATTTTGCCACTGAAAGCATTTATTTGTAAGCCATAACTTACCTCTCTCTAAGACAACTGGAGAATTATCATACACTAATATTCATGGAACTTTGCAAAGAGAAATATAGAATAAAGATGAGATCCCTTCAAAATGTAGATCTATCTCAATTTATTGTTACACCAAACCACTTTATTTTCAATGTCATCTTCCCAGCTGTAAACTCAACACCATATGTCAGCCTCGACAAGTGAAGCAGCTTGTCTTAGCTGGCCCTGCAGCAGTCAAAGCCGTGACAAAGAAACTCATTAAAGTTTGGAGCTATGTACATGGTGCCAGGGGTAACGCATTCAATACATTCCAAGTTATTGCCTGAAGGTCCCAAAGGCAACAAGAAATGAAATTTCTTCTTTCTTTTTAGTATTCATTTCTGCAAAACCACACTCTCAGGATAATCCAGTGGGGATAATACTATATTTGTCAACTGCCATGAGATTTCTGCACATCCCAAGTGAATGAATTCACTAACAAGTTTATCCCCTTTATCATTTCCCTTTGTACATCCAAGGAACTTTCTATCAAAACTTGCCAAGAAACCCCCTGCCTAGGCATTTTGTCACTGTGCAGCAACAGATTTCCCTGTCCCACTGCAAAAATGGGTCCATTGAGGTCATAGAGTCACAGAGCCATGGACAAGTACAGCACAGAAATTGTCCCTTCAGCCCATCTAGTCCATGCTGAACCATTTAAACTGCCTACTCCCAACAGGAACAAATTTTGGAAACAGAATTTAATGCATTATTTTTCCTATGTATTTTATTTAATACCACTGGTAAGATGAATTTTGCCATGATATAAGATTTATTTTATATAAGATATGAGATATATGGTTAAGACCATAAGATATTGAAAAAGAATTAGGCCATTTGGCCATTGACTCTACCCTGCCATTCCACCATGACTGATCCATTTTCCCTCTCAGCCCTAATCTCCTGCCTTCTCCCCGTATCCTTCATGCTCTGACTAATCAAGAATCTATCGGACTCTGCCTTAAATATACATAAAGATGGCCTCCACAGCTGCCCATGGCAACACATTGCACAGATTCACTGCTCTCTGGGTAAAGAAATTCTTCCTCATCTGCATTCTAAGAGGATATTTCGCTATTGTGTCCTCTGGTCCTCTGGTCTTTGACTCTCCACCATCGGAAAAATCCTCTCCACATCCACTCTATCAAGTCCTTTCACCATTCAATAGGTTTTAATTAAGTTAACCTTCATTCTTCTGAATTCCAGTGAGTAGAGTCCCAGGAACCAACAGTTTATGTTGTGGTGAAAATGATGGCAGGGGTATCCTTGGCCAGTTTTGGGGCCCATACACACAGCATTCACTTGTAGTCTTCGTGTGTGGATTTACCAAGATCATTGACTTACTGCTGAGAAATATCACAGGGACTGTTGAAGCAAAGGAGGATGTCAAGTCAGGTTTGAGAGATAGATTCTGGATTCATCTGCTAGTACATGGTACTGAAGCCCATTCTGTACTGCAGTGCTGAATTATAACTATATGGTATGTTACGTATGTACTGTATGTGCTGTGTTTTGCACCTTGGCCCCAGAGGAATGCTGTTTCATTTAGCTGTATACATGTGTATGTCTGAATGTGTATGTGTCTGGGCTGGGGTTGCTGGAGCAGACTTAGAGGCAATTTGATGCTGCAGAGCCGAGGCGAGGTGAGGAAAGGTCTGAGGATTGATCAATTTAAGAATTGATCTGAATTGGAAAGAGATTGGGTACTAGTCGTATTGAGGCAGTGGAGCCCAACCCCATGGGTGAGGAATGACCCATGGTTTGGATGAATTAAGCACCGGGCCAGATTGAAATGATCGTGGTGTCAGGGTCGGAGGTGAGAGAAGGGTCGGTTCATCATGGGGTTTGCTCAAACCTCTGCTGACTGAGGCTGTGGCCTGCACTGTAAACTTATGAATCAGCTACAGTGATGCCTGGCATTGTGAGCTTCAGTTCTGAATGCTGTTTGCTTGCTTTATTGTTTGTATAATTATTTTCTCTCTCTCTCTGCACATTGGGTGTTTAGCAGTCTTTTTAAAAAAATTATTTTTAATGTGTTGGCGGGTGGCCTAGTGGGCAAGGCATCAGACTAGTAACCTGAAGGTCACTGGTTCGAGCCTCAGCTGAGGCAACGTGTTTGTGTCCTTGAGCAAGGCACTTAACAACACATTGCTCTGCCAAGCTGCATGGGTCCTAGTGACCTTCCCTTGGACAACATCGGTGGCGTGGAGAGGGGAAGGCCTGCAGCTTGGGCAACTGCCGGTCTCCCACACAACCCTGCCCAGGCCTGCGCCCTGGAAACTCCAGGCGCAGATCCATGGTCTCTCGAGACCGACGGATGCCACCACCTTTATTTTTGGGGATTTTTATTTCATTGCTACCTATAAGGAGAGAATCTCAAGTCTGTATAAAGTATACATACTTCGTCATTCAAAACAAGTTCAAACTTCAACTTGGGTAGATATAATCCCACTCCCTTGGATGTTCTGAGGAGGGAGGTGCTATGTGTGCAGTCTTAACAACACCTTGCCTCACACCACTCCACCATCTACTCTGGCGGCGTTCTAGTGCCCACCCCCCAAAATCTAGTATAAACACTCCCCCACACCCCCCATGCAGCATTAGCAAACCTTCCTGCAAGAATAACTGATATTATTCTCCTTCCAGTTCAGGTGCAAAATGGGGAATACTTGCAGTGTATATGCACAAATACATTAGTCAAAAATTTGAGCATCGTGGGACTAAAGCTCTGAGCTGCCTACATTTCAGTGCAGGGAGTATTGTTGGAAAGGCGAATGAGCTTAGGGCATGGATCAGCATGTGGAGTTATGATATTGTAGCCATTAGTGAGACTTGGTTGCAAGAGGGGCAGGACTGGCAGCTTAATTTTCCATGCTCTTGTTGTTTTAGATATAATAGAGTGGGAGGATTTAGAGGGGAGGGGTGACAATACTGGTAAGGGAAAATGTCATATAATTGCTCAGACAGGACAGACTGGAGAGTTAATCTAATGAGGCCATAAAGATGGAACTGAGGAATAAAAAGTGATGACACCCAATAGTTAGTAGGATTTAAATGAGCAAATTTGTAGCTAGATCACAGATGGTTGCAAAAAACATAAGGTAGGTAATTTTAACTCGCCTCATATTGACTGAGGCTCCCATACTATAAAAGAGGAGCATTGGTTAGAGATTCTCAAATATCTTAAGGAAAGTTTCCTGAATCAATAGGAAGAGGTCCTTACTAGAGGAGTGTGATACTTGATCTCCTATTAAGGAACAGAGACAGGGCAGGTAACAGAAATTTGAATAGGGGAACGTTTTGCCTCCAGTGATCGTAATGCCATTAATTTCAATATATATAGTTAAGGAGAAGGATAGGCCTGGTTCTCGGATTGAGATTCTAAATTCAGAAAGGCCAATTTTGATGTATCAAAAAGTATCTGGCAAGTGACAATTAGGACTGGTGGTTTTCAGGCCTTCAAAAGTGAGTTTCTGAGAGTACAAAGCTTTATGTGCCTGTCAAAATAAAAAGTAAAGATAGCAGTTTTAGGGAACCTTGGCTCTCAAGAGATATTGAGGCCCTGGTTGACTGGGAAGAAGGAAGTACATAGCAGGTATAAGCACAAAGGAACAAATGAGGTTATTGAGGAGTATAAGACATGCAAAATAACACTTAAGATAAATCATGAGGGCTAAAAGAAGACAAGAGGTGAAGGAGAATCTCAAGGGCTTCTACAGATATATTAAGAGCAAGAGGTTAGCAAGGGATAAAACATGGTCCTCGTGAAGATCATAGAGGTCGTCTATGCATGGAGCCAAATGAAATGGGATTATATCTTAAAAATGAGTTTTTACATCTGTATTTACTAGGGAGATGGACACAGAGACTATAGAAGTGAGACAGAACAGCAGCGAAATTATGTATACAGACAAAAGAGGAGGTGTTTGCTGATTAGTGGCAAATTGGGCTGGAAAATCATAAGTGCCTGACAAGGTGTTCCCTCAAACCTTGTGGGAGGATAATGCATATATTGCAGGGCTCTTGCAAAGATATTTAAAACATCGTTAGCCATAGTTGAAGTGCCAGAGGACTGGAGGATAACTAATGTTGTTCCATTGCTTAAGAAAGGCTCTAAAAATAAGCCAGGAAATTACAGACCGGAGAGCCTGACATCAGTAGTGGATGAGTTATTCTAGGGGACTAGATACAAGGGGTGATTGATAAGTTTGTGGCCTAAGGTAGAAGGAGGTGAATTATTAACTTCAAACTTTCTGCATAATCACGCAAAGTGTTGAACTGCACATGCATGTAACAAGAACATCTTGGACCTCCAGGTAGTCCACAGCAGGGGTGATTGATAAATTCGTGGCCTAAGGTAGACGGAGATGAGTTATACATCTCTTGTTGCATGCACGTGCAGTTCAACTCTTTGAGTGAAAATGCAGAAAGTTTGAAGTTAATAACTCATCTCCTTCTACCTTAGGCCACAAACTTATCAATCACCCCTGCTGTGGACCACTTCTGGAGGTCCAAGACGCCAACTTCTACAAAGAAGGGATCTGAATGGTCCACGACCGCTGGACAAAGTGTGTAAATGTAGGAAAAATAAATGTGCTAGGTTATCTAAAATTGACTCCTTCTACCTTAGGCCACAAACTTATCAATCACCCCTCGTATATTAATATTTGAATAGACAGGGACAGATTATAGATAGTACATGGCTTTTTGTGTTGTAGATCTTGTCTAACCAATCTTACAGAGTTTTTGAGGAAGTTACCAGGAAAGATGACGATGTCAAGGCAGTGGATGTTGTCTACATGGACTTCAGATAGATAGATAGATAGATAGATAGATACTTTATTCATCCCCATGGGGAAATTCAACTTTTTTCCAATGTCCCATACACTTGTTGTAGCAAAACTAATTACATACAATACTTAACTCAGTAAAAAATATGATATGCATCTAAATCACTATCTCAAAAAGCATTAATAATAGCTTTTAAAAAGTTCTTAAGTCCTGGCGGTAGAATTGTAAAGCCTAATGGCATTGGGGAGTATTGACTTCTTCATCCTGTCTGAGGAGCATTGCATCGATAGTAACCTGTCGCTGAAACTGCTTCTCTGTCTCTGGATGGCGCTATGTAGAGGTTGTTCAGAGTTATCCATAATTGACCGTAGCCTACTCAGTGCCCTTCGCTCAGCTACCGATGTTAAACTCTCCAGTACTTTGCCCACGACAGAGTCCGCCTTCCTTACCAGCTTATTAAGACGTGAGGCATCCCTCTTCTTAATGCTTCCTCCCCAACACGCCACCACAAAGAAGAGGGCGCTCTCCACAACTGACCTATAGAACATCTTCAGCATCTCACTACAGACATTGAATGACGCCAACCTTCTAAGGAAGTACAGTCGACTCTGTGCCTTCCTGCACAAGGCATTTGTGTTGGCAGTCCAGTCTAGCTTCTCGTCTAACTGTACTCCCAGATACTTGTAGGTCTTAACCTGCTCCACACATTCTCCATTAATGATCACTGGCTCCATATGAGGCCTAGATCTCCTAAAGTCCACCACCATCTCCTTGGTCTTGGTGATATTGAGACGCAGGTAGTTTGAGTTGCACCATATCACAAAGTCCTGTATCAGTTTCCTATACTCCTCCTCCTGTCCATTCCTGACACACCCCACTATGGCCGTGTCATCAGCGAACTTCTGCACATGGCAGGAGTCCGAGTTATATTGGAAGTCTGATGTGTACAGGGTGAACAGGACCGGAGAGAGTACGGTTCCCTGCGGCGCTCCTGTGCTGCTGACCACCGTGTCAGACCTACAGTCTCCCAACCGCACATACTGAGGTCTATCTGTCAAGTAGTCCACTATCCAATCCACCATGTGAGAGTCTATTCCCATCTCCGTTAGTTTGTGCCTTAAGATCTTGGGCTGGATGGTGTTAAAGGCACTAGAGAAGTCAAGGAATGTAATCCTCACAGCACAACTGACCCCATCTAGGTGAGAGAGTGATTTGTGCAGCAAATACGTGATAGCATCCTCCACTCCCACCTTCTCCTTATACGCAAACTGAAGAGGATCCTGGGCGTGCCTGGTTTGTGGCCTCAGATTCTGTATTATCAGCCGCTCCATGGTCTTCATCACGTGCGACGTCAAAGCAACAGGTCTGAAGTCATTCAACTCCTTTGGTTGTGGTTTTTTCGGTACCGGGACAATACAGGATGTTTTCCACTGTCTGGGTACTCTTCTCTGCTCCAGGCTCATGTTGAAGATGCGCTGTAGTGGTTCTCCCAGCTCAGTCGCACAGGCCCTCAGTAATCGTGGGGAAACTCCATCCGGTCCAGCCGCCTTGCTGGTACTTCAGCATGGCCTTTGACGAGATCCCTCATGGGTTGTTGGTCAAGAACGTTCAGTCACTTCCCATTCAGGATGAGGTATTAAATTGGATTAGGTACTGGCTTTGCGGTAAAGCTAGAGGATGGTAGTAGATGGTTGCCTCTCTGACTGGAGGTTTGTGACAAGTTGTGTGCCGCAGTGATCAGTGTTGGCTCTATTGTTGTTGGACATCTATATCAATGATCTGGATGATAGTGTGGTTAACTGGATCTGCAAAATGCAGATGATACCAAGATTGGGGGCATACTAGACAGCAACAAAGACTGTGAAAGTTTGTAGTGGGATATGAACCAGCTGGAAGAATGGTCTGAAAAATGGCAGATGGAATTTAATGGAGTCAAATGTGAGGTGCAACACTTTGGGAGGACAAACCAGGCTAGGTCTTACATGGTGAGTAGTAGGGCACTCAGTAATATGGTTAAACAAAGGGATCTGTGAATACAGGTCCATAATTCATTGAATGAGGCATTAGGGTAGATAGGATCATAAAGTTAGCTTTTGGCACATTGGTCTTCATAACTCAAAGTATTGAATACAAGAGTTGGGATGTTATGCTGAAGTTGCATTTGGAGTATTGAGTGTAGTTACTTATTTACTTTTTGCTTATTGACATACCATGGGAATTGGCCCTTCGAGCAGTACCACCCAGCAATCCCCTGATTTTTATCCTAGCCTAACCAAGGGACAACTTGCAATGACCAATTAGCCTATCAACCGGTATGTCTTTGGACTGTAGGAGGAAACTGTGGCCCTTTTCCATCTCCTTCCTGTATAGATATCCCTGATGGTGGGCAGACTGGTGCCAGTGATGCATTGAGCAGTTTTGACTACCCATTGTAGAGCCTCCCTGTCCGCTGCATTGACGCAGCTTGTTAGGATGCTCACTACCGTGCATCTATGAAATGACAGGAGTAGGGACATGTAGAGCCGAGCTCTCTTCAGCCTCCTCAGAAAGTAGAGGTGTTGGTAAGCTTTTCTGATTGTGTGTGTAATGTGTTCTGGGACCGTGAGAGGTTGTTTGAGATGTGTACTCCCAGGAATGATGAACTTTTTGTAGTTCTCACTGATATGTCGCCAATGTAAAGTGGAGTGCCAGTGGTGTGGGTTCTCCTGAGTTCGATAACAATATCCTTTGTCTTGTTGGCATTGAGGAAGAGGTTGTTTATGTGGCACCAGCCCTTGAGCTCTTCCACCTCCTCTCTGTAGGCCGTCTCACTGTCACGTCATCAGCAAACTTGATACAAATACAAATACTTTATTGTCACCAAACAATTGATACTAGAGCAGACTTTAACTTTAACTTTAACTCCACGTCCGCCTGGGGGGGGGAGGGGGTGTAGACTGCTGTCAGTATTACTGAGGTGAATTCCCGTGGCAGATAATAAGGATTATGTGATTACTTGGTGTTTGGTTGTTCAGTCATGTGTGCGCAGAGTACACAGTAATGAACTCAACACAGAGCCCTTGGGTGAGGGGCTCCCGAGTTGAGGATGACGGAGTGGGAAGGTCAGCTGTGCATTCTGATTATCTACACCTCGGACTTCAGCTACAACACAGAGTCTTGCCATCTTCAGAAGTTTTCTGATGATTCTGCCATAGTTGGATGCATCATCAAGGGAGATGAGGCTGAGTACAGGGCTACAGTGGGAAACTTTGTCACATGCTGTGAGCAGAATCATCTGCAGCTTAATGTGAAAAAGTCTAAGGAACTGGTGGTGGACCTGAGGAGGGCTAAGGCACCGGTGGCCCTGTTTCCATCCAAGGAGTCAGTGTGGACATAGTGGAGGATTACAAATAGCTGGGGATACGAATGGACAATAAACTGGACTGGTCAAAGAACACTGAGGCTGTCTACAAGAAGGGTCAGAGCTGTCTCTATTTCCTGAGGAGACTGAGGCCCTTTAACATCTGCCGGACGATGCTGAGGATGTTCTACGAGTCTGTGGTGGCCAGTGCTATCATGTTTGCTGTTGTGTGCTGGAGCAGCAGGCTGAGGGTAGCAGACACCAACAGAATCAACAAACTTATTCGTAAGGCCAGTGATGTTGTGGGGGTGGAACTGGACTCTCTGACGGTGGTCTCTGAAAAGCGGATGCTGTCCAAGTTGCATGCCATCTTGGACAATAACTCCCATCCACTCCATAATGTACTGGTTAGGCACAGGAGTACATTCAGCCAGAGACTCATTCCACCGAGATGTAACACTGAGCGTCATAGGAAGTCATTCCTACCTGTGGCCATCAAACTTTACAACTCCTCCCTCAGAGTGTCCGACACCCTGTGCCAATAGGCTGGTCCTGGACTTATTTCCACTTGGCATGATGAACTTATTATTATTTAATTATTTATGGCTTTATATTGCTATATTTCTTCACTATTCTTGGTTGGTGCGGCTGTAACGAAACACAATTTCCCTCGGGATCAATAAAGTATGTCTGTTTGTCTGTCTGTCTGAGATCTGGTGGTTAGGAAGTCAGCACCCTGTAGCACAGTGGTATATTTAGACCGAGAAGTGGGAGCTTGTAAGGTCTGTGGGACAAGCATTGAATGTCGAACTGGAAGCCAGAAACTGCATTCTGACATAAGTGTCCTTGTTTTCTATATGTGCCAGGGTCAGGTGCATGACAGATGCTATGGCAGCTGTCATAGATTGGTTCTGTCAGTAAGCATATAGGTGAGTGTCCAACGTGGCAGGAACAGTTTCTGATATGTGCCATTACGGGCCGTTCAGAGCACTTCATGATGATTGTCGTCAGTCCCACTGAGTGGCAGTCGTTTAGATCTGAAGGTGTTGACTTCTTCACACAGGGATAATGGTGGCAGATTCGAAGCATGCGGCGACAGCTGCCTGGATCAGTGACGGGTTGAAGATGTCAGTGAGCTGGTGCACACACTCCCTGAGCACTAGGTCTGGCTGCCCTGGGGGGTGGAGGTTGACTCCCTGCTGAGTCCTCACCTCTGCTGTTGTTACAGACAGTGGATGCTCACCTAGGAGCGGGGTAGCTTTTGTGGCTGGTGTTTCGTTGCATACCTTGAAGTGTGCATAAAAGTTGTTACCCATATATGTATTTCTAATATTTTAAGTAGCCTAATTCACTGTAAAGCAGGATTATAGTGTATGCAGGAATCAGACGAGTACAGCAAAAAGGAAAGACTGCCACTGGCATTCAAACCCACAGAACTGCTCTGATGCACAAGCAGTTCTATCATCGTCTATATCAGTACAATAAAGAAACAAAAGGTGCCCTAGCGGTTAATACGTGTATGTTTGGTGACTTGTTAGAGATATAGGACAAAGTGAAAATTGTAGGTGATGGTTTGAACACTTTGATGCAGAAATGAGAGTTGTGCACTTTAATCACACCTTCACCTGTGCAAACAATGCCGATGCCATTGTAATACCCTTGCAAAGCTGAAATGCATCTCCAAACTCCCAGACCAATTCTCCACTAAGCTCAGGTCCTCAACTGGAAATGGCTGCAATTACAGGCAAAGCACAACACAAATGATTTTTAAAGTATGTTTTGCACATTAAAACAAACATGCATTATTTCACTGACTTGGCACAAGGATTTCCAGATCTGAGAGAATTGCTCGGATTGATGATGACCCCATGTGGTCTTCGAAGTGAATCAGAATCGTGTTTATTATCACTGACATATGACGGGATTTTTTTTTGTTTTGTGGCAGCACTACAGTACAAGACATAAAAATAAATATAAGTTACAAATAAATAGATACATTAATCAATAAATGGTGCAAAAGAAGAATAACAAGATAGTGTTTAAGAGTTCATGGACCGTACAGAAATCTAATAACTGAGGAGAAGAAGCTGTTCTTAAAACATTGGGTGTGGGTCTTCGGTCCGCTCTACTTCCTCCGTGATGGTAGCAATGAGCAGAGAGCATGTTGTTAGTGATCGATGTTGCCTTCCTGAGACACTACCTTTAGAAGATGACCTTAGTGATGAGGAGTACTGTGCTCGTGATGAAGCTAGCTGAGCCCGTTACCCACTGCAGCCTCTTCTGAACCTGCACGCTGAAGCCTTCATCCCAGGCAGCGCTGCAACCAATTGGAATGCTCGCCACCAAGAGAAATGTCTCAAAGAGTTCCAGTGTGAGTGCAGTATGGAGGACATTATTTACAGTGAACACAGCGGCTGCACACAACGGGATGCAACAGTGCAGTCCATCCAATCTGACATCGTAGACATGCCAGCGGCCACTGTGCATCTTTTCATGAAAGATCCAAAATAAACTTTGGGAACTGCACACAGGAGAGTCAGCTGGCTTTTGGGTGAAATTCTTTAATGTAGTAAAAAAAGGGATGCTCTACCCAAAAGAATTTCTGGACCATTATTTCAAGCAGCTTTATGCTTTGAAGTGATTGGTTGTAAATTAATCTTATGTTAAATGTAGCTTGGGATAGGTGATAAATACATAGTGCATGTGCATCGAATGCAAAATTTATTTCATGTATGTCGAATAGTGGCTCAACCAAGATTATACAACATCATTTAAAAATAAATCAAACAGCAGTGCACTCACTGCCAGCATCAATGTGTTTGAACCGTATCCATGGAAACTTCCTTAGCTTATCTGCCCCTAGGCATTCTGAAGCAGCCGTGGTACAAAGGAAAAGGCTTTAATGTGCAAGAGCCTGACTCAACCCCCAGTAAGCTCATTCGAAATGCTACAGAAATATAAGTGAACAAATTCTATTCTACATTGCTAATAAAGTGCACAACTGCAAGCCCTCAGAAATCAAATGCAGGCCGAGACAGTTATCAATATCAACACGGTTGCAATTGATATAGCACTTAAGACATCTCACAGCATGTGCAATCTGACAAATAAAAAGCTACTGGATCAATGAAAGATGAGTATGGGCAGGTATCCAGAAACTCATACAATGATCTGGATATTTAAGTGTTGCTTTCCCCAAGGAGGGAGAGAACTCCAGAGCACAGGGCCCAAGGCGCCGAAGACAAGGCCGCAATTACTCCAACTGATAAAATGTTCAAAGTTCAAAGTTGAAAGGAAAATTACAGAGTACATAACATGTCACCACATAAAGCCCCTGAGATTCTTTTTCTGTGAGCATACTTAGCAAATCTATAGAATAGTAACTGTAAACTGTAAACAAACTGTGTAAATGCAGGTATAACTAAACAGCAATAAATAACGAGCATGAAATAACAAGATAAAAGAGTCCTTAAATGAGTGTAGTTATCCCTTTTTGTTCAATAGCCTAATGGTTGAAGGGTAGTAACTGTTTTTTGTTGTAATGTGAGTATTATTAAAAGTAAGTTAATACTAATCGGGAAGCTGTTGGTAGCAAGAGGCGGGACCCAGGGTTGGCGGGGTTTTTACTTCCGCTCGTTTTACTCCCAGTATGCATTGTATATCGTTCCTCCACCCATGCCGCACGAGGTACCTGGAAGCCTCTGTACTGTAAATATCATTTGCCGTCCCAGATAAAGATGCTCTTTTGGCCATCAAGTTGTCGGTGGTCTTTTTGTAAAGTAGAAGTTACCACAGGGTAGTAACTGTTTTTGAACCTGGTGGTGTGAGTCCTGAGGCTGTTGTACCTTCTACCAGATGGCAGCAGTGAGAAAAGAGCATGGCCTGGGTGGTGAGGATCTTTGATGATGGATACTGCTTTTCTACGTCAATGTTTCATCTAGATGTGCTCAATGGTTGGGAGGGTTTTTACCCATGATGTACTGGACCTAATCCACTACCCTTTGTAGGATTTTCCCCTCAAAGGCATTGGTGTTCCCATAGCAGGCTGTAGTTTGCAGCTAGTTAGCACACTTCCCAGCACACATCTATACAAGCTTGCTGAGGGTTTTTGATGACATTCCAAATCTCCGCAGACTCTGAGGAAGTAGAGGCACTGTCATGCTTTCTTCTCAATAATATTTATATGATGGGTCAAAGTCAGGTTCTCTGAGATAGCAACACCCAGGAATTTAAAGTCACCGACACTCTCTGCCTCTAATCCTCCATGAATACTGACTCATTGACCTCTGGTTCCCCTCTCCGGAAGTCTACAATCAGTTCCTTGGTCTTATTGACACTGAGTGAGAGGTTGCTCTTATTACATCACCCAGCCAAGTTTTTAATCTCCCTCCTGTAGGCTGATTCATCACCCCCTTTGATACAGCCCACAACAGTGGTATCACCTGCAAACTTGTACGTACATGGTGTTGGAGCTGTACTTAGCCACACAGTCATAGGTGTAAAGTGAGTAAAGCAGAGGGCTAGGCACACACCCCTGTGGTGCTCCTGTGCTGATGGAGATTGTGGAGTAGATGTTTTTTCTTTCAATCTGCACTGACTGGGGTCTACAAGTGAGGAAGTCCAGGATCCAAATGCACAGGAGGGGTATTGAGGCCCAGGTCTTGGAGTTCAGATTAGTTTTGGAGATGATGGTGTTACATGTTGAGCTGCAATTGATAAAGAGCAGTGTTATTTCAGCAAATAATATTTCTAGATAATGAAAATTTAGGTACAACAGAGATCCAAAGACTCTTAGATTGTATTAAAATCTCATGAGCAGATGAACAAAATATTTAAAAGGGCTAATGTGTCATTAGCTATTTAGAGGATAAGAGATAAGGAAATAGAATAATCAGGAGACATAGAGTAAGTCAGATAGTGTCTGTGGCAAGAGAAACAGAGATAATGATGCAGACTGATGACCCTGTTACATAACTTAAATAGAAATGATGCACAGCATTTTCAAAAACCTTAATTCAAAAATTCAAAGGTTTGAAGTATGTTTATTATCAAAGAATGTGTAACTTATGGAACCTTGAGATCTGTTTGCTTACAGCCAGCCACAAAGTAAGAACCACGAAGAACTCAATTAAAAAAAAAGACTGACACCCCACGCACAGGTAAAGAAAAAAGAAACACAAATCATGCAAACAATAGAAGTCAGCAACAGCATTCTGAGCAAAATTGAGCCCTTAGATCCAAATCCCTGGAGCAGCTTGGAGTAGGCCGAAGCCTCAGTTTCAGTTTATCATATCAGTGGGACAAATCACTACGAAGCTCATAGGCACAAAGCTCAGCAGCTGGGGCAGTCTCACAGCCTCAGCGTCCTCACAGAGAGAGGAGGGAGCAAAATCGGCACAACTCTCACTTCCAGTCCCGACACCTTTCCTTTCCAGTCTATCAGGGCCGAGGTTTAAATTGTCCAAACAGCAGGTTATGCCTCACGTTAGACCCCGGGTCCTGCTGCAGCGAAATGCTCTAGGTCTAGACCATGCCACCCAGTGATTTATTCTGCACCTACTTCTTGCCACCCAGCATGAAGCCATTCGCGACCTTTCCAAATCGGTTTGGCACTGAGAGTGATACAACCTCATGCCTGGATTGTCTGCAGTGATAATTCAATCACATCTGGGGTAACGTGGGCTCTTCTAGGCAACACACCTTACAAGAGTTCGCTTGTAAGAACAAAAATTTACAAAATGATCATTGGATCCACAGAATTAAATGTTGTAGGGGCATTAGAAGAAAGAGTGAGCAATTTCAGGGCCCTGGGTGCCTACATCTGTGAGGATCTATCTTGGGCCCGACAGAAGAATCAGAATCAGTATCAGATTTATTATCACCGGCATGTGACGTGAAATTTGTTAACTTAGCAGCAGTGTACAATACAATACATAATATAGAAGAAAAAAAACAAAATAAAATAAGAATAGTAATAATAATAATTAATTACAATATATGTATATTGAATAGATTAAAATGTGTGCAAAAAAAACAGAAATACTATATACTTAAAAAATGAGGTAGTGTCCAAGGGTTCAATGTCCATTTAGGAATCGGATGGCAGAGGGGAAGAAGCTGTTCCTGAATCGCTGAGTGTGTGTCTTTAGGCTTCTGTACCTCCTACCTGAAGTGAGAAAAGGGCACGCCCTGGGTGTTGGAGGTCCTTAATAATGGATGCTGCCTTTCTGAGACACCACTCCTTGAAGATGTCCTAAGTAGTTTGTGCGCTAGTACCTAAGATGGAGCCGACTAAATTTACAATCCTCTGCAGCTTCTTTCGGTCCTGTGCAATAGGCTCCCCATACCAGACGGTGCTGTAGCCAGTCAGAATGCTCTCCACGGTACATCTATAGAAGTTTTTGAGTGTATTTGTTGACATGCCAAATCTCTTCAAACTCTTAATGAAGTATAGCAGATGTCTTGCCTTCTTTATAACTGCATCGATATGTTGGGACCAGGTTAGATCCTCAGAGATCTTGACACCCAGGAACTTGAAACTGCTCACTCTCTCCAAATCTGATCCCTCTATGAGGATTGGTATGTGTTCCTTCATCTTACCCTTCCTGAAGACCAAATTGAGTGCCTTACCCTAACCCTAACTAGCACCATTCCACTAGTTGGTATAACTATCTCACTCCTGTACGCCCTCTCGTCACCACCTGAGATCCTACCAACAATGGTTGTATCATCAGCAAATTTGTAGATGTAAATTTAAGCTATGCCTAGCCACACAGTCATGTTTATATGGAGAGTAGAGAAGTGGGCTAAGCACACACCCCTGAGGTACAACAGAGGAGGTGTTATCACCAATCTGCACGGATTGTGGTCTTCCAGTTAGGGAGTTGAGGCTCCATTTGCAGATGAAAGTACAGAAACCCAGGTTCTGCAACTCCTCAATCAGGATTGTGCAAATGGTGGTATGAAATTCTGAGCTATAGTCAATGAACAGCATCCTAACATAGGTGTTTGTGTTGTCCAGGTGGTCTAAAGCCATGTGGAGAGCCATTGAGATTACATCTGCCATTGACCTATTGTGGAGATAGGCAAATTGCAATGGGTCCAGGTCCTTGCTGAGGCAGGAGTTCGTTCTAGTGATGACAAACCTTTCAAAGCATTTCATCGCTATAGATGTGAGTGCTACGGAGCGATAGTCAGTAAAACAGCTCCTGTTATTCTTCTTAGGCGCTGGTATGCTTGTTGCCTTTTTGAAGCAAGTGGGAACTTCTGCCCGTAGCAGTGAGAGGCTGAAAATATCGTTGAATACTCCCGCCAGTTGGTTGGCACAGGTTTTCAGAGCCTCACCAGGTACTCTATCTGGACCTTCCACCTTGCGAGGGTTCAGTCTCTTTAAAGATTTAAACATCGGCCTCTAATACAGAGATCACAAGGTCATCAGGTGCAGCAGGGATCTTCACAGCTGTAGTTGTGTTCTCCTTTTCAAAGTGGGCATGCTGATGCAGTAACAAAGAAGGCAGAATATCATCTATATTGCATGAGGAGTTTGAGATTTGGTATATCACCATAGGCACTCGCAAATTTCTACAGATGTACCATGGACAGCATTTTAACTGGCTGCATCGCTGTCTGGTGTGGGGGAAAGGGGCTCCGCACTGAATCAAAAGAAGCTGTAGAAAGCTGAAAACTCAGTCAGCTTCTCTTGGACAGTATCCTCCGTGATATCCAGAACATCTTCGAGGAGCAATCCCCCATCGTTAAGGACCTCCATCACCCAAGTCATGTCCTCTTCTCATTGCTACCATCAGGTAAGAGGTACAGAAGCCTAAAGGCACACACTCAATGATTGAAGAACAGCTTCTTCCCCTTTGCCATCTGATTTCTGAATGGACATTGAACCCATGAACTCTCCCTCACTATTTTTTGTTGCACTATTTATTTAACTGTATATATATATCCAGCTGTATATAAATATATATATATATATATTTAGTACTGCTGCATAACAATAAATTTCATGACATTTGCTGATGATATTAAACCTGATCCTGATTCAACCAATCCAGTTATTATATTTACTAGTATTTATAAAGAAAATGACTGCACTAATTAAAGGGTTTATGATGCCAATGGAAAATAATAAGTAAGGATAAATAATTAGAAATTCATCCTTGGTTAGTTTTACTACTTGTATTATGCAATAGCAATAGTGCTTTATTTCAAAACAGTGGTTTGTGCACGGTCATACACCAAAGATATCACATTGTCAAGTCCTCCAATCACATGACAGTGGTGGCGCTCATCACCAACAACGATGAGATGGCCTTCAGAAAGGGGGTGAGGAACTTGAGGCCTGGTGCCAGGCAAATAACCTCTTCCTCCATGTCAACAAGACGAAGGAGACAGTTTCCGACTTCAAGAGAACTTGCACCACTCACACCCCATTTACGTCAGAGGCATAGCAGTGATGTATATGTACTTTGGGAATAAATTTACTTTGAACTTTGAATTTTGACAAAGGTCATATATACAGAAAGATGCTGGAGAAGCACCAGTAATATCATGCAGGATCCCACCCACCCTGCTCACGTACTGTTTGTTCCACTCCCATCAGCGGGGAGGCTATGTAGCATCCACACCAGGACCACCAGACTCAGCAATGGTTACTTTCCCCAAATAGTAAGGCTAATCAATACCTCCACCCAATAACTCCACCACTGCTTTGTCTTTAGACATCTCATATACAACCTACCGTTACATTCTGGATATACAATCGATATATAGAGGTTAGCTTATGTATACATACTTATTGTGTGTTGTTTTAATCACTGTTGTTGTGTTAATTATCTTTTGTGGGGTTTTTGTGCTGCTCTGGATCTGGAGTAACAATTGTTCCATTCTCCTTACATTTGTGTATAGAAAATGACATTAAACAATCTTGAATCTTGATTCCTGTAACACACACAAAATGCTGGAGGAACTCAACAGGCCAGGCAGCATCTATGGAAAAAAGTACAGTCGATATTTCAGGCTGAAACCCTTTGGCAGGTCTTGATTGTTGTCTTCAAAGTTAAATCTCTGGAGCAGGCACAACCCACTGACGCTACTGCATAGATCAATTAGTGCAGCCAGCTATGGATAATTTTCTGGGCGACATTACTTATTTTACTTTGGAAAGTTAGCAATTGTGAGGAGTAGACTACAAGTTAAGAGTTAGGCTGTTCATGTGTAAATCTACAGAACACTTGACTAGGTGTGTTCTTGACCTCACAATCTGCCCTGTTATGAGCTTGCACTTTATTGGCTATCTGCACTGCACTTCCTCTGTCCTGTAGCATTATTCAGTGCATTATTGTAATGAATTGATCTGTATGGACAATATGGAAGACAGTTTTTCACTGACCCTTGGTACATTAGATAATAATAAACCAATTTACCGAATTAATACACTGGGAGGCAAAATATTGTAATGTCTTTTCATAAATGCCAATTGATGTTACATGGTTGATTTATTATAATTTTGAGAAAACTATGTTTTATTAATGTTAAGAAATTTGAAAGAAGGCTGTATTCATCAATTTTAATCACTTGTGAGTTCATTAAGTGGCAGTAGTGGGGATCAATGGCTGAATCCAATATAATGTAATACTTGCCTTTTGCTATCATTGTTATCTTTACATGAATTGTTCCAATTGTGCAGCGATTTCAGCAACATGAATTTTGGAAGACTGATCCATTTATTTATATCACTAAACTATACACAATGGATAAAATTGTGTATGTGCAGTACTTATGCATAAAATACCACCAATAGAGTGAGATGGATCTGGAGGACAAGCATACAGAAAGAAGAGGCAAATCAAAAGAAAATCCAGTCCTGATGAAGGCTCTAGGCTTGAAATATCAACTGTTTATTCCTCTTCATCGATGCTGCCTGACCTTCTGATTTCCTCCAGCATTTGCTGGGGTTGCTCTAGATTTCCAGTATTTGCAGAATCTCTGGTTCTGCAAAAATTGAAGGAATGAGAAATTGGGGAAATGCAAACAGTTAACTAATATTTTGGGAATTTATCATCAAGAATTCTTATTACAAATGCACAATTTCTAGTAATCTTTTAAAACATTGATCTAATTTAGAGTTTAATTATTCCATTTTGTGTTTAATTTTCCATCAAATTTGTAGAGAGATGTTCAAAAGCTTTTCACTCTGATCTATTCCTCTGTGAATTCCCCAGGGTCTTGGTTTACATTCTGCAAATTTTGAATTCTTGTTCAACTGCTGTTCAATTCTCGTTCAATCTTACCAGTACTATTTACAATCTCAGTGTAGCATCTTTGCTATATACTGTATATTAATAAAATCACACACCCCACTGCTAATTCAATTATCTACTAGGTGGTGCTCTGTTATTCCATTTATATATGTTATCCTTCTTCAGTGGACGTAATCTCTGTAGCTCTCCAATTGGCCCTGGTCCACCTCCAATAGTAATACCTACATCAGGTTGCTGTTTATTGATTACAGCTCAATGTTCAACACCACCATACCCTTAGTACTAATCAGCAAGCTTAAGAACCTGGGCCTCTGCACTTTACTCTGCAAATGGATCCTTGGCTTTCTCATTGGGAGACCACAGTCAGCACAGATCAAAAATAATATCTCGCTGACCAACAACATTCCTGAAGATTGATCCTGGGCCCAACATATTGATGCAATTACAATGAAGGCATGACAGTAGTTATGATATATTTAGGAGCTTGAAGTGATTTGGTATAAGACCATACGACATAGGAACAGAATTAGGCCATTCTGCCCATCGAGACTGCTCCACCATTCCATGGCTGATTTATTATCCTTCGGAATCCCACTCTCCTGCCTTCTCCTATTTACCTTTGATGCACTGATCAAGAACCTATCAACCTCAGTTTTAAGTATACTCAATGACTTGTCCTCCGACACAGTCTGTGGCAAGAAATCCCACATATTCACTACCGTCTGGCAAAAGAAATTACTCCTCAGCCCTATTCTAAATGAATGTCTCTCTATTCTGAGGCTATGAGACACCAAAGACTGTAGCAAATTTCTACAGATGTACAGTGGAGAGCATTCTGACTGGTTCCATTTCTATCTGTACAGAGGCGTCAATGCCCAGGGTCAGAAGAAGCTGAAGAGGCTTGTAAACTCAGCCAGCTCCATCACGAGTGGTAGTCTTTGCAGCTTTGAGTGCATCTTCAATAGGCAATGCCTCAAGAAGGTGCCATCCATCCTTAAGGACCCCTGCAACCCAGGACAAGCTTTCTTCTCATTACCACCATCAGGGAGGAAATACAGGAGCCTGACGACACACACTCAACATTTTAGAAACAGCTTCTTCCCGTCAGCCATCAGATTTCCGAATGGTTCATGAACCCCTGAAGAGAACCTCACTATTTTGCTCTTCTTGGGAATTACTATTTATAATTTTATATTTATTGTAATTTAATTGTATTTTTGTGTATTGCTTTGTACTGCAGCTGAAAAACAACACATTTCATGACCTACATGAATGATATTTAAATTTGATTCTGATTCTGAAATATGATCAACATCTCTGGTAGAGTGCTCAGAGGATGTGCAGACCAGCTGGCAGATGTTCTCACTGACATCTTAAACATCTCCCTGAGCAGCACCACCATACCAACGTGCTTCAAGGCCGCCACCATTGTCCCCGTGCTGAAGTCTTCAGTGTCCTGCCTAAATGACTACTGTCCCATTGCACTTACATCCATTATCATGAAGTGTTTCGAGAGGCTCGTCATGAGGCATATCAAGACCCTGCTGCCCCCCTCACTGGACCTCTACAGTTTGCGTACCGTCCCAACCGCTCAACAGATGATGCCATTGCCACCACCCTCCACCTGGCCCTAACCCACCTGGACAAGAAAGACACATATGTTCGGATGCTATTCATAGACTTGAGTTCAGCATTCAACACAATCATCCCTCAGAAACTGATTGGAAAGCTGAGCCTACTGGGCATGAACACCTCCCTCTGCAACTGGATCCTAGACTTCCTGACTGGGAGACCTCAGTCAGTCTGGATCAGGAGCAGCATCTCCAACACCATCATGCTGAGCACAGGGGCTCCCCAGGGTTGTGTGCTCAGTCCACTGCTGTTCACTCTGCTGACCCACGACTGTGCAGCAACACACAGCTCGAACCACATCATCAAGTTCGCCAATGACACGACCCTGGTGGGTCTCATCAGCAAGAACAACGAGTCAGCTTACAGAGAGGAGGTGCAGCGACTAAAGGACTGGTGTAGAACCAACAACCTGTCTCTTAATGTGAACAAAACAAAAGAGATGGTTGTTGACTTCAGGAGGACATGGAGCAACTACTCCCCGCTGAACATCAACGGCTCCTTGGTAGAGATCATTAAGAGCACCAAATTTCCTGGTGTTCACCTGGCAGAGAAGCTCACCTGCTCCGTCAACACCAGCTCCATAGCAAAGAAAGCCCAGCAGCGTCTTTACTTTCTGTGAAGGCAAAGGAAAGTCCATCTCCCACCCACTGTCCTCATCACATTCTACAGGGGTTATATTAAGAGCATCCTAAGCAGCTGCATCACTGCCTGGTTCAGAAATCGCACCATCTCAGACTGCAAGACCCTGCAGCGGATAGTGAGGTCAGCTGAGAAGATCATCGGGGTCTCTATTCCCGCCATCACAGACATTTACACTATAAGCTGCATCCGCAAAGGAAACAGCATTATGAAGGACCTCACGCATCCCTCATACAAACTCTTCTCCCTCCTGCCGTCTGGGAAAAGGCTCCGAAGCATTCAAGCTCTCACAACTTAACTAAGTAACAGTTTCTTCCCCCAAGCTTTCAGACTCCTCAATACCCAGAGCCTGGACTAACACCTTGCCCTATTGTCCTGTTTATTATTTATTGTAATGCCTGCACTGTTTTGTGCACTTCACACAGTCCTGTGTAGGTCTGTAGTCTAGTGTAGTATTCTCTGTGTTGTTTTTTTTTTACGTAGTTCAGTCTAGTTTTTGTACTGTGTCATGTAACACCATGGTCCTGAAAAACGTTGTCTCATTTTCACTATGTACTGTACCAGCAGTTATGGTCGAAATGACAATAAAAGTGACTTGACTTGACTTGATTCTGATCACCGATCATCATTCAAAGGAGCTCATGAAATTCTCCTCACTATTTGCAATGATAATGCAAGCAGGCATTTTCCACTAAGATTCCGTGAGACTTCAATGAGAGGTCATAGGTAAAAGGTACAAGGTGAATGTTTAAGGGGAACATGAGAGAACTTCTTCACTCACAGTATGGTGAGAGTGTGGAAGTTGCTGTCAGAGGAAATGGTACATCCGGCATCAATTTCAACATATAGGAGAAGTTTGAATAAGTGCATGCACAGGGGTTTATTGTCCAGATGTAGGTCAGTGGGGCTAGGCAGAGTTATGGTTCAGCCGAAAAGCCTGTTTCTGTACTTTAGTGCCCTATGACTTTATGATGTCATAAGAGGCTGAGAAATCTTATTTACATAGCCCAATGTTGATGTGTGATTTACAAGTGAATCTCTTTGGAAAACTATTTGCTAATTGGAGCTTTACAGTCATTGCTATTTTACTGCATAAATCTCATATTTCTTGCTTCCCTTGATATCCAAAAAGCTATTGTAATTTGTCTTCAATACATTCCACTATGTTACTGTGTAGTGAATGGTGAAGATACACCAGCCCCTTAGTAAAACAAAATGCTTCTCACCTATTTTGTGAATAGCTGATCCTATTCCTTCTTTTGAGGTTCCCCTCTTTCTAGACACCCAAATCAAACATCATTCAGCATCTACCTTGTGAAATCCTGTAGAAATTTTTACTATTTTGATGTGGTAAGGATTCATATTTCAGATTTCAAAAGGGTATAGATCCAATCTCCTTAATCTTGCCTAATAAGCCAATCTCCCATTCCAGGAATGAATTCTGGCAAAACTGTATTAAGGGGGTAATGAATCAGCATACAAGAGGGAGATTGATAATTCGGCTGAGTGGTGTAATTACATCAACAACCTCTCACTCAATGTCAGTAAGACCAAGGAACTGATTGTAGAGTTCAGGAGAGGGAAACCAGAGAACCATGAGCTAGTAATCATCAGAGGAACAGAGGTGGAGAGGGTCGGTAACTTTAAATTCCTGGGTGTCACTATCTCAGAGGACCTGGCCTGGACCCATCATATAAATATTGTTCTGAAGAAAGTACAACAGTGCCTCTACTTCCTCAGGAATCTGCAGAGGTTCAGCATGTCATCAAAAACCTTGCCAAACCTCTACAGATGTGTGGTGGAAAGTGTGCTGGCTGGCTGCATTATGGCCTGGTATGGCAATACCAATGCCTTTGGGTGGAAAATCCTACAAACGGTAATGGATTTGGCCCAGGACATCATGGGTAAAACCCTCCCAACCATTGAGTACATCTACATGAAACATTAGGAGCAGAATCCATCACCAAAGGTCCTCTCCACCCAGGCAATGCTCTTTTATTGCTGCCACCATCAGAAGGTACAAGAGCCTCAGGACTCGCACCACCGGGTTTAAGAGCAGTTACTACCCCTCAACCATCAGGCTCTTGAACAGCAGGTGGTACCTACACTCATTTAAGGACACTGTAATATTGTTATTTCATGCTCATTATTTATTGCTATTTACTTATTGCATTTGCACTGTTTGTTTACAGTTTATAGTTCCTGATGTTTACAGTTTACAATTTCTATTCTATAGATTTGCTAAGTATGCCTGCAAATAAATAATCTCAGGGTTGTATGTGGTGACGTGTATGTACTCTCATAATAAATTTAATATTGAACTTTGAACTTGACAGCCTCTACCACAAGTAAACCCTTCCTTGGAGGCTGTATCTAATATTACAGGTGCTTTCTCACCAAGGTCCTGTATCATTGTAGTGTAGTGCTTAGCACAATGCTGTACAGTTTCAGTGACCTGGGTTCAATTCGTGCCTCTGCCTGTAAGGAGTTTGTACACTACATTCCCCCACTGTGACCACGTGAGTTTCCTGCAGCTGCTCCTGCTTCCTCTCACAGTCCGAACACCTCCCCGTCGGTAGGTTAATTGATCAATCAAAAATTGTCCTATGATGAGGCTAGGATTAAAATCAGGGGATTGCTGGGCAGAACAACTCAAAGGGTCTGGAGGTCCTATTCTGCACTTTATCTCAGTAAAGAAATATAAATAAAAATAAAGTTTCAGTCATACATCAAATACTAAAATTCTTTCCAATGTTTGCTGTTCAGAAATTCTGGAATAGGGCTGTGAGGTCCCTCTGTTCAATTGTTCACTAAAAAGACATTTTTAATATGTTTCTAACAAGCATTACTCCACATTGTCCTTACCCATTCACTTGGATGGGTCTCCCACTAAGTGACTCCTGAGTTCTCTTATACTCAGAACCTTGTAGGGGTTAAGAATTGGCACGTGGAATCCTGTTTGTGGATCTCAGTTCAGGACACAATTTGCTTGGAGTTCTTGTTTGCGTGATTTGATTTGATTGGATTTGGGTCTTTTTTGGCACATTGGGGTGTTCGATAGTCTTTTTCATGGGTTCTTTTTGCTTTCTTTGTTTTGTGGCTGCCTACGTACTTTGATAATAAATGTACTTTGACTTTGAAGTTTGAACTTTAGCACCATGCTCCCTTCCTAAAAAACATGACATTCACCATCAGGAAAAATGTTCTTGTGATCAATGTCAAAAGAATGGGTTCTCTTTCTTTTGAAGAAAAGACCCAGTTTATGGAGGGAAGCTCTGTGAACACGCTGACTGCCTACACTCATTGTTAGTCAGCTGCTGGCAAATCTCACTGCCTGAGACGGCCCACCCATTTCTCACCGAAATGTAAGTCGATTATCTCTTTGCCTGTCCACCAGATGCAAACTGGGAGACGTGGCTGAGATGCACTGCAGGAGGTTTGAAGGACTTTGGAGAGAAAAAGGCTGAGAATCAAAGTGACCTTCAGCGGGAAAGCGGCCAACTAGAACAGTGCTGGAAATGACGGCACACGGCATTTCTCAGTCCTCATTGACGATAGGCATGGCAGTCCCAAGCCTGTGAACACATGCTCTATAACCAAAGTCCAAGTCAGATATAATGTTCTGAAAGAATCTTTGTGAGGTGTTTCTTCACTGTCTTGGCCTCTTACTCTATGATTCCAAACCTTTCCTGTGTAAGTAGTGATCATTAAGCTAATGCATTTGAAATGCAAAGATTCCACAAATGCCATCACTGAGACATCCATTGAATGATGTTTCAATACATAGCACCATCCAGAGACAGAGAAGCAGTTTCAGCGACAGGCTGCTATCGATGCAATGCTCCTCAGACAGGATGAAGAGGTCAATACTCCCCAATGCCATTAGGCTTTACAATTCAACCGCCAGGAGTAAGATATGTTAAAGTGCCGGGGTTGATTGTATTTAATGTATTTAAGTAAACTACTTAAGAACTTTTTAAAAGCTATTATTAATGCTTTTGGAGAGAGTGATTTAGATGCATATCATATTTTTTACTGAATTAAGTATTGTATGTAATTCGTTTTGCTACAACAAGTGTATGGGACATTGGAAAAAATGTTGAATTTCCCCATGGGGATGAATAAAGTATCTATCTATCAATAGCCGAATGCTAGACAAAGCATTTCTAAAGTACATTGGCCTGATTTCATATCACTTGTAAGCTTGTGCTTCAAACCTCAGACCCACCCCACCCCTTCTTATTCTGGCTTCTTCCCCCTTCCTTTGCAGTCCTGATGAAGGAACTTGGCCTGAAAAATCTAATGTTTATTCCTGTCCTCAGATGTTGTTTGATCTGCCGAGATCCCTTAGCATTCTGTATTTGTTGCTCTGGATTTCCAGCATATTCTGAATCTCAAGTGTTAAAACTACACTCCAAAGACCTTGAAGAGTCCCTGAGCAGCAAGCACTGTGTTCTGAAAGCAGTCCCTATACCGTGATATGCAGTGTACTGTGTTGTACTGTGAGTCATTCCATAAAGCAGAAATACAAGAGATTCTGCAGGTGCTGGAAATCCAAAGCAACACACTCAAAATTCTAGAGGAGATCAGCAAGTCAGGCAGCATCTATGTTAATGAATAAACAGTTGATGTTTCAGGCCAAGACCCTTCTTCAGACCAGAATAAAAAGTTGTGGCAAGGGGAAGGAAGATAGCAGGAAGATGACAGGTGAAGCCAGATAGGAGGGAAAGGTTAAGGGCTTGTGGTAAACTATGTGTATACCTGTCTGGACACGCCCCTCTGCTGACTGCTCCTGTGGCTCCTCCCACAGACCCCTGTATAAAGGCAATTGGAGGCACTGCTGCTCCCTCAGTCTCCAAGATGTTGCGGTCACGTTTGCAGCTAATAAAAGCCTATCTTTTGCCTCCCGTCTCCGAGAGTTATTGATGGTGCATCAGGGCTAGAGAAGAAGGAATCAGATAGGAGAGGAGAGTGGACAATAGGAGAAAAGGAAGGAGGAGGGTACACGGGGAATGTGATAGGTAGGTGAGAAGAGGTAAAAAAGTCAGAATGGAGAATAGACGAAGGTGTTTTTTTTAACCGGAAGGAGAAATTGATATTAATGCCATCAGGTTGGAGGCTACCTGACGGAGTATAAGGAGTTGCTTCTCCACCTCAAGAGTGGCCTCGTCATGGCACAAGAGGAGGCCATGAACTGAAATGTAAGAACTAAATGGGAATCAAAATTAAAATGTTTGGCCACTAGGAAATTCAGCTTGTGGCAGATGAAGTAGTTGTGTTCTAAAAAAAGTGGTCCCTCAATTTACGACGGGTCTCACCTATGCAGAGGTGGCTGCATCAGGAGCACTGGACACAATAGACAACCCCAGAAGATTTGCAGGTGTTCCCTCAGCTGGAAGAACTGCTTGGAGCTGAGACAGGAGCTGTAAGGGCAGATATATCACTTGGGCCACTTTCAAGGATAAGTGTCAGGAGGGAGAAAGGTTGTTCTTGTATCTGAAGGCTTCAACCAAGCAAACACACGGAATATGTTATGAGCTGCATTAATGACACGGCAAAATGCTCGACTGTGACTCAGTCATTTTCCTTTGGGCCAGAATTTCAACCAGAAGTGATTGCTCATGCATCTAAACATATAAAGTCACTTTATATAATTTTAAGGCAGTACACTAGACATTTGATTGAGTTCCTTAAAAGTAAGCATTTGAACAGAACATCACAATCAGAATCAGGTTTATTGTCAGGAATTTGTTGTTTTGTGGCCGCAGCACAGCGTTAGCATATCAAATTACTGTAAGTTATAATAATAATCAAAGTTCAAAGTAACTTTTATTATCAGAGTACATACATGTCACCATGAGATTCTTTTTCCTGCGGGCATACTTGGCAAATCTATAGAACAGTAACTGTAAACAGTATCAATGAACAACAAAATATGCAAATATAAATATAAATAAATAAATAGCGAGTATGAAATAATAAGATAAGAGTCCTGAAAGTGAGACCACCAGATGTGGGAACACCAGAAGTAGAATGAGTGTAGTTAACCCTTTTTGTCCAAGAGCCTGATGGTTGAGCGGCAGTAACTGTTCTTCAACCTTGTGGCGAGAGTCCTGAGGCACTTGTACCTTCTACCTGATTACAGCAGTGAGAAAAGAGCACGTCCTGGGTGGTGGGGATCTTTGATGATGGATGATAGATAATGAGTAAATAATGCTAAAGATGAATAGGGAGGTAGTGTTCATTGTTTGTTTAGAAATCTGATGGCAGAGGGGGAAATGGCTGTTCCTAAAATGTTGAGTGTGGATCTTGAGTAGTTTTGGTCACCACCCTACAGGAAAGATGCAAATAAGATTGAAAGAATGCAAAGGTAATTTATGAAGATGTTGACGAGTTATAGGGAAAGGTTGAACAGGTTAGGACTTTATTCCCTAAATGAGAGGAGATTTAATAGTGTACAAGATTATGAAGGTTATAGATAGGATAAATGCAAGCAGGCTTTTTTCCACTGAGATTGGGAGATTTTACAACTAGAGATCATGGATTAATTGTGAAAGGTGAAATGTTTAAGGGGAACTTTTTCACTCAGGGAGTGTTGAGAGTGTGGAATGAGCTACCAGCACAAGTGGTGGGTGCATAGTTAATTTCATCATTTAAGAGAAATTTGGAAAGGGATGTGGATTGGAGTGGGGTATGGCGGGCTATGGACTGGGTTCAGGTCGACGAGATTAGGGAGATTAATGTTTGACTCACACTAGATGGACCAAAAGTCCTGTTCCTGTGCAGTAGTATTCTACAACTCGGACAAAGAACTTGATTAGATAATTAACGAGGAATTGATTTGGAACAAGTTGCTGGCTTGTGCAGTAAATGGTCATCTACTGAAATATTCAAGAGGATATAAGACATTTGCTAAACCTTGACAAGTGTTCAGATGAAGTGTTCTATTGGCTAATTAAATGGGAAAAAAATCTCTTTCTGCAACACCTACTGGAGGACCGGTCCTTTCTCTCTAATTGGACATTAACTGCTGCCCTCCTTCCCTGAAAAGATGCCTGATTCATTCTTTCTTATCTTTGCCACTCATGCAATCTCCCATGTCAGTGTGTAAGGCAAAGCTTAAAGTGAGCTATAATGAAACCGGCAATGTCAATCCATTGATGTGACTATACTGAAGAACTCGCTTGATCAGTTTAGCTTGCTGTCATAAATAGCATGTGCAATGATTCTATAGGATTCATTAAAGTTTGCTAGAATACAGTAGCACAAAGTGCAAATGATAGCAGCTGATTAATCCATATGCATTCACAGGTTTCTACAGTTACAACTGAATATATCAAATCCTCCACTGAAAAGGCAGGAACACTTCTGAGCTGAAACTCAGAACTCTCGAGCATAGGCCAAAGGGCATTTTTTCTGCTACAGTCAATTCTCATTCCCAGGGCACGTTTCACTGAGCTGGTGGACTCCCAGTGGAGTCCAAGGCAGAAATGCAGACATCTGTAAGCTTCTCTGCTCTCAGAATGTGAAGTTTGCCACTGACACTAATAAATTGACCACTGAGGGTATGTCTGTAGTCTTGTGCTGCTGTTGACCATCATATTCAAAGTTTGACATGTTAGGAGATGCTCTTCTGCGCATCACTGTTGTAATGTGTGTTTATCTGATTTACTGTCGCCTTCCTATCAATTTGAATCAGTCTGGCCATTAGCAACTGACCTCTCTCATTAACAAGGCTTTTTCATCCACAGAACTGCTGCTCACTGAATGTTCTTTTTGTTTTTCACACCATCCTCTGTAAACTCTGATTTACTGAGATATTCAAACCACAACGTCTGGCGTCAACAATCATTCCACAGTCAGTCTCATTTAGACCACATTTCTTCCCCTTCCTGGTGTTTGATCTGAACAAACATTGAACTTCATGACCAGGTCTGCATGTTTCAATGCATGATTGCTGCCTCATGTTGGGCTATCTAGACAGTTGCAATAACAAGCCCGTGTACAGGTGTACCTAATAAAGTGGCCACTAAGTGTACCTGCCCCATTGCAATGAGTGGTAGGAAATGGGTGCCTGAGCCAGTAAGCAGACCTCTTTTTATTCGAATTAAGTCAATAAGCTTAAACATATGGAATTGTTATTAAAGTTCAAAAAGTTT
Organism: Hemitrygon akajei; assembly: GCF_048418815.1. Lineage (NCBI taxonomy): Eukaryota > Metazoa > Chordata > Chondrichthyes > Myliobatiformes > Dasyatidae > Hemitrygon > Hemitrygon akajei. The sequence continues at coordinate 168,673,417 of NC_133133.1, forward strand.
AAGGTACATTTATTATCACAGTATATATGCAGTGTACAACCCTGAAATTTGTCTTCCCTGCAGACAGCTATGAAACAAAGGAATCAATGGACGCTGTTCAAAGAAAAACACCCAACCCCACAACCACGTCCAAAAAAAAAGATTGCTCAAATGGCCAAACAGAAACAGAGGAAACAGCTCAGAATATAAACGCACAATTGAAAGAGTCTAGACATATACAGTTCAGCTCAGCTCAGTTTACAATCTGCAGGCTGACTCGATTCAAAATTGTCCAGAATAGCAACAAAAAAGGAGAGTACAGTAACTCACATAACGTGAACTACAGGGTCCTGCCCACAAACTGCATTGATTAAAACTTGCCCAAGACCCAGATGTCCAACACCATCCTCCAACAGCATTGAGGGACAGAAACCATCCAAATGCAGGGGCCTTCCTTCAGCAGCTGTGAGTGGGAGGGAGAGAGAGAGACTGGCAATCGCAGACACCTTCCAATGGCAGCAGCGAGCAAGAGGCTGAGAGACAGTGCTGAACGCCCCCTTGCCTTCTGCACTCACCCCGATGATCTCAGTCTTCCTCGGCACTTTAATCGGTAAGAAAAGGAGTTACCTACAGGCCCGTGCCCCATCTCTAGGCTTCTTGGCCTTCAGGTTGCACATGATTAGTAACCGTCCACATGGATTTTTGCGTGGAAGGTCATGTTTGACAAATCTTATTGAATTTTTTGAAGAGGTTACTAGGAAAGTTGACAAGGGTAAAGCACTGAATGTTGTCTATATGGACTTCAGTAAGGCCTTTGGCAAGGTTCCACACGGAAGGTTAGTTAGGAAGGTTCAATTGTTAGGTATTAATATCAAAGTAGTGAAATGGATTCAACAGTGGCTGGATGGGAGATGCCAAAGAGTAGTGGTGGATAACTGTTTGTCAGGTTAGAGGCCGGTGACTAGTGGTGTGCCTCAGGGATCTGTACTGGGTCCAATGTTGTTTGTTATATACATTAATGATCTGGATGATGGAGTGGTAAATTGTATTAGTAAGTATGCAGATGATACTAAGGTAGGTGGCATTGTGGATAATGAAGTAGGTTTTCAAAGCTTGCAGAGAGATTTAGGCCAGTTAGAAGAGTGGGCTGAAAGATGGCAGATGGAGTTTAATGAGGTGGTACATTTTGGTAGGACTAATCAAAATAGGACATACATGGTAAATGATTGGGCACTGAGGAATGCAGTAGAATGGAGTGATCTAGAAATAATGGTGCATAGTTCCCTGAAGGTGGAATCTCATGTGGATAGGGTGGTGAAGGAAGCTTTTGGTATGCTGGCCTTTATAAATCAGAGCATTGAGTATTGGAGTTGGGATGTAATGTTAAAAAAGTACAAGGCATTGGTGAGGCCAAATTTGGAGTATTGTGTACAGTTCTGGTCACTGGATTATAAGAAAGATGTCAACAAAATAGAGAGAGTACAAAGGAGATTTACTAGAATGTTACCTGGGTTTCAGCACCTAAGTTACAAGGAAAGGTTGAACAAGTTAGGTCTTTATTCTTTGGAGCGTAGAAGGTTGAGGGAGGACTTGATAGAGGTATTTAAAATTATGAGGGGGATAGATAGAGTTGACGTGGATAGGCTTTTTCCATTGAGAGTAGGGGAGATTCAAACAAGAGGACATGAGTTGAGAGTTAAGGGGCAAAAGTTTAGGGGTAACACGAGGGGGAACTTCTTTACTCAGAGAGTGGTAGCTGTGTGAAACGAGCTTCCAGTAGAATGGTAGAGGCAGGTTTGATTTTGCCATTAAAAAAAAATTGGATAGGTATATGGACAGGAAAGGAATGGAGGGTTATGGGCTGAGTGCAGGTAGGTGGGACTAGGTGAGAGTAAACGTTCAGCACGGACTAGAAGGGCCGAGATGGCCTGTTTCCGTGCTGTAATTGTTTAATGGTTATATGGTTATTTTGCTTGAAGCTTCATGGAATCCTCTCAGAGATAGCAAAACTCCAGATCCATCAGTCAGCCTGAACCGACACTACCAAAACATAGATCATAAGCTCCAACAGTAACAGAACCACACTTGAAAGAAAAATAATAGGCATTCGTTAGTTTCGAGAGACCATGGATTTGCGCCTTGGAAAGTTTCCAAAGGGCAGGCCTGGGTAAGGTTGTATGGAAGACCGGCTGTTGCCCATGCTGCAAGTCTCCCCTCTCCACACCACCGATGTTGTCCAAGGGAAGGGCAAAGGCCGATACAGCTTGGCACCAGTGTCATCACAGAGCAATGTGTGGTTAAGTGCCTTGCTCAAGGACACAACATGCTGCCTTAGCTGAGGCTCGAACTAGTGACCTTCAGATCACTAGACCAATGCCTTAACCACTTGGCCACATGCCAAAGAAAAATAAGACATAAAATAAGTGAAAGAAGTAGTTTCATGAACATCTGAAGGATGTCGCCCTTGGTTGCATTATTCGTTAGAGGAATACTTACAGAAATGAATAATTTTTACTTCTCTTTTACTTAATCTTTTTCTATATTACTACTATGCATAAATATTTCATGATGGTTTTTGAATGTTAATTTATTTCAATTGTAATGACAACTTTGACAGCTGCTAAACCTGCCTATCCATCTGGATGTCCCTGTAAAGCAGCATTGGTCCTGGATTACAGCGGCAGTAGTAATGTTGTCTCAGATTATCTCTGACTGTTGTCCTTGTGCCACTACCCAAGGCCCTCCAAGGACTTTGTGCAGAGATGCAGACTTCCCACTGTGTGCCAAACTTCTGTACAGTTCAAAACATGCAAGTAAAAATCTCTTCCTCACAGCCATTTTAGTCTAAGGAATAAGACTTTTAAATCAATACCCTCTATTTTTAAAAACACAAAATGCTGGCAGAACTCAGCAGGCCAGACAACATCTATGGGAGGAGGTAGTGACGACGTTTCGGGCCGAAACCCTTCATCACTCCCGATGAAGGGTTTCAGCCTGAAACGTCGTCACTACCACCTCCGATAGATGCTGGTTGGCCTGCTGATTTCTGCCAGCATTTTGTGTTTTTATTTATTTCCCACATCTGCAGATTCACTCGTGTTACCCTCTATTTTTAGCTATCTGCTATTCCCAACCTATCTACGTCCCTCGTAATATTGAATACTTCTAAACAGCACCCCTCAGCCTCTGAGGTAATGATCCACCATCAATAACTCTCTCTGAGACGTGAAGTCGAGATATCGGCTTTTATTGACTGGAAGAAAGAACAAGCAGTAGTTGACCACCATACTACATCCTGGAGACTGAGGGCCGGGCTCAGGCCTCAATCGCCTTTATACCGGGGTCTGTAGTAGGAGCCACAGGAGCAGTCAGCAGGGGGCGTGTCCAGACAGGTATATGTAGTTCACCACAGGTAAACAAACTCAGGCTGTCCAGCCTCTCCTTTTGGCTGTACGTTCAATCCTAGAAAACATCCTGGTGAATTTTCCTACAGTAGCACAACTACACCTTTTCTGCAGTTTGACTGCAAATTGGACACAGGTTCGAGCAACTGGAACAAGTTGCTTCGAAGAAGTGATCAGTGGAGGGTATTGATTGACATATCTATTTGTTGGCATGATGACCATTAGACATTGGAGCATTCAGCCCATTGAATCTGCTCCACCGTGCTGATTTATTATCCCTCTCAACCACATTCTCCTGTCTTCTCTCTGCAACCACTGGTGCCCTTACTAATCAATAACCTATCAACATCTGCTTTAAATATATACAATGACTTGGCCTCCACAACTGTCTGTGGCAATGAATTCCACAGATTTACCATCCTGTAGCCCAGAGGTTCCCAACCTGGGCTCCACAGACCCTTCAGTTACTGGCAAGAGTCCATGGAATAAAAAAGGTCGGGGACTCAAGCTCTAGCAAAAGTAATTCTTCCTGCTCTTTGTTCAAAAGGGATATCCTTACATTCTGAGTCTGAGCTCTCTGGTTCTGGGTTCCTTCACTGTTGGACACATCCTTTCTATCGATAGGACATTGGGGTCATGGAGAAACATTATCAGAGCAACTGGAATTCGTCAATGCTGGCTGATTATTGTTGGACACTTAAACAAGAAACCTCAGACACTGAGTACAAAGGAGAATTATCAACAAAACATTTTTAGTTCAGCTGAACTATTGCAAAGTGGCAGCAATTAAATGCTCTATATCCAATAGAATTTAGTTGCTACATGATAGCAGAGGATTGAAATTACTTGTGTTTAGCTTCAAGTGTTCTCTCATAACCACGAAAGAATTTCTGAGGAAGCAACACTTTCGATAAAACGTGCTGTCCAGTGAACTAGTCCTTTCAATATTTGGTAAACACACAAACAGGAGCCGAGATAGGTTTTTCGGATTGAATAGCCTCATTCTGTGCCTTAACAATGCTATAATTCTCTGACTCTTCATTTCCCAGTAATATCCCAGCAGAATGGATCTCCCAAGCAGCTCGTTTGATTTCACTGGGTTCTTTAATAGTTCAAGAGGTCCATCCAGCCAGGTTAGCACTTGATCAGTGAAGAGAAATCTTCAAAGCTCTTTCCCTCATTAGACAAATTCAAAATAACCAAAGAAATTTAAATTTAGTTGGTTCAATTGAATTTGACATTTTCAGATTTAATCAATTTTCTCCCATTGGTTTCTGTTCATTTCTCATCTGACAGGTTATTACTCAGTTATATTATTTCTGATTGGTGCAGGCTAAATTAATTGGGTCTTGACAGCTAAGTGCACTGCTTTAAATTCATTCAGCATTTGGCAAGAGCTGAATAAAAACTCAAGGGTTATTTGTGAATATGTTACAATCCAATGAAAATATCTGGAATAGATTGTTGGCTACAAACATGATTAAATATGATTTATTTGACTCCTGTTTTCAGAGACTGTTAAACAGGGAATGTAGATTGTTGTATGGATATCAAATAATTCTGCATGATTAGATGGAGACCATTGTGTCAAAATACTTACATGGTTCGACATCAGCACTGAACAAGTGTCTCTATGTAAAAGATGCAACATGGCAATTTCTTTCAGGTGCATAATTCATTAGACACCAACTATGGAATAGGACATATTAACATCACCCATTCCCCTCTGAAAGGCATCCAACTAGCTTAGTATTTATTTTCCAATGACAGTTTCTGGTAAGGATTTTGGTGTTACTTCAGCATCTTCCAGTGGTTTCCCTTCATCTTTTCTCCTCTTTATTTAAGATATTGGGATTGGATGGAGTACTTTTGGGATATATCTATTGTCAGTTACTTGTATTCCTCTCCACCCCCGATCAGGTGACTGAGGGAAGTCTGGAGCAGAGGTTAAAGTGTCCAAAACATTATAAACAAGAGAAAGTCTGCAAATGCAGGAAATCCAAAACAATGCACATAAAATGCTGGAGGAACTCAACAGGTCAGGCAGCATCTATGGAAGTGAATAATCAATGTTTTGCGATGAGGCCCTTCTTCAGAACTGAGCAGAAAGGGGGAAGACACCAAAATAAAAAGATGGGGGGGTGGGGAGGGAAAAAGGCTAGATGGAAGGTGATAGGTGAAGCCAAGTGTGTGAGAATGTTTAAGGGCCATTGACCTTGTTTCAGTCATGCTGGTGTCACTGGTGTGGTCTTTTAGTATCTCTGAATAGAGATGACATCAATGGGGTTCAAGGATCAAAATTCATTATCACAGAACATAAATGTCACTATATACCCTTACAGGCATTTACAGGAAATAAAGAAACACAACAGAATTTATGAAAAACAACAGATAAACTAAGGCTGGCAGACAACCAATGTGCAAAGAGGACAAATTGTGCAAATAATAAATAAATAAACAATACTGAGTGCATGAGTTGTAAAATTCCTGAAAGTGAGACGATTGTCATGGAGTCAGTTCAGCGTTGAGGTGAGTGAAGTTATCCATGTCGGTTGAGGAGGCTGGTGGTTGTAGAGTAGAAACTGTTCCTGAACCTGGTGGTGCGGGGCCTAAGGCCCAGGTACCTCCTGCCCAATGGCGGTAGATCACGGCCTGGGTGATGGGAGAATCCTTGATGACGGATACTGCTTCCTTGTGACAGCGCTCATTGCAGATGCACTTGATGTGGGGACAGTGGTGGGGAAAGGGTTAGCAGGGCCTGTTGGAGTGCTGCGTTCAGAAATGGAGGAGTAAGGAGCTAACCTCCATCTTGCTGCTCTGCTTAGGTGTTTGAATTGTTTTGTCCTTTGATGGGGAAGCTCGCTCCAGGCTAACTTGCTGTTGATCCTAACATTCTTATTGTTGCTTATAGGACTGTGAACTATTTAGAAACTGGATCATTAAATACAATGAGTTAGTGGTCTCTGCCATGAACTCCACCAATTCTGTGATTTTCATAGAGAATTATATAGATATGCGACATGGAAGCAGGCCTTTTGGCCCACTGATCATCAAACATACAATTTTACACTGGTTCATCTTATTCTCCTCACGTTCCCCTCTGGCTCCATATGAAAGCGTAGGGATTCCTCCAAGTGGTTTAAAATAGCGCTGGTGAAACTCAGCGACTTCCGGGTGGTGGCTAACAAAATAGGGAAAAAAACTTCCAGAATCTGCAGGTGCTGGAAATCCAAGCAACACACACAAGATGCTGGAGGAACTCAACAGGCCAGGCAGCAACTATGGAAAAAAAGTACAGCTGACATTTCATGCCGAGACACTTCAGCAGGACAGGAGAGAAAAAAGGTGAGGAGTAGATTGAAAAGGGTGGGGGGAGGGGAGAGAGAAACACAAAATGATTGGTGAAACCGGGAGGGGGAGGGATGAAGAAAAGAGCTGCGGTTGATTATTGAAAGAGAGACAGGGCTGGAGAAGGGGGGAATAGAAGACCACGGAAGAAAGAAGAAGGGGGAGGAACACCAGAGGGAGGTGATGGGCAAGCAACGAGATAAGGTAAGAGAGGGAAAATGGTGAAGTGGGGGGGGGGGCAGGCATTACCAGAAGTTTGAGGAATCAATGTTAACCCCATAAGGTTGGAGGCTACCCAGATGGAATATAAGGTGTTGTTCCTCCAACCTGAATGTGGCCTCTTTGCAACAGTAGAGGAGGCCATGGATTGAAAGCAACTTAATACTTTTTCTGGTGAATGATCATCACAAAAAATAATCTGTAACTTCCCCTTGGACTTGGAGGCAATTTGATGTGGCAGAACCGAGGCGAGGTAGGGTGGTGGGCCCATTGCCGAGAATAAGGAAGACCCAAGCTTCAATCAACTTAAGCACTGGGCTGAATCGGAAAGGTCTGGTCCAGGCTGATTCGAGGCAGCGGGGTCCCGGCCCCAGAACATATCGAAATGACCGAGCCTGATGCTTGGACAAACATTAAAGTGTTGGGCCAGGTTGAAAAGGTCAGGGTGATTGGGCCCAGGGCCTGGAATGGGCTAGTTCAGATCACGTTTTACTCAACTCTGCACTGAACTAAAGGTCTGGGACATACTCTCTGTGGACTTCAGTTCAGAGCACTCTGTCTGCATTTAATGTTTGCCTAATTTGTTTCTTTTTCCAACACATTGTGTGTTCAATAGTTTCCTTCTTTATTTATGGGTTCTTTGTTTCATGGCTGCCTGTCAGGAGACAAAAATCACAAGACTGTACAATGAATACATACTTTGATAATAAATGTACTTTGAAATACTTTGAAATTTGAGCTCAGCTAAGATTCTACTTACATCTCTTTATGAATAGCAATTTACACTCACAATTAATCTCAGAACCCACATTTTTGATTCATTGGGAGGAAATGCGAGCACTTGGAAGAAACCCTACACTTTCAGACATACGGTGGTGACCCTAGGAAGGTTATAGAGTGCCTAGAAACAACTTAGTGATTCATTGGATTGGATAGAATCTATAAATTTGCCGATGATACAACCATTGTTGGTAGAACCACAGATGGAGGTGAGAGAGCGTACGGGAGTGAGATATACCAGCTAGTTGAGTGATGTTGCAACAATAACCTTGCACTCAATGTCAGTAAGACCAAAGAAATGATTGTAGACTTCAGGAAGGATAAAATGAGGGAACATGATCCAATCCTCATAGAGGGATCACAGGTGGAGATAGTGAGCGATTTCAAGTTCTTGGATGTCAAGATCTCTGAGGATCTAACCTGGTCCCAGCATATCGATGTAGCTATAAAGAAGGCAAGACAGCAGCTATACTACATCAGGAGTTTGAAGAGATTAGGTTTGTCAACTAGAACACTTGAAAACTTCTATAAATATATTGTGGAACACATTCTGATAGGCTGTGTCACTGTTTGCTGTGGGGGGGGGGGGGGGGTGGCACTGCTCAGGTCTGAAAGAAGCTACAGAGAGTTGTAAAATTAATCAGGTCCAGCTTGGGTCCAGCCTCCATAGTATCCAAGACATCTTCAAGAAGCGGTACCTCAGAAAGGCAATGTCCATTAGTAAGGACCCCCATCACCCAGGGCATGCCTCTTCTGATTTCGACCATCAGGAAGGAGGAACAGAAGCCTAAAGGCACACACTCAAAGATTCAGGAACAGCTTCTTCCCCCTGCCATATGATTCCTAAATGGACATTGAACCCTTGAACACTACCTCATTTTCTTAGTATATATCATTCCCGTTTTTGCTCTATTTCAATCTATTTAATATACATATATAATTACTGTTATTTATTTCTTTCTTCCTGTATTATCATGTATTGCATTGAACTGTTGCTGCTAAGTTAACAAATTTCATGACGCATACTGTTGTTAATAAACCTGAGTCTGATTCTGTCGAGAAAGGAGACTGCCAAAACTAAATGCAGTTTATATCTTAGAACTGCATATGTGCTTTACCAGGGCTTCTGGAGAACTGTCAGTAACCGTGGCCTGCCTAGTCACAGCGCATTCAGATGGGTTGGATCCTGAGAATTAAAATCTGACCTGTTCTGATAGTCACTGCAATAGGCAATTTTGAGGCTTGTCTGTTTTGTTTCAGAATCCCAACGGTAGTAACGCCAGTGCTGCAGTATATTGTAACAAAACCTTTTCTCAAGAGCTTCCTGCCGGTGTTGAGTGTATTGTACATGGTAATAAATCCATGTGTAAATAGACTCCCATTTCCTGACAAGGTTGAAATATTAACTTCAATAGACAAACTGTGAAAAGGTATTAAAAATTGTGTTAAATATATCCTTAAGAGTATTGACTTATCAGAAATTAATGACATTTTGGTTTGCTTTTCTTTTCATATAGGCACTTCACCACCTCTTCCATCTTCAGCCCTCCACTCTCAAACATCTAACTGCTAGCATTTTCTCAGTCCTTGCCCACCACTTCCTCCTCCACAAACATATTCAGCCATCCCCAACCATTCCTTTCCATCCCAAACTGTCCATTACTCATTCCCCATGCCATACATATTGATGCATCATGCTAAGACCATGGCAGAGTGGATTTCAGTTGTATGAGAGTGAGAACGGGTGGCGGGGTAGAGATGTGCTCTACTAAAGGAGCTGTATGGTGCTCCTTCCCTCTGTTAGCCTGCCAGTCACATTTGGGCAAGGTGTAGCACCTGCTTAGCTCTTCCCCCACCCCCACCCCATTACTAATCAGGGTCACATGAAGTCATGGGAGCAGACAATGGATAGTCATATGAATAGCTGGTGTATATTAGAAACAAGAGAAATCTGCAGATGCTGGAAATCCAAGCAACACACACAAAATGCTGGAGGAACTCAGCAGGCCAGGCAGCATCTATGGAAAAGAGTACAGTCGATATTTCAGGCCAAGACCCTTCAGCAGGACCTGCAAAGAGTATTGATAATGGCTGGAGTCACTTACCTTGTAAAGGCAATGGCAAACCATTTGTGTTAAAGAATTTGCTAAACAATCATGGCCAAAAGACCATGATCACCCATGTCATATGACACAGCACACAATGATGATGATGATGACGGTAAATGATATTGGTAATAAGCAACACAATCATAATTAAATCAGATCTTGAAGTTTGTTTTCAATGGGAAACAAGACTGGAAATGAATGCTGTCTAGTTTCTCACCTTCTTCACTTCATTCAAGCATCATATGTAACCATGGAGCACATTTCTTTATTACACAACATGAGGATTTTCTGCAGTGACGTTTTCTCACATTATAAGGTCCCTTCTCTCACAGTAGAGTGGACTTTAAGCAAAATGAAAGATCCTGACATTTACTCTCCTTCAGATAGATCCCACAGTGGGAACCTGGCCTTGTCTATTAGCTTGTGAATAGATGACAGGAACCTGTCAGTTGACATCTCTGAGAGCTAACGCTCATGCTTCCTTTGCATTTGAAATTGTGTGTAACTGAGTTACATTCCAACCATCCAATATAGTAGATATTTGTTAAATACTTCATCAGATTGTTAGGTTGTAATCCATATTATTTTATAAAAAGGTTTTCCTCCTCTGAGAAATAAATTATTACTCGTGACACGACTACTTCCATGAATGTGAAATTGGTGACGAGTAGGAAATGTCAAAACTCTGCTGTTGTTTCAAAGTGACAGTGATGTTAACTGACAGAATCTTCATGAATTTTATTTCCTATTTCTTTTATTCTTCTATTCTTTATTCTTTTGTCCTCATTCTTCAGCTCTGATTTGATTGGTACAGAGTTACTAGGCTTCATGAAACTGTACACACAAGTTACGTAAACATACACACATGTTCAACTTTACCCTTTTGAAGTGAACACTTCAACTGAACATAACTCTGCTCTTTCAGAGTGAATATGTGCAGAGGCCCCCTTATCTAAGAAAGGATGTGCTGCTGCTGACACTGGAGAGAGTCCAGAGCAGGATCTCAAAAATGATCCCCGGAATGGTTAACATATGAGGAGTAATTCGTGGCTCTGCGCCTGTAATTGTTGGAGTTGAAAGGAATGAGTGGGAATCGCATTGAAATCTATCAAACATTAAAAGGCCCAGATAAAGTAACATGAAGGTCTTTCCTACATTAGGGGAGTCTAGAACCAGAAGGTACAACGTCAGAAGACATGGATGTACCCTTAGAGCGGAGATGAGGAGGAACTTCTTCAGCCAGTGGGGAGTGAATCTGTGGAATTAATTGCCACGGATGACTGTGGAGGCCAAGTGGTTGGGTATATTTAAAGCAGAGGTTGATAGGTTCTTGATTGGTAAGGGCATCAACGTTACGGGGAGAAGGCAGGTGAATGGGGTTGAGAGGGATAATAAATCAGCCATGATGGAATGACAGAGTTTCTCAATGGGCTGAATGGCCTATTTCTGTTCCTATGTCTTAATGGTGAGAATCAGGTTTATTATCACTGGCATGTGGCGTGAAATTTGTTAACTTAGCAGCAGCAGTTCAATGCAATACATAATCTAGTAGAGAGAGAAATAAAAATAATAAATAAAATAAAACATAATAATAAGTAAACAAGTAAATCAATTATATGTGTTGAATAGATTTTTTTTAAATGTGCAAAAACAGAAATACCGTATATTAAAAAAGTGAGGTAGTGTCCAAAGCTTCATTGTCCATTTAAGAATCGGATGGCAGACGGGAAGAAGCTGTTCCTGAATCGCTGATTGTGTGTCTTCAGGCTTCTGTATCTCCTACCTGATGGTAATAGTGAAAAAAGGACATGCCCTGGGTGCTAGAGGTCTTTAATAATGGACGCTGCCTTTCTGAGACACCACTCCCTAAAGATGTCCTAGTACTTTGTAGGCTAGTACCCATGATGGAGCTGACTAGATTTATAACCTTCTGCAGCTTCTTTTGGTCCTGTGCAGTAGCCCCTCCATACCAGGCAGTGATGCAACCTGTTAGAATGCTCTCCATGGTACAAATATAGAAGTTTTTGAGTGTATTTGTTGACATGCCAAATCTCTTCAAGCTCCTAATAAAGTATATCCGCTGTCTTGCCTTCTTTATGACTACATCAATGTGTTGGGACCAGGTTAGATCTTGACATCCAGGAACTTGAAGCTGCTCACTCTCTCCACTTCTGATCCCTCTTTGAGGATTGGTATGTGCTCCTTTGTCTTACCCTTCCTGAAGTCCACAATCAGTTCTTTCGTCTTACTGACATTGAGTGGCAGATTTCTGCTGCGGCACCACTCCACTAGTTGGTCTTATAAAAAGTAAGAGATAGTAAGCTACAGTTCCCTTGGAAATTTTGGTTTGTGCATAATTAGGCACTTGGCAGGTGTCAATAAAAATAAATTAGGCTTTAGAAATGGCAGGGACCCTAGCAGAAATATTTAAAACATCCTTAGCCACAGTTGAGGTGCTAGAGGATTGAAGGATTGCTAATGTTTCATTGTTTAAGAGTGGCTCTAAATATAAACCAGGAAATTATAGGCCAGTGAGCCTGACATCAGTAGTGGGTAAGTTATTGGAAGGTATTCTAATAACCAGTTGTATGTACAAGTATTTAGATAGACAGGAACTAAATTGGAGTAGTTAACATGGCATTGTGTGTGATAGGTTGTGTCTAACTAATGAGAGTTTTTTGAAGAAAGTTGAGGAAGGCAACACAGACCATTGTCTACGTGGACCTTTGACAAGGTCCTGCATTGGAGGTTGGTCAAGAAGGTTCAGTTGCTTGTCATTCAGTATGAGAAAGTAAATATGGATTAGACATTAGCTTCATGAAAGAAGCCAGAGCACAGAAGTAGATGGTTGCCTCTCTAACTGGAGGCTTGTAACTGGTGGGGCACCATATACATCAGTGCTGGATCGCTTCTTGTGTGTCATAAGACCACAAGACATGGGAGCAGAATTAAGCCATTCTGCCCATTGAGTCTGCTCCACCATTTGCTCATGACTGATTAATTTCCCTCTCAACTCCATTCCCCTGCCTTAGCCCCATAACTTTAACATCCTGACTTTTTAAGAGTCTATCAACCTCCATCTTGAATACACCCAATGACCTGCCCTCCCCTGTCACCTGTGGCAATGAAATCCACAGATTTAACACCGTTAAGCTAAAGAAATTCCTCCTCATCTCTGTTCTAGTTGGACATCCCTCTATTCTGAGGTTGTGCCCTCTTGTCCTAGACACCCCCACCATATGAAATATTCCCTCCACATTCATTCTATCTATGTTGTTCAACACTTGATAGGTTTTGATGAGAAACCCACTTCCCCCCCCACCATTTTTCTAAATTCCAGCGAGTACGGGTCTAGAGCCATCAAACGCTCCTCATATGATAAGCCTTTCATTCACTGAATCATTTTTGTGAACCTTCTTTAAACCCTCTCCAATCTCAGCCCATTCTTTTTTAGATAAGTGGCACAAAAATGCTCTCAGTATTCCAAGTGAGGCCTTACCAGTGCGTATAAAGCCTCAGCATTACATCATGCCTTAATCACAATTCCTCTTGAGATGAACATTAACATTGCATTTTCCTTCCTCACCATTGAGTCAATCTGCAAAGAAACCTTTAGGAACTCCTACACAAGGACTCGCAAATCCCCTTGCAACTCAGCTTTCTGAATTTTCTCTCCATTTAGAAAATACACTATATTTTTATTCCTTCTACCAAAGTTCATGACCATACACTTCCCAACACTGTACTGCATCTGCTACTTCTTTGCACATTTCCCTAGTTTGTCTAAGTCCTTCTGCAGCCTTTCTGCTCCTCCACCTGTCTTTGTATCATCCATAAACTTGGCCACAAAGCCGTCTATTTCATCATCCAAGTCATTGACATATAAAATAAAAAGGCACGGTCCCAAGATCAACCCCTGAAGAACACCACTAGTCACTGGCAGCCAATTAGTAAAGGCTCCCTTTATTCCCACTCTTTGTCTTCTGCCAATCAACCAATGCTCTATCCATGTTAGAATATTTCCTGTAATACCATTATCTCTTATCTTGTTAAGCAGCCTCATGTGTGGCACCTTGTCAAAGGCCTTCTGAAAATCCAAGTACACCACATCCACCACTTAGGATATCTTTCAGCTATCCTGCTCGATACTTCAAAAAATTGTAACAAATTTGTCTGGCAAGATTTTCGCTTAAGGAAGCCATGCTGACTTTGGCCTATTTTACCTATGTTACCATGTGCCTCCAAGTACTCGGAAACTTCATCCTTAACAATTGACTCCAACATCTTTCCAGTCACTGAGGTTAGGCAAACTGCTCTATAGTTTCATTTTATTTGCCTCCATCCCTTCTTGAAGAGTGGAGTGCTATTTGCAATTTTCCAGTCCTCCAGAACCTAATGATTCTTGAAAGATCATTACTAATGTCTTCATATTCTCTTCACTCCCTCTTTCAGTATCCAGCACTGTAGTCCATCAGGTCCAGATGACTAGATCTACGTTCCATTCTTTCAGCTTCCCAAGCACCTTATCACTAGTAATAGTAACTCCTACTCTCAATACTCTTAAACATCTGGCATATTGCTAATGTCTTCCACTGTGAAGACTGATACAAAATACTTAATTAGTTTGTCTGCGATTTCCATGTCCCCCATTACTACCTCTCCAGTGCCCAATATCTATTCTCACATCTCTTTTACTCTTTATATATCTTTAAATACTTTTGGTTTCTTCTTTGATATATTAACTTCATATTTCATCTTCCCTCCTTATAGCCTTCTGTTGGTTTTTAAAAACTTCCAAATCCTACTAATCACATTAATTCTTGCTCTATTATATAACCACTCTTCTGCTTTTGTGTTGGCTTTGACTTCCCTTGTCAGCCATACTTGCGTCACCTTGCTTTTAGAATACTTCTTCATTGGGATTTATCTATACTCTGCCTTCCAATTTGCTCCCAGAATCTCCCAGCCTTTGCGGCTCTGCTGTCATTCATGCTCGTGGTCCCTTCCAATCAACTTTGACCAGCTCCTCTCTTATTTCTTACAGTCCTTTTACTCCACTGTAATACTGATACATCAGACATTAGCTTCTCTTTCTCAAATGGCAGGATGAATTCTATCATATTATAATCACTGCTTCCTAATGGTCCCTTTATCTTAAGCTCCCTAATCAAATCTGGTTCATTAAACAGCATCCAATCCATAATAGCTGATCCCATAGTGGGCTCAACTGCAAGCTGTTCTGAAAAGCCATCTTGTAGGCATTCTACACATTCTCCCCTGGGATCCAAATTAGACACTAATTTGGATTTTCCCATCTACATCATCTATATCAATAATCTGTATGATAATACGATAAACTATATCAGCACATTTGCAGATGACACCAAGATTGGGGCTATAGTGGATAGCAAGAAAGATTATCTAAGATGAAAAATGGCTGATGATATTTCGTGCAGAATTAAGTGTGAGGTGCAGCACTTTGGGAGGTCAAACCAGGTAGGACTTACACGGTGAACAGTAGAGCACTGAGGAGTGTGGTAGAATAGAGGGAATACAGATCCATAATTCCTTGAAAGAGGTGGCACAGGTAGATAGGATCATAAAGAACATGTTTTGCATCTTGGCCTTCATAAATCAAAGTGCTGAGTGCAGTAGTTAGTATGTTATGTTAAACTTGTGTAAAACTGGTGAGACTTAATTTCGAGTATTGTCTGCAGTTTTGGTCATCTACCTACATGAAATATCTCAGGAACTTTTAAAGAGTGCAGAGAAAACTTACAAGGATGTTGCCAGGACTTGAGTTATAGGGAAATGTTGAATAGATTTGGTCTTTATTCCCTAAAGCATAGGGGATTGCAGGGAGCAATAGATGCATAGATGTATGCAAAATTATGAGGAATCTAGAAGAGTAAATGCACCTTGGTATTTTTTTCCACTAAGGTTAGGTGAGGCTAGAACTAAAAGAAATGGTTAAGGAGAACATGAGGGAAATGATCTTCACTCAGAGGGTGGTGAAAGTGCAGAACGAGCTGCCGGCAGAAGCAATGGATGTGGCTTCGACTTCAACATTTAGGAGCAATTGGTTAGCTATATGGGTAGGAGAGGTATGGAGGTCTATGGTCCAGGTGAATATTGAAGGGATTAGGCAGATTAATAGTTTAGCATGGACTAGATCAGCCAAACGGTCTGTTTCTGCACAATGGTGTTCTAGGGCTCTATGACAAGAAGGCCGAAGGACTCTGATTCCTCCTCCACCATTCAGTAGGTTCAGAATTGACTTCATCTTGTCCTCAGCTAACTTTCTTGTCTGATTTCCTAATCCTTTATTCACCCATTAAGGAAAAATCTTTCAATCTTGGCCTCGAAAACATCCAGCAAATCAACTGCCACAGTTCTCCAAGGTAAAGAATGGCAAAGTTTTAACTACTATCTAAAAGAAGGAATTACTCCTTTGTTCACATGAGATGTGCAACCACAGATCTTAAAAGTATACCTTCGTATTGAATAAACATTTATTCAGCTTCTGCCTTTCACCCCTGCAGAGTTGTATATGCTTCAATAAGATCTTCTCTCATTCTTCCATAATCCAATAAAGTATACAGTAGTGTATCAAAAGTCACACCACAAGGTATACTCAATTATTAAATGTAAACTTTTATATACTGCAGGAGCCAGCTTAGTGCCAACATGACGTGGGAGTCCTGCGGTAAGATAAATTACATGAATTCTGCACTGTCTTCCAAAGGTGTTTCTTATAAAATTTGCCACGAAGTCGATACAACTCATCATCATACTTTTGCAAACAGGATCCAGCTAACAATGCAGCACACATAAAATGCTGGAGGATCTCAGCAGTCAGGCAGCATCTATGGAGATGAATAGAGAGTCAACTTTTCGGGCTGAGGCCCTTCTTCAGGACTGACGAGGAAGGGGGAAGTTACCAGAATAAAAAGGTGAGAGGAGGGGAAGGGGACCAGCTGGAAGGTGATAGGTGAAGCCAGGTAGGTGGGAAAGGTAAAGGCTGGAGAAGAAGGAATCTGATAGGAAAGGAAAGTGGACAATGGGAGAAAAGGAAGGAGGAGAGGACCCAGGAGGAAGTTAATAGGTGGATGAGAAGAAGTACAATGTCAGAGTGGGGAATTGGGGGGGGGGGGGTAAAATTACTAACTAACAATAATACTCAGGAAAGGGTTTGTGATTCCCAAATGTACTACTTTGTTATGTACCCGTGGGTATCTTGTACTTGTCATGTGACAGTGGTGTTGAAAATATGCTGGATCTAAGGTAGTGCTCTTGTGATGGTGGAGTGACGTCATTTTCCCACCAGTAGAGGTCATGTGACAGGTTTTTTTTTACAGGGTATAAAGGGAGGACCCCTCCCTGTGAGGAGGGGCAGTTCATGGCTGGATTTGCCATTTTGACTCCATGCCACTGTATGGTCCAATATTATGACGCAGTTTGGTTGAAAGGTGGAGTTTTATTTAATGCCTAAACTTTAAAAGGTCATTGCTGGCAGTTTCTTTATAATACTGCCAGTTAAAAATCAGAGGAGAGTGAAGATCGGAGATCGAGAGCTAAAAGATCGAGGAAAGTCAATTTCAACGGTGAAACAGGTTCAACCTTGTTTGATCCTCATTCGGAAGGAATTCGTTGGCTGTGCCCATGTTAACCCCTGCAAATAATAGCAGAAAGGATTGGGTACAGTTTTGTAAAGGAAAGGTCAGTGCCTTTAAGCAGTTTCATTTTCATCTTTGTAAATTCTCCGGGAAAAGTATAGTTCGACTGGGAACCGCAACAACACGATGTGAAAGAAAATTTAAATTGTCTAAAAAGTCTCTCCTTTAATGGACTGTAAGCATTTTGAACTTTTGCAGTACTACTTTGAAGAACTGTTTTCGCTTTATTCCTTTAAGAACTTTTTAAGCTGCTGCACAGCAGCTGATTTCTGGTTACGTTAGTTGTTTGTTTACTTTTGGGGGTTTGTTTTTCAGTGTTTAATAAATGTTTTATTTGTTATAAAAACCCCTGCCACACTTATATATTTATTGTTGCTGAATCCGTAACAACTTGAAGGAATGAGAAGATTAAATCATCAGCAATGCCAAAACAAATAAGATGTGCCAAGGCAGAACACTCATGTGCAAAATGCCTTGAAATTACTACTCCAAATATCATTTGAGTTAAACCTGGGATTGAAAAAAGATCAAACTCCCTTACACACAAAAACCTAATAAAACTTCTTTACATTTAATGAATCATGTCTTTTCGAAGTACCACGCCTTTCACAAGCCAAGGTAATAAAGTGATAATATTTCCACAGTAATGCAGACAATACAACAGCTGGCTCTTAGCTCCAGTGAGCCAGGTTTGATCCTGAATTCCGGTGTAGAGTTTGCATGTTCTCCTTGTCACAGTAAAGGTTTCCTCAATTGCTCACATTTCCTACCACTTCCAAGGTATGGGAACTGTACTTCCCTCAATCTCAGGACTCTGCAGAGAGTGATATGGACAGCCCAGTGCATCTGTAGATGTGAACTTCCCACTTTTCAGGACATTTACAAAGACAGGTGTATAAAAGGGGCCCAAAGGATCATTGGGCATCCGAGTCACCCCAACCACAAACTGTTCCAGCTGCTACCATCCTGGAAATGGTACCGCAGCATAAAAGCCAGGACCAACAAGATCTGGGACAGCTTAATTTATGCTGACACAGCTGTATTTCTATATTATATTGACTATCCTGTTGTGCATAATATTTATTATAAACTACTATAAATTGCACATTGCTCATTTAGACGGAGACATAACATAAAGATTTTTACTTCTGATAGATATGAAGGATGTAAATGATAAAGTCAATTCAAATTGTTTTAAATTAACCCTAGTGTCCAGGTGAGTGATTGATTCTGGGTAAGAACTGATATTAATATGGGGAAGATAAAATTGGATTAGTGAAGGAGGAATGTAATGGAGTGTTGTGTAGGAGGAATGGATAGTATTGCCTTGATGGGCCAAAGCACCTTTCTCCATGCTCTGTGACGATGACTTGACAACCACGTTCCTAGAAACTGCCAAAGGACATGTTAATCCTGTGGAATAGTCTTTGAAGGGTAAAATGCATTCTGAATACTGAGAACATTTTTTCAAAGATACCGAAAAATATTTAATGATCTGAGAGATTTGGACTTCTTAGTAAATTGAGCATTCCTCTGAAATGCACTGAAAAGTCAGCCTGTATTTTGCCCTCCAGCCCTGGAATGGAATTTGGATCAATAACCTTCTGACTCTCTCTGACTACTGGTGTTGCCTGAATCTGCGGAGAGAAAATAAATATTTAGTTCCATCAGGCAATTTTGCCAACCTATAATGAGATAACATCCTTTTCTTAATAGTTGATTGAATTATCAATTGCACAAATATCATTCCCACTTCATTCTAATTAGTAAAGTCTTATCCTATCCAACGGGAAGGAAAAAGATCTTACCTGCTGAATGTTGAAAAATATCTCATTCATAAGTTAAAATGTGCCTAGCCTTCATGACAGGATCAGGATCATTATTCCATCAGTTTTAAGTTTTAACTTGTTAATGAATGCTGTATTCTTTTTCGTAGGGCTTTAGGGCTAGGAAGTTTGTAGATAATGATTTACATTTGCAAGAAATTAAAATTAAAGGCCGTGCCCAGAAGTGGCAACACACTCGTCGTGGTGCATAAAATGGGTAATGGACAGCAGGCCAATCAATATTCAAAGTTCAAAGTAAATTCACTATCATAGAATGTATATGCCACCATATATTACCTTGAGATTCGTTTTCTTGCAGGCGTTCACAGTAGAACAGAAAAATGCAATAGAATCAAGCAACCAATGTGCAATTGAAGACAAACTGTGCTAATTAATAAAACAAGTACCGGTAAATAAATAATACGGAGAGCATGAGTTCATAAGTTGTGGGATTGGTTTAGCGTTGAGGTAAGTGAAGTTATCCACGATGGTTGAAGAGTAATAACTGAACCTGGTGGTGTGAGGCCTAAGGCTCCTTTATCGCTTTCCTGATGGCAGCAGAGAGAAGAGAGCATGACTCTGGATGGTGGGTATCCTTATGATGGATGCTGCTTTCTTACAGCAGCGATCCTTGCAGAACTGCTTAATAGTGGGGCAGGCTTTTCCGGTGAAAGCCTGGGCTGTATCCGCCACTATGGAGCAGGTCAAATGAATGGATTGAAGCTTTATTTCAGAAGAAATAAACTATCTGTTGGTGTGAAATTCTTGGGAAATACCATGGTATTGTTGTCCTAAGTGCAGAATGAATTGGACACATGAAGAACCCCAAGTGATACTTCGGCATATTTTAGAATTTGTAGTTGATGCATTATTTTTCCTTGTGATTGTTTTTATTGTTGCATTGGAATGATGCAGTACAAAAGCATTGCATTACTCTCACATACTTTGTAAACTTTCATCTAATGAAGAATTAATATATTGATCACAAACAAAAAAGAATCTGCAGATGCTGGAAATCCAAGCAACACACACAAAATGCGGGAGGAACTCTGCTGTCCACTGTCATGAAGAGGCCACATTCAGGTTGGAGAAGCAACATCTTGTATTCCGTCTGGGTAGCCTCCAACCTGATGGCACGAACATCAATTTCTCGAACTTCCAGTAATTATCCCTCCCTTTATTACCGATTCCCTTTTCCCTCGCTCAGCTTATCTCCTTACCTACCCATCTCCTTCATCTGGTGCTCCTCACCCCTTTTTTCTCTTCCATGAATTCTGTCCTCCCCTATTAGATTCGCCCTTCTCCAGCCCTATATCTCTTCCACCAATCCTAGCTCTTTACTTCACCTTCCCCCTCCCAGTTTTGCCTATCACCTTGTGTTTCTTCTCTGATTCCTCAGTTTCTTTTTCTCCAGTCCTGCTGAAGGGTCTTGGCCCAAAACGTCGACTGTACTCTTTTCCATAGATACTGCCTTGCCCGTTGAGTAACTCCAGTATTTTTTTTTTGTGTTGCTTAACATATTGGTAGTTTGTTGGAATTTTGAAATAGTATCAACTAATGCAAGCAAGAGAGACTTCTACTGTTACAATCCACCTCATTGTTAGATATTCAACAATGACACAGTGTCCTTTGCAGGTAATTTGTCCAGTTACAGTATAGCATTTAAGTTAATTAATTTATTATGGGATTTATCCTTGCTGACATTCTTGAAAGGACATGCACGAAAGGAGGGACGTAATTACCAGCGGGAAAATAATTATCTTGCTAATGAATATTGCACATAATTTCCATTTTCTACAAAATCATCATGTCACCAATGTTACACCAAACTTGGCTTTACTCTTGTTCAAACTTTTGTTGGTAAGTTACTTGAGTTTCAAAAAGACCTGTGAGCATATTTGTATATCGTGCACTAAACTTATTTATTATTGTTTGGACGCAAACTAATATGTGTTGAGTATTTACAGTCGTCCTCCAAGAGGACCACAACCTTGTCATGGTTTGGAGGCTTACATGCATCAATGACCCGGAGAGCTATTCTGGCTGGAGTCTTGGTTAGGTCACCCATGCCAAACAGGTCAAAGAGTAGAGTCCTGACTAAGAGTGGTCTACTGGCTTCTTGGTTTAAGAGTTCAGCTCTGGGCTAAAAACCCTGATTAATAAAACAAAATTGTTAAGGAAACAGCAATGAAGAATCCTTCTACATCTGAATGCAATGGTATTCCTGAGTCTCCACCTGGGACTTGTATGACTGAAGTAGTGAAAAGAGAGAGGAAGCTACTGACATGATGAAGTAAGCCCTTAACACTGCCAGAGATGGAGAACCTTCATTGCTGCCCGTAATGCCTGTGGCATAATGGGCAGTAAGTAATTTACAATAGTCACAAGCTGTGCTTGTGCTGAATTAAGAATTGCCTGACCTGAAGTACTGACATTTTGGAAATCACCTTCATTCAGTCTAGCTTTATTTAACCTGCCCAACATGAAGCAATTGCCATCTTCTAGATAGCATAATCTGTTTTCTTTCCTGTACAAGTGAATGAATCTGTATATGATGTGAGTGAGCAGGGAAATCAGGGGATCATCTCAGAAGTGCAGGAGACAAGTGACCACACTAATTCTATAGAGAAGAATCGAGTTTAGCTGTAAATACTGTTTTTGCAGAAAGAAAATTTTGTACAACATGTTAAAACAAAAAAAGGACGATATATTTATTATTAATCTTTCAGAAAACATTGTATTTCCAATAGAGCAGCATGACATGCACAAAACATCCAATACACATTTACTAGAAAAATGTAAATAGAAAGTATGCAATAATTATACAAGGAAGAACACAATTAGAGCAAAGCCCATTGTAGTACCAAGTGGTTACAACATTGCTATACTGAGGTGGTGATTTGTGTTGTGCAAGCTATTTCAAAAAGGAAACATCTTGATCTTCGCGGTTCTGTGCCTGCTGCCTGATGGCTGCCGTGAAGAAATGGCTGGGCCCAGAGGTTGGGGATCTTCGATGTTAGATGTTGCTTCTTGAAGCAGTGCATCACACAGATGCTACTAGTCACGGAGAGAGATGTGCTAATTTTGTATTGGGCTGAAGCTTTGATGGATTTACTCTCTTCAGCTTATGTTTCTGCACATTTAAATATGTTTATTTACTTGTTGGGATTCTGCGTGGAACAGGTCGTGCCACCCAGCAATCCCCCAGTTTAATCCTAGCCTAATCATGGGATAGTTTGCAATGACCAACTAGCCTACAAGCCAGTATGTCTTTGGACTGTGGGAGGGAACTGGAGCATCTGGAGGAAACCCACACGGTCACGGGGAGAATGTACAATGCGCTTACAGGCAACAGCTGGAAATGAAATCGTGTCGCTGGTACTGTAAAGCATTACACTAGCCCCTAATTGCCATACCAGATCATGATTCAACCAGTCAGGATACTTAGAACTTAATGCTTAGAAGAGGACAGCACAGGAATAGGCCATTCGGCCTACAATGCTGTGCCAAACTAGCTAAAAAGTAAATCAAAAACACCCAAACACTCTTACCTGCATGATGTCCATATCTCTCCATCTTCCTCACATTCATGTGCCTACCTAAACATCTCTTACAAAGCCTCTAATATACTTGCCTCTACCAACATACCAGGCAGCTCATTCCAGGTATCCACAACTCTCTGAGCAAAAGAACTTACCCCTCACATCCCCCTTGAATCTACTCCCTCTCACCTCCAATACATGCCCTCTGGTATTAGACATTTCAACTGCAAATCTGTAGAACTTTTTTTTTAAAGAGTATTTGATGACAAGCCAACCTTCCTTAACTTCTATAAAAGTAATGGCCCTGGAGCACTTTACTTGTGATTTTATTATGTGCTGGGTTCAGAAAGGATCATTTGATGTGTTAAAGCCCATGAAGTTAAGGCTGCTGACACTCTCCACCAATGTAGATTGGCTCCTGTTCACCCTCCTTCCCCTTCCTGAAGTCAACAATCAGTTCTTTTATTTTATTGATGTTGAGCAAGAGGTTGTTATTGCCACATGACTCAAACACCTACCTCACTCCTGTACGCTGACTCATCACCACCTGTGATTTGTCCAACAGTGACCTCATTGGGGAATTTATAATGGCACTGGAGCTGTGCTTAGCCTCATAGTCATGTGCTTAAATGGAGCAGAGCAGGGATCTATGTACACAGCCCTGAGGTTTTGTCAGTGAGGAGATGTCACCAATCCTCCACTAATTGAGATCTGCTGATGAGGAAAACAGCCATTGCAGTTCAAATATTTAACTACTTCCTACAGAGATTTCCATTGTTGAATTCAGTATCTGATCACTTCAACTAAAATTGATTATTTTTAACTATGTATCAATCAATATGATTGTCGCTTTAACTAAACTTTTGATAGTCTTTAGGTGAGTAGTTCCTTATTTAATGATTCAATGGTTCAACTTCATATCAGAAAATGTATACAGTATACAACATTAAATTCTTACTCTTTGCAGGCATCCATGAAACAGAATAAAACCCCAAAGCATGAATTACAGAAAATGTTAGAACCCCAAAGCCCCCCTGTCCCCCTCCCATGCACAGCCAGCAGCAGATGCACCCACCCTTCCCTTCCCCTCCCCCACTCCCAACAGCAAAAGCATCAACTCTCACCACCCACCAAGCAAGCAATAGCAAGCTTCTGGAAGAGTTCTTCCAGTGTTGTGTACGTATTCTTCAAGCAATAGCAAGCTTCTGGAAGAGATCTTCCAGCGTTGTGTACGTATTCTTCAAGCAATAGCAAAGCTCCCAGAGACCTTGATCTACAGTCCATCAAAAACTACTGTCCATCCCACAACTTCGACACCTCAGCCAGGTCCACACTCTCTCACTAGCAAGGGATAAGAGATATTGTTCCTGCAACAATGAGAAGGGAGACCCAACAGCTTGCTATTTCGATGTTATGATCTACTGCGTCACTTGTCTGAATTCCCCAACTTGAGGATCAGCAGATTCTCCCTCACCATCGAGAGAGAGATTGCTCAATGCACAGGCTACCTTTCGACACCACCTGTCTGCTGTCTCGATGTTTCAGTCTCCCACACACTTACTTGATGAATGTTGAGGAGCCAGCTACCTGCAGTAATACAGTCTCAATTGGTCATCCTTCTGTAACATTATTTGGAAATTATAACGACATTGTACAAAAAGATATTAAATGAAAGAGAAAAAAGAAAGTACTGTACAGAAGCTGTTGGTTACCCTTTCGTAAAATCCAGTGGTTAAAGTTTAAAGCTCTACTCCATGACTTGCAGAAAAAAATATGATGTAAAAGTTAGGTGTTTTTTGACAGAATGCTAGCTGTTCATAAATAAGTTGTAAGGGACAGACATGTCCCATTTCTCATAGTCTGGAGCTTGGATACACCTTCCCTCATTTCTCCTCAAAGACCATCGCCCTTATCAGCATTAGCTATATCTGGGAACACTCAAAGTCATGATAATGAGGCTAGGCAGGAATGATAATGGAAACACATTATACTTATAGACTCAGGGAGCTCTAGTGCAGAGAACAGGCCCTCTTGGACCTTTCTAGTCCACCTGTCTTAAATATTGCAATCAAACCCGCATCTTTCACTTCTGCTGGCAGTTTGTTTCACATTCACACCACCCTCTAAGGAAAGAACCTTCCCCTCAGTTCCCATTAAAAAATTTTCACCTTTTAGCTTTAACCTATGACTCTTCACCCTGGACTCACTCAACTTCAGTGGAAAAGGTTTGCTTGCCTTTACCCTAACTACACCCACTAATTTTGTACACCTCAATCAAATCTCCTCTCAGACTCTTATGCTCCTGAAAATAAAGTCTAATTTATTCAACTTTTCCCTATAACTCAGGTCCTCAAGTCCCGGCAACATCCTTGTAAATTTTCTCTGCACTCTTTCAATCTTATTGTTATCTTTCATGTAGGTAGGTGACCAAAACTGCACACAGTATTCTAAATTTGGCCTCAATAATGTCTTATACAATTTCAACATAACATCATGATTCCTGTCCTCAGTGCTGAGATTTATAAAGGCCAATGTGCCAAAAGCTCATTTTATGATTCCATCTACCTGTGATGCCTATTTCAAGGAATAAGGCATATGTTCTATTGCAGTCCTCAGTGCCATACTGTTCATGGTATGAGTCCTATACTGGTCATTCCTCCCAAAGTGCTACATGTTGCACTTGATTCTGCATTAAATTCCATCTGATATTGTCAGCCCATTTTTCTAGATGATCAAGATCCCGCTGCAAACGCAGATGATCTTTCTCGCTGTCCACTATCCGCTTTGTTACGATTTGGATGACGGAATTGATGGCTTTGTTGCAAAGTTTACAGACAGTGTGAGGTAGGTGGGGGGGGGGGGGCAGGTAGTTTTGAGGAAGTATAGAGGGTAAAGAAGGACTTAGATTGGGAGAATGGGCAAAGAAATGTCAGGTGGAATACAGTGTTGGGAAGTGTGTGGTCATGTACTTTGGCAGAAAAAATGAAAGAGATGACAAATTTCTAAATGAAGAGAAAATACAAAAAAAATACTGAGGTGCAAAGGGACTTGAGAGTACTTGTGCAGGATTCCCTAAAGATTAATAGGCAGATTGAATCTGTGGTGAAGAAGGCAAATAAAATGCCAGCATTCATTTCAAGAGGACGAAAATATAAAAACAAAGAGTAATATCGAGATTTTATAAAGCCCTGGTGAGGCCCCAGTTGGACTATTGTAAATGGTTTTGGGCACCTTTTCTCAGAAGGGATGTGCTGAAACTGCAGAGGGTTCAAAAGAAGTTTAAGAAAATTATTCCAGGATTGAATGGCTTGTCATATGAAGAATGTTTGATGGCTCTGGACATGTATTTGCTGGAAATCAGAAAAATGAGGGCATCTTTAAAACATATCAAATGGCGAAAGGCCTTGATAGAGTGGTTGTGGAGAGGATGTTTCCTGTGGTAAGAGAGTCTAAGACGAGAGGACATAGCCTCAGAATAGAGGAGTAACATTTTAGAATGGAGATGAGGAGGAATTTATTTAGCCAGAGAGTGATGAATCTGTGAAATTCTTTGCCACAGGCAACTGTGGAGGTCAAGTCTTCATGGATATTTAAGGCAGAGGTTGATAGATTCTTGATTGGTTAGGGCATGAAGGGATATGGGGAGAACGTTGGAGATTGGGGCTGAGAGGAAAATTGGATCAACCACGATGAAATGGCAAAGCAGACCTGATGGGCCAAATGGCCTAATTCTGCTCTTATTTCTTATGGTCTTATGGTCTTCTAATCTTGGTGTCATCTGCAATTTGTTGATCCAATTTACCACATTATAATCCAGATTGATGATATAGATGACAAACAATGATGGACACAGCACCAATCCTTGTGGCTGTGCAGTGACAGTATATAGAGGAATCTTTTGAAATTATGGTCCATCCCCATAAGACTCTTGTCCTGCTTCATTTCCCTGGGACTCTATGATCCTCAAGGTCCAGCTCTGGCATTAAGTGGGTCCTGAGTCTTCCATCTCTGGAGAGCCAGGTTCAATGTAAAGAGGATTGATATCAGCTGTGACCTGAGGACCCTGCTTGACAATAGGGGAGCCCCAGGAATCAGGGTTGGACTTGATGTACAGTAACTCAATATTGAAGACATGGTCACACAATAGTGTGTGTGTGTGTGTGTGTGTGTGTGCGTGCGTGCGTGCGTGCGTGCGTGCGTGCGTGCGTGCGTGCGTGTGTGCGTGTGTGTGTGTGTGTACGGACGTGACGGTTTGAATTCTTACCTCAAATATTCAGCCATTGTCCAAGTAGCTGCACAAAACCAAGTCTCCCAGTCAATTAGGCAAACATGTCAATGGGTATTATTATCCAGCGGTTTACCAACCCTATCTCAACAGCCCATTGAATTATATTGGCACTCTATATCAATACTTTCCTTTCAGTTGTGGGAAGGTGGTGCTGTACAGATCTGTTTTCAACCCTAATCACCTTGCCATTGCACATTACTCCTTACACTTGATCTACCTGCTGGAACTAGAATTCCGACTGTAAAGGGTGGGAATCTGTCGGTATGGTATAATTGCGCAAGTTTCAAGGTTCCTCCTCACAGCAGGGACTAATTTGTTTTTACACACTCTGCATTTTTCTACCTCTGTTTAAATGATCATTTCAGCTGAGCATTCTACCATAACCAAGATCCCTGGAAATTTTAAATTGCATTAACGTGATTATACATTTTTCTGAGAGAATATCTACCTACAACTATTTACTGCCTGTTACACCACTGGCGTTTAGGGCAGCAATGAAGGTCCTCCGTCTCTGACGGTGTTCCTGGCTTCCTTCATTGTGTTATTAGCTTCTTCTCGATTTTCACCACTGTCAGTCATACAAGTCCTGGGTGGAGACTCAGGAATACAGTCAGACTGAGATGTAGAAGGATTCTTCATTGCTGTTTCCGTAACAATTTTGTTTGACCAGTCAGGGTTGTTAACCCTGAGATGAACCTGAACCTGGTAGACCACTGTTAGTCTGGCCTCTAATCCTTGACCTGTTAGGTGACCCTACCAAGAGCCAAAGCATAAAGCCCTGACTCCAGCCAACATAGTTCTCTGGGCCAATGAGGCATGCAAGCCTCCAAACCCTATGGCGAGGTTGTGGTCCTCTCAGAGGTTCTACCAAAACTTAGCAAATAAACCACAACTTTCCCATAATGCCTTTGCCTGATAACTGTATTTAAACAATTTAATGATACAAGTCAGAAATTTGAGCTAATGGTATTCAATATACAGTATTCTCGATACCATTGATGTATAAATATGAACGAGGTATGATAAGACAAAGTAGATTTCACCATATGGTGTATTATCAACATTGCCATGTTTATCAAAGAACTGCACCTGCTTACATTTCTCTTTTCAAGATTATTTAATGTTGACATCAGAACTATTGGCAAAATAGCAAACTTGTTTTTCAGATTTCATTCAAGGACCTGGCCTTGGGCTACGACAATGATACGTAATGCCTCTCAGCTGTGCTTGACTGACATGACAAGAATAGGTCCCTATTGGGACAATCATCAAATATGATAACAAGTCTCTATGTGGCTCTCTTACATTTTTTTTAACAGAATTCTTTTCTGAGTGAAAGGCTGTGACCTGAGAGCCCCTGGTACATCATGAAAGATGGTACAGATGCTCCGGATAAGGAAATAAAAATATTGGAGATGTACACAAGCAACAGAAAATCTGTAGATCCTGGGAATCAAAGTAATACAGACAAAAACTTGGAGGAGCTCTGCAGGCCAGGTGGCATCTATGGAAAAGAATAGAGTCAGCATTTCAGGCTAAGACCCTTCATTCTGATGAAGGATCTTGGCCCATAACACCAACTGTTTATTCTTTTCCATAGATGCTGCCTGGCCTGCTGAGTTCCTCCAGCTCTTTGTTTGTATTATTATATCAGTTCTTGTTCTAGTGTTTCATGTGGGGGAGTTTAGAACCAGAAGGCCGAGTCTCAGAATAGAAGGATATCCCTTTAGAACAGAGATAAGGAGGAATCTCTTTAGCCAGAGGGTGGTGAGTCTGTGAAATTCATTGCTTCATTGGACCAAGTCATTGGGTACATGGGGAAAGTGGAATTCGATAGGTCCTTAATTAGTAAAGGTGCCAAAGGTTACGGGGAGAAGGTAGAAGAAAGAAGGATAATAAATCATCCATGATCGAATGTTGGAGCAGACTCAATGGCCTAATTCTGCTCCCATGCCCAATGGTGTTAAGGTCTTGTTCATGTACTTTTGCTGCTCTACCTGGAGGATGGAATTCAAGCCAAACTGTGTGACAGCATGAGACATTTGTAATCAATTATTCCCAAGAAGAGAAAGCTGTTCATTTCAGTATCATGTTAATGCAAACTGGCCTGTAGCAATTCTGTCTTACATTCACCCAAATAAAAGTGGATAATATTTTATTGCTCAATAGGAAAAGTGTTATGCATAACTTTGGGAGTCTAGTTCATTGTGAATGAAGGAACTCTACAGTTTTTCATCTGTCACTTCTACAAAACCCAATTCATAAAAATCTACTGTAGACAAATCACAGTCTTTCTATTAAACAGTCAAATTCTTCTTGTGATATGAAGCCAATAGCCCAGCTCCAGAGAATGAGCATACTTAATCATAAAGCAGATATTATGAATTATATATCACACATTTGAAAATCAAGTGTTAAAAAGTGCTATCTACATCATGCACTTTGAAAAATTATTTCCTTCCTCACTAATTTTATTCTGTCAACCAGAACATTCCATTCCATTCAAGAACAGTATCTCAAAAATACATTAGTTATTACAGAATTATTCATATCATGTCCATCTTCCCCTGAAAAAAGCCATCTGACTACAATATTTATTCTTACAAAATTTAAATAACGTCATAAATTTTCTTAGGACAGAAGGCAAAATATCACCACTGCATGCATCTCTGAAAATTAGCTATCCAGGGTCATAGTCTCTGCTTCAAACTTGGACCTTTTGAAATGTATCATCTTTAAACATCTATCTCCTCATTTAAAAGCTATTATAGATTGTGCTTCAACCATTATTTTTGTAGGACAACTCATAATAACAAATCCATAGAATTAAGAATAATTGTTTTACCACATTTTAGTTATCTTCTTATCAGATTTTAGAGAGTTAAAATTTCCTTTCATTGCCAATAAAAATAATTCTTCCCTATATAGTACTCACCCAAATGCTATATATAAATTCTGAGGATGCTTTTTTTCATAATTTCAACCAGATCTCTCCAATACTTTCATCTAATTCTCTCCAAACCTAAAACCTTTAATCATTCTTTATATGTGATTATATGATCCAAGAGCAGTAAATGACCCCTCAACCATTCTTCCATTAACTAAGATTGTGACTGATTTGATTCTAACCTGAGCTTTGTATTCTTACTTATCCATGGACAATCACTTGTTTATCACAAATCAGTCTAAAGCAGACTTAAAAAAATTAAAATCTCTCTCTGCTTTTGCTGCTTGTTGATGAAGAGATCCCAATGGCTTACAGACCTTTAAGACAAGGGTTCCCAAACTAGGGTCCATGGACCTCTTGGATAACGGGAAGACTTCATGGTATAAGGGGTAGGCCATTTAGAATGAAGTTCAGAAAAAACTTTTTCACCCAGAGAGTTGTGGATCTATGGAATGCTCTGCCTCAGAAGGCAGTGGAGGCCAGTTCTCTGGATGCTTTCAAGAAAGAGTTAGATAGAGCTCTTAAGGATAGTGGAGTCAAGGGATATGGGGAGAAGGCAGGAACGGGGTACTGATTGTGGATGATCAGCCATGATTACATTGAATGGTGGTGCTAGGTAAAAGGGCTGAATGGCCTACTCCTGCGCCTATTGTCTATTGTCTATAAATAAGGTTTGGAACCTCTGCTTTAAGAGAAAATATTAATCTCTGTTCTCCCACGAGGAAAAATCCTCTCCACATGCATTTTTCTATCAAGAGTCCTTCAGATCTTATAAATTCCAACTCTCATTCCTCTCATCTCCAGTGAATGTCCTACCTGACTTCATAAGATAGGCAACCCTTTCAGCTATCAATTGATTAAATCTCTGAACTTTTTCCGCAAACATTACTGTAATGAATCTCCTTTATCCATTCAAATGTACAGGTTACACTTACTAGGCCTGTTTTTCTTGTCCAATCATAATTTTCCCTTGCCTGAGTAGTCAGAAGTTGGTTCAGAATTCGCTGCTTTAATAAGTCTGGAGTCACAAATAAGCCATGGTTGGAGATAACAACACATTTTCTTCCCTAAAAGACATTGGTGAACCAGATCAGGTTTCATAAAAACTTTATAGTCAGCCTTTGTAAGTATATAATTTTATTTTGTGCAGATTAGCCCAGAATACCTCACCGGTAATGAGAAAACTGCTCTTACCACTGACCTACACAGTAAGACTGCCCTTATCTGTGGTGGAGCAGTTCCCTGTGAAAAGCCAAGCTGGTCTTTAATGTTAAAGTCGTCTCCGTTGGTATGAATATATTTGCATATGAAACAGCAAAAAAAAAATGTCAATTGGTTATTTCCAACGGTGCCTATTTTTATTTTCTCCCCCAAATGCTTTGACTTGAATTCAGGCCTTTTGATCTTAAGGGCCGGTGTTCAGTTTGCTGCTGCTTTCGTCTAATCCCCATGTCACCCTAACCTCATCTACAATAGCCTTGCCATATCTGAATACTCAAAATGGTAGCCCTGTCTAAGTGTATTTCAGTAACAGATTCCATATTGATTTAATTCTATCAACTTATAAAGATATTTGCAAATACCTAAGATTAGGGCAGATGCAAATTCCAGGCCTTGCAATAAAATATAAAATAGAACACAGAGCGTAGAACAGTAGAGCACAGGATGGCTCACGATGTTATACCAAAACAGCTAAAAAGTAAATAAAAAAAAAACAAAAACGAATTCCTCTTACCTACACCATGTCCATGTTCCTCCATCTTCCTCACATTTATCCACCTATCTAAACATCTCTTAAAAAGCTTCTAATGTACTTGCCTCTACCACTGTACCAGGCAGCACATTCTGGGCATCCACAACTCATCCGAGTAGAAAACTTACTACTAATGTGCCCTATGAACCTAACCACTCTCACCTTTATTGCATGCCCTCTGGCATTAGACATTTCTACCCTGGCTATACAATACTCTCTGCCTCTCATAGTCTTATAAACCTCTATCAAATCTCCTTTCAGCCTCCACCGCTCCAAAGAGAACAATTCAAGTTTGTCCAGCCTCTTTTGATAGCACATGCCCTCGAAACCAGACAGTGTCCTGGTAAATCTCTTCTGCACTCTCTCCAAAGCCTCAGCATCCTTCTGACTAAAACTGCACAATTTATTCTGGGGGGTTTATCAGTAGAGTCAAAATTACCTTGGTTAGGGAACTTACAGTATACCTGGTAATTGGATTTCACCTCATTTTTAGCAGGTTAAATAGTTGCTATATTTTGACCATGTTGCATTGAAGCTGAGAAGAAAAGACATTAAAATGAGACGTTAAATTTTGAAAAATTATTATTGTGGTCTACTCCCTTTAAGACCTAACTTAGTCATTCATAGATTGTGGCCGTTACTTACGATCACAGCAGCTACCCTTATCCATTGAGTGTTTGCTGGGAAGTAGGTCATGGCTTTTCAAGTGATCTCTCTGTGACAGCTGCACAGGTGGCCATGGTGATGAGAGAGGAGGATGGGGGGCACACCAGCAAACACCGGAGGAGAGCAATAACGGCATCGAGGTCTTCAAACTGACATGCAGTAGGCTGCAGTCTTGAGGCCACAGATCAAGGCCGCTGTGATCAGATGTTTTGATCTCTGCTCAGCTCTGCCAGAAATGATATTTTAAATGCATTGAAATGACTGAAGGGATTCATAAAATATAGAAATGCTATCCCAGTCCGAACACTTTAAATCACACTGGTTTCACTGCTCTCAATATAATGTACTCCAGTTCAACTGTGAGTTGGCACAAAAGGTTGCATCCTGACTTTTCAATTCAGTTTCTGTTGTTAATTATTAAACTGTGCATGTTAAGTCAAAGTCAAAGCAAATTTATTATCAGAATACTTATACCGTATGTTACCATTTACTACACTGAGATTTATTTTCTTGCAGGCATTTACAGGAAAAATAAAGAAATACATTAAAATGTATGAAGCACTGTGCATAGAAAAGACTGACAAACAACCAAAATGCTAAAGAAGACCAACTGAAAATAAAATTAATATTGACAACCTGAGTTATGGAGTCCTTGAAAGTGAGGTTGTAGATTGTGGAATCAGTTCGGAGTTGTGTGAGTGAAGTTATCCAGGAGCATGATAGTTGTAAGGTTGTAAATCTTCCTGAACCTGATAGTGTGTGACCTAAGGCTCCTATGTCTCCTGCCTGATGGCAGTAGTGTGAAAAGAGCTTGGCCTTGGTAATGGATGTTCCCTTGTTTTGACAGCACTCTGTGTAAGTGTATTCAATAGCTGGGAGGGTTTTGTTTGTGCTGGATTGAGCTATATCTACTACTTCTTCAGCCTTTTCCAAGCACGGGCAGAGGTGTTTCCATACTAGACTGACGGGGTGGTTTGAGTATTTCAGAATCCCCTGGGATTTTCACGCACAGCAGTCTCTAGAGCTTACAGAGAATGGTGCAAAGAGCAAAAAACAATCCAATGAGCAGCAGTTCTGTGGGTGACAAAAACTTAGCTCATAAGAGAGGTCAGAGGAGAATGGCCAGACTGGTTCAAGCTGACAGGAAGGTGACAGTGACTCAAATAACCACTCATTGCAACAGTGGTGTGCAGAAGAGCATCTCTGAATGCACAACGTGTCAAACCTTGAAGTGAACGGGCTATAGCAGCAGAAGGTCATTAACAAACACACAGGGACTACTTTATTAGGTGCCTTCTGTACCTTTTGAAGAGCTTATTAGAACTGAAGCTCCTTTTTACCGGGCTGGCCAGCCCCTCACTAATAAGTCAATGGACGTAGCGGTGAGAAAACAACCTTTCTCGAGTTCCATAAGTCTAGGGTCAATATGACTTGGATCCCACCAGACCGGGAGAGCCGGGATGTTTCGGCCACCTGCACCCCAGTCTGAGTGAGTACTGTGTAAATACTACCCACATGAAATTAGCTGTTGGCAAGAAATAGCAGATCGTACACTGCATACAATTGTAAAGGAAGTGTATTTACAACTGTCAATTTTATCGAACAGTTGACAGGAAAGAGAAAAGGAAAAAAACTAAAGGGGCCCGTTACAGTTAGCCCAGTCCAAAGGCGCACACAGGTTGGAGCTCATCTTGTCTTAAACTCACACGTTGGACCCATGGTCTACGTGAAAGCACACACCACCTTCCGAATGTTGCTTGAAACCCACCTTGAACAAATGGGTTCCCCCATGGGAGTATTACTCCTTCCTCCTTGAAGTCATTCATTTCCACAAAGCACCTTGTGCAAAAGGGACAGCATCCTCAGCCATCTTCCCTCCTGCATTCTCCCAGCTCCCGTCAAAAAAAATGTGACCCACACCAGTGTCCTTCGCAAATCCTGTCTGCCCAGCAGTCTCTAGAACCTTCTCCATCCCGAGTGGCTGACCAAACATTCCTAAGTTGAACAACATAGCCCCTTGTCTTTAGCTCAAACCCAAACATGCTAAAAGCAGAACAGACTGTTCTTACAGAACTAAAATGAAATACTGTAAAAATCTTAATCACGGTGATACAGAACTTCTCAGATTAAAGACAGGTGGAAGACCATGATCACCCACATCTTATGACAAGGCACATAATGATGATGATGATCTGAACCTAATTAAGTGGCTACTGGGTGTAAATCTACGCCACAGTTCTTCAAAAGTAAATGCATTTCTGATGTAGCTAATGTAACGGGAGTCTAGGATATGATAGAAAAGTGAAAAATGCTCCATTGGCACCAGTGATTATTGTGTAAGGAGCTATATGATGCCAAAATAAATCAACCCATCCTCAATTTAAATGGGGGTGCTTGAACTCATAGAGTTTATTGGAAAAGGTTTTTCCTTTGGACTAAATTATCACTCAATAAATATAATTCAGGCAGCAACTAGATATGTTTCTTTTTAATTAATGTATCTTTGGTTTCAAGATTTGCTGTATGCCCTTTCTTCTGTTGGAGACTAATCAAGCTTAAGTAATCCCATTATTTCAGTAATATGCCACCATTCCAGTTTCATAAATAACTACATCTTTCATGTTCAGATTTTGTTTGAATATTAATTTCCTACCAACATGTCCTCTCTGATTTACAAAATAATTTTATTTGGTATTCACAATAAGGCATCTTCAGGAGTTCTGCTTTCCATATGAATTCAGTGACATCTTATTTGGATATACAACAGAAGCTCTTAACTTTCAGATGTTATTGAACGACAGTACTCCTGGCACTGAGTCTGGCCCTGTGGCTCGGAAGGGTAGGGAACTGGAGAGGATGGCAGCAGTGATAGGGGACTCTATACGTAGGGGGACAGATAGGCGATTCTGTGGACACGACAAAGAAACATGGATGGTAGTTTGCCTCTGAGGTGCCAGGGTCTGGGATGTTTCTAAACGTGTCCACAATATCCTGGAAAGGGAGGATGAGCAGCCAGAAGTCATGGTACATATTGGTACAATGACATAGGTAGGAAAAGGGAGGAGGTCCTGAAAACAGAGTACAGGGAGGTAGGAAGGAAGCTGAGAAGCTGGACCTCAGGGGTAGTACCTCGGGATTCCTGCCCGTGCCATGCAACATTGAGGATAGGAATAGAATGAGCAGATGATGCTTGGCTGAAGAACTGGAGCAGGGTGCAGGGATTCGGAATTCTGGATAATTGGGACCTCTTCCGGGGCATGTGTGACCTGTACAAGAGGGATGGGTTGCTCTCGAATCCAAGGGGGACCGATATTTTTGCGGACAAGTTTACTAGAGTTGTTGAGGTGGTTATATAAAGAGTAAAAGGGAGGTGAGAGTTGATATTGGACACTGGAAAATGATGCTGATGAGGTAGTAATGGAGGACAAAGAAATGGCAGATGAACTCAATGAGTACTCTGCCTCAGTCTTCACTGTGGAACGCATTAGCTGTGTACCAGAGGTCTGTGAGCGAGGAGTGAGTGCCATTGCTATTACAAAGGAAAAAGTGCTAAGCCAACTTAGAGGTCTGAAGGTGGATAAGTCACCTGGACCAGATGGACTAAATCGCAGAGTCTTGAGAGAGGTTGCTGAAGAGATAACGGATGCATTGGTCATGATCTTTCAAGAATCACTTGATTCTAGCATGGTCCTGGAGGACTAGAAAATTGCAAACCTCACTCCTCTCTTTAAGAAGGGAGGAAGGCAAAAGAAAGGAATTTATACGCCAGTTAGCCTAACCTCAGTGGTTGGGAAAGTGTTGGAGTCTATTATTAATGATGAGGTTTCGGGGTACTTGGAGACTAATGATAAAATAAGTCAAAGTCAGCATGGTTTTTGTAAAGGGAAATCTTGCCTGACAAACCTTTTAGAGTTCTTCGAGGAAGTAACAAGGAGGGAGGACAAAGGAGAGGCAGTGGATGTCATTTACCTGGGTTTTCAGTAGGCATTTGATAAGTTGCCACACAAGAGGCTGCTTAACAAGATAAAATCCAATGGCATTACAGAAAAGATACTGGCATGGATAGCGGAATGGCTGACAGGCAGGAGGCAGCGAATGGGAATAAAGGGGGACTTTTCTGCCTGGCTGCCAGTGACTAGTGGTGTTCCTCACGGGTAAGTATTGGGACTGCTGCTTTTCACATTGCTTATCAATGATTTTGATCGTGAAATTGATGGTCTTGTGGCAAATTTTGCACGATACGATGATAGGTGGAGGGGTAGGTAGTGCTGAGGAAGCAATGTGATTCCAGCAGGACTTAGACAAATTGAAAGAATGGAGAAAAAATTTATAGATGGTATACAGTGTTGTGAAATGTATGATTATAGATTTTGGTAAAAGGAACAATAGTATTATCTAATTGGGAAGAAGATTCAAATATCAAAGGTGCAGAGGGACTCAGGAGGCCTCTTCCAAAACTCCCAGAAGGTTAATTTACAGGTTGAGTCTGTGGTAAAGAAGGCAAATACAATGTTGACATTTATTTCAAGGGGAATAGAATATAAAAGCAAGGAGATAATGCGGAGGCTTTATAAGACACTAGTCAGGCCGCACTGGGAGTGTTGTCAACATTTTTGGGCCCCTTATCTCAGAAAGGATGTGTTGTCATTGGAGAGAGTCCAGAGGAGGTTCACAAGAATAATTCTGGGAATGAAGGGGCATTCGGCTGCTTTGAGCCTGTACTCACTGGAATTCAGAAGAATGCATGGGGATCTCATTGAACCTATTGAATATTGAAAGAACTAGATAAGGTGAATATGAGGAGGATGTTTCCTATGGTGGGGGTATCCAGAACTAGGGGGCACAGCCTCAAAACTGAGGGGCAACCTTATAGAACAGAGGTAAGGAGGAATTTTTTTAGCCAGAAAGTAGCGAATCTGTGGAATGCTCTGCCACAGACTGCGTTGGAAGCCAATTCTGTGGGTATATTTAAAGCAGGTTTCCTGAATGCTCAGGGCATTAAAGGATATGGCTAGAAGCCAGGTGCATGGGGTTGAGTGGGATCCGGAATCAGTCACGATGGAATGGCGAACTCGATGGGCTGATGACCCCAGCATTGAAAAGTCCCCACAACCAATGGACTCACTTTCAGGGACACTTCACCTCATGTTCTCGATCCTTATTGCTTGTTTATTTATTTTTATTATTTCTTTCTTTTTGTATTTGTACAGTTTGTCTTCTGCACTCTGGTTGAATGCCCAAGTTGGTGCAGTCTTTCCTTGATTCTATTAATGGTTATTAATCTGTTACAGATTTAGAGTGTGCCCGTAAGGAAATGAATCTCAAGGTTGCATTTGTTGACATATCTGTACTTTGAACTTTCATTTAGGTACAAGTGCATACAGAGTAAACAACTAAGCCCAGTTTTCTCCCTTGGGAGGGAGCAATAAGTTTATTGCCTCCAGTAACAGGGTTTCACTTCACCAGATTCCCCTACTTCCATCTCCAGAGATGTTTCAGTACATAAGTAACTGCTCAGCACTTGTTGTAGTTATGGTAGCAGCCCTTTTTGTTCTTAAAGTATTGGAACGATGATACAACTAGTTCAAAGTTTATGATTCAGTTATTTTCCCTGGAGCTACAGTTTCTTTGCCTAAACTTCAACCCATCCTGTCCCCACATTTACCAGAATTGGATCAAAAAAGTAAACAATAACATTTATTTTACAACGTTGTTACCTCCTTTCAACTACAACCTTGGCACATGAAAAATAGCTTCACTACTGGAAGACACACAAAATGCTGGAGGAACTCAGCAGGTCAAACAGCATCTATGAAAAGATATAAACAGGCGATGATTTGGGTTGAGACCCTTCATCAGGACTGAGAGGGAAAGGGCGAGATGACTGAATTAAAAGACGGTGGGAGGGGAAGGAGGCTAGCTGGAAGGTGATAGGTTTAGCCAGGTGGATGGGAAGGTTAAAGGGCTGGAGAGGAAGGAATCTGGTAGGAGATGAGAGTGGAAAGGGAAGGAGGAAAGGACCTGGGGGAGCAATAGACAGATGAGAAAAAGTAAAAGGTCAGAGATGGGATTAGGTGAAGGGAGGAGGATGATTTGTTTACCAGAATGAAACATAGAAACATAGAAAACCTACAGCACAATACAGGCCGTTTGGCCTACAACGCTGTGCAGAACATGTACTTATTTTAGAACTTACCTAGGATTACACATAGCCCTCTATTTTTCTAAGCTCCATGTATCTATCCAGTAGTCTCTTAAAAGACACTATCGTATCCGCCTCCACCACCATTGCCAGCAGCCCATTCCACGCACTCACCACTCTGTGTAAAATACTTACCCCTGGCACCTCCTCTGTACCTTCTTCCAGGCACCTTAAAACTGTACCCTCTCATGCTAGCCATTTCAGCACTGGGAAAAAGCTTCTGACTATCCACACAATCAATGTCTCTCATCATCTTATATACCTCTATCAGATCACCTCTCATCCTCCTTCGCTCCAAGGAGAAAAGGCCGAGTTCACTTAACCTGTTCTCATAAGCCATGCTCCCCAATCCAGGCAACATCCTTGTAAATCTCCTCTGCACCCTTTCTATAGTTTTCACATCCTTCCTGTAGTGAAGTGATCAGAACTGAGTTCAATACTCCAAGTGGGGTCTGATCAGGCTCCTATATAGCTGTAACATTACCTCTCGGCTCCTAAACTCAATCCCATGGTTGATGAAAGCCAATGCACTGTATGCCTTCTTAACCACAGAGTCAACCTGTGCAGCAGCTTTGAGCATCCTATGGACTTGGACCCCAAGATCCCTCTGATCCTCCACACTGCCAAGTGTCTGGAGGGAGGTTAGTGGGGAGGACTGGTCCACCAAATGTTTGGACCAATGATCTAGAGGCGTACGTTCAACATTCACCACAGCAGCTTGGAATGTAAATTCAGCTAATTAATTAATAACAACATCTGTAATAAAAAGAAAGATTAGTTTCAGTTGAGGTGACAATGAATTGATTAACCTGTTGTTAAAAAAAACACCTGTTTCATCTGATGTTCTTTTAGAAAGGAAATCCATTGCCCATAAAAGTATGATCTTGATGTGCTTACAGCAATGTGGTTGTTGGCTTCGCTGCCTTGTCAAGGAACCGAGCAAACAACTTGGTTCAAGGAAATCAGGTCTGGTAATAAATCTTGCTAGCAAGCACCCATATAAGAGTAATGAATAAAAATTACAGGAATTGTATGCCTCATGTGATGTTTAGTGTTCAAGATCTATGTTGAGTTAATTACTTTCCAGTCAAATGTAAATGTATATAATTTAAATATACTCAGTGTATATTTAAAATAAAATAGCCACTGAGTTCATATTAATGCACAAGCAAAAATCTGAGTTTATACTGTGTGTGTGTGTGTGTGTGTGTGTGTGTGTGTGTGTGTGTGTGTGTGTGTGTGTATATATACATAGTATTCTGTATCCTTACCCCCTTCCTCTAATCCCCACTCTGATCTTTCACTTTTTGTCATCTGCCTACTACTTTCCCTGGGTCCTCTCCTCCTTCCATTCATCCCTTTCTCCTGTGGTCCACTCTCCTCTCTTATCAGGTCCTTCCTTCTCCAGCCCTTGACCTTTCTCACTCACCTGGCTTCACCTATTACATCCAGCTAGCTTCTTTCCCCTCCTCCCACCTTTTTATTCAGGCATCTTCCCCCCTTCCTTCTGGCCCAAAATGTCAACTATTCACTCTTTTCCATAGATACTGCCTGACCTGCCGAGTTCCTCCAGTATTCTGTGTGTGTTGCTTCAGTATCTTATATGGGGTATCCTGGGAGGGGTGACACCCCTGGTGAAGGGGCTTGTTGTGTCCATTCTGGGGCAGCTCATTCACCTTTGATCCCCACTGGACACTCAGCTCTCACTTGTTGCTCCAAGTAGCTGTTTGCATACAATAGCGGCCACATCTCGGTACACTGCTTCGACAGGCGGGCTAACTCAGGTGAGGTTAGGCCTCACACCCTGATGAGATAGGGACATGCCTGTCCTAGCATGCAAAGTGGCGGACTGGGTGGATGAAATCTACAGTAAGAGCCAATGGCTAGAAAGGCAGTGCTGGAACACTCCGTGGAGA
Organism: Hemitrygon akajei; assembly: GCF_048418815.1. NCBI lineage: Eukaryota > Metazoa > Chordata > Chondrichthyes > Myliobatiformes > Dasyatidae > Hemitrygon > Hemitrygon akajei. The sequence continues at coordinate 168,714,071 of NC_133133.1, forward strand.
GCGAAGGGCATGACAAGGCCCAGAAGATTTCATGGTCACCCACGGCAACCGAGGGAGACCCCAGTTTAATGCTTGTCTGTACCACTGGACCCAGACTTCTGAGATTGAGAAAGTCAAACTGTCTAGTGCAACGGCACTAGACTCTCTCGCATAGGTTTCCTGTCATTGTTGGACACAATGGACAGCCACTCTAATGATATTCAAAGATTCAAAATACATTTATTATCAAAGTACGTATGCAGTATACAACTCTGAGTCTCGCCTTCCCCAAAGACAGCCACAAAACGAAGAGAACCACGGAACTGCTCAAACAATAAATGTCAAACCTAATCCCCCCACCGCCCCCCAGATACAAGCAAACAAAATCAAATCACGCAAATGGCAACAAATAAATGAGCAAAAAGCACAGAATATAAAACCCAGAAACGAAAGAATCCAAGCATGTTCAGTTTAGCTCAGTGTTTGTTATCTGCAGACCGCCCTGATTTAAAATCCCCCAAACTGGGAGCAACCAGAAACACAACGTAATGCTAATATACGTTTGCATTACCGGAAAACTAATGGCTGTTGATTTACAGATTAAACAGAGGAAGTACATGTTATATTCATCACAAAACAATAGAGCATATATCCCAGGATTAAATCTGATTGTCAGATATTATATCTGTTCTCAGCGAATGAAAGTAACAGAACAATACAAATGCTGATTTCATATTTTCAGGGATTTCAAGAAATTTAGGTCAAATTTTCCATCTGTTTGTCATCATTGGTTGGAAGAGATAACGACACAATTGCAAATTGAAGTCTTCATAGGTCTTTTCGACTCTTAAAAAGAGTAAGAGAAACAGAATGCAGAACACTGCTCTTTCATCAGAATAATAAGCCTTTCTTCACAGATACTGCCTCATATGCTGAGTTTTTCCAACGTCTCCAGTTCTTACTTCAGATTTCCAGTACCTGAGATGTTTTAACCCCAGAAGTACTCAACGCCTCCCCTTGCTGCTGATTGGAATTCCACATCGCAGTAATTTCTAAGTACTGCCTCTCACAATACAGTAAAATTGAAATAACCAGAAAAAGTATTAAAAAGTTTCATATGTTTAAAAGTCAGTGAGTAGCTTCTTTCTACAAAACATAATATGATATGTGAAGGCTGCAGTATTCCGGGCAGAGCCATTGAGAGTGTGTTGGAGATTTTCTCCCCTCCAAGAGTGCCATAACCTTGTTGTAGGGTTTGGAGACTTGCGTGCCTCAGTGACCCGGAGAGCTGTGTTGTCTGGAGTCAGGGCTTTATGCTTTGGCTCTTGGTAGGGTCACCCGTGCCAAACAGGTCAAAGGGTAAAGTGGTCCACTAGTCTTCCATGTTTGGGGGCTCAGCTCAGGGCTAACAACCCTGACTGGCGAAACAAAACTGATACAGAAACAGCAATGAAGAATCCTTCTGTATCTGAGTGGCCAAGGACAGACAGAGATGGAGGACCTTCATTGCTGTCCTAAATGCCAGTGGCGTAATGGGCAGGAAGTAAGGCAGGAGCAAGTGCTCACAGCAGATGAAAAGATGTTTGTTTGCTTTTCGGTTTACCAGTGGAAATTCAATACTGCTATTGAACAGTTTCTGTACATTCAAGGATCTCCCTTTGCAGAGAACACAAAGGAAATTATGTCCTAACAGTCACAGGAGTGTTTGGCAACAGGGGTTCCTGTTGATTGATATGTGAAGGGAAGGGTCATGGGTGAGCGATTGTCTGTTGGCTGATGGGATGAATTTTCAGTCAGCGAGGCAGTGAGAGAACAGTTTTAGAAGTGGGAGGAGCATCCAGGATCAACTTTATTTGCCACATACATTTACACATAAACTGGTCGGTGATGTACTGGTATCTGCACTAGACTTCGAGGCGAGTGGTCCTGGGTTCGAGCCCAACCGGTTCCTCACACGCTCTCTATCTGTGCTGGGTTGAGCATCGAGCTAGCAAGTCTGCCCTGTAAAAGAAAGGCAAATGCTAAAGAAACAGCAAAATTGTCACCTGACATGCCACCATGTGCGAAGAGGAACAATGCACAATTTACATGTGTTATAAATTTACTGAGTGTGTGTTGGCCTGACATGCAATAAAAAAACAACATTCAACAAGTATAAAGAATAAAGAATTATATAAAAATAAAGTTAGATGTACAAATATGGAATACAAAGTGCATAAATACGTAAACACCAGCATGTATTTACAATGTAAGCAGTATTATAAAAACACTTTGAAGTGTTTACAATGCAGTAACTGAGCTAATAAATACAGTGTGGTGTTGGTGGGGGGGTGCTAACTAGAATGGTTAATCAGATTCACTGCTCGGAGTAAGAAATGTTTAAGATGGTGCGACGTTTTTCTTTGCTTAAATAGCCCTATGACACTTTCCAGAAGGGAGTTTTTTTTTTAAAAAAGGGAATTTTCTGGGTGTGTCATTCCCACATGCTTGGCATTTTGAGGAAATGGAGATTTGAGAAGTTGTAGTTGTAAGCTTGGTGGGGTGAGGTAAATTATTAGACTTGGGAATGTGATTGGTGATTGGCAGTGAGACAGGAGATGAGTGTTTGCCAAAATGTTCAATTGTTACGATACGGCAGCAGTGAATATAGAATTGAGACAGGTTTTTATAAACAAATAAAACATTTATTAAACACTGCTCAATAAAAAAACCAAAAGTAAACAAACGACTAACTTAACCGGAAGTTAACTGCTATACAGCAACTCAAACAGTTCTTAAAGCGAGAAATGCAAACACAGTTCTTAAAAGTAGTAAATGCAAAAGTCCAAATGATTTACACAGTCCAAATGATTTACACAGAGATTTTCCTAGAAGTAGCAAATTCCTCAATGGCGCGACATTACTGCTGATCCCAGCTGAAATATGACTTGCCCGAAGGATTTACGATGAAGGAAATAAAACTGCTTAAAGGCACTGACCTTTCCTTGGCAAAACGCTGCATCCAGCTCTTTGTGCTCTTATAGCAATGCAGGAGCTATCTCAGACGCAGGTTACTAATTCCTTGAACAAAGATGAAATAAGGTCAAACCTGTTTTATCGCCGACAACACCAACTTTTCTCGATCCTTCGGGTTTTCCGCACTTCAATAAATTCTTCACTTTCCGACTGGACTAGACTGGCAGTATTGTAGCGAAACTGCCGGCAATAACCTTTGAGTCTTAAGGCAGAAAGTAAAACTCCACTCTAAAACAAAACTGCATCATGGGATGAATACGCAGCATGACGGAGTCACTGACAAATTAAACCACGAACTAACCTGCATCACAGCAAGGGTTTCCCCTTTTCTACCTGTTGAAACAGGCCATCACATGACCTCTCACTGGCGGGAAAATTACATCACTCCACCATCACAAGACCGTTACATCATGCCCAGCAGAGACTCAATTACATCATGGTCATGTGACAGTCACAAGATACCCATGGGTATGTAACACAATGGACTTGTGTACTTGCACAGGCAAGCTCCATCATTCCCTCAAAACTAATCATTATTGACGCTCCAAGATCTGAGCGTCAGTACCCCCTTGGGCAATTGGATCCTGGGATTCCTCACTTGTAGATGCCAGTCAGTTTGTATTGGCAAATACATCTCATTCACAATCTCCATCAGCACAGGAGCACTGCAGGGGTGTGTGCTTAGCCCGCTACTCTACTCACTTTACACCTGTGACTGCGTAACATTGAATCAGGTTCACGGGTCCAGCGAGTGAGAAAGAAAACACTGACTGTGAAGAAGTATGTTAATCATTTACTTACAAGCAGTAAAAATTCGGCCAAGCATTAATGTTCCCCAGGTTACAGACACTACAAAGCTGAATATTCAACAAACATACTTAGTTAAAAGTGTGTGCAGAGCATACCTTCCCAATGGCTATGTGCGCCGCTTGCCTTAAACAAAGGAAGAGAGATCAAGCCCCTTCTATTTTATACCTGGGATATTTGAAACTGGACACCAGGCAGATAACCAATGGGAAAAGCAGCTGCAGTTTCTAAACTAACCAATCATGATGGAAGCAACTTTCAACAATCAGAATAGGCCACACCCCACCCCTTGAAAGTTGTGAACATAATGATCCATCCCTCAGATTAGTATGGCTCTCAGGGTCTCCTTAAGTTACATTTCAAACACGGAAGTACACTACCCTGTACTGTAAAGCCAATAGTCACCTCCCAGCATGTACTACAGTAGTCCAGCAGCCTCCCTAGGCCCCAAAAGTCCATTATTCTTCCCCCGGAGAGTAATAGCTAATGGGCTGGTCCCCCACTTGGTCTGATACACTGATTCTCAGTTGTAATCAATCAGATGAGTGATGTTACCCGGCCCATCAGAAATATAGGTAAAACATTCTTGACCAGTAAGAGTATAACTGCCACTTTCCTTTCTGAACAGGTAATCCAAGGCCATCAAAATCAGTTCCCGGGGCAGTCCGGCCGCACCATGTTGAGAAAATCTATCAATCAAAGCATCCTTCCTTTGTGATAGCCCTCTTACCGACCAGCATGAGCAAGGTGCTCATCCAGGGCACTGGGGAGGCATACATACAGTATCGTATATCACACTGTGGGAATCTCGGGTAGACCTTGGAACTACATATCCAGTAAGTGCCATTCAGCGTCCAGCAAGTGCCCACCTTCACAAAACCATCTGGCATAGACACAGCCGTCCCAGGATACCAGTCCTGCTCACTTTCCATCCGCTTCACACCTTGTACCTGCACTCAACATAACACCTACACCAACACTCTGTTAGTGTGGAAATCACTTTAAAAGTCAGGACCTTCCAATTAAATGAAGGGTATATAGGGAAATACCAGCCCTTAAAGCACTTACACCACCAGGGCTATTAAGGCTCAAGTCCCTTAAGGCTGTTACCGTACTCTGGGTCAAGATTGGCTGGAATAGATTACCCCCTCCCAGCTCCCCCAAAACAGAACATCACAGCCCGAGAAGCCAGATAATTTCCGCCAACAGCTTTTTCCCTTGTCAAAGCGATCAATATCAGTGGCGTCCCTTCTGCGATATAGTAGGGAGTCTTCATACAAATTCAGCAATCTGACCCGTTGGTCTGGTGTATAAATTCAAACGCCATCCGTGGGAATGTATCACAGGCTCTCCCACCACACCTCTGCATCCACTCCTTAGCCATTCTGTAATGCAGGGAGAAACAAATTCACTTGGTCTTAATTAGTCGCTGGGTATTTAGAATTCACAAAACCATCAAAAATACTAGATTTTCTCCCCAAGTGCTCAATACCTTCTGAAATGTGGGCATCTCATATCCAGAATAGAGTTGCCAAATGTCTACCCCATCAATTCAAATATCATATGGCCAGTATGAAATGAGTCATCCCTAAAACCAATTACATGGGGCAACAAGTAACAAAGTAACAGTTTACGACACAATAAACACAAAACAGGTTTTTAAAAAACAAGAAACAAATTAACTGCCTTAAAAACACAAGAAACAAAGTAACAGATTAGAACCCGAAACACAAAGCCCAGGATCCACTGCTCTACTTTAAAGCTTCATATGGAACTGCAAAAACTTAAAACAGACAGTTGAATTCTTTCAAAGAAACAGCACACTTATCAGAGAACAAAGGGGAAGGAAAAAGCAATTGGGCCGGGCCCCAATATTCACAAAGTCGCTTAAAGGCAAAGACACCCACCTACCTATCTCTCTCTCTCTCTCTCACACACACACACACACACACACACACACACACACACACACACACACACACACACACACACACACACACACACACACACACACACACACACACACACACACACACACACACACACACAAACTGATGCGTGTGGCCTCTCCTCACATTCCTCCACATTAATATCACTTACATTCTGTTTACAGGGAAGAAGGATGCAGGGCAAATGAGCCCCTCTTTATGAAAATGAGGTGCGAACTACTCTGCTGGCAAACGTCAGGCACAGCCATTTGTAATGGCTCCAGCAGTAGATTATAGAACCCTGAATAAAATGCGAGGGATCTGGCAATCAACAGGATAGGACTTGAAGAATGACCCTTCCCTCTCAACACTTCCTTGCTTCCCCGGACAGTACTGCTTCACATTTCATAGAGAGTGGGGTGGGAGCCCTGTTTACCTGCCCCTCTGGGACCCCAGCTTTGTGCAACGCTAAAAACATTTCTTCACGGGATATGAGGGATCCTCCACTCCCCATCTGCTTATCCATCTTCTGTACCTGGCTATGCGCACCCTCTTCTACATACTCAAAACCTTGTAATAATAGAAACACTGTACTTATAGGATGATCAACAGATGGTGCTATTAATGGCAGCATTACCCCTTTTATTTGGGAAGCCAGGTGTAACCTATCATTCCAGAAATTAATTCCACATCCACTGGTCGGCTACCACTATCGCGGTACAATTCAGTGATAAGAGCCTACTGACATTGAACTTTAGTTCTCCATTCTGCTTGGGGTTTTAAATTCCATTCAGTAAGAGAATTATACTTAAACTTAACCCCAGCCACTGCTCAAACCTATAGTGAAGCATTCTGTTCAGGGGAAGCAAGCAATATTCTCATGTCATTATTGATTGTGTATTCGGTTGATAGGCTCCTAAAGCACCTAACCGTTTGTTAGATAGGACCACTCCGGTACCCATATCCTCAATAACCGCAGGGCCAGAGACTCTAGACATTTATCTGTACCTGAACTCGCTACTTCCACAGTGGAGAATTCCCTGATCTCTGTTGTCTTGGAGGTGTCCATTGTATTATCACCCACACATTCCTGATCCTCCTCCTTCCCCCTCCTCAGAGGACGAAGCTGTAGGCTGATGCCCCATACGGACACATGTGATTACTATCCTGGCCCGTACCGTTTCGGATACACAGAGAAGAGGGCGATCATTTCGAGGATTAAACTGCAAGTCTCTCTCTCATTTTCATCATACATTCCACAGCCTCACAGTAGAATCATTGGCCCGCCTGATCAAGGCTCGAACCTGAACAGGGTAGTACAGTGAACCAGCTCGGTGTGCAGCACCTGAGTGTGGTGTCTTCATTAGCTGACTAGCCACCTCTGTATTCTTATCCTCCAACTTTGTAGCCCTACTCTGAGCCACCAATAATGATTCTCTCAGAATAATACAACGCTGAATGAATTTTTCCAATTCATTCTTAAAAATCATTATCGTTTTGTACTGATGCCTGACAAGGGCTGCAAACAGCCACAAAGCATCCCGATGGCTATCTTTCTCCTGGGAAATCCAATGATTTAAGAAAGGAAACAATGTGGCAAAATATAACTGGCCTAACTAATCTACTGGCATTCATAAGCCATCAGCAGGTTAGCAAGACTTCCAGAACCCACACTATTATCTGTCCAACCTGGGACTTGGCATCTCTCATGCAGGGGTTCCTCTCTTTTAAATGACTTTATAAAAAAAAATACATTTCTGCTCAAAAAAGCCAGACACTGCTCGTTGCATTGAAATATAACATTGAATCAGGTTCGCAGGTCTGGTGAATAAGACAGAAAACACTGAGTGTGAATAAGTATGTTAATCATTTATTTACAAACAGTAAAAATTTAACTAGCCATTCACAATTCCCAAGTTACAGACACTGCAAAGCTGAATATTCAACAAACACGCTTAGCTAAAAGCACAAGCAGAGCATACCTGTCCAATGGTCATGTGCACCACTTACCTTACACAAAGGAAGAGAGATTGAGTCCCTTCCAGGTGCCATTTTTTTACCTGGGATACTTGAAACTGGACACCAAGCAGCTAACCAAAGAGGAAAGCAGCTGTAGTTTCTAAACTAACCAATCACGACACTGCGAATTGTGACAATCAGAATAAGCTATGCACCCCACAGCACACACTGTGTGGCTAAGTACAGCTCCAACATCATATACAAGTTTGCTGATTATACTGTTGTTGTGGGCTGTACCAAAGGTGGTGATGAATCAGCATACAGGAGAGTGATTGAAAATTTGGCTGAGTGGTGTAGTAACAACAACCTCTCGCTCAATGTCAATACAAGCAAGGAAGTGATTGTAGACTTCAGGAGAGGAAAACCAGAGGTGCGTGAGCGAGTAATCATCAGAGGATCAGAGTTGGAGAGGGTCAGTAACTTTAAGTTCCCGAGTGTCACTATTCCAGAGGACCTGTCCTGAACCTATCATATAAATATAATTGCAAAGAAAGCACAATATGTCTCTACTTCTTCAGGAATATGCAGATATTTGGCATACCATCAAGCACCTTGGCAAACTTCTATAGGTGTGCGGTGGAAAGTGTGCTGACTGGCTGCATGACAGCTTGGTATGGGAACACCAATGCCTTTGAGGGGAAAACCTACAAAGGTAGTGGATTTGGCCTAGTGCATCACAAATAAAACTCTTCCAACCATTGAGCACATCTACATGAAACGTTGCCATAGAAAATCAGCATTCATCATCAAAGATCCTCACCACCCAGGTAGAAGGTACAGGTGTCTCAGGACTCCCACCACCTGGTTCAAAAACAGTTATTACTCCTCAATCATCAGGCTCTTGAACAAAAGCAGATGACTACACTCATTCTACTTCTGGTGTTCCCACAACCGATGGTCTCACTTTGAGAACTTCTTATCTTGTTATTTCATGCTTGTTATTTATTGCTATTTATTTATATTTGCATTTATGCAGTATGTTGTCCATTGATCCTGTTTACAGTTACTGCTCTATAGATTTGCTAAGTATGCCCGCAGAAAAAGAATCTCAGAGTTGTACATGAAGACACGTATGCACTCTGATAATAAATTTCATTTTGAACTTTGAACTTTAACCCTGCTTTTGCAGGAGTAACCAAAGTGGCAAGAAGATCGTGTACACACCAATCAAAACTATGGAGGCGATTACAGGTCCATGCTGCATACTGTGACACATCATTGCCCAAGTCCACAGTCCTTCAAGTGTTGTCAAAACAACTGGGGGTGGGGGAGGGTCCAAATTCTGTGAAACATGCACTGAGTGCCCTATGTTCAATTACATTCACTATGCAGAGCAAAAGTGTAGTGGTTAGCACAACGCTTTACGCTACCAGCAACACAGGTTCCATTCCCACTGCTGTCTGTAATGAGTTTGTACTTTCTCCCCATGATCACGTGGGTGTCCTCCAGGTGCTCTGGTTTCCTCCAACAGTACAAAGACGTACCAGTTGGTAGGTTAATTGGCCATTGTAAAATACTGTACTGTGTGATTAGGCTTGGATTAAATCGAAGGATTGCTGGGTGGCACGACTCTAAGGGCTGGAAGGGCCTATTCTGTGCTGTATTTATTCATTTAAATGAATATATGTTTTGTATTTCCTTCAAATTGGCTCAAAAAATCCACAAAAAAGACTCTGGACAGCTGATGTTTCCAGGATTCCCTGTGAATGTGGAGCAGTGTATATCAGCCAGACTGGACACGTGGTAGAAAACTGCATCAGGGAGCATTAGGAGCTGTATCTGTTTGGGTTACCCTGAGAATTCGGCAGCAGCAAAACATTATATACACAATAACCTCCGAATGTACTTTGACAGCGCAAAACTGCTATGCCGTGCCGGTGGCTTTTGGGACCACTTGCCATAGAAATAAGTCCAGAGAATAAGAATTTTAACAAAGTCGAAGGTCTTGTTGTAAGTAAAAACTGGAATACGATTTGAAATAAGGTGGAACAGTGATAACATGATTGGTTGAGAAACAACCAGTCAGGAGGGAAGGATGGGGTCTATATACCACTGGACTTGACATGTCTAGGCATCATACCTGATAACAGGGTTTGTTATCGAAACTTTGGTTAAAATCAATACCTGTACCCGGCTGGTAGCCTGTGAAGAATATATTTGTCTTATATGCTAGGGAAGTACAAGATTCTTTTCCTTTATTATCAAGTTCCTAATCTCGCAATGCTCCTATAGTGAAATATAAATCTGCAAGAACCTGAAAGAGTTGGTTGTGAGAATTTTAAAGCCTATACTCCACATATATTGCTCATTCATTAAGAAATCTGAAAGACCAGATTTTCTCAGTCATTACTAAGCCAGCTACACTGTACTGTACATAGCAGTTAACAGACCACTGGACAAAGCTGTTAGCAGTACTCATTCATTTGTTCACTATGAGCTGTGTTGTATGGCATGGGCAATCATGGTCTTTCCAGGACCAAGATCTTCCTTGGCAAATTTTTCTACAGAAGCGGTTTGCCATTGCTTTCTTCTGGGCAGTGTTTTTACAAGATGGGTGACCCCAGCCATTATCAATACTCTCCAGAGATTGTTTGCCTGGCATCAGAGATCATATAACCAGGACTTGTGACGATCATCCACCACCAGCTCCCATAGCTTCACATGACCCTGATCGGGGGGCTAAGCAGGTGCTACATCTTGTCCAAGGGTGACCTGTAGGCTAACGCAGGGAAAGAGAGCCTTACATCTCCTTTGGTAGAGATGTAACTTCACCCTGCCACCCACACAAATACTGTACTGTGTGTATATATATATTAATTAGCCTGGTGTTCTGACTCTGTTTATACTTTAGTAGAAGTCAGCATAGCTTGTTAAATATTACATACAAAATATGGTCCATCAATTCAAATTAGTGCTAGTTTTTAATGACATTTGCTGGATGCAAGAACTGCTCATGGGACAGTCCGTGCCTCGGGATGAATCCATCATTGTGCTTATTCACAGGCCTTTAGAAAAGATCTGACAATTAAAGTGGGTCTTTCAGGTGCAAAAGCACACATAGGCATGGACTAGAAATGTAATTTTTGTATAAATTCTCTGACTGCTGCACCTTCTGGGAAAATATTCTACATATTTCAAAGTTATTTAACGTAGTTTAAATTATGGATACTCCCACATGGCAGATTGAATTTGATTAAGCATTTTTTCTTCACGATGCGCATATTTCCAACTGTGTTAATCTCTTTAACTAGTTACCACTCTTAAACCCACTAGATACCACAGTTATGAATTCCCGTTCAACAAAATATTCATCATTGAAATCATTTATTTAATGCTTGGGCCACAGGTTCATTCAAAATGTAAGAACTGATTTACTGTCATAATTTTCAGATCAATTACAGTGTGTATATCAAACTCATGCCTCAGTATATATGTCATGTGTACATTATATGTATTCAGTTTACTCTATTCCTGATGGTGATAAATTGGATTTGATTCATGATCCATGTGAATTTTTAACAAACTTCAAAAGTATGCCTTTGTAAAAGCAAGAGATCTGTACCCCATCTATAAATTTGCCAGTAACACAAGCATTGTTGACAGAATTTCAGATGCGATGAGGAGGCGTACAGCAGTGAGACAGATCAGCTGATTGCTTGGTGTCGTGACAATGCTGGGGATTGATCGTGGATTTCAAAAAAGGAAGTTGAGGGAACACACACCAATCGTCTGAGGTGGAAAGAGTGAGCAATGTTATGTTTGTGGGTGCCAACATCTCTGGAATTCTATCCTGGGTGCATGAGATTGATGCAATTACACAGAAGACACAACAGTGGCTGTACTTCATCAGGAGGTTGAAAAGGCTTTGTATGACACCAAGACTCTCGCAAATTTCTGCAGATGTATGTTCCGTCCAGGTGCTCCAGTTTCTTTCACAGTCCAAAGACATACTGGTTGGTAGGGTAATTGGTCATTGTAAATTGTCCCATGCTAGAGTTAAATCAGGGGTTGCTGGGTGGCATAGCTGGAAGGGCCAGAAGGGCCTAATCCACACTGTATCTCAATTAATAAACATTCCAACTGATAACATCACCATGTGGTATGGAGGGACTATTGGACAGGAACATAAAAGACTGCAGGAAATTGCAAACTCAGTCAGCTCCATCAACCTCCCTAGCATCGAGGATATCTTCAAAAGGCGATGCCTCAAAACAGCAGCATCCATCATTAAGGACCTCTTCTCATTACTACCATCAAGGAGTAGGTACAAGAGCCTGCTTTAAGAACAACTTTTTTTCAACCAACATCAGATGTTTGAATGGACAATGAACCCATGTATATTACCACAATATATTTTTGCTAATAAAAACACAAAATGCTGGCAGAACTCAGTAGGCTAGACAGCATCTATGGGAGGAGGTAGTGACGACGTTTCGGGCTGAAACCCTTCATCAGGGCTCCTGTTCTATAGAACATAGAACAGTACTGCACAAGAACAAGCCATTCAGCCCACAGTGTTGTGAAAATCTAAAAAACCCAAGCACTAATCCCTCCTACCTACACAATATGTATATCCCTCCATCTTCCTTACATTCGTGTGCCTATCCAAAAGTCTTTTAAAAGCCTCTAATGTATTTGCCTCTACCACCATTTCAGGCAGAACATTTTAGGTATCCATCATTCTGAGTAAAAAATTACCCTTCACATCCCCTTTGAACTTACCTCCTTTTCAATGCATGTCCTCTGGTATTAGACATTTCAACCCTGGGAAACAGAAATTCCCTGCATACTCTATCTATGTTTTTCATAATCTAATAAACCTCTATCTGATCTGCCCTCAGCCTCTGCTGTTCCAGAGCTTCTCATGTTAGCACATGAAGTCTAAACCAGACTATACACTGGAATTTAGAAGGATGAGAGGGGATCTGATTGAAACATATAAGATTATTAAGGGGTTGGACACACTGGAGGCAGGAAGCATGTTCCTGCTGATGGGTGAGTCCAGAACTAGAGGCCACAGTTTAAGAATAAGGGGTAGGCCATTTAAACAGAGATGCGGAAAAACTTTTTCACCCAGAGAGTGGTGGATATGTGGAATGCTCTGCCCCAGAAGGCAGTGGAGGCCAAATCTCTGGATGCACTCAAGAGAAAGTTAGATAGAGCTCTTATAGATAGCGGGGTCAAGGGATATGGGGAGAGGGCAGGAACGGGGTACTGATTGTATATGATCAGCCATGATCACAGTGAATGGCGGTGCTGGCTAGAAGGGCCAAATGGCCTACTCCTGCACCTACTGTTTATTGTCTATTGTCTATTGTCAGACAGCATCCTGATAAACCTTTTCTGCAGCTCTCCAAAGCTTCAACATCCTTCCTATAGTGGGGTGAGAAGAACTGTTCGCAATACTCCTGTTACAGCTTAAAAAGAGTTTTATAAAGTTGCAACATAACATCTTGACTCAATGCCCCCGCTGATAAAAGCAAGCATTCCATTAGCCTTAATCGCCATCTATTATATGTTGCAATGTACTGCGGCTGCAAAACAACTAACTTCATGACAAATGCCAGTGATATCAAATCTGATTCAACTCCGACTTTGACAGATTAAGCAATCTGTTGAACTGTTACATTATTTGATCTATTTGATTATTTATAATTATTTGATCTGTTTCATCATGGGGCTAAGTATGGCTCGACTGCCATTGTCAAGTTTGCTGACGGGACTACTGTTATTTATTGATACAAGACGTACTGCAGATGTTGGAAAACTAGAGTGATCAACATAATGTGCTGGAGGAGGTCAGTAGGTCAGGCAGCATCTATGGATGGGAATAAACTGTCAATGTTTCAGGCCGAGACTCTTCATCTGGACCGTATATTATTATATATGTATATTATTTATTACATATATATATATGGTTTTTGCCTTTGGACTCTTTGTCTTTTCCACTTTGGCTGTTCGTCAGACTTTATATGTAGCTTTTCATTAATTTTATTGTATTTCTTTGTTCCTGTGAATGCCTGCAAGAAAGTGAACCTCCGGGTAGAATATAGTGACATACACATACTTTGAGAGTCAATTGACTTTGAACGTTGAACTTTATTTTGCTGTGGAAGGAAGCAGTGAGGTTATAAAATGTCCATACTGCAACCTAGCATCACGTAAGACATGAAGTTGGGTTGTACCACACCATTCAATAAGATAATCAAGTGAATATTATCGACCTTCTTTTACATACCAATTCGCTAACTGTTGCTACTTCTTTTTCTATGTTTGACTTTGTAGCAATATGCTTTAGGGTACTTTGTATTTATTTCCATTACTAATCTTGAAGGACAATGGCCTTTTCACAGAGAATTTAGAATCTCTGATCTCCCCATCACTGTGACAGGAGAAACAGGAATGCGACATCTAAGGTTTTCTGATGATGTTGCAACAAAATGAATTGCTCGGGGAAATGACGGTAAGTCGAATATCATTTGTTTAAGAGAATGGGAATGTGATACACTTTGACAGATCGCAACATCCTGGTTACGTTTTGAGATTTTCTTAGTCAAACATTTACCTGATTTTGAAATAAGAATTAAGTTTAGTAACACCGCTTAACTTTTAAAAGGTCATGATTATTTTGAAAAAGAGATTTGAAATATTATTAATCCTGCGTCTCACATGGAATGTATGGCATGAGTCATAGGGTCATAGAAGAATACAGCATAGTAAAAGGCCTTTCAGCCCATCTGATCTTTGATAAACCGTTTAAACTGCCTACTCCCATCGACCTGAACCCAGCCCACAGCCCTCCATACCTGAACCATCCATGCATCTATCCAAACTTCTCAATAACATTGAAATTGAGCTCGCCTGCACCACTTGCACTGGCAGCTCGTTCCACACTCTCACCACCCTCTGAATAGAGCAGTTGCCCCTCATATCCTCCTTAAACTTTTCACCTTTCATCCTTAACCCACAAACTGTAGATCATTAAATCTTGGAATTTGTCAATCCAAATTAAGTTATTCCCAATCACGTGTCCACCATCAACATTAGGTTTTGCTGGATTTATCCCTTTCAAACAATAGGTCTGTATCAGGAGGGTTCCAGATCCATGCCTGTGGCTTGAGAGGACCAGGAAATGTTGATTGTATCTCCATTGTCCTCTTGTTTGCTTCTCACATTTGTTTGACCTTCATTATGAACAGTGATCTATCATAGACTCTTCAATTTTTATTTCTTAGCTCATCCAGTACATTGCATTTCTCTATAAAAATCAATAATATCTGAAGTATTTATTTGCTGAAGACAGATACCAATTAATTATTAAGGACTGTAAGCCTCCACACACAGTTTGACTTCATCATCAGGCAGTTTATACAGTATATTTGCACTCAATGGTCACTTTATTAGGTAAAACTATATACCCTCTCATTAATGCAAATATCTAATCAGCCAATCATGTGGCAGCAATTCAGTGCATAAAAGCATGCAGACATAGTTAAGAAGTTGGAACAAACATGCTGTTCCGATCAATCATCAAAATGGGAAAGAAATGTGATCTAAGTGACCTTGACTGTGGAATAATTGTTGGTGCCAGATGGTGTGGTTTGAGTAGAAACTGCGGCTCGCTTGAGACTTTCATATACAATAGTCTCTAGAAATCCAACGAATGGTGTGAAAAACAAAAATTAAACATCCAGTGAGTGGCAGCTCTGGGGGTGAAAGCACATTTTAAGTGAGAAAGTTCAGAGGAGAATTGCCAGACTGATTCAAGCTGACAGGAAGGCAGCGGTAACTCTAATAACCACTGGTTGCAACAGTAGTGTGCAGAAGAGCATTCTGAACACACAACACCTCCCATCACTCTACTTACATACAATCAGTCCACGTATATAACAGTTACTTGTACTTGTACCTTTTTACTTCGGCATCTTCCCCCTTTCATTTCAGTCCTGAAGAAGGGCCTTGGCAAGACTGTTTATTCATTTCAATAGATGCTACCTGAACTACTGAGTTCCGCCAGCATCTTGTGTGTGTTACTTGCGTATTATAGGATTGCTATTATGTTCTTATGCATATTGTACTTTTTATGCTGCATTGGATCTGGAGTAACAATCATTTTGCTCTTTACACTCATATACTGAAGTATGACGAAAGTCATCTTGAATCTTGATCTTTAATTTTAAGTTATTACACGTTATATCTTTATCCCCATAGATTCATTTCAAACCAATATTGTGCACCGGGTGTACCCAAACTTGAATTAAATAATAATGTATGTAAAAAAGGCTGAACTATATAAATGACCTCAATAAAGAATTAAACAGAAGGAGGAGTTGAAAAAATACTAGATTCTATTATATTAAGTCTGAAAAATTATGGATTCTGGACAGTATGTGGGTTCTAGTACTTAGAGATTTAGCACAGTAGAGGCCCTGTTGACTTAGTCTGTGCCGTCTGATTACCCCCATGTGACCAATTATCTTAGTACCCTGTGCATGCTTGGAATATGGGAGGAAACCAGAGGAAACCCACATGATCACAGGGAGAACGTATGAACTCCTTAAAGACAATGGCGGTATTGAACCCTGATGCCTGACGCTCGAATAGTGTCATGCTAACCACTATGCTACCGTGCCATGCCAATTTGTTTTCAATAGTTTTAACATGACGGTGTGAACTTGAAATAATTCTTATATAAAAGCATTGCTAAGAAATCCACATGCATTTGGTAGTGCTAAAGATGTTATATAGTCTCAGCAGAGTGTTTTACTCTGCCTCTGAAATTCAGTTATGGTTAAATCACAGGAATTGTTATAAGTCACAATTTATAAAAATTGCATTGGCAGTAGCCAAAAAAGTTATCGCAGTTAGTTGGAAATCTGATTTATATTTAACTATGGATCATTGGAATAATGAAATACATAGTTGTATTCCATTTGAAAAAATTACGTATAATCTAAGAAATGAATATGATATATTTTTGAAAATTTGGCTCCCATACTTACAAAAGATAGGATTAAATACATAGGTCCTTTGAAGATAAAATCATAGTAATTGGGGAAAGTAAAAATAAATATTAAAATTATTTTGAACTCCATGGAGCATGTGGGGGTCCTCCGATATTCAGGCAATCTTTTTCTTCTTTCTTTCTTTTTTTTTTCCCTTTCTTTAGATAAGGGTTAAGGGGAGGGGG
This sequence comes from Hemitrygon akajei, assembly GCF_048418815.1. Classification (NCBI taxonomy): domain Eukaryota; kingdom Metazoa; phylum Chordata; class Chondrichthyes; order Myliobatiformes; family Dasyatidae; genus Hemitrygon; species Hemitrygon akajei. The sequence goes on from NC_133133.1 coordinate 168,731,009, forward strand.
AGGGTCAACATTATTTTTCTTACTATTTTATTATCACATTTATTCTTTGTAATTTCTCAAATTTAATAAATAAATAAATAAATAAATAAAGGAAGGGATTTCAGTAACGGCGTACAATGTACTGACACTATTGTCAAATGTATTTAGCATCACCGACCGGAAAGGAATTTCCAGGCACAAATAAATATTAAAAAAACATTCTATTTCTTGTGAATGTTTATTCATGCCACCGCTGTCATTTCTGTCTTGACTTAATAAACCTAATGCTTCAGCTGTAATTTGCTATTTTGAAACAAGAGATGAATGGTGAGATATCAAAAAGTCAAGGAGAAATACAATTCTGCTACAAGAAGAAATTGCTATGCAAGGGCAAGGCTGATCTCTTGTGTAAAAGGATTTTGGGCAACATTTGAATTATTAATAAAGATGAGATAATGAAGGTGACAAAATAAAAGATGGGATAAATATTGGGAAGTGAAAATGATAATAGGAACTAGATGGATGGATGGATGGATGGATGGATGGGTGAGTGGATGAATGAATGAATGAATAAATAAATAATCGGTAAATAAATAAACAGATAGATAGATAAATGCAATATAGTTAAACCAGGGAGAAAAAGTTAAAGCTGGATCTGTTCTCCATGACAACAAGGAACATTGTCATTCAGGGGACTCCAGTGGCAATGTTTTCCCTAGAAAGTGTTGAAGTGTTCAGGACAGTCCACAATAATTAGTTTCAGTGCTTAAAATATCTGGGTTTGGCCTTTTGTTCCAACTTGCAGCTAACACCAGACTGGTGATTCTTTATCTAACTCCAGGTTAACTTTAAGTCAGGATCAGAATCATATTGAACACATTTCACAACCATGCCAGTGGTGATAAATCTGATTTTAATTCAACCAGATCAGAATGAAGCTTTGTTAACAAGATAAAGACACCCCAACCATTGATGCCAGATGGATTAGGTGATTGTAGTGTATGGACTGTAACGTTCACATGTACGTCCAAAGATTCCTGCCTGTAATTGTATACCTTTTACTCTACCATGTCTGATTGCTTTGCTTTATGAACTCAGTTCAGTTCAATAAATAAGTTTTTTGACCGTGAATGAGAAGGTGGCTGGGGTTTGTACCATTCCAACACTAAATTTCAACCTAGAAGTGGATTGAAGTGCACTATTGAAGGTGTGCTACCTTTCTGAAGATGCCAGTACAATCTTCTGTGCAGTAGTGTGCTGGGGCAACAACATCAAAATAGGTGATGTTAACAAGCTCAATAAACTGATTAGAAAGTCTGGCTCTGTTATAGGAGTCAAACTGGACACACTGGAGGCTGTGGTCGAACAAAGGACCCTACGCAAAATCCAGGTGATTCTGGATAATGTTTCTCACCCTCTGCATGCCACCTTGGTGGAACAGAGGAACAATTTAGTAATAGACTAAGACAACTGCGCTGCTCCAAAGAGCACTATATAAAGTCATTCTTACCCTTGGACTTTAGGCTCTATAATGAGTCAATCTACAGCTGGGGAAGTAATGAACCTCCCATCCCCCTCCTGTAAGACTGTTTGAGGTAACTTATTTTTCTTATTTTTTATTCTTTCTTACTTCTTTTCTAATATGTGTGTATTCGTATATCAGTGCACTTGTAATGCTACTGTGACACTTTAATTTCCCTTGGGATCAATAAAGTTTCTATCTATCTATAACAGTGGTTGGCCTCATCAGCAACAACGATGAGTCAGCATGCAGAGAGGAGGTAGAGCAGCTTGTGGACTGGTGGGAATACAGCAACTTAAGTCTCAACAGTGACAAGACTAAAGAGATGATTGTGGGCTTCAGGATGGTGTAGTCTGACTACTCCCTATTGCACATCAATGGCTCCTCCATGGAGAGAGTCAGGAGCACCAAGCTTCTTCAAGTGCACATCATGTATGATTTCACGTGGTCTTTCAACAACACCTCTTTAGTCAAGAAAGCACAGAAGCATCTTTACTTTCTGAGGAGATTGAGACAAGTAAAGCTCCACACCCCCATTCTAGCCACATTCTACCAGAGCACCATCGAAAATGTTCTAACCGGCTGTATCACCGTCTGGTATGGGAATTGCAAGGCATCCAATTGTGTGACCATGCAACAGATTGTGAGGACTGCTGAGAAAATCATCAGGTTTTCTCTCCCTCCCCCCCCCCCACCTCCATCTTGGACGTACACTAGAAGTGCTGCATTTACAAAGCCCTCAACCATCTCAAGGACCCTTCCTATCCATCCTTCAATCTCTTTGACCTAGTGTCAGGCAAGAAGGTACCACCGTATAAGAACAAAGTCTTTTAGGCTGATTAACTGATTCTTCCCCCAGACTGTGAGACTTCTGAACACCCTGCTACCGCCCAGAACAAAACCCCCCATTCTCTGCACATTATATGCCAATCTAAGAGCCTTAAAACATTTAAACTTGTTTATGCCTGTCACACCTGGCAGTGTATTCTAGGCACCCACTATTCTGTGTGTAAAAAAACTTGCCCTGCACATCTCCTTTGAACCTACCCCTGGTCAGCTTAAATTCATGCCCTCTAGTATTAGACATTTCAACCTTGGGAGACAGCTAACAGTTTTCAAACTATGCCCTTCATAATCTTAGAAACTTCCATCAGGCCCTATCTCCAGAGAGAGCAACCCAAGAATGCCCAATCTCTCCTGATTGTACATGCTCTTAAATCCAGGATGCATACTGGTGAACCTCTTCTTCATCCTCTCCAAAGCCTCCAGATCCTTCCTATAGCGGGGCAGCCAGCAATACTCCAAATCTGGCCTAACCATAGTTGCAATATAACTTCTTGATTCTTGATCTCAATGCAACTATTAAAAGCAAGAGCGCAATTAATTTTCTTTACCATCCAATCAACCTGTGCAGTCACTTTCAAGAAGGCATCAGTAAAAATGGTGAGTGCATATTGCATTACTAGTTGTATGTGTGTGTGTATATATATATATATCTACTCCAGATATTCCAATTTCCTCCCACAGTCCAAAGACGTACTGGTTGTTAGGTTATTGGTCATGGTAAATTGTCCTGTGATTAGGGCTCGGACTAAATTGGGGGATTGCTGCTGGCGTGGCTCAAAGAACCAGAAGGACCTATTCCACACTGAATCTCAATAAATTAAAATAAATAAATAAATATAAAAATCAGTTTTGGAGGCTATGTTTAAAATTGTCCGCTGCAATGTGTGTCTCATCAACCACAGGTAACAGTTGCTCCCGATTCACACTACAAAAACACTGGGATTTTTAAAATGCTCTGTTAAAACTGTTCTTGGTAGTGTTCCAAACTTTTAAGATTCTCCTCATGACTAGAGAAACCCAATCTTTTTATCGTAGCAGTCTAACTACATTAACAGTTCCCTATGGTGTTAATGTTCAAATATAATAAAATGGAACATCTGAAAAGGCACACAATGTGCAAGTTGTGGCTGAACTACAACTGCCCCCGCTTCCAGCCACATAGATAAGGAGATCCAAAGCCAATTAACTACAAATCTGATGTGTTCCTGGACCACAAACTCTGTCACACCACAAGAGTGAAACAATTCTACAGGTACCTAACGATTGAGCTTCTGTATAAAACTCACCACCTGTAGAATGGTGCATTTAGAATGGAGTTGGAAACTTCAAGTCTGTTTGTGAGGAGTACACCAAACTACATCCCTACCTCCAATATCTCCACTCCATCAAATATGTGTGTTGTGACTATGAACAAAGTCACCTGAGAGACACTGAAACTAGTGGATATAGAAACCCTTATTCAGCAAAATGAGTAGCATGCATCATATTTGAGACACTCTTGTAAGAAGAGGCCTGCCTGACCCAATATTACATGACATTTTTATATGCTAAAGATCAAAGGTAACAGTAGAACAATTCTATAGTTACATTGTATCTACAGTGATTCCTTTGAATAATATGTATTTTTCAAACACCCAAAATGAATGTTAATTCCCACTGACTCTGGGCTGTATTCATGCATATGCAGGCATCCGAGGTTAAAAGAAATGTTTCTTTGTTTGAAATCAACTCCAAAATGTAGCCCCAGGAAGATCATTGTTCAGAGCTGCATATTAAATTCAATCTACAATCCACATTCAGATCCGAAGACTGGCTACTGTTGAAATTAGTATTTGCTGTACACAGTAACAGAATACGCCCTATCCGTGTGCTTCCACAGATGTGGCAGGAGATGCAGGTTCTACAATGTCCTCTGCAGACTCTCAGAACCCATAAAACAAGAGTGAGAGTATGTCATCTAGATCCCAAGGGATTTTATTTTACTTATCCACTTTTCTAGATTTGGACAACTCTTTTTAAGTACAGCATTTCCGTCCTATCACTAAATTCTCTGAGAAGGTAGAATTGAACTGCCGAGAACTATAGAATAATATCATACTGAAATAGTTCCTTCAGACCATTGAATTCACATCAATCACTTATTGACACCAGTCCTACCAAATCCTATTCCTATTCTTCAAACATTCTCAACAACTGTGCTCAGATTCTACCATTTCACTATTCATAAGAAAAAAACTACAATTGCCAATTAACCTACCAAACTACACAGCTTTGGAGGAAACTGGTACACCGAGTGAAATTTCCATGGTTACAAGCAGAACCTGCAAACTCCACACCAACATCACTGCAGGTCAAATTGAACCCAGGTCTCTGATGCCACAAATAAATAGTTCTATTAGCTTCATAACTGTGCTGTCTTAGAAACATCGAAACAGAAAACCTACAGCACAATACAGGCCCTTCAGCTCACAATGCTGTGCTGAACACATACTTACTTTAGAAATTACCTAGGGTTACCCATAGCCCTCTATTTTCCTAACCTCCATGCACCTGTCCAGGAGTCTCTTAAAAGACCCAATCGTATCTACTTCCACCACTGTCACCGGCAGCCCATTCCACGCACTCACCAATCTCTGTGTAAACTTACCCCTGACATCTCCTCTGCACCTACTTCCAAGCACCTTAAAACTGCGTCTTCTGTGTTAGCCATTTCAGCCCTGGGAAAAAGCCTCTGACTACCTACACGATCAATTCCTCTCATCATCTTATACACCTCTATCAGGTCACCTCTCATCCTCCGCCGCTCCTAGGAGAAAAAGGCTGAATTCATTCAACCTATTCTCATAAGACATGTTCCCCAATCCAGGCAACATCCTTGTAAAGAGTCTGATACAGCAGGATAGAAACTGCCCTTGAGCTTGCTGGTACATGTTTTCATGGTTTGTATCTTTTGTCCAACAGGAGAGGGGAGAAGAGAGGATGTCCAGGCTGGCTGGTGTCTTTGATAATGCTGGCTGCTTTACAGAGCTGCCTTCTGGTGAAGTTCTCTCACAGTTCTGTTGGGTGAGAAGCTTTCGCGTTTAGACCAAATGATGATGAAGGACTGGTGATATATTCAACACTGAGGATGAGAGTAAGTGGTAACACTTCTCTTTTGCAGATGGTCATTTCTTGGCACCTCTGTTATTTGTCACTTATCAGTCCACGCCTGGAAGTCGTTTAGCTCTTGATGCATGTGGATCCCAGCTGATTCATTTGCAGAGAGGTTGCAAATGGAATTGATCATTTTGCAATCATCAGCATTTTGGGTCTAGTATGCCTCCTGATGAAGCTCTGGGGGGTCGCTGGGATTAGACATGACTGATCTGCAAAATATCGCAGCCATTGTCTTGTATATGTTATTGGCATTGGTTTATTATTGTCACACACACCAATAAGTGAAAAGCTTGTTTTGTAGACTATTCAAACAGATCCAATCATCACGCAGGGCATTGAGCTGGAACAAGGTAAAACGATAACAATGCAGAATAAAGTGTAAAAGCTACTGAAAAGTTCAAGGCAGTTAAATGATAAAGTGTAAGATCATAACGAGGTAGATTGTGAGGCCAAGAGTCCTTCAGATCATACACGAGTTCTGATAACAGTGGGATAAAAACCATCCTTGAGCTTGCTGGTACATGTCTTCATGGTTTGTATCTTCTGTCCAACAGGAGAGGGGAGAAGAGAGGATGTCCAGGCTGGCTGGTGTCTTTGATAATGCTGGCTGCTTTACTGGGGCAGAGAGAAATATAGATGTAACCACTGAAGTATTTCTGTTTCACCAGGGCGCCTTGATACGGCACACTGTCAAATTCTACATTTATGTCAAGGGCTGTTACTCTTACAGAATTTAGTTCTTAACTGAGATTGTCATCTTGTCTTGAATGGAGATATCCTGATGAAACCCAGACTGGTTGAGTGACAGCAGAGTAATTGGGTAGCAGTGGTCAGATTAGATCTGTTGTGCTTCTTCTGAATAGCACATAGCTAGACAAATGCCTAAGAACAGGAGTCTAATTTAAACCATAAATCCATGCCGTTTTCGGCCAGTTACATTTTAAATCCCTATTTATATATTACTCTCTTCTAACTGATATTTACGACTCCAGATTTCAAATTGTGTTTCAATCTGATCCAGCACGATTGAAGTAGAAGGTGAGCTAATACTATTTGCATTTGATTTTAAAAATTATAAAATAAACCATGAAGCTTTTTATATAGTAAGGTGAGTCAAGCCAGGTTTTAAAGATTTTGATTGCCATGGTAATAACTCCCACTCAATAGATCTTTGAATATTTAATACAACCACATGTAAATACATGCAATACAAAAGTTGACTTTGAAGTTCAAATTTGAAATTGCAGATTGCTTTGTAAGAATTAAATTGATCTGTAATTAGTCAAATTGAAACATATTCATGATAGCAATAAACATCATTTTTTTCAAACAACTGAAATGTAGCGAAAATCATTTCTACTATGAATGCCATTTAATAGTATTTTATATTAAATTTTATTTATATTATATTTTATTTTAAATTACTAATGCATTAATGGTTCTCTCATCTTGGCAATATCTTATAGTTTAGAGGTCATAGATAATGGGGTTTAATTGGATGACTGTAACATGTAGCTAGTGCTAAGTTGCTGCATATCTCAGTATAGAAGCCTTATGCTGTAGGCTTAGCATAATGTTGATATGGCTATTTAAAACAAGTCTGCTCCTGTTAAGGGAGAGGTAGTAAGAGGGGTAAGTAGTTTTAAGCTAGGGCTTTACTCTCTGGAGAGAAGGAAGATGAGAGGAGACATGGTAGAGGTATACAAGATATTAAGAGGAATAGATAGAGTGGACAGCCGGCGCCTCTTCCCCAGGGCACCACTGCTCAGTACAAGAGGACATGGCTTTAAGGTAAGGGGAGGAAAGTTCAAGAGGGATATTAGAGGAAGGTTTTTCACTCAGAGTGGTTGGTGCGTGGAATGCACTGCCTGAGTCAGTGGTGGAGGCAGATACACTAGTGAAATTTAAGAGAGTACAGTACGAGACAGGTATATGGAGGAATTTAAGGTGGAGGATTATATGGGAGGCAGGAATTAAGGGTCGGAAAACATTGTGGGCCGAATGGCCTGTACTGTGCTGTATTGTTCTTTTCTCTTTATTTCTAATACTTTGCAGAAAACAGGCCCTTACGGTCCAACAAGCTGTGCTGCCTGTGCAATCCTCCCTATTAGCACAATGACCAATTAACGTACTAACCAGAATGCCTTTGGATAGCAGGAGGAAACCAGTGTATCTAGAGGAGAGCCAGCTGGTTCACAGGGCAAATGTACAAACTCCTTACAGACAGCGCAGGAATTGAACTCTGAACTATGGCGCGGCCCGTGCAGTAATAGTGTTGCAGTAGCTGCTGTGCTGTCGTGGCTCTTCAAATGGTACTGAAGGAGACATACTAAAGACCACATGATATAGGAAGTAGCAACCCTTACAATTCTCAGAGACTGTGGGTGGAAGTATTATCTGTAGGAGAGGAGATCAGCTCACCAAAGGGAATGGGAGCCATTAGCAACTCAATTCAATGTCAGTTCCTGGAAGTAATTGTGGTGAACTACATATACCTGTCTGGACACACCCCTCTGCTGACTGTTCCTGTGGCTCCTCCCACAGACCCCTGTATAAAGGCGGTTGGAGGCACTGCTCCTCCCTCAGTCTCCAGGATGTTGTGTGGTGGTCTCTTGCTGCTAATCGTGGTCTTTTGCAGATAATAAAAGCCTATCGTTCGCCTCCCGCCTCCGAGAGTTATTGATGGTGCATCAGTAATGCAAACCAAGTTTCAGTGGTTTAACAAAGTGCTCACAATGAGTGCAGACTTTCAGTGGCTTTGCTCACTGGGCATACTTACCATTTTCCCACTGAAGCTAGTTACCAGTCATGGCACACGACTAATTTCATATGTAGCACCCTGGCCTCATGCCCCATCTCACAGCTTGTACCTGCTGGTAGCTGTTCAGCTAAAGAAGTCACACATTGCATGGCACCTGCTCAGACACTGGAATCTCTGGTACCAAACAAACTGGCACATCAGCAGGAACAGCAGAGGCTGTTTGTAATAATCCAGACGAACACTGAACATACCACAATGATTCTCTGTATTATTTGAATCAGTCCTATGGCCCACTCTCCTCTCCTATCAGATTCTTTCTTCTCCAGCCCTTCACCTTACTCACCTACCTGGCTTCACCTATCACCTATCAGTTACCTTCCTTTACCCTCCCCCTATGCTTTTACCTGGCATATTCCCCCTTCCTTCTCAGTCCTGAAGAAGGGTCCTGGCCTGAAATATCAACTGTCTATTCATTTCCACAGATGCTGCCTGACCTGCTGACTTCCCCCAGCATTGTTTGTGTGTTGCTCTGGATTTCCAGGATCCGCAGAGTTTCCCGAGTTTGTGATTGACTGTCTCCGTGTCTGGGTTGGAGCGGTAGACACCTGGCTGACAGTCAGCCACCCAACACGACTGGATGTCCTGCTGTTTGGAGCATGCAGCTGTACAGTGAGTACCACTGTGGACAGTTTATGAAACTCCCAGGAACTGGCAGATGCCGGATCCTGGAGCAGAATCAGAATCCGAATCAGGCTTAGTATCATCAGCATATGTCGTGAAATTTGTTAACTTTATGGCAGCAGTACGATGCACTACATGACAAATATAGAAACAAAAACTGAATTACAGTATTATACATGATTACGTACATTAAATAGTTAAATTAAAGTAAGTAGTGCAAAAAACATAAAGAAATAATAAAAAGTAGTGAGGTAGTGTCCATGGCTTCAATGCCCATTTAGGAGTCATATGGCAAAGGGGAAGAAGCTGTTCCTGAATCGCTTCGGGCTTCTATGCCTCCTTCCTGATGGTAATAATGAGAAGAGGGCATGTCCTGGGTGGTCGTGGTCCTTATTGAAGGACCCTCAGGTTGTCCTTCCTGAGGCACCGCTCCCTGAAGATGACTTAGATACGACGGAGGCTGATGGATCTGACTGATTTTACAACTTCCTGCAACGTGCTTCAATCGTGTGTAGTAACCACCCTGTACCAGACGTGATACACCCTGTACCAGACGTGATGCACCCTGTACCAGATGGTGATGCACCCAATACCAGACGTGATGCACCCTGTACCAGACGATGATGCACCCAATACCAGACGTGATGCACCCTATACCAGACGGAGATGCAGCCTATACCAGACATGATGCACCCTGTACCAGACATGATGCAGCCTGTACCAGACGTGATGCACCCTAAACCAGACGTGATGCACCCTATACCAGACGTGATGCACTCTATACCAGACGTGATGCACCCTATACCAGACGGAGATGCAGCCTATACCAGACATGATGCACCCTGTACCAGACGTGATGCACCCTAAACCAGACGTGATGCACCCTGTACCAGACAGTGATGCACCCTGTACCAGACGGAGATGCACCCTATACCAGACAGTGATGCACCCTGTACCAGACGGTGATGCACCCTATACCAGACGTGATGCACCCTATACCAGACGGTGATGCACCCTGTACCAGACGGAGATGCACCCTATACCAGACGGTGATGCACCCTGTACCAGACGGAGATGCAGCCTGTCAGAAGGTCCTCCATGGTACGTCTGTAGAAGTTTTCAAGTGTTTTGGGTGACAAACCAAATGTCCCCGAACTCCTAATGAAACAAGGCCGCGTTCTTGCCTTCTTTATAGCTGCATGGATATGTTGTGACCAGGTTAGTTCCTCAGCGATACTGACACCCTGGAACTTGAAATTACTCATTCTCTTAACAACAGTCTGCTGGCAGAACCCAGCGAGATGAGCGGTATCTGTGGGTGTGGAATCAGAACGGTTTTCTTATCGCCAAAATAAATGTACCCCATCTCCAAATTTTAACTCATCAAATGGGGTAAAAGTTTGGGGATTATGTATAAGGACAGTGAAGGGTTGTGTCTGAGGAATTAACTGTGTGATATAAAAGATGCCATAGTTTGCTCAGTAAATTCTCAAAGTAAAAGTGAACATATTGAAGATCATTTCAGACTATTTGTATTATACTAGATATATGCAAATAATAATCAGATTGAAAATCAAATTCATCATAATGTTATAGCTCCAGTGTTGCACAATTATTAACAAAATACAAAAAGAGAACACATTATCATCAACAGGGAATGATGTCAAGACTCCATAATTATATCTATCACTTTTTGCTTTGAGACAACCTGTGTCAAAAGTATGAATACTTAGATAGATAGATAGATACTTTATTCATCCCCATGGGGAAATTCAACTTTTTTTTCCAATGTCCCATACACTTGTTGTAGCAAAACTAATTACATACAATACTTAACTCAGTAAAAAATATGATATGCATCTAAATCACTATCTCAAAAAGCATTAATAATAGCTTTTAAAAAGTTCTTCAACATTTCTTCATATATTTTTAAATCTATATTGGACAACCTCAAAGTTATTTAGAGTATTATCAATGCTCTTATTAAGAAAATTAATGTAGTAATTTATTTTTAAAGTTACATTTCATTTCATAATTTCTTTGTAAACCGTAGAGTTGCTAAAACCATTTAAACTGCCTACTCCCATTGGCTCACTCTGGGAGCATAGCCCTCCATATCCTTACCAAGCACATACAGGCAGACAGACAGACAGACATACTTTATTGATCCCGAGGGAAATTGGGTTTCGTTACAGTCGCACCAACCAAGAATAGTGTAGAAATATAGCAACATAAAACCATAAATAATTAAATAATAATAAGTAATACCTATCCAAGCTCACATGCACTACTTGCGCTAGCAGCTCATTCCACACTCTCACCGCCCTCTGAGTGAAGTTTCCCCTCATGTTTCCTTTAAACTTTTCACCTTTCACCCTTAATCATGACCTCTGGTTGTGGCCCCACCCAACCTCAGTGGAAAAAGCCTGTTTGCATTTACCCATCTATACCCCTCATAATTTTGTATACCTCCATCAAATTTCCTCTCAATGTTCTACATTTTAAGGAATAAAGTCCTAATCTATTCAGTTTTTGCTAATAGCTCAGGTGCTCCAGACCCTTGTAAATTTTATCTGTACTCTTTCAACCTTATTTACATCTTTCTTATAGGTAGGTGACAAAAATCGCACACAATACTCCAAATTAGGCTCCCCAGCATCTTGTACAACTTCAAAATAATATTCCATCTTCTGTACTCAGTACATTGATTTATGAAGGGCAATGTGTCAAAAGTTCTTCTTATGATCCTCTCTACCTATGATGCCACTTCCAATGACCTGTATTCCAACTTCCCTTTACTCTGCCACACTCTTCAGTGCCCAACTGGTCTCTATGTGTGCTTAAATCTTTAAACATTACCTTGGAATACTGAACTTGACAAAGAAATGGGTAAAGTTACAAGGCCTTTCACTTTATACTACTGTAGGTTACCTCAATTAGGGTTAAATAAGGTTTTAACTCAGTTGCATTAAACCCTGGCACTCTCCTTTACAAATGGAGTAACTATATACGCAGTCAGAGTTGGAGAACATAAAGACTCAGAAAGCATGGAGAACATTATGTTAAGAAATCAGAATCAGAATAAGGTTTAATATCACTGGCAAATGTCATGAGATTTGATGTCTTTGCAGCAGCAGTACATTGCAATGCATAATAATAAAAATAATGTTAAAAAATAAGTTTTAACATATATGCCCTGTTTAATCACTTCCTAGATGCTGTCTGATCTCTCTCTCTCTATACATACACACATATACTTATATATGTTGGGTTTGCATTCCTTAGAAAGCTTGGAAAAATAAGGAGTGATCATAAACATGAGGAAGTCTGCAGATGCTGGAAATCCAAAGCAATACACACAAAATGTGGAGGAACTCAGTAGGTAACGCAGTATCTATGGAAATGAATAAACAGTCGATGTTTCTGGATGAGGCCCTTCTTCAGGACTGGAAGGAAGGGGGAGGAGACCAGAATAAAAAGTGGGGAAAGGGGAAGAAGGCTAACTGGAAGGTGGGTGGGGGAAGAAATGTATTTATTGGAAGGAGAAATTGATATTCATGCCATCAGGTTGGAGGGTACCCCAATGCAATTTAAGGTATTGCTATTGTTACGGATTCAGGCAACAATAAATATATGAGTTAGGCAGGGGTTTTTGTAGCAAATAACATGTTTATTAAACACTGAAAACAAACCCTCCAAAAGTAAACAAAACACTAACGTAACCGGAAATCAGCTGCTGTGCGGCAGCTTAAACAGTTCTTAAAGCAATGAAGCTTAAACAGTTCTTAAAGCGATGTTGCAAAAACAGTTCTTCAAAGTAGTATTGCCAAAAGTTCAAAATGCTCACAGTCCATTTAAGGGAGAGACTTTTTAAGACGATTTAAATTCTCTTTCACGTCGTGTTGCTTCGGTTCCCAAATCGAACTTTTCCCACGAAGAATTTACGTAACAAAACAAAACGGCTTAAAGGCACTGACTTTTCCTTCAAAACACCATTCTCAATCCTTTCTGATATTTCCCAGGGATTACCACGAGAACAGTCAACAAAATCCTTCCGAATGAGGATCAAACAAGGTCGAACCTGTTTCACCGTCGAAATCAATTTTCCTCGATCTTTAACTCCCGAACTCCGATCTTCACTCTCCACTGATACTCAACTAGCAGTATTGTAAAGAAACTGCTGGCAATGACCTTTTAAACTTTAGGCATTAGATAAAACTTCATCTTTCAAATAAACTGCGTCATAACATTAAATCACGCAGCGGCATGAAGTCAACATGGCAAATCCAGCCACGAACTGCCCCTCCTCACAGGGAGGGGTCCTCCTTTTATACCCTGTAAAAAAAACTTGTCACATGACCTCTACTGGCGGGAAAATGATGTCACTCCACCATCACAAGACCATTACCTCAAGTCCAGTATAGCTTCAACCCCAGTCACGCGTCACGTGTCACGGGTACGTAACACTACTCAACACTGACTTCATCTTGACAAACACATTGGAACAGGATGGGAATCAGAATTAAAATGTTTGGCTACCAGAAAGTTCAGCTTGTGGCAGAGAGAGTGGAGGTGCTGATGAAGTGATCCCCTATTTATGACGGGTCTCACCAACATAGAGGAGGCTGCATTGAGAGCATTGGACACAATAGATGACCATGGGAGGTTTACAGTTGAAGTGTTGCCTCACCTGGAAGGACTGTTGAGGGGTCTGAATGGAAGTAAGGAAGGAGGTGACCTTATTGAAACTTAAGGTCCCAAGAAGATACAACAGGCTAGATATTGAGGTATTTTCATTACTAGGAGAACCTTGAATGAGGAAATATCATTGCAAGATAATGGACTGGTCATTTAAAGCAGAGGTGTATTGAGTGTGGCAAATCTTTAGAATTCTCTACCCTAGACATTGATGGGGCTACATCATTAGAAGCATTTAAGATTAAGGTTGGAAGATGAGGAAATTGTGGCCTGTGGGTACCTGCATGAAGGAGGAGTTGAAATCAGCATGGATCAACCATAATCATATCTTTTGCATTTGTACAGGGCCCTGGTGAGACCGCACCTGGAGTAATGTGTACAGTTTTGGTCTCCAGGGTTAAGGAAGGACATCCTGGCTATAGAGGAAGTGCAGCGTAGATTCACAAGGTTAATTCCTGGGATGCCCGGACTGTCTTACGCAGAGAGGTTAGAGAGACTGGGCTTGTACACGCTGGAATTAAGGAGATTGAGAGGGGATCTGATTGCAACATATAAGATTATTAAGGGATTGGACAAGATAGAGGCGGGAAATATGTTCCAGATGCTGGGAGAGTCCAGTACCAGAGGGCATGGTTTGAGAATAAGGGGTAGGTCATTTAGGACAGAGTTAAGGAAAAACTTCTTCTCCCAGAGAGTTGTGGGGGTCTGGAATGCACTGCCTCAGAAGGCAGTGGAGGCCAATTCTCTGGATGCTTTCAAGAAGGAGCTAGATAGGTATCTTATGGATAGGGGAATCAAGGGATATGGGGACAAGGCAGGAACCGGGTATTGATAGTAGATGATCAGCCATGATCTCAGAATGGCGGTGCAGGCTCGAAGGGCCAAATGGTCTACTTCTGCACCTATTGTCTATTGAATGACAGGCCACGATTAAGAGGTCAGGTGACCTACTCCTGTTCCTAACTTCTTGTGTTCTTGTGTAATAAGGGCAAAGTGACTCAAAATCTTCTGCAACAAGAAAATTGTATGTAAATCCTTGTATTTGTGATTGGAGTACTACTTACCTGACAGAAGTGTGAATCACAGTGTGGCAGCTTCTGAATTTCAATTTAACTAATGAAACAAATCTGCAATAAAAAGATAAAAACATTAATGTTAATCACTGAACCACTGAATCATCATAAATCTCTGCAGACACAAGAGTATGTAAATCCCGGAATCTGGAACAACACACAAAAAGCTGGAGGAACTCAACAGGCCAGGTTGCTTCTGTGGTGAGAAATGGAGAGCAGACATTTTGAGTCTTCATCTGGACTGGGAATCAAAAGTCTATTTGGTTCATTAATGACCTTTAGGGGAGGAAATCTACCAGAGCAACATATACAAAATACTGGAGGAACTCAGCAGGTCAGGCAGCATCCATGGAAATGAATAAACAGTCAACGTTTTGGGCCAAGACCCTTCTTCAGGATTGAGAAGAAAGGAGGAAGATGTCCTGTTTGATCATTTCCATAGGTGTTGCCTGATCTGCTGAATTCCTCCAGCATTTTGTGTGTGTTGATCTGGATTTCCAGCCTCTGCAGAATCCCTTGTGTTTAGGAAATCTACCATCCTTTCTTGAGCAAGGCTGTATGTAATTTCAGCAGCACAAATATTTGACCCTTAACTACCCTCTGCTGTGTCAAAGCAATCTGCTCAGAAGAAGACAGGAGTAGATTATAAATGTTGCCATTTCCAGCAGCACACACAAAATGCTGGAGGAACTCAGCAGGCCAGATAGCATGTATAGAAAAGAGTAAACGGTCGACATTTCGGGCCGAGACCCTTCATCACAACTGGAAAGGAAGGGGGCAGGAGTCAGACTAAGAAGGTTAGTGAGGGTAGGACGAAGTACAAGTTGGCAGGTGATATGTGAAACTCAAAGAGTGGAAGGGTGAAGTAAAGAGCTGGGAATTTGGTTGCTGAAAGAGATAAATGGCTGGAGAATGGGGAATCTCATTGGATAGGACAGAAGACCATGGAAGAACGGGAAGGGGGGTAAGTACCAGAGAGAGATGATGGAAAGGTAAGAAGATAAGATATAGGAGGAAAACATGAATGGGGAATGGTGGGGAGGGGGAGAATTAACAGTAATGTCCACTTCTTTCCTCTAGTTCACTTTTCAACACAATAAATGCAATTGTTAATGATGCTGCAAATTTGAAATACAGTAAAAATAGAAAATGTTGGAAACACTCAGCAGGTCAGGCAGCCTCTGTGGAAAGAGAAACAGAGTTAACATTTCAGGTCAAAGATCCTTCATTAGAATAGGAATAATAGGGAAATCAAATCTACTTTAATTTGTGGAGCGGGTGGCAAGGACAGGAGAAGGGAAGTATACCAGTTCAGATGAGATCAGACATCATAGAGGAAAGCTGTTGATGAAGCTAAAAAACCATGAACAATGGAAAGTTGCAAAATGCAAAATGCTAAGAACAAAGTGTCCAGCAGTTCAGGCTCTGACAGGAGAGAGAGAAGAACTGAACCAATATGAAAAATAGATGGTCTGCAGCAGTAGCAGCCAGTTCTGATACAAACAGAAGAAGTGAGTTGTTAAATTAAACTTTGAGCCCAGAAGGCTGAGAAGTGCCCAGACATGTGAGTGGTCTGTTTCTCAAGCTGATTTGAGCCTTATAGGAACAGATCAGAAGACCATGGGCAGAGAGCTCAGAATGGGAACAGGGTGGTGTATTAAAGTGACAGGAAAGCAGAAACAGGAGGTTGCCCATGTGAGCCGAACACCAGTGCTCCACAAAGCACTCATCCATTCCACATTTGATTTCTCCAATGCAACATACACCTCATTCTGAGCTCTGAAATATATATAATTTTCAGCACAGAGGAATTTTCAACACAAACTTCTCTGACTCCATCTACTTCCCCTCTGCCTCTTTACACCCTTTCACTCTTCTTCCTCTTCTTCTTCATCTACCTACACACAGGTGGGGGAGGGGTGTTTTTCCTGACTGGAGGTCTGTGATCCATGGTGTTCCACAGGTAATAGGGTCATTGATGTTTTCAAGTGTTGTGTATTTAAAATTTCAAGAATATTTGAGTAATCTAGTATATATGTATTGTTTGGTTAAGCATTCTTGCTTCTTTAAATAATAAATTATGGATTATATGTTAAAGTATGTTAATAGCATACATCATCATGCTACCATGTGATACATAAGTGGCTTGAAGTTAGCTCTGCAGGAGTCCTAAAATTTGGGGCTAACTTCAATTCCTAGTTTAGAGCAGGGGTTCCCAACCTGGTGTCCATGACCATCAGCTAATGGTTGGGTCCATGGCATAAAAAAGGTTGGGAATCCTTGTTTTAGAGTCAAAAAGTCACACATCATGGAAACTCGCCAAGCTAACCGGATTGCTAGTCCTATCGTGTTTGGCCATAGCTCTCTAAACCTCTCCTATCATGTACTTATCCAGGTTTCTGAGTGGGGGAAATTTAAATGAGTTTTGCAAGGTATGTCTTTTTTTAATATAGAGTGGTAGGAACGTAAGAAGCTGCAGAATAGGGAACCCAATCAAATGCTTCATGGTCACAAACCTTCCCATCATTGGTCTGTAGGATGACCTGCCTCAAAAAGGTAACACCCATCGTCAAAAATCCTCACCATACGGGCCATGCCATCGTGTTGCAGCTACCATTCGGCAGGAGGTACAGCAGCTTGAAATCCCACACTACCAGGTTCAAGAACAGCTATTTCCCTTCAACCGTTTGGTTTTTGAAACAACAGGCACAGCAACACTAAGAGCACTCTGATCACTTTGCACTAAAATGAACTTTCTTTTACTCAAAAACATGAGAGGATCTGCAGATGCTGGAAATCCAGAGCAACACACACAAAATGCTGAAGGAAATCAACAGGTCAGGCAGCATCTATGGAAATGAATAAACATTCGATGTTTTGGGCTAAGAGCCTTCTTCAGGACACAAAGAAGGACCCTTCTGTTACTCAAATTATGTTTTACTTGTAATATTTGTCTATGATATGTGCTTAATGTATGTTTTATTGTGAATTATGCTCATATGGTGATGTACTGTATGCTTATGATGCTGCTACAAGCAAGTCTTTCATTGCATCTGTGCATAAATGTCCTTGGACATATGCAATAAACTGCTGAATATTTTTCTAGGAATATTGAGGGGGAGCAATATTAATGATAGGACAGTGTTTTTAAGAAGAGCAGCAGGAACAGACAGTGCTTGAAAGTGATAGAACAAGACACACTAGGAAGTTTGTTAATCACAAACTGCTGGAGGAACATCTATGGAAAAAAGAACAGTCAAGGTTTTGGGCCGAGACAAGGGTCTCAGCCTGAAATGTCGATTGTACTTTTTCCCATAGATACTGCCTGGCCTGTTGAGTTCCTCCAGCAGATTTTCCCTAGTTCGTTAATCACTCCTGGTTTCATTGATATAGACGTAGAGTAAGAAATTTCTGCTAACCAATTCAAAACCTTGTCTTTAATCTCCATTTCTGCACATATACTTTTGATAGGAGATGAGTTGTGGAAGAGGTAGCACATAAGAATATCAGAAATGAGTAGTTCTAGTGATTTAGAGGGACTGAGGAGGTTTATGAATATGGAATACTTTCCAAATATTTGCTCCTGGCATGGAAGTTCTTTACAAGAAGTGCATGTTGAAAATCAAAGTGCTTTTGGCATCTCACCTTCCATTTAAGCAACACATGCATCACATTTCGAAATTACTTTCTTGATGGGTGTGGCTTTCTTCGAAAAGATAGACAATATAGGACAAATATATCCACAAGACACTCTGCAGATGCTGGAAATCCAAAGCAACACGCACAAAATGCTGGAGGGGTTCAGCAGGCCAGGCTGCATCCATGGAAATGAAGTAACGGTTGATTTTTCAGGCTGAGATGCTTCATCAGGACTGAAGAGAAGAGGGAAGATGCCAGAATAAAATGGTGTGGGGAGGGGACAGAGGCTAGCTAGAAGGTGAAAGGTGAAGCCAGGTGGGTAGGAAAGGTATAGGGCTGGAGAGGAAGGAATCTAATAAGAGAGGAGAGTAGACCATAGGAGAAAGGGAAGAAGAAGGGAACTCAGGGGGCAATAGCAGGCAGTTTTTTTTTTCTTTGGCTAAAAATATTGGACAATGATTGGTTTGCATTAAAATAACAAATGCTTCTCACTTAAATAAAGTGCCAAATAATGCAATTTGTGGAGACAGTGCTGAATAATTAATAATGTTCCATCTTAATAATCTGTTGTTCATACTCATTATTTAAATTGTCAAGTTCACCTTCTACTGAATAAATTATTTGCTGAAATGTTCTTCAATCAATGTCCTCATTTCAGAAGTAATGGATCTCCATCAACCAGTTGGTTGCAATTGTAGTTCCTAATCTGTTTTCAGTGAGAGAAGATTAACCCACTGGGAGGTGAACAGGAAAAGTGAAGAGACTTCAAGCATGCTTGTTAGAAAGCGTGGAATAGAAAGAACAAACAACAAAATAAACTGCAATTCCTTTTGAAAGCTTACATTTTCCAAGGAGCTTCAATGGTTGTCTTCAGACTGGGATCACTATCAGATTTCTTGTCAACAATAGCTTGTGATATTAATGTTAAATTGATTTTCCAGCTGCCTTTACCTTATGTGAAGGTTTGGCAGTGATTAATATGATTGTTAACCAACAGAGATAAAAGAATAATTTCAAACTGATGTGCACAGCACTGCAGCTAATGAGAAATAAATGGCACCTCAAAGACTGGTTTCACAGTCTTTACTAAGCCAGTTACAGTGTATTGTACGTAACAATTAGCAGACCACTGGATAATGCTGTTACCAGTACTCATTCAGTACTCATCCATGTCGTATGACATGGTGCATGGTTGTATAAACAGCTGGTGCATATCACAAGTCCAGTTATGTGACCACTGACACCAGACAATCTCTGAAGAGTACTGATAATGGCAAGGGTCATCCATCTTGTAAAGACACTGCCCAGAAGAAGGCAATGGCAAACCACTTCAGTAGAAAAATCTACCAAGAACAATCATAGTTATGGAAAGACCATGACTACTCAAGTCTTACAACATGGCACATTGCAAACAACCGAAGCCCATCTAAGAATCTCTAAAATATCTCTATTTTATTAGCTCCTACCACCAACCCTGGCAATGTGTTCGAGGCACATAGCACTCTGTGTATAAAACTTACCTGTGGCATTTCCCCTGAACTGTCTCCCACTCACCTTAAATGGATGCCCTCTGGTAATATCCATTGCCACCTTGGGAAAAGGGTGTTATCTCTTCATTTTATCTATGGCTCTCATAATCTTTAACACTCTGTCAAGTTGTGTCTCATCCTCCTTTGTTCCAAATGAAAAGCCCTAGCTTGCTCAACCTATCCTCATAAGACATGTTCTCTAATCCAAGCAGCCTCCTGGTAAATCTCTGCTGCACCCTCTCCAAAGCTTCAACACCCTTCCTATAATGAAGTGACCAGGACTGAATGCAATACTCCATGTGTAGCCTGACCAGAATTTTATAGACCTGAAACATTATCTTGTGACTCTTGAACTAAATTTTCTAACTAATGAAGGACCACACACCATAGGCCTCCTTACTCGCCTGAACAACTTGCTTGGAAACTTAGCAGAATCAATGGATTTAGACCTCAACATCCTCTGGTTCCTCCATACAGCTAAGAAATCTGCCATCAACTTGTGCTCCACCTTCAAGTTTGGTTTTCAAAGGTGTATCACTTCACATTTCTCTGGATTGAACTCCATTTGCAATTTCTCCACCCAGTTCAGAAATCTATATTCCTTCATAATAAACCTTTCACGCTATCCACAGCACCTCCAACCTTAGTGTCACCTGCAAATTTACCAACCCAACCATCCAAGTCCTCATCAAAGTCATTTATAAAAATCACAAACGAGTCCCCATACAAACCTCTGCAGTACACCATTAGGCACCAACCTCCAGGCAGAATACCCTCCATCTACTAACACCCATTGCTTTCCGTGCAAAAGTCAATGCTGAATCCATACAGCTAAGTTTCCATTGATCAAATGCCTCACAAATGTCTGGATGTGTTTGGAGTCACCAAACAAGGAAACGACTGTAGATTTAATCCTCTTTAGGATATTAATAAATCAGTTGGTTTCCTTGTGAAGATCCACTAGATTTGTATTTACTGCAACTGAGACATGTTGTTATTTTTAATTCCATTATTATTCAATTACTGACATTCTGATTCAAGAGGAGAGAGTGTTAACACTGAGTCAAGACTAACTCCTCCTTAGGATAAAATGCAAAATAGTTATATTTACCTATGTATATCCAAACATGCAATATAATCTACTTTTTTCCCAATAGCCACAATTTGATTAAGTCACTTTTATTATACCAATGGTACTAAAACAGGATATCAACATTCAGTTACGAATCTAGGTTTGTCCTATCAGGTAACCTAAAAGAATCAGATTGAGAATCAGAATCAGCGGCATGCAGTATACCATGAAAATTCTTGTTTTTGCAGCAGTAGTACAATGCAATTCATAATAATAGAAAAATATGTGAATTATAATAAGTATAAATCCACTAAATAGTTAAATTAAATAAGTAGTGCAAAAATAAAAAATAAAAAGTAGTGAGGTAGTGTTCATGGGTTCAGTGTCCATTCAGAAATCAGATGGCAGAGAGGAAGAAGCTGTTCTTGAATCGCTGAGTGTGTGCATCAGGCTCCTGTACCTCCTTCCTGATGGTAGCAATGGGAACCTGGGTGACAGGGGTCCTTAATGTTGGTTTTCATTCCATATTTTGGATCAAAAGTGCTTGAACTACAGGCAAGCACGGGCTATGAGAATCTGGCAAAACAGTACAGTTGGCTCCAGCTACAAGAAGGAGTTCGCAGGATTTGTTTTTTCTCTATCTGCACATCGGTTGATTTTATGAGTTCTTTTGGATTTCTTTGTTTTGTGGCTGCTTGCAAGGTGACAGATCTCAAGGCTATATAACGTATGCATACTTCGAACTTTGAGTTGTCACCCTCCCAATTTACACTAAAACTGGATTTACTACTTTGGTTAATGCTAGCAAATGTTAGTTAGCAAACAATGAATTAATGGTTAATTGAGGTGGAACTGATCTTGATTCACACAGCATTGTTCAATTGCACAAGAATATACACCGAAACTGTAAAACACCTGACTTCCATTATTTAAACACATAATATTTAAACTCACCTTTCTTGAGAATAGACTCATTACTTATCTTAAGCACTATCTCAGAACATTGATTCACTGATTTATAACATACATTAGCTTCATTGTAAATACATTGGCTGAACAAGTTTTTCACAGCAAGGAAGAATTAGTTTCAAGTTTCAAGTTTCAAAATTATTTAATGTTATTTCCAGTACTCAAGTGTAAAGGGGAATGAAATAATTGTTACTCTAGACCCGATGCAGCATATAAAAATCACTCTAAGATAAAGAACACAATAAAAAACACAATTAAGATAAATACATAAGATAGTTTAAAGACATAGATTGGTTATATGTACACAAAGTGACACCAGGCACAGGAGTGTCTGTGTATAAGGTGACTGACAAGAAAAAGGAAAATCAAATTGGTAAAAAACGAAATCAAATCCTTAGAAAGAGGTTACATAAGATCAGAAGATGAGGAATCGCTGAGGGTAGAGTTAAGAAACTACAAGGATAAAAAAAAAACTGCTGGAAGTTATATGCAAACCACTAAACAGTAGTCAGGATGTGAGCTACAAATTACAATGGGAGATAGAAAAGGCATGTCAAATGTTATGGCAGTCATGGGGGATTTCAATATGCAGGTAGATTGTGATACTCTGGTTGGTGCTGGATCCCAAGAGAAGGAATTTGTAGAATGCCTACTTGATGGCTTTTTAGAGCAGCTTGTGGTTGAACCCTGTAGAAGATCAGCTATTCTTGATTGGCTATTGTGTAATGAACCGAACTTGATTAAGGAGCTTAAGGTAAAGGAACCCTTATGAGATAGTGATCATAATATAGTAGAATTTACCCTGCAATTTGAGAGGGAGAAACTAAAATTCAGATGTATCAGTATTACAGTGGAGTAAAGGGAATTACAGAGACATGTGACAGCAACATCTCAAAGTAAATTAGAAGTGGACTCTAGTAGGAATGACAGTAGCGCAGCAATGGCTGAAGTTTCTGACAGCAAGCACAAGACAAGTACATCCGAAAGATTTTAAAGTTTGTATTGCTAAACCATGGCTGACAAGGGAAGTCAAAGACAACATAAAAGTAAAAGAAAGGGCATATAATAGAGCAAAAATTAGTGGAAAGTTAGAGGATTGGGAAACTTAAAAACCAACAGAAGGCAGCTAAGAAAGCCATAAGGAGGGAAAGATGAAATATGAAGGTAAGGTAGCCAACAATATCAAAGACGATACCATAAGCTTTGTTTCAGATATATAAAACATAAAAGAGAGGTGAGAGTAGATGGAAAGTGATGCTGGAGAGATAGTAATGGGGAGAAGGAAAATGGTTGATGAACTGAGTAAGTATTTTGTGTCAGTCTTCACTGAGGAAGACACCAGCAGTACACTGGAAGTTCCAGGTGTCAGGGGCAGAAGTGAGTGTAGTTTTGCTATTACAATAAAGAAGGTGCTTGGGAAAACTGAAAGGTCTGAAGATACATAAGTCACTTGAACTAGATGGACCATACCTCAGGGTTCTGAAGACATTGTGGAGGCATTAGTAAGGATCTTTCAAGAATCTATTGATTCTGGAAAGTTTCTGGAAGACTAGAAAATTGCAAATGTCACTCCACCCTTCAAGAAGGGAGAGAGGCAGAAGAAAGAAAATTATAGGCCAGTTAGTCTGAACTCAGTGGTTGGGAAGATGTTGGAATTGATTGTTATGGATGTGCCTTCGGGGTAGATAAAAAAGGCCATAATAAACATGGTTTCCTTAAGGAAACATCTTGCCTGGTAAACCTGTTGGAATTCTTGGAGGAAATAACAAGCAGGATAAACAAAGGAGAATTGGTGGATCTTGGGCTGTTGGATTTTCAGAAGCATTTGACAAGGTGCCATTCATGAAGCTGCGTAACAAGATAAGAGACCATGGTATTACAAGAAGGATATTAGCATGGGTAGAGCACTAGCTGAATGGCAGGAGACAAAGAGTGGGAATGAAGGGGGTCTCTTCTGATTGGCTGCCTGTGACAAGTGATGTTCTGCAGGGGTCAGTGTTGGGACCACTTCTATTTATGTTGTATGACATGGTTGACATAAATGCTGGCTATAAGGCCAATTCTGCAGATGATACGAAGATAGGTTGAGGGGCAAGTAGTGTTGAGAAAGCAGGGAGTCCGCAGAAAGATTTGGCCAGATTATGGGCAAATAAGTGGCAGATGGATTACAGTGGAAGGAATTGTATGGCCATATACGTTGGTAGAAGGAATAAAAGCTTAGACTATTTTCTAAACGGGGAGAAAATTCAAAATTCCAAGGTGCAAAGGGACTTGGAAGTCCTCATTCAGAACTCCCTAAAGGTTATTCTGTAGGTGAAGTTGGTGGTGAGGAAGGCAAATACAATGTTAGTGTTCATTTCAGGAGGACTAGAATATAAAAGCAAGGATGTAATACTGAGGCTTTATAAGTTATCAGTGAGGCCTCCTTGGAGTATTGTGAGCAGTTTTGGATCCCTTAGCTAAGAATAAAGGTGTCTAGCATTGGAGAGAGCTCAGAGGAAGTTCACAAAAATGATCTTGAAAATGAAAATCTTGTTGTATGAGGAGTGATTGATGATTCAGTGCCTTAAGTCACTTTAATTTAGAAGAATGAGAGGGATCTCATTGAAGTTGATAACTCATCTCCTTCTACCTTAGGCCACGAACAAATCAATCACCCCGGATGAGTTATTAACTGATTAGTTATTAACTTCATACTTACTGCATCATCACTCAAAGAGTTGACCTGCATGTGCATGTAACAAGAGCTGTATAACTCATCTCCTTCTACCTTAGGCCACAATCTTATCAATCACCCCATGCTGTGGACACTTTCTGGAGGTCCACGATCTGTATGCTCAGCAACCACTGGACTAAGTGTGTAAATGTAGGAGGAGACTATGTTGAAAAATAAATGTGCTAGGTTTTCTAAAATTGACTCCTTCTATCTTAGGCCACAAACTTATCAATCACCCTTCGTATATATTGTTGATGGCAGGAGGGTTAATTAGTAGTATATGTCTCACACTGATTGTCAGCTATTTTCACAAAATAAAAAATAAATTTTATTTAAAAGTAATAAGCATTCCATTCCATGCATACCCTTATAACACGACCAGCAAGCAATATTAGGAATATTACTTCGTAATGTCTTTCATTTGATTTGTAAGTATTACACCAAAGCTTAATGTGTGTCAAAATCTTAGTCAGCTCCCTTACTTTACTAGCCAGTCTTTGAAATCCAAATCTATCATTTCCCTTAATGACTTCATTAATCATACAAATTCTAATTAGAATCTATGGCTAGTGGCCTAATGGTTCATTTGCTATTTTTCTCTACCCACTGTTCGATATGGGTCTACAATATTCTCTGTGTCTTTCAACAAGAACATACATGGTTCATATTCTACCTAAAATCCAAAGATGAAAGCCTTTCTTGTCATCATTAGAGTAGATATTCTGAAGCGCTTCTCGGTGATCTCAAGGGACCAATTCTATTGCTTGCTTCAGAGTATAAAATCCCTTAGAAATGCACTCTAAGTTTGTCAGCCAAAAAAAAAAATTACATTAACTAGTGCAGAAAAACTAACAACTTCAAAAGTAGAAGTGCTCCAGATTTGGAAACATTGCAATGTTGTTGTAATGAGGCTTTAAAAATCAGTATGTTGTTTCAAAAATGTAGGCAAGATACAGTCTAGGTTTTTATCACACTTAAACAGATATGTTCTGTGGCAGTGACTTGTCAATGATTTTTGCACAGTGACTTGTGCATCTTAGTTAAGCTTCAGAAAGAGGCATCAACCTAATTGATTGGAAGCTTGCTTGCCTTCTGTCTGAAGGGTGTAGGGTTGTGAGACCCTGCAGAAGAAGAAAATGCCAGAGTAACTTTATTATTCTTTCACTGCCAACAGGGAAATTGCTGGAAAAGAATATATCGCACTTCCTGTTTTTTAATTCTTCGTTTGAGTACACATCTTAACCAATGCAATCACTAAAATTGAATTTTTAATACAGTATAAAATTAAAGTAACTTTTCTTTGCTCCGAATGCATATGATCGATGTTTGAGGGCTTCCTTCATTACTGTCACCATTTTTCCAGCAACTACTGGGTATATTCCATAATCTTGCACATCAAAGTTCAAAATAAATTTTATTATTAAAATACATATATGTCAGCATATACGACCCTGTGATTCATTTTTGTGGGTATATTCAACAGATCTATAGAATAATAACTATAATAGAATCAGAGAAAGACTGCCCAACGAGGGCATTCTACCACAGTGCAAAAGACAATAAATGGCAAATACAAATAGAAGTATAATAGAAGTAATAGTAGTAAAATAGATTCAACAGTGGCTGGATTGGAGATGCCAGAGAGTAGTGGTGGATAACTGTTTGTCAGTTTGGAGGCTGGTGACTAGTGGTGCGCCTTAGGGATCTGTACTGGGTCCAATGTTGTTTGTCATTTACATTAATGATCTGGATGATGGGATGGTAAATTGGATTAGTAAGTATGCAGATGATACTAAGGTAGGTGGCGTTGTGGATAATGAAGTAGGTTTTCAAAGCTTACAGAGAGACTTAGGCCAGTTAGAAGAGTGGGCTGAATGATGGCAGATGGAGTTTAATGCTGATAAGTGTGAGGTGCTACATTTTGGTAGGAGTAATCCAAATAGGACATACATGGTAAATGGTAGGGCATTGAAGAATGCAGTAGAACAGAGTGATCTAGGAATAATGGTGCATAGTTCCCTGAAAGTGGAATCTCATGTGGGTAGGGTGGTGAAGAAAGCTTCTGGTATGCTGGCTTTTATAAATCAGAGCATTGAGTATAGGAGTTGGGATGTAATGCTAAAATTGTACAAGGCATTGGTAAGGCTGAATTTGGAGTATTGGGTACAGTTCTGGTCACCGAATTATATGAAAGATATCAACAAAATAGAGAGAGTACAGAGAAGATTTACTAGAATGTTACCAGGGTTTCAGCACCTAAGTTACAGGGAAAGGTTGAACAAGTAGGTCTTTATTCTTTGGAGCGTAGAAGGTTGAGGGGGGACTTGATAAACGTACTTAAAATTATGAGGGGGATAGATAGAGTTGACGTGGATCGGCTTTTTCCATTGAGAGTAGGGGAGATTCAAACAAGAGGACATGAGTTAAGAGTTAGGGGGCAAAGGTTTAAGGGGTAACACGAGGGGGAATTTATTTACTCAGAGAGTGGTAGCTGTGTGGAATGAGCTTCCAGTAGAAGTGGTAGAGGCAGGTTCGGTATTGTCATTTAAAGTAAAATTGGATAGGTATATGGACAGGAAAGGAATGGAGGGTTATGGGCTGAGTGCGGGTCAGTGGGACTAGGTGAAAGTAAGCGTTCGGCATGGACTAGAAGGGCCGAGATCGCCTGTTTCCATGCTATAATTGTTATATGGTTAAGAAGTAATAATAATAAATAAATAAATAAATAATATTGCGAACATGAGATGAAAAATATTTAAGGTTGAGTCTATTGGTTGCAGGAAAGCGCAATGATGGGGGCAAGTGAAATTAAGTGAATTTATCCACTTTGGTTCAAGATTCTAATGTTTGAGGGGTAGTAATTGTTCCTGAACCTAATGGTGTGAGTCCTGAGGCTGTTGTACCTTCTTCCTGACGGCATCACGAGAAGGGAGCAAGTCTTAAGTGGTGGACATCCCTGATGACGGATGTTTTATTTCTGTGACAGCATGTTATGTAGATGTTCTCAATTTGAATTTCCATTCTAGGGTATTAGTGCTTCCATACCAGCTATGATGTAGCCAATCAATATACTTTCCATCGCACATCCATACAAGTCTGTTAAAGTTTTAGATGTCATGTCAAATACATACAAACTCCTAAGGAAGTAGAGGTGCTGCTGTACTTTATTCGTAATTCCTTCTTGCCCTTCTTTAACTTATTTTAATACTTTCAAATCATTTACGGCAATTACTACTATCTCTTTTTTAACCAGTTCAGATTTTTAACCAAGTTTACTTTCACTAGATTCAGTAGTGTAAGCAATTTGACATCTCAAGAAACTGCCAGCCTGCCATTTTCTAGCATAGTACTAGAGATGTTAGTCTATAGGACATTGTCCTGTTTCTGGTCATACATCAGTTTTCTCACATTGATCCATCCCACACACATTTTCTAATACACCTAGTCACTCACAGGTTTAAAATACCTTTTGAAAGAAGGACTCTGCATTGTATTGACCTGGATGCACACCAATATCAGAAAAATCATTATCTGCAATATAACATAAACCAGGGTTGAGAAAAAGCCTCGAAACTTTAATTACCATCCTGCCATCCTGAAATTAAGATAAGCTCCCAGTTTTTGTTCAGCTGAAGAATAGCACTTTTGCAAGAATTTTTACATTCAAGAAGAGGATGGTTGAAATTGAGAACGTAGAATTTCATTTGCTATGTACCCAGTCATTTAACATGGGCTATCATGGTCTTTCTATGAATATCGCTGTTCTTGGCAGATTTTCTACAGAAGTCATTTGCGATTGCCTTCTTCTTGGCAGTGTCTTTACAAGACGGATGACCCTATCCATTATCAATGCTCTTAAGAGATTGCCTGTGGTCCCAAGATCAGGACTTGTGATATGCACCAACTACTCATATGATCTTTCACCACCTGCTCCCATAGCTAAGCAGGTGCTACACCTTGTTCAAGGGTGACCTGCAGGCTAGTGGAAAGAAGGAGTGGTTTACACCTCCTTTGGTAGAGACCCAAGAAGAGAGAAGAAAAGAAAACATGCAGCCTCAATCCATCTTCAACTTTTGGGCTTAACTGAGGTGCATTCATTGTCAGCTTCTATGAATTATATTGGCAGAGTTATTGCCTACATCAGACTGATTAAAATTAACACACTTAATGTAAAGTAAATGGAAATGAGAGAATGTTCAATTTATTTTAATATTCCTTTGAAATTAATGCCTCCAGCATGGAGTTCACAGGCCACAGGAGACTTAAATGTGAAAGATAAATTAATGCAAAGTACACTTAGAACACTAGCAGGAGAAGTAGAGTTAGCCATATGGCCCCTCGAGCTTGCCCAGTCCCTACATTACATCTGCACTTCTACCTTAACTCTTCTTTTCCAAATTCCCATGATTCCCTTAGTTCAAAGTAAATTTTATTATTGAAGTACATATATGTCACCATATGCAACCCTGAGATTCATTTTCTTGCAGGCATGCTCAAAAAATTTATTGGAGAGTAACTATAACAGAATCAATGAAAGACCACCCAACTAGAGAGTTCAACCAGAGTGCAGAAGGCAACAAACTGTGCAAGTGAAAATATAAATAAATAGCAGTAAAACTGAGAACATGAAGCTAAAGAGTCCTTAAAAGTGTGTCCATTGATTGTGGAAACATTTCAATGATGGGGTAAGTGAAGTTGAGTGAAGTTATCCCCTTTTGTTCAACAGCCTGATAGTTGAGGGGTAATAACTGTTCCTGAACTCTGGTGGTGTGGAATCCTGAGGGGAGGAGATTTACTTGATGGCAGCCATGAGAAGAGAGCATATCCTGGGTGTTGGGGATCCCTGATGATGGATGCTGCTTCCCTGCATCAATGCTCCACGTCGATATGCTCAACGCTTTACCCATGATGGACTGGGCCAATTCCACTACTTTTTTAGGATTTTCCATTCGTCGTTCATATGACATGGATACGCCTACCTCCTCCTTGGAGAGTCAGAAACACAAGAAAAAGTGAGATGGGACATCAGATTTCTTACTCTGAAGAGCAATAATGAGTCTAATGGTCAAATCATCTTAGTGTCAACAATACTGGCTTGTTATTTCAGATTTACTGTATTTAATTGCTTGAATAAAGTTTCTCCAGGTTCTCTGGTGGGATTTCGGCTTATATTTCTGGATCAATAGCCTTAACATCTGATTACCCTCCAGTATTGACTTTAGTCCAGATATACACAGACTTAATACCTCTCCATGGCTGATACTGTCTTCTGAGTGCCAAAGTTTCTCTTCAATTTATTCTTGGATCAATGGAGATTTCCAAGGAGTCAGTGAAAATCTCTCAAGAAGTTCTCAAGTTCTACTTAAAATGATCTAGTAACCTTCAAAAGTTCAAAGTGCAAAGTAAAATTTATTACCAGAGAATATACATCTCAGCACATACAGAATTGAGATTCTTTTTCTGTAGGCATAATTAGCAGATCTATAAAATAGAAACATAGAAAACCTACAGCACAATACAGGCCCTTTGGCCCACAAAGCTGTGCCAAACATGTCCATACCTTAAAAATTACCTAGGGTTACCCATAGCCCTCTGTTTTTCTAAGCTCCATGTAGCTCCAAGGAGTCTCTTAAAAGACCCTATTGTATCGGTCTCCACCACCGTCGTCAGATTAGTAACTGTAAACAGGATCAATGGACAACAAACTGTACAAATGCAAATATAAATAAATAGTAATAAAACCAAGCAAGAAATAACAAGATATAAGAGTCCTTAAGTGAGTGTATTTATCCCCTTTTGTTCAAGAGCCTGATGGTTGAAGGGTAGTAACTGTTCCTGAACCTGGTAGTGTGAGTCCTGAGGCACCTGTACCTTCTACCTGATGGCAGCAGTGGGAAAAGAACATGGCCTGGGTGGTGGGGATTTTTGATGATTGATACTGCTTTCCTATAGCAAAGTTTCATCTAGATGTGCTCAATGGTTGAGAGGGTTTTACCCATGATGTACCGGATCGAGTCCACTACCTTTTGTAGGATTTTCCACTCAAAAACACTGGTGTTCCCATACCAGGCCATATGCAGCCAATCAGCACACTTTGCACCACACCTCTACAGAAGTTTGCCAAGTATTTCGATGACATACCAAATCTCCACAGTCTCCTGAGGAAGTAGAGGTGCTATCGTGCTTTTATCACAATTATATTTATATGATGGGGGTCAAGGACAGGTCCTCTGTGTTACCAGGTTTGGATATGGCCCAAGTGCAGAGTGAGAGACACTGAAGCAGGTCGATAGTTAACAGACTTTAATGCAAACAGTGTTAAACAGAAAATAAAACAATAAACGCTAGGCCGTTAACTAAAATTCTGAAATGGAAAAACGAACCCTACACTGTGGCTGAAAAGAATATCTAAACATTAAACAAATACCACTAGTCTTCAGAGTCAGTTGACTCGACAGTCCAATTTCTCAGGCAAGGCCGAATGCAAGCAGGCAGCGAAGCATCGCTGTGCTGTGTCCAAGTCTCAACAAGCACTACGACCACAAGTATGGAGTTAAATACCGTCACAATTAAATACTAATTAGCTGATACGTGCAAATTCACAATCACAATTGCTGTATCTACTGCGCTGCCGAGTCCGTGGTTGTGATGCTGTGAGATAGTGACACCCAGGAATTTAAAGTTACTGACCCTCTCCACCTCTGATGCTCCAATGAATACTGGCTCATGGATCTCTGGTTTCCCTCTCCTGAAGTCTACAATCAGTTCCTTGGTCTTATTGACATTAAGAGAGAGGTTATTGTTATTGATCCACTCAGCCACGTTTCCAATCTCCCTCCTGTATGCTGATTCATCACCCCCTCTGGTACAGCCCACAACAGTGGTGTCATCAGCAAACCTGTATATGGCGTTGGAGCTGTACTTAGCCACACAGTCACAGCTGTAAAGTGAGTAGAGCAGGGGGCTAAGTACGTATCCCTGAGGTGCTTCTGTGCTGCTGGAAATTGCAAAAGAGATGTTTTTTGCCAATCTGAACTGACTGGGACCTGCAAGTGAGGAAATCCAGGATCCAGTAGTGCAAAGGGATATTGAGGCCCAGGTCTTGGAGTTTACTGATCAGTTTTGAGGGGATGATTATGTTAAATGCTGAGCTGTAATCAATAACCAGCATTCTGATGTATGCACCTTTGCAGTCTAGATGTTCCAGGCTTGTGTGAAGAGCCAACAAGATAGCATCTGCTGCAGACTTGTTGCTTTGGTAGGCAAATTGGAGTGGATCCAAGCTGCCACTCAGACAGGAGCTGATGTCCTTCAACACCAGCCTCTCAAAACAGTTCATCACTGTGGATGTAAGTGCCACTTAACCAGGTTACCATGCTCAGTTTATACACTGGTGCCTGAAGCAAGTGGGTACCACACACTGCCGAAGTGAGAGGCTGAAGATATCCGTGAATACACCAGTCAGCTGGTCAGCACAGGTCTTCAGCACTCAGCTAGGTACTCTATCTAGACAATATTCTTTCCTTGGATTCACTCTCTTGAAGGAAGCCCGCACATCATCTTCAGATACTGAGACTGAAGGATCATTGGGAGATAAGATGGTATCCAATGGTTCCTCCCTGTTCTGGCGATCAAAGCAAGCATAGAAGGCATTGAGCTCATCCGAAAGCAAGTTTCTGCTGACCCCTGTGTCGCGTCACATGATTTAACTTTGTAGGTGGTTATGGCATTCAAACCCTGTCACCGTTGTCCCCTGTTAATTCCAGTCTACCCTGAACTGTCCACTTTACCCATGAGCTGGCTTTCTGGAGATCATACCTGCATCTCTTGTAGCATTCTTGATCTCCAGACTTGAGTGCCTCTGGTCTGGCTCTCAGCGGGATCTGGATTTCATTGTTCATCCAGACTACTGATTGGGGAAAGCCTTGAACGATTTATCAAATCAAATCAAAGGAAACCCTAGGCCAAAGATTTCTCAACATAGTGAAGGCATTGACCGGCACAAGTCTTAATGAGAAGACCAGATGTAATCAAAGTGAAAATATTACCCAGCCAACCCTCGTGTGGCAAAGACTGCAACCCAAAACACACAAAACTATGATAGAAGCAAATCATATAACCATATAACAATTACAGCATGGAAACAGGCTATCTCGGCCCTTCTAGTCCGTGCCGAATGCTTACTCTCACCTAGTCCCACTGACCTGCACTCAGCCCATAACCCTCCATTCCTTTCCTGTCCATATACCTATCTAATTTTACTTTAAATGATACCATGTTTCATGATAAATGAATCATCCTTGTCTTTGAGGGACCATTAGGGTTGACTTACCTGAAGAACTT
The DNA here is from genome assembly GCF_048418815.1 of Hemitrygon akajei. Classification (NCBI taxonomy): domain Eukaryota; kingdom Metazoa; phylum Chordata; class Chondrichthyes; order Myliobatiformes; family Dasyatidae; genus Hemitrygon; species Hemitrygon akajei. The sequence goes on from NC_133133.1 coordinate 168,763,993, forward strand.
CCCAGGTCAAAGATGAACAGATTTTCATTTGGCTTATATCAGATTTGTGATGTTGTGATGACTAGTTTAGAGTGGGGGTCAGAGATACATTTCTACCAAAGGAGGTGTAAGGTGCTCCTTGCCGCCGCTAACCTCCAGATTACCCTTAGGCAGGGTATCTGCTTATCCATACCCCCCCCCCTCCCCATCAGGGTCACAAGAAGCCAGGGAGCAGATGGTGGCTGGTCGTATGGTTGCATGAACAGTTGGTGCACTTCACAAGTCCTGGTTATGCCAGGCAGACAATCTCTGAAGACTATTGATAATAGTCAGGGTCATCAGTCTTATAAAGGCACTATCCAGAAGAAGGCAATAGCACACCACTTCTGTAGAAACATTTGCCAAAAAAATCATGTTAGAGAAAAGACTGAGAACAGCACCTTGAAGACCACAAGCGCCAATGTAATATGACTAGGCACATAATGATGATGACTAGTTTAGTAATTAATCACTAAATTCTTGGGCACACGATAGTGTGGCAGTTAGTGTGATGCTATGACAGTGCAGGCACCGAAGTTTGGAGTTCAATTCCAACATGTTCTGTAACCAGTTCATATGTCCTCCCCACAAAATGCATGGGTTTCCTTGCACTGTCCAAAGACATACCAGTTAGTAGGTTAATCGTCATTGTAAATTGTGCCATGATTTGGCTCCGGTTAAATTGAGTTTGCTGGGCAGCATAGCTCAACATATGGGAAGAGCAGATTTTATGTGCACCCCTAGTTAAAATGAAAACTATAATTCCAGTTGCAGCTGTGACGGGGTGTTTGATGGTAGGAAGGGGAAGCACTACACTTTGATGAGTTATGATGCATTGCCTGGCCGGAAAGAGGAGTTTCAGAGGATCATCCCTTTCTCTGTTTGCTTTTACACATCAGCCTCAGGCTCCTGAACTTCACTCACGTCAGCTCTGAACTGATTCCACAACCTGTGGATTTACTTGCAAGGATTGTACAACTAATGTTCTTAGCATCGTTCATTCATTCATTTATTTTGTATTTGCATAGTTTGTTTTCTTTTGCACACTGGTTGCTTATCAATCTTTCTGTGTAGTTTTTCATTGTACTTCTTTATTCTCCTGTGAGATCATCGGGGTCTCTCTTCCCGCCATCACGGACATTTACACCACATGCTGCATCCGCAAAGCAAGCAGCATTATGAAGGACCCCACGCACCCCTCATACAAACTCTTCTCCCTCCTGCCATCTGGGAAAAGGCACCGAAGCATTCAGGCTGTCACGACCAGACTATGTGACAGTTTCTTCCCCCAAGCTATCAGACTCCTCAATACCCAGAGCCTGGACTGACACCAACTTACTGCCCTCTACTGTGCCTATTGTCTTGTTTATTATTTATTGTGATGCCTGCACTGTTTTGTGCACTTTATGCAGCACTGGGTAGGTCTGTAGTCTAATGTAGTATTTTTTGTTTGTGTTGATCTTACGTAGTTTCAGTGTAGTTTTTATACTGTTTCATGTAGCACCATGGCCCTGAAAAACGTCTCATTTTTATTATGTACTGTACCTGCAGTTATGGCCGAAATGACAATAAAAAGTAACTTGACTTGACTTGAGTGTCTGATAGAAACCAAGTATCAAGGAAGTATATAATGACATATACATACTTTAATAATAAATTTACTTTATATTCCTTTACGCTTTTATTAGAATCTTCCCATTGTCTTCTTCCAAATGCTCACTACTGCTGCTCCACAGCAGCTCGGTGTAGAACCAGAGACAGGTGGGGTAAGCCCACAAGATGGTGACATTATGCCATCATGAATCTTGACAATAACTCGCTGCTGGGCTGCTCCATGCCAGGATTGATGATGGAATCAATGTCAATGATGTGTTCTCTTAAATTTAGTGTGGTGCTACAAGCCTCATTGCACAGAGACTGCTACTTGCCTCTTGCTTGTGAGCTGGAGTCAGGACGTTGTGTCATCAGCAACCAGCTCTTCGTTGCTCAGTAACCTCTTACTGGTCTAAATCAAATGGCACAGCAGAATGACGGCTTCATTGCTGCTACCAAGTTGCTGGGCTTTGACAGGTCTGTGTCAATCTACTCACCAGCTGAATATCAAGGGATCAAGGTTGTTTTAGGGTAGGGTATATCTGAGAATTCACTAACACTCATCCACATCACCCCTCACATGATAACACCTTAGTTAGACCCCACTTGGAGTACTGTGTCCAGTCTGGTCACCTCACTACAGGAAGGATGTGGATAGAAATTTACAAAGATGTTGCCTGGATTGGAGAGCGTGCCTTATGAGAATAGGTTGACTGAACTCGGCCTTTTCTCCTTAGAGCGACGGAGGATGAGTTGTACAAGATGATGAGAGGCATTGATTGTGTGGAAAGCCAGAGGCTTTTTCCCAGGTCCGATATGACTAACATGATGGGGCATAGTTTTAAGGTGCTTGGAAGCAGGTACAAGGGGGATGTCAGAGGTAATTTTTTCACACAGAGAGTGGTGGGTATGTGGAATGCACTGCCAGCAATAGTGATAGAGGCGGATACAATAGGGTCTTTAGATAGGTAAATGCAGCTTAGAAAAATAGAGGGCTTTGCGGTAGGGTAACTCTGGGCAGTTTCTAGAGTAGGTTACATGGTCGGCACAACGTTGTGGGCTGAAGGGTCTGTAATTTCTGTAGATTTCTATGTTCTAAGTAGTCGAGGACATCACAGAGCAGACTACAATCCCAGCATAGGTGCGCATTCCTGCTGCCTGCTTGTTTTCAGCAAGAGGGAATTGAGTGCAGCTGTTTATCTGTGAATTTCAAGAACATCAGTGAACACAGAATGATAAACCTTGAGACCGTAAGACCGTAAGATATAGGAGCAGAATTGAACTGTTTGGCTCATCGAGTCTGCTTTGCCATTTCATTATGGCTGATCCATTTCCCTCTCAGTCCCAATCTCTTGTCTTCTCCCCATAACCCTTCCTGCCCTGAGTAATCAAGAATATATCAACCTCTGCCTTAAATATACACAGTAACTTGGCATCCACACTTCCCGTGGCAACAAATTCCACAGATTCACCCTTCTCTGCCTAAAGAAATTCCTCCGCTTCTCTGTTCTAATTGAACGTTCCTCTATTCAGAGGCTCTGAAGTGCTTCAAATATCTCCAACTCCTGCCTGGAAGGATTTCAGCTCCTAAAAGTTCATTGTTGTGTATTTAATATTTCAGTGATATTTGAGTAATATTGTAAATATATCGTTGGATTAAGCATTATTTGTTTGTTTAAATAATTCATTATGGGTTATATGTAACAGTGCGTGAAAGGCATACATCATCACACTGTCACGTCATACGTTCATGCCTCATTTAAACTAAAAACAAGCTAAGACCCATGTTTCTGGGCTACCGTCTTTTCCTTGCAATTAGTTTAATGTTTTGGAGTTACACAATATGTCAATTGTCACAAGGACCTTGACAGCCACTACTCAAAATCTTGGCTTTGCAAATTGATTGACATCATGCTCTGCATATATTTCTGCCTGACAGTGGCCTCATTTACACTTACATCAGTACGGCAGCCAGTGTGATTCATGTCACATCGGAGGCCTCAGTGGTGCCTTGATTAACGATCACTAAAGGTAACTATCATGCAAGGGCTGAAACTCACAGAAAGAGAAGTTTGTGTGCAGTATAGCAGAAACTTTCTTCAGTAATGGACTCACCACACGAGAATTCTGCAAGGTTGCTCTGTGCATCAACGCTGATCTAATCAAGAGTTTAAATTTTGTACAACGCAATGGCAGGAACATTGAATTTTCCACTGTCAGGTAATCCGCATTTCCTGTGTTCTTCACCCACACACACTCGACTGTTCACCGAGCTGCTCTTCCCTTTGTTGATCTTTCCCATCCCCTCCCCTCTCCCACCCGGTTCCACTATGTGCTATGCTCTTCCCGTATGGTTCTACCTATCAGCTACCAGCCTCTATTCCAGTGTCCTATATATTGTGTGCATTGGTAGCTTTTCCTGTTCCCTCTCACTCCTTTTGCAGAGTCTTGACGCGAAGCTTTGATATATAAATGTTGCAGTGCAGGTAAACAAGAAGATGAAAGGTCATAACAAGGCAGATTATAAAGTAAAGGGAACCATTTAATGAAAGAGACACCCAGATGGTGTGTTACCTCCCAGAGGCAGGGTCAGGGATGTCTCAGATCAGTTCTACAGCATTTTAAAGGGGGAGGTTGAACAGCTGGAAGTTGTGGTACATATTGGTACCAACGACATAGGCAGGAAAAGGGATCAGGTCATGAAGAAAGAATATGGGGAGTTAGGTAAGCAGCTGAAAAGCAGAACATCTCTGGATTGCTGTTTGTGCCATGTGAGGGTAAGAATAGGGTAACTTGACAGATGAATGCATGGCTGAGAAATTGGTGTAGGAGGGTAGAAATTCAAATTTCTAGTTCAATGGGATGTCTTCTTGGGAAGGTATGACCTGTACAGAAAGGACAGATTACACCTGAACTTGAGGGAGAATCAATATCCCTGTGGGCAGGTTCGAGAATTGTTGGGAAGAGTTTGAACTAACTTAGTAGAGGGATGGGAACCAAAGTGATAGGGCTGAGGATGGAGCAGTTGGTGTTCAACTAGATACAGTGTGTAGTGAGATTGTGAGCAAGGACAGGCAGATAAAAGGGCAAAATTGCAGTCAGTGGGATGAGTTGAAGTGTAACATTAGACCATAGACCATAAGACATAGCAGCAGAATTAGTCTGCTCTGCTATTTCATCATGGCTGATCCACTTCCCTCTCAACTCCATCCTCCTACCTTCTTGCCATAACTTTTAATGTCCTGACCAATCAAGAACCTATCAACCTCTACCTTAAATACTCCCAATGACTTTGCCTCCACAGCCACCTATGGAAATGAATTCCATAGATTCACCATTCTTCTGAAATTCCTCTTCATCTCTGTTCTAAATGAACATGCCTCTATTCTGAGGCTGTGCCCCATTGGTCATAAACTCCCCCACGATAGGAAACATCCTCTCCACATCCACTCTGTCTAGGCCTTTCAACATTCAATAGGATTCACTGAGATGCCCATCGTTCTTCTGAATTCCAGCAGGTACAGGCCCAGAGCCATCAATTGCTCCTCATACAATAAGCCTTTCATTCCCAGAAACATTCTCATGAACGTCCTCTGAACCCTCATCAATGTCTGCATACCCTTTCTTAAATAACGAGCTCAAAACTGCTCACAATACTCCAAGCGAAGTCTCACCCGTGCTTTATAAAGATTCACTATTACATTTTTATTTTTATATTCTTCCTTGTGTTTCTTGATCTCATTACTGGACATCCAGTGGCACGCGACCCTGCCACTTTGATTTGGCCCACACATTCATTAACCTGGTCTAACACTTGCCTTTATTGGGATCTTTCTCCTCCTTTAAAATTTTTTTTTTTTAATTGAGTTTTCAAGTGATTACAGAAGAAAAAAAAAATTATCTACCCTTCCCCCTCCCCTAACATCTCTATTGAAGAAAAGAAAAAGAAAAAGAAAAAAAAAAGAAAGAAAGAAAGAAAGAATGCCTGAATATTGGAAGATCCCCACATGCTCCACGGAGTTCATAATAACTTTAGTATATATATTTATTTCTTTCCCCAAATAACCAATTATTTTATCTTCGGAGCACCTATATATTTAATCTTGACTGTTGTAAATAAGGGCGCCAAATTTTCAAAAATGTTTCATATTTATCTCTTAAATTATAAGTAATTTTTTCAAGTGGAATACAGCTGGAAATTTCATTCTTCCAATGATCTATACTTAAGTATGAATCCGATTTCCAAGCAACTGCAATAGCCTTTTTGGCTACTGCCAGTGCAATTTTTATGAATTCTTTCTGATATTTATTCAATTTGGGTTTCGGTTTTATCCCTTCAATATCACCTAATAAAAATAATATTGGGATATGTGGAAGTTGTGTTCCAATAATTTGTTCCAGTAAAACTCTTAAATTTGTCCAAAAATGTTGAATTTTAGAACAAGACCAAGTAGAATGTAAAAAAGTACCAATTTCTTGGTTACGTCGGAAACACTGATCAGGTAAATTTGGGTTTAATTTATTTATTTTTTGTGGTGTAATATATAATTGATGTAAAAAATTATATTGCACTAATCTTAACTGGACATTTATTGTATTTGTCATACTATCAAGACATAGTCTTGACCAATTTGTTTCTTCAATTTTAATATTCAAGTCAGTTTCCCATTTTTGTCTTGACTTATGGACTCCTTGTTTAATTGCCTGTTTTTGAATCAAACTATACATACAAGAAATAAATTTTTTAGTTTTTCCTTTTTGAATTAAAGTTTCTATTTCATTAGATTTCGGCAATAACATTGTTTGACCCAATTTTTCTCTTAAATAAGCTCTTAATTGGAAGTAACAAAAAAGAGTGTTGTTTGATATTTTATATTTATTCTTTAATTGATCAAATGACATTAATATACCTCCTTCAAAACAATCTCCTATATATCTAATCCCTTTTTGAAACCAATTATATAAAAGTTAATTATCCATTGTAAAAGGAATAAGTCTATTTTGAATTAAAGATCTCTTTGCTAATAAAGAATTCCTTATTTCATCATCAACATTTATTTTATTCCATAAATCAATCAAATGTTTTAATATAGGAGATTCTTTCTTTTCCCGTATCCATTTAGATTCCCATTTATATATAAAATCTTCTGGTGTATTTTCTCCTATTTTATCTAGTTCTGTTCTAATCCATGCTGGTTTATCTTTATCAATAAAAGATGCAATAAATCTAAGTTGATTTGCTTTATAATAATTCTTAAAATTTGGAAGTTGTAACCCTCCTAGATCAAATTTCCATGTCAATTTTTCCAACGATATTCTTGACATCTTACCTTTCCAAAGGAACTTCCTCACATATTTATTTAACTCTTGAAAAAACTTCTGGGGTAGCTGTATTGGTAGTGATTGGAATAAGTATTGTAATCTAGGGAACATATTCATTTTTACGGTACTTACTCTACCTACTAATGTTATTGGTAATATCATCCATTTATCAAGATCTTCTTGAATTTTTTTCAATAATGGTAAATAATTTAATTTATATAAGTTCTTTATATCATTATCAACTCTTATACCTAAATATTTTATACCGTTTATCGGCCATCTAAATTGAGTTATTAATCGACATTGACTATAATCTCCTTTAGTAAGTGGTAAAATTTCACTTTTATCCCAATTTATTTTGTAGCCTGATATTTTCCCATATTCTTCTAATCTAGAGGATAATTTATGCAACAAGTACAATGGGTTTGTTAAATAAAGCAGAACATCATCAGCAAATCAGTTAACCTTGTATTCCTCCTGGTTAACTCTGAAACCCTTAATATCTGGGTCCATTCTAATTAATTCAGCTAATGGTTCTATCGCCAACACAAATAAAGCAGGTGATAATGGACAACCTTACCTAGATGACCTTGTTAACTGAAATGGTGTTGAAATTTGACCATTTGTCACTCTTTAGCTTTGGGATTAGTATTTAAGATTTTAATCCATTTTATAAAGGATACTCCTAATCCATATTTTTCCAATACCTTAAATAAAAAATCCCATTCCAATCTATCAAATGCTTTTTCTGCATCTAAAGCAACTGCCACACTCATTTCCTCCCTCTTTTGCGCCAAACGAATTATACTAAGTAACCGGGTTACATTATCTGCCGATTGTCTATTTTTAATAAATCCTGTTTGATCCATATGTATTAATTTTGGTAAGTATTTAGATAATCTGTTAGATAAAATTTTTGCTATTATTTTATAGTCAGTGTTTAACAAAGAAATAGGTCTATATGATGTTGGCTTTAAAAGATCTATCTTTTTTTGGCAATACTATTAAAATAGCTGTCAAAAAAGATTCTGGAAGTTTATGTGTTCTTTCCGCTTGGTGTATTAACTCCATAAAAGGAGGAATTAATAAATCTTAAAACTTTTTATAAAATTCGGGTGGAAAACCATCTTCTCCTGGGGATTTATTACTTTGAAATGATCCTAGAGCTTCTTCGACCTCTTTTAATGGAAAAGGCATTATCTAATCCCTTCTGTTCTTCCGAATTCAATTTTGGAAGAGTTACTTGTGATAAAAACCTTTCTATCTTGACATTATCATTTTGTGATTCTGATTTATACAGTTCAGAATAAAAATTCTTAAAAGTTTCATTAATTTCTAAAGGTTTATAAATAATTTTATTTACTCTTGTTCGAATTGCATTTATCATTTTAGAAGTCTGGTCTGTTTTTAACTGCCAAGCAAGAACCTTATGTGATCTTTCACTAGTTCATAATATCTCTGTTTAGTTCTCATAATTGCTTTTTCTGTTCGATATGTCTGAAGTGTATTATATTGTAACTTCTTGTTAACAAGTTGTCTTCATTTTTCTGCTGTCATATATCTTTGAGATTCTTTTTCTAATTTTGTAATCTCTTTTTCCAATTGATCTATTTCTATCATATATTCCTTCTTAATTTTAGAAGTATAACATATTATCTGACCTCTCAAATATGCCTTCATTGCTTCCCACAATATAAATTTATCATCAACTGAATGTGAATTTGTATCTAAAAAAAACTGAATCTGCTTTTTCATAAAATCACATAAATCTTGACGTTTTAATAATATTGAATTAAATCTCCATTTATAAAGTGATTCCTCTTTATCTATCATTATCATTGTCATTATCAAAGGAGAATGATCTGACAATATTCTTACTTTATATACCGTATTTTTCACTCTGTCTTGAATATTCGTTGTTAATAGGAAAAAATCTATCCTTGACTAAGTTTTGTGTCTATTTGAATAAAATGAATAATCTCTTTCTTTTGGGTTAATTCTTCTCCATATATCAATCAAATTTAAATCTTTCATCAATGATAAAGTTAATTTTGCTACTTTTGATTTTGTGATAACCTTTGTTGATCTATCTAAAACTGGATCTAGACAAAAGTTAAAATCTCTACCTATTAATATTTTGTCATGTGCATTAGCCAAATTCAAAAAGATCTCTTGTATAAACTTTACATCATTTTCATTTGGTGCATGAATATTCATAAGAGTCCATAGTTCTGAAAAAATTTGACAATGTATAATTACATATCTCCCCACCGAATCAATTAATACATTTTGTATTTTAATTGGTAAATTTTTATTAACCAAAATTGCAACTCCTCTCGCCTTTGAGTTAAATGAAGCCGCAATAACATTTCCAACCCAATCTCTTTTTAATTTCTGATGTTCTATCTCTGTTAAGTGTGTTTCTTGTAAAAAAGCTATATCTATTTTCATTTTCTTAATGTATGTTAAGATTCTTTTTCTTTTCACCGGTCCATTAAGCCCATTAACATTAAAACTTTAAAAATTCAGTTAATTAGTCATTATTTTTAATTGTGCTACTCCAATCTATAATAATATCTAATCTTTCAACTTTCGTGGTACCTTGGAGAGTCTTTTTAAAATTCTCCATGTTGTTATGTGTGTCCCCACCAATCATCCAGGCAAAGAAAGAAAGATAGAAGAAAAATAGATTATAAAGAAAAAAACAAAATACCCCCCTACTAATGTTGTGGATAAAAAAGAACACAACATTACCCCCCTCTGTTGTACGGGTCATGGCAATCATCATGATTACACACGTGAATCCCGTAGCAATCGATCCATAGCTCCCCCAGCTCCCCCACAACATGAAAAAGTATATATATGAGAAGAAAAAAAAATTACTACTCTCAATTAATATTTCTCAAATTTTGCCTTTCTCCCCCGTATCATCCTTAAATGTCCATCAATTCCATTCACTGTCCCTGTCTTCATCTTTAATCCATTACACTTTGAAATCTCTATGTGTAGTTAGTGAATATTTGGGAATTTTTGTGTGAACTCTTCTGCTTCTTGATAATCGGTAAAAAATCTTCTTTTTCCATCCTCCAAAAAAAATTATCAGTGTTGCTGGGTGATGCATTATGAATTTATAACCCTTTTCCCATAAAGCTTTTTTCACTGGGTTAAATTCCTTCTTTCTCTTCAAAAGGTTATAACTTATATCAGGATAGAAAAGAACTGCTTTCCCTTCTATCATCAATGGCCCTTTTCTCTTTCTGGCACATTGGGCAGCCGCCTTCAGGATCTTTTCTTTATCTTGATATCTTAAGCATTTTATCAAAATTGATTGTGGATTTTGATCAGCTTGAGGTCTTGATCTTAAGGCTCTATGAGCCCTTTCAATTTCAATTAGAGTTCCTTCTTCCATTTCCAAGTTTTCAGGGATCCATTTTTGAAAAAAATTCATTGGATCTTCTCCTTCTATATCTCTTTTAAGTCCAACAATCTTAATATTGTTTTGTCTGCTAAAATTTTCAAGCTTATCCACTTTTTCCAACAATTGTTTTCTTTCTGATGTCCAGGCAGAGATATTATCTTCCATTTTATTCATTCTTTCAGCCATGTCTTCCGTTGTGACTTCCAAGTCTGTAATTCTCTTTTCCATTTTATCCTGTCTTCTTATCATTGTTTCAAACATAATCTGCATATTTTTCTTTTTTTTTGATTTCTTTTAATGCGTTTAATTTTTCTAATTTACGCATTATTTGCATCAAGGTTTTTTCTATATTTCCAGAAAAACGTCTACCTCCATCTTCGTCTGATTTATCCAGAGAATCTGAATCTGCCTCAGATTCACTTTCACTTCCGGTTTCAATCGTAACTGGGATTTGTAGTTCAGGTTGCTCGCGTTTGCGCATGCTCCTTCCTTCGCGTTTGCGCAGTTCTTGTTGGTCTTTTTCTTTAAAAATGGTTGATGTTGCCGCAGCTTCCCGTTCTGTATTGCCGGAGGTAAAACGTACTTGAGCCCGCGGCTCGCTCGCAGCAGCGGGCCCCGATTCTGTTCCAACCTGCGTTGTCTTCAAAGTAATAGTTTTCTTCGTCTTCTGTTTATGAGACATAATTTGAAACAATCCGGAGTAGTTTATAAGTAACTTTTAGAAAGTATTTACTAACTTTTCTTCACTTAAACATTAATTTACTGATTTTTTACGGGAGAGCTGGATTCCTGCATCTCGATCCTACGTCGTCACATGACGTCCCCCTCTCCTTCTTACAAAAATGTTATGCTTGTGAATATAGTAAGGTGATGTGGTTATTATTCATGTTTGGTATGGGGGGATGATGTTGATTTGTGAGTAATGAGTGCTCAGTTGTGAGGGGTGTCTAGGTAAGGGTTTGTGGGTGTGTGTGGGCCAGGGTTTATGGGGGTGTGAGTGTCACCATTAGGTTTAGGGTTAGGGGTTGGATTAGGATGTGATTATGTGAGCAGTGGGAAACTTTTGGTTTAAGATGATGCTACCGAACAAGTGCAACGGCTCACTGGCAGTTCAAATGACAAGAAATAAGACTAAAAACATTACTAATAACACCTTTTCCGAAGTAAGTTGCGGTAAACTCTCACTACAAAGCAAGTGGAGGCAAAGCTGATATGAAGGACGAGCAGAGCGGGTGCATCGCAAAACTGAAGTGCAATGTGCTCAAGATGGAGTCGCCGTATCGCTGTTGGAGTAGGAGCGAGCGATTTGGAGAGGAGTTTATGGCCGTCCACCTAACCTGGGTGCGAGATTGGATCTCTCCCAGCACCGTGCCAATTTGGTGAGATCGAGGACAGCTTTAGGCTGTGTGGTTACGCCTGGATCCAGGACCTAGAGTGAAGCACCACCCGGTGCTTGAACAATTTAACGCCGGTCTAGATAGACTGGAAAGCCCGAGTGTCGGGACTGGAGGAGAGGGCCAGGCTAATTTCACTCACTTTCCCATAATGTTCATTTGCCTCTTGGCAGTGAACCACTGCAGTTGCTGTGCTGTTGAGACCGAGGCTCAGGCCTACTCTGGCTGCTTCGGGGGGTAAATCTAAGGACTCGATCTGGTTGCATGATTGTGTTTCCGTTTCTTTCTCTTTCTCTGTGTTGGGGTTTGGATCTTCTTTTTTGTACTTTGAATATTCTAGTCCTCTCAAAATGAATGCTAACATTTCACTTGCCTTCCTCACTACCAACTCAACCTACAAATTCATCTTTAAGGAATCCTGCACGAGGATTTCCAAGTCCCTTTGCACTTTGGATTTTTGAATTTTCTCCCTATTGAGAAAATAGTCTATGCTTTTATTCCATCTACCAAAGTGCATGACTGAGCATTTCCCGATGATGTCATTGGATATTTAAAGCGCAGTTTGACAGCTTCTTAATTAGTAAGAGTGTCAAATGTTACGGCAGAAGGCCAGAGAGGGATAATAAATCAGCCATGATGGAATGGCCGACTCGATGGGCTGGGTAGCGGAATTTTACTCCTACGTGCTAAGGTCTTTTTTGGTTGGCATCCGTCTGTCTCGAAAGACAATGGATGATGATGATTATTATCATAAGTCTGGGTGGAAGGTTTGGAGATCCTGAGATGCCCAGTCATCAAGATCTTCCTCTCGGCCTCACCAGTGTGGTCCAAAGGAGAGCTTATGAAGCAATACGTTTGGCACCAGCTCGGCTGCAGGAGCTGCCAGAAGGATGTTCAATGATGTCCAGATGCCTTAAGGGCTCCACTTCAGATTTGCTGTCTGGGTTTACTCCTGTAGCCTTCATCTCTCCTGAGGCTGCCTACAAGGTGCTCATGAACCTGATCCCACAGCTGGGGATCAGGTTCATGAGCACCAGGGCGTGTCCACATGCTGGTGGGTCTGTGTGCTACGTGTGCAGGGGTCAGACCTCCTCCCCGTCCTCTATAGTTCAGCCTGAGTCCGAAAGGAGTTCAGTTTCCATGTATCGGCAGTGAGGAGGCAGTACGTGAGGTTTGCTGTTGGAGTGGCTATGTACTGGGAAGGAGAGACTTACCCATTCAGCTCTCCTTTTTGTGAGTCTGCTAGCCAGCGGTGGAAGCTGAACGTGAGAGCGACAAGCACTACCCACTACACTACCACACTAGACATATCCCTATAACAGGGGAGTAGAAGCTATCCTTCAGAGTGGTAGTACATGCTTTTAAACTTTTGTATCTTCTGCTCTTTGGAAGAAAGAAGCGAAAATGTCCAGAGTGGGTGGGCCCTTTGGTTTTTTTGGCTGTTTTACTGAGGCAGTGACAGGAATTCACTGAGTAAAGGCTGGTTCCCAGGATAGGCTGAGTATCATCAGCAACTCCTTGCATGTTCTTGTGGTCACGTGCAAAACAGTTGCCATACCAACTTGCCATGCATCCGGATAGGATGCTTTCTATGGTGCCATTGATAAGGAGCAGTAAAGGTTGATGGAAGAGGCTCGATTTCTTTAGCCTCCTGTAGAGGCTTGTTGAGCTTTCTTGGCTACAACATCAATGTGGTTGGACCAGGATAGGATATTGGTGATGATACTATTGGGATCTTGAAGCTCTCAACCCTCTTGGCCCCAACATCGTTGATGTAGACAGGAGCATCTGCACTATCCCCCTTCCTCCAGTCGATAACCAACTTTCTACAAGGATCGCTCCCTAGGCAACTCTCTTGCCAATTCATCCTTCTGTTCTCCTTCCTGGCACTTAGCTTTGCAAGCAGAGCTAGTGCCACATTTGTCCCTACACCTCCTCCCTCACTATCATTCAGGCACCAAACAGTCCTTCCAGGCGAGCAGACACTGTTGAGGTCATCTACTGTATCGGGTACTCCTGCTGAGCCTCCCGTATATCAGTGAGGCCCAACGCAGATTGGGAGACCGCTTCATCAAGCACCTACCAGAAAAAGTGGAATCTCTCAGTAGCTGCCCATTTCAGTTCCACTTCCCATTCCCATTCCGACATGTCAGTCCATGGCCTCCCCTACTGCTGTGATGAGGCTGCCCTCAGGTTGGAGGAGCAACACCTTATATGCCATTTGGGTAGTCTCCAACTTGAATATCGATATCTTGAACATCCAGTAATTGCCCTCCCCCCTCCTTCACTATTCCCCATTCCCATTTGCCTCTCTCACATGATTTCCTTACCTGTCCATGACCTCCTTCTGGTGCTCCTACCCCTTCCCTTTCTTCCATGGTTTCCTGTCATATTCTCCCTTCTCCAACCCTTGATCTCTTTCATCAATCGACTTCCAAGCTGTTTACTTCACCCCTCCCCTCTCCTGGTTTCAGCTATCGCCTAGTACCTTGTACTTCTTCCCCCCCCCACCACCAGCAACTTCTTACTCTGACTTCACACCTCTTTTTCCAGAACTGATGAAGGGTTTCAGCCCAAGACTGTTTACTCTTTTCCATAGCCTGGCCTGCTGATTTCCTCCAGCATTTTGTGAGTGTTGCTTGAATTTCCTGCATCTGCAGATCTTGTTTAGGTATCTCTGCAACCATTTAGATGGAGGTAGAGTAGAATTTGGCCCTGCAGTCATGAGTGTACGGAGAGTAGAGTAAGGCACAGAGGACACAACCATGCGGAGCACCAGTGTTGGGAATAATCATGGTGGACTTGTTGCTGCTTATCCTTAACTGATTGGTCAGGAAGTAAGCAGAATCAAACGAAATTCTTCTAATTTAAATCCTGTCAATTCTGCCAGATACGCACCCCCATCCCGCCCCTCCTGCTGCATTAATGCAAAATTCCTGATCAAAGGTGTACGTTTTTGGTAGTGTGCTAATCAGATTGTGATGATGTTTGATGGGTAGGGGAAGAGGCCTGCTTGCACTGGACACTTCAGACCTGCTACCTGGCCGGTATCGAGAAGGTTCCAGTAAAATTTGTGAGGCTACTCATTTGGAGTTGTGCTTGAGATAATGCTAAACTAACATGCTCCTACTTTCTGTCCATTACACCACTAGCGTTATGGGCAGCAATGAAGGTCCTCCATCTCTGGTGGCGTTCAGGGCTCCCTTCATCGTGTCAGTAACTTCCTCTCTATTTTCACTACTGTCACTCATGCAAGTCCTGGGAGGAGACACAGGAATACCATCACATTCAGTAGAAGGATTCTTCTTTGTTATTTCTGTAACTGTTAACCTTGAGCTGAACCCCCAAACCTGGAGGAACGATGGACTACTCTTAGTCTGGCTCTACCCTTTGACCTGTTCGGTATGGGTGATCCTAAACAGCCAAAGCATAAGGCCCTGATTCCAGCCAACATAGCTCTCCAGGTTATTGAGGCACACAAGCCTCCAAACCCATTGACAAAGCCCTGATTATTTCTTCCTCCTGTACAGCGCTGAGAGTCTGCTTTGATTTAACCAACCAATTCATACTCGACCTACTTTACAATGACCCCAAAAACAATGCCTCTTGGCACAGCAGATGGCCATGTTCCTTAGTTGTTCCTACTCCAGCAATATGTCTCAGGTTTCATCATCAGGAAAATGGCTCATCAAGCAGCATATTCAGAGTTGCTGAGTTGGCTTTTCATCGTGTTCCTTGCTCTAATTAATGTGCCATAACTCCTTACAAAGGATGTCAGGACTGAACTCTGGGGTTAATGGACTGTGAGTTTATTAACACCTGCTTACTGTAAAGGATAACTCCTGAAATAGACTGTTGAAGGCCACAACAAAGATTTTACTTTTTAAAAAGAAATCTCTACCTGAATGTCAAGTTGATGTCAAAATACGTGGATCTGAAGCTCAACTGCTCATGGCTTTCTTGTCCAAATGTTATTAGTGTAGCAAGGTAAAGTTAATTTCCTGCTTACCTGATTCATCAAACTGGACACAATTTTGAAGAAAATTGCAATGAAGTCATAGTGACATTGCTAACACTACCAACAGAGTGTGGAGAGGAAGTGGTTACATGTTGTAAGGGATTGTTAGCAGAAATAGAAGTCGTGGGGAGGGGGGTGCAGTAAGCGGCACCCTAACTTGAGGCACAAGACCTGATGGACCGTTAGTAGAGCAGGCACTTGCAAAAAAAAAGGATGAGGCACTGGAACACAGGAAGAGCCATAGTTCTGCAGGCAGTGAGCACTTGCCATCACAACGCATCTGAAGCTCGACAATCTCATCCAACCAGACATTATTGGGGATCCATAAATTAGCAACCAGGGTGCCTAACAGCTCTCCTCGACTCGCAACACAGAACAAGTTCACGCAATTTAACAGTCAAGTTAACTTTCTCTACCCATCTATGAAAAACAGGTCGTGCAACAATACAGCACTGGCCAGAACCGAAAGGTGAAATAGAGCCAATCAGTGAACCTACCAACCCCAAGCATTCCTCTTGAGGTGTTCAAGCAACCTCGGCTTCATATGTGTTTCCAGAACCACCTTCGGTGATTATGAGAGCTTACATGATTGGTCAGTCGCACTAACTGGAATAGTATAAAGGTCGCTTGTTGAACAGCAGCTCTATCCTGGCTAACATTCAGATTCCAATCTGAATCCTAGTCAACATAATTTTCACTGCTATGATCATCTTCATTTTCGCCTCGCCATACCGCTACCATCATTCTATCCATGTCAAATCGTTGTCTTTGTCAGCATCCAATAGGCATTCTCAGTGTTAATTTTTTTATTTTAATTTAGCTCCATTAATGATGAATAAATATGTATTGCACGATCTCTATGAGTTTTAAAGGCGGTGAGGCTTTGAATTCCGATCTTGCTAAGAAACAGAAACTACAGAAAGTGCATCAATACAATGTTACATACCTGGAGTATGGCTTTATTCCATTCCTGTCAGATCAGTGACACCCCATGTGTGTCTTATTTGTAACACTGGACTGTCTAATGAAGCCATGAAACCATCAAGATTGCAGAAACACTTCCATAAAGGATTCCCTGAAAAGGCTACTTATAGTATTACTCAGTTCCAGAAGATGAAAGAAGCATTTAAAAAGCATTGTACACTCAAGTCGTTTGCCAAGAGAGCTAAAAATGGCCTTAAGATTGGTCTCATTGCTTCTTATAACAATTCCAAAATGATAGCTAAGTGTGGAAAATCTCATACAATTGAAGAAAGATTAATAATGCCTGCTGTATCAGAACTGCTCACCACTGTTCACAAGGTGGATACCAGTACTTTAAAATCAATTCTTCTGAGTAATAACTCTATCGCTCGTCATATTGACAAAATGAGTGAAGACATTGAGTATCTACTGTGCACAGAGCTACAAAAACAGAATTTTGGATACAACTGAATGAATCAACCGTGTGAGACATTGCTAATGGCATACTGTGGTGAACTACATATACCTGTCTCGACACACCCCCTGCTGACTGCTCCTGTGGCTCCTCCCACAGACCCCGGTATAAAGGCAATTGAGGCCTGAGCCCGGCCTCTCTGTCTCCAGGATGTAGTATGGTGGTCAACCACTGCTTGTTCTTTCTTCCAGTCAATAAAAGCCGATATCTCGCCTTCACGTCTCAGAGAGAGTTATTGATGGTGCATCACATACATATAGTTTATCAAAAATAGAAAAGTTTATGAAGAGGTTCTCTTTGCAAAAAGTTAAAAACAAATATCAATGGAGAATCAATCTATGACAAGCTCAAAATGTATATTGAGGATAAAAGTATTCCAATAATGAACATAATTTCTTGTGCAACAGATAGAATACCATTTATGACAGGTTGCCATGCTGGTTTGGTGACATTTATGAAAAAAGAAATTCCAAGTCTGTTTGTAATCCATTGTACAATTCATCATCAACATCTTGCAGCCAAAAGCCTCAGCCAATGACTTTCTGTCACCATGATGCTTGCAAGATCTGATATCAACAAAATTACTCATCCATTAAATAGCAGAAAATTTCACCAGTTATGCCAAGATAACAATCAAGAGTTAGAATGCTTGCTTCTTCACACTGAAGTGCATTAGCTGTCAAAAGGCTGCTGTTTAAAGTGTTTCTTTGATCTTTTTGACACTTGTTAAATTTTTGCTCAAAGTCAGCAAGAGTTTGGGAAACAAGATTGAACTTCTACGTGGAGATGTGGCATACCTATCCAAACTGTATGACAAAATGAACATTTTAAATATGAAACTGCAGGGTGAGAATTTCAATCTAATCCAGGGAAAAGTGTAGTGTCCACTTTATCAGAAAATTTGAAATATATAAGCAAAACATTGAAAGAAGAATATTCTCAGTTTCCCTGCATGGAAAGTATGTTACTCTCTTTCACAGATGGTGATTTGGAAGAGTACTGCTTATAAATGCAATCACTGAAGAAGGATTTTCAGAATCTATTCAAGCTTCTGAATGATCTGGAAACTCCAGACTGGGTAACTAACCCATTTCTTTTCAAGTTGGAAGAACAGGAGAGGAGTTTACGAGAGGGAACTATTGAAATACAGAATGATGAAGAAGCAAAAATGTTTTTCAAAAATGAAGACTTTTGTGGCATGTGGCTACATTGTCATACAAAGTTTCCAGGTCTTTGGAGAAGAGCCAAACTGCTTTTCATTGCATTTCCATCCTCCTACCTTGTTGAAAGAGGCTTCAGTGCAGTGAACCACATGCTCACAAAAACAGAAACCACTTGGAATTTGTTACGTGTAGGGACCTAAGGCTTTAACTTGAACCAGATATTTCAACTCTTGTTAAAAAACCATCAAGCTTAAGGATCACATTGATATCGAAGCTGCTGCACACAGGTACTGTGTAAGCTAGGTTTAAAGACAAATAAAAATTTAAAGCAGAATCATTTTTCTCATGTTAGCACATGGTAGACATGTTTTCTACACCATGGGGGTACCGGAAGGTATATTGTGCCTAAGAGGGGCATTGACAAATATGGAAGTGGCTAAAAAAGGTTGAGAATCACTTAACTATGGAAAGGAATAAACAGATAACGTTTTGGGCTGAGACTCTTCTTCAAGGTTGGAAATGAAAGGGGAAGTTGCCCAAATAAAGAGGCAGGTGAAGGGGAGAGAGGATAGATAAAGGTAAAGCCAGGTGGGTACGAAAGGGAAAGGACTGGAGAGGAAGGAAACTGAAAGGAGAGGAGAATGGACCCTAGGAGAAAGGGAAGGAGGAAGGGACGCAGAGGGAGGTGATAGGCAGGTGAGAAGAGGCAGTCGAGAGTAAGGAATAGAAGAACAGCGGAGAAGGAAGGAAAATTTTTATACTGGAAGGAGAAATCCAGTATTCTATTAAATTTGGAAAGACTTGGCCACTTATTCAACACTTTCACATGATGTAATTTAACCTTTTCCAAACTTATTTCTTTTTTTTTTCTTCTTGTTCTATACACGTAGAGCGGATTGGAATTGATGACACTTATGGTTCTTTTTCTTTTTTAAAAAATATTACAAATAGCCCATGTTTCTTTTTCTTTTTCTTCTCTTCTTTTTAGTTATTGGTTAATTTTGGATAGATCAGTTTTTTTGGTGTATATATATTTTTTTTCTTTTTTCTTATTTGTTATTCCATTTTTTTGCTCTGTGTACACCATACTTGTATTTTGTATGATTTTGGGAGGCTTAATTCCCTTGCGTCAATTGAGTATATATTCATTTATGTTAACTATTAACAATGTAATCCCAATAATTGTGTATTAATATTTGCTATTTTCAATATGTTGATATTAATAAAAAGATTGAAAAAGAAAAAAAAGGAAGGAGAAATCGATGTTCATGCTATCAGGCTGAAGCCTATCCAAATGGAATATACGGTGTTGCTCCTCCACCTTCAGGAAGGCCTCAAATTGACACAGAGGAGGCCATGGACTGACATGTCGGAATGGGAATGGGAATAAGAATTAAAATATTTGGCCATTGGAAAGTTCCTCTTTTGGCAGATAGAGAGGAGGTGCTCACTGAATCGATCCCCAATTTATGACAGGCCTCACCAATGTCAAGGAGGCTGCAACAATCCCTGCGGAAAGCGAAGAAGGGGAGTTAAAGGTATGTTTACGTCTTTCGAAGATGGCGTAAGTTGCGGAGGATGATGTGTTGGATATCTTGGGTGGGGTGTGGTCTCTCTGACCATTTGGGCTGTTCCTTGCAGGGGGCTCTGGCTATGCAATGCTGGTGCATCTCCAGCTGAGAGCCAACAACCTGTCTCTGAATGTGAACAAAACGAAAGAGATGATTGTTGACTTCAGGAGGGCACGGAGTAACCACTCTCCACTGAACATCGACGGCTCCTCGGTAGAGATCATTAACAGCACCAAATTTCTTGGTGTTCACCTGACGGAGAATCTCACCTGGTCCCTCAACACCAGCTCCATAGCAAAGAAAGCACAGCAGCATCTCTACTTTCTGTGAAGGCTGAGGAAAGTCCATCTCCCACTGCCCCCCCCCGGCCCCACATTCTCATCACATTCTACAGGGGTTGTATTGAGAGCATCCTGAGCAGCTGCATCACTACCTGGTTCGGAAATTGCACCATCTCAGATCGCAAGGCGTGCAGCGGATAGTGGGGTCAACTGAGAAGATCATCGGGGTCTCTCTTCCCACCATTACAGACATTTACATCACACGCTGCATCTGCAAAACAAACAGCATTGTGAAGGACCCCACACACCCCTCATACAAACTCTTCTCCCTCCTGCCGTCTGAGAAAAGGCACTGAAGCATTCGGGCTCTCACGACCAGACTGTATAACAGTTTCTTCCCCCAAACCATCAGACTCTTCAATACCCAGAGCCTAGATTGACACCAACCTACTGCCCTCTACTGTGCTTATTGTCTTTATTGTACTGTCTATTATTTATTGTACAGTCTGCACTATTTTGTGCACTTTATGCAGTCCTGTGTAGGTCTGTAGTCTAGTGTAGTTTCAGTGTAGTTTTTGTATTGTTTCATGTAGCACCATGGTCCTGAAAAATGTTGTCTCATTTTTACTGTGTACTGGACCAGCAGTTATGGTCGAAATGACAATAAAGAGTGACTTGACTTGACTTGAAGTGAATGCCTCCAGCCGAGCAAGCAGATGGTTACCAAACTCGGGCTGTCTGTGTCCAGATTCCAGTCCTGGAATACTCTGTAATGAGTTTCAGTATGCCATCCCTGTAGAATGCACGGGTATTCTCCAGGTTCTCCGGCTTCCTCCCACGGTCCAAAGATGTACCAGGTAGGTTTGTTGGCCATTGGAAATTGTCCTGTGATTACGTTAGGGTTTAATTGGGATTATTGGGTGTTACTAGTGGGTGCAACTTGAAGGGCTAGAAGGGGCTACTCCACATGCATCTCAAATAACCAAATAAGTAAGTACATACTGAGGAAGATTTAAATTCATAATAACTGTATAACATTTAACCAATGTTTATGTATTTGAAGGATCGTACACAGATAGCAGATTTATTTATAATATGATCAAGTGGTTGAAGGACATATTACACCTCAGGAGGTAATGCTGGCCTCTTTATTAACATCCCAATTTACAATCTTCATAAACTTTAAGCTCTTCAACACATGCAAGTTGTTTTCATTTAAATTCAGCTTATACATTGTAGTAAATAAAAATAAACATCAGTGCAATTTTATTTTTCATTGTGGGGTTCAGAACACTACAGCATAGAAGTAGGCCCTTCAGCCCATCTAGTCCATGCTGGACTATTATGCTGCCTAGACCCATTGACTACATGCACCCAGACCATAGTTAGCTCTCACATCCATGTAACTATACATGGGTTCTTTCAGATCAGAAAATGTATATTTTGGGTTATGTATGCTGCGATCCCAAAGGGAATGAGAAAGGATAGAGCTACAGATAGAGAGACAGGGGTCACCTGAATGACAAAGTTATTAGTAAGGTTAAGAACTCATTGGTGATAAATTCTGGCATTATTGCAGGAGAAACATCAACTCAGCAATTCAATTCACGTTTAATTGTCTTTCAACCGTACATGAATACCCATGAATAAAGCCAAACGAGATGGCGTTACTCCAGAACCAAGGTGCAAAACACAGTACCAACAGTAACACACAGCACAAGGCACATACAAGATAGCAAGCACAGTAAAGTACAGCCACACAAAAAAGTAGTCCAAATCCTGAGTTCATAAATGCTGCAGAAATCTGCAGTCGAATAAATTCAGCTTGTCTTCTGCCGAATGACCACTGGGGGCAGCACCACCCAGCCTCCGGTGGAGTGCACTGGCTCCCACAACTCTTCGAGCAAAACTACAAGCTCTATCTTACATAAGAAAAATTAAATTTTATATTAAATTAAGAAAAGAAAGCAATAACTGTACCAAACCAAAGTTTTCATCATAAATGGTATCCGAACTGTTCCATTATTGTCTGGGTTACTAAGCTGTTCCTTTACAATTTATTCACAGATAAAACTATGTTGGATAAAACATATAAAACATATAAAACATATAAAACAGATAAAACAGATAAAACCAAGGAAACAAAATATATTCTGTGAAGAGCTGGATCAGAAAGATTTAAGGAAAGAAAGAAAGATTAGCTTTATTTGTCACAAGTACATGAAAACATGGTGAAATGCGTTTTTTGCATCAAAAACCAACTCAGTCCCAAGAATGGTACTGGGAGCAGGCCACAAGTGCGGTAACACATCCAGCGCCAAAATAGCATTCCCACGACTCACAAACCCTGAACCATGCATCTTTCAAATGTGGATGGAAACTGGAAGACCCAGAGGAAACCCATATAGTCAAGGGGAGACTGTATAAACTCCTTACAGACAGCAGCAGGAATTGAACCTTGACAGCCGCTTGCTGGCACTGTAAAGCGTGACACTAACTGTTATGCTACCATGGTACCAGTGAAAAAAAACAGGTTTTAACTTGCATAAAGTGCTTCTTGTTCATGTGTTCTAGCCAGTGTGCTATACAGCTTACCTCCTACAAGAAGTACAGAACAAATCAAAACCGGCTCTTGTTGTGAAGTATAGCTGAGTGGAAGAATAATACTTTCAAAAAGCTACATTTTGTTGATGCTGGAAATCAATTGAGTGTTCATACAGAGGTCTCATACAGTTCTTCAGAAACATCAAAGTGCTCAACAACTTTATAAATTGCAGAACACACAAAATATAAAGGGAATAACTTCACTCAACTCCACTCACCCAAACACTGATCCAACAAACTATAAACTCACTTTCAAGGACTCTTCAACTCATGTTCTCAATATTTATTGCTTACTTATTTATTACTATTTTGGGGTTTTTTTCTGTTTGTATTTGCACAGTTTGTTGCCTTTTGCACATTGGTCATATGTCCATCTTTGTTGGGTGCAGTTTTTCCTTGATTCTATTGTTATTCTTTGTATTTACTGTGAATGCCCACAAGAAAATGAATCTCAGGGTTGTATGTCGTGACATGTATGTACTTTGATAATATAACTTACATTTAATTTTGAACTTTAAAATACTGAAGCATCTACAGATGGAAATGGATAGTTAATGCACCTGATGAAGGGTTTCGGCCCGAAACGTCGTCAGTACCTCCTCCCATAGATGCTGTCTGGCCTGCTGAGTTCTGCCAGCATTTTGTGTTTTTAGTTAATGCTCCTCCAGTATTTTATGTGTTGCTCCAGATTTCTAACACTAGCCATCTTTCTTCTGTCTCCATTACACATTGCAGGAACTAATACTCCATGGCCTCCTCTTCTGTCATGATGAGGCCACACTCAGGTTGGAGGAGCAATACCTTATATTCCGTGTGGGTGGCCTCCAACTTCATAGAATGACATTGATTTCTTGAACTTCTAGTAATGTACCTCCCCCTCTTTCACCATTCCCCATTCCCATTTCCCTCTATCACCATATCTCCTTACCTGTACATCTCCTTCCTCTGTGCTCCACCCCATTTTCTTTTTCCATGGCCTTCTGTTCTCTATTATCAGACTTTCCCCTCTCCAGCCCTTTACTTCACCCCTCCTTCCCCTCCCGGTCTCACCTATCACTTTGGGGTTTTTCCTCCCTCCCCCCACCTTCTAACTCTGATTCCTAATCTTTTTTTTCTACAGACCTGATGAAGGGTCTCAGCCCAAAACGTCAACAATAACTTTTTCTATAGATGCTTCCTGACCTGTTGAGTTCCATTAGCATTTTTTGTGTGCTGCTTGGATTTCCAGCATTTGCAGATATTCTCTTAGAAACATAGAAACATAGAAAACCTACAGCACAATACAGGCCATTCGGCCCATAAAGCTGTGCCAAACATGTCCTTACCTTAGAAATTACCTATGGTTACCTATAGCCCTCTATTTTTCTAAGCTCCATGTAACTGCCCAGGAGTCTCTTAAAAGACCTTATCGTATCTGCCATTACCACCATTGCAAGCAGCCCATTCCACGCACTCACCACTCCCTGCGTAAAAAACTTACCTCCTCTGTACCTACTTCCAAGCACCTTAAAACTGTGCCCTCTTGTGTCAGCCCTGGGAAAAAGCCTCTGACTATCCACACAATCAATGCTTCTCATCATGTTATACACCTCTATCAGGTCACTTCTCGTCCACCGCCGCTCCAAGGAGAAAAGGCTGAGTTCACTCAACCTGTTGTCATAAGGCATGCTCCCCAATCCAGGCAACATCCTTGTAAATCTCCTCTGCAGCCTTTCTATGGCTTCCACATCCTTCCTGTAGTGAGATGACCAGAATAGAGCACAGTACTCCAAGTGGTGTCTGACCAGGGTCCTATATAGCTGCAACATTACCTCTCAGTTCCTAAACTCAATCCCATGATTGATGAAGGCCAATACACCGTATGCCTTCTTAACCACAAAGTCTCCCTGCGCAGCAGCTTTGAGTGTCCAATGGACTCAGACCCCAAGATCTCTCTGATCCTCCACACTGCCAAGAGTCTTACCATTAATGCTATATTCTGCCATTATATTTGACCTACCAAAATGACCCACTTCACACTTATCTGGGTTGAACACCATCTGTCACTTCTTAGCCCGGTTTTGCATTGTTTCAATGTCTCGCTGTAACCTCTGACAGCCCTCCACATTATCCTCAACCCCACAACCTTTGAGTCATCAACAAATTTACTAACCCATCCCTCCACTTCCTCATCCAGGTCATTTACACAAATCACAAAGAAAAGCAGTCCCTGAACAGATCCCTGAGGCACACCACTGGTCCCCAACCTCCATACAGATTATGACCCGTCTACAACCACTCTTTGCCTTCTTGGATCCCATGCCTCCTTTCTTTCTCAATAAGCCTTGCATGGGGTACCTTATCAAATACCTTGCTGAAATCCATATACACTACATCTATGGCTCTACCTTCATCAATGTGTTTAATCACATCCTCAAAAAATTCAGTCAGGCTTGTAAGGCACAATCTGCCTTTGACAAAGTCATGTTGACTATTCCTAATCATATTATGCCTTTCCAAATGTTCATAAATCCTGCCTCTCAGGATCTTCTCCATCAACTTACCAACCACTGAAGTAAGACTCACTGGTCTATAATTTCCTGGGCTATCCCTACTCCCTTTCTTGAATAAGGAAACAACATCTGCAACCCTCCAATCCTCCGAAACCTTTCCCATCCCCATTGATGATGCAAAGATCATCGCTAGAGGCTCAGCAATCTCTTCCTTCACCTGGGGCACATCTTGTCTTGTTTGTGACTTGAATGTATTTTTTTTCTGGCTGTGATGTTGGCTTCAGTTGAGAATATTTATCAAAAAGTTAATTAATTACTATTTATTGTTCTCTTTACTTGATTCTTCATTTGATTATATCGTAATTTTTCTTATCAAGAGCCCAAAGACCAAGTGATCATTGCTTTGAAAAGGTAAGCAGCATCAGATGCTGACATTAGGAAGTGTCTTTAAAACTTGGTCACGGTTTAAAAGGATGAATTGCAACCTATCAACAGTTAACCTTCCAGTTTCACCTCTTCCACTATCATTAACAATTTGTGGAATTCAACCCATGTTAGCAGCTGTGTAATCTTCTCCTCAACTCCAAAGGTCTCCGCAGGTTGACCTTTATTATTCAAGCCAAAATGATGAAAGTACCTGATCAGAAAATACCAAAAGAAGCCAGTGAACAAATTCTCTGAAGGGAGAAGAAATGTCATGAAATGGGAATGCAGATCTTCATAAGGGACATTAGAGAGACTAACTCAAAATTACTTCATGCTCGATGGAAAGTCCATAAATATAGTGTGATCACTCAAGTCATGGATGATCTTCTTCTCAGGCAGGGGTTCCCAGCCTGGGGTCCACAGACCCCTCAGTCAATGGTCGGAGTCCACGGCATAAAAAGGGTTGGAGACCCCTGTTGGCACAAAAAGGGTTGGGTATCTCTCTTCTAAGGGGTTGTCTAGAGGTTGATGTGGGATCCACATATTCTGGTGCAGCGTGGGCAAGAGTAAGTAGTGGCTGTGGTTAGTGGTCGGGACTTTTGTTTGTTCAGTCTCTCCTTTCGCAGCTGCTGCTCATTCTCTGTGGCACAGCGGAGATCGTTCTCACAAAGTGCAGCTCCCTCTTGAACAGGTTTCCTCCAGGTGAACCTATTGAGTGCAATGTCTTCCCAGTTTTTAAACGTAATTTTGAATTTCTTTAGATGGATTTCAATGTTATCTTTGAGACATTTCCTTTGCCCACCAGGAGTTCTCTGTACTTCTTTCAACTGGGAGAAAAGGATCTTTAAGCAGCATACACAAAGTGCTGGTGGAACGCAGCAGGCCAGGCAGCATCTATAGGAAGAAGTACAGTCGACGTTTCGGGCCGAGACCCTTCGTCGGGACTAGCAAAGGATCTTTTACTGTTTGTGCAATCACATTAGCTGGACTTTGCTAGATTAAAGAAAACTGACCCAGATTTGCCAAATAGACACATATTGATCCCCAAAACATACCCCGATAAAACATGCACTTCCATTGCCTGGAGGACCTACCTAGTGCAGAGCTCTGGGCCAACCACTCAGCATTAGATTCGGAATCAGAATCAGAATCAGGTTTATTAACAGCCGCATATGACGTGAAATTTGTTAACTTAGCAGCACCAGTTCAATGCAATACATAGTATAGAAGAAGAAAAATAAATAAATAAATAAACAAATAGATCAATTACAGTATACACATATCGAATCGATTAAAAATCGTGCAAAAAAACAGAAATGATATATATTTTAAAAAATGAGGCAGTGTCCAAGGGTTCAAAGTCCATTTAGGAATCGGATGGCAGAGGGGAAGAAGCTGTTCCTGAATCCCTGAATGTGTGCCTTCAGGCTTCTGTACCTTCCACCTGATGGTAACAGTGAGAAAAGGGCATGTCCTGTGTGCTCATGGACAGAATATCTGCTCCAGCAAGCTGATTTCAATAAAAGCTTCAAATGTTTGCCTGTAACTTCATGGCTTTCTTCAATATGCTCCAGTTTGGTCCTTATTCCTAAAGACATATAGATTAGTAGGTTAATTAGGTACTGTAAATTGTCTCTCATATGTAGGTGAGAGGAGAATTTGAGGGAAATTGGGGAGTAGAAAAGCGGATTGCTGTAAATGAGTGCTTAATGGTTGACATTGTGTCAATGGGCCAAAGGACTACTTTCTGCCATAAGAATAGGTTATTTACTCCTTTGATGGGTGGCAGGGTAGAGATACATCTCTACCAAAGGAGGTATAAGGTGCTCCTTCCCTCCCCTAGACTGCAGGTCACACTTGGGCAAGGTGTAGCACCTGTTAGTCCCTCCACCCACCCACCCCATTCAGGGTCAAGTGAAGCCATGGGAGTCGGCAGTGGATGGTCGTATGAGCAGCTGGTGCACATCACAAGTCCTGGTTATGTGACCACCGGAGCCAGGCAGACAATCTCTGAAGAGTATTGAAAATGGCTGGGGTCACCCATCTTGTAAAGACTCTGCCCAGAAGAAGAAAACACTTTGGTAGAAAAACTTGCCAAGTATAATCGTGGCCACGAGATCACAATCACCTACATCATATGACATGGCACATAATAACGATGCGTCCTCTGAGGCACCATGCCTCTTAAGGAGACCGTGAGTGATCTGTGACTTAACTCTATTGTCCTACAACTATTAATAGCATTGGTTAACAAGCTATGACATTAACAGCTGTTATTTTTGGAAGACAGTTCCAAAATTCAGCTGTGTGAAGATGTGCTTCCAAACTTCAGTCTTTAAGGACCAGACTTCTGTTTTCAGACAATCACCACCGGTCATAGAATCCTTCGCAATCAAAAGAAATATTTTCTCCCTCACTACACAATGTGCTTCACTTAATAGAATAGAAACTTCAATCAACACAGCCCTTAATTTTATAAATCTCAGAGAACACTTGCTTTGTTATTTATCTGATGGACAGCTCACAGAATTTATCTCTTTTTTCCTTGAAAGCTGGTGAGTGACATTGTGAGGTCAATAGATTTATTAACTTAAGGTGTAACGGCCTTTATTAATTGGGTAGTATTTTGTTCAGAAATCATCCATCTGCCTGCTTGCTTTGGGCTCTATTTGTCACCAGGGAGGTGGAGAGGAAGGTGGGTAAAATCTGCTGTTCAGAGGTCTCAGATGCCTGCATTGTGTTAATGAGGCTGGAGCGTACTTAGTGATCGAGAATAAATACGAATCTGAATCAGGTTTAATATCACCAGCATCTGTTGTAAAATTTGTTAACTTTATGGCAGCAGTACAATTCCCTACATGATATATAGAAGAAAAAAACTGTAAATTATATTAATTATATATATATATATATATATACACACACACACATATATATAGTTGAATGAAATAAATAGTGCAAAAACAGAAGAAAAAGTAGTGAGGTAGTGTTCTGGATTCAATGTCCATTCAGAAATCGGATGGCAGGGAGGAACAACCTGTTTCTGAAATGTTGCGTGTATGTCTTCACACTTTTGTACCTCCTTCCTGATGGTAACAGTGAGAAAAGGGCATGTCCTGGGTGCTGGAGGTCCTTAATAATGGATGCTGTCTTTCTGAGACACCGCTCCTTGAAGATGTCCTGGGTACTTTGTAGGCTAGTACCCAAGATGGAGCTGACTAAATTTACAACCCTCTGCAGCTTCTTTCGGTCCCGTGCAGTAGCATCCCCCCCCCACCCCCTTACCAGACAGTGATGCAGTCTGTCAGAATGCTCTCCACGGTACATCTATGGAAGTTTTTGAGTGTATTTCTTGACTTAACAAGTCTCTTGAAACTCCTAATGAAGTCTAGCCGCTACCTTGACATCTTTATAACTGTATCGATAAGCTGGGACCAGGTTAGATCCTCAGAGACCTTAACAACTCTCTGCAACTTACTTCAATGCTTTGCAGTAGCCGCCCCCACCCCCCAATACCAGATGGAGGTGTAGCCAGTCAGAATGCTCTCCATGGTACATCTGTAGAAATTTTCAAGTGTTTCAGGTGACACACCAAATCCCCTCTAACACCGAATTAAATAGATAGATAGATAGATACTTTATTCATCCCCATGGGGAAATTCAACATTTTTTCCAATGTCCCATACACTTATTGTAGCAAAACTAATTACATACAATACTTAACTCAGTAAAAATATGATATGCATCTAAAATGACCCTCTCAAAAAGCATTAATAATAGCTTTTAAAAAGTTCTTAAGTAGATTACTTAAATACATTGAGTCCTAACCCCGGCACTTTAACATATCTTACTCCTGGCGGTTGAATTGTAAAGCCGAATGGCATTGGGGAGTATTGATCTCTTCATCCTGTCTGAGGAGCATTGCATCGATAGCAACCTGTCGCTGAAACTGCTTCTCTGTCTCTGGATGGTGCTATGTAGAGGATGTTCAGGGTTTTCCATAATTGACCGTAGCCTACTCAGCGCCCTTCGCTCTGCTACCGATGTTATACTCTCCAGTACTTTGCCCACGACAGAGCCCGCCTTCCTTACCAGCTTATTAAGACGTGAAGTGTCCCTCTTCTTAATGCTGCCTCCCCAACACGCCACCACAAAGAAGAGGGCGCTCTCCACAACTGACCTATAGAACATCTTCAGCATCTCACTACAAACATTGAATGACGCCAACCTTCCTGCACAAGTCATCTGTGTTGGCAGTCCAGTCTAGCTTCTTGTCTAACTGTACTCCCAGATACTTGTAGGTCTTAACCTGCTCCACACATTCTCCATTAATGATCACTGGCTCCATATGAGGCCTAGATCTCCTGAAGTCCACCACCATCTCCTTGGTCTTGGTGATATTGAGACGCAGGTAGTTTGAGTTGCACCATATCACAAAGTCCTGTATCAGTTTCCTATACTCTTCCTCCTGTCCATTCCTGACACACCCCACTATGGCCGTGTCATCAGCGAACTTCTGCACATGGCATATATAACTGCTGTCTTGCCTTCTTTATAGCTGCATCGATAAGTTGGGACCAGTTTAAGTTCTCAGAGATATTAACACCCAGGAATAAGAAATTGCTCACTCTCTCCGTCTGATTCCGCAATGAGAACTGGTGAGAGTTCCCTCTTCTTACCCTTCCTGAAGAGAAGGTTACCCTTCCCGAAGGGAAATTTCATTGGAATAAAATCAGCTTCAAGGAGCTCTGTCCATAAACTGATCCCCATTATAAATTCTACTATTTGGCAGGACAAGGGGTAGCTTATAAAAATAGGAAATGCAACTTAGAACCATGCAAAGAGTTGTTGCGTGCCCTGTACCCAAATTTGCTATGCAGTAACATTGCAGAATAGAATCAGAATCAGGATCAACGTAAAAGGTGGACAAAATCGAAAAGGATAAATACAGGACTAAAGGTGTTATATCTGAATGAATGCAGTGTACAGAATTAGGTAGATGAACTTGCAGCATAGTTGCAGATTGGCAGGTATGATGTTGTAGACATCACTGAATCATGGCTGAAAGATTATATCTGGGAGCTTAACATCCAAGGATCCATGTTGTATCGAAGAGGTAGGCAGGACTGCAGGAGGGTGTGGGGGGCAGAGTTGCTCTGTTGATAAAAAATGAAATCAATCATTAGAAAGAGGAGACATAGGTTTGGAAGGTGTTGAATCGTTGTGGATAGAGGTAAGGAATTGCAAGGGTTAAAAGTATCTGATGGGTGTTGTGTACAGACCTCTAAACAGTAGTAAGGACGCCACAAATGACAACGGGAGATAGGAAATGCATGCCAAAAGGGCAATGTTACAATAGTCAAGGGAGACCAATATGCAGATAGATTGGGGAAATCAGGTTGGTGCTGGATTACAGGAGGGGGACTTTCTAGAGTGCCTATGAGATGGCTTTTTAGAGCAGCTCATGGTTGAGCCCACTAGAGGATCAGCTATTCTGAATTGGATGTTGTGCAATGAGCCAGAATTCATTAGAGACCTTAAGGTAAAAAAACCTTCAGGGCCAAGTGATCATAATATGATCAAATTCACCCTGAAATTTGAGAAGGAGAAGCTGAAGTCAGATGTATCAGTATACAGCAGAGTAAAGGGAATTACAGAGGCTTGAGAGAGGAGTTGGCCAGAATTGATTGGAAATGAACACTGGCAGGGATGATGGCAGAGCAGCAATGGCTGGAAGCAATTCTGAAGGTACAGGATATACACATCCCGAAGAAGAAGAAGTATTCTAAAGGAAAGATGACACAACTGTGGCTAACAAGAGAAGTTAAAACCAACATAAAAGCAAACGAGAGGGCATATAATAGAGCAAAAATTAATCAGAAATTAGAAGATTGGGAAGCTTTTAAAAACCAACAGAAGGCAACTAAAAAGTCATTAAGAAGGTAAAGGTGGAATACAAAATTAAGCTAGCCAATAATATTCAAGAGCATACCAAAAGTTTCTTCCGATACATAAAGTGCAAAAATGAGGTGAGAGTGAATATTGGACCATGGGAAAACAATGCTGGAGAGGTACTAATGGGGAAGAACAAAATAGCAGACGAACTGATTAAGTATTTTACATTAGTCTTCACTGTGAAAGATACTAGCAGTATAGTGGAAATTCCAGGTGTCTGGGGTATGAAGTGTATGAAGTTACCATAACTAGAGAGAAGGTTCTTGGGAAAATGAAGATAGATAAGTCACTTGGACCAGATGGTGTACACCCCAACTTCTGAAAGAGATAGCTGAAGAGATTGTGGAAGCAATGATCTTTCAAGAATCACTAGCTTCTGGAATGTTTCTACAAGATTGGAAAATTGCAAATATCACTCCAGTCTTCAAGAAGGGGAAAAGGCAGAAGAAAGGAAACTACTGGTCAGTCAGTTTGACCTCAGTGGTTAGGAACATGTTGAAGTCAATTATTAAGGATGAGGTCTCTGAATACCTGGAGGCACATGATAAAATATACCATAGTCAGGGAAAATCTTGCCTCACAAATCTGCTGGAATCCTTTGAAGAAGTAACAGGCAGGATAGACAAAGGAGAACCGGTTGATGTTGTGTACTTGGATATTCAGAAGGCCTTTGACAAGGTGACACACGTAAGGCTGCTTAAGAAGCTATGAGCCCATGGTATTACAGGAAAGATTCTAGTATGGATAAAGCAGTGGCTGATTGGCAGGAGGAAAAGAGTGGGAATAAAGGGAGCCTTTTCTGATTGGCTGCCAATGACTAGTGGTGTTCCACAGGGGTCTCAAGTTAAGTCAAGTCACTTTTTATGGTCATTTCGACCATAACTGCTAGTACAGTATATAGTAAAAATGAGACAACATTTTTTCAGGACCATGCTGTTACATGATACAGCACAAAAACTACACTGAACTACGTAAAAACAACACAGAAAAAAACTACACTAGAATACAGACCTATTCAGGACTGCATAAAGCGCACAAAACAGTGCAGGCATTACAATAAATAATAAACAGGACAATAGGGCAGTAAGTGCCAATCCATGTATTGAGGAGTCTGACAGCTTGGGGGAAGAAACTGTTACATAGTCTGGTCATGACAGCCCAAATGCTTCGGTGCCTTTTCCCAGATGGCAGGAGGGAGAAGAGTTTGTATGAGGGGTGCGTGGGGTCCTTCATAATGCTGTTTACTTTGCAGATGCAGTGTGTAGTATAAATGTCCGTAATGGCGGGAGGAGAGACCCCGATGATTTCAGTTGACCTCACTATCCACTGCAGGGTCTTACGATCTGAGATGGTACAATTTCCAAACCAGGCAGTGATGCAGCTGCTCAGGATGCTCTCTATACAACCCCTATACAATGTGAAGAGGTTGGAGGGTGGGAGATGGACTTTCTTCAGCCTTCGCAGAAAGTAGAGACGCTGCTGGGTTTTCTTTGCTATGGAGCTGGTGTTGAGGGACCAGGTGAAATTCTCTGCCAGGTGAACACCAAGAAATTTGATGCTCTTAACTATCTCTATTGAGGAACTGTTGATGCTCAGCGGGAGTGGTCGCTCCGTGCCCTCCTGAAGTCAACAACCATCTCTTTTGTTTTGTTCACATTCAGAGACAGGTTGTTGGCACAGTGGTGTTCCACAGGGGTCTGTGTTAGGAGCAATTCTTTTTACATTATAACTCAATGATTTGGATAATGGAATTGATAGCTTTGCAGACGATATGAAGATAGCAAGGGGGCAGGCAGTTTTGAAGAAATAGAGAGGCTACAGAAGGACAGACAGATTAGAAGACACGGCAGATGGCATACAGTGTCAGGAACTGCATAGTCATACAGTTTAGAAGAAGAAATAAAACGGTTCACTCTTTTCTAAATGGAGAGAAGATACAAAAAAAGAACACTGAGGCAAGAAAGGACTTGGGAGTGCTTGTACAGGATTCCCTAAAGGTAAATTTTCAGGTTGAGACTATGCTGAGGAAAGCAAATGCAATGTTAGCATTCATTTTAAGAGGACTAGAATATAAAAACCAGGATGTAAAGTTGAAACTTTATAGAGCACTGGTGAGGCCTCACTTGGGGTATTGTGAACAGTTTTGGGCTTCTTATCTTAGAAAATATGTGATGAAACTTGAGAAGGTTCAAAGGAGATTCACAAAAATGATTCCAGGATTGAACAGCTTGTCATATGAAGAGCATTTGATAGCTCTGAGCCTGTACTCAGTAGAATTCAGAAGAATGATGGGTGACCTCATTGAAACCTATTGAAAGACCTTGATAGAGTGGGTGTTGAGAGGATGTTTCCTATGGTTGGAGAGTCTAAGGCCAGAGGACACAACTTCAGAATAGAGTGGTGTTCTTTTAGAAAGGAGATGAGGAGGAATTTATTTCACCAGAGAGTGGTGAATCTGTGGAATTCTTTGCCACAGGCAACTATGGAGGTCAAGTCATTGGGTATATTTAAGCAAGAAGTTGTTAGATTCTTGATTGGTCAGGACATGGAGGGCTACGGGGAAAAGGTGGAAGTTTGGGGCTGAGAGGAAAATTGGATCAGCTATGATGAAATGGTGGAGAAGACTCGATGGGCCAAATGGCCTAATTCTGCTCCTAATTCTGGTCTTATGGCCTATCAGGTTTATTACCTCTGACATATAGTGGGTGATGGGATAGGGATGTCTCTACCGATGGAGGGTAAGTCACTCCTTCCCTCCATTAGCCTGCAGCTCACCCTTGGGGAAGGTGTAGCTTAGACCCCCAATCAGGGTCATGTGAAGCCATGGGAGCAGGTGGTGGATGATCATTTGAGCGGCTGGTGCAGATCACAAGTCCTGCTGATGTGACCACTGACGTCAGGCAGACAATCTCTGAAGAGTATTGATAATGGCCATGATCATCTGTCCTGCAAGGACACTGCCCAGAAGAAGTCAATGGTAAACCACTTCTGTAGAAAAATCTGCCAAGAACAGTCACAGTCATGGAAAGACCATAATCGCCCATGTCATACAACACGGCACATAACAAACAAACAAACGGTATATAATGAATTTTGTTGTTTTGCAACAACAACATGGTGCAATACATAAAATATACTATGAAATACAAGAATAAACATATATTTTTAAAAAATTAATAAGTAGTGCAAAACTAGTGAGGTAGTGTTGATGGTTTCATTGTCCGTTCAGAAATCTGATGGTGGAGGGGAAGAAGCTGTTGTAAACTGTTGAATGTGCATCTTCAGGTTCCTGAACCTCCTCTCTAATTGTAGTAATGAGAAGAGAGCTTACCCTAGGTGGTGGGTGTCCTGAATGATGCTGATGTCCGGACGATGCTGAGGATGTTCTACGAGTCTGTGGTGGTCAGTGTTATCATGTTTGCTGTTGTGTGCTGGGGCAGCAGGCTGAGAGTAGCAGACACCAACAGAATCAACAAACTCATTCGTCAGGCCAGTGATGTTGTGGGGGTGGAACTGGACTCCCTGACGGTGGTGTCTGAAAAGAGAATGCTGTCCAAGTTGCATGCCATCTTGGACAATGACTCCCATCCACTCCATAATGTACTGGTTAGGCACAGGAGTACATTCAGCCAGAGACTCATTCCACCGAGATGCAACACTGAGCGTCATAGGAAGTCATTCCTACCTGTGGCCATCAAACTTTACAACTCCTCTCTCGGAGTGTCAGACACCTTGAGCCAATAGGCTGGTCCTGGACTTATTTCCACTTGGAATAATTTAATTATTATTATTTAATTATTTACGGTTTTATTTTGCTATATTTCTACACTGTTCTTGGTTGGTGCGACTGTAACGAAACTCAATAAAGTACGTCTGTCTGTCTGATGAGTGCTGCCTTTTTGAGGCATGGCCTTCTGAAGATTCCTCAATGGTGTGGGAGGTTTAATACCCATGATGGAGTTGGCTGAGTTTAAAATCCTCTGCAAGTTTATTCGATCCTCTGCCATGACCCCTCCATACCAGATGGTGATACAATCAGTTAGAATATTCTCCACAGTAGAAATTTGCGGGAGTCTTTGGTGTCTTATGAAGTCTCCTCAAACTCCTGATGAAATTTAGCCACTGTCAAGCTTTCAGTGTAATTGTATCAGTATGTTGGGTGCAGGATAAATCCTCAGAGATGATGACACCCAGGAACTGGAGACTGCTCAAACATTCTACTGCAGACCCCTGAATGAACTGGTGTGTCCCTCAACTTTCCCTTCCTGAAGTCCACAATCAATTCCTTGGTCTTACTAACTGCAACCAGTTAGAGACATCATCTCTAGGCCTTCCATTAGTGCAGCTTTCCCATGAAGTTTGCACTGTTGGTAATGATATCTTGTTGCAGACACAAGCAATGAGATCATTACCACCTCGCTATAAACTTTATGGGAGAGCTGCACTTATGGAAGATCCTTCAGGTGATGATTATTATGAATTGTTTCAGTGTGTCCAGCTGCTACAGAAGATACCAGAGGGAGGTAGCAGCAGCCATGGGAATTCAGCATCACAGCTCACCAGATGTTGCTCCATCCATGAACATAAACCACTGACAAAATCAGGCAGTTAGTTCACTGATTACTGTGGCTAATTGTTGCTAGTTCACCTCATCACATCACTTCATAGTTTTTTTAACTATCGCTTGCTGACTTAGTTAAAGATGACACAATAACTTGGAAGAGAAAAGATTTTACAGTTTGTATCATCAGTTGATCCTCTCTAATTAGCATCAAAGCTATTACAGAAGCAATGTATTTCATTGTTAATGGATTACTTGAGTAATGATTTTGACTGTAATAAATGAAAAGTACTACATTTCTACTTTATGATAAAATTTAAAAATGCATTTTATGCTTGCAACATCAAATTAGTTATGTTAATATTCTGGTTGGTGGGGTGGAAAGGACCTCTCTTCCAAAGGAGGTGTAAGGAGCTCCTTACCTCCGCTGGCCTGCAGGTCACCCTTGGGCAAGATGCAGCACCTGCTTATCCCCAATCAGGGTCATGTGAAGCCATGGAACAGGTGGTGGATTGTTGTATGAGCACCTGGTGCATGTCACAAATCTTGGTTATGTGACCACTGATGCCAGGCAGACAATCTCTGAGTATTGACAATGACCAAAGTCGCCTGTCTTGTAAAGACACTGCCTGGAAGAAGTTAACGGAAAACCACTTCTGTAGAAATATTTGCCAAGAACAATCTTGGTCATGGAAAGACCATGATCACCCATGATACAACATGGCACAGAAGGAACAATGACAAAGATGCAGATGGCCGTGCAAATGCCTTTTAAATGTTGTTATTGTACTTGGGCAGCACATTCCAGAAGTGTACCATGCTCTGTGTGAAGAAGCTGCCCCTCAGGCCCCTTTTCCCCTCTTGCTTTATATCTATGCCCTCTAGCTTTTGATACGACATGGCACATAATGAATGAATGATTGAATTTATTACTTAGATTTATTAATTCTATGCATTAGAGTGAAAGTTACATGAAAGTGGCAGAGTGAACCTAGCCTCTTTGTTATTCCAGGAGCAAAATTAAAATAATTTTGTTTGTGTAATTATTATGTTACTGTCTCATATAATGAGATACATGTAAAACATTGTGTATATGAATGATGAAACTCTTTTTCTTAAGTGAGGTGAACAGTATGGGAAAGAGTTTTAACTTTGGGCAGAATTGCTAATCTGGATGCAAATACAGCAAGCACCAAATTGTGGTGCAAAGCTGAAAGTTTTTGGAAATCAAATACTGCACAAACCCATTTCTGTATGGACAATTAAGAATTCCCATGAAACTGCACAAGTGGGTAGTGCTTCAGAATGTAATCCATTTTAAAATTTTTGCTTTAAATTATATTCCTTGTTGTACTCAAGGGTGGTAAAATGAAAAGAGCTGGAATATAATAACCAGAAAATATTTTAATCAGGACATTTAATCACAAGCCTTTAGTAAATTGCTTTTTAAGTATGCCTCTAAGTGCCCTAATGTCTAACAGAAGTAGCTCAATTTTTAGAACCTATTTAAAATCTCAAAAAAGGCTACAGATGAATTGAAGCTCAGTTTGCGTTGGATGTAATTTCTACTTGAGATACAAAGTTCATTTTTCACCAAATTCCAAGCAAATTATGTAAAATATATGATGGTAGCCATATTCAGACCCTATCTCTGAAAGCATTTAACAGTGAATTCTCATATAGGCATTAGAAACTCCTTAATAAAGAGATACCGAATTAAAAAAGCTTGAACTGTTGTGGATCTGGGAGAGAATGAGAAACTTTAGAGAGACGACATACAGGGGCAAGATAGATCAGCTAGTTAAGTAGTACCACAGAAGCAAACTTGTACTTAAAGTTAGTAAGAGCAAATTACTGATTGTGGACTTCAGGAGGGGTAAGATGAGGGAACACACACCGGTAGTCATCGAGGGATCAGAACTGGAAAGGGTGAGCAATTTCAAGCACCTGGGTGTCAATATCTTTGAGGACCTATTCTAGGCCCAATAGATCGATGCAATTACAAAGAAGGCACAACAGCAGCTATATTTCAGAAGGAGTTTGAGAAGATTTGGTATATCATGAATGAAACTGGCATATTTCTACAGATGTACCAAAGAGAGCTTTCTAATTGGATGCATCACTGTCTGGTATAGGGATGGGGAGTGCACTGCATAGGACTAAAATTAGCTGCAGAGAGCTTAGTCAGCTCCATAATGGGCACTAGTCTCAGTAGTATGCAGGACATCTTCAAGGAGTGGTGTCTCAGAAAGGCGGCGTCCATTATTAAGGACACTTATCACGCAGGACATGCCATCTTCTCATTGTTACCATCAAGAAAGAGGGAAAGCAGCCAGAAGGCATATATTCAATGTTCAAGAACAGCTTCTTCCCCTCTGCCATCAGATTTCTGAATCGACATTGAACCCGTGAACGCTACCTCACTAATTTCTATTTTTATTTTTCCACTAATTTAATTAACTTAATTTTTAATATATATGTTCTTCATATATTTTAGAGTCTTTGTTATTTAATATTGCAATGTACTGCTGCCACATAACAACAAATTTCATGACATATACCGGTGATATTAAACCTGATTCTGATTCATTGTATCTGAGGCACAGATTCTGTAAGACAGCATCAATGAACATCATTATGTCAGCTTAACAATTTAAAAATGTCTTCTTATGTTCATCAAATATTTTGATATATTTGAAATATC
Organism: Hemitrygon akajei; assembly: GCF_048418815.1. NCBI lineage: Eukaryota > Metazoa > Chordata > Chondrichthyes > Myliobatiformes > Dasyatidae > Hemitrygon > Hemitrygon akajei. Next base: position 168,802,951 of record NC_133133.1, read on the forward strand.
TGCAAAAACACACCTTTGCTATTTGGACTAGGATATAAAAACAATGATGTAATGCTTTACAAAGGCATTGGTCAGACTGCACTTGGTGTAGCGTGAGCAGTTTTGGGCCCACTAAATAAGACAATAGACAATAGACAATAGGTGCAGAAGTAGACCATTCGGCCCTTCAAGCCTGCACCGCCATTTTGAGATCATGGCTGATCATCTACTATCAACACCCGGTTCCTGCCTTGTCCCCATATCCCTTGATTCCCCTATCCATAAGATACCTATCTAGCTCCTTCTTGAAAGCATCCAGAGAATTGGCCTCCACTGCCTTCCGAGGCAGTGCATTCCAGACCCCCACAACTCTCTGGGAGAAGAAGTTTTTCCTTAACTCTGTCCTAAATGACCTATCATTTTTTCTCAAACCATGCCCTCTGGTACTGGACTCTCCCAGCATCTGGAACATATTTCCTGCCTCTATCTTGTCCAATCCCTTAATAATCTTATATGTTGCAATCAGATCCCCTCTCAATCTCCTTAATTCCCGCGTGTACAAGCCCAGTCTCTCTAACCTCTCTGCGTAAGACAGTCCAGACATCCCAGGAATTAACCTAGTGAATTTACGCTGCACTTCCTCTATAGCCAGGATGTCCTTCCTTAACCCTGGAGACCAAAACTGTACACAATACTCCAGGTGTGGTCTCACCAGGGCCCTGTACAAGGAAGGATCTGCTGACATGGGGAAGGTCCAGAGGATGTTCATGAAATTGATTCCAGAAATGAAAGAGTTCACGTTTGAGGGGTGTTTGATGGCTCTGGGCCTGTACTCACTGGAGTTTCATAAACACAAAATACTCTGCAGATGCTGGGATCAAAGCAACATGCACAACACACTGGAGGAACTCAGCAGGTCAGGCAGCATCCGTGGAAACCAACAGTCAATGTTTTGGGTTCAGTCCTGACGCAGGGTCTCGGCCTGAGACATTGACTGCTCAGTTCCACAGATGCTGCCCGACCTGCTGAGTTCTTCCAGCGTGTTGTGCGCGTTGCTCGCTGGAGTTCTGATGGATGAGGGTGTATTTCATTGAATCCTATCAAATATTGAAAGACCTAGACGGAGTGGATGTGGAGAGGATGTTTCATTTAGATAATGAGTCTAGGACCAGAGGGCACAGCCTCAGAATGGAAGGGCATATATTTAGAACAGAGATGCGAACAAATTTTTTTTTAGCCAGAGGTAGTGAATCTGTGGAATTCATTGCCACAGATGGGTGTGGAGGCCAGGCCATTGGGTATGATTAAGGCGAAGTTCGATAGGTTGTTGATTAGTAAGGATGTCCTAAGTTAAGGGGAGGAAGCAGGAGAATTGGTTTGAGAGGGATAATAAATCAGCTATTTTGGAATGGCTGAATGGCTTAATTCCACTCATATGTCTTGTAGTCTTACAACTAATATACTACACCAATTTACAATCACACCTCTCTTGGTGCAATGACTTCCTTTGGCCACATTATTTATTCCTCCACACAGTTTATTAATTAGATGAAGTTCAAAGCTCAAAGTTAAAAGTAAATTAATTATCCAAGTATATATATCTCATCATATATGTCATCACCCTAAGATTCATTTTCTTGTGGGCATACTCAACAAATCTGTAATAGAATAATAATCATAATAGAATCAATGAAGGACTCCACCAACTTGGGCGTTAAACCAGTGTGCAGAAGACAACAGATTGTGCAAATGATAATAAATTTATAAACAATAAATATCAAGAACAGGAGATGAAGTGTCCTTGAAAGTAAGTCTATAGGTCGTGGGAACATTTCAATAATGGGGCAAGCGAAGTTGAGTGAAGTTATCCCTTTCGGTTCAAGAGCCTGATGATCGAGTGGTAGTAAGTGTTCCTGAAGCTAACAGTGTGATTCCTGAGGCTCCCATATCTTCTTCCCAAAGGTAGCTACGAGAAGAGAGCATGTCCTGAGTGATGGGGATCCCTGATGAGGGATGTTACTTTCCTGCGACAATGCGTTGTGTAGATGTGCTCAATGGTGGGGAGGGATTTACCCATGAAGGATTGGGCTGTATCCACTACTTTTTGCAGATGAACATAAAAGAGTAAAAATGAAATTGTAAGGATCATAATAGAACAACGAAAAGCAGATAGCTGTTGGTAAAAAAAAAAAGCCTTCAAGTAAAAAACAATCTGAAATGACAAGTCAGGGAACTAGGGAAAAATAAACTGAAATAACTGAATAAAATGTATTCAGCCTTCTTTTCCTCAACAACAACACTTCTAAGATGTGAAATATAATTTACAATAAAATAGGTTTGCCAATAAGTCCATATTTCACACTAATGACTAAATGTACCCATTAGATTCTCTATTGAGTCATTAATATCTGTACTAAAATCTCTACTTGTAAAGAGAAGGCTTGCAATTAGAAGCACTTCTAATGACCTTAGAACATCCCAAAGTAATTCACAGTCATTTAGGATTTTTGAAGTGCAGTTAGTGTTACAATATGGGTAAATGTTGCAGCCAATTTATTTATTGCTTTTTCCTGGTTCTGATCATAGGTTTCCAACCTAAAGCACTAACTCTTTCAACTTTCCACAGATACCGTTCTGGAGTTTTGTTTTTGACACTTTCTGTTAAAATTCATAGTTCAGTCCCAGTTACAACAATAATATCAATAACTGGATCATTCAAACCTCTCAAGACAGGCTGCCCAGCAATGCAATCCTAGTCTAATTATGAGACAATTTATAATGACCAATGAACCTACAAACCAGTACGTCTTTGGACTATGGGAGGAAACTGAAGCAACCAGAGTTAAATTTTTCAGAAGGGCATAGAATGCAGGACTAGAGGTGCTGTATTTAAATGTACGCAGTATTTGGAATAAGGTGGACAAACTCATGCCGCAATTAGAGGCTAGTCGGTATGACGTTGTGAGCATTACTGAGTCATGGTGGAAAGAAGAACATAGATGGGAGCTTAATATCAAAGGGTATATTTTGTGTTGAAAGGACAGGCAGGAAGGCATAGGCGGTGGTGTGGCTCTGTGGGTAAGAGAAGGAATGACATTTTTCGAAAGAGGTGACACAGGGCCAGAGAATGTCAAAGCTTTGTGGGTGAAGGAACTGCAAGGGTTTAAAAAAAACCATTATGGGAATCATATATAGGCCTCCAAAAAGTAGCCACGATGTGGGGTTAAGATTGCAAAGGGACCTGGAAAAGGCATGTAATAAGGTGAATGACACAATTGTAATGAGGGACTTCAATTTGCAAGGGGATTGGGAAAATCAGGTTGGTGTCAGATCACAAGAGAGGGAATTTGTTGAGTGCCTACGAGATGGCTTTTTAGAGCAACTTGTGCTGGAGCCTACTCAGGGAAAGGGTATCTTAGATTGGGTGTTGTGTAAAAATCCGGATTTTATTAGGGAGTAATAAAGGAAGCCTTAGGAGGCAGTGATCATAATAAGACTGAATTCATACTGCAGTTTGAGAGGGAGAAGCATAACTCACATGTATCAGTATCACAAAGGAACAAAGGGAATTACAGAGGCATGGAAGAGGAGCTTGCCCAGGTGGATTGGAGGAGGATACTGGTGGGGATGACAGCTGAGCAGAAGTGGCTGATGTTTCTGGGAATATTTCATAAGGCCCAGCATAGAGCTATCCCACAGAAGAAGTTGTTCTCAAAAGGCAGGGGTAGGCAACTTGGACTGACAAGGAAAGTTAAAGACTACATTAAAGCCAAGGAAAGGGCACATAATGCAGCAAAACTGAGTGGGAATTTGGATGATTGGGAAGTTTTTAAAATCCAACAAAAGGCAACTAAAAAAGACACAAGAAGGGAAAAGATGAAATATGAGGGCAGACTAGCCAATAATACAAAGCAGGATACCTAAAATTTTTCAGTTATGTAGAGTAAAAGGGAGGTGAGAGTTTATATTGGACCATTGGAAAATGATAGTGGTGAGGTAGTAATGGGCGACAAAGAAATGGCAGATGAACTTAATGGATACTTTGCATCTGTCTTTACTGTGGAAGACACAAGCAATGTGTCAGAGGTCTGTGAGTGTCAGGGAGCAGGAGTGGGTGCCATTGCTATTTCAAAGAAAAAAGTACAAGGAAAACTCAAAGGTCATAAGTTGAATGTCACCTGGGTGAGATGGACTACATCCCGGAGTCCTGAGAGAGGTTGCAGAAGAGAGAATGAATGCATTGGTCATGATCTTTCAAGAATCACTTGATTCTTGCATGGTCCTGGAAAACTGGAAAATTTCAAACGTCACTCCACTCTTTTAAGAAGGAAGGAAAACAAAAAAGAGAAAATTATAGGCCAGTTAGCCTAACCTCAGTGGTTGGGAAACTGTTGGAACCTATTATTAAGGATGAGGTTTCGAGGTACTTGGAGATAATGATAAAATAAGTCAAAGTCAGCATGGTTTCTGTAAAGGGAAATCTTGCCTGACAAATCTGTTAGAGTTCTTCGAGGAAGTAACAAGCAGGGTGGACAAAGAAGAGGCAGTGGATGTCATTTTCTTGGATTTTCAGAGGGCTTTTGATAAGGTGCCACACATGAGGTCACTTAACAGGATAAAATCCTATGGCTTTACAGGAAAGATAACGGCATGGATAGAGGACTGGCTGACAGGCAAGAGGCAGTGAGTGGGTTTAAAAGGGGCCTTTTCTGGTGCTGCCAGTGACTCGTGGTGTGCTTTGTGGGTGACAATTTGGACAGCTGTTTTTCACATTGTTTGTCAAGGATTTAGACAATGGAATTGTTGGTCTTATGGCAAAGTTTGCAGATGATATTGAGATAGGTGGAGGGATAGGTAGTGCTGAGAAAGCAATGCGATTGCATAAGGACCTAAACAAATTGGAAGAATGGGAAAAAAGTGGCAGACGGAATACAGTGTTGGGAAATGTATGATAATGTATTTTGGTAAAAGGAACAATATTCTGAATTATTATCAAAATGGGGAGAAGCTTCAAACATCTGAGATGCAAAGGGCCTTGGAAGTACTCATGCAGGCCTCCTAGAAGGTTAATTTACAGGTTGACTCTGTGGTAAAGAAGGCAAATGCAATGTTGCCATTCATTTCAAGGGAAATAAATTATAAAAGCAAGTAGATAATGCTGAGGCTTTTTAAGACACTAGTCAGGCCGCACATGGGGTATTGTCAACAGTTTTGGGCCCCATGTCATAGAAAGGATGTGTGGTCATTGGAGAGTTTGAGTATTTATCAATTAATATAAGATTAGCACATAAAATTTAAAAAAACACTGGAAATTGAAAATAAAGTGGGGGCACAGTAGTGTAGTGGTTAGCATAACACTTGACAGTACCAGCAACTTGGGTTCAATTCTCGCTGCTGCCTGTAAGGAGTTTGTACATTCTCCCCTTGACCGCTTAGGTTTGTTCCAGGTGCTCTGGTTTCCTCCCACAGCCCAAAGACCTACTGATTGGTGGGTTAATTGGTCATTGTAAGTTGTCCCACGATTAGACTACAGTTAAATTGGTGTATTGCTGGGTGGTGCAGCTCGAGGGGCTGCAAGGGCCAATTCCACCCACTATCTCAATCAATAAATAAACAGGAAAATACTTTAATTACTCAGCAGGTTTGTTTATTTTATCTTTTATTTTTTATTTAGAGATACAGCATGGAGTAGGCCCTTCCAGCCCTGTGAGTCACAGCGACCAATAACCCCCTACAACCCCAATTTAACCCTAACTTAATCACAGGACAATTTACAATGACCAATTAACCTAATCGGTAGGTCTTTGGTCTATAGGAGAAAACTGAAGGACCTGGAGGAAGCCCGTGCTTTCTAAAGGGAGAATGTACAGAGGCTGCTTATGAATCATGCTGAAATTGAACTCTGAACTCTGATGCCCCAAGCAGTAATAGCATTGAGCTAGCCACTATGTCACCATGGAGTCCAGGTGAGGTGGTATCTGTGTGAAAAGTTCAAAGTTCAAAGTTTAGTTTATTATGTCACCATGTAGAACCCTGAGTTTAATCTTCTTGCGGGCATGCTCAATAAATCCAATAACCAAATCATAAGGGAATCAAGGAAAGACCGCACTAACAGGGCAGACAACCAGTGAGCAAAAGAAAATACAAAAAGAAATTTAAAAAAATAATAATAAATAAGGAATAAATATTGAGGAAATGAGATAAATAGTCCTTGAAAGTGAGTCCTTTGGTTGTGAAGTTATCCCCTCTGGTTCAAGAGCCTGATGATTAAGCGTAATAGCTGTCCTGAACCTGGTGGTGTGAGTCCTAAGGCTCCTGCACCTTCTACCTGATGGCAGCAGTGAGAAGAAAGCATGCCTTGGGAGTGGGAGTCCTTGATGATGGCTGCTGCTTTCCTGCAAGAATGCTCTGTGTGGATATGCTCAATAGTGGGGAGAGTTTTACCCATGATGGACCGGGCCATATCCACTACTTCTTATAGGATTTTCTATTCAACAGCATTGCTGTTCCCTTACGAGGTTGTGAAGCAGTCAGTCCGTATACTCCCCACAACAATCTACAGAAATTTGTCAAAGTTTTAGACATCATGCTAAAACTTTGCAAATTCCTAAGGAAGTAGTGGCGCTGCTGTGCTTTCATTGTGATTGCACTTATGTGCGAGGCCCAGGACAGATCCTCTGAAATAATAGCACCAAGGGATTTTAAGTTGCTCACCCTCTCCTCCTCTGTTCCTCTGATGAGCACTGGCTGATGGACCTCAAGTTCCCTCCTCCTAAAGTCAGTAATCAGCTTCTTGGACCTGCTGGCGTTGAGTAAGAGATTTTGGGGCTTTGAAGCACTCAGCCAGATTTGTCATTGCCTTTGACTCAGCCTACAACAGTCACCGAACTTAAAGAGGATCACAGCTGAAGCTTCAGGTTGAAAACCCTTTATTAGAAGGCTTTCCAATTTGAGAGATAACTCTTCTGTAACACACTCAAAGTGCTGGAGAAACTCAGCAGTTTTGGGCAGCATCTATGGCAATGAATAAAGAGTCAACATTCATTATGATGGGTCTTGGTGCAAAATGGTGACCCTTTCTTCCTTTCCATAGATGCTGTCTGACCTTCTGTTTCTCTTTATCATTTTGTGTGTGTTGCTCTGGATTTCCAGCATCCGCAGAATCGCTTGTGTTTATGTTAATTTGATTTCTCTTTCCTCAGAAGACATCTGACCTGCTGTGTGCTTCCAGCATTTTCTGATTTTATTTTCTTTGTTATAGGTTGTCTTTTATTTGTAGTTTTGAATTAATATGGATTGCATTGATGACTTACAGCAACCCTTCAGCTTCACGGCTGGCTAATACTTGTGCAGTCTATTTCACACTGAGCAAGGAATGATTTCAGACTCAAGACACCAGCAGGAGTGTCCTTCTTTAGACTATCAAGCCAGGCTTATTTATTTAGTGTCAGTACCATTCTCACCAAACCGCTGCTGTGTGAATGTATGACTCTGGTGATTCACGCTGGCTCCCTCAAACACCTGAGCAACTACCAAGTCTGTAAGTGCTTCAGACTTGAGATTTACTTCACTGTGTGAACATCCCACTTTTGTTCCAGTAAAGTTCAAAGAATTTCAAAGTAAATTTCATTATGAAATGTACATACATGTCACCACAGCCAACCCTGAGGTTCATTTTCCTGCAGGCATACTCAGCAAACCTGTAGAATAGCAACTATAACAGAATCAACAAAAGATCAACCAGAATGCAGAAGACAATAAAATGTACAAATGCAAATATAAACAACTAGCAATAGATAACGAGAACTTTGGATAATGAGATAAAGATCCTTAAAGTGAGATAATTAGTTATAGGAACATTTCAATATTGGGGCAAGTGAGTGTAGTTATCCATTTCAATTCAAGAGCCTGGTGGTTGAAGGGTAGTAACTGCTCTTGAACCTGGTGGTGCGAGTTCTGAGGCTCTTGTACTTTCTATCTTATGATGGCAGTGAGAAAAGAGCAGGCACTGGGTGGTGATAATCTCTGATGATGGATTCTGTTTTTCTACAACAGATGTGCTCAATGTTTGGGAGGGCTTTACCCGTGATGGACTGGGCTGAATCCATTACATTTTGAAGGTTTTTCCATTCAAAAGCATAAGCACTTCCATACGAGACTGTGATGCAGCCAGTCAATATACTCTCCACTACACATCTATAGAAGTTTGTCAAAGTTTTAAATGTCATGCTGAATGTCTGCAAACTCCTGAAAAAGTAGAGGCACTGCTGTGCTTTCTTCGCAATTATACTTACGTGTTGGGTCTAGGACAGATTCTCTAAAGTAGAAACACCCAGGATTTTGAAGCTGTTAACCCTCTCCACCTCTGATCCTCCGATGGGTAGAAATATTGAATGCTAACTGAACATCTACTTCAAATTACAGACTTTACACATTGTTGATAATTTTTTTAACATGTTGGAATCACTAGTCTTGTTATTGTCAGTAAAACAGAAGTTATGAGTTTACAGCTGCGAGGTATATTTGCATGCTTTTTTCTATCTGAGGTGATTTGAATAATTTATTTGCTTCTTGTCTTTCATTTGGGAAAAAAATCCCTGAAGCAAAGGAGTCCCTTCAGATATTACAGCCATTATATCAACGAAAGCTAACAATTTATGGCAATCTTTGGAAACTTGACATGGGAAGAATTGCTGGTGGCATTTTATATTAAATGTATTTTGTGTGAACCTTCCATTAACATAGCCTCCTTGAGTTCTCATCTCAAAATGTTCTGATAAAAATAGCTTTTATAAATAAATTATTTTTAGAAAGGAATGACTGTGTAGTGATGGTTTTGGAATTTGTTGAGGGCCAGCCTTTGTATATTATAATTAAGAGGAATTGTTTGTAATTCTTGGTGCAAATTTAGTTTGAATGCTGATTTTCAAAGCAAAATAATAATTTTATAAGGATTTTTTTATGTTTAGCTCTGTTTACTAACTAACTAAGGGTTCTTGTGCTGAACGACTTCATGATCCTATAATAATGACAAATCCCTAAAGTTGGTAACGCAAACAAAAATGTGTCTGATTGCAAATGACCATCAATTCCCAGTAAAACTATTTCTGAAAAGATGATGAGAGAAAAGAGTTGCAAATTTATTTATTTTTATTTATTGAGATATAGCACAGAATAGGCCCTTCTGGGCCTTCCAGCCACACTGTCCTGCAATACCCCAACTGAACCTTAGCCTAATCCTAGGGCAATTACAATAACCAATTAACCTATCAACCAGTATATCCTTGGACTGTGGGAGAGTACTGGAGCACCCAGAAGAAACCCATGCAGTCACAGGGAGAAGGTACAAACTCCTTACAGGCAGCAGCAGGAATTGAGCCCAGTTTACTGGTAATGTAAAGGATTTTGCTACCATGACGCCCTAGAGATTGGAGTTGCCATTGCTCTAGTCAACGAACATACGTCTAGAAATAAGAATAGAGAGTACTGGAAACTCTCAGCAGATCAGGAAGATAAACAGAAATAACGTTTCATAGCTTTCAAAAGTGACCTGAATCTAATGTCTTCAAATTTTATTCCTCCATATTACAGGACTGGATCCACCATTGGGCAGATCTTTCTGGATCTGATGACCATCAACCCCCATTCTCACTGTACTGACTGGCTGCAGAGCTTGAGTATAGACTTTGTTAAAGGCTTCCACCCTGTGGCTTTATGATGAGGTGGTGACTAGGCTTCAGACAGCGGAAGCTGAGACCTCACCCTGTCAACTCAACTCACAACCCCTACCTCATAAAGTTCACTACCCCTACCTCATAAACTGAAAGTTCCACTCACCCTCCCCCACGTTCATCTCTTTATTCCCCTTCTCTTACGCTATAAATATACTCTTTGATTGGACAGTGGTGCCAGACACAGCAGAAGCATTCCCGCACAGGTCCGAAGCAGAGCTTGAAAAAGCAGACAGTTTCCAACCAGAGTCTTTGATTGGACTGTGGTGCAAATGCAGTAGAAGTATTCCCATGCAGGTCCAGAGCAGAGCTGGGGAAACCCAGCATCCATAAAAGAGAGGTACGATCTAGCAGAGCGACCGTCATGGGAGCTGCCATCGTCAGAGTGGTCTGAGTCAGAGTGGTAAAGCTTTGGCTCAACAGGCTTTGGCAAGAACAGGTGGCGGTCAGGTTAAGTAGATAAGTTTATTTCTTATTTCCTTTTGTTATCTAACTCTTGGAAGAATAGGGATATGTCTGCAGGACCAGTGTGCAGTTCTGGGTGTCAGATGTGGGATTTCCAGGAAACTTCTAGCCTCTGTGATAGCCACATCTGCAGTAGGTGCATCAAGATGCAGCTCCTTAGAGACCATGTTAAGGAACTGTATATGCAGCTCGATGACCTTCAGTTTGTTAAGGAAAGTGAAGAAGTGATAGACAGGAGCTACAGGGAGGTAGTCACCCCAAGGCTACAGGAGACAGATAAATGGGTGATTGTCAAGAGATGGAAAGGAGAATGTCAGATAGTGGAGAGCACCCCTGTGGTCATCCCCTTCGGCAATATGTACTCCATTTCGAATACTTTTGGGGGGGTGGGTGGAGATGACCTACCTGTGGGAAGCGACAGTGGCCTTGCCTCTGACACTGAGTCTGGCCCTGTGGCCCAGAAGGGTAGGGAACTGATGAGGATGGCAGCAGTGATAGGGGACTCTATAGTTAGGGGGTCAGATAGGCGATTCTGTGGACACGAAAAGAAACACGAATGGTAGTTTGCCTCCCAGGTGCCAGGGTCCACGATGTTTCTAACTGCATCCACAATATCGTGAAAAGGGAGGGTGAGCAGCCAGAAGTCGTGGTACATATGATACCAACGACATAGGTAGAAAAAGGGACAAGTTCCTGAAAGCAGATAGAGGGGTTAGGAAGGAAGTTGAGAAACAGGACCTCAAGGCTAATAATCTCGGGATTGCTGCCTGTGCCATAGACAGTGAGGATAGGAATAGAATGAGGTGGCAGATAAATGTGTGGATGAAAACTTGGAGCAGGGGACCTGGATTCAGATTTCTGAATCATAGGGACCTCTTCTGGGGCTGGTGTGCCCTGGACAAAAGGGATGGGTTGCACTTGAATCTGTGGGGGATCAATATTCTTGTGAGCAGGTCTGCTAGAGCTGTTGGGAGTGGTTTAACCTACTGTTGTTGGCAGGGGGATAGGAACTAATATGATAGAGCTGAGGATGAGCCAACAGGTTTACAAGTAGATGATGGGTATAAGACCAATGTAAAGAAGGACAAGCCAATGATTGGGTGCAAATGCAGACAGCACAAAGAGTTAAATTATACTACCCATGTAGTCACAGGGAAAACATACAAATTCCTTACAAACAGTGACGGGAATTGAACTCAGGTTGCCTGTACTGTAAAGCATTGTGCTAACCTCTACACTGCCACCCTTATGTTACAAATTATTAAGTTAAGGGGTAAACCTTTCCAAAATAAAAAAGGGAACTCCACCATTAGTACAAGAGAGTTTAAAAGTAAATCTTAGATAGTTTTCAGAAATTGACTAATGCAAAATAAATTGAATGATCAAATCGTAAGTTGCCAAGGTAAAACGCTTCTTTCAAATTCCCGTACTCTCTGTGCAGACATACACTGGAATTCTTTCCTGTGTCTTCAGAAAATGCTCTTCCAAACAGAAGATTGTTGCGTATGCACTCATCTGCTCAATACTGGCTACCATCCTCAGTAATCCATCTCACCTCATTCAGATGATTACAGATTTAAAATATGACCTGTAAAATCTAGGCTGACACTCTAGTACTACACTGGGAGAAAGTTACTCTGTGAGTTGTGATTTTTTTCTGTTAAACCAAAGTCCCCTATTTTCACTCAGCTAAATACAAAGCACCCCTTCCTGCTATTTTGAAGATACATAATGTGTTGTGTATTAATATTTAAGTAATATTTGATTAAGCATTCTTGTTCTTTTAAATAATTAATTATGGGTTATCTACAAAAATGTGTTAATTGAATACAGTAACATGCTACCATGAGATACAGGCACCATTCACTTAAAGACCAAGTTCTACCCGCATTTCGGACTCCTGTATCTTCATTTGAATTATTTTAATGATTTGAAGTTGCAAAGCGTAACATAATGGAGTTATATTGGAAATGTATAATTATACATTAACAGTTTAAGATGTCGCTGGTGAATCTCAGTGACTTCTGTCTGGTGGCTAACAAAACCTGGAAAACAACTAAATACTTTGTTAATCACACTGTTTCTGGCAAACAATCATTGCAAGTAATAGTCTCCAACTTCCCTTTGGACTTTGAGGCAATTCGTAATGGCTGAACCAAGGCAAGCCGAGGCAGCAGGCACATCACCAAGAGTGAGAAAGTCCTGAGGTTCAATCGATTTCCAGGCCAAACTGGAAAGGTTGGGTACAGGCCGAATCGAGGCAGCGGGGTCCAGGCCCCAGAGTGTATCAAGTTGATTGAAGCCAATGTTTGGACATTGATTTAGGCATCAGGCCGCGTACTAGTAAAAAATACTGTGTAATGATGTCACAAATGAGAAAATCTGCAGATGCTGGAAATCCAAGCAACACACACAAAATGCTGGCGGGATTCCGAAGGGTCTTGGCCCAAAGCGTTGATTGTACTCTTTTCCATAGATGCTGCCTGCCTGGCCTGCTGAGTTCCTCCAGCATTTTGAGTGTGTTGCTTGTAACTATGTCTCTAGAACCATAGAACCATAGTGCTTTACAGCACAGAAACAGGCCTTTTGGCCCTTCTTGGCTGTGTCAAACTGTTTTTCTGCCTAGTCCCACTGACCTGCACCTGGCCCATATTCCTCTGTACACCTGTCATCCATGTACCTGTCCAAGTTTTTCTTAAATGTTAAAAGTGAGCCAGCATTTACAACTTCATCTGGCAGCTCATTCCACACTCCCACCACACTCTGTGGAAGAAGCCCCCCCCCCAATGTTCCCTTTAAACTTTCCCCCTTCACCTTTAACCCATGTCCTCTGGTTTTTTTTCTCCCCTAGCCTCAGTGGAATAAACCTGCCTGCATTCACTCTATCTATACCCATCATAATTTTATATACCTCTATCAAATCTCCCCTCATTCTTCTATGCTGCAGAGAATAAAGTCCTAACCTATTCAATCTTTCTCTGTAACTCAGTTTCTCAAGTCCCAGCAACATCCTTGTAAACCTTCTCTACACTCTTTCAACCTTATTAATCGCCTTCCTGTAATTAGGTGACCAAAACTGTACACAATACTCCAAATTCGGCCTCACCAATGCCTTATCCAACCTCACCATAATATTCTAACTCTTATACTTAATACTTTGATTTATAAAGGCCAATGTACCAAAAGCTCTCTTTACTACCCTATCTACCGGTGACACCACTTTTAGGAAATTTTGTATCTGTATTCCTAGATCCTTCTGTTCTACTGCACTCCTCAGTGCCCTATCATTTACCTTGTATGTTCTACCTTGGTTTGTCCTTCCAAACTTGTCTGTATTAAACTCCATCTGCCATTTTTCAGCCCATTTTTTCAGCCGGTCCAGACCCTTCTGCAAGCTTTGAAAACCTTCCTCACTGTCCACTACACCTCCAATCTTTCTACCATCAGCAAATTTTCTGATCCAACTTACCACAATATCATCCAGATCATTGATATAGATGACAAATAACAATGGACCCAGCACTGATCCCTGTGGCACACCACTAGTCACAGGCCTCCACTCAGAGAAGCAATCCTCCACTACCACTCTCTGGCTTCTCCCACTGACCCAATGTCTAATCCAGTTTACTACCTCACCATGTATACCTAGCAATTGAATCTTCCTAACTAACCTCCCATGCGGGACCTTGTCAAAGGCCTTACTGAAGTCCATGTATACAACATCCACTGCCTTCCCTTCATCCACTTTCCCGGTAACCTCCTCAAAAAACTCTAATAGATTTGTTAAACATGACCTACCACGCACAAAGCTGTGTTAACTCTCCCTATTAAGTCCCTGTCCATCCAAATACTTGTAGATCCTATCTCTTAGTACTCCTTCCAATAATTTACCTACAGCAGACGTCAAATTTACCAGCCTATAATTTCCTGGATTACCTTTTGAGCCTTTTTTAAACAACGGAACAACATGAGCTATCCCCCAGTCCTCCGGCATCTCACCCGTAGATACCAACATTTTAAATATATCTGCCAGGGCCCCTGCAATTTCAACACTAGTCTCCTTCAAGGTCCAAGGGAATATCTTGTCAGGTCCTGGGGATTTATCTGCTTTGATTTGCCCCAAGATAGCAAGCACCTCCTCCTCTTCAATCTGTATAGGTTCCATGACCTCACTACTTGTTTGCCTCATTTCCATTGACTCCATGCCAGTTTCCTTAGTAAGTACAGACACAAAAAACCCATTTAAGATCTCCCCCATTTCTTTTGGTTCCACACATAGCTGACCACTCTGATCTTCAAGAGGACCAATTTTATCCCTTACTATCCTTTTGCTCTTAGTATACCTGTAGAAGCTCTTTGGATTATCCTTCACCTTGACTGCCAAAGCTACCTCATGTCTTCTTTTAGCCCTCCTGATTTCTTTCTTAAGTATTTTTTGCACTTTTTATACTCCTTAAGTACCTTATTTGCTCCCTGTTTCCTATACACGTCATACATCTCTCTCTTATTCTTTATCAGAGTTCCAATATCCCTAGAGAACCAAGGTTCCTTATTCTTATTCACTTTGCCTTTAATCCTGTCAGGAACATACAAACTGCACTCTCAAAATTTCTCCTTTGAAGGCCTCCCACTTACCAACAACATCCTTGCCAGAGAACAACCTGTCCCAATTCACGCTTTTTAGATCCTTTCTCATTTCTTCAAATTTGGCCTTTTTCCAGTTTAGAACCTTAACCCGAGGATCAGATCTAGCTTTATCCATGATCAAGTTGAAACTAATGGTGTTATGATCACTGGAACCAAAGTGTTCTTCTACACACACTTCTGTCACCTGTCCTAACTCATTTCCTAATAGAAGATCTAATATTGTATCCTTTCTAGACAGTACCTCTATATATTGAACTATATATAGTTCAGCTGTTGAAAAGAAAGGAGCTTAGCATAAATATATGTAGCATTTTTGAACTCAATATGGAGTTTTCTTTGACACCTGGGTTGGGAATTGTATCAATGGAATCAAACATCTCAAATAAACTTTAATACCAATAACTCATTGACAATTCAATAGAAAATAATTGAAAGGTGTTTTCAAATGGAGGCAAATTCTGATGTTATTCAATCATCTGGCATACTTAGCCCTAAAACTTTATGATGAGACAGGCCCCCAGGGAATTGTCTGAGACTTCCTGTAAGTCTCTGTTGGGAGGAGTGCCAAAGATAACTGTGTGTTATTTTACCAATATCAGCAATGAGTTCAATGTCCTAATGACAACATCCTCTACAACCTCTCACTCACAGAATTATAATTTGTTCCAAAGAAATCTCATATTTTAGACTATAAATTCTTTGATGTCAAAATAGGTAGACCAGTGGCAGGGCTCAGAATGCACAGTGGTACAATAAATAGACCGATTACCTGAAAGATCCAGAAGAACAGGTTTGAATCATAACCTCCAGTGTTTGCACGTGACATTGTGGGTTTTACCTGTGCTCTCTGCTTTCTTCCTACATCCCAACAATGTGCTGTAACACACATGCAGAATGGTGGAAGAACTCAGCAGGCCAGGCTGTATCTGTGGAAAAGAGTAAACAGTCGACATTTTGGGCCGAGACTGCTCATCAGGACTGGAAAGGAGAGAGGAAGGAGTCAGAGTGAGAAGGTGGGGGGAAGGGGAGTGCACGGTGGCAGGTGATAGGCGAAACCAGGAGACGGAGAGGCAGAAGGGTGAAGCAAAGAGCTGGGAAGTTGATCGATGAAGGAGACAAAGAGCTGTAGAAGGGGGATGATGGACAATGAAAGATCATGGAAGAAAGGGAAGGGGGAGGAGCAACAGAGGGAGGTGATGGGCAGGTAAGGAGATACGGTGAGAGAGAGACTGGAATGGGGAATGGTGAAAGACAGGGGCGGGGGTGCAATTACTGGAAGTTCGAGAAATCGATGTTCAAACATTGTGCTGGTTGGTAGGTTAACTGGCCACTGTAAATTGCCCCAAGTGTGTTGGTGAGTGGTAGAATCTGCAGGGGAATTGGTGGGAATGTGGTTAAAGAATAATATGTGATTAAAGTAACAATGGACAGCTCATACCTGCCATAGACTTACCAGGCAGAAGAGCCTGTTTCCAAGCTGTCTATCTCTATGGGATGGCATCCGTTAGTCTCGTGAGACCATGCACCTGTGCCTGGAAAGTCTTGTCCTCTCCAGCGCACAGGCCTGGACAAGGTTATATGGAAGACCAGCAGTTGCCCATGCAGAGAGTCTCCCCTCTCCACGCCACCGATGTTGTCTAAGGGAAGGACAAGGGCCGATACAGCCTGGCACCAGTGTCGTCACAGGAGTTGCCAGAGCGAGGTTGAAGGCAATGTCGGACTGCCTTAGGGATTCCAGCTCCGGATTTGTCCTCAGGGTTTACTCCCGAAGCCCCTCCCATGAGTGGGTATGGCCGCAAGGCAGCGGAGGTTCTCTATAACACTTTAAAAAAGTGATTGAAACTTACGTATTCTGTATGATGCAGAACAATAATTAAAAGCATATAATGTTCACTAATTCCATAAGCAACTTTGCGGATTTGGGCATGGATGCTAAAGAAAACAATTGCTAATTATAATTACAACATCTTATTTATTGAGCTTGGCAAGTTTGCAAGAATGTTTTCATGTTGGGAGTGGCACAGTAGCATAGTGGTTAGCATAACACTTTACAGTACCAGCGACCTGGGTTGAATTCCTGCTCCTGCCTGTAAGGAGTTTGTACATTCTCCCCGTGACCACATGGGTTTCCTCCTTGTGCTCCAATTTCCCCCCCACAGACCAAAGACGTACTGGTTGCTACGTTAATTCGTCATTGTAATTTGTCCCGTGATTAGCTTTGGGATAAGTCAGGGGATTGCTGGTTCAAAGGGCCAGCAGGGTCTATTCCGGACTGCATCTCTAAATAAATACCATAAATATTGAAGCTATGAACTTCTACTGATATGTTTTTGCTTATCTAAATGCAAAGGACTGATCATAAAGGCAAAAGTAGGACATTGCATCAAATGATTTATTTTTATTTAGAATAGAGCAAATTGGCATTTCACAGCAGTTGCCCCTACAGAAGATCTTATCCATCCCTGCTGAGCAAGCTAATAGCATCCTAGCATGCTTGCAGATGGTTCCAGGCGAAAGGACTTAGAACAAAAAAAAGGACATCAAGGAAATGATAAAAAGGATCAAGGTCACCTGCACTGTCCTTTTTATGACTGGCGCTGGATCTCTCTGCTGTGAAGAATGCAAAGAAGTTTCATTGTTTTGCATTAACTGCCAACAAAGTTTACCGACATGTAGCAATTTCATTTCTGAAGAAGTACTTACTGCCCATTACACTGCTGGTGATTAAGACAGCAATGAAGGTTTTCTTCATTGCTGTTTCGATAACAATTTTGTTTTTGACCAGTTAGCCATGAGCTGAACCCCCAAACCTGGAGGGCCAGTGGACCTCTACCCTTAGTCTGGACTCTACCCTTTGACTGGTTTAGCACGGGTGACCCTACCAAGAGCCTGAGTCCAGCCAATATAGCTCTCTGGGTCATTGAAGCACACAAGCCTCCAAATCCTACAACAATGTTGTGGTCGTCTTGGAGATCCGAAGAAGTATTTGTGAGATTTAGGAGACTTCATGGATGAAGAAGTTTTTCTGTAGTTAGACATGTGAGGAAAACTCTGTATGATGCAGAACTATAATTAAAAGCAATTAACGTCCACCAATTCCATAAGCAGGTTTGCAGATTTGGACATGGATATTCAAGAAAACAATTGCTAATTATAATTCCAAGTTCTGTAATCTGGTTCTCAAACTCGAGAAACTCTTAATGAATAGTCTTTTATCTGTTGGCACATAAGCTCAGTGGCCATTCTATTAGGTACACCTGCTCCCTAATGCAAATATCTAATTGACAACTCCATGCATAAAAGCATGCAGACGTGGTCACAGGTTCAGTTGTTGTTCAGACCAAAGATCAGAAAGGGGAAGAAATGTGATCTAAGTGACTTTCACTGTGGAATAATTGATGATATCAGAAGGGGTGTTTAGAATATCTCATAAACTGCTGATGCCCTGGGATTTTCATGCACAGAAGTCTCTAGAGTTTACAGAGAGTGGTGCGAGATGCAAACAAACATCCAGTGAGCAGCATTTCTGTGGGTGAAAACGCCTTGTTAATGAGAGAGGCCAGAGGAGAATGGCCGGATTGCTTCAATCTGACAGAAAGGCGACAGTAATTTAAATAACCATGTGCTACAACAGCATCTCTGAATGCGCCACATGCCAAACCTTGAAGTGGATGGGCTATAACAGCAGAAGACCATGCACATACATTCAGTGGCCTCTTTATTGGGTATGGGAAGTACCTGATAATTTCTTGATCTCTTGATCTAATTACTGACCTTAGGCAGTGTATTGATGATGTGATGACACTATTGAGATTGATGCGGTGGGGAAATGACTCTGGTGTTAGCATGAGTTGTGACTGGACTCACTGTTGCATATTTGCAATGTGTGTAATTTCTGTCAGAAATGGGCAGAAACCCATTAAAGCCTTCAAAATGCACTTCACGTACCAACAGCCCTGTTCCTCTCATCAAACCTATACTCTGTTAAGAATATCCTTGCTCTTGCCACACCCAGCAGCGTCTTGGGAATGCAGAAGATGTGTGTTGGTCAGAGAAACGGTGAGGCACATATCCAACACATGCCTAGCTGTAAAGCAATGGAGAATTTACCGTCACTGGTAAAAAGTTATTTCTTTTTTTTAATAATTCACTTTCTTGACTTCCAGTTCCTCTTCCCATTTCTATTGTCTACTTATTGCCATGGAGACTGGAAGCACTGACTCAAGACCCAATTCATACATTGTTATGGTAGAATGCAGATTTAAATTCACTCAATTAAATCATTTGCAACCAGAAAAGACTGGCTTCAGTAATGTTGTTCATGGTTGTCATGTAAACCATCGGGTTTAACGTTCCTTAGGAAAGGAAACATTCGGCTTTGTCCGGCCAGACTGTAACATGACTCCAGATTTCATGGCAATGAGGTTGGTTGTCGATTTTCCTCTGATATGCACATCACTACCCTCTGTGCTGCTTTCCCTCAGCACCAGACTGGATACTTTCTGCCAGTTCCACCACAGTGAAGGCCCTCCATCTCTGATGCTGTTCAGGGCTTCCTTCATCATGTCAGTAGCTTCCTCTCCGTTTTCACTACGTCAGTCACATAAGTCCTGAGTGGAGACTGAAGAATACCATCGCACTCAGATGCAGAAGGATTCTTCATTACTGTTTCTGTAACAGTTTTGTTTTACTAGTCAAGGTTGTTAGCCCTGAGCTGAACCCCTGAACTTGGAGGACCGGTGGACCACTCTTAGTCTGGCCTCTAACCTTTGACCTGTTTGACCCTACCATAAAGCCCTGATTCCAGCATTGCTCTCTCGGTCATTGAGGCACGCAAGCCTCCAAACACAATGGCAAGCTTGTGGTCTCCTAGGAGGACCAATCTGGATGGTAAAATGGATTTTGTTCTTCAGTTCTCTGGAGTTGAACTACGGATACCTCAAACTTCTAACTCAAATGTTAAATTTCAACATAGTGAGCTTCAGCTAACAGCAGGAGTTCGCATTAGCAGATAAGAAAAGGGTATGCCATATAAAGTTTGCTATATTCATTTATGTGTAAAAGTGACGTACAATATTTTTAAGCCACAATAGTTGTTTAACACATCCCACTGATGGTATAAATCAAATTTAAACTGATTTCTGGTATTACGATGGTGCTTTGGTTAGCAATATGTCTCAAATCATACACCATGCAGTGCATAAATTAATACATAATTACTCAATATTATTATTTTGTTTTTTTTTGTATTTGCACAATTTGTATATTTTGCACATTGGTTGCTTGTTCATCTCTGTGTGCAGTTTTTCATTGATTTGATTGTGTTTTCTTGTACATACTGTGAATGCCAGCAAGAAAATGAGTCTCAGGGTGACGTATATGTTCTAGGGGTGTATTGAGCATCCAGAGGGGGATAGCACCTCTAGTGAAGGGGCTTGTCATGTCCATTTCAGGGTAGCTCACCCACCTTTGGTCCTCACCGGACACTCATCTCTCACTTGCGGCCCCAAGTAGCTGTTTGCTTGTGACAACGGCCGCACCCTGGTACACCAGTTCGATAGGCAGGCCAAACCAGGCGAGGGTAGCCAGCGGCCTCATATCTTGGTAAGAGAGGGACATATCCCAGCATGAAAAGTCGCCCTCGGCAGACTGGGTGGATGAGATCTACAGTAAGATCCAATGGCCAGGAAGGTGGTACTGTAATGCTCCATGGAGAGCGAAGAGCATGATAAGGCACAGAAAATATTGTGGTCATCCACAGCAACCAAGGAAGGTGCTAATTTCAAGGAAGGCTCGAGGGGCCGAATGGCCTACTCTTGCACCTATTTTCTATGTTTCTATGTTTCTGATGCTTTTTTGTACCACTGGACCCAGACTCCTGAGGCTGAGAGAGTGGAACTGCCCCAGTGCTACAGGTTTTCCATTTTAAAAACTCTCCCGCACAGGTTAACTCATTGTCGGACATGATGGACAACCACCATATGTACTTTGAGAATTAATTTACTTTGAACATTGAACCATGAGAACTTGATTATAAAATAAATACCCATATATCATTCCACTGACGCTTTAGACATCAGTATGACATTCACAGGCCTGTATGTATGAACAGGTTCAATACCGTGAATAAAGTTGCAAATTTAATTTAAAGAAATAAATTATTTCTTTAAATTATATTTGCAACTTTATTAGATAGGAAACAGAATAAAAAAATATTCATTGCGTCCAAGAACTGTTACTGGTGAATCAAAATTGTAATGAGAAAATGCATTAAAAGCTCAATATTTGGTTGTGGAATGCCGAGGAGGAGAAAAATATTAATACAGAAGTTACAAAAACAGATCATTTAGTTCAGGTGATAGATACGTCTGCACAAGAAAAAGTAATTCCAATATGTCAGTCTGCTCTACTGCCGCAATGAAGCCACACTCAGGTTGGAGGAGAAACACCTTATATTCTGTCTGGGTAACCTCCAACCTGATGGCGTGAACATTGATTTCTCAGACTTCCGGTAATTGTGCTCCCTTCTTCAGCATTCCCCATTCCTGCTTCCCTCTCTCAGTTAATCTCTTTACCTGCCCGTCACCTCCCTCTGGTGCTCTTCTTCGGTTTCTTTCTTCCATGGTCTTCCGTCCTCTCCTATCAGGTTTTCCCTTCTACAGCCCTTTACCTCTTTCACTAACCAACTTCTCAGCACTTTACTTCACCCCCTCCCAATCTCCTGGTCTCACCTACACCTTGTACTCCTTCCTCCCCTTTCCCCACTTTCTTATTCTGACTTTCCAGTCCTGATCAGGGGTCTCGGACCAAAATGTCGACTGTTTACTCTTTCCTATAGATACTGCCTGCCCTGCTGAGTTCCTCCAGCATTTTGTGTGTGATACCAAGAAAAAGTATGGCTTCTTGTGCAAAGTGAGAAAAACACAACCTCGTATCTCAGAAAGGCTGCGCCGTCATTGGACAGAGTCCAGTGGAGGCTTACGAGGATGATTCCGGGAATAAAGGGTTAATTTATGAGGAGTGTATGGCAGCTTTGGGCCTGTACTCACTGGAATTTAGAAGAATGCGTGAGGGTCTCATTGAAACGTTTTGAATGTTGAAAGGACTAGATAGGGTGGATGCAGAGGGGATGTTTCCTATGGTGGGGTATCCAGAACTAGAGGGCACAGCCTCAAAATTGAGGGTGACCTTTTAGAACAGAGGTAGGGAGGAATATTTTTAACCAGAGGGTAGTGAATCTGTGGAATGCTCTGCTACAGACAGTTATGGAGGCCAAGTCCATGGGTATAATTAAGGCGGAAGTTGATCGTTTGCATATTAGTCAGGGGATCAAAGGATATGGTGAGATGGCAGGTATATATGGTTGAGTGGGATCCAGGATCAGCCATGATGGAATGGTGCAGCATACTTGATGGGTTGAATGGCCTAATTCTGCT
Source organism: Hemitrygon akajei (assembly GCF_048418815.1). Lineage (NCBI taxonomy): Eukaryota > Metazoa > Chordata > Chondrichthyes > Myliobatiformes > Dasyatidae > Hemitrygon > Hemitrygon akajei. Next base: position 168,825,209 of record NC_133133.1, read on the forward strand.
CCTATGTCTTATGGTTTTATGGATCATTGGATGGAAACTTCAACACAAGAAGTGGGATTCAATTGAATCCCAGTGCCTGGGATTTTCAAAGACATCAAGAAGGCACAGTCAATTTGCAAACTGATGGGAGAATAAAGACCCCTTGGTTAACTGCCAGCTTCCAAGTAGGATGATCTAGGCGAGTTCCTGAAAAGAGTGAGGATGGTGCAATTCTTGGGCAGAAGGTACTTTTGTTTACCTTGTGAAGTATCTGCCCCTCTTGTGCCCACAAAGGACAGATTTTAACTTAATTCCTTGGTTTTCTTCAGCCTGTTTCTGTCCGGTGGGGGGGGGGGGGGGGGGAAATGTGACAGTTTTCTACTCAGGGAAAGGATCAAACTGCACCACAGCTCACCTAGCCCTTCGAGGCATCTGCATACCCTTCAGGTTAGACTGTGGAACTGAGAGCAAGGAAGCAACTTGTATGTCACACACACAAAATTTGAGAGGAACTCAACATGTCAGGCAGCACCTTCGGAAACGAATAAACATAATGTTTCTGGCCAAGACCCTTCACCCAGTCCTGTGTGTTACTCTAAATTTCCGGCATCTGCAGAATCTCTTGTGTTTATTGCTGTCTGTTACCACGCTCCTAAGTGGTTTGTTAATTCCTCAGCCTTTAGCCTTATCTGGAGTGCTTCAGTCCTCCAGGTCTTACATTATCTCCCTCTTAAGAAACAACACAAAGCAGATAATGACAAGGAAATCTCAATTCATTTAATGTTTTGTCTCCCCCAGGATAATGGAGGGATCAAATCTCAAAGAAAGAAAACAATCAAGCACACAGCAGCTTTATGTCGATACCTCCAACTGGTTCTCAGGGTGAGCGCATGATTAAACTATTCTCCAATTATTTGCCAACTAGATTTTACTACCAGCTATATCTGAAAATTATAGTTAGCCGGCATATTATCTGATAAAGTCTTGAAATCACAATAGTCTAATTCTCTCAAGTCATGGGTGCTTTGTTCTTCTAGTCAGCTAATCCGAATTAAAATCATTTAAAAAATTGAAAATTTCTTTCATAATTCAATCCTTCTAATAGCAATGTAAGTTATTGATTCATTCCTATTGGTGATCCCACCTAAATGGGTTTCTCCGGCCACTGTCTGTAAGGAGCTTGTACATTCACCCCGTGACCGCGTGGGTTTCCTCTGGATGGCCTGGTTTCCTCCCACATTCCAAACTGTACCCATTGGTAGGTTAATTAGTCATTGTAAATTGTCCTGTGATTGGGTTAGAGTTAAATTTGGGGATTGCTGGACTGCATGGCTCAGAGGATTGGAAGGGCCTATTCTGTGCTGTATCTCAATAAATCCTGCTGGGAAAGGAGAATGAAATAAAGGAAAAGTATAGAGCACTATAGGCCAGTACAGGCCCTTCATGAAGAACTGCAAAACCCGTCTTTTCTCTCCTCATTCGGCATTCATTCATGAGACACATGGAGAAGGAAGTGACCTTCACACAAACAGTTAACAAATGAATAACAGAAAGAAATGGACATTTTTTTTTGTAGTTAGAAATGTTGAGAAAGGTGATAAAATCTACACATCACTGGATTGCTTGCTTACATCAGCAAGGAACGCTGAGCTCAGATATCAGCCGGGCAGTGAGCTGCTGGCATGGTTTGTGCTGGTAGGATTGGCTTGAGAACAAAGAAGCAGCTGGCGTTTGGGAACTCCAAAACTCCCTGATGGCTTATGACGTTTTTACTCTGCTTGTGACCGATCAAAGAAATGGCATAAGCAAGGGCTGTTGATGCTTCTTGGGGAGAGAGGCTGCATAACTTTGACTGTTTAATGCCATTGCAATACACAGTGGAAGAAGTGTTAATTCTTAAATGTCGCTCACATGAAGGCGAGTGTCTCAAGATAGATTCCACAAGCTACTAGTTAAACCCAGAGCATTCAGGAGTGAAGCTGGAATAAACTTCTACACATACAAAGGATTATAGAAGTTTGAAGCAACCTTCCATAAATTGTGGGTGAATTGTTCATTTGTTTTTCATTCATACACCTGTTTTAGAATCGTTAGCAAGGCTCTCATTTATTGCTCATTGCTGGTTGCTCTTGAAAGCCAATGGGAAGTCATTTTTTTGAACTGGAGTGATGGTTAAATTGGAAGGGGCTTTGTTGTTGCTTTCACGCGATGACTGTTCTTGCAGTCATTCTGCGAAGGACAGTTCTCTATAAATGACATTTAATAAGGAATATGGGACAAAGGTGGATATTAGGTCTCCAGTACTCCAGATGGTGGATGGTAGGTTAGACAGCCTGCCAACTTGGCTGACAAACTCAACCTGGAGGGTTGAACCTGCCGCATTCATCTCCAAAATAAAAAGCATGCTGCCTGCTTACCGTAAGGTGATCCCAGATGGACAGGCTACAGAGGACCTCTTGTTTGTTTCTGCCACTACACTGTGTAGGTTTATCTCCAGCAGAGCTCTGATGCAACTGGGATTTTCCAGATCTGGACTCGCACCAACCTACAACATGGTTCTCTCTCAATTTAGGTAAGTAGAATGCCCCTACAGGGAGAACACACGCACTTTATAGTAGGCAACCTAAAATTCTGTCTATGTGTCTGTATGCAATAACTGAGCTTTAACTTTTCTAGCCAAATGAAATAAAGAAGCAACACACACAAAATGCTGGAGGAACTCAGTAGGCCAGGCAGCATCTGTGGAAAATTGTACAGTTGATATTTCAGGCCAAGATCCTTCAGCAGGAAATAGACAAGCTTTTATTTTAAACTTACAAGGGTATCTCCAGGACTTGAAGACCTGAGTTATCAGGAAAGATTGAATAGGTTACAACTTTATTCCCTAGATCGTAGACGACTGAGGGGAGATTTGATAGAGGTATACCAAATTATGAGGGAATCGATAGGGAAAACGTAAGCTGACCTTTTCCACTGCAATTGGGTGCGACTACAACTAGAGGTCATGGGTTAAGGGTGAAAGGTGAAATATTTAGGTGGAACATGAGGGGAAACTTTTTCACTCAGAGAGGCATGAGAGTGTGGAATGAGCTGCCAGTGCAAGTGGTGAATGCAACTTTGATTTCAACATTTAAGAGAAATTTGGAAAGGTACATGGATGGTAGGGGTATGGAGGGCTATGGTCCTGGTGCAGGTCAATGGGACTACAGTTTAAATGGTTCAGCATGGACTAGATGGGCCAAAGGGTCTCTTTCTGTCTTGTAGTTTCAATGAATCTGTGACTCTAAGGCTAGTGAAAGGTAAATGATTGATTGGTAAGAAGCAGTCATTCAAGAAAACCACTTAAACAGACACTACAAAATAGCAAAGGAAAAGATAAAGATTAATATTTGGATGAGTAAACCAACAGTTATTATTGCTTCATAATTCTCAAAATGGTGCACATCCCAGAAATGCAGAGGTTGGTAGAACATGGAACATATAACCTTGTGGCCATCACTGAATCGTGGTTGAAGGATGGTTGTAGTTGGGAACTGAATGTCCAAGGTTACACATTATATCAGAGGGATAGGAAGGTAGGCAGAGGGGGTGGTGTTGCTCTACTAGTAATGAATGGCATCAAATCAGTAGAAGGATGTGTCATAGGATCAGAAGATGTTGAATCCTTGTGAGTTGTTAAGAAACAGCTAGGGTAAAAGGAAGTTGATGGCAGTTATATGATGGCCTCCCAACAGTGATTGGGAGGTGGACCACAGGTGGACAGGAAAGAGAAAAGGCGAGTCAAAAGGGCAATGTTATGGTCATCATGGGAGATTTTAACATGCAGATCGATTGCAGAAATCAGGTTGGTAAAGGAGCTCAAGAGAGTGAGTTTGTTGAATGCCTAAGAGATGGCTTTTTAGAGCAGTTTGTCATTGAGCCTGCTAGGTGATCAGCTATACTGAATTGGATGATATGTAATGAACCGAAGGCGATTAGGGAGCTTAAGATAAAAGAGCCCTAAGGAACCAGTGATCACAATATGACTGAGTTCAACTTGAAATTTGATAGGGAGAAAGTAAAGTATGAGGTAGCAGCATTTCAGTGGAGGAAGGGAAATTACAGTGGCATGAGAGAGGAGTTGACCAAAGTAAATTGGAAGGAGCTGCTGTCAGGGATGTCAGCAGAACAACAATGGTGTGTGTTTCTGGGGAGAATGAGGAAGATGCGGGACATATGTATTCCAAAGATGAAGAAATATTCAAATGGTAAAATAGTACAACCATGACTGACAAGGGAAGTCAAAGCTATCGTAAAAGCAAAAGAAAGGGCATACAACAAAGCAAAAATTAGTAGGAAGATAGAAGGCTGGGAAGCTTTTAAAAACCTACAGAAGGCAACTAAAAAAATCATTAGAAGGAAAAAGATAAAATGTGAAAGCAAGCTAGCAAATAATATCAAAGTGGATAGTAAATGTTCTTTTCAAGTATGTTAAAAATAAAAGAGAAATGAGAGTGGACATAGGACCGCTAGAAAATGAGGCAGGAGAAGTAATAACAGAGGGACAAGGAGATGGCTAATGAACTAAATGAGTATTTTACATCAGTCTTCACTGTGGAAGACACTAGCAGTGTGCCTAATGTTGTAGTGTGTGAAGGAAGAGAAGTGGGTGCAGTTACTATTACAAGAGAAAAGGTGCTCAAAAAGCTGAAAGACCTGAAGGTACATAAGTGACCCGGACCAGATGAACTGCACCCTAAAAGAGGTAGCATTAGAGATTGTGGCAGCATTAGAAATGATGTTTCAGAAATCATTGGACTTTGGCATGGTGCCAGAGGATTAGAAAATTGCAAATATCACTCCACTCTTTAAGAAAGGAGGAAGGCAGCAGAAAGGAAATTATAGACCAGTTAGCCTGACCTCAGTGGTTGGGAAGATGTTAGAGTAATTGTTAAGGATGAGGTGATGGAGTACTTGGTGACACAGGACAAGATAGTACAAAGTCAGCATGGTTTCCTTGACGGAAAATCCTGCCTGACAAACCTGTTGGAATTCCCTGAGGAGATTACAAGTAGGATAGATAAAGGGAATGCAGTGTATGTTGTATATTTGGTCTCTCAGAAGGCCTTTGACAAGGTGCCACACATGAGGTTGCTTACCAAGTTAAGAGCCTATGGTATTACAGGAAAGTAACTAACATATTTAGAGCATTGGCTGATTGGTAGGAGGCAGCAAGGGGAAATAAAAAGATACTTTTCTGGTTGACTGCCGGTGACTAGTGGTGTTCTGTACTGGTTGGTGCTGGGAACCACTTCTTTTTATGCTGTATATAAATGATTTAGATGATGCAATAGATGGCTTTGTTCCCAAGTTTGCAGATGATACGAAGATTGGTGGAGGAGCAGGTTGTGTTGAGGAAACAGGATGCAGAAGGACTTAAACATATTAGGAGAATGGGCAAGAAAGTTGCAAATGAAATACAATGTTGGAAAATGCATGGTCATGCACCTCGGTAGTAGAAATAAATGCATGGACTACTTTCTAACCAGGAGAAAATCCAAAAATCTGAGATGCAGAAGGACTTGGGAGTCCTTGTGCAGAACACCCTAAAGGTTAACTTGCAGGTCTCATTGGTGGTGAGGAAGACAAATGCTATGATAGCATTCATTTCAAGAGGTCTAGAATGCAAGAACAAGGATGTGATGCTGAGGCTTTATAAGGCACTGGTGAGGCAGCAACTTGAGTATTGTACTTTGAACTTTATACACTTCTATCAATTTAGCTCTCATTCTCCTGAACACCAAATAAAAAAACCTAGCTCACCCAAAATTTCTAATGGAAGAGAGCATATTTTAGTGGGCCAGTCAAAATTGTCCCTGGTATGTAGCTGAGTAGTAGAATCTCTGGGAAGATGATGGGAGTGTGGGGAGAATGAAAATGGGATTACTGTTGGATCAGCTGTCAAGTGGAGTTTATTGTTATGAATACAAGTGGAACATCCCAGGCATGAAGGTATAGACTACACACAAAGCATAAATTATACACAGAATTATCTCATACAGCAAAATTATGACAAATTATGTCTATGAAATAACAAGACCTTTTGAAAAAGTAAACAAAGACAATAAGTCCATGGTAGTATAAGCTGTGGTCCATTCTCTTCCATTGTTGAGATAGGGTTAGGGATGTGCAGGTAGGTTTGAAAACCTAGTGTGAATACCTCAATTGTCAGTATGATGGGTCAAAACATTTATTTCAGTGTTACACAGTCCTGATTCACTGTGACGCCTGTGGTCTATTGGACCGTAAACAGTGACTAGATAACAAGCAAAGGAAACCAAGGCCCAACCTAAGCATGGCCCTAATGTCTTTTAGACTGTTCGTACGGTCAAAGGCCACTTACTCCATTTAGTGGTGCCTCTAGTGCTCACATGGTGATCCAGCTGATTAATATTTAAGTAGTAAAACAACTACTATTTAGGAAAATATTTAAAATATACTCAAGTCCAGTCAAGTCAAGTTTATTGTCATTTGACTATATACATGTATACTATCAAATGAGACAACATTTCTACAGACCAGGGTGTAAATCACAGTAATACACATACACACATAGTGCACACAATAATTTAGGAAAGTAAGATTTAAATCTACAAATGAATTACAGATAAATAAACTAAGTAAAGTGCATAAGTTACATATTGTATGTGCCTTCTTAATCAGGGAGTTGAAAATGAGAGACCAGGTGAGGTGAACTCCCAGGAACTTAGTGCAATTAACTCTCCTTACATAGGAGCCATGTATGTGCAAAGAGGGATGGTTCATCTGCACCTTCCTAAAGTTTACAGTCATTTCCTTGGTCTTCTCCACATTCAGACTTAGGTCATTGTTCTCACACCAGTTCAGCAGACACTCTGCTTCCTCTCTGTACTCCGACTATTAATGTCAATAAATGTTTAATAATAATTAAATACAGTTTACTAAATGTTTCCTTCAGATTGAAAGATAGCAAACATAATTTCTTTATTCAAATGTGGAGTGTTCTATACTTTTGTGCAATGGTGTGCAGGAGCAAAGCTTCAGAAGGAGCTGATGTACACTCTGTAGATATCTAACAGTTCTCTACCTACCTGCCAACTAATATTCAGACATGTTCTTGAATTTGCTCACTGAACAGTCTTGCCTCTGTCCTTCAATATGCTCCTTCCAACTTAACTCTTTTGACCTCAGTTTCTGTTAGCTACGCTGGCGTACCTGGCTTACAGTCAGGAGTTATATAATGACATTCCTGTGAAGCTTTTGGTACATTTTTCATCAGTTAAAGTTCTATGTAAATGTAAATACTTGTAATCGTAAGGTAGGAACAACTGTAATCAATTACAGTTATTTTGGGGGATGTTAAACCATAATACTATAAGACATAGAAGCAGATTAGAGACCATTCAGCCCATTGAATCTGTGCCAAAACTTGATCATGGCTGATGTACTTTTCCTTTTATCCCCATTCTCCGTCCTTCTCCCCATAACCTTCTACACACTGACTAATCAAGAACCTATCAACCTCCTCTTTAAAAATACCTAATGAATAGCCCCCCACAGCCATTTGTAGCAATGAATTTCACCAATTGCTACCTTCTGCCTAAAAAATTCTTTTACTCTGTGGCTCTTCTGTCTGGTCCAATACTCTTGCACTATTGGAAACATCTCCTCCATATACACTCTTTCAATATTTGCTAGGTTTCGATATCCTTTGTCTTTTGCTGAGAAAGGTGAAGGCAGATAAATATTGGTGACTAGAAGTAAGGGGAGTGAATAACCAGGTGATTTAACTGAGTAAAGTGACCAGGAGGAGAAAGAATTCACTTGAGAAATTTGTCAGAAGCTTTTAAAACAATTGGAAGAAAAGCTCATTATTCCAAGTGACTGGATTCTCATGCCAGTGGACTGTCATCCTTTGACAATGTGTTTGAGTTGGCTTTTCAAGCACATATCATAAGTAGCAGAGAGAAAGGGAACGTTAGCCACACTGAGTGTGACCACAGCTCGGAAAGTAGATCTATTGTCCAAGTGCAGAGTTGCAATCAAGAATCTAACTGCATTGGATGAAACGTAGCCAACAGGGCTACAGCTTGAACTGTGGCTGCTAATGGACTCCTGTGTGTGTATACATAGCACAGTTTATTTTAGTTTAAAGATAACATAGATAATGACATCTATTTTTCCAATAAAGTTCAAAATACTTTAGGCTAAATGTACAAAAAGCCCGAAAGATCCAATAAACAGCTTTTCTTTCAGTCAGGTATACACAATTCCATAAAACCATATAATAAAGGATCAGAATTAGACATTTGACCCATTGAGTCTACTCCACCATTTCACCATGGCTAATCTATTTCCCTCTCCACCCCAATCTCCTGACTTTGCCCCATATCCCTTCATGCCCTGGCTAATCAAGAATCTATCAAACTCTGCCTTAAGTATACCCAATGACTTGGCTTCCACAGCTGCCTGTGGCAACAAATTCCACAGATTCACCAGTCTATGGTTAAAGAAATTCCTCTCCTCATGAAACATGTTGCTTGTTGTGTTCTGTGTCATCCAGCCGATAATGCTGGGCATGTTACTGTATGTTGGCACAGGAATGTGTGGCCACACTTACAGACCACCCCAGCACTGTCTTGCGTGAGTTGGTTGATAACAAACGATGTATTTCACTGCATTACACATGACAAATAATCTTGAATCTTGGGTTAAGCTGACCTCCCACTACCAAAGACCTGAGCAAAAAAATCACAGTTAACATTTCAGAAAATTCTCTACTGACAGATGCGTTGTTCTTTAGATGAGATGCTGGTCCAACTCTTGCTGGCTGGAGCAAGTGGTTCCAAAGGGAACCATGAGCATTCAGCCGGTCTAGGACATGTGTGCAAATGCTAAGAAGCTGGAGCTTACTTGACACATTAATGGGAAGGAATTGTTCAGTTTGCCTGGATGCTAGATACAAATGGGGACAGCAGTGAGATCAAGTCTTCACAGGCTTGCTCTGGGGATATTGTCACTCAGATCCTATGCCAGTCAAACCTTGTGCACGATCTGCGACTCTGCTGATTTCAATGGGTTTGTGAGTTATGTATTGGAAAGTGAAAGGAGAGGGAAATAGCCTTCTTCCTAATCATTTTCCCATTTTTATTAGTTCTTTGTGTCTTTGTTTTTATACTTAAGAATGAATAATTTTACTCATTCATATATTTTATTGAGTTCTACAAGTTTTTAAATGTCTCTGAATATTAAGGGAAATTTGTGACCATAGCCTCTATACTGCACTTTCTGAGACCTCAAATGACCTACCACGTTAATCCGAAAGGTATGAAACTTTGCAGGTAAGTTCTTCAGGTTGTCCTGTCCAAAATTTACACTTCAACCAATTAAAAAGCAGATTATTTGATCCTACAATTACTGTTACTTATGAGATTTTTAAAATTATTGTTTTGCACTTTGTTTTCCTGGAATTATTGCACTAAACTCACCCTGGGCTTCAGTTGTTACACATTTCAAACTGTTCAACATTAATGGACTCTGCTGTTTTAATCCAAGGTTCTTTTAGAAGTCAGGAAAGAAGCACAAAGCTTGTTGCTTCATGTTAGTTTTATTAAGAGTTGACAGAACAAATAGAATTTGAAACAGACAGTGATAGGGGTACACTAGTGAGAGAAGAGAGAAAATCTAAAGAACAAAGATGGCACCTAGCATAGAACAGCTGTTGTTATACTACTGGGTTAAGAAAAATTCCATTCAAATCTATAGATAAGGTTTAAAAATTAGAAAGCACTTATTCAATATTGCAATACCAAATGAGATTACTTATTCACTTAATGCAGAACAAAGAAACATTCTGAGCTTTCCAGAATTACACTTTGTATACCCACTAGAGGCTTATTAAACTGTTATGTGCACACTATAGCCACTAGGAATCATTGTAAGCAGTTACTTGTATATTAGTAATTATATAAAGTACAAGCAGATAATTGTTAAACAGCAAAGAAAATAACAATTAAATAGTCTAATCTGAGAAATAAACAATCAGATACAACAACATTAATAAAAAACTGAGAGTGCGGCTGCAAAATTAATGATAAAATAAACAGAAATATTTGTGATTAGCTGTGTTGTGTGGAATAGACATTCTGGTGTTCATCCTGCAAGCAGAACAGATAAAGTTATTCATATATATATATATATATATATATATATAAAAGAGGATATTGATTAACAACTTTCCCATTTTGAGGCTGAGGTCTCAACCAATAAGATTCTTGCCCATCCATAATGGCTGCTGAAAGGGATGTTTCCAATTGAATTTATAAGAGGCTAATGACGCATTGACAAATTGGTAAATTGTTTTTTTATATATTTTTCAAGATACAGAGAAGATCTTTGTTCAGCATGAAATCCATCCAGATTATCTCATTACAACAGTGCGCTGAGACATAACAAGGGAAAACAATTGAATTGAAAATACACGTGGACTAAGATGTTAACTGTCCTGTGCTATCATCAGTGGGATCATCAGTTGATCTGCCACCTGTCTTCAGGACTTTCGGCCCGCTTATGATCAAGACTCCCTCAAGGTGGTGGGCCAGCAGTGCTAAAGAACCACCTCCCATTGATGAGCTTAACAATTTGGCATCTGCCTCTATCAGAGTTGTTGGTCGCTTCAGATAGTCTACTTTTCAGGTCCCTACGCAGCTACTGAAGAGTTTACAAAAGATGGATACACTGTCCGACTATCTGCCCCTCTGGACGTACTTAGTCCACACCCATGATCCTGCCTCTGCTCCTTCAGCTACAGCCCTGCTGGTTGACTTGATCTCTCTTCTAGTAAAGCCAAGGTCACGCAGCCACTTCTGGAGAGTGAACACAATTAAGCCACAGCACCTTACTTCGAATGGATAGCATGAGACCTTCCACCCGCTGTCTCTGCACTCTGATCTTAATTCTGCATACTTGCGCTCATGGGCTTCATCGATGTTGCATGAAATCCATCCAGATTATTTCATTACAACAGTGCACTGAGACAGAACAAGGGAAAACAATACAGAATACAGAATATATTGCTACAGTTACAGAGAAGATGTGAATCAGGCAGACAATAATGTGCATGGCCATGATGAGGAAGATTGTGTTGTGATCTGACAGACATGTAAAATTATAGGAGGCACACTCATATGGCAGGTGGAACCTTTTCCCCCTTACAGGAGGTATAAAAGACAAAAGGACATGGGTTCATGGTGAGGAAGGAATTTTGAGGGGATTTGAGGGGAGAGATTTAAATAAAAGTCCACTAGAATTCACTGCCAGAGAAGATTACAGTTAGATATAATAATGACATTTAAGAGACATTTTAGACAGGCACCTTAACAGACAGGATATTAGAAGGATAAGGACCCAAAGCAAACAAATATGAGATACATAGATGAGCATAAAGGTCAGTAGAGGTGTGACGGGTTGAGGGGCCTGTTGCTGTGATGACTGTGAATTTTAAGATACAGGGATTTATTAGAAATTCAATTTTACATCTATGTTTTTACAGTAAAATGAATCTTTTAATATGAGGCTAACATGTTGGCAACATCCATTTTCTAACAATCTTATAAAGAGTTTTCACTGAATGGCTAACTGTCCCAATAGAAATGTTGAGCAATTGGTTACTCACATCACTGTCTTATTCCATCTAATGAAGAATGTAATTAATAAGCTGCAAGACCTTGGCCTCAATCTCCCCTTGTGCGATTATATCCTGGATTTCCTCACTTGCAGTCATTGCAGTCAGTTTGGGCTGGCAATAACATCTCCTCCACGATCTCCCTAAGCACCCGTGCTCCACAGGGCCGTGTGCTTGGCCCCCTGCCCTACTCGCTTTACACTTATGACAGTGTGGCTGAGCACAGCTCCAATTCTATATTCAAGTTTGCTGACGACACCACCGTTGTGGGGCAAATCAGAGGTGGTGATGAATCAGCATATAGGAGGGAGATTGAAAACTTAGCTGAGTGGTGTCATAACAACAACCTCTCACTCAATGTCAGCAAGACCAAGGAACTGAGTATTGACTTCAGGAGAGGAAAACTAGAGGTCCATGGCCAAGTCCTCATCAGAGGATCAGAGGTGGGGAGGGTTACAACTTTAAATTCCTGGGTGTTACAATTTCATATCTTGGACCCAGCATGGCAGCACTTTTACTTCCTCAGGAGTTTGCAGCAATTCAGCCTGACATCTAAAATTTTGACGAACTTCTGTAGGTGCATAGTGGAGAGTATTGAACTGGCTGCATCACAGCCTGCTATGTAAATACTAAAGCCTTTGATTGGAAAATCCTACAAAAGGTAGTGGATGCAGCCCAGTACAACATGGGTAAAGCCCCTCCAACCACTAACAACATATACATGAAACGCTATCGTAAGAACATAAGAACATAAGAAATAGGAGCAGGAGTAGGCCATCCAGCCCATCGAGCCTGCCCCGCCATTCAATAAGATTATAGCTGATCTGTCCGTAAACTCAGCTCCATCTACCTGCCATTTCCCTGCAACCCTTAATTCCCCCACTATGTAAAAACCAATCTAACTATATCTAAATATATTTAGTGAAGAAGCTTCAACTGCTTCCCTGGGCAGAGAATTCCACAGATTCACCCCTCTCTGGGAAAACAGTTTCTCCTCATCTCTGTCCTAAATCTTCTCCCCTGAATCTTGAGGCAATGTCCCCTAGTTCTAGTCTCACCTACCAATGGAAACAACTTTCCTACTTCTATCTTGTCTATCTATCCCTTTTAAAATTTTGTATGTTTCTATAAGATCCCCTCTCATTCTTCTGAATTCCAGAGAGTATAGTCCCAGGCGACTCAATCTCTCCTCAGACGTTAACCCCTTCATCTCTGGAATCAACCTGGTGAACCTCCTCTGCACTGCCTCCAAAGCCAGTACATCCTTCCCCAAGTATGGAGACCAGAACTGCACATAGTACTCCAGGTGCAGCCTCATCAGTACCCTGTATAGTTGCAGCATGACCTCCCTGCTCTTGAATTCAATCCCTCTAGCAATGAAGGCCAACATTCCGTTTGCCTTTTTAATAACCTGTTGTACCTGCAAGCCAACTTTTTGCAATTCATGCACAAGCACTCCCAAGTCCCTCTGCACAACAGCATGCTGCAATCTTTCACCATTTAAATAATAATCTGCTCTTCTATTACTCCTTCCAAAGTGGATGATCTCGCATTTACCAACATTGTATTCCATCTGCCAGACCTTGGCCCACGCACTTAACCTATCTATATCCCACTGCAGACTCTCCACATCCTCTGTACAATTTGCTTTTCCACTCAGTTTAGTGTCATCAGCAAATTTTGCTACTCTATACTCAGTCCCCTCTTCCAAATCATCATTGTTCAAGCATAATACACTAGTTTTAGATCTAACTATTTCATTCTCCATCTGTATGCGAAATTCAATCATACAATGATCACTCTTTCCAAGAGGATCCCTGACTACAAGATCGTTAATCTTACCTGTCTCATTGCATAGGACTAGATCTGAGACAGCATTGAGTTCATTTACATGCTGCTCAAGAAACCCATCACAGATGCATTCTATGAAGTCCTCCTCAAGACTTCCTTGAACAACATGATTCACCCAATCTATGTGGAAGTTGAAATCCCCCATGACAACTGCCATTCCATTCTTACAAGCCTCAGTTATTTCTTGGTTAATCGCCCCTGCAACTGCAATATTTTTACTAGGTGACCTATAGACAACTCCCACCAGGGAGTTTTTCCCTTTGCTATTCTGAATCTCTACCCAGATGGACTCAACATTCTGCTCTGTCATATGAAAGTGGCATCCATCGTCAGAGATCCCCATCAGCCAGATCATGGACACTTCTCGCTGACACCACAAGGCAGAAGGAACAAAAGCCTCAGGACTCATGCCATCAGGCTGAAGAAAGTCACACAAATACTGGCGGAGCATGTGGAAATGAATAGACAGTCAACAGTTCCAGCCGGGAATCTTCTTCAGGACTGAGAAGGAAGGGGGCAGATGCCAGAATAAAAAAGATGAGGAGAGGGAAAGGAGGCTGGCTGGAAGGTGATAGGTGAAGCCAGGTGGGTGGGAAAGGTCAAGGGCTGGAGAAGAAGGAATCTGATAGGAGAGGAGAGTGGACCATAGGAGAAAGGAAAAGAGGAGGAGACCTGGGGGAAGTAATAGGCAGGTGAGAAGAAGTAAAAGGTCAGAGTGGGGAATAAAGGAAGAGGGTGGATGGAATTTAGTTACTGGACAGTTCTTAACTCTCAACCATTAGGGTTTTGAATAAAAGGGGATAACTACCTCAACTTTACTTGCCCTATCATTGAAGAGTTCCTACATCCAATGATCTCACTTTCAAGGTCTCTTTATCTCATGTTCAAGTTATTTATTAGTTTTTTTAATATTTGCATTTGCACAGTTTGATGTCTTCTGCACTGTCTGATCTTCCATTGTCCCTGTTATAGTTACTATCCTATAGATTTGCTGACTATGTTCACAGGAAAATGAATCTCAGGGTTGGATGTGGTGACGTATCTGTACTCTAATAATAAAATATACTTTGAACTTTATACACAAGTGTTTGGGAATTTGTTTGGTTCGAGGGCTTCACACTGCATAGCTGATGTTTTAACCGAGAACTCCGAAGTTAGTCAGCTGTAATTTTTGTGTAGTGTTTCTATTCTTAAACATAGTACAAAATAAATCCCCTAAGATATTACTCAGCCACAAGACAGTGGATGCCAGAATAATGAATTAGGATTAAAATTGTACTGCCCACACCTATCAACTGTACAATATACTACAGAATCAGAATCAGGTTTATTATCACCGGCATGTGACGTGAAATTTGTTAACTTAGCAGCAGCAGTTCAATGCAATACACAATCTAGCAGAGAAAAAAAGTAAATAAAATAAAAATAATAAATAAATCAATTACAGTATATGTATATTGAATAGATTAAAAAACATGCAAAAATCAGAAATCAGCCAAGCATTATCTAAAGACAGCACTACTAGTCACTGTGAAGATGACCTTCTCCATCAACCTCTGTGCCTCCAGCCCAGCGTTGGCAATAGGGCTCAGGAAATGTCAAAGAGATGGATGATATATTGCCCTAAATTGCCGAAAACCTTTTCTGGCAGCACAACAGTGCTGTCAAATTTCATCACAACACAGTAATGACCAAAGTCCACTTATTGTGTATAACCTCGCATGCCAACTGTTTGATTTAATGTTACAGACCACCTTTGATCCGACACGATTAGTCGATGTGCGGTTGATTAATGATCATCAAGAGTGCCTGATTCCCACATATTTCATAAAACTTCTATTCCAGTCGTATTATCTATATTACATTAACTTGAAAGCAGGAATGAATCTTTTGGGGGCAGTGTTTCCGTTTACGGCCATCGGTAGTACAACTTTCATCAACTACGACCAGAATACAATGCAGAATAGGCCTTTCCAGGCCTTCAAGCCACGCTGCCTACCAATCCCTTGATTTAATCCTAGCTGAATCAAAGGGTTCAAAGGTACATTTAATGTCAGAGACATTGACAATCATTGGACAACTTACAATGACCAATTAACCTATCAACTGGCACATCTTTAGACTGCAGGTGGAAACAGGAGCACCCAGTAATAAGGTCACTGGGTGAATGTACAAACTCCTTACAGACAGTGGCAGCAATTGAACCTGAGTCTCTAGTACTGTAAACACTGTGCTAAGCACTACACTACCAAGCTGCTTGTTTAGTATATTATATATATTAATATATATATATATAAAAAACAGAATCCCATTCGCCATGCAGCTGACGAATCCAAAGGAACAGCAAAGACCAATGCAGTTCGGCACCAGCAGCATCGCAGGAGTTGCCAGTCAGTGTTAAACTCAACGCTGGATTGCCTTAGTGACTCCCGCTCTGGATTTTTCCTTGGGGCTTACTCTCAAAGCCTTCCTCATGAGTGGGTATAACTACAAGGCAATGGCGGTTTGAGATCAGCGTTCTCCTTCTACGAGATGAGCTGACGAGCCCCATCTGCTTGACGCGACGGATTTTAAGTTGCCAGTAACCCACCTTTGCCCCTTCTCCTATCAGTAGAAGTTATTCTACTGGGCTTATTGGCTAAGCCACATCTGAAGGCCAGGAGCTGGACTCGGTTGTCAGAGGCTATTTGAGATGCACACCATTGAGGGCACTTAATAGGTAGTGGGAGCTTACTCCCACTACCACCCCCAGCTATAACAACCTTAAGGAATCAAAACAACGTAAACAAGACATCGGCTAACCTAGACAAGAATATACTGTATAATGCAGAGAGACAAGCACACTGAACAATAATTGTGCAGTCAGGATGGTTCCTCTGTCAGGAAATCACAAAGGCGCATTAAACTAAATATCTGAGCTACTCTTGGTAATGTTACTTATTTAAATTATGTTACAGTTGTTCAGGTATCCTTGCTGTACCACAAATATCCTCACTAATCCCTCAGCAGATGAAGTGAGACAGCAGAGCATCTTACTACAAGGTGTAAATAGGAGCAGTCAATCATCCTGAGATAATATTATGGGACAGCGCCGTGGCGTAGTGGATCGTGCAATTCTATTATAGTACCTGTAACGCGGGTTTGATTCCCAGCACGGTCTGGTAGGAGGTTGCACGTTCTCCCAGTTGCTCTGGCTTTCTCCCACAACGCAAAGACGACGGGTTAGTAGGATAATTGGTCACATGGGTGTACCTGGTTGGTACGGACACGTTGAGCCAGAAGGGCCTGGCATTGTGCTGTATCCCTAAATAAAATAAATTGTATAGATGATTAGGAACTATACGTAATGAGCTTCATGGCACATCCCTTTGCGGCAGCGATTTCTCTCAAACTTTTCTCCTACCCCATCACTCAGGGAACAGAATGAGCCCTTCGACACGTTCCCAGGTTCTGCGGCATAACCCCACCAATAGGACCAAACTGCTGCTGCAATCAGATAAAGTTTATCTCTCCGAAGTCCTCATACCTACACTACTGGGCGAAGAGGCTTTAGGTACGGGTGCAGCCAAGCACCTATTAGGCAAATATAACCCATTAAAAATAATAAAGGTAGATTTATACAAAAGGACACTCATTCTGAAATATGGTTTGGCAACCAATTGAAAACTTTGAACTCACCTATTGCTTAAGCAAGTTCTGAACCATTCACTTTTAGAGGTGGTTCTCAATGTTCAAAGTACATTCATTATCAAAGTATGTGTAAATTATACAACATTGAGATTCATCTGCTTTCAGACAGCCACAAAACAAGAAACCCAAACAAACCCAGTTTCAGAGAAAGGCCAACACCAATGCGCAGATAGAAAAAATAACAAATCATGCAAACAATAAAAGCAAGCAACAGCTTTCTGAACAAAATAGAGTCCATAATCCTGAAGCCTAGAGTAGGCCCATAGCCTCAGTATTAGTTCATCACACAGCGGGGCAAATTGCCGTGAAGCTCACAAACACTGAGCCTGAAGCAGCTGGAGCAGGGTTCAGACTCAACGCTGAGGAGAGTGGACTGAATGTAAACATCACAGAGCAGATCTGGCCCTGACTCTTGCCACCGGTCCCACACCCTGCCTTTTCAGTCCATTTGGCCTAGAATTTAAATTGTCCAGACACTGGAACGTCCCCTGCACTCAGACCTGGGCCCTAACACAGCAATATGCTCTGGGCCTGTGTTCCACGTTCCGGCCTATACCTCACCATTCCAAATTGGCCCAGCATTTAGATGAATCGAACCTCACTCACAGTTTAAATGGACGAGCTCCGAAAAAACTCTGCTCCAACTTTTCTCCGCTCTGTTCACTCCAACTCCATCTCTGACTCTAATGTTGTCTCGAACCTGCCTCGGCCTCACTCCAACTCTGGCTCGCACCCACATCGACCCTCAGATCAACCTTGTCTTCACTTCACCTCTTCATTTGTTGTGGTGATCTTGTACCACAATTTTCCACAGAAAATGAGTTAACAATAGAGTATTTCTTGCTTTGAAAACCACCGGTAAGCTGCCACCCATCTTCAGTAGCGCCATCTTAAATGAGCAGTCTGTTGGTAACATGAAGTTACCAACATGGTAACATGATACTTATTCAAAAAATGCCATGGTCCACAGTGTGAGATCTGCGGAAGAGCATCAGGCGGTCAAACTAAATCTACCACAATGTCTGCTGTAAGAATAATCATTTTTAGTGAAGTTAGAGACATCTATGACAATGAGAGAGACTCTGCAGAAAAACTGTTGCCTTTCTAACTAATGCCCTTCAGGAGAATGTTGGTTGTGTACCCCCTTAGGAATTTCAACTGCCTTCTATATATTTATTATTATTATATTATTCGTGTGGAAGAGATTAGGACAGGTTGGGATGTCTGTTAATAGAAACATAGAAAATAATTGCTCTGGAAGTATTTTTGTTTAAGAAAGTGCATTGATAGTTAAATTTTGAGGCAATCATTATCTTAGAGTGAAACCAGACCCTGGTCTGTGTGACTCCCAGCGTACTGCCAGCAGCATCCTGTGGTACCCTGGAAAAGCACATGTACAATGTCCTGTGTATGTTACTCAAAATGGCTTCTTTGGTTTGTTAAGAGTAGGAATGCTTCTTTGTCTGATAAGTGTTTCTCTCGCAGTTGTTTAGCTTTAGACTTGCTGATATGGGGATTGTATTCATTTGTTAACCAATGGGGAATGTTATTTTGTCTTGTGAGGCTGGGAACTTGGGGGGGGGGGGGTGGGTTTCGCGGTCTTTTGAGGAGAGTCGAGAGGAAGACGCCAAGGAAGATGGACGTGCGCTGCACTGCTTGGTTGACCACCGGGGGTGGTCCCAGGTTCGAAGACGTGGAGGTCGGAGGCAAGCGACGAGGGGTCAAATGGTTCGATGGTTGAGCTCCAACGATGTGCACTAAACTGACCGAACTTTGATAAGTTGGCGCCTTTTGTTTTTTTTCTTTCCTTTCATATATATTGTATTGCCTAGTACTCTTTTAGTTTTAGTAAACTCTTTAAAGTGTATTTCATAACGGTATCTGGTGTGAATTTGATACTGTGTGCGGGCGTGAGGCATAAACTTGATTCTCATAGCACCTGCGTGTACGGGAGGTGGGTTGGTGTGTGGCTGGATCTCCTTTTCCCCTAGACATATACCAGCCTGTTGGGTAAGTGTTACACACAGTAATTTCCAAGCAGTAACCAGCTTACATCCCACCCTGAGGGTCTTTTGATGGCTTATCACAAACCAGGGATTCACAACCTGGGGTCCACAGACTCCTCAGTTAATGGTAGGGGTCCATTGCATATAAAAAAAGTTGGGTACCCCTGCTCTAGACTCAATAGTAAATCCAGGGATGAATCAGGAAGCTTCAGCCTGACCACTAGAATATCCCTGATTTCCAAGTTGCAGAGTTCCGGTGCAGACATCTGGATCTCCTGTTGCTGTCTGTAAGGAGTTTGTACATCTCCCCATGATGTTGTGGATTTCCTCCAGGTACTCCAGTTTTCTCCCACAGTCCACAGTACCCGTTGGTAGGTTAATTGGTCATTGTAAATTGCCCCGTGATTAGATTAGGGTTAAATCATGGGGTTGCAGGGCAGCGTGGCTTGGAGGGCTGGAAGGGTCTATTCCGTGCTAAATAACTCACCGCTATATATTCTGTAGATAGCTCTTCAGACCTGCTGGCAAGTTCAAAGCTGAAATTAAGTATGTAGTGTATATGTTACCATGTATCACCTTAATATTCATTTACTGCAGGCACTTACAGGGACTAAAAGAAATACAATAGAATTTATGAAAAGCTATACATAAACAGACAAAGACTGACAAACAACCAATGTGCAAAAGGTGTCAAACAGAAATCAAAAATAAATCAAAAACTGAGAACATGAGTTGTAAAGGGTTCTTGGAAGTGAGTCTGTAGTTTGTAGAACTAGTTCAGAGCAGCAGGGATTGAAGTTATTCATGCTGGTTAAGGAGTCTGATAGTTGTAGGGTAAAGATTGTTCTTGAACTTGGGGGTGTAGGACCTAAGACTCCTGTACCTCCTGCCTGATGGCTGTAGCAGGGAGAGGTCGTGGTCTGGATGGTGAGGGTTTCTGATGATGGATGCTACTTTCTTGCAGTTGCTCTCCATGTAAATATGCTCAACGGTGGGAATGCTTGTGATGGACTAGGTGGTCTCCATCCCTTTCTGGAGTCTTTGCCATTCCGGAGCATTGGCATTTCCACATCAGGGTGTGATGTAACCAGTTAGAACACTCTCCATTACGCACCTATAGAGGCTTACCGAAGTTTTTTGTGACATGTTGAATCTACGCAAGCTTCAAAGAAAGTATAAGCGCTGTCATGGCTTCTTTGTGAAGTTGTTGGCATGCACTGAAACTCCGAGATCCTTGGCAAGGGAGAACCATCCCTTCAGTCAAAGCCAATTAGCCACTGAATCAACGCATTCACAAAGTCAAATTTCAGAACTGTTTTCATTCCAGGCTGCAAATATACACCAAAATTCATCCACATCAACAGATGGCAAAGAATGGAGCGAATACACTCCGTGGCCACTTCAGAATCAGGTTTATTATCACTGGCATGTGATGAGAAATTTGTTAACTTAGCAACAGCAGTTCAATACAATACATAAAATAGAAGAAAAAAATAATAAACAAGTAAATCTTATTCAGTATACTTTATACAGTATACATATGTTGAATAGATTAAAAATCATGCAAAAAACAGAAATACTATATATTTAAAAAAAGTGAGTTAGTGTCCAAGGGTTCGAAGTCCATCTAGGAATCGGATGGCAGAGGGGAAGAAGCTGTTCCTGAATCACTGAGTGTGTGCCTTCAGGCTTCTGTACCTCCTACCTGATGGTAACAGTGAGAAAAAGGCATGCCCTGGGTGCTGGAGGTCCTTAATAATGGACGCTGCCTTTCTGAGACACTGCTCCTTGAAGGTGTCCCTAGTACTTTGTAGGCTAGAACCCAAGATGGAGCTGATTAAACTAAATTTATAACCCTCTGCAGCTTTTTTCGGTCCTGTGCAGTAGCCACACCCATCCCATTCCACACAGTGATGCAGCCTGTCAGAATGCTCTCCATGGTACATTTATAGAAGTTTTTGAGTGTATTTATTGACATACCAAATCTCTTCAAACTCCTAATGAAGTATAGCCACTATCCTGCCTTCTTTATAACTGCATAGATATGTTGGGACCAGGTTAGATCCTCAGAGATCTTAACAACTTGATGGTATTTGAGCTATGCCTAGCCACACAGTCATGTGTATATAGAGAGTAGAGCAGTGGATTAAGCACACACCCAAGGTGAACCAGTGTTGATCATCAGCAAGGAGGAGATGTTATCACCAATCCGCACAGATCATGGTCTTCCCATTAGGAAGTCGAGGTTCCAATTGCAGAGGGAGGTACAGAGGCCCAGGTTCTGCAACATCTCAATCAGGATTGTGGGAATGATGGTATTAAATGCTGAGCTATAGTCGATGAACAGCATCCTGATGTAGGTGTTTGTGTTGTCCAGGTGGTCTAAAGCCGCATGAGTAGCCATTGAGATTGCATCTGCCGTTGACCTATTGTGGCGAGAGGCAAACTGCAATGGGTCCAGGTCCTTGCTGAGGCAGAACTTCAGCTTAGTCATGACCAAACTCTCGAAGCATTTCATCACTGTAGATGTGAATGCTACCGGGCAATAGTCATTAAGGCAGCTAACATTATTCTTCCTAGGCACTGGTATAATTGTTGCCCCTTTTGAAGCAAGTAAGAACTTTCTGCTCATAGCAGTGAGAGGTTGAAAATGTCCTTGAATACTCCAGCCAGTTGGTTGGCACAGGTTTTCAGAACCTTACCAGGTACTCCATCGGGACCTCCCGCCTTGCGAGGGTTCATTCTCTTTAAAGATATCCTAACTTTGGCCTCTGAGACAGAGATCACAGGGTCACCAGGTGCAGCAGGGATCTGCACAGCTGTAGTTTTGTTCTCCCTTTCAAAGCGGGCATGGCAGGCATTGAGTTCATCTGGTAGTGAAGCATCGCTGCCATTCATACTATTGGGTTTCGCTTTGTAGGAAGTAATGTCTTGCAAGCCCTGCCAGAGTTGTCATGCGTCCGATGTCGCCACCAACCTCATTTGAAATTGTTTCTTCACCCTTGAAATAGCCCTCCACAAATCATAACACACACAAAATGCTGGTGGAACGCAGCAGGCCAGGCAGCATCTATAAGGAGATGCACTGTCGACGTTTTGGGCCGAGACCCTTCGTCAGGATGTGAGCATTTTGTGTGTGTTGTTTGAATTTCCAGCATCTGTAGATTTCCTCGTGTTTGCTCCGCAAATCATACCTGGTTTTCTGGTACAGGCCTGGATCGCCAGACTTGAATTGCATAGATCTAGCCTTCAGCAGACGACATACCTCCTGGTTCATCCATGGCTTTTGGTTTGGGAACGTGCAGTAAGTCTTTGTAGGCACACACTCATCCACGCAGGTTTTAATGAAGTCAGTAACAAATGCAGCATTTTCATCCAGATTTGAAGATGAATCCCTGAATACAGTCCAGTCCACCGATTCAAAGCAGTCCTGTAAGCACTCCTGTGCTTCCCTTGTCCAAACCTTCTTGGTCCTCACTACTGGTGCTGCAGTCTTCAGTCTCTGCCTATACTCAGGGATTAGAAGTCCAGCCAGGTGATCAGACTTCCCGAAGTGAGGGCGTGGAATGGCATGGTAGGCATTCTTGATGATGGTGTAGTACGTTGTTTCCTCTGGTATTGCAAGTGATCTGTTGATGGTAATTGCTTAGAGGTTTTTTCAGACTAGCCTGGTTATAATCTAGTGAAGGCGTTAGGGTGTGCTGTTTCATGGTGGAATGTATATTGCTACCAAAATGACTCTGGAGAACTCCTCTGGTAGGTAAAAAGAATGGCATTTAACTGCTAGATATTCCAAGTCTGGTGAGCAGAATTGGGACAGCATTGATATATTTGTGCACCAAGAAGAGTTGATCATGAGGCATACTCCTCCACCTCTGCTTTTGAGAGACTCTATAGATCTATCCTGATGGTGTATAGTAAACCCATCGATCTGAATCGCTGCATCCGGTACAGAAGGGGTTGACCAGGATTCCGTGAGACAAAGGACACATGCGATCCTAATGTCCCTCTGATTCAGCACCCTAGCTCTGAGATCATCGATTTTATTCACCAGAGGCTGCTCGTTTGCAAGCAAGATAGTCGATGTAGGGAGTTTAAAACCCCAATCTGCAGCCACGCTTCCTCCATGGACGCTTACGTCCACAATCAGAATTTTTTTGTCAGTTTTAAACAGTGATAGTTCATTTAAACACATTAAGACATCTTTGTTGACTACACTGTTCAGTTTTGAAATACTTAAAGAGAAACACATTAGAAAAACAAGATTTTTATCGGTATTTACAGATGCGACAATATGTTAATAAGACGCTTAAAAATGTAACCAAGGCAAATACATGCTTGATAGAGCTCTTTAGAAAAGCATATAATTCAGATAATGGTAGTAGAATAATTTCAAGCATGTATAAGGGGTTGTCAAATCTTAAAACACATTCAACTTCATACATTAAAACAAAATGGGAGAAGGAAGGAGGGATAATTATATCTGAGGAAGAATGGACAACAATATGGAGATATCAATGGAAGTGTACCAATTCACAGAAATGGAGGGAGTTTGGATGGAAAAACTTGATAAGATATTTTATTACACCCTCTCAGAAATCCCATTATGATGGTAACCTCCCTGTTTGCTGGAGAAATTGTGGAAATCAAAATGCAAATCATTATCATATTTTTTGGGACTGCCCTGTTATCAAAAACTATTGGAGGGGGATACACAATGCCCTACAAGACATCTTTAAATGTGAAATACCTTTGGAGAGTAAGACCATATATTTTGGATATATACCTCAAGAATGGTTGAAAAGAGATAAATATTTAATGAATATACTGTTGGTGGCTGGTAAAAAGACTCTTACTAGGAAATGGTTATCACAGGAGAGCCCAACTTTAAATACATGGATGGAAATTACAATGGACATTTACAAAATGGAGAAGATAACAGCATCCGTTAATCATAAGCTGGAACAATTTGATTCATACTGGGAAAAATGGTTTAACTACATAATGCCTCATAGGCCTGATTTTATTCTCACAAATCAATGAATCTGTTGTAAAAAAAAAGATCACTCCCTACTTGTACATAGTTCTTTCCTTTTGCTTGTTTTTTCCTTTCCACTCTTTTCTATAAGTGTATACCCCAGATAAACACTATGTGGAGATTTGTGATATATATGATTATATGATGTAGATGTACAATGTCTGAAATACATCTTACGGAAACGTTTGTTTGATGAACTTCAATAAAAAAAATTACAAAAAAAAAGACACCTTTGTTGACTATACTGACTTTGGAAGCAGTTGTGCTTTTTAGCTGTATCAGGCTGAAACGAGAATATTTAATCGTATCCATTGGGAGTACTGCCGTTATTCGAGTCGCCCCTAGGCACCCCAGGAGTTCAGACGGAAGTCCACTTCCTTAGGTGTCTCCTGTACCTAATAAAGTGGCCACTGAGTGCATGTTCATAATCTTCTGCTACTGTAGGCAATCCACTTCAAGATTCAGCATGTTGTGCACTCAGAGATATTCTTCTGCACATCACTGGATATTTGAGTTACTGTCTCCTTCCTGTCAGCTTGAACCAGTCTGGCCATTCTCCTCTGACCCCTCTCATTACAAAGACGTTTTCACCCACAGAACTGCTGCTCACTGGATTTTTTTTTGTTTTCCACACCATTCTCTGTAAACTCTCGAGACTGTTGTGCATGAAAATCCCAGGAGATCAGCAGCTTCTGAGATACTCAAACCACCAACAATCTTTCCACAGTCACAGTCAAGTGATTGCCATATGATTGTCAGATTTCTTCCCATTTTTTACACATTCTGATGTTTGGTCTAAATAACGATTGAACCTTTTGACCATGTTGGCATGCTTTAATGTAGCGAGTTACTGCCGCATGATTATCAGATTAGATATTTTCATTAGTGAACAGGTGAATAGGTGTATCTAATAAAGTGGCCACTGCATGTATCCGTCAGTGATGATCTCTGTGAGCAGATTCACAGTGTTCCACATGTCTTCTGTCCTAGAGGAGCTATTCCTGCATGGATATTATACAAAAGTCTCAAGCTAGAAACAGCTTAGCGTTCATTCCAAATCTCCCTGGTGGGATGATATACCTTTCAGTACTGCTGAAAAAGAGCTAATGAATATTCCCGATTAACTGGGCTGTTATAGCTGCTAGATATTATTATTGCTCCAACTATTGCAACAACAGCCTCAGTTCTATTGAGGTGCTGGGCTTCCCTTTTCTTATATCAGATGTGCTCAGCTTACTGTCGAACCTGTGTAGCTGGGGAAGTTATGAATTGCTCTTATCTCTCCACTCTGAATATCTGTCTCCCAGTGCTCTGGCAGTGCAGTAAAATAAGTAAGTGGGCTGCCTTCAGGCTGCATCCATTGAGGAGCATCACCAGCTCAGTTATAAGACCATAATAAACACAAAGTATACTACAGATGCTGTGGTCAAATCAACACGTAAAAAAGCTGGATGAACTCAGCAGGTCGGGCAGCATCCGTTGAAATGAGCAGTCAACGTTTCGAGACTAATGCGGGTCTCGAAATGTTGACTGCTCATTTCAACGGATGCTGCCTGACCTGCTGAGTTCATCCAGCTTTTGTACGTGTTGATAAGACCATATAGGAGCAAACATAGGCTATTTGGCCCATCGGGTCTGGTCCACCATTTCATCATGGCTGATCCTTATTTCCTCTCAACCCCAATCTCCTGCCTTCTCCATGTATCCTTTCACACCTCAGCTAATCAAGAACCTATCAACCTCTGCCTTAAATATTCCCAATGACATGGCCACCATAGCTGCCTGTGTCAACGATTTCCACAGATTTACCACTCTCTGGTGAACAAAATTCATCCTCATCTCTGATCTCAATTGACAGAGACGTAACATAAAGATTTTTACTCCTCATGTATGTGAAGGATGTAAGTAATAAAGTCAATTCAATTCAATAATGAATGCACATAGTCTTTTTTTCCCAGAAGAAGGCAATATTAAATCAGAGGTCATAAGTCAACTAGAGCCCACAATCATGAATAGGATTGAGGTCTATGTGTCTGTTTACAGAATTGTTCATGGGAAAAAACACTTTGAGCAATTCTTTTGCATGCCACAAGTTTGTTTGCAATATGAGTTTCACTGATGCCTAGTCAAATGGTGCCCATCAACGATTATCATGGGTAGAGACATGACTGAGGTACATAGGTACAGTTCACAGATAAGAGAGTTAGAGGGATATGGGCTAAGTGCAATCATAAGGACTAAATTGGTAGGCATCTTGGTTAGTATGGACAAGGTGGGCCGAATGGCCTGTTTCTATGCTGTATTAATCCACTATATCTGATACCTAACACTTCACCGGGCTAACTCCAGTTTAGACATATCATTGTGTCCATGCTATTATATTCAGAGAAATTTTCTGAGAACCTAACAAGAATTTACATTGGCTGCATTCCTGGAAAAGTTAAAAAAGCTTTTAACTGAGCTTGACATAATGGATTGCAGTACCTTATTTCCAGCATGACATCATCAGTAGGTTGCTTTGATTGATGTCAAATTTCCTTGTACAGCATCTGCTTGGTATGAGAAAAGAGACAGCAATCATACTTCATGACCGTTTCCTTAGGCATGCTCCTCAGCCCAAACACGTCCCTCATTTCTGTCAAAGATATACCTCTTCTATAGATATGTCATGATATTGAATTGCTACATCACAGCCTGGTATCAAAACACCAATGCCATTGAATGAAAAATCCTACAAAAGGCAGTGGATTCGGTCCAGTATATCACAGGTAAAGTCCTCCCAATAATGAGCACATCTCCATGAAATGCTGTCGCAGGAGAGTAGCATCCATTATCAGAGATCCCCACCACCCAGGTCATGCTGTCTTCTCACTACTGCCATCAGGTAGAAGGTTCAAGAGCCTCAGGATTCACACCACCAGGTTCAGGAACAGTTACTACCCCTCAACCATCAGAATCTTGAATAAAAGGGGATAACTACACTCACTTACCCTATCATTGAAATGTTTGCACAATGAGTTATCTCACTTTAAGGAATCTTTATCTTGTTGTTTCACATTCTCATTATTTACTGCTATTTATTTATATTTGTGTTTGCACAGTTTGTTGCCTTCTGCACTCTGGTTGATCTTTCATTGATCCTGTTGAAGTTACTGTTCTATAAACTTGCTGAGTATGGCCAGAGGAAAATGAATCTCAGGGGTGTATATAATGATATATATGTACTCTGATCATAAATTCACTTTAAACTTTGAACTTAGTATTACTGTAATTCATCCAATGGATGGACCAGTACTTCCATTTAAATACCATCAGGAAAGCTCCAGAGATAGCTGGACGATCTTGGAAGCCCAATAGTGATATCTACTGAACGTCAAAATCACAGTGGTACAATGACAGGGAAACAAATACAAGGATTAAGCCACAGTTAGAACTAGGAGACACCAGAAACTGGCAATTCTAACTCAACCGCATCAAGTTAACGCTGTTATTGTCATGATATCGGGCAGATCAATCTCTGAATCAGGTTTAATATCACCAGCATATATCGTGGAATATCTTGTCTTTGCGGGAGCAGTACAATGCATTACATAATAATAGAGGGGAAGAAGCTGTTCCTGAATCATTGAGTATGTGCCTTCAGACTTCTGTACTTCCTGGTGGTAGCAATGAGCAGAGGGCATGCTCATTGATGGGGATGATGGGGATCCTTAATGATAGACGCCGCCTTTTTGGGGTATCACTCCTTGGCAATGTCCTGGATACTATGGAGGTGTCAGTACCTCCAGTTGAACTCTGTGTTTTTGTGTGTTTCCCCCATAGCTGTCAGTCTGTAGTTTTGTATTTGTGGTGAACTACATATACCTGTCTGGACACCCCCCCGATGACTGCTCCTGTGGCTCCTCCCACAGACCCCTGTATAAAGGTGATGGAGGTCTGAGCCCGGCCTCTCTGTCTCCAGGATGTAGTAAAGTGGTCACTCACTGCTCGTTCCTTCTTCCAGTCAATAAAAGCCGATATCTTGCCTTTACGTCTCAGAGTGAGTTATTGATGGTGCATCTGTATTGTCACGTGCTTCTGTCCCCGCTCCTGCTCTACTCCGGCCCCTGTATCACTGAGTACTCCGTCCCTCATCTGTTTCTCATTATTACCTGTATTATTACACTGGAATTTAGACGGATGAGAGGGGATCTGATTGAAACATATAAGATTATTAAGGGATTGGACACACTGGAGGCAGGAAGCATGTTCCCACTGATGGGTGAGTTCAGAACTAGAGGCCACAGTTTAAGAATAAGGGGTAGGCCATTTAGAACAGAGATGCAGAAAAACTTTTTCACCCAGAGAGTGGTGGATATGTGGAATGCTCTGCCCCAGAAGGCAGTGGAGGCCAAGTCTCTGGATGCATTCAAGAGAGAGTTAGATAGAGCTCTTATAGATAGCGGGGTCAAGGGATATGGGGAGAGGGCAGGAACAGGGTACTGATTGTGTATGATCAGCCATGATCACAGTGAATGGTGGTGCTGGCTAGAAGGGTCGAATGGCCTACTCCTGCACCTACTGTCTATTGTTTATTGTCTATTGTCACCTGTGTCTCATTGTGCTCCACCTATCATCTGCCTCTCTGTTTATTGCTCAGTGTATTTCAACCCTGTGTTTTCACCTGTTTGTTGCCAGATTGTGCCAGTGAATTTTCTTGAGCCTTTCCAGCATTTGTATCTGTACTCTGTCTGTCTGAATATTGACTCTGCCTGTTTCCTGATTCTGGTTTTTGGATTTCACTGGATGTTTTGATCTCTGCCTGAATTTTGATGCTGACTTTGGTTACACCTTGGGATTTGTTGCTCAATTAATATCACAGTACACACAGTACTGGGTCTGCGATTGGATCCCTGCTCCAGCACCCTGATGGTACAATCTGGCCAGAATGGATCCAGCAGACACTGATTGTCTGAGAGCTGTCCTGAAACAATGGGAGTGATGCTGGGGAGACACCAGAACCAGCTGGACTCTGTTTTCTGGGTAGTGGAGTTGTTCTACCAATGTAGCTGATCTTGTGGCCTAGACTCAAGTCACTCCGGCTGTCCCAGAGCACCCATCAACATTCTGCGACTGTATCTTCTGCCCTGCCCTTTGCGTTCTTGCTTACTTCTCCCATCCAAGAGCCCTGTCTGCCTCCTCCAGAAAAGTACTCAGGTGAGTCTGGTAACTGCTGCTATTTTCTTTCCTGGTTCATCCTCTTTTTTTTTGAGTTGCAACTAACCTTTCTGACTGAGCTGAGGTAGCTTATGTCATCACCAACTGTCCAGTCGGGAGAAAGAATGGGGAATAACTATCTGGGAGGCAGGCTCCCCTTTCTGCAGTAGTTTTTGGTTATTTTCTGAGGAGATGAGAAGTATTTGATCACCCCAAACACAGGAGAGAGAGCCTGCCTGTGAAAGGTGGCATGTGCACCAGTGATGCAGATCTGTGTCAGATTATCCCATAGAGTTCTGCACCCTAGCCACAGCCAGCGGCTAGAACTCGGGCACAGTACAACACCTTCCTGAACGGCCTCTCCAAAGGCATCAAAGATGAGATGGCCAGGATTTCCTGGTGGATTTGGCCACCTGTATTGATGTTTGCCTTCAGCAGCACCACAGAGGGAGGGGTTTCAGGGGGTCACTGGCTGAGTTCCAAGCTCCTTGTCAGTCTACATTGCCCTGCCATTTGCCTCCATCTACAGTTCTACGGAGTCAGTTGACTTGAAAGTCCAATATCTCGGGGAAGGCTGAATGCAAAACAGCAGTGAAACATTGCTATGCCCTGTCCAAGTCTTGACAAGCACTATGATGACAACTATGGAGTTAAATGCTATCACAATTAAATAATTAGCTGATATGTGCAAATTCACAAGCACAATTGCTGTATCTACTGTGTTGCCAAATCAGTGGTTGTGACACTATCCTTGTGCATCTGCACATAGCTTCAGAAGGTTCAAGATTGTTTTTGTCATTCTTCAGTAAGTGAGTGTAAAGGAGAAAAATTGATTTATGATGCAGCATTAAAAACAACATAAGCATAAAGAGCACAATTAAAAGAACAAAAGAAAACCCACAATAAATAGAAATATAAAAGTAGTCCTACAAAACACAACTGTTGAGACCATCTGGATGTTTTTTTTCTTTTGAAGAGTTCTGTAGATGCTCCCAGTGCATCCTTGGTACAGGCATTTGGAGAAAGCAGTGATGAACACAAAGTAACTGTTAAATCAAAGAGTGATTTCCATTATTGGCACATGGGAATTCCAATCTCCTCATCAGATTTCAGTCTGACAGATTCCAAGCTATTGCAAATATGCAGTTGGTGGCCACTTTATTAGGCAAAGGAGGTACCTAATGAGTGCCCACTGTGTGTATATTCATAGCCTTCCACTACTGTGGCCGATCCACTTCAAATTTCAACAGGCTGTGAATTCAGAGCAGCTGTTCTGCACACTACTGTTGTAATGAGTGATTATTTGAGTTGCTGACACCTTCCATGAGATCATGAGACCATAAGATATATGAACAGAATTGGGCCATTAGGCCCACTGATTCTGCTCCACTATTTCATCATGGCTGTTCCAATTTTCCCCTCAGCCCCAATCTCCTGCCTTTCCCCATATCCCTTCATGCCCTGACCAGTCAAGAATCTATCAACCTCTGCCTTAAATATACATAAAGGTTTGACCTCCACAGCTGCCTGTGGCAAATAATTCCACAGATTCACCACTCTGGCTGAAGAAATTCTTCACCTTCATTCTAAAATGATTTCTCTCTACTTTAAGGCTGATTTAATTGCAGAAACATTCCAGTTTTAGACTTTCCCACCATCTCCACATCAAGTCTATCAAGGCCTTCCACCATTCTATAGGTCTCAATGAGGTCACCCCTCATTCATCTGAATTCTAGTGAATGCCAGGCCCAGAGCCATCAGACGCTCTTTAAATGGCAAGCTATTCAATCCTGGAATCATTTCTGTGAACCCTCCCCAGTTTCAACACATCCTTTCTAAGATAAGGGGCCCAAACCTGCTCACAATACTCTAAGTGGGGCCTCACCAGGCCTTTATAAAGTTTCAACACCGAATCCTTGCTTTTATATTCTAGTCCTCTAGAAATGAGTGCTAACATCACATTTGCCTTCCTCATGACAGACTCTGTGCAAATTAACCTTTAGGGAATCCTGCACAGAGCTTCCTAAGTCCCCTTGTGTCTCAGTTTTTTGGATTTTCTCTCCATTTAGAAAATAGTCAACCCTTTCATTTCTTCTACCAAGGTTCATGACCATACACTTCCCGACATTGTATTCCATCTGCCATTTCCTATCGTCTGCAAACTTTGCAACAAAGCCATCAATTCCATCAATCAAATCAATGACGTATAACATAAAGCTCATCAGTCCCAACACAGACTCCTGTAGAACACCACTAGTTATTGGCAGCCGATCAGAAAAGGCTCCCTTTTTTCCCCACTTTTTGCCTCCTGCCAATCAGCCACTGCCTTATCCGTGCTAGAATCTTTCTTGTAAAACCATGGGCTTGTAACTTGTTAAGCAGCCTCATGTGGCTCCTTGTCAAAGGCCTTCTGAAAATCTAATACACAACATCAACCAATTCTCCTTGTTCTCTCCTGCTTGTTTTTTCTTCAAAGAATTCCAATAGATTTGTCAGGAAATAAATTCCCTTGAGGAAACCATGCTGACTATGGCCTATTTTATCATGTGCCTCCAAGTACCCTGAGGCCTCATCTTTAATAATTGTCTAATAGTTTCCTTTTCTTCTGCTTTTCTCCCTTCTTGATTACTGGCGTGATATTTGCAATTTTCCAACTTGCAGAAACATTCCGGAATCTTGTGATTCATGAAAGATCATTACTAACGCCTCCACAATCTCCTCAGCCACTTCTTTCAGAACTCTGGGTATACACCATCTGGTCCAGGTGACTTACCTACCTTCAGACCTTTCAGTTTCCCAAGAACCTTCTCTCTAATTAAGGTAACTTCACATTCTTCATAAACCCTGATACCTAGAACTTCCACCATGCTGCTAATATCTTCCACAACAAAGACTGATGCAAAATACTTATTCAGTTTATGTGGCATTTTGTCATCCCTCATTACTGCCTCTCCAGCATTGTTTTCCAGTGGTCCAGTATAAATTTCCACCTCTCTTTTACACTTCATGTATCTGAAGAAACTTCTGGTATCCTCTCTAATAATATTGACTAGCTTACTTTCGTATTCCATCTTTACCTTCTTCATAACTTCTTTAGTTGCCTTCTGTTGGTTTTTAAAAGCTTCTAAATCCTCTTATTTCCCACTTATCTTTGCTCTATTATATGCCCTCTCTTTGACTTTTATGTTGGTTTTGACTTCCCTTGTTAGCCATGGTTGTGTCATCATTCCTTTAGAAACCTCCTTTACTGGGATATATATATATCCTGTCAGCTTGAGCCAGTCTGGCCATTCTTCTCTGACCTCTCAGTAGTTAGATGTTTTCACCCACAGAGCTGCCACTCACTGGATAATTTTTTGTTTCTCCCATCATACTCTGTAAACTCTAAAGAAATCAGCAGGAGAGCAGCAGTTTCTGAGACTCTGGGGTGTACACCATCTGATCCAGGTGACTTATCTACCTTCAGACCATTCAGTTTCTCAAGAATGCAGACATTCAAACCACCCTGTCTGGCACCAATGATCACTCTATGGTCAGTTTCACATAGATTGCATTTCTTCCCCATTCTGATGTTTGGTCTGATCAACAACTGAACCTCTTGACCATGTCTGAATTATTTTATGCATTGAGTTGCTGCCACATGATTGGCTGATTAGATATTTGTATTAACGGGTTGTACCAAATAAAGTGGCCACTGAGAGTAAATAGGATGTGTGAAATATCCTCCTACTGTTAGTAACACCCAATACTCCAGTCATGCATCACCCATCTTGTCATCATCTCATTGAAATGGCCATCACACCCAGAATCTCCTTGTGCTTCCATACGGGAAGAGGAGCACTGCTCTCATGAAATATCTCAACTGATTAGCATTCAACAGTGGCAACCTGATGCATCATTTTCTGGAAAAAGGAAACTAACATCTCATCTAGCTTCACCCTGGCATAATCTGCGGATGAACCTATGGAGAGCTGTATCATGTTAACTTGCAACTAAATCCTAAATAGTATTCTGCTGTAGTCAACACAAATGATGAAGGCCTAGTTGGGAACACATCCGGAAATTCCAGTGTCAATACAACAGGGCACATGCTGTGAACTGCTTCCAGTTCAGAATCAGATCAGGTTTATTATCACTGACATATTGTGTGAAATGTGTTGATTTACCACAGCAGCCCATTCACTACTACCCATTATGCTGCTGGCATTTAGGGCAGCAATGAAGGTCCTCTATCACTGGTGAAGTTCAGGGCTTCCTTCATCATGTCAGTAGCTCGGTTTTCACTACTGTCTATCATGGAAGTTCCTGGTGCAGACCCAGGAATATCATTGCACTCACATGGCGAAGGATTCTGCATTGCTGTTTCCATACAGTTTTGTTTTACTCGTCAGGATTGTTAGCCCTGAGCTGACCCGCCGAACATGGAGTACCAGAGAACCAATCCTAGTTAAGCCTCTATCCTTTGACCTTTTTGTCGTAAGTGACCCTACCAAGAGTCAAAGCATAAGGCCAATGTAGCTCTCCAGGTCACTGAGGCACACAAGCCTCCAAAACTTATGACAAGGTTGTGGTCTTCTTGGAGGACCAGTCCAGTGCATTACATAAAAATATTATAAGTTACAATATAAAAAATAAAATATAAATAAATGGTGCACAAGATAGAGAGCTAGTGTTCATGGACTTCCTCATCACCATCCCCAAGTCTGGGTCCCTGACATACCCTGAAGTAATTCCATTTGGAATAAAAAAAATAATTAAAACACAAAGTAGAAACTCCATATTGGATTAAAGAGTGAAATGTTCTGAGAAATTCAAAGGCTGTGACAAATTACCTTCATCCTCCTGTGAAATTGTTTTTCAATGGCAAAAGATTGCATCAATTAAGCATACCAGCCTTCAGAAACCTGCTCCTGACTTCTACTGCATTGTTCAAGGATATGTAATGCTCCTTCAGGAGTCTTTGGGCTCCAGCTCTTGAGAATTTTCTTAATGTTTCTTTGGCTCTTTGCACACTGATCCACTACCAGTAGTGATATATGGCATAGTCAAAGGACCTTGTCTCTCAGAGGAGAGTATGGGGATTAAACTTTACAAGAGCGCTAGACTCGCAATTAGAATAAAGAAAAGGAGGGAAAGCAACAGAATGTCACTGATCATAAAAAATGAGATTAGATCATCTACCACAGGACCAATAAACATTGATGTACAGATGAAGTTGATGGCTTAGTGGCCAGGTTTGTGGATCATACAAAGATAGGCAGAGAGGTACATAGTATGGTCATGCCTTTTAGCAGAAGGAATAAAAGCATAGGCTACCTTCAGAGACGTAAAAGGTCTTGCGAGTCCTAGTGTAGGATTCCCTGAATGTTAACGTGTAGGTTGAGTCCGTAGTAAAAAAGGCAAATGCAAAGTCAGCATTCCCTTCAAGAGGACCAGAATATAAAAGCAGAGAGGTAATGCTAGGGCTTTATAAGGCATTGAGCGGACTATATTTAGAGTATTGTGACTTGTATCTAAGAAAGGATGTGCCTGGGATTGCATATGGTCCAGAGGAGGTTTATGAGAATGAAACCAGGAATAAAAGGGTTAATAGAAGAGGTGCATTTGAGAGCTGTGGGCAAGTACTCACTGGAGTATAAAAGAATGAGGGGAGGTTTTTTTGATACCTCTCATTGAATATTGGAATTTCTAAATAGAGTGGAGATGCAGATATTTCCAAGAGTGGGAGAGACTAGGGCCAGAGAATACAGCTTCAGAATAGAAGTACATTGCTTTAGAGCAGAGATGAGGTGGAATTTCTTCAGCCACAGGGTTGCGACTCCATGGAATCCATTGCCACAGATGGCGGTGGAGACCAAATCATATTAAAAGTGCAAGTTGATAAGCTCTTGATTTGTAAGGACATCAAAGGTTACGGGCAAAAGGCAGGAGAATGGGGCTGAGTGGGAAAATAAGTCAGTCATAATCAAATAGCAGAGCAGGATCGATGTGCCAAATGGCCTAACTCTGCTCCTGTGTCTTCTGATCATATGGTCTTATGGATCCTGTAGCAGGACCATAGCTTCCTGGAAGTGGCAATACAAATAGATAGGATGGTGTTGAAAACATATGGCATGCATGTCTTCACCATTCAGGGAAATGCAATATAGATAAAAGTAGGCAAGTAGTTTTGGAGTACAGTGTGCATTGCTGGTTGCCACATTATAGGAAAGGTATGAAGGAATGGATGATAAATGCTCTGGATGTTGCCTGGATGAGAATGTAGCAGCTATAAGCAGAGAATGCACAAAAACTTCCATCTGGAGTGTCAGCAACTGAGGGAGAAGCTCATTTGAGTAAATAAAATTATGAGAGGCATAGAGTTAAAAATTAGTCATTTTTCATTTAACTTGTCTATATCCCCTTGAAGCTTCTTTGTATCATGATCATGACCTTGATTCCTGCTCAATTTCACATCATGAGCAGACTTAGAAATGTTTCATTTGGTTCTGCAGTGAAGTTGGTGATTTGAATTTGAACAGTTTGGGCTCGAACACTGATCCCTGAGATATCCTACTAGCCATCCTTATTAATGTCAGAGAAACTTAAATTTTCCTAACCATTACTTTACAATTATTAATCAGCTCATAATCCACATTTGTATATCACCCCAATTCCAATCTTTGATCTCTAATTCCAATTTGTAATTTGTTTTGTGTGGGACTTTATTGAAAGCTTTCCAAAAATTGAAATGCACGACCCCATCTACTCTACTAGACGCATCAAAGAACTCAGGAGGTGTCATGAACCGTTTGGGTCTCGCGGCTTGCTGTAGAGCTTTGAGCTCCTGGATTTACTAAATGTTCGAGCCGAGAACCGATGGCTTTCTATTTGGTCTTGTGTTGATTGGGACTGGCCCGTGTTTCCTGCATTCTATGGTTATTTAAAGGGCACTCTCATTGTGCTCTGGAAGCAGAGTCCTACTGTATTTGTGGAGAATGAGTTATATCAAGGCGTCGCTCGGTAATGCTTCTGATGCTCTGTTGACCTTCCCATGTCTAACCTCATTTCACGGGGAATCTGCTGTCCTCCATTCCTGGGTTGAGTCACTGTCACCCTGACAGATTCTGCCGTCCTCTGCACCAGGGCTGAGTCATTGCCAGTGCAGGAGCTCACCCTGACAGAGTCTGCCATCCTCCGCGTACGGGTTGACTCAGAGCCTGAGTCACTGTCACCCTGACAGAGTCTGCCATCCTCCGCTTCCGGGTTGGCTCAGAGCCTGAGTCACTGTCACCGTGACAGAGTGTGCCATCCTCCACTTACGGGTTGACTCAGAGCCTGAGTCACTGTCACCCTGACAGAGTCTGCTATCCTCCGCGTACGGGTTGACTCAGAGCCTGAGTCACTGTCACCCTGACAGAGTCTGCTATCCTCCGCGTACGGGTTGACTCAGAGCCTGAGTCACTGTCACCCTGACAGATTCTGCCG
The DNA here is from genome assembly GCF_048418815.1 of Hemitrygon akajei. Lineage (NCBI taxonomy): Eukaryota > Metazoa > Chordata > Chondrichthyes > Myliobatiformes > Dasyatidae > Hemitrygon > Hemitrygon akajei. The sequence continues at coordinate 168,862,137 of NC_133133.1, forward strand.
TCCTCCACACCAGGGTTGACTCAGAGCCTGAGTCACTGTCACCCTGACAGAGTCTGCTATCCTCCGCGTACGGGTTGACTCAGAGCCTGAGTCACTGTCACCCTGACAGAGTCTGCCATCCTCCGCTTCCGGGTTGGCTCAGAGCCTGAGTCACTGTCACCCTGACAGAGTCTGCTATCCTCCGCGTACGGGTTGACTCAGAGCCTGAGTCACTGTCACCCTGACAGATTCTGCCGTCCTCCACACCAGGGTTGACTCAGAGCCTGAGTCACTGTCACCCTGACAGATTCTGCCGTCCTCTGCACCAGGGCTGAGTCAGAGCCTGAGTCACTGTCACCCTGACAGATTCTGCTGTCCTCCACACCAGGGTTGACTCAGAGCCTGAGTCACTGTCACCCTGACAGATTCTGCCGTCCTCCACACCAGGGTTGACTCAGAGCCTGAGTCACTGTCACCCTGACAGATTCTGCCGTCCTCTGCACCAGGGCTGAGTCAGAGCCTGAGTCACTGTCACCCTGACAGATTCTGCTGTCCTCCACACCAGGGTTGACTCAGAGCCTGAGTCACTGTCACCCTGACAGATTCTGCCATCTTCCGCTTCCGGGTTGACTCAGAGCCTGAGTCACTGTCATCCTGACAGATTCTGCCGTCCTCCACACCAGGGTTGAACAGGTGCCAGTGACTGCTGTGACCAAGAGGAATCTATTGTTCCTGTGCACTTGAGTCCACTCCTACGAGCGTTCACTGTGATGCGGAGAGGGCTACAAACTGGATGCAGCTAGATAAGACGAAGGCAGAAGACCAGGTTGGCACAGACTAGATGAGCCAAATGGCCTGTTTGTATGCTGTAGTGCTCTAACTCCAATAGATGAGTCAAAATGATTTCCTTTTCAATAATCCATGTCAGCCATTTGCTCTTGTTATTACGTATTCACGATATTGCTTCCTAGTCTACCTTAGCTAACCTACCGCACATAACTTATTTCCTTGTGATTGAAAATTACTTTTGAACTTAACTCCTTGCAAGCAATTCCAAAGGAAGTGAAGTCTACATTGTCAGAAATAATGTACAGGTAGGTTTGCTTTGAAATATCCTTCTGTTTTCACAAAACTTGTTACTGCCTGATATTTGTTAAAATTGCTCCTTTAATGTTATTTACATTCATCTTCTGAAGGCATTTGGCAGAGTGACTTCTACATATGGGCTCGGAGTGGTGCTGACCTACAAAGCAGAAAAAGGTCACATCCCTTGCATTCATTGGGACTCTTTTAAAATTGATTCACCAGAAGTTAGCATGAGACCCACAATCTACTTAAAATCAATTTACTCTGTTTTCTGCTCTGTTGATGTTTTCTTGGCCACTTCAACAAAAAAGTTTTTTATTTCTCAACCAGTTAGTGAATGCATTTAGTATTATTGTACATGCAGTACCGTGAATTAGTTGTACATAATACATCATTTCTTTGACAGTATTTTTGTCGAGTTAGAATGGTATGACATTGAAGTCTGAATTCTCATTTTATCTTTAATATTTCCTTTGGGAAGTGCTTACAAGAAGTCATGCTCAGAAATACTATTGTTCCATCTGAAATCAGCATTAATCGTCCATTTGTGGAGAGAGAAACAAAGTTATGATTTCACAATCAAACTGAAAAGATAACTCTGGTTTTTTTCTTCACAGTCAGACCATTCCAGCATTTTCCCAATTATTTTATGTATCGATGCCAAAATTGGAATTGAAATACAGTGCGGAATTGGCCCTTCCAGCCCCTTGAGCCACGTCACCCAGTATCCCCCAGATTTAATCTTAGCCTAATCACGGGACAATTTACAATGTCCAAATGACCTACCAGCTGGTACATCTTTAGACTGTGGGAGGAAACCAGAGCACCTGGAGGAAACCCATGTGGTCACAGGGAAGAAATCCAAACTCCTTACAGATAGTGACAGGAATTGAACCCAGATTGTCTGTACTGTAAAGCATTCTGTTATAAAGCATTATAAAGCTGCCATTTTTTATTTTGGGTTATTTCTATTCAAGTTCTCGGAACATTCTGATGGGATTGAAATATGCATTCTCAAAATTATATGTCCTATAATATGACAGCTTATATGTGATTAAACCTCAGGAAGCAAGTCAAGTCACTTTTATTGTCATTTCAACCATAACTGCTGGTACAGTACACAGTAAAAAACGAAACAACGTTCCTCCAGGACCCTGGTGCTATATGAAACAACACAAAACTACATTAGACTTCAGACCTACACGGGACTACATAAAGTGCCCAAAACAGTACAAGACAGTATAATAATTAATAAACAAGACAATAGACACAGTAAAGGGCAAATTACAATATAATAATAAATGATGTAATGTAAATATAAACAATTTAAATAATGTTTTAGCAGGAATTGAGAAAGAAATGAGCAGAAATTGCAAAGGGAGTGGAGTAGTGTGCAGTTGAGTGTGTGTGTAAGTTGGTGCCAGACTAGACTGGGTATTGAGGAGTCTGATGGCTTGGGGGAAGAAACTGTTGCACAGTCTGGTCGTGAGACCGGAATGCTTCAGTACCCTTTGCCAGATGGCAGGAGGGAGAAGAGTTTGTGTGGGGGGTGTGTGGGGTCCTTCATAATGCTGTTTGCTTTGCGGATGCAGCGTGTAGTGTAAATGTCTGTAATTGTGGGAAGAGAGATGATCCCTTCAGCTGACCTCACTATCCGCTGCAGGGATTTACGATCCGAGATGATGCAATTTCTGAACCAGGCGGTAATACAGCTGCTCAGGATACTCTCGATACCTCCTCTATAGAATGGGGCGGGGGGTGGGGGGAGATGGACTCATTAAGTAGTGGCTTTTCAATGGAAATTACTCTTAAATAATCAAAGTAAAACTCTACAGACTGTAGAACAACTTATGAATTGGCTCCTTGATATTATGCCATATGTTCCTATAAGATTCAGAACATCAGAATCAGGGTTAATATCACCCACATATATCATGAAATTTGTTGTTATATCGCAGCAGAACTTTGCAATATATATTAAAAAACTGTGAATTACAGTAAGAAAAATATATATACTACATATATTAATATAAATATGCTATATATAAAAATTTAAATTAAATAAGTAATTTTTAAAAAGTAATGAGGTCATGTTCATGGGCTCAATGTCCATTCAGAAATCGGAGGAGAAGAAGCTGTTCCTGAATCACTGAGTGTGAGTCCTTAGGCTCCTGTATCTCCTCCCTGCTGGAAGCAATAAGAAGAAGGCATGTCATGTCCATGGTGATGTTGGTCCATAATGACGGATGCCACCTTTTTGAAGCTTCTTGAAGTCCTGGATACTGGAATTCATGTTGGAATTCACTGAAGAAAATGAATATTGGTGTAACTGGTTAGATTTTACATCTCTCCAACTCAATTACCATATATACACTCAGTGGTCACTTTATTAGGTACAAGAGTGGAACCCGATGTGGTCGTCTGCTGCTGCAGCCCATCTACTTCAAGGTTTAACGAGTCGTACATTCAAAAATGCCTTCCCGCACACCACTGTTGTTACGCATGGTTATTTGAGTTACTGTCACGTTACTCTCAGCTTGAAATAGTCTGGCCATTTTCCTCTGATCTCTCTCATTAACAAGGCTTTTTTGCCCTTGGAGCTGCTACTCACTTGACATCTTTTTGTTTTTCACACCATTCACTGTAGAGACTGTTGTGCTTGAAAATCTCAGGAGATCAGTAGTTTCTAAAATAATCAAAACACGCCACCTACCACTGACAATCATTCCATGGACAAAGTTATTTAGATTACATTTCTTCCCTATTCTGACGTTTGGTCTGAGCAAAACTGAACCTCTGATTGCTGGATCTCTGTTTATTTTCTGGGAATCAAAAATGATGAGGGGTCTTAATTCTAATGATTGATTATTTTAGAATACAAACAAACACACAAATGGTGAATCTGTGGAATTCTTTGCCACAGGCAGCTCTGAAGGCCAAGTCGTTAGGTATATTCAGGGCAGAGGTTGATAGATTCTAGATTGGTCAGGGAATGAAGGGAAACAGGAAGAAAGCAGGAGATTGGGGCTGAGAGGAAATTCAGATCAGCCGTGATGAAATGGCAGAGCAGGTTCGATGGATGAAATGACCCAATTCTGCCCCTTTATCTTCTGGTCTTAAATACTAAACAAACTAAATAAAGTGCTGAGAAACAATGCTAAGAGGTGGAAGAAATGTGAAGACAAAAGAAATAAAGATGGCACCTCTGAAAAATCCATCACTTTTATAGATAAGATAAGAAACTCCTTAGATATAAATAAACTAGTGAAGACACTACATAATTAAAACAATTACATCACATGGGTACTGTGCTGATAATTAGCCAATGAAAAATGAGAAAGGTGATAAACCGTTCGTTTAGCTGCTATACCGCTTTCTGCCAGTGAGTGGGGATGAAAAACCACGTACTGTAAAAATATATAAGTTTGTTAAAAAGTACAAATCTTATAAAAAGTATTATTTAAAGAACTATGGTTTCCAACATAATCCTGTCTGCATGCTTTAATGCATTGAGTTGCTGCCACACGATTGGCTGATTAGATAGTTGCATTAATGAACAAGTGTACAGCTGTACCTAATAAAATGGTGACTGAGTGTACGTAGCTCATGTAGGCCACCCTACTCATTGAATCAGCTCCAATACTCAACAAGGTTGTGGCTGATTTCTTTGCAAGTCTTCATCTCTGCATTCATTCTTTTGTTTGTTAAGTGAATCCCTGCTTAACAATATTTGAAGGCATCTACACCCTTTAACAAGGGAGATGCAGAAATTCACATCCCTTTGAGAGATGAGAAAAGATCACCTGTATTAAATGGATTACTCATTCATTTTGAACAATGCCTAATTCTAGATTCTCCCACTACAGAAACATTCTCTTTACAGCAACCCTATCAAACCCTTCAGGATCTATGTGTTTCATTCAAGTTATCTCTCAGCCCTTACTCTTCAAGTTGCAGCAGATACAAGCCTCTCCTGGTTAGACAACCAGTCTATTCCAGGTATTAGTCCAATACACCTTCTCTGAACTGATTCCCATACACTAACATCCTTCCTTTATTGAGGAGCTCTTGCTGTACACAGTACTCTAGATTTTGCCTTGCTAATCAACTCAGTAACTGAAGCATATCTCTATAATTTCAAAGTACATTGATTATCAAATTATGTATAAATTATACAACCTTGAGAATTGTCTGCTTACAGGCAGCCACAAAGCAGGAAACACAGTTTAAAAAAAAGACCAACACCGAATGCTCAGAGAAAGAGACAACACAAATGAAACACAATCAATACACAAATCAACACAAACACAAGCAATAAAAGCAAGTGACAGCATTCTGAATGAAATAGAGTCCATAGTCCTGGCGCCTGGAGCAGCCAGTGTAGGCCCGTAACCTCAGTGTCCAGTTCATCACACAGTGGGGCAAATTGCCACAAAGGTCGCAGACACAAGGCACAGAGCAGCTAAGACAGTCTCGGCACCGTGGAGACAGGAGTAGACAATGCAGAGAAGTGAGCAGAACTGGTCTGACCCTTGCTTCCAGTCCTGACACCCTGCCTTTTCAGTGTATCTGAGCCAGCATTTAAATTGTCCAAATACTGAGTCATGCCCCGCACTAAGATCCGGGCCCTGCCTCAGCGATACGCTCGGAGACTATACCCTACTGCCAAATTGGCTTGGGGCTTAATTGATCAAACCTCATTTCCAGTTTCGGTGGACAGTCCCTAAAACTCTTCCACGCAGATTCCTCTCCAATCCACTCGTTCCGACTCCATGTTTTATGTTCAACTTCCCTCGCAACATCCAAAATTCCATAGCTTTTCTAAATACTTGCAATGCCTTTATGTTTGCCTTTATCAGGTCGTGCAGTGGGAAACTCAGAATGATAGGGTTGTAAAGAAAGCTTTTGGCACTTTGGGTTCATAAGTCAAAGTATTGAGTACGGGATGGGATATTATGTTGAAGTTGTACACGATATCGGTGAGGCCTACTCTGGAGATTGTGTGCAGTTTTGGTCAGCTACCTACAGGAAAGATGTAAATGAGGTTGAAAGAGTACAGAGAACATTTACAAAGATTTTTCCGGAACTGGAGGGCCTAAGTAAAATGGAAAGATTGAATAGGTTAGGACTTTACTTGTTGGAACATAAATGACTCAGACGAGTTTGATAGAGGTATGTTATATGGGGGTTAATTTCCTTAGAAACATAGAAGACCTACAGCACAATACAGGCCCTTCAGCCCACAATGCAGTGCCAAACGTACTTACTTTAGAAATTACCTAGGGTTACCCATAGCCCTCTATTTTCCTAAGCTCCATGTACCTGTCCAGGAGTCTCTTAAAAAACTCTATCGTATCTGCCTCCACCACCATCACCGACAGCCCATTCCATGCACTCACCACTCTCTGTGTTTTTAAAAAAGAATTACCCCTGAAATATCCTCTGTACCTACTTCTAAGCACCTTAAAACTGTTCCCTCTCATGTTAGCCAATTCAGCCCTGAGAAAAAGCCTCTGACAATCCACATGATCAATGCCTCTCATCATCTTATATATCTCTATCAGGTCACTTTTCATCCTCCATCGCTCCAAGGAGAAAAGGCCGAGTCCACTCAACCTATCCTCATAAGGCATGCTCCCCAATCCAGGCCACATCCTTGTACATCTCCTCTGCACCCTTTCTATAATTTCCACATCCTTCCTGTAGTGAGGCGACCAGAACTGAGCACAGTACCCCAAGTGGGTCGGACCAGGGTCCTATATAGCTGTAACATTACCTCTCGGCTCTTAAAGTCAGTCCCTAGGTTGATGAAGGCCAATGTACCATATGCCTTCTTAACCACAGAGTCAACCTGCGCAGCTGCTTTGAGTGTCCTATGGACTCGGACCCCAAAATCCCTCTGATCCTCCACACTGCCAAGAGTCTTACCATTAATACTATATTCTGCCATCATATTTGACCTACCAAAATGAACCACCTCACACTTATCTGGGTTGAGCTCCATCTACCACTTCTCAGCCCAGTTTTGTATCCTATTGATGTCCAACTGTAACCTCTGATAGACCTCCACACTATCCACAACATACGTAACCTTTCCGTCATCAGCAAACTTACTAATCCATCCCTCCACTTCCTCATCCAGGTCATTTATAAAAATCATTGCGAATAGCGGTCCCAGAACAGATCCCTGAGGCACACCACTGGTGACCGATCTCCATACAGAATATGACCCGCCTGCAACCACTCTTTGCCTTCTATGGCAAGCCAGTTCTGGATCCACAAAGCAATGTCCCCTTGGATCTCAGGCCTCCTTACTTTCTCAATAAGCCTTGCATGGGGTACCTTATCAAATGCCTTGCTGAAATCCATATACTCTACATCTACTGCTCTACCTTCATCAATGTGTTTAGTCACATCCTCATAAAATTCAAGTGGGCTTGTAAGGCACGACCTGCCTTTGACAAACCCTTCTTCTGTCTCTTCATTTCAGTTCCAACTAGTTTAAACTGTCGCCAACAGCCTTAGCAAACCTTCCTGCCACGATATTGGTCCCCCTCGAATTCAAGTGCAACCCATCCTTTTTGTACAGGTCATACCTGCCCCAAAAGAGGTCCCAATGATCCAGAAATCTGGATCCCTGCCCCTTGCTCCAATCCCTTGGCCACACATTTATCCTCCACCTCACTCTATTTCTATATTCATTGTCGTGTGGCTGTGACAGTGGCTCTATTCCTATTCTCACTGTTGTGTCAGAATCAGAATCAGGTTTATTATCACCGGCATGTGACGTGAAATTTGTTAACTTAGCAGCAGCAGTTCCATGCAATACATAATCTAGCAGAAAGAGAAAAAATAATAATAATAAATAAAATAAAATACAATAATAAATAAACAAGTAAATCAATTACATATATTATTAAAAATGTGCCAAAACATTAATACTGTATATTTAAAAAAGTGAGTTAGTGTCCAAAGCTTCAAAGTCCATCCAGGAATCAGATGGCAGAGGGGAAGAAGCTGTTCCTGAATCGCTGATTGTGTGCCTTCAGGCTTCTGTATCTTCTACCTAATTTTAACAATGAGGAAAGGGCATGCCCTGGGTGCTGGAGGTCTTTAATAATGGACGCTGCCTTTCTGAGTCACCGCTCCCTGAAGGTGTCCTGGGTACTTTGTAGGCTAGTGCCCAAGATGGAGCTGACTAGATTTACAACCTTCCGCAGCTTCTTTCCGTCCTGTGCAGCAGCCCCTTCATACCAGACAGTGATGCAGCCTGTCAGAATGCTCTCCACGGTACAACTATAGAAGTTTTTGAGTGTATTTGTTGACATGCCAAATCTCTTCAAACTCCTAATAAAGTATAGTCACTGTCTTGCCTTCTTTATGACTACATCAATATGTTGGGACCAGGTTAGATCCTTAGAGATCTTGACACCCAGAAATTTGAAGCTGCTCACTCTCTTCACTTCTGATCCCTCTATGAGGATTGGTATGTGTTCCTTCATCTTACCCTTCCTGAAGTCCACAATCAGCTCTTTCGTCTTACTGACATTGAATGCCAGGTTGTTGCTGCGGCACCATTCCATTAGTTAGAATATCTCACTCCTGTATGCCCTCTCGTCACTACTTGAGATTCTACCAATAATAGTTGGTACTGGTGAGATTCTACCAATATTCACTGTCGTGTGGCTGTGACAGTGGCTCAATTCCTATACTCACTTGTCAGTCAAAATCTGCTTCCATCATGCTGGCAATCAATTGGCCTGTTTGACAGATGCAGCAGCTCTTTCTCATTGGTTGCCATGTTGCCGGTTTCAGGCACTAGAGGGTATAAGAATAGCACGTGCAGGAGGCATGGTCTCTCTCCTTTTGTTCCCAGTGCCTGCTTCACACTGTGGTCGTGACCAGTGCTGAAAAACTATTCGGAAAGCATCCTCCAGTCTTAGAGGAGCCCATGTGCACTCTTAGCTTAGTATCTGTTTGTCTTGTAGTTTGTATACTTAGTTTTGTAGTTTGTGTAACTTGGGGGAGACTTAGATGTTTGGTTAAAACTTTTACTGTTTGTCCATAGGGGATTAATATGTTTATTCATAACTACAGTTGTCTGCCTCACTCACCAAGCCTGGAAACCAGCTTCCATGTTACAGCATACGTAATTATGAAGGGTAGAGATAGCATAAATGCAAGCTGGCTTTTTCCACTGAGGTCGGTTAAACCTGAAAGGTAAAATATTTAAGGGGAACATGAGGGGAATCTTCTTTACTCCGAGGGTGGTGAGAGTGTGGAAAAAGCTGCCACTGCAAAGTGCTGCATGTGAGCTCAATTTCGATGTTTAAGAGAAGTCTGGATATGTGCATGGATGGCAGGGGTATGGAGGGCTATGGTCCCAATGGGAGCAGGCAGCTTGAATGGCTCAGTATGGACTGGATGGGCAGAAGGGCCTGTTTCTGTGCTGTACTTTTCCATGACTCTATGACTGTATTGGTATTGGTTGGTTACCATCACATGCACCAGGGTACAGTGAAAATCCTTTGTTTATGTTCTATCCATATAGATTACGCCATACATAAATGCTCCAAAGTATTGAAAAGAAACGCAGAATGCAAAGCATTGTGGTCCAGTAACAAAGAAAGTGCGGTGAGGGCAAGTCAGCAAATAAATTGCGTGGGCCATGATGAGGCAGATTGGATTGGATTTTTGCATTAATATAACTTCTAAAAAGTTGTGATGCCTACAGCGGTCCCTGTGGTACACCACTCATTACATCTTGCTAATAAAACACGCATTTACAGCTACTCTGTCTCCTGTTAGCAGCCAATCTTTCATTCATGTCACTATGTTACTTCTGCAACATAAGCTTTTATTTTCCATGATAACCTTTGAAGTGACACCTTCTATTATTAGAACACTACAGAAGTTAGAATGGAGAGCATTCTCTGGCTGTGACACTGTCTAGCATGGGAGGGCCACTGCATAGGATCGATAGAAGCTGCAGAAAGCTGTAAACTCAGTCAGCTCCATCATGGGCACCAGCCTCCCCAGCATCCAGGACATCTTCAGGAGCAATGCTTCAAAACGACAGCATCCATCATTAAGGGCTCCCATCACCCAGGCCATGCCCTCTTCCAGTTGCTACCACCAGGAAGGAGGTACAGAAGTCTGAAGGCACACACTCAATGATTGAGGAACAGCTTCTTCCCTCTGATCCTCCAGGTTCAGGGGTTCAACTCAGGGCTAATTACCCTGACCGGTAAAACAAAATTGTTATGGAAACAGCAATGAAGATTCCTTCTACATCTGAGTGCGATGGTATTCCTGAGACTCCATCTAGGACTTGCATGACTGACAGTGGTGAAAATCAAGAGGAAGCTACTCAGTTGATGAAGGAAACTTTGAGCATGCCAGTGGTATAATGAGCTGTAAGTTCTTCCCCTTTGCCATCTGATTTCTGAATGGACATTGACCCCATGAACACCACCTCACTGCTTTTTTTTTTGCACTATATATTTAATTTATTGTGAACTTCAGGAAGAGCAAGACAAAGGAACATGAACGAGTCATCATAGACAGATCAGAAGGGGAGAGAGGGAGCAATTTCAAGTTCCTGGGTGTTAAGATCCCTGAAGATCTAACCTAGTCCCAACATATCGATACAGCTATAAAGAAGGCAAGATGGTGGCTATATTCTATTAGGAATTTGAGAAGATTTGGTTTTTCACCTAAAACACTCAAAAACTTCTACAGATGTACTGTGGAGAGCATTCTGACAGGCTTTATCACTCTCTATGCGGTGGGGGGGTGGGGTGGTCTACTGCACAGGATCAAAAGAAGCAACAGAATATTGTAAAATTAGTCAGCTCCACTCTGGGTACTGGCCTCGAGTATCCAGGACATCTTCAAGGAGCAGCGCCACAGAAAGGTGTCATTGTTATTAAGGACCCCCATCACCCAGGACATGCCCTCTTCTCATTGCTACCATCAGGAAGGAGATACAGAAGCCTAAAGGCACACACTCAGCGATTCAGGAACAGCTTCTTCCCCTCTGTCATCCGATTTCTAAATGGACACTGAACCTGTGAACACTACCTCACTTTTTTGTTAATATTGTTTGTATTTTGCACTATTTTAAATCTAACTATCATATATACATATATATATATATGTATGTATATATGTATATATACACATATATACATAGAAACATATATACTTACTGTAATTGATTTGCTAACTTATTTTTTCTTCTGTATAATGTATTACATTGAACTGCTTCTGCTCAGACACATGCCAGTGATAATAAATCTGATTCTGATTCATGTACTTGTACATATATATAAACTTATACTGTAACTTACAGTTCATATTATGTATTGCATTGTACTGCTGCCGCAGTGACGACAGATTTCACGACTTACTTTTTGTTTATTCATTTACGGGATGTGATTGCCGTCAGCTAAGCCAGCATTTATTGCCCATCCCTGGTTGCCCTTGAGAAGGTGGTGATGTGCTGCCTTCTTGAACTACTGTAGTCCCTGAGCTGTAGGTACACCCACACCTACATATGCCAGCAATATTAAACCTGATTCTGATTCACATTCCCCCGTGACCACCTGCTCCTAAATGCTTAGCTTTCCTGCCATATTCCAAGTATATGCTGGTAAGCCAAGTTAGTTACTTCTGAGCATTCCCCCAAGTGCAGATGGGTGGCAGAAGAACTGGGAGCATTAGTAAGCACATGATTCTGATTCAGATTCTCAGATGTCCTCTAGAGCTCCATGTACTGTAAAACCAATACCAGCCTTTTCATTTCCAGATCATTTTATTCAAGTTTTTAAATTGCGTTAGTGAAATTCTGTGGGAAGTTGCTTATTCTAAATACAAGTTAATCTAAATCATATACTTTCTTAGTGATTAAATGGGCCACTAAAAATACTGAGCTCTGAGGATGTTCACATGATTAATGTTTTCAACAGTGATTAAACGGAGATGTTGCACCCACCAGCTGTTTAGCTTGTTGAACTGTAAAATGAAGTAGGAAACATTCAAGGAATGCAGCACTAAAGCCAACTCATGTAATACTATCTCCTGGAGGGCAGTTGTGATTTAATCTGGTAAAAAGATATATTAAATAAAGCTAATTGTAATGACCTGCTGGTTATGTTATACCATGTTCTGACGTGCGATCAAATTAAAATCAATTGGAACACTGAATTGTGTGATTCCTGACCATTTTGTTTCTCCATTTTGTAGCAAAGTTACCAACTAGATATTTTCTAAACAGTAGTTAACTGCTAAATTAATCTATTTTTAGTAAATTCTTCTAACAAAGTACAGAGATGCAACTAGTGACACTTATTAGCAAAAAGGTGACAATTTTCTACGAGTCAATAGCTAAGTAATAGTTTCAATTCTAAACTGAAGACTATATTATGTAGATTTAACACTACAATTGAACCCATGAAAACTACCTCACTACCTTTTTATTTCTATTTTTATTTTTATTTCCATCTATTATATAATATATATTATATAATTATAAATAGTTACATATGCCAATGATATTAAATCTGATTCTGATTCCAAGGTGAGAAACTATGGTGAGCATAGAACTATTGCATTAAGTTCAGAAGTTTAATGAGGATTTTACTACTCATCAAAATGACTCTACTTTGTGTAAGAAGATATTAATCTCCAGAACCATGCTATATATCGAGGCACGACCTCGCAAAATTAACTGCTTAATTTTTTTTTGGGCAAAGGATTATTGCAAAGTATTTCCTGTTTGCAGGTGAATATCAGACATCAAGTTAAGGACTCCACAACTCAGGCAGCTTCTGAATCTTTTGCCAAGGCCCATCCATAGTCTGTCAAGAGGTTAGACTGGCCGAGCTGTCTGAGCCTCAGATGTACTACAGAGAAAAGGCTACAGTGTTTACTCTTCCCAGTTACAGTCTGACGGTTTGATTTCATGGAATTAGTTTAAAGCAGCTGCCCTGTGAAAGCAAGATCTATTGTGATTAACTAATCACTGTTTTTAACCACACCATGGGTGGACTGTCAGAAGTAAATCAATGTGTGTGTGTGTGTGGGGGAGGAAGAGGGGATGGTGAGCAAGGTCAGTAATATATCTTAAAGTACCAACCCAGAAAATGCATCACCGACCACCGACTGTTTCCCACAACTTCATCATTCACAATTTCTGACAAAGGTCATATCATATTTATATGGTCCACAAAAACACTGCACTGCAGCAACATGCATTCCTGCTCCTTGCAGCTTCCAGATATTTGACAATCACAGTCACATGTCGAGATTTATATACTATATAATATACAATTGGATGTCCTTTTTTTCCGTCTGTACTCTAAGGTTCTCTGTGTCTATATGTCTATATCTCTATGATGCAGAGATACATCCTAGGGTGCGCTGGGACACATCATCAGTCATGTAACCCTGGGTCATCAGGTGTTTCCACATCAGACACCCTTGCCCAGGTAAACCAGCCAGGGTTGATCAGGCTCTGAATTGAATCCCAGCAGTACTGTTCCTCCTGACCCATAGCCATCTAGAGGCACCTCTATGATGGTCTTGATGCCACCTTTCTTTGCAGCCCCCGTAATGCCAAGGAGTGAGTAGGTTCTGCAGAGCGAGCAGTCGGCAAAACCTCAACACACCACCTCTACACCTCAACACCTTACTCTTAAGGACAAGCAGGATTAAATAGACTAAACCAGTAATTTTAAAATTTCAGCCTGACATTTTTATTTCCAAAGTTTGGCAGAACAGAAACATGGTTTAATTCAAAGTGCTCATGTCACAGAGAAAAAAGCAACTATTTAGGTTTATGGGATACAAGCAGACATTCTTCAAGATGTTTCTTGTACCATTAAAACCCAACTATTGCAGAATCAAAGTTCAAAGTTAATTTATTATTAAAGTACATATATGTTACCATATATAACCCTAAGATTATTTTTTTGTGGGCATATGGAGTAAATATAGAGAAAAAAAAAACCAATGAGAGACCCTACCCAACAGGATGGAGAAACAACAACCGAGTGAAGGACAACAAACTGTGCAAATTCAGTACCCTGCAAAAGTCTGAGGCACATACACACACACACACACACACACACACACACACACACACACACACACACACACACACACACACACACACACACACATATATATATATATACATACATATCCTCTCACAGTGCTCCACCCTCATCATCCCAATATCCTTTGCTCCCACCAGATTTACAAACTCGCTTTCTGCTCCACATTAACAAATATATATAAGCCTTGGATTTTTGCTTGGATTCCATATACAATATTGAGATTTGATTTAGACCATAAGATATAGGAGCAGAATTGGGCTATTTGGCCCATCAAGTCTGCTCTGCCATTTCATCATGGCTGATCCATTTCCATCTCAGCCCCAATCTCCTGCCTTCTTCCCATATCCCTTCATGCCCTGACTAATCAACAATCTATTAACCTGTCTTAAATATACCCAATGACTAGGCATCCACAGCTGCCTGAGGCAACAAATTCCACAAATTCACCACTCTGCTGGCTAACCCTTCCATCTCCACTCCAAAAGGATGCCCCTGGATTCTGAAGCTGCGTCCCCTGGGCTTAGACTCTCCACCATAGGAAACATCCTCTCCACGTCCACTCTATCGAGGCTTTTCAAACCTCAGTAGGTTTCAATGAGATCCTGTCCCCCACTCTTCTGATTTCCAGTGTGTACAGACCCAGAGCCATCAATCGGTACTGTATTTTTCAACACACAGCGGAGAGCTAGGTTGTAAACTTGGCAGGAGCAAAGGATGTTGCAAACAATACCTCATATTCAAAACTCAATGTTCAAAGTTCAAAGTAAATGTATTATCTAAATACGTACACGTCACCATGTGCCACCCTGCGATTCACTTTCTTTCAGTAGAACAAAGAAATACACAGAACCAATGAAACACTACACACAAAGACTGACAAAAAAAATCAAAGTGCAAAAGGTAATCTGTGCAAATACAATAAATAGATAGATTGAAAATAAATAAATAAAGCTGACAACAGGAGTGGCAGAGCCTTTGAAAATGAACAGATAGATTGTGGATGTGAGTGAAGTTATCCACACTGAGCTCTAAAAGGCACTGAAAGATTCCTACATCATTGTTTTATATGCACTGTACAATCATTCAGCACAGGGGAGACCTTCCAACCTATTGAGCATATGCTGTCACTCGTAAATTATTACTAATCGATCCCAGTCCCCTGCTCTGTCCCCGTGGTTCTATATCATTTCCTTCTTAAGTAGAGATTCAAATCACAGGTGAAGGTCATTCATCACCTGCTCAGAGATGCATTTCTGTTCACTGAAACAGACAAATACATTCTCCTCTTTCCTCTTTTATTTTGCCAGTTACTCTCTGAATTCTCCTTTAACCAATCCTTCCATCATTAAGGCCTCCGCACCATCTGCCAAAGGCAGGACTTCCTGGTGCCCAAACATTTTAATTCCGATTCCCACTCCCATTCCGACATGTCTGTCCAAGGCCTCCTCTTGTGCCAAGGCGAGGAGGAGCAACACATTATACACCGTCTGAGTGCCCTCCAACCTGATGGCATGGATATTGATGACTCCTTTCAATAAATAAATTTTCTCCCCACGTCCTCTATTCTCCACTCTGACCTTGCATTTCTTTTCACCTGCCTATCACTTTCCCTGGGTCCTCCTCCTTCCCTTTCTCCTATGGTCCACTTTCCTCTTCTGTCAGATTCTTTCTTCTCCAGCACTTGACCTTTCCCACCCAGCTGGCTTCACCTACTACCTTCCAGCTAGCCTCCTTCCCTTCCCCCAACCTTTTAATTCTGGCATCTTCTCCCTTCTGTTCCAGTCCTGAAGAAGGATCTCAGCTTGAAAAGTCAATTGTTTATTCATTTCTGTAGATGCTGCTTGACCTACTGAGTTCCTCCAGCATTTTGTGTGTTGCTTTAGAAAGAGGTGTTCTCCACCTGATCTGTCAAAACCCCTATTACTTAATAAAGTCAAACTAGAAAAGCTGATCTACCTTTCAGCATGGAAAAGTTTGAAATGAAGATTTGGCAGCATTTCAAAACAGTCGGAAGAATCATCGCAGACTTCAAATTTGTTTAAATGTCCAGCATATCCTGCACTGGTTCATGTGACTGCTTCATATTTATGAATATTGATATATTGATTAATTTGCATTGTATCTAGCTGTCCATTGCAGTGATGAACACAAGTAGCAGTGTTCATTCTTAAAGATATTCCATTAAGATTTGGTGGATTAGTGTCCATTAAGATTTGTAGGATTGCTAATTTTTTTGTAGATTAACAACTACGTGCTTGTTCGTAGTTTCATATCATCATCTTTATATTGTTCAGTAAGTTCTCCAATAATTGTGGTTTGGCTGCTTCTATACTTTTCTAGAAGCTTCTTAACTTTTCTGTAGCCTGTGACATGCCACTTGAATCTGGCTATTTTATAGGCTAATTCTTATCACTGGAATGTTGTCACTTTTTAATCAGAGCTAGTTTCTGAAGAAAATTACCATGATTTCTTCCTTCTCTCAGTTCTTTGTTGTTTTTGTGGTTATAACGCTTAATAAAAATGGCTGCCTCATTCCTGACCTCCAAAGAGCTTCTGGATTACAAAAGCACCAGGATCCAGCAGATCCATATCTCGGTATGAAACTGTTTTAAATACCAGTTGGAGACACGACAGACTGCAGATGCTGAAATTCTGAGCAACAAGCAGTCTGCTGGGGGATTCAGTGGGGCAGGCAGCATCTGTGAAGGTGCGTGGGGGGGAAAGGAATTGTATCAGAATTTTATCCCGAGTTGTTAGCAGTTCCTTTCGTTCCGGGATGCTGTTTGATCTGCTGAGTTTTTCCAGCAGATTGTTAGGCTAATTCCCATTTCATTTGAGAGTTACCGGGTACAGATGTCCCCCGCTTTACAAATGTTCACTTTACACCACTTTGCTTTTACAAAAGACCTACATTAGTAACCTGTTTTTGCATTACAAAGAGGATTTTTGCTTTTATGAACATTTTTCCCATATAAATTAATGGTTCTTCACTTTACGCCATTTCAGCTTAAGAAAAGTTTCATAGGAATGCTCTACCTTTGTAAGGGGGGAGGGGGGTGGAACACCTGTACAAGCATTCGAAAGGAGATGGATATAATCCATGCCTCCTATTGTCCCCTGGCCAGTTTGCTGAAGAGATGTACCCATGTGAGGATACACCACAAGCTTGGCAAATTAAACATTTTTGCTGAATTCAAGAAGCAAATATTTGGGATAAGAAGATTGCCCTCTCATAAGTGAAGATGTCGAAGTCATTTCCAATACCTCCCTCTGGTGCCTTTCCTGCTTCCCTTTCTTTAACAATTCATTCTCCTCTCCTATCAGAATCCTTCTTCTTCAGCCTTTTATATTTTTGACCTATAACCTCCCAGCTTCACACTTCATTCCCCTCCCCGACCACCTACCTTCCCCCTTCACCTAGCTTCACCTATCACCTTCTAATTTGCACTTCTGCCCTCCCTCCACCTTATTCTGGCTTCTTCCCCCTTCCTTTACTGTGCTGAGGAAGGATCTTGACCCGAAATGGCAACTCTTAATTCCTTTCCGCAGATGCTGCCTGATGCACTTTTTGTGTGTTACTACTTTAGTGGAGGCAGCTGCCATGAGGGGACATAGTTACAAGACTCGGGTTCTGCCACTTAAGTCAGAGCTGTTTGGGAACTACTTTTGGAGGTTAAAGACTCTGGAATTCTCTATCTCCAAGGTTTGTGCTTCGTTCATTCATTATGTACCATGTCGTGGACAATCCTGGTCTTTCCATGACCATGACTGTTCTTGCCAAATTTTCCTACAGAAGTGGTTTGCTATTACCTTCTTCTGGGCAGCGTCTTTACAAGACGGATGAGCCCAGCCATGATCAATATTCTTCAGAGATTGTCTGCCTGGCATCAGTGGTCACATCACCAGGATTTGTGATATGCACCAGCTGCTCATACGACCATCCACCACCTGCCCCCATGGCTTCACGTGACCCTGATCGGGGGCCTAAGCAGGTGCTGCACCTTGCCCAAGGTTGATCTTCAGGCTAACAAGAGAAAGAGCACCTTACTGCTCCTTTAGTAGAGATGTATCTCCACACCACCACCATGGCTTGTGCAGTAGTATTAAAAGAGAAAGGACATAGGTCCAAGGGCAATGGAGAACTGGCATATAAGAGGAGACAAGCTAGACCAGAAAAGCCATGTTCATATTGAACGGCAGAATGAGCCTAGTACGGCTGAGAGTTCTGCTCTTGTTTCGTTTTCTTGTATTCTTAGGTATCATAGTTGAGTCGGTAGCAAACAGATTGATTGCCAAAAGAATATCTGCATTTTGTTGGTTATTAATGCATTTCATTCCACCTAAATTTTCCTTGTTAACAATGATATTTCAGTCAAAATGTGCAGGAAAAATTGCTTGATTTCCTGCCTTTTGTCCATATTTACAGATTTGACTGATAGGTTGCTGGCTATAAGGGGGCCGACCACTTGACAACTTTAGGGAACACTTCAGCAAATTTGGGTAGCACAATTGATGGGGAATGATTGGATCCGGCCATCGCAAGGTGACACCAAATGGACGCAGAGGCGAGAATATGCACAGCGGCAAATTGACATACAAAAGGGAATTCTAGCAGCAGCACCGTGAGCGGCCAAATGAGGCTGCAGTCAGTGGCAGCTCAGTACATCATAAACAGATCTATAAATAACTTTCACAGCTTTCCAGAAGGCACAGAGATGCCAGGGAGGCAAAGACCACTCTTGGCAGACCACTTTGGAAACATCACAAGCATTAGCTCATGTCTCCATGAGGAAATCTATCACAGGCATTGGGCCAGCTGGCTCCAGATTGAGGAATCATTCCATTCACCGTTCTGGGAAATACCTGTCGACAAAGGAAGGAAGAAGACCTAAGGATGTCCTGATGTGCTTTTTATATAGTAGAGAGCCATTTGAAATGTGGTCACGATTGCAATGTAGGGATTGCAGGAGCCAATATCAATGCAACAAGACCATAAGATACAGGAGCAGAATTAGGCCATTTGGCCCATCGAGTCTGCTCCGCCATTTCATCATGGCTGATTCATTTTCCCTTTCAGCCCTAATCTCCTGCCTTCTTCCCGTATCCCTTCATGCCCTGACTAATCAAGAATCTATCAACCCTGCCTTAAATGACTTTGGCTTCACAGCCACCTCTGGCTAAAGAAATTCATCCACGTCTCCATTCTAAATGGACAATCCTCTATTCTAAGGCTGTGTGCTATGGTCTTAGACTCCCTCATAATAGGAAACACCTTCTCCACATTCATTCTAACGAGACCTTTCAACATTCAATAGGTTTCAATGAGGTCACCCCTCATTTGTCTGAATTCCAATGAGTACAGGCCCAGAGCCATCTAATGCACTTCATGTGACAAGTTTTTCAATCCCAGAATCGTTTTCATGAATCTCCTTTGAAACCTGTCCAATGTCAGCAAATTCTTTTTTAGTTCATATAGAAATGCAGTAATGACAGTGTTACCTGTTTTAGGTATGGTAGGTTGAGAAATAAATATTAACCTGGAAATCCATTTTTCTAAATATTGTGATGGGATGTTATATGTCTACCTGAGGGGTTTCACATTACTGTTTTTGTTCACAAGGTGTAGATGCTGCTGGCAACGGTGGAATTTGTTGTCCAGTCCTCTCCAGAGGAGCAGGTTAAACATCGAACCCATTGGATTTGGAGCTCATATATAGGCTACAGCCAGTAAAGTTGGCTAATGGTGTTAATGAACCAGGCAGATTGTCAGCATCTGCAGAAGCTCTTATGTTTCTGATTTACTGCTCCATTATGGTTTCTTTGAGGAATACCAACCATGTAGATGTTTAAATCTTCTCCTCTAAGGGATTTCAGAGAGATGATCTCTCACTGCTCCTTGTTTGTGATCTCTGCTGCCCTCCATACCTATCAACTTTTACCCCTCCCCCCCCAACTTCTTATTCTGGCATCTTCTTCCTCCCTTTGCAGTCCTGGTTAAAGGGCCTTGGCTCAAAAAAAAAGTCACTTCTATAGATGGTTCTTGACTTGTGGAGTTGTCCAGCATTTTGTATGTGTTACTCTGGAATTCCAACATCTGCAGAATCTCTTGTGTTTAAGATTTTTATAACAATCCACTTATTTCATGATTGGTCATATGCATTTTAATTCCAGATTTAGAACATAGAACAGTACAGCGCAGTACTGCCCTGTTGGTCCATAATGTTGTGTAGACTTAATAACCTATCCTAAGATCAATCTAACCTTCCCTCCTACATTGTCCTCTGTTTCTTCTATCCACATGCCTATCTAGATGTCCCTAACATCTCTCCCTCCCTCTCTCTCTCTCTTTCTCCCTCCCTCCCTCTCTCTCTCTCTCTCGCTCTCTCCCCCCTTACTCTCCCTCCCCTCTCCCCCCACTCCTTTTTCTCTCTCTTCGTCTCCCTCTCCTGGTCTAGAGAAACATTATCCCAAATGATTTTATATAGGTATATTGTCTGAAAAGAGGATGCTGTCCAAGTTGCATGTCATTTTGGACAATGACTCCCATCCACTCCATAATGTACTGGTTAGGCACAGGAGTGCATTCAGCCAGAGACTCATTCCACCAAGATGTAACACTGAGCGTCATAGGAAGTCATTCCTACCTGTGGCCATCAAACTTTACAACTCCTCCCTCAGAGTGTCAGACACCCTGAGCCAATAGGCTGGTTCTGGACTTATTTCCACTTGGCATGATTAACTTATTATTATTTAATTATTTATGGGTTTATATTGCTATATTTCTTCACTATTCTTGGTTGGTGTGGCTGTAACAAAACCCAATTTCCATCGGGATCAATAAAGTATGTCTGTCTGTCTGTTGAATGACAATAAAATTGACTTGATCATCATCAACATTATTTGCTGTTTTGTATAATGTGGGTGATTATGGTCTGTCCATGACCGTGATTGTTTGTTGCAAATTTTTCTACAGAAGCCATTTGCCATTGCCTTCTTCTGAACAGTGTCTCTACAAGGCGGTTGACCCCAGTCATCATGAATACTGTTCAGAGATTGTCTGCTTGGCAACAGTGGTCACATAACCAGGACTTCTGATATGCACCAGCTGCTCATACGACCATCCACCACCTGCTCCCATGGCTTCAAGTGACCATGATCAGGGGATCTGAGGAGGTACTACACCTTACCCAAGGATGAGGTCTGCCACCTAACTTGTACTGAAAAGCAGGTCAAATAAACTTTAATATCACTTGTACGTTTTTCTAAGCAGTTACTTCTAAACATGGTTTTAAAGGACAAAAAGACTTTATTTGGTTTCCTGTTTATTGGTTGGTTAGTTTCCAGCACATTAAGGCCTGGAGAAATCTTATGGAATATCTGCAAGTGCTGCCTTCCTGACCATCAGCAAATCCAAATCCCATGCATAATTTTCAACAAGTTTCATCCAGATTTAAAAGGTTTCTCATTTGTGGCAGTGGAGGTTTGAATTGAGCCAAACCAGGGGAGTTGCTGTCAGCATACTGTAGGAGCCGAATTAGCTCATTCAGTCCAATTCTGCTTTACCATTCCATCATGCCTGATTTACTGTATTATCCCTCTCAACCCCATTCTCCTGCCTTCTCCCTGTAACCTTTGACACCATTACTAATCAAGATCCTATCAGCCTCTAATTTAAATATACCCAATAACTTGGCCTCCAAAGCTCTCTGTGGCAAGGAATTCCAGAGATTCACTACTTGGTGGCTAAAGAAGTTTTTCCTCCTCTCTGTTCTACCTAGACATCCCTCTATTCTGAGGCTGTGCCCTCTGGTCTTAGACTGTCCCCATTGTAGGAAACATCCTCTTCATGTCCACTCTATCTAGAACAAAAGAGTCTTGGCCTGAAATAGCAACACTTCATAAACGCAAGAAGCTCTGCAGATGCTGAAAATCCTAAGAGGACCGCAGGAGCTCAGGCAATATCTATGGAAAAGAGTAAACATTCAATATTTCTGGCAAAGACCTTTCAATAGGACTGGAAAGGAAGGGGGATGACACCAGAATTAAAAGGTGGGGAGGGGGGAAAGGAGGACAGCTAGAAGGTGATAGGTGAAACCAGGTGGGTGCAAAAGGTAAAGGGATAGAGCAGAAAGAATCTGACAGGAGAGGAAAATGGACCATAGAAGAAAGAGAAGGAGGAGGGGATCCAGAGGAAGTTGATAAGCAGCTGAGAAGAGGTAAGAGGCCAGAGTGGGGAACAGAAAAGGGGAGGTGGAGAGAATTTTTTTTAACTAAGAGAAATTGATATTCATGCCATCAGGTTGGAGGCTACCCAGACGGAATATAAGATATTGCTCCTCCACCTTGATGGTGACCTCACTGTAGCTCAAGAGGAGGCCACGGACCAACATGTCAACTATTCATTTCTCTCCCTAGACGCTGCCTTGACTTGCTGAGTTCATCCAGCACTTTGTGTTGCTCTAGATTACCAGCATCTGCAGAATTCCTAGTGTTTGTGGCCTAATGTTGGTTTTGGGTAGGGACCCTGAACAAGTGTCTTCTTGAATCCCTCAGCATCTGTCTTTCAGAAATGCAGCTTAATCCATTACCTTGGGTTGTCTGTTTTTATGACGTCAATAGAGACAACTATTGAAGGTGAGTTATGCTACTGACTAAACTGACCTTCACCTCCACTGTGTTTACACTGAGCAAATTAAATTTGGTGAGAGGAACAAAAAAAGATTACAGGAAGAGAAAAATATTCAATTGACTTCTATGCCCTTGAGGAGAGCAGATAGCCAACACTGTCCTTCACAGACTATTACCTTGCCATACTTTTGGCATTAAACCTTGTGTACATTAAGATGCTTGATTTAAATAATAATTCTTGTCACACAACTAAATTACAAAAGGCTATACTTCTTTATTGGCCATGGCTATACTTATGGCTTCAATTTTTATGATATAGTCACCATATGTAGATAGAAACAGAATTACCCTTGTGTATCAACATATTTGTGAAGTTAGTGTGTTCTGCTTAAAGGTGGTGAATGGTGGGAAGGTACAAAATGAAGCAACTGGTCCAGGTAGATTTGGCAGATATTTTTGTTTCCTCAGCTTCCAAATTGTACTTCCTCGGAGAATAAGTTTTGGTCAGGAATTCATGATGATTTTACCTCTAGCCATTCCAATAAGCTCTGTGGTCTTCTCCTAGGCTCTTCCTGGCAATTAATCATTCATCAAGAAAGTGACTTAAATCAAACCATAGGAAACGAAAGAAGAAAATAGCTAAATCAAGACCTGTCCTGGAGTCGGAGGATTGTCTGTTTGTGTGAGTGGGTGGGAGGGCAGAGAGGGGCTGGTTTTGCTGTTGGTTTGTTGCTTGTGTCCTGTGTTGTTCTGCTGAACACTGTGGGCATGCTATGTTGATGCAGGAATATGTGGCAATACTTGTGGGCTGCACCCAGCACGTCCTTCAGTGATGGTTGTGAATACAAATGATGTATTTCACTGTACATTTCAATATACATGTGACAAATCCATTTGGAGAACATACTCCTGTTTTCTTCATTTTCAGTAGTACAGTAACAGATGACCCTTGATGATTGGGAAGAGAGCTGTCTACAATAGTTTCTGTTCTCTATCATCTTACTGAGTCATAGTACAGGTACAGTGATTGATATTTTTCTTTGTTCTTTTCAGGGCAAAATCCTACTCTGAATATGATCCAAATCTCTGCTTCCTATAGACTACCTGCACCCTTAAGACACTACTTAAAGCTGACTTTTTAATGCTTGGTCATCTGCCTGTGTGGCTCATTTCTAGGATTATCTGTATAGACCATAAGGAGAAAAAATAGCCCATTTGACCCATTGAGTCTGCTCCGCCATTTTATCATGGCTGATGGATTTCCCTCTCCATTCCAATCTCCCACCTTCTCCCAGTAACTCATCATGCCCTAACTAATCAAGAATCTATTAAACTTCACCTTAAATATACCCAATGACTCAGCCTCCATAGCTGTCTGTGGCAATGAATTCCACAGATTCCCCACACTCTGGCTGAAGAAATTTCTCCTCATGTCCATTCTAAATTGACATCCTTCTATTCTGACGCTGTGTCCTATGGCAATGAATTCCACAGATTCCCCACACTGGCTGAAGAAATTTCTCCTCATGTCCATTCTAAATTGACATCCTTCAATTCTGACGCTGTGTCCTTTGGTCCTAGACTCTCCCAGCACAGGAAAAATGCCCTCCACATCTACTCTAGCAAGACCTTTCAATATTCGATAGGTTTCAATGAGACCACCCCTCCTACATCCGAATTGCAGTGAGTAGAGGCCCAAAGTCATCAAATACTCCTCAGAGGTCAAGCCTTTCTATCCCACAATCATCTTAGTGAAACTCCTTTGAACCGTCTCCAATGTATGGACATCCTTTCTTAGATAAGGGACCAAAAATTACTCACAATACTCTAAGCGAAGCCTCATTTGGAGTAATGGGTGCCTCCGTGTAGGACAACGTGGTACTTACTGCATGTTGATCTTCACCAGGTGCAATTATCATTTGTTGATCTACCAGTGAAGGTCACAAAATTGATTACATTTTATTTCCCATTTCACAGGGCAGGATTTGAACCAAAAGAATGAGAGTCATTACTCCAGTCAAAGACATTTGTTCTTATCTCCCCACCGGTTAGCCCTCCATATCTTTATGATCATTTGCAGCCCTCCGGCTCTCTAAAATATCCATTCTCTTCATCTTAATCACTCTGTCATTGGTTGCCATGACTTCATCTACCAAAATATTAAGCTCTGAAATTCCCTCTATAACCTTTCCTATCTTACCACTATCCTTCCTTTAAGTAGCCCATCAAAATCACCCCCTTCATCCAGACTTTTGGGGCAATAAACAATCTGCTAGAGGAAATCAGCACATCAAGCAACATCTGTTGGGGGCATAGGAATCTTCAAAATTTCCATGCATCAGCATCTGGTAATCTGATGTCAGACTACTTTGGCCTGAAACTTTAAAAATTCCTTTAAGACAGGAGCTCTTAATCTGGGTCCATGGAAGGATTTAGGGGGTCGTGAACTAGGATGTGAAACCATTTGTATCTTCATTTTCACTAACCTGTCACTGAAATTTAACATTTCCTTCAATTATGAATGTATGCAACAAACCACCTGTGACTTTGTCACCAATAGAAATCAGAAATATTTTCATATCACATTACAGTTGTTACAAATATCTCAATATATCATTTTCGCTATGCCCATCACTACTTGTTGCTTAATGTCTTGATAAAGAGGCATATACCTGTGTGTTACTGGATCACAAATTTGTTTTTTTAATATTTTGTTAACTGCATTTCAATATAATTGATTTATTTTGTAATCCTATGAATTTTATTTTATATATTTAAATACGTTATTCTGAGAAAGGGTCTATAGGCTACATGAGACTGCCAAAGGGGTCCGTAGGCTTCACCTGAGTGCCACAGTTGTTAATGGCAAAAAAAGGTTAAGAACTCCTGATTTAAGAGTTCCTCCAGAAGTTTATTTCTTGCTCTAAGCTCCAGAATTTGCAGTCTCTTCAGCAAATTTCCTCAAACTTCTTACACAGCTCAAGCTCAGTTTTATTTTACATCCCCTGAGTAAAATGCAAGACGTTGTTGATGTTGTATCCCGCATTAATGAATACTATTCAAATACACCCATAACTTTAAATTTTTGATAAACACAATAAAAAGTGGATGTGCAAACAAGCTGGATGAACTCAGCAGGTCGGGCAGCATCCGTTGAAATGAGCAGTCAACGTTTCGGGCCAACATCCTTCGTCAGGGCCTCTGCCACTTGCCCCCACAATAAAAAGTGGAATGAGTGGGAATTAATACGTTAGTAAGTCTTCCAGTGCATTAATTAAAAAAGAACTTAGAGAACACTGAAATGGCAAGTGATTTAAAATGCATAATAAATGTTCTCAGATAAAAATTAACGATGTAATAAAATGGAACATTATAATCCAACAAAGCTTCAAAATGAATGTGCTTTCAATGAATAACTTACTACAGGCTCACTAGTTGAACCATAAAATGAAGACCCTGTGGAATCATTCATCAGAAAGAAGTTCCAAGCCTCTGGCTAGAGGGGAATGCGAACTGACATTATTGACCAAAACATTATTTTGCAAATCTAAGAGCCTGGACAATTCCCCCAAGCTCATAATTCCAGTACAGTCACAATTTGAAATTTAAAGTCCATTGATAACCCTAAAATTTAAATTAATTTTTGTTCTGTCGGATCTTGGTCATTTTTGACCCCTGGGTTCTTTCAGGATTTCAGGAATGAGCAAGTAACTTTGGTTTTCACAATCATTTATTTTAAAGTTTAAATAAAGATACAGAGCAGTTGAAACTAAGTGAGTAGCCGTGAAGTAAAGCAGAGATTAAAGAGCTTCAAAGATTCAAGAGATTCAATATGGCACTTTTGAAAAATCTAGCACCTTTATAATCCAGAGAACAGAAATTCCTTAGGTAAGAATAAACCAATCTACAGTTGCACAATAATATCACATAGGTAATGTGGTAACACTTAGCCCATTAAAAATTGAAAAGGTATATAAAACTGCTATATGGCTATAACTGGGAACGAACCACCATACTGTGAAAAATACTTGAGTTTTCTGAAGACACAAATTGTTAAAAATACAAATAATGGTTTCCTTTTACTGACATGATTGAAACTACGATTTTAGTCTTGCATTAATTCAACTAAGATCTTATAAAAGGTACATAAAAAATGATCCCAACAGCCACCACACATTTATGATTATGTTCCTTTTTAGACTTATAGGTATAGCAGATACAACTTGTTCCCAAAATCTTCTGTTTTTGGACTTAGTTTTTATAGTACTTGTATCAGACTGGTGTTGAGGGTCAAAGGTCTGACCGTCTCAAAGCTTGTCCACTCAGATATTATCACAATGTGAATATACTAATCTTAACCCTAACCCTAGAGTGCATCACCATCATTATTGGATACCTACTCAACAAATAACCGATTTATTTAGGACCAATCCAGCATCTTAAGCATTCATTCTCTCATCATCATTACATAATGGATTCAGAGTCTGCCATTTCCAAACTGCACTGCAATTAGTCACGCTGATAGCATCTCCCAAACTCGTGGTCTGTAACATGAAATAAGACAAGAGCAGCATATGCATGGGTCCCTTCAAAATCATATACCATCCTGACTGAGAAGAATATTGTTCTTCCTTTATTGCCACTGGGTCTAAGTCTTGGAATTCCCAAAGCACTGGTCTCCTTATTGCCTGTTATGCCACTGACGTTTAGGGCAGCACGGAAGGTCCTCCATCTCTGGAGGTGTTCAGAGCTTCCTTCATCATGTCAGTAGCTCAGTTTTCATGACTGTTAGTCATGCAAATCTCAGGTGGAGACTCAGGAATACCGTTGCACTTAGATTTTGAAGGATTCTTCACTGCTGTTTCTGTCTTTTGACCAGTCAGGGTTTTTAGCCCCGAGCTGAACCCCCGATCCTGGAGGACCAGTGGACCACACTTAGTCTGTGCTCTCCACTTTGATCTGTTTTGCATGAATGACCAAGAGCCAAAGCATAAAACCCTGACCCCAGCCAACTTAGCACTACAAGTCATTGAGGTATGCAAGCCTCCAAACCACAACAGAGTTGTGGCCCACAAGACATAGGAGCAGAATTAGGCCATTGAGCCCATCGAGTCTGATCCACCATTCCATCACGGCTGAACTCAGATCCCATTCAACCCCATTCACCTGCCTTCTCGCCATATCCTTTGATGCCCTGACCAATCAGGAAGCGATCATCTTACGCATGAGCTTGGCCTCCATAGCAGTCTGTGGCAGAACATTCTACCAATCCCACAGTGGTATGTCAACAAATAACACTCAATAATTTCTATAGTTGTCCCGTGGAGAGAATTATGACAGGCTGCATCACTGCCTGGTATGGTGGGGGTGGGGGGGAACTACTGCACAGGACCAAAAGAAGCTGCAGAAGGTTGCAAATCTAGTCAGCTCCATCTTGGACACTAGCCTACAAAGTACCCAGGATATCTTCAAGGAGCAGTGTCTCAGAAAGGCAGCGTCCATTATTAAAGATCTCCAGCACCCAGGGCATGCCTTTTTCTCACTGTTACCATCAGGTAGGAGGTACAGAAGCCTGAAGGCACACACTCAGTGATTCAGAGACAGCTTCTTCCTCTCTGCCATCCGATTCCTAAATGGACATTGAATCTTTGGGCGCTACCTTACTTTTTTTAAATATGCAGTATTTCTATTTTTGCATGTTTTTTATCTTCAATATATGTAATTAATTTATTTGTTTATTTATTTTTTCTTTAGATTTTAATATTATTTTTTCTCTCTGCTAGATTATTTATTGCATTGAACTGCTATTCTCATAGGATTTTACCTTATTAAGCAGCCTCATATGTGGCACCTTATCAAACGCCTTCTGAAAATCCAACTAAATGACATTCACTGCCTCTCCTTTGTCCACCCACCCTGCTTGCTACTTCCTTGAAGAACTCCCAACAGATTTGTCAGGCAAGATTTCCCTTTGACAGAAACCATGCTGACTTTGACTTATTTTATCATTAGTCTCCAAGTACCCTGAAACCTCATCTTTAACAATAGACTCTAACACTTCCCCAACCATTGCGGTTCAGCTAACTGGCCTATAATTTCCTTTCTTTTGTCTTTTTTCCTTCTTAAAGAGTGGAGTGACATCTGCAATCTTCCAGTCCTCCGGGACCATGCCAGAATCAAGTAATTCTTGAAAGCTCCTCTTGGAAGCTACCTCACAGTACTGTGCAATTAACTTCACCAGTAAGGCTACGGTGATGTAAGGTGGTGGTTCATCACGACCTTCTCATTTAAAGGCTAAACGCAGTAAAAAAATTAATGGTTTAAAGATTAGCTTTATTTGTCACATGTACAGCACTGTGCATATGTCTTAGATATAGCTAGGGTGGAGAAGTCCTTTGCACAGTTCTGTATTTCTCAGCATAAAACAGAGAGTGAATTTGTACATCTTGCAAGAACAAAGGGAATGGTGAGCGTGGAGACCCGCAGGTCGAGTCTGGGACCGTAGCAGAGAAGGAACAGCTGCACAGAAACAGGCCCCCTGGCCCAACTAGTCCTTGGCGACTATTATTTTGCTTCATTCCATTGACTTGACCGTAGATGGTAGCCCTTCATACCCATCCCATCCATGTACTTATCCAAACTTCTCCTAAAATTTTGAAATTGAACTTGCATCCACCAGTTCCATGGGCAGCTCAGTCAATGCTCATACCATCTTCTGAGTGAAGAAGCACCCCCTCATGTTCCCCTTAAACATTTCACTTTTCACCCTTAACCCATCACCTCTAACATTTGTACCCTTTTGCAAGCAGGGGAAATATACTTCCCCTTTGACTCTCCATTACTGCAGTAGGCTGCTTCCAATGACGAGTAAAGATACAGGAGTGCCAGCTTCATAAGTCAGCATTGGGATTTCATGTGACGAGCTCATATCAATAAAATTCTCCACTCAAACATTACATTAAAAAAATATGATTGTACAGAGACTCCAGCATAAAAAAGACATCTCGAGTGTATAATCAAAGAAAACTTGTTTCCATTTAAATCAAATCAACTTTTTCTTATTCTTGCTTTTGAAGCTAGTCTTGTTGAAGTCATCTTGTTTAATAAAAAGGTATAGATCCCAATTCAACACAGCAATATCACATTTTGTTGAATGCCAATCTTAATAAGTTCTATTAGTTATACTTAACAATATATTTTTAAGGTAGTGGAAGTTATTACTAATGAAAGGTCTAGTTTCAGACAGGGATGAATGCATACTGGAGTTGCATAACGCAAAGGGAAGCCTTTAATAAATAAAACTCAATTTGATATATTAGTATTAATATGTAATGTTGACATATTTGCTTGTAATCAATGAATACTTGAAGATGAATGACTGATCCTCAGTTAACCTCATCTTATAATTAATTTATAACTGAGTAATTATTTTATTTCTAAGAGTCGAACAATTAAGCTTCGTGGTTTAAAGTCAGTGGATTGGTGGCAGGGTGGTGATACGTCTCTACCAGAGGAGGTGTGAGGTGCTCAGTTATCCACTATCCTGCAGGTCACCCTTGAGCAAAGTGTAGCACCTGCTTAGTCCCCCTGATCAGGGTCACGTACAGCAATGGGAGCAGGTGGTGGATACCATCAAATAATTTGATTTCAGCCTGCTACAGCTGAGAACCACAACTACATCTAAGGTCTGTACAGTTAGTAATGACATTTTAATGCACTAAAAAAATCTGTCCCTGCTTAAAAGTGATCAAATCGATCTGGTCGAGGGCACTGGCACACATCTTCTTTACGGCAGCGGAAGAGGGGATGCATGCAGAGCTGGACTAAAGGTTCATTTAAGAAAATGAGGCTTTCGACTCCCAGTACCTACCATCGTGTTGATAAACGTACAGTCTCTGGTAAATAAACTTGAAGATCTCAGAGCTAAGGTGCTGTACCAGTGAGACGTTAGGACCATAGGTGTCTTTTGTTTCTCAGAATCTTAGTTAAACCCTTCTGTTACAGACGTAACGATTCAGATAGATAGATAGATAGATAGATAGATAGATAGATAGATACTTTATTCATCCCCATGGGGAAATTCAACTTTTTTTCCAATGTCCCATACACTTGTTGTAGCAAAACTAATTACATACAATACTTAACTCAGTAAAAAAATATGATATGCATCTAAATCACTATCTCAAAAAGCATTAATAATAGCTTTTAAAAAGTTCTTAAGTCCTGGTGGTTGAATTGTAAAGCCTAATGACATTGGGGAGTATTGACCTCTTCATCCTGTCTGAGGAGCATTGCATCGATAGTAACCTGTCGCTGAAACTGCTTCTCTGTCTCTGGATGGTGCTATGTAGAGGATGTTCAGAGTTTTCCATAATTGACCGTAGCCTACTCAGCGCCCTTCGCTCAGCTACCGATGTTAAACTCTCCAGTACTTTGCCCATGACAGAGCCCACCTTCCTTACCAGCTTATTAAGACGTGAGGCGTCCCACTTCTTAATGCTTCCTCCCCAACACGCCACCACAAAGAAGAGGGCGCTCTCCACAACTGACCTATAGAACATCTTCAGCATCTCACTACAGACATTGAATGACGCCAACCTTCTAAGGAAGTACAGTCGACTCTGTGCCTTCCTGCACAAGGCATCTGTGTTGGCAGTCCAGTCTAGCTTCTCATCTAACTGTACTCCCAGATACTTGTAGGTCTTAACCTGCTCCACACATTCTCCATTAATGATCACTGGCTCCATATGAGGCCTAGATCTCCTAAAGTCCACCACCATCTCCTTGGTCTTGGTGATATTGAGACGCAGGTAGTTTGAGTTGCACCATATCACAAAGTCCTGTATCAGTTTCCTATACTCCTCCTCCTGTCCATTCCTGACACACCCCACTATGGCCGTGTCATCAGCGAACTTCTGCACGTGGCAGGACTCCGAGTTATATTGGAAGTCTGATGTGTACAGGGTGAATAGGACCGGAGAGAGTACGGTTCCCTGCGGCGCTCCTGTGCTGCTGACCACCGTGTCAGACCTACAGTCTCCCAACCGCACATACTGAGGTCTATCTGTCAAGTAGTCCACTATCCAATCCACCATGTGAGAGTCTACTCCCATCTCCGTTAGTTTGTGCCTTAAGATCTTGGGCTGGATGGTGTTAAAGGCACTAGAGAAGTCAAGGAATGTAATCCTCACAGCACAACTGACCCCATCTAGGTGAGAGAGTGATTTGTGCAGCAAATACGTGATAGCATCCTCCACTCCCACCTTCTCCTTATACGCAAACTGAAGAGGATCCTGGGCGTGCCTGGTTTGTGGCCTCAGATTCTGTATTATCAGCCACTCCATGGTCTTCATCACGTGCAACGTCAAGGCAACAGGTCTGAAGTCATTCAACTCCTTTGGTTGTGGTTTCTTCGGTACCGGGACAATACAGGATGTTTTCCACTGTCTGGGTACTCTTCTCTGCTCCAGGCTCATGTTGAAGATGCGCTGTAGTGGTTCTCCCAGCTCAGTCGCACAGGCCCTCAGTAATTGTGGGGAAACTCCATCCGGTCCAGCCGCCTTGCTGGTACAGATCTTCCTCAGTTGACCTTCCACCTGTGCAGCCGTAATCCTGGGCGTGGGCAAGGTCTCCTGTGAGTGGCTATTTTCCTGTGAGGGAAGTAAGCCTGGTGTGGATTTCTGTGGTGAGGATGAGATTGTGCTGTCGAACCTGTTGAAGAAGTTGTTCAGCTGGTTCGCTTTCTCCACATCTCCACTTATGTTTGCCCCCCGCTTTGCACCGCATCCGGTGATGATCTTCATCCCATCCCACACCTCCTTCATGCTTTTTTTCTGCAGCTTTTGTTCTAGCTTCCTCCTATACTGCTCCTTTGCCCCCCTTATCTGTACTCTGAGTTCCTTCTGAACTCTTTTAAGCTCCAACCGATTACCATCTTTAAAGGCCCTCTTCTTCTGGTTTAGGAGGCCTTTGATGTTACTAGTGATCCAGGGCTTATTATTGGGATAGCAGCGAACAGTTCTAACA
Organism: Hemitrygon akajei; assembly: GCF_048418815.1. NCBI lineage: Eukaryota > Metazoa > Chordata > Chondrichthyes > Myliobatiformes > Dasyatidae > Hemitrygon > Hemitrygon akajei. The sequence goes on from NC_133133.1 coordinate 168,894,977, forward strand.
GGGACAACGGCATCCACACAAAAGTTAATAAGATTCAGATTGACAGGTTCAAAGTACACCACCAAGATAGGACTGCTGAGTCCTTCAAAGGCAGAGGTATGTTTCATAGCCAATGCCTCATGGTGCACAAATGGGATGGTTCTGTCCCAGACCTGGAATACCTCACAGTAGAGTGCTCCCGTGGCAGGTAAAGTCCATTTTACCTGCCACAGGAGATTTCAGTGATCATCTTGGTACATCCTACCACAGGCTAATGTCTAGCAGGCTCTAGACAAACTGTGTAATGTGATCAACAGGCATGAAACAGCACATCATGATACCTTCCCTGTCATTTTGAAGGATCTTTGAAAAGTTTCTAATTATTACCAACAAATCACTTGAAATGCCAGAGGAACCAACACACTGGGCCACTGTTACACCACAATCAAGAATGCCTACCGGCACGGTATGTGCCTATGGCACATCCCATGTCCAGACTTTGGAAAGCCTGAACAGCTGGCTGTATTTCTACTCCCTGAGTACAGGGAGAGACTGAAGACTGCAGCACCAATGAGGACCAAGAAAGTATGAACAAGTGAGGCGCAGGAGTGCTTACAGGACTATTTGAATTAGAGGGGTGAACTGTATTCAGGGATACATCTTCGAAACTGAATGAGTACACCACAGTTGTCACTGACTTAATTAAATCCTGTGTGGATGAGTGTGTGCCTACGAGAACATACTATACTTACCCAAATCAAAAGCCATGGATGAACCAAGAGGTTCATAGTCTGCCGAGGGCTAGATCTGTGGCATTCAAGTCTGGCAACCTAGATCTGTACATGAAAATTGGGTATGACTTGTTGAGGGCCATTTCAAGAATAAAGGAACAATTCTGAGTGAGGTTTGAGGGGACATTAGATGCATGTTAACTCTGTCAGGGTTTCTAGGCCATTACTTCCTACAAAGTAAAATCCAATCTCATGAATGGCAGCTATACCTCACTACCAGAAGAGCTCAATGCCATTTATGCTCGCTTTGAAAGGGAGAATAGAACTACAGCTATGGGAATCCCTGCAGCACCCAGTGACCCTGTGGTCTCTGTTTCAGAGGCCAATGTCAGGCTGTCTTTCAGGAGGGTGAACCCTCGCAAGGTGGCAGACCACAATGGAGAAACTGGTAAGGCTCTGGAAACTTGTGCCAACCATTTGGCAGGGGTGTTTGAAGACATTTTCAAACTCTCATTGCTACAGTCAGAAGTTTCCACCTGCTTCAACAGGGTAATAATTATACCAGCGCCCAAGAAGAGTAGTGACAGCAGCCTTGTTACTCTCATCCAGTAACACTCACATCGACAGTGATGACGTGCTTTGAAAGGTTGGTCATGGCTAGAATCAACTCCTACCTTAGCAAGGACCCGGACCCACTGCCTTTGCCACAACAGGTCTACAGCAGACATGATCTCAATGGTTCTCCATGTGGCCTTGGATCACCTGGACAAAACAAATACCTATGTCAGGATGGCATTTAACTCCATCATTCCTACAGTCCTGATTGAAAAACTACAGAACCTGGGACTCTATACCTCCTGAAGAAAAAGTATCTCACGATGTGTATTGTATACATTTCTCTGACATTAAATGTACCCATTAAGCCCTCTGCAGCTGGATCGTTGACTTCCTAACCAGAAGATCACAATTGTGCAGATTGGAAATAACATCTCCCCTTGCTGACAATCAACACTGGCACACCTCAAGAATGTGTGCTTAGACGACTGCTCACTACACTATGACTGTGTGGCTACGCACAACTCAAATGCCATCTATAAATTTACTGATGATAAAACCATTGCTGGCAGAATTTCAGATGGTGACGAGAAGGTGTACAACAGTGAGATATACCAGCAGGTTGAGTGGTGTTGCAGCAACAATCTTGCACCCAACATCAGTAAGACCAAAGAGCTGATTGTGGACTTCAGAAAGGCTAAGATGAGGCAGCATACCTCATTCCTCACAGAGGGTTCATAAGTGGAGAAGGTGAGCAATTTCAAGCTCGTGGGTGTCTATATCTCTGAGAACCTAAACTGATCCCAATATATCGATGCTAGATTATGTAATGCATTGAACTGCTGCTGCTAAGTTAACAAATTTCACATCGCATGCCAGTGATAATAAACCTGATTCTGATTTACTACCGTCTAGCTAAAAAAAAATTCCTTCTTGCCTCCGTTCTAAATGGTCACCCCTCAATTTTGAGGCTGTGCCCTCTAGTTCTGGATACACCTCACCATAGAAAACAGGCTCTCCACATCCACCCTGGGAAGGGCATATGTGTAGATGTAACATTGCTGGAGGCTCAGTCTTTGTGACAGGTAACAGGGCTGCATTACTGCAGCTACGTACTCCTCAGATTTTTTTTTAACCTCTTAATACCACGAGTTACCAGTAGAGTAAAAATGTTGCATTAAACAGACATTGCTACCTGTGGCAGTGGAATGGGAGAAGAAATGGTTTCAACTTTATGAAGAAGAGCAGCAACTCCCAACCTTTTTTTATGCCATGGACCCCTACCATTAACCAAGGGATGTGTGGACCCCAAGTTAGGAACCCCTGAAGAGGTGCCATTTTTATAAGGTCAATATTTTTACTCTACAAGTTTTGTGGGTTGATAATGATTTCAGTGCCTTTTAGAGGCTTAACTGCATTATACATTGACTGCAGCAGTTAAACCCTGAATTACAGTAACTTTATTATGAAGTTAACAAAATGAATGTGATCGTTAATGATTTATGTTTTGTCAGATAGTTGAAATACTCTTGAATGCAACTGGTGAGCATCCTGAAAAACCTATCCAATAATAACAATGATATCTAATCCTATAATTTTGATCTTATAAGCAGTTTAGCCTAAAAACAGAGGAGATGCTAAGTACTGAAATGTGTTTCATTTCTGCAGTTCTGTGGGGATTTGTGTTACCTGCACCAACATTAAATCAGATCATTTGCTCACAACAGTGGTCATTAGAATTCTGCTCTAGTCTTACTGCAGCAAAGCTGATCGTTCTGAGGATGCAGAGGGAAAATAAAAATGTCTTCATTGCTTTCCCTATAGATGTTAAAACCTTCAAGTATGGTCAACATGAAGTCAGCAGATTGTGTGGTACATCAGAGGATGCAATCCTGCTCCGTAGTGTGCACTTTTTCAATGTCACAAGTCCTATAGGGCCATCAAAATGGAGTCCGTGTGACACATAGAGTGCTGGCTATCTAAATTTTAAGGCATAACTTCATGCAGATCATCGCACTGATCTCTGAGCAGCTTTAATGCCATGCCAGCATTGCCTCTGTGAAGCTGAATGTGTTCAGCATCAGGAAGGATCTGCATATCAGGCCATTGGTACTTAAAGAATCATCAGGTAAGATACCTGCATTTTAATTCGTCACTGAACTCTAATTGATTTTTCTAGAATCTTACAGGCATTTAGTATATCCTTTTACTCTTTAAAGTTGTTGAAATCCATCTGCCATATGTTACATAATGAATGCTCAGCCCTGCGTACCAACAACGAGGCAAGTGATTGCAGGGCAGGAGGTAGAAGAAGAAGTCATTTCAAGATGCAAGATTGTTCAATGTCATTTCCAGTACACAAGTGTAAAGAAGAATGAAATAATTGTAATTCCAAATCCAATGCAGCACAAAAGAAAGACAATAAGATAAAGAACACAATTATCAAATTTAGTCAGACATTGCTTTTCTGGACCTCATCCCTCCTTCCCAAATTTTTATAGTAACCTTTGCTTCCTTAGTAGTTTTAGTGAGCAGATCTCCATCTTGAATATATTCATTGTCTGCCCCCACAACTCTCTGGGGTAGACAATTCCTGACATATGTAACCTCGAAGAATTTCCTCCATCCAAAATGAATGCGCATTATTCTGAACCTACACTCATGTCTTTCACATGCAAAACATTCTCACAGCATCCATCCTCAGAACCTTGTATGCTTCAATAAGAACACCTCTCATTCTGCTCAACCTTAGCCTAACCTGTTTAACTTCATACTACAACACTTTTATCCGAAGAATTAATCTTATAAATCTTTTCTGCAATGTCTCCAATGTAAGCACATCCTTCCTTAGATTTGGAGATCAAAGCTGTTCACATAACCCCCCGAGTGTCTTGCAAAGCTCCATGAAAACATCCTAAATTTAATATTTATTGCATCATCATCATCATCATCATTATGTACTGTGCCGTATGATGTGGGCAATCATGGTCTTTCACTTGTCTTTAATCTGTCTACTGAGCGAGGGATTAGATCCCCTTCATGTTGTTGTTCTATCCATGATCATGACTGAGCTTGGCAACTTTTTCTACTGAAGTTCTTTGCCGTTGCCTTCTTCTGGACAGCTCCTTGACATGAAGGGTGACCCCAGCCATTATCAATACTCTTCAGAGATGGTCTATGTGGTGTCAGTGGTCACATAATCATGATTTGTGATGTGCAACAACTGCTCATACAACCATCCACAACTTTCTCCCATGGCTCATCGGCGGGGCGGGACTAACCAGGTGCTACAGCCCTTGCCGAAGGGTGACCCACAGGCTAGTGGACGGAAGGGACACCTCACACCTCCTGTGGTAGAGATATGTCTCCACCCTGCCACCTGTTTATATTGCGTACCCTTGCAATAAAGGATAACATTCTGTTAGTAGGTTCTGTTCTCAAATGCCATTTCCTTGAGTTTCAAATCAGAAGAATGCACAAAATGCTGGAGGAACTCACCAAGTCAGGCAGCATCTATAGAGAGAAGTAAACTTTTGACATCTCGGGCTGAGACCCTTCTTCATGAGTTCTATATACTAAGTTCCCAGATTCTTTTGTATCACTCTTTAAATGTTTAAATAATATTTTGTTTTTAAATTTTTTTTCTTCAAGTGGTGACATCACACTTTCCTACTTTATATTTCATTTGCTAACTCCTTAGCCACTCACTTTTAACATTTTTATTTGGGCCTTTAGCTCCCAGTGGAGCACAGGCATTGTTGACCTCCCAACTCCTTTGTCCTCTGAAGTCAATAGTATGGTTGGAGTTCATCAATGTTTCTACAATCCCCTGTACCCACTGTATCCCACTGTACAGGGGATTAACCTATGCAGCTTCACCAGACCTCATTTCCACTTCTCACAACGAGGATGTAGGGAAGGGACTGGATGAGCAGACCTCCATAAAGAGGGAAAAAAACATAGAAAACCTACAGCACAATACAAACCCTTTGGCCTACGATGCTGTGCCGAACATATACTGACTTTAGAAATTACCTAGGGTAACCCATAGCCCTCTATTTTTCTAAGCTCCATGTACCTATCCAGGAGTCTCTTAAACAAAGAGCGATTACCAGAAGATGCTGTCAGGATGAAGAGAACCAAATCCCTCTAGCACTTTGTGTGTGCTGTCTCAAATAAGGATGTAAACTTGTCTTAACACTTCTCCCAATCCTTCCTATCACAACACTGAATGACTTCCCTATCAAGCTTTGTACTAGGGTATAACTGACCTACAGACCTGAAGCAGGGTCTCAACCGAAAATGTCGACAACTCCTTTCCCCACACAGATGCTGTTGACTCAGTGAGTTCTTCCAGTGATTTGCTTTTCTGCTCTGGATTCTGGCAGCTACACTATTATTTGTCCCTCTGGCCTACAGGACCAATAGGAAACTTTTTTGGCCTTTATCACCTGAGACTGAATCTGTGCATCGAAAGCCCAAGGGAAGCTCAGCATAAGTGGTGGACATTCATCACCTCACAACCAACACAAAGCTGCCGATCCATTCAAGCACCTCCTGCCACTTTGGGCTCACCACATTCCACAAAACCCACGGGACTGGAGTGAAGCAAGTAACCTTCAGTGTTGAAACGCTGCTTAAAGAAAAAGAGATAAGGAAGGGTTTAAAGAGCATTTATTCCAAAGTTTGGTACAATCACTGGACTTACATTAATGTAAGGGATGTTGCTCTAAAGCCATGAAGAATGCACTTGGCATTGGTCTGTTGTAGCTTAGTAAAGTCTGTCATCCAGGTCTGGTTGGGAACTAACATGACCTCATAATCCTTTGCAATCCAGGAAACCTATCAAGTATATGCCAGTTCTCAGAGCATCTAGTCTAGGAGGTGCCAACCTGCGGCACACGGATCCCTTGCATGATGGTGTTGGTCCACTGCATAAAACAGTTGGGAACTCCTGTTCTAGTCAGTCCCATTCCCCCACTTCAAAGGTCAAAGTAAATTTATTATCAAAGTACATGTATGTCAGCATATGCAACCCTGAGATTCATTTTTTGTGGATATTCTCAATAAATCCAATAACCATAATAGAATCAATGGAAGGTCACACCAGCTTTGGTGTTCAACCAGTGTGGAAAAGGCTACAAGTAGTGTAAATACAAAAAGAAAGAAATAATAATAAGTTAATAAGCAATAAATATTGAGAATGGGAGATGAAGAGTCCTTGAAAGTGAGCCCATAGGTTGTAGGAATATTTCAATGATGGGACAAGTGAAGTTGAGAGAAGTTATCCCCTTCTGGTTGAAGAGCCAGATGGCGAAGGGGTAATAACTTCCTGAACCTGGTTGTGTCAGCCCTGAAGATCCTATACCCTTCTCCCGATTGGTGGTGGGAGGATCTCTTATGATGGGTGCTGCTTTCCTGCGACATTGCTTCATGTACGTGCCCTCAACTTCCTTTCCATGTTCTCCTGAATCACCTGCCACCCATCGACACTTGGAAGTAATTTTGCAGCTGCCTAATAAACCAAAAACGCGTAGTTGGGATGTGGAAGGAAACTGAAGAAAGCCCTGCAGAGACAGGGGGAAAATATGCCGATTTCACATAGACCATACTCAAATTTCAGATCAAACATGGGACCCTGGAACTGTGAGGAAGCAACCTTAACATTAAGCCATAATGTCACCAGTAAGTGTTTAGTACAAAGTTCAAAAATTTGAAGTTCAAAGTACATTTATTATCAAAGAACATATACATTATACAACATTGAGATTCACCTCCAAACAGGCAGCCACAAAACAAAGGAACCCAAAAGAACCTATTAAAAAAACAGACCATCAAAACCCAATGTCAGAAAAAAAAACAAATCATGCAAACGATAAACACAGACAAATAGCATCCTGAACTGAAGTGCACAAAAAGAGTTTGTCCGTAGACCCTTAGTTCAGTGCAGAGTGAAGCAGAGATCTAAACCATTCCATCTGTTATCTCAGACCCCCACACCCTGACCATTTCAATCTGGCCTGGCGCTTTGGGGCCTGGACACTGCTACTTTGATTTGGCCTGTCCCGATCTTTCCAATTTGGCCCATCCTTTAAACTGATTGAACTTCAGTTCTTCCTCCTGCTTGGTGATGAGCTCACTGCCTCACCTCGCCTTGGTTCTGTCACCTCAATATCTGTTTCACACAAAATAAAGGCTTGTCTTGGGATGTTGCATGAAATCAGTCTCCATGCATGTTAATGGAAAAGTTACCTAACACTCTTCCATATTCATGAACTTTCCAAAATTACTTAATTTTGGCACAAATTGTGGATGGAAATGAATTTTCTATTGCCATTGTTAAACTTGTATTGTATAGGATTGGTCTTACAACCCTCCAGTACAAGACTGGGGTTGAGAGCAAATTGCCAATGTTTTCATAGAAATTTGGAAAGTCAAGGCATAGTAGGTCTCTTGGCCCTTTGAATCTGTTCCATCATTCAACATGAAGCTGGCTTATCAGCCGTTGAAAGCAACATGACACCATAACGTAGCAAAAAAAACAGAAAGAAAAACAACCATTGTGACAAAAACAACTGATATTTGTGAAGCGGCTTAAATGAAGCATGATCGCCCAAGGGGATTCACAAATTTGGCTCCATTACCAAGCAAAGCTAGACAAAAAGCTGTACATTCACCAGGCTGCTGTTTATTGATTACCAGCTCGGAATTCAGCATCATCATACACTCAGTTGTATTTAACGAACTTCAAAGCACGTAGTCCTCTGCAAATGGATCCTCAAGTTTCTCATTGGGAGACCACAGTCATTACGGATCAGTCACAACATCTCCTTGCTGATAGTCAACGCTGGTACACACAAAGGATGTGTGCTTATCCCACTGCCCTGCTCTCTATTCATGATTATGTAGCAAGGCTCAGCTCATGACTCAATGGGTAGACCCAGCTCAAATGCCATCCATAAGTTCTCTGATGCTGCCTTTTCAGGGTTGGGTCAATTCTGCTCACAGCTCCCCAATGTTTACTCCATTCTTTGCTGCTCAGAGTCTTGGGTTTTTTTTTTGCATTACTTATTTAATTTAACTATTTATTTATGTTTCTCACCCCTAATGGCCTGCTCTGGCTGCATCGGCATGAATGAGGACTCACTTTCATTCTAAATGGTATTTGCTTACTTTCATTGATTACACAATTTGTTCTTTTTTCTCTCTCTGACATTGGGTGTTTGTCATTTTGTTTAATATATGAGTTCTTTTGGGTTTCTTTGTTTTGTGGCTGCCTGTTGGGAGTTAAATCTCAAGGTTGTGTAATGTATCCATACTTTGATAATAGATGTACTTTGAACTATGTTGGCAGAGTCTCATATAGCAACACGGAGGCACACAGGAGTGAGATAGATCAGCTGGTTGAGTTGTGTCACAACAGCATCCTTGCAAGACCAAGGAATTGATTGCTAATTTCAGGAAGGGGAAGTCAGAAGAAAAAACATGAGCAAACACGAGGAAATCTGCAGATGCTGGAAATTCAAACAACAAACCACACAAAATGCTGGTGGAATGCAGCAGGCCAGGCAGCATCTATAGGGAGAAGCGCTGTTGACGTTTCGGGCCAAGACCCTTCGTCAGGAAAAAACATGAGTTCTGATTAATGGATCAGCAGTGGAAAGGGTGAGTAGCTTCAAGTTCTTGAACATTAAAATCTCAAGAGGATTTATACTGCGGCCAACAAAGTCAAAGTCAAATTTATTATCAGAGCACATACATGTCACCACATACAACACTGAGATTCTTTTTCTGTGGGCATACTTAGCAAATCTATAGAACAGTAACTGTAAACAGAATCAATGCACAACAAACTGTGCAAATGCAAATACAAATAAATAATAATAAATAGCAAGCATGAAATAACAAGATAAACTGTCCTTAAATGAATGTAGTTAACCCCATCTGTTCAAGAGCCTAATGGCTGAAGGGTAGTAACTGTTCTTGAACCTGGTGGTGGTGGTGGTGAGTCTTAAGGCTCTTGTACTTTATATCTGATGGCAGCAATGAGTGAAGAGCATGGTCTGGGCTAGTGAGGAGCTTTGATGATAGATGCTACTTTTCTATGATAATGTTTAATGTAGATGTGCAAACAATGGTTGGGGGGAATTATTCCATTATGTATTGGGCCAAATCCACTACCTTTTGTACCATTTCCTGCTCAAAAGGCTTTGGTATTTCCATACCAGGCTGTGATGCAGCCAGTCTAAAAGAAGTCATAAAAGTGGCAAAATTTCATTTGCATTTAGAGACGATTCGGTACAGCACCGAAGACTCCAACAAATGTTTACAGATATACTGTGAAGAGCATTCTGACTGGTTGCATCACTACCCAGCATACAGAGTGGGCTCCAACGTGCAGATCTGAAAGAGGCTGCAGAGGTTGTAGTTTCTACTACAGGCACAAACCTCTCACTAACAAGGAGATCTTCAAGAGTAGGTAGCGCATCCTGAACATACCATCTTCACATTACTACCATCAGGGAGGAGGTACAGGAGCCTGAATACCCACACTCAGTGTTTTAGGAACAGCTTTTTGCCCTACACCATCAGAATTTTGATCAGTCCAAGAACCCATGAACACTGCTTCGCTGTTCCTCTTTTGCATTATCTATTTTTGTGTGATACAACAATTTTGCTGCCCTTCTGCCACAACAAATTTCACAACGTACGTCAGTGATGATATGCCTGATTCTGAGCCATGTTTGATAATAAGGCAGAAGCATAGTTTTGAGGAGTATCAAAAATTAAAAAAAAAAATGGGCTACAGCAAACCCAATCACATCAAGGTTGAACCTATCGTATTCACAACCATACACACCTTTGCTTACTGCCCATTACACCGCTGGCGTTTAGGGCCGCAATGAAGGTCCTCCATCTCTATCTGGCCATACTGCCGCACACAGATGTAGAAGGATTCTTCATTGTTGTTTCCAAAATAGCTTTGTTTTACCAGTTAGAGTTGTTAGCCCTGATCTGACCCCCAACCTGGAGGACCAGTGGACCAGACTTAGTCTGTCCTCTCCCCTTTGACCTGTTTGGCATGAGCTACCAAGCACCAAAGGATAACATCCTGACTCCAGTCAACATAGCTCACTGAGGCACGTAAGCTTCTAAACCCTACAACAAGGTAGTGGTCCCCTTGGAGTAACCATCAGGAGCCATTGCTTTCTGTGTTCTTGATTACAATGTTATCCAAAAAAAAACAACACACACAAAATGCTGGTGGAACACAGCAGGCCAGGCAGCATCTATAAGGAGAAGCACTGTCGACGTTTCGGGCCGAGACCCTTCATCAGGTCTTCATTTTGGCTATCGCTCCTCTGCTCTCTTTTGGATGAAGGTCTTTGACCCAAAACACCAAATTTCCTTTTCCCTCCAGAGATGCTATCTGGCCAGATGAGTTCCTCCAGCAGCTTGCTTTTTCTGCTCCAGATTCCAGCATCTCCAGACCTTTTGGTCTCCTTAAATATCAGTAAAATGAAAGAGTTCCTAGCAAATGAAGAGGTTGGTCATTGACTACAGAAAGCAGAGTGGAGTAAATGTCCCTATCTGTATCGATGGTGTTCAGATGGAGATGGTTGAGAGTTTCAGGTTCCTAGGAGTACATATCAACAATCTATCCTGGTCCAAATACATGGATGCTTTGGCTAAAAAAGCACTCCTAAGCCTCCACTTCTGCAGAAGGTTAAGGAAATTCAACATGCTCATTGGCCATCACCAGTTTTTATAGCACCACAGAAAGTATTCTATCAAGATACATCATAGCATCTGCTCTGCCCAAAACCCCATGAAATTGCAGAGAGTTGTGAATGTAGCTTAGTCCGTCATACAAACCAGTCTCCCCTCCATTGACTCCATCTATACTTCTCACTACCTCAGGGAAGAAATAGACATAACTACAGGCTCACCCCCTTGGTAATTCTCTCTTGCCCCCTCGCCTGTTGGGCAGAAGGTACAAAAACCTAAGAGAGCAAGCCACCAGACTGAAGGACAGTTTCTATCCCCCTGTTATCAGATTCTTAAACACTTGAATTCTTGATCGTCTAATCCACCTCACCGTGTACCTCGCACTTTACTTGCCTACCTGCACTGTACTCACTCTGTTTCTGTAACAATATATTCCACAGCAACACACACAAAATGCTGGAGAAACTCAGCAGGTCTGGCAGTATCTATGGAAATAAACAGTCAACATTTCGGGCTGAGACCCTTCTTCAGGAATATATTCTACACTCTGTTTCCTTTTAATACCTCCACCCTGTTTGGATGGTATGCAGGACACAGGTTTTTCACTGTATCACATTACATGTAACAATAATAAACTAACACTAATACTAATCTGTCTGCATTCTGCCTCAACAATTCTTGGTGGCAACATTGCAAACATTCTCTGAGTAAAGTCATTTTTGTTGAATAGAACCAGGAGAGACTTTCAGTTCCTTTCAACCATTTTTGATCCTTGGCTGAAGCTCCAATTCCCTGGCTCATTGATCTCAATTTACCTACAATTCCAGTATCTATCTACCAGATTAAATATATTAATCATTAATGTCATCATCATTATTAGGTACCATGTTGTATGATATGGGGCAATCATGGTGTCTCTTTCCATAACCATGAATTTTCCTGACAGCCTTTTCTTACTTCATCTCTGAAGTTTGCCTTCAGAGATTGTCTGTCTGGCATCTGTGGTCGCACGACCAGGACTTGTGATATGCACCAGCAGCTCCCATGGCTTCACATGACTGTGACCTGATTGTAGGGGGGTTGCTAAGCAGGTGCTGCACCTAGCCCAGGGGTGACTCACAGGCCAACAGAGGGAAGGAGCACCTTACACCTCTTTTGGTAGAGATGTATCTCCACCCTACTACCTAAATATGTGAAAAGCTCACTTATTTTTGTAGCCTTTCATTTCTGTCCCCTCGCAGGTAGAAATTTCTGCATGACAGATATCCACCTCAGTTGAGACACCATCCACTACCTCTACATTTACAACATTCTGCCTGTTCTTAAGGGAATGACCTTATATGTACAATCAATCTTATTAAAGTAGAAACATCTGCTTCTGCTTTAAACCTAATAAATCTCTTTTGTTCCTTCTCCATCCTCTATATCATTTATTTTAATTTAATAACTGTATGGCAACCAGCTAGTTTTCTTTCAGTCATCAATAGAAATTGACAAGAAAAATGTAAAGTGAAAAATTTGGAGTTCTTGTTGTATGGTAAATCCTTAGATGTCTTGCTAGTTTTCTTTATGCCCTCATTAGGCATTCATTTGAAGCTCTTCACTCCTTATGCATTTTGTTTCCCATTACATGAGACAACACGACCCAGACAGAAGCATTTGAGCTCCAGACAAGACAGTTAAATGCACGAAGCTGGCTACACAGCCGAGAGTATAAATTATACTATAAAATCTGCATTAGAAGAGGCTAGAAGCTGTTTGAGAACATGACCTTGTAAACCAACTATTGTTCTGAAATTTCTTCTAAGAGAGCCTACATCTCCATTGGCACTTCGCAAAACAATGAAAATAATAATAAAAATAATTATAATAAAGACCTTTCCTGGAAGACATCCCCACAATCTGAACAGACTAGATATTGGCAAAGAAACAAAGAAGTCTGGCCCGGAGACAGAGGCCTCTTCCCAGAAACAACAGGGCTCCTTTTGGCAATCCAGAACCAGGTAGTGAACACAAAAGAAGTATCAAAATACACAAATAAAGACCAATAAATTCAAGATGATAAATGCGGAAAATATCAAGGGAAACCAGAGACAATCCAACACACTACAGGATCCTGCAGCAGTTTAACTCAATCAAATGGCAAACATCATTCAACAAAAGCTTGCTTTAAAATACAAACTCTTAAAAGAAACCATACCTCACTATAAATATAAGTCTGATCCAGTTCCATAGTCTTTCAATTTCCTCTTTCATTCAGCATATTTCTGGTCTTTTCACTTATTGATTTCTGTATGTTATGTGTTTGGAATGGCTATATCTATTAAACAATATATTTTTGCTTGTTTATCCTGTATCATTATAATGGAAACTCTTAAAAGAAACCATACCTTACTATAAATATAAGTCTGATCCAGTTTCAGAGTCAGAGTCTCACAAATTATATTATGACCAATTGGTTATTACAGATGGGACACTCCATTATAATAATATAGGATAAACAAGCAGGAATATATTGTTTAATAGATATAGCCATTCCAAACACATAACATAACATACAGAAATCACTAAGTGAAGAGACCAGAAATATGCTGAATTGAAAGAGGAAATTGAAAGACTATGGAGCATCAACAATGTCTCAGTAGTAATATCTACAACTGGCATCATCCCGAAGTCACTACACAATAGTAACAAACAATTAGGGCAACACAACAATGTCTCTGTAAATCTTCAGAAAGCCACAATTCTGAACAACACTCGAATAATCTGAAAGTTCCTAGCAATTGAGAAATGATTGAGTTTGGTTATGCCCATACCTCAGGTTTTACCAGCTTTAGGTGAGAAAAAAAAACAAGAATAATAACTTTATATGATACATTAAGACGAAGGCTCAAAGTTCTTTACATAGATTGTGAACATAAATCAATATAGTCATAGAAAATACAAGGAAAAATTAAGAATCGCAAGTGAAAACAAACATACAGAGGAAAATGTAATTGAATATACCAAATCATATAAATGTCATCAATATCAGCAGATATTAAATAATCCTATATGTAGGTCAAATAAAAAACTAGGCTTTTAGAAGTGTTTTGAAATGGTCCAAGGTACTAGTCTGGTGTATCTCAGTTGGTAGAGTATTCCAAATTTTTGGTGCACAAGAACAAAACACTGTATCACCAGTTCTTATATGCTTTGTTCTAGGAACCAAGTATTCATGGATCTGAGATTACAACTCGGAATGTAAGGGGATAGACATTCCAAAATATAAATAGGAGCTAGTTATTCAGAGCCTTATGGACAATTAAGAGCATTTAAAAATTGATCCTGAAGGACACGGGCAGCCGGTGCATTGATGCCAAAACTGGTGAAATGTGCTTGGATCTCAGATTTTCTTTTTTAGGTTAAGATTCTTGCTGCTGCGCTTTGAACACGCTGTAGCCAATTTATATTTTTCTTAAGCAGTCCTGAAATTTTTACTGGCAACTGAAGAACAGTAACCACAATGCTTACATACATTTCACAGTGCATGTAGTCAGATCAGTAATTTCAGTGGTGGCAGGCATTTGAACCATGAATGTCTACTTGCATCACATGTGCAGTTAAGGAATTACTTTGTACATTGTGAACGGGTGAATAACTAAAGGGAAAACATACACACATTTCTGAACATTTGTAAAGATGAGAATTGAGACATTTAACATTTTCAAGGAGAACAGTCTGTTATGTGTGGACACATTGCCTAAAATAACCTTCCATTTTCATGTTTACTCCCAATGAATTTGAAAAGCTTTCTGTCCAGACTTTTACTCAGAGCTAGTAGTTTGCAGCAAATTCCTTTTGCTTTTCAGATCTAATTAGTTCAAGATATGTTCTCCTCTGCATTGGAAGGAACATCTCTAGAATGGGTGAATGCTTTACTGAATACATCCATTTTGCATACTGAACCTGAGGTGTTGGCTGTTTGAGGCTTTCAATATTCATCTGAACTGCCATTCTGACTTCTCCACATTCGTCCTACCTTGGCCTCCTCTTGCCATGCACCATTCAGCCATTTGCCCTGTGACAATCTCTGGTCCCACCTTTCAAATTTCTCTGGTGGATTTGATTGAGCAAGTACTCCCATCCCAATTGCTGCTCACCACCTAGGTCACTTCCTTGAATGCTATTAACAATATGATTGATTTCACTGTAATCCTAATTAGAATAAATTGCTTGTATGTATTTACAAAGGGAGGCCAATCTGGCAAATGGATGGTTGGATAGATATGAATGGATAGATGGTTGGGTGGATGGATGGGTGGGATGGATGGATGAGTGGGTGGATAGATAGATAGATAAGTGGGTGGGTGAATGGATGGGTGGGATGGATGGATGAGTGAGTGGATAGATAGATAGATAGATAGATAAGTGGGTGGGTGAATGGATGGGTGGGATGGATGGTGGATAGATGAATGGGTGGACTGATGGGTGGATGGGTGGATGAATGGATGGATGGATGGGTCAACAAATGAACAGACAGATTGGTTTGTTATTTATTGATTGATTAATTGATAAACACCACAGAATCAGTCCTCCGGCCCTTTGAGCCGTGCCACCTAGCGATCCCCCAATTTAATCCCAGCCTAATCACAGGACGATTTACAATCACCAATTAACCTACCAACAGGTATATCTTTGCGTTCTGTGAGGGAACCGAAGGATCAGGAGGAAATCCATGTGGTCATGAGGAGTACAAACTCCTTACAGACAGCGGCAGGAATTGAACCCAGATCACTGGTCTGTAAAGCATTGTTCTAACCACTAACGTGCCCCAAGAAACAGAATAGCGGAATTTCAGTCTTCGCATGGATAAAATTAATTTCCCACTTTCTCCATCTGCCTATTTTTTTCCTATATTCTCATCTCTGTAAGAAATTGAAATAGATGTATAGAGAAAGCTGCTCTGACATGCAGAGGTTGTGCCATGTGTATACTTTTACTGATAATGTGTGAATGTCTGTTGAGCTACTAGAATATCAAATACCCTGACTGATAGAGATTGTCACTAAGTGATAGTTCTTTGTTAGTGGGTGAAATTTTACATCTGGTAGATGATGTAATTTGTTGTGGATGTGGGTGTTCATAAACTTCTTGTAATACTGGTACTGCTATGCATTGACTTCTCTGGCAAACTTCAAAGTTCAAAGTAAATTTGTTAGCAAAGTATACATGTGTCACTATATACTACCCTGAGATTCATTTTCTTGTAGGCATTCACAGAAGAATGAATAAATACAATAGAATCAACAAAATACTTCATACAAAGACTGGCAAGCAACCAATGTGCAAAAGAGGACAAACTGTGTAAAAACAAAAAAATAGTAGTAGTAGTAATAATAATAATAATAATAATAATAATAATAATAATAATAATAATAATAATAATAATAATAAAGAAATAATACTGAAAACACAAATTGTAGAGTCCTTGGAAGTAAGTCCATAGGTAGACTGAAGTTATCCACGATGGTTCAGGAGCCTGATGGTTGAACGGTAATGATTGTTTCCAAACATGGTGGTGTGCAGCCTAAGGCTTGTATATCCAGTATATCCTTTCTGATGGCAGCAGCAAGAAGAGAACATGGCATGGATGCTTTGGGTCCTTGATGATGGATGCTACTTTCTTGAGTCAGTGCTCCTTGTGTGGGGAGGTCCACGTCTCCCGTTACATCCTTGTGTCCTGCAGATGTGATCTCTCTCTCTCTCCCCTCCCCCACCCTCCACTCTCTATTTCTCTCACTATCTCTCTATCTCTATTTTTCTCTCTCTCCATCTCTCTCTTTCCTCTCAAGTCAAAGAAATTTTTTTTTGAGAATCGCATGCATGATATCCGTTCCAGTTGATGAATGGTACTTCCAAAATGGGAAATAGATTGGCTGCAGCTGGTTGAAACTGCAGATCCTTGCAGAGGAAGCCCAGTGCACCAGGACCAACTGGCGATGATTGCCATCAGCTGTGCCATTTTCATGCATGACTGCATTTCCAGCCCTATTTTTATTTCAAGCTTGCAACTCACCAACAGCACAAAGTCATTTATGAAAAACAACACTGTCATATTTTTCAAAGCAGTCATTGCAAGGATGCAAGGACGTACATACCTCAGGGGTAGCTTTCACCAATGAAGACATCAAACTGGCCATCAGAAGAAAACTCTGATAACAGGTCATCGTCCCGAAACATTATTTTTGTTTCTCTCTTCACACGTGCAATCTAAACTGCCAAGTATTTTCAATAATTTCTATTGTTATTTTGGAAAACAATTTCCCCCCTCTTCCCTTTAGAAGGTGATTAGTTCAATAGAATTTTCATTTGTCGTTACGTGACTTGGAATGCAGATCCTGGATGAAATTCAGAATTTAGCCTATCTCTCCTGTATCATTCAGCTTGCTTAAAGCATAAGTATTTGCAACAATTTCAGGTATTTTACTAAAAAAAACCTGTGCAATATCACTACCTAAGTTGAATAAGTTTGCAAGTAACAATACATGAGAGTAAATACAGTTATAATTCCAGATAGGACTGCCCTCTACAATTTAAATAATATGTTTATACAGGAAGTCCTGGGGTTATGGATGCTCAACATATGAACACCGCTGCACACAAATGAGTTCTCATAATATTATTAAATTCAAAATTCCAGCACACACTCTGTGGCCACTGCACTAGGAAGATCTGCACACCGGTTCAGTGGCATCTAAATCAAGTCAAGTCACTTTTTATTGTCATTTCAACCATAACTGCTGGTACAGTACACAGTAAAAATGAGACAATGTTTTTCAGGACCATGGGTGCTACATGAAACTACATAAAACAACACAAAGGCTACACTAGACTATAGACCTACACAGAACTGCATAAAGTGCATGAAATAGTGCAGGCAGTACAATAAAGACAATAGGCTCAGTAGAGGGCAGTAAGTTGGTGTCAGTCTAGGCTCTGGGTATTGAGGAGTCTGATGGCACAGTCTGGTCGTGAGAGTTCGAATGCTTCAGTGCCTTTTGCCAGATGGCAGGAGGGAGAAGAGTTTGTGTGGGGTGCATTCATAATACTGTTTGCTTTGCAGATACAGCGTGTGATGTAAATGTCTGTAATGGCGGGAAGAGAGAGCCCGATGATCTTCCCAGCTGACTTCACTATCCGCTGCTGGGTCTTGTGATCCGAGATGGTGCAATTTCCGAACCAGGCAGTGATGCAGCTGCTCAGGATGCTCTCAATTCAACCTCTGTAGAATGTGGTGAGGATGGAGGGTAGGAGATGGACTATTCTCAGCCTTTGCAGAAGGTAGAGACGCTGCTGGGCTTTCTTTGCTATGGAGCTGGTGTTGAGGGACCAGATGAGATTCTCCGCCAGGTGAACACCATGAAATTTGGTGCTCTTAACAATCTCTACGGAGGAGCCTTTGATGTTCAGCAGAGAGTGCTTGCTCCATGCCCTCCTGAAGTCAACAACCATCTCTTTTGTTTTGTTCACTTAATGTTGACTTAATTTGGGCTCTAGGAATCCATCCCAACTCTATAACTCATATACTCTTGTGCTCCTGTCTTCAGCTAAGTTGGGCTCATGTAACTCATCAGCAAAGTACTTTTAAATTCTGGGTCAAGGTCTTACCAATTTCTTGCTGGTGGACTTCACTGGTCCCTTTAAGCAATGTGATTGGGTGAATGTAGACTTGGTTCTTCTGAACACTAAGGCCCAATGTGCACTAAGTTAACCAAGGCAGCCCTTGTGCCCACTGTTAAGTTTTGTAACTTCAAAACATTAAATTAATTCAAATGAAGGCAGTAATCTGAAGAATGCATAACTTCATCTTTTCCTTAAGTGAGGATGTATCGTGTGATAATGTATGCAATTAACATATTTTTACATATGACCCATAATTAGTCATTTAAAGAAACGAGACTGCTTTATCAACCAATATATATACAATATTACTCAAATATTACTGAAATATTAAATACACTACACCTGATACCTGCCAACATAAAGAACCCATAAAAAGGACCTGAAGGATCATTGGGGACCTGAGTCACCCCATCCACAATCTATTCCAGCTGCTGCCATCTGGGAAACGGTACCACAGCATAAAAGCCAGGACCAACAGGCTCTGGGACAGCTTCTTCCACCAGGCCATCAGACTGATTAACTCATGCTGATTTGAGTGTGCTCTATGTTACATTGACTGTTCTATTTATTATAAATTATTATGATTGCACATTGCACATTTAGATAGAGATGTAACGTAAAGATTTTTACTCCTCATGTATGTGAAGGATGTAAGAAATAAAGTCAATTCAATTCAACATTTCAGTCATTGACCCATAATGCCAATGATCGGTCCAAACTGATATAACGTATGCTTAAAAATGGGGACTGGATTATCAAATTTCAGAGTTCAGACCATAATAATCAGCATGAATGATGAGGCAGAAAAATGATGAAATTAGAAACATTATAGAATCAAAGAATGATTCATCTGTGGCCATTTATCCAACGTGCATCTCCCATAGAACCAGCCAATGAATGACGTTCTCCTGCTCTCTCTGCTTTGCCCTGATCAGTTCTGCTCTTCTGGTACTTATCCCATTCTCTGTTTAATGGTTCCATTGAATCTGTTTTCCTGGCAGCCCAGCCCGATGCAGCAAGGATCTCCCCAGCTCTTTGTCGATTCCTTCACCAAACGCTTTAAATCTATTGAGTATTTCCTTTATTTATTGAGACACAACGCGGGATTGGCGCTTCCGGCCCTCTGAGCTGCACAGTCCAGCAATCCCAGCTTAGTCATGGGGCAATTTACAGTGACCAATTCACCTACCAACCAGTACGTCTTTGGACTGTGAGAGGAAACCAGAGCTCCTGGAGGAAAACAGGAAGGACGTATAAAATCCTTACAGGCAGTAGTGGGAATTGAACCCGGGTCACTGGTACCGTAAAGTGTTGTGCTAACCACCATGCTACCATGCTGCCCCTGGAATGGGGTCTCCATAGTTTATCAAAGTTCAAACTTCAAAGCAAATTTATTATCATAATACATACGCATATGTCTCCATATTACAACCTTAAGATTTATTTTCTCATGGGCATTCGAATAATAACCATAACAGAATCAAAGAAAGACCACACCAACTTGGGCATTCAGCCAGACTGCAGAAGACAACAAACTTTAAATCAAAAAGAAATAAACAAATAAGCAATAACTATCGAAAGCATGATGAAGAGTGCTTGCAAGTGAGTCCATAGGCTGTCAGAACAGTTCAATGATGCTACAAGTGAAGTAATCCCATTTCATTCTAGTGTGTGCTGGTTGAAGGGTAGTGAATGTTCCTGAACCACGTGGTGTGAGTCATGATGCTCTTGTACTTTCTTCCTGATGGCAGCAGCGAGAAGAGACCATGCCTTAGATGGTAAGAATCCCTGATGATAGAAGCTGCTTTCCTGCAAAGTTGCTCCATGTAGGTATGCTCAATGGTGGGGAGTCTTTACCTGCGATGGACTGAGTCATATCCACTATTTTTTGAAGGATTTTTCTTACGAGAGCAGAGATGATTCTATACCAGGCTATGATGCAGCCAGTCAATATATTCTCCTCCACACATCCATAGAAGTTTATCAAAATCTTAAAAGTTTTGCTGAATCTTTACAAACTCCTAAGGAAGTAGAGGCACTGCTGTGCTTTCTTGGTAATCCGTGCCGGGCCCAGACTGGTCCGCCAAAGTGATAACACTGAGGAACCTTATCCACCTCTGATCATCCAGTGAGGACTGGCTCATGGACCTCTGGTTTCCTCCTCCTGAAGTCAATAATCAGCTCTCTGGTCTTGCTGAAATTAAGTAAGAGGTTGTTGTTGTAGCACCACTCAACCAGATTTTCAATCTCCCTCTTACATGCCTATTCATTACCACCTTTGATTCGGCCAGTGATGGTGGTGTCATCAGCAAACTTGAACATGTCATTGGAAATGAGCATGGCTGCCCAGTCATAAGTGTAAAGTGAGTTAAGCAAGTTCCAATTCGGTTTCCTTCTCCTGATGTTGAGAATAAGCCATTTATGATTTTGAAAGGTTTTCATATATCTTTATAATTTCCCTGTATTGAACAGAACAAACTACCTTCCCCATCTCCCCCGTAACAGTAATTCCTCATCCTTGCACAATTCTAGTGGATCTGTTCTGGAGACTTAATCATTCTGACAATGCATGTTCCATATAGGAGTAGCTCCCTCTCTTGGATATTGTAAGTAAAGCAGATTTACAAACCAAATACAAAATTAAAGATCAGGAAAACTAAGAATGATGTGACATTGGTCTTCAGATTGTTAGACAGAATGAAGCACATACAAGGGTCCAAAAAGGACTTACCTCTGGTAGATGGCTCTATTGGGAATTGACATCTTCTTCGTAGATCAGATCTTCTTTAACTTTCACACCTATGAATTGAAACACAGATGTCCAAGATGAGTTGGACATCAGATGCTGTTATACCGAACTCCTGCTCAGATGTGCTTGTGAGGCCACTTCATATCTGGAGCCCATGGTTTAAATTGGAGGTAGCTGACGTACATAGAGCAGCTCCATCAGCCATCAGCCCAATGGACGGAACATGCCCTGGAGATGGAGGCTGTCAGTGTATGTAAGTAGGAGGGAGGAAAGGGGCTTGTTTTGTTGCTTGTCATGTCTTTTTTTGTGTTTTGTGTTGTTCGGCTGAGCATTGTGCTGGGCATGCTACATTGGTGCTGGAATGTGTGGCAACACTTGTGGGCAGTCCCCACAACATGTGTTGCTTGTTAACGCAAATGATGCATTTCACTAAATGTGCTTCGATCTATATGTCTGAATCTGAATCTGCTTGGAGGGAGTCACCAACTTGGAATAAAAAGACAAGTGTTTTGGGGAATTATGTTTTTTTTTATCATTATTTTACCTCAGCTTAAATATTAAATAGATAAATACTTCTTACTAATGTCCTACACTCTGTCATGCATTTAACTAACAGCATTTTTTAACGTTCTTTTTTCCAATAATATTAACACATAGTTGATTATTTAAGTTTACTTTTTTTTTCTAATATGGGTCTGGTTATCAGAGGCATAAAAATTAGCTAAAGGCCTTTGACATGGCAGGCTGACAAAGCCTATCAGATTGATCCCAGGCACAGCCCAGTTCCGGATCATGTCCCCAACCCGGTCTTCTTTACTGAATTGTTCCAGAGTGTGGAGCATCAACATAGATACCCGTTGAATAGTTTTTCTTAATGAAAATAAATTTCAAACATAATAAAAAATGCATTTACAAGAATAAACTGTGCAATACCTTTTTATTCTTACATTCATAGACAACACCTTAAGCAGTATTCAAATACATTTCTTAAAACCAACGGCACTATTGCCACTCATGTGGCCCTCAGTGCTACAATAATTGAGGGGCTTCCTCAGCCAACTTGACCCCTCCCTGTCCAGTAGCAGCAGAACCCTTCCCCCCTGACTTCTTGCGGTGGCTGCACCAAGCTTACTGGTGCCCCTCAGCATGTACTCCTGCAGCCTGGAATGTGCCAGGTGGCAGCTTTCCTCTACGGACACCCAAATGTGCTGTACGCCAACAGGTTTTGAGCAGACCCAAGTGCACCGTTCGTTGCACTGACAAGCGTCCCGCAGTCTTGATGTCCATCTGCACACACACGTGTGTGTGTGTGTGTGTGTGTGTGGGTGTGGAAACAGCCCAAAGATCAGTGTGTCCTCCATCATGCAGCTGCTTGGGATGGACTATGACCTTCTTCCCAAATGCACAGTCCACAGAGAGGTAAGTGACTGTCTCATCCCCACTACAGACCTCTCCGTGGCAGGACACTGTGAGCGGCAGGCTTGGCCAGTCCTGGTGCACTCTGATCTGGTGCTTCCCATGTCCAGCTACACATCAATGGTGTTGAAAACCTCACTCTGTAAATTGGGATAGTGAGGAACAAAACTACATCTGCTATAGCATTGAATAAGTGTTGATACGTTCCTAAATGTCTGGGTGGCATAAGCGGGAGCAAACAGTCTGATTAATGAGAGATTTTAGATTCCCTTTGATTGAAGGAGTACAGATGGGGAAGCTGGTCTGAATATCTACCCACCCGTAAGATGGGGCAAGGGGATCTGGTGAACCAAAAGACAATATACCACAATGCATAAGAGCATGCAGAACATGGTCAAGGAGCTCAGCTGTAGTTCCAACCAAACATCAGAATGGAGAGTAAATGTGATTTAAGTGACTTTGGCTGTGGAGTGATTGTTGGTGTCAGACAGGGTGTTCCGAGTATTTCGGAAACTGACGGTCTCCTGGGATTTTCATGTGCAACAGTCCCCAGAGGTCACAGAGAATGATGTGAAAATAAACATTCAGTGGGTGGCAGTTCAGTAGGTGAAAATGGCTTGTTAATGTGAGAGGTCAGAGGAGAATGGCCAAATCTGATGACAGAAGGGTGACAGTAATTCAAATAACAGTGGTGTGCAGATGAGCTTCTCTGAATGCAAAACACTTCGAACGATGAAGTGGAAGGGTTACAGCCACAGAAGACCACACCAGATTGCAGTCCCGTACCAAATAAAGTGACCACTGGCCAGATGCTCACATGTGAGAAGTCACTTGATATCTCTTATTATCATGCACTAGGACAGATTGAACAACTGGTACACGGATGTCAATAAATAACTGTAACTCTGGTTATACATGATCTGGTATATACTCTCAATATAAAATCAGTCCCACTCCACATTGGATAAAATATTCATTCAAGTGAAGTAAGTACAGGAAAACTTTAAATTGGTGCTAAATTAATCCCTATGTATAGCTGATAGAAACAAAGTGAACCACTGATTTAGGTCAATGGGACTAGGAAGATTAGTAGTTTAGTACAGACTAGATGGACTGAAGGGCCTGTTTCTGCACTGTAGTGCTCTATAAGTCTATGTTTTAAATCAATGATCTATCACAAGACCAAAGACCTTCACATATAAACCTAGTAGACACTAGAGACTGAAGATGTTGAAATCTGAAGGAAAGTCAATCTACCGGGGAAACTCATCACATCAGAGATAGCCTGTGAGGGGAAATGGACAATCAATGTTTTACCTCGAGACCCCTCACCTGGACCGAAAGAGCAGAGAGAGAGTCAGTATGAAGAGTTAGGTGGGGGCAGGGTGGTGGGTTAGAGCTGTCAAAATTCAGGTGAAAAGGGGTGTAAAAAGATGAAGTCAAGGGAAATAGAGGGGTGGAGATAGTGATAGGGGCTGGAAGCTGAAAGGAGGAGACAATAAAGGGCTGCAGATAATGGAATCTGATAAGAAAGAAAGGTGAAGTGAAATTAAATAATGGTCACAGGTAGAAAAGTAGGGGAGGAGGTGAGGGAAAGGGACCCAGTGGAAGGAGTGTGTGGATGATGGGCACAAGGAGCAGTCAGAGGAGGGATAAGAAACTAGGTTATACTTTTCCCCCAGTTTTTTTCCTCTCCCTTACATACACAACTGCTTTTGATGCCCATGGCAATTTCTGAGGAGACTTTCAACTTCCTTTCTGGGAAAAATACACAAGATATAAAATGCACATGCAAAAATAACATTTGAATCGTGGATGACGTTCAGACATTACCACAAAGAATTTGTTCTTTGCAGAAAAAGTCTTTCAGAGAAAATTACTCTCTGCTTGAGATATGCAGAAAGTGAGGAAGTAAAAGTTCTGCTGATTTATATTCATGAGTACTGTTTGACACAATTGATAATTTTCAGGAATATGGACGTGGAAATGGGCCACTTCAATCCAGTTTGCCATTCACTTAGATTATGAGTAATCAATAACGTAATTCCTTTTCCCAGCATTTTCATATCCTTAACACAAACCCAGTAAAAATATGAAATATTTAAAGAGATATATCATGGAAAAAGGTACTTTGATCTACTGAGTCTGGACCACTCTTCAACCACTCTTTTTTCACTAATAATACACTAATCCAGGGGCTTCCAACCTGCAATCCACATACACCTTGCTTAATGGTATAGGTTCATGACATAAAATGATTGGGAACCTCTGCACTACTCCAAATCATCTCACATTCTCTTCATTTGCTCCCTGGTTCTACTTCCACACATGAGGGGCTACCCACATGGATCCCTGAACATCAAATGGGTATAAAGTGGCGTGACCAGCTCTCCCTAGTCTCTACCTATGAAGATTGAGAGGGGGCACAAATTTGACTGGGCATTAGTGAAAGTCATGGTGCAAGCAAACACATGGCATGGAAGTGTGGTTTTCCGCTAACAATTCTGTAAGCAGACATGTAGACCTCAATCCTATTTATGAGCCAATGTGGGCAAAATTGCAGACCACAATGCACAAGGTGCACCATGCAACCTATCAGTGATGAAATCTCCTCCCCACAACTGAGTTTCCGCAATGACGACCGGACAGTTAATTGATAAGTATATAAAGGCAAAGCATTCAGAGGATACACCAAAAATTAACAGCTCACTGACGACGTCTCCTCATATGGAGACAAAACTTTTGCAAATGAATTGCCAAGATCAGAGAGCAACTCAGCCCAACCACGTTAAGGACAATTTACAGTGACCACATAAATCACCAACCTGCACCTCCTTGGCATGTGGGATGAAGGCCCAACAGGAAAAGCTGAGTTTGTTACAAGGAGAATGCAAAACTCCTTACAGGCAGAAACTGAGCTCAGATCTGTGCCCGAGTCTCTGGCACGATGAGGTAGTGTCTCTACAGGCTGTGCTACTGTGCTGATCATTTGCCATTTCAAAGAATATTTCTGATTTGTCTGTCCTCTTGTATCTCCATTTTCTGTTTTGTGAATATTTATAAAAGGCTTTATATTGGGAGGATGAGCAAATAATATTGCAGATTAGTTTAACGGAAGTAGGTAAGTATTCATGTTTTGGTAAAGCTCTTCTGTTGCCTTACCATCTGAGAGTGCAGCTTCTCTTGTTGGATGTGGGTGCATTGCTTAATGGTGTCAATGTATGCACAAAATGTGTTTGACCTGCACTTCTGTCATTACAAAATCCAGGGGCTAAAGTCACTGTGCAAGAGAAGAACATATTTCTTACAAATAAGCAGTACCTTGTGTTACCTTAGTGCATATATGTCAAACTCAAGGCCCGCGGGCCAAATCCGGCCCGCGGTGGAATTATCTTTGGCCCGCGAGATAATATCTAATTACTATTAAAGCTGGCCCCAGTAATCGAAGTGCCTATGGCGTATGATATGGCCAATGCTGAGTTTATTCAGGTACCAGGTTTTCAGGGTTTTTAGTGTGTTATGATACCAGCCCCCTCCTTTGTGAGAATTGCAACAGCCCTAGTGAAAGGGGGGTCAATGACCCGAGAGAGAGAGAGAGCAAGAGAGAGAGAGAGAGGCTGAATGGACACAGGAAATGGAAAGACAGCGACGTGCTGGATACCACATTCCACTGGGACAAAAGCTGGCGACTGTGGCATTGTTCTCAGGAGACACCTGGGAACTGCAGACGTGCCAAATCGCAGGGACATTGTAAAGCCCTCGGGCAAAGTGGGCTGGTTGAGAGAGATTGTATCACCTGCAACCTGATTGACACCTGAGATCCCGTGAGGCAGTATAAAGAAGGGTCTGAAAGAGGACGACCCTCAGACGCACCAAGGAGACACCAAGAAGCACGATAACGCTTCCCGTGGGAACGGGAAGCCATTTTGAAATAAGCCACGTGCGTTAAATTCCGAATGCGGGGTTTGTGGCTGGAACCAACGGAAGATCGCTTTTAACTAACAACGGGGAAGATCGCTCCCCTGATTCCATGGATGTTTCGGGCAAGTTTTTCCGTTTTATCTCTCTCTCTCTCCAACACGTGAAACCAAAAGAGAAAAGCCTGCAGACTTCAGAGTGACTCTTTATATTTCCAATTGGACTCAGTATTATATACCCTAGACAACGAAAGAGCTTATTTCTGAGTGATTATTAATGTACCTGCGTTTTAGATTGAGTATTGACGCATGTTATCTGAATGTTTGTATTAACCTTAATTTTTGTGCCCCTTTATTAATAAAACTTTTGAAAATAGTACCATTGGACTTCAACTGACATATCTATCTTTGCTGGTAAGTGAAACCAGTTACTGGTTTCGTAACAAGTGGGGTTCTCGTCTCGGGATTTGACACCAAAAAGGGGGAGGTCAGTCAATCGGGATTGTAAGTCAAAACAAAATAATTTGGATCTGGTACGCAGGTAGCCAGACAGAAAAACCAGCAAAGATGGACGTGTGTGAATTTATGAGCACCAAATCAGACTTGTTAAATTTGGCGAAGGGGTTAGAGATGGAAAACGAGCAGGATCAAGCTGAGAGGCAAAGACAGCATGAAATTCGGATCAGAGAGTTAGCAGCAGCCGAGAGAGCGGCAGCGGGGAGAGAAAGAGAGAGGGAGGAGCTAAGGAGAGAGCGGTTTAATGTTAGTCGGGAGCTGAGAGTAGTACCTCCGTTCGAAGAGACGGATGTTGATAGTTATTTCTTGTTTTTTGAAACGGTGGCAGCTATGATGCCGACCCGCAGACGGGCGAGTGCGGTGGTCCCGCCCCTAGAGTCCCAAAGCTATCGCGCATGCGCGGTCACTCGCAGCCTGTCGGAAAAAGCGGCTGAGAAAGAGGACAGTTTAAATGAAGCCAGCGGTGATCTGGCCAAGATGTTTTTACCGACCCTATACCATGAGGGTTCCGAGGGTGGTAAAACAGAAAGCAGTATAGTAAAAGGGGGTAAGGGAGAGGAAATAGCCCTGCCCTTAGTGAAGAGAAAGGTCCTAGAGGTAGGAACTAAAGTTGAGAAACGGATAAAGTTGTTAAAATGTCCAGAGTTGGACATGGTTAATCTGTCTGGTTTGGCAGAATTGTTTGAAGAAGTTGAGAGTTCTAAAGGTGTTCTCGATGGTCCCGAGAGTGAAATGAGGGCAGTCTTAGAGAGGAAGGGTATCCTTGCTGTGGAGAAGTCAGCTGAAATGGCCGAGGAGGTTGTTTCAGCTCGCAGGGTTGCGCCTTCCCCAACGGGGGGCTGCCTAGAGAGTAACTGGAAGGATCGGGAGACGTTAGAATTTGAAAAAGGTACGGGTATTGAAAGCCTGGAAGGGGCCAATGTCCCGTTTGAGTGTGTCCAAGATGGGGGCGCACGTGGTGCTGAACCTGGTAACAGAGCTCAGGGGAAGTCTGAGGTGTTTGATTCAGGGGGACGGGGCGGCCGTCTTTGTGGATCAGATAGGGTTGGTTCAGTAGGAAAAGGGTTAACCTTGGTAACCGTGGGAAGTGTGAGTTCCACGGTGTTTGTATTCGAGAGTGGGGCCAAGGTTAATGCCGAATTTAAAGGGGGAATGAGGATTGTTATTGAAGGAAACGGAAAGTCTGTAGTTCCCAAGTCGAAGGAAGAAATTTTAAACCTGGCAGATCGCTCACAGAGTGAGTCGGGAAATAGCGGGGCCCCCCACTCTATTGTTACGCCAGGGTGGGGTGTGAAGAGGTTGCATTCGAAATGCTACCTGAAAGAGGAGTTGGAATTAAAAACAAATAGCCTGAAGGGTCTTGACAGTTTGGGGCATGGTGTTGAAAAAATAGCCCCGATGAACGAGGCGGGCGGGAGTTCACCACGCCAAATTACTCAAAGTCCCAACGGGGGGACTCGCCAGAAAAGAGGTGACGGTTAATGGGGATGCCATTTTTTTTAAACAGCAAAGCAGGTTTTACGGGTTGCGCCAAAGCCTGTGAATAATAAAGACAGACCTTTGGAGACCTGCCGGCGAAGTAAACCGACCGAAACGATTAGTATTCGCATAAACTTTTGTAGATGCACCTAAGCTAAGATCACACCTCCTTAGTTATGTTGCTGAAGAAAGCAAATAAATAAGCTGGTTATTGAGCTGAAGTCTGATGCTGCTAGGCGTTAGCATGGCACGTGAGGTTAAGGTATTAGAGGAAAGGGGCACTGTACTTGTTAACTGTTTAGATGCTGACTTGAATGTATAACTGTATTACTCTGTAGTGAAAAGAAAAGCTTCTGTATTGTATTAGATTCAAAATTTCTGTAAGACTGTACCACTCTGGGTTTTAACCGATGGTAAAAACCTTTTTAAGAGGGGAGGTGTTATGATACCAGCCCCCTCCTTTGTGAGAATTGCAACAGCCCTAGTGAAAGGGGGGTCAATGACCCGAGAGAGAGAGAGCAAGAGAGAGAGAGAGAGGCTGAATGGACACAGGAAATGGAAAGACAGCGACGTGCTGGATACCACATTCCACTGGGACAAAAGCTGGCGACTGTGGCATTGTTC
The DNA here is from genome assembly GCF_048418815.1 of Hemitrygon akajei. Lineage (NCBI taxonomy): Eukaryota > Metazoa > Chordata > Chondrichthyes > Myliobatiformes > Dasyatidae > Hemitrygon > Hemitrygon akajei. The sequence continues at coordinate 168,924,337 of NC_133133.1, forward strand.
TCAGGAGACACCTGGGAACTGCAGACGTGCCAACTCGCAGGGACATTGTAAAGCCCTCGGGCAAAGTGGGCTGGTTGAGAGAGATTGTATCACCTGCAACCTGATTGACACCTGAGATCCCGTGAGGCAGTATAAAGAAGGGTCTGAAAGAGGACGACCCTCAGACGCACCAAGGAGACACCAAGAAGCACGATAACGCTTCCCGTGGGAACGGGAAGCCATTTTGAAATAAGCCACGTGCGTTAAATTCCGAATGCGGGGTTTGTGGCTGGAACCAACGGAAGATCGCTTTTAACTAACAACGGGGAAGATCGCTCCCCTGATTCCATGGATGTTTCGGGCAAGTTTTTCCGTTTTATCTCTCTCTCTCTCCAACACGTGAAACCAAAAGAGAAAAGCCTGCAGACTTCAGAGTGACTCTTTATATTTCCAATTGGACTCAGTATTATATACCCTAGACAACGAAAGAGCTTATTTCTGAGTGATTATTAATGTACCTGCGTTTTAGATTGAGTATTGACGCATGTTATCTGAATGTTTGTATTAACCTTAATTTTTGTGCCCCTTTATTAATAAAACTTTTGAAAATAGTACCATTGGACTTCAACTGACATATCTATCTTTGCTGGTAAGTGAAACCAGTTACTGGTTTCGTAACAAGTGTTTATTCGGCAGTCTTGCTCGGCAGTCTTCTTCATAAGAAACGGAATTTGTAAAGTGAAACACTTTGTAGTTATAACAGAAACTGAGACACATGAGAGCAGGCTGAAAAAACGGAGGCAATGAAAGCTGCGTTCGCACGCGTCCGACTGATCCGGCCCGCATGAAGCTGCATTTTGCTCAATCCGGCCCGTGACCTAAAATGAGTTTGACACCCCTGCCTTAGTGCATTGCATAATAACACTGGACAACAATGATTTTGCTTCCTGAATACTTCTGGGTGAATCTTATGGACTTCGGACTGCTGATCATGAAAATCACCATGAAATTTCCCTATCGGACAATTTTTTAAAATTGCCTATATTTGTTATTTTAATTCCTAATTCAAGTCAGAATAACTGATGCGAAGATTAAGGAAACCATTTTTGTTGGTCCACAAATCAAACAGGTCATCAATGACAGCAGTTCGAAGATCTTCAAGTGGGACCGGAGAAAATCACATGGAAGGTATTCAAGGACGTTGCTGAAACTTTTCTTGGCAACTACGGAGTACCAAGCTATGTGCAGATGGTTTACAACATGATTCAAGCATACAAAACCATGAAGTGCAATATGACACTAAAGCTTCATTTTCTGCATTCCCATTTAGACATTTTCCCTGCAAATCTCGGTGCTGTCAGGTACGAACATGGTATAAGGTTTTAACAGGACATTGTGTAATGGAGAAACCGTATCAGGGCAACTGGAATCCATCATTGCTGGCTGATTACTATTGGACACTTAATCGAAAAGCCTTAGACACTGAGTACAAATGAAAATCGTTAACAAAACATTCTTAGCTTAGTTGAACTATTGCAATGTGTCAGCACTGTTATGCAATTAGATGCATTATATTCAATAAAAGTTAGCTTCTTCAGACTACTTGTATCACGCAGGAATTTCTACAAATTCCTAGGTGATACAAGTAGTCTGAAATTATATTTGTGTTCAACTTCAAGTGGTCTATCATATACAAACAATAAAATTTGAGGAAACAACACAATGAAACAAAAATGGTTGTGCAGTGTAATCTGATCTGGCAAATGGTGTGTCAGCAAGCTGTTGTATACAAGTGGAGTTCCTGACTTCTCCCTTACCTGAAGCACCTGATGCATAAAACTTCGACTGAGAAAAATGAAAAAAAAAAAATCCTAGGAACCTGCATTGGTGGTTAATTTAAAAGGATTTCCTTCACAGCATATGCTTATCTTACAGGGGTTCCCAACCTTTTTATGGCATGGACCCCTACCATTAACTAAAGGGTTCTTGGACCACAGGTTGGGAACAAGTCCCCTGGCTAGATAGATAGATAGATAGATAGATAGATACTTTATTCATCCCCAAGGGGAAATTCAATGTTCCTCCAGTATGATATCACATAAACACAAGACAGACCAAGACTAACTGACCAAAAAAACCACATAATTATAACATACAGTTACAACAGTGCAAAGCAATACCATAATTTGATAAGAGCAGACCATGGGCACGGTAAAAAAAAAGTCTCAAAGTCCCAGATAGCCCATCATCTCACGCAGATGGCAGAAGGAAGAAACCTCCAACGTGGCAAAACTTCCCGATGCAGCCTCTGGAAGCACCCGAGCACAGCCAACTGTGAGTCCGTCCGAAAACTTCCGACAACTTCGTGCCTCCGACCAGCCCTCCGACACCGAGCACCGAGCACCATCTCTGCCGAGTGCTTCAACCCCGGCTCCGGCCACCAAGCAACAGGCAAAGCCGAGGATTCGGGGCCTTCCTCTCTGGAGATCTCTCCGATCGCTCAGTAGCAGCGTCAGCAGCACAGGCATGTCAGAAGTTTCGCCAGATGTTCCTCCGTGCTTCACACATCCGTCTCAATCAAATCAGGATTGTGCACGGCCCCTACTTACAGATAACGGATATTCCTTACTGGAGTGGCCGCTGCGCCCTGCGTCGTCGCGCCGCCATCTTGATGTTTTTTTATACTCTAGAACTTTTATACTCTCCTTTCCTATGAAAGACTGGATGTGGAGTATGGGGACTATTGGTATAAAAAAAAAATTAATTTATTCCTACATGCCCTTACATTTTATTCAACTCAATTTGATTTTGAATGGGAAGTAACACTTAGGAGGCTTTGAATTCTCTATCATTCTGTGGAGTTTCTTTTGTCTCGTGGAAGTCTGTGAAGAGGATGAATTTCAGGTTGTATACTGGGCACATACTCTGATATTGGCTCCAAGAGTAGTCATAGCCGGAGGGTGGTAGTAGGGACAAGCTCCCACTGCTAAACAAATGCTCTTCATGGCGAGCATCTCAAACAGCCTCTGACAACCAAGACCAACTCCTGGCTTTCACGTGTGGCATAGTTCCTATGCCCAGCGGAGCTGTTCTCACTGACAGGAGGAGGGGCAAAGGCGGACCACTGGCGCCTTAAAGCCAGTTGCTCCGGGCAGATGGGGCTCGTTAACCACGGATGGTAGCTCATCTAGAAGAGGGAAAACTCTGATTTCAAACCTCAGCTGCCTTGCAGCTATACCCACTCACGGGAAGGACTTTGGGAGTAAACCCCGAGGAAATATCCGGAGTCGGAATCCCAAAGGCGGCTGACTGCTGTACCCAGCACCGGCACGGCAACTCCTGCGATGCTGCTGGCACCAAACTGTATCGACTTCCGTCGTTCCTTTGGACCTGTCATTAGCATGGGGGGGGGGGTCCCCACTGCATGGGCAACAGACGGATCTCCATATCAATTCTGCCCTGGCTTGTGCCCTGGAGAAGCCACGCCCAGTGACTATCAAAAGCAGAGTACCCACGGTCGACCATGACTGACGGAGGCCACACATACTCTGATATTAAGTGTACTTTGAAACTTAAAACATTTCAGCTGGATAATCACTACTGCTGGCCCCATCAGTGCACTTCCCCTGTGCTGTAAAGCCTGGTCTACAATCAATGCAAACATTAGTAGCTTGCACTATTTAATCCCTCACAAGTTCTGACATGATTTCAATTAATTGGATGCACCCTCCCTATATGATAAAGCAGTATAGATTTTATACACTAGCCTTAGTAGATCACCTAGAGCATTTTCAACATCTACAATGCCATTTTACATAATGTAATATACTAATAAAAATTAATAATAATTCCAATGAAATGGATTTGTTCCATCAGTAAACTATCAGTTTAACAGAGAATTAAAGCTACACAGAAATCTATTGTACTCATGTAAATCTCAGGTAATGTGAAAAGGTGATAGACTCCATTAGAAAATTGCTCATGGTGGTGTAGTGGATAGCACAATGCTTCGAGCTCGAGGTATTCTGAAGTTCAGAGATCAATTCTGGAGCCGTTCTGTAAGGAGTCTCCGTACATCCACCCGTGGAATGCGTGGGTTATCTCCCAGTTCTCCAGTTTCCTCTCAAGGACTGTGTGGACAGGGTAGGTTAATTGGTCATTGTAAATTATCCTGTGATCTGATTAGGGTTAATCGGCTGTGTCGGGGGTTACTGGAGCAGCATGGCTTACTCTGTGCTGTATCACTAAATAAAGTAAATAAATGAAAACATAACTGCCTAAATTGGGATTTCCGCAATGCAACTTTTAGTTAGAAAGCTAAACACACTTTTTAACCAAAATGTATAGCACGGAAATACAATATAATCTGCTGCAACATTGCTGCTGAAAGCATATTCTTAACACATTTCATAACACATGCTGGTAATAATAAACCTGATCCTGATTCTGATTATGAAAAAATTTCCATAAAAATACAATATGACTCTATTTATATTAAGTCAGTCATTGAGACGGACCCACTACTAAGCATATTAGGGCAATTTGACATTGAGCCAACTAGGGGACGAGCTATACTGGATTGGGTGTTACATAATGAACTGGAGTTGACTAGGGAGCTTAAGGTAACAGAACCATTAGGAGGCAGTGATCACAATATCATTGAGTTTAACTTGATATTTGATAGGGAGAAAGTAAAGTTTTGACGTAGCAGTATTTCAGTGGAGTAAAGGAAATTATAGCGGTATGAGAGAGGAGTTGGCCAAAGTAAATTGGAAGAAGCTGCTGGCAGGGATGACAGCAGAGAAGCAATGGTGTGAGGTTCTGGAAAAAATGAGGAAGGTGCAGGATAGATGTACAGTATTCCAAAAACAAAGATATACTCAAATGGCAAAATAGTACAACTGTGGCTGACAAGGGAAGTCAAAGCTAATGGAAAAGCAAAAGAGAGGGCATACAACAATGCAAAAAGTAGTGGGAAGACAGAGGACTGGGAAGATTTTTAAAACCCTACAGAGAGCAATTAAAAGAATTATTAGGAGGGAAAAGATGAAACATGAAAGAAAGCTAGCAAACAATAGCAAAGTGTATAGTAAAAGTTTTTTCAAGTATGTAAAAAATAAAAGAGAGTTAAGAGTGGATATAGGGCTATTAGAAAATGAGGCTGGGGAAATAATAACGGGAGCCAAAGAGATGGCAGATGAACTAAATAAGGTTCTTGCATCAGTCATTTTTGTAGAAGACACTAGCAGTATGCCAGATATTGTAGTGTGTGAAGGAAGAGAAGGAAGTGCAGTTAATATTATAAGGGAGAAGCTGCTCAAAAAGACCTAATGGTACATAAGTCACGTGGACCAGATGAACTGCACCCTAGGGTTTTGAAAAAGGTAGTGGTAGATATTGTGGAGGCATTACTAATGATCTTTCAAAAATCGTTGGACCCTGGCATAGCGCCAGAGGACTGGAAAATTGCAAATTTCACTCCACTCTTTAAGAAAGGAGGAAAGTAGCAGAAAGGAAATTATAGACCAGTTAGCCTGACCTCAGTGGTTTGGAAGATGTTGAGTCAATTGTTAAGGATGAGGTTATGGAGTACTTGGTGACACAGGACAAGATAGGACAAAGTCAGCATGGTTTCCTTCAGGGAAAATCTTGCCTGATGAACCTAATGGAATTCTTTGAGGAAATTACAAGTAGGATAGATAAAGGGATGTAGTAGATGTTGTACAGTATATTTGGACTTTTAGAAGGCCTCTGATGAGGTGCCACACATGAGGCTGCTTACCAAGTTAAGAGCACATGGTATTACAGGAAAGTTACTAACATGGTTAGAGCATTGGCTGATTGGTCAGAGGCAGCAAGTGGGAATAAAAGGACCCTTTTCTGGTTGGCTGCCAGTGACTAGTGGTGTTCCTCAGGGATCAGTGTTGGGACCATCTCTTTTTATGCTGTATATCAATGATTTAGATTATGAGGACACTCAGTCCTCATTTATTGTCATTTAGGATTGCATGCATGCATTAAGAAATGATACAACATTCCTCTGGAGTGATATCACAAAATAACAGAAGGACAAACCAAGACTCCCACTGACAAAACCACATAATTCTAGCATATAGTTACAGCAGTGCAAAGCAATACCATAATTCAATAAACGCAGACCATGGACACGGTTTAAAAAGTCTCAAGTCCCGATCGACTCCAATAGTCCCGATATCAGGCAGCAAACGGGAGAAACTCTCCCTGCCATAAACTTCCAGGCACTGACAATGCCTTGGAAGCACCCGACGACAGCAGACTCTGAGTCCGTCCGAAAACTTCGAGCCTCCGACCAGCCCCTCCGATACAGCCTCCCAAGCGCCATCCTCTGCCGAGCGCCTTCAACCTCGTCCCGGCCACCGAAACAAGCAAAGCCGGGGTCTCGGAGGCCTTCTCCTCCGGAGATTCCGGACCGCATAATAGCAGCGGCTGCGAAGCGGGCATTTCAGAAGTTTCTCCAGATGTTCCTCCACGCTCTCACGTCTGCCTCAGGATTGTGCACGGATCCCTACTTAACACGTAACAGATATCCATTCTCCGGAGAGGCCGTGCACACTGCATCATGCCGCCATCTTCTCCTCCTTCTCCATTGATGATGAAATAGGTGGCTTTGTTGCCAACTTTGCAGATGATACAAAGATTGGTGGAGGGGCAGGTAGCGTTGAGGAAACAGGTAGGCTGCAGAAGGACTTAGACAGATTAGGAGAATGGGCAAGAAAGTGGCAAATGAAATACAATGTTAGAAATGCACGGTCATGCACTTTGGTAGAAGAAATAAGTGTACAGACTATTTTCTAAATGGTGAGAAAATCCAAAAATGTGAGATGCAGAGGGACTTGGGAGCCCTTGTGCAGAACATCCTAAAGGTTAACTTGCAAGTAGAGTCAGTGGTGAGGTAGGCAAATGCAATGTTAGCATTCATTTCAGGAGGTCCAGAATACAAGAGCAAGGATGTGATGCTGAGATTTTATGAAGCATTGGTGAGGTCTCACTTGAGTATTGTGGACAGTTATGTGCTCCTGATCTAAGAAAGTATGTGCTGGCATTGGAGAGAGTCCAGAGGTGGTTCACAAGGATGATTTCGGGAATGAAAGGGTTATCGTACAAGGAACGTTTGATGGCTCTGTGTCTGTACTCGCAGGAAATTAGAAGGATGAGGAGTAATCACCTTTTGAATGTTGAAAGGCCTAGACAGAGTAGATGTGGAAAGGTCTCCATGCTTGGATTTCCAGCATCTGCAGATTTCCTCGTGTTTGCTAGATGTGGAAAGCCTGTTTCCCATGGTGGGGGAGTCTAAGACAAAAGGGCACAGCCTTAGGATAGAGGGGCATCCATTTAAAACAGAGATGCAGAGAAATTTCCTTTGCCAGAGGATGGTGATTTTGTGGAATTTTTACTACAGGCAGCTGTGGAGGTCAGGTTGTTGGGTGGCATTTAAGGCAGAGCTTGATAGGTTCTTGATTAGCCATGGCATCAAAGGTTACATGTACATTAACATCAATATCAGTCAATGTGGCCACTATAATTGATTGATAGTTATCCAATAAACTGCCTGGTAAGTATTGGCAGCCTAAAGCAAAACACAAGTAGTAGTAAGAATACATTGAGCAAGAAAATAACAGTTGTTGGTTTTATCCAAATGCAGAACAAACAAAACCCTTCTTTCTCTACTATTGTCCACTCTTCTCTCCTATCTGATTCCTTCTTCTCCAGCCCTCGACCTTTCCTACCCACCTGACTTCACCTATCACCTTCCAGCTAGTCTTTTTCCCCTCCTCCCACTTTTTTATTCTAGCATCTTCCCTCTTCTTTCCAGTCCTGAAGAAGGGTCTCATCCTGAAACATCGACTGCTTATTTATTTCCATTGATGCTGCCTGACCTGACGAGTTCCTCCACCATTTTGTGTGAGTTGTTTTAAACAGTGAAATAGCTTTTTATTCTTTCTAGGAGCAAAGACATAGGGTATGTATCTGTGAGCAAATGTCTAAATCTTGGAACTCTGTCTACTCTATAGATTTTGAATTCAGAGGTATTGGTCTGGACTAAACCCTATTGCAGTCATCTGTTTGATTAATGTGCTGGAGAAATCAATGCAGGTAAGCATCAATGTCTGACTGCTATATTGATCTTAGAACACAGCTGCTTAGCAAATGTACAAAGCTTTGGTAATACGTGTCAGGAAAATACATTCAGTATTGACTTGAAAGGGAAAAGTTATTCTATAAAGCATAATCTCACTGCTATGACACTGAAGGAACTCAGCAGGCCAGGCAGAACCATTGGAAAAAAAGTAAACAATAGAAATTTCAGTCCGGGACCTTTATACAGGCCTTCTTCGCTGCTAGACAAAAATGTCTTTCATGCTAGAGTCCTGATTGGATTCTGAATATGCCACTTGATCATTCACTGAGGTAACATGTGTTATGTTTGTCCTTAATAAAGGCAAACTTAGCCTGCGTAAATGCTAAAACTTTTTTATTTACAGAACGACATCAGCTCAACTCTCAGCATGAGGGACCAGGTCACCAATGTCATTTTCAGTTCTGAGCATTACCCACAGGGAACTGATGTTCTTTGTTATGCATACATAATAACACAACGTGCACATTGCCGAGCTAGAGTACAGACTTCTCCAAAGCTATAGTAATATCTGTAGTGTATTTAATATCTCAGTAGTATTAGAGCAATATTGTAAATATATTGTTTGGCTTAAATAACTCGTGGACTATATGTAAAAATCTTGAATTGCATCTGTCATCACCTTACCATGTGATGTGTGCGCAATTCACTAATTGTGAACATGAAATAAGGCTCACATCTCTCGGTTCTCTTGATTTCCTTTGAATCAGTTTAACGTTTTGGAGTTACAAAACATAACAAGATGTGAATACCTGGTTTTTATATCCATGTGTGCACACAGTGGCATTTTCTTCAGTATCTCCACTGAGTGTACAGGTGTGGTTTTCTGCTGCTGGAGCTCAACCACTTCAAGGTTCAACGTGTTGTGCACTTAGAGATGCTCTTCTGCACACCGCTGTTGTAATGCGTGGTTATTTGAGTTACTGTCACCTTCCTGTCAGCGTGAACCAGTCTGCCCATTCTCTTACTAACAAGATGTTCTCGCCCACAGAACTGCTGCTTACTAAATGTTTTGTTTTTCACACACCATTCTCTGTACATTCAAAGGACTTGAGTGTGAAAATCCCAGGAGACTGGCAGTTTCTAAGATATTCAAATACCTTGTCTGGCACCAAGAATCATTCCATGGTCAAAGTCACTTAGAACACATTTCTTCCCATTCTGATGTTTGGTCTGAACAACAACTAAACCTCTTGATCAATTGGTTTAAGAGGAGGATAAATTGTTGATATTTCAGGCTGAGACCCTCCTTTCCATAGATGCTGTCTTCCTATGTAAGTTTGTGTGTGTGTGTTGCTCAATATTTCCAGCATTTGCAGAATCTCTGGTGTTAAGGAACACTGCATCAACTTCCATCTAGGTGTGTTGTAGTCCTCAAGAAACCAGATTTTCCTGAGTCTCATAACAGTGTTACAAGTTTTCCTCTGCAGAGGCTGTCTGATCTGCTAAGTAGTTTCACCATGTTCTTTTGTTTCACATTCCTGGCAGCTTCTACTTTCCATTTCTCTCCATACCTGCAAGCTCTTCTTTTCTCATGTTCTCCCTCTGTTTCATATTTTTCTTGCAGCTAGTAAGTAGTCACACCTGAAAGCGGCTGCTGTCAAATTTGGAAAACCCCATTACCACACTATCCCCTTTGTCCTCCCACTCTCTACAACCTAAAATACATCTCCTTACTCAATGGCCAGAAATATTAGCTCTGTTTCTGTCTCCACAGATGCTGGCTGACCTGACATATATAATCAACACTTTCCTGATTATATTTCAGATTTCCCGTGACTACAAATACTTGATTTTCAGCAATTCAGCAGGTGTAGATTAATCTGTACAGGGTTTCAAAGTTATCCCTGCGACCATGTAAGTTTCCAACTCATGCTGTGGTTTCCTCCCATGTCCCAAATACATACAGATTGTTTGGCTACCACACACACGGTGGAGCAACTAATGGTGTGTTGATTTTTATACGAGAGAGAATACGTCGTAGAGGCATAGGGAAATAAAGACAGGGGGAATGGGGCAGATGGAATTACTCTGCAGGGAGCAGCCATACAGTACAGTTCATGGGCTGAATAGTACACTACCCACTCTGAGTTGTTGTAACATCAATTAGACAGTCAGCCAAACTCCATTCAAAAATGATATACGAGTCAAGGTATAGCCTCCTGGTTTCTTGGGTTTATCGCAGACTCAATGGCATGCCAGAGTGAACGAGTGAAAATGATAAACAACAAAATACAGTGCAATTACCACATTGTCCCATTCACACAGGTAAATAGCCACAGCCAAGAATGAGCTTAGTTAAATTTCCTGCAGATAAACATTATAAGATTTTGACAAGTAAGTACTATAGATAAATAGTATGTGTAAACCATTAGCATCTAATAAACACAAAACTAACGTTCTATTTCAGCAAAATCCTATTGATACCTTTAGACTAACTTCTAAGCAGTATAACATAAACCCACAAACAATTCTTCTGCTGGGGAAACAACAGAATCGCTTTAGACAGAGACTACCTCAGCTCCAAACATAAACCTCTGGTATTCTGTCAGCCAATATGCATTCCTACTTACTACTTCCTCACTGCACAGGAAGAGCCCAAAAATAAAGATCTGAAATTGCTTATTTGAAAATAGAAGCTGAATGTGCTTAATCACATAGTAAAAACATAAATCAATTCCCTGAAGTGCAGAACTAATAATCAGCTTCTGTGTTGCAATATGTATACGGATGACTGGAAAACACATACGTAACAAGAGTACACAACACGTTTTCTGTCAGTGATGATGTTAAAGCAGTGACTCAAGTTGAAAAAAAATCTATGACTTCTAGTTAAAATTGACTCCCAATATGTCCAATACTTACAAAACAGCAACAAGAAAACCAATTGAATACTGATCAGCACAACAAAATGGGTAAAATGTAAATCGAAAAAAAAAACATAGCCAAATTGGAAAAAACTCTTGTTAGACAGATAGTACAAACACTTACCACAAAGTAAACATATTAAAACACTAGCAGACATTCAGAAAATAGTTGCAAAACCAATCTTCACTGTCAGATGTTTGAAACAATAAGAAAGACTAGAGAAAATTGTGCTTTACAACACTGAAAGCCTATTGCAGATGGGTAATCTTATAGCAAAGTATATACAATGGGCCAGACAGCAGTGGTAATATCACTGAACTAGTAATTCACAGGCTGGGAACAATAATCTAATGCAGGAGATTTCAACCTGCGGACCATGGCCCCTCAGTTAATAGTAGGGGTCCATAACTTAAGAAGGTTGGGAACTCCTGACCTACTGTCAAGTCCACCCATTAGTTTGGGAAAATTGGGAAGCTTATACATTCTGAGCTATTTTATTAGGTACCTCCTATACCTAACAAAGTGGCCATTGAGTGTATGTCCATGGTTTGTTCAGAAATGATCTTCTGCACACCACTGTTACAATGCATGGTTATTTGTGTTACTGTTGCCTTCCATTCTCCTGTGACCCCTCTGAGTGACATGGTGTTTTCAATGAGCACAGGGCTGCTACTCATTGGATGCTTCTTCTTCTGTTTTTGCACCAATCTCTGTAAACTATAGAGACTGTTGTGCACAAAAAAAAATCACAAGAAATCGGCAGTTTCTAAGATACTGAAACCACCTCGTCTGGCACCAACAATCATTCTACAAAGTCACTTAGATCACATTTCTTCTCCATTCCAATGTTTGGTCTAACAACTGAACCTCTTGTCAATGCTTGCATGCTTTTTCACATTCAGATGCTGCCACGTGACTGGCTGATTAGATATTTGCATTGACGGGCAGGTGTACAGATCTAGGTAATAAAGTGTCCGCTGAGTGTACTTGGGTTGTGTTAATAAAACTTCGTTTGTTGTGAAAATCTTGAAGCTTCATTGACACAACAGATTCCTACAGTGTCATGGTATTGTAGCGGTTAGCACAACGCTTTACAGTACAGGCTGCCGGGGTTCTATTCCCATCACTGCCTGTAAGGAGTTTGTACGTTCTCCCCATGACCGTATGGGTTTCTTCCAACAGTCCAAAGTAAGTTAGTAAGTTAATTGGTCATTGTAAATCATCCCATGTTTAGGTTAGGGTTAAATTGGTGGGTTGCTGTGCAGCATGGCTCGACAGGCTGGATAAGCTCCATGCTGTATCTTAATAAATAACTAAATAAGACCTAAGTGTTGCATCAATGACTCATAATTGATATGCAATTACATCAGACATGCTCAAACCTCCAGCATATTCTCAGAATAATCAATGGAACATTCATTTCTTGTAAACTAAATTTTGGACTCGACATAGAGCTGGCATGAATATGCTGGACTGAAAACGTCTGTGCTGTATGTTCCAATTGTTCAATCAGTTATCAATGTCTAGGACAATCTCACAATAAAACAGGAGTGTCTATAACACAGATCTATAAGCAACATATAGGGATCAACCAAATACAGTGTCCACACCAAGGTGAAGCTGCAGCAGAGCTTAGTTCTGTCCACGCTCTTGTGTGGGTCAGAATGCTGTCGCATAGCAGAGAACAACCTTACCAAGCTGTCATCATTCCACACCGTGAGCCTCTGGAAAATGCTCCATAGTTTCTGGCCAAGAAAGATCTCCAACCACGCCCTACCTCCTTCAGTGTCACCGAAAGGACATGGCCGCAATCATCATGAGGAAACATTGGAGATGGATCCGGCACGTGATGAGAAGAGAGGCCAACTCCATCATCAAGACAGCACTTCATTGGATCCCTGAAGGGCAGAGGAATCATGGGAGACTAAAGACAATGGCACCGTACAATAGAAGCGGAAATGAGGGCCTTGAACAACACCTGGGGCACAATAGGGAGGATGGCCAAGGACAGACAGAGGTGGAGGACCTTAATTGCTGTTCTAAATACCAACAGTGTAACAGGCAGTAAATAACTACTATAACACCAGAAATAGAAAAAGTCAAAGCTAGTCAAGAATAATCATTGCTCAAAATACCATGGACTATTTTCTGATCCTTGAAACAGTGTAATTGAATGTTATATACAGCATTTCAACCTGAGAAAGCAGATAGGGTCTTATCATCACACATTTAGTAGAGTTCTTCTGCTCCTGCTCTAGTCTTACATAAGGACCCCAAATCCATAAAGCCCGAACTCTGAGATAAGATCACTACCAACTACACCATAACTAGTACTCACGATGGGTTGAAACCCATACCATACAGCTTAGTGGAGCCATGTTGGGAGCTATTACTTTCTAAGTTAGCTGAATTACCTTGTTTGATTTTAATAGCTTGGAATTTCAGCTGAGAATAAAATATTGCACATTGATATGACTGTACATTGATGCCAGTGACTAGGAATAGTTCTTCCTATTTCAAATCATGTTGTAGAGTGAAGAAATGATAAATTCAATGCAGCACAGAAGGAAATCATTTAGGCCACCGAATGAATATGCCATATACCATTCAGCTAGGTCTTCTACTGTACACTAACCATCTATTACAAATTCAGAGTGGATCAAATGATAGGCACATTTTATTCACTGGCAAGGGAAGCTACTTCACATGCTGTTATCTGGAAAGTAGTTTCAATCTTATAGCTCAAACAGAGCAATTTTAAATGTTTTACAGAGAACAGTAACTAGATTGTTTCATTCCATAACGTTCCTCCATTACCTGCATCCATCTCTAATTCTGTACATATGCTTGATTTGTCTTTCAAGGCTGTGTCCTGCTTTTCTCTGTTGTCAAAACATCCGATATTTAAGATGGCACTGGTGAAGGTCATCAGACATCCCATCCTGCAAAAACTCATTTCAGGGAGGTAGCACCCCCGCCCCGCACAAACCCATACACCCCCCGCCGGTCGACCTCCAAGGGTGTATGTAATACTTTGTTTCGTGATTTTGTCTAATCTGTAAACCAAGTTGGGTATATGCAGAAAATGTGACATTAAAATATGTACTTATATTATATTATCATGTTTATTCTGTTACAACTTTAAGCAAGTCTACAGGGAGTTTGGCCTCATCACATAGGTCATCAATAGAGTAGCTCCTTAGCAGCCAGACAGCTAGTTTAAATAACGTTAGCTATGCTAATGAACAAATGACACCAGTTAAACTCACCTCAATATGACTTTTACATTTTAATCCACCATGGGCAATAGAAAAGTCACTGTTGCAAACAGTGCAGCGAGCAACACTGTCATTATTTTTGAGGTCGACTGTAAAGCCCGCCCACAGAGAAAACTGATAGGTCTACTTAGCACGAAGGGAGACCAATCAGGATGCTCCCTCTCCCCTCTTCCCCCACAATAAAATCGATTTCCAGGATATTGTATATAATTTCTGGGCATCAGGGAGTCGCTATCAATATGCGGGAGACTCCTGGAACTTTCTGGAGAGGTGGGATGTCTGAGGTCATGGACGACTAGCTGGTTGCAAATAAAACAAAGCAAACAACTAAGTACTTTTTTAATCACATTTTTCTGGTAAACAGTCACTGCAAACAATAGGCTGTAGCTTCCTGTCGGAGCTGAGCTTTTGCACGTGGCTTTTATGCGGTGGAAACTGAAGTCTTGGAGGTGCAGAAACATCGCAGCATTGTGTGTAGAGGCTGAATCAAAGCAGTGCAGTCCGCGCTGGAGACCGCAGAATGGCTGGTGTGGACTTGGAGGCTATCTGATTCAGCAGAATGAAGGCAAGGAGAGCAGGGTCAGGACCTTGTGGCCCAGACCCAGCCCTGAGATCCGAGATTTGATCAATTTAAGCACCAAGCTGAATTGGGAAAGGTGGGTACTTTTTCTGCACATTGGGTGTTTGACTGTCTTTTTTTAATGGGTTCTATTGGGTTTCAACAAACTACAAATTCATAAAGATTTCAGCGTTACAGATACATTTCCTCAAATACCTCGTAGAGCATTCCAGTCTATCTCATTCCCAGGCACTCATACAACAATCCTGAAATTAGCTCGCCTTAAAGTACCTATTCCTTTTCTCCTTATTAGAACATTGCCCAATCAGCTAAATTGCTTTGGATTCATTGGGTTGAGTCACCATGGACCAGGCTCACCATCCACAATGCCCACCAGTCTGCACTGACCTTTTCAAGGATGGTAGATGAGTTGAGCTATTTCCCTATATCCATGAATCATACCATGAGGTAGAGTGCATAGATGGGGTTAAGTTGGATCTTGGAGCCCAGTCCCCAGAGAGCCCTCCACACTTGTTGTTGCCAACTGGCTCTGATAGTCATCTCTGGCTTAGTTCAACCTCTCGGCCTAGTGTGCGCTTCACCATTAAACTCTGCAAAGAGTCTTCTCATGGTGCAGGAGATCAGACGGGCCCGAATTTCTGCATTTCAAAACACAGAAGAAGTTGAAGACACACAAAATAAACCCTGATAGTTTGCTGAAGGATCTCTACAGGACCACATCTGAAAGATAGCCATAATTCAGCCTGTTAAAAGATTCTGCAGATGGCAGAATGATGCATTTCAGGAAGAGGTTGCTCACTCATGTCCATCACAGCCCTTTGAAAGGCTATACAATTAGTTACACAATCCTATTCTTTATAGGCAACTCAATAAATCTCTTATTTTCAACTATATTAACACAACATACTATATGTAAAACTATTGAATCCTGTCTATGTACATTCCTTAAAATCATTTTGCAGGTAAAACCTCTACATTAAGTTTACTTCTTCACCATCAGGTTCAGGAAGATTTATTACCCCTCAACCATCAGGCTCTTGAACCAGAGGGGATAATTTCACTCAACTTCACTTGCCCCATCATTGAAATACTCCCACAAGCTGTGGACTCACTTTCAAGGACTCATCTCATGTTCTTGATATTTATTGCTTATTTATTTACTATTATTATTATTATTATTTCTTTCTTATTGTATTTGCACAGTTTGCTGTCTGGTTGAACACCCAAGTTGGGTTGTCTTTTGTTGATTCTGTGAAGGTTATTATTCTACAGTTTTATTAAGTATGTCCGCAAGAAAATTAATCTTATGATTGTATATGGTGACATATATGTACTTTGATAATAAATTTATTTTGAACTTTTAACTATGAATTGGAAGTTTAAAAACAAGTACACAAGCACAAAGGTTTTTGCATTGCAAGTCATATTCTGGGCTAGAAACCCAAAGTTCCTACAAGAGGACCGCAGCCTTGTCGTGGTTTGAAGCTTGTGTGCCTTAATGACCCAGAGAGCTACCTTGGCTGGAGTCAGTGCTTTGTGATTTGGCTCTTGGTGGGGTCACCCATGCTAAAGAGGTCAAAGGGTAGAAGTCAGGCTAAGAGTGTTCCATCGGTCCTCTAGTTCGGGGGTTCAGCTCAGGACTAACAACAATGACTGGTCAAACAAATTTGTTACAGAAGCAGCAATGAAGAATCCTTCTACATCTGTGTGCACTGGCATTCATGAGTCTCCACCTGGGACTTGCATGACTGACAATAAACCAAACGTAGGCTACTGACATGATGAAGGAAGCAGTGAACGCTGCTAGAGATGGAGGGCCTTCATTGCTGCCCAGAACGCCAGAGTTGAAATGGGCAGAAGAAGAAGAAGAGACTGGAGAGGGTAAGCCCAAGGTCTAGGAGTCTGAGAGCCCAGGGCCAAGGACCAGAGTGGCCTGTCCTAGGTTTGGAGGGCTGCCAGTGTGTGTGAGGGGGTGAGTGGATGGGGAAGGGTATAATCTTGCTGCTGTTGCCTTGTTTACTTCTGTTATCGTTGTTGCTCTGTGTTGTATGTTGTGTTGTGTTGAAGATTGTGGGCATGCTATTTTGCCACCATAATGTGTGGTGACACTTGCAGGCTGCCTCCAGCACAGCCTTGGGTGTGTTGGCTGTTAATGCAAATGGCACAGTTCACTGCACGTTTCCACATACACATCATAAATAAATTTATATATGAATCTGATGCAATGGAAAATTAAATACCTCCTCCCAAATGCTTTGAGTACTACACTAGATATTGTTATTCTTTTATTGATCACTGTTGTGTGGAAAACCACACAATTGGGAGTCACTTCCCTCCCATTTATTATAATTGCAAGCTTTCACGGCCACTAGATGTGATAGGTAGAAAACATTGATTTTAAAATTTTCTTCAATGAATTTATTCCTCTTTTGATTCTATATTCATGAACTCTGCTTCCAAATAGATGCCCCAGTTGATGTATGGCAAGTGGGTTGATGTCTTTTTCTCCTTTGATGGTAAATATCATTACAGGCCACACTAACAAACTGCATGATTTTTGCAATAATTCCATTCCATTGTCATTTAGGACTGAAGAAATCAATTTGCTATTTCTTGAAGTGCTGAACTCTTATTATGTGAAGCATTTAGATCACTAAATACTAGAACAACATACTGTCATATCAATGAGTAATATTACAAAAGTGTACACCTGTCATATGCATTCTAGCATGTTTTAATTGTAATATATAGTGCTTGACATTCTCATCTAAATATGATTATCTTATTGAATCTTTTACAAATATCACAAAGTAATATTAATTAGCCCCTTAGAAATTATATCCTGACATAAGCATTTCTTACGATTTCATCAAAAAGACACATTTTCTAAAAGGTCAGAATCAGATTTAATATCACCAGCATATGTCATGAAATGGTTAACTGCAGCAGCAGTACAATGCAATACATGATTATAGAGAAAAAAAACCTGTAAATTACAGTAACAACAGGAACTACAGTAGGGGCTCCCAAACTTTTTTTATGCCATGAACCAATACCACTAAACAGGGCGTCCATGTTCCCCAAGTTGAAAACCCCTGGTTTTGAGGGATATGAACCAAAAGTAGGGAAGTGGGACTAACTCAGGTAGACTCCGTCATCAGCATTGACGAGTTGGGCCAGAAGGCCCATTTCTGTGTCATGTGACTCCATGAGTCTATTTATGCAAGGGCACAGGAACCTGACTAAGTCATTCACTCCATCCTCTGTTCTGTAAATTTCAATAGACACCTGCTGATCTGTAAATCAATTCCAACTAACTAGCAGGTGACATTCCCTCAATATTCCTGGCTAATAGATATGTATTAATAGTCTCATAAACTAAATTTATTCCAGTATCACAACCTTCTGGAGCAGAGAATACTAGATTTCTCTCTGTGTTTTTCTCCTTGCTGTTATTGGCTGTCTTTGAAAAAGCCAGCACTGATTTCCACCCCATGGTAATCATCCTCCTCCTTCAGCAATTAATATTTTTAATGTTTTTGTTCATGTTTTCAAATCATTCATCAGATGTTTACATTATTAATTCCATAAAATAACTTCTATGCTGCCATGCACTGCTCACTGATTTTTCCTGCTCGAGGTTTATAATAAGATTCTCCCAACAGTGATTATCATTCCTCTGTAGCTTTTCAAACCCCACCATTAGTTCCTTTCTCACAAAAACCCCAACACGCCCAGTAAGTGCAGTTTCACTATTGAGTTTGAGAAAGAAAAAGGCACGAGGTACATCACTGAGACCAATACTGATATTAAATAAGTAGTGCAAAAACGTAGTGAGTGGTGAGTTCATGGGTTCAATGTCCATTCAGAAATCAGATGGCAGAGGGGAAGAAGCTGTTCCTGAATAATTGAGTGTGTTCCTTCGGGCTTTTGTACCTTCTTCCTGATGGTAGCAATGAGAAGAGGGCATGACCTGGTGGATGGGAATCATTAATGATAGACGCCACCTTTTTGGGTCATCGCTCTTTGGAGATGTCCTGGATACTATAGAGGCTAGTCTCATGGTGGATCTGACTAATTTTACAATTCTTTGCAGCTTATTTCGATCCTGTGCATAACCCTGCACCCCCTCCCCCCCCCCCCCCCCCGGTACCAGACGGTGATGCCAGCCAGTTAGAATGCTTTCCATGATACATCTGTAGAAATTTGCGAGTATCGTTGGTGACAGACCAAGTCTCCTCAAACTCCTAATGAAATATAGCTGCCGTCTTGCCTTCTTTGTAGCTGCATCAATGCTGTATGTTGGCCTACGTTACCATATGGACTGCATCAAGCAACTACTTGCCTTACATCCTAACTGTTTTAAAACCCTTAACTACAATTGAAAATGCCTCAGGGAGTAAAGGAATAAAACTGAACTAAATCAAATAGATTTTAAAATATGAATAGAATAATCACAAATAAATAAAATATGAAAACAACATACTTCTTCATTTAAAGCAAATTCTCTGCTACTTACTTTCGTCAATCGCACTGTTCACCAGATGGAAAAGGTGGCAATTGAAGTAGAGAGTGGTGAAACTGTGGAATTCATTGTCACAGGCAACTGTGGAGGGCAAGTCATTGGGTGTATGTATTATATATAAATATATAGATAGAGAGAGATAGAGAGATAGAGAGATAGAGATAGAGAAGAGTATGATAGACTCTTGAATGGTCAGGGCATGATGGGATATGGGCAGAAGGCAGGAGATTGGGGCTGAGAGGAAAAATGGATCAGCCATGATGAAATGGCGGAGCAGACCCAATGGGAGAAATGGCCTAACTCTGCTTCTCCATTATGCTCTTACGGTCTTCTATTACTTACATGAAAACTTCCACTTGGCATATCTTGTAATGAGACTTTACCGTTTACTCCGACATGGGGAGAATACAAATTCAGCAGCTTGGAGACACGAGAGAGACTGCAGATGCTGGAAAGTTGGACCACCACACACAAAATGCTGGAGGAACTCAGCAAGTTAGGCACCATCTAGTTTTCTAGTATTTTCATGTATTGTTAAATTCAGCGACAATTGAATCTATTTATGCAAGAGCTCGGGAACCAGAGTAGGCCATTCTGTTCATCCACTCTGCAGTAAATTTAAGTAGACACTGGCTAATCTATCCATCAATTCTAATTAACTACTCTGTATCAATATTCCTGATTAATAAATATATGTAAGTAGTATTATAAGCCAAATAAACTTCAATTTCACTATTCCACTCCTGGAATCAACAAAACATTTTCAATCGCAGTTAAAGGTTTTAAATCAGTCTGGACACACACCTCAATGAGGTAACTAATTCCTTGATGTAATCTGCACGTTAACGTAGGCCCAGTAATTGAGTTTTACCAAAACAGTGAAAATGTATCAGATTATTGTGGATATATTGCTGCTTTTGTGTCTGATGCACCATCAATAACTCATGCTGAGACGTAGGAAGCGAGGTATCGGCTTTTATTGACTGGAAGAATGAACAACACTACATCCTGGGGAATGAGGCTGGGCAACAGGCCTCAGTCGCCTTTATACAGGGGTCTGTGGGAGGAGCCACAGGAGCAGTCAGCGGGGGTCTGTGGGAGGAGCCACAGGAGCAGTCAGCGGGGGGTCTGTGGGAGGAGCCACAGGAGCAGTCAGCAGGGGTCTGTGGGAGGAGCCACAGGAGCAGTCAGCGGGGGGTCTGTGGGAGGAGCCACAGGAGCAGTCAGCAGGGGTCTGTGGGAGGAGCAACAGGAGCAGTCCAGATAGGTATATGTAGTTCACCACAGTGTCAATATAAGATGGCAGCAGGCACGATCGCAACAGCCTCTCTGACTCCTATCAACGAGGAAATTTCTTGTCCTGTCTGTCTGTTTCTTTGATCGAAAAACTTTGCTGATCATAAAGAACACTAAAATCTACAAGTCTATTCACGGGCAAAAGGGATAACAAAGGCATTACGGACTAATGCATGGAGTGGGCCCTCACTCCACACCACAGCCTGCTCAGGGAAGTAGCTGTTAGAATGGTGTGTGAAAATGCAGAAGTGCAGTATGTGCACCAGTATTCCAGTGAGACTTAAAGTCCAATAGTCCCAGTGATTCTACTTGCCAATATCCGAATGCAAGAAAATAAGATGGATTACTTGCCCTCCACTCCATTCTGTCCCACCTAGAAAATTTTCCTCATACACCGGGATGTTGTTCATTGACTTCAGCTCAGCACTTAACATGATCATCCCTCAGATGGCTGGTGAGTGAGCTGTCCTTGTTGGAAATCAACACCCCTCTCTGTAACTGGACCTTAAACTTCATGAGGGAAAGATCTTGTCAATCGAAGTTGGCAGCAACATCTCAGGCTCCATCATGCTCATGACTGCATTCCTAGATCCAGCTCAAACCACATAATCAAGTTCAATGTTCAAAGCAAATTTATTATCGAAGTGCGTATATGTCACCGTTTATAACCCTGAGATTCATTGTCTTGTGGGCACACTCAGTTAATCGTAGAATAATAACCATAACAGAATCAATGAAAGGCTGCACCAATTTGAGCGTTCAACCAGTGTACAACAGACAACCAGTGAAAATACAAAAACTAACTTATAATAAAGATATAAGAAATAAATATTGAGAACATAAGATGAAGAGTCCTTGAAAGTGAGTCCATAGGTCATGGGAACATTTCAATGATGAAGCTGAATAAAGTGAAGTTGAATAAAGCTATCCTCTTTAGTTCAAGATCCTGATGGTTGAGGGGTAATAACAGTTCCTGAACCTGGTGGTGTGAGTCTTGAGGCTCCTGTACCTTCTTCTTGATGGCAGCAGCGAGAAGCGAGCATGGTCTGGGTGGTGGGGGTCCCTGATGATGGATGTTGCTTTCCAATGATAGTGCTTTGTGTAAATGTGCTTAATGGTAGGGAGGGCTTTTCCCGTGATGAACTGAGCTGTATCCACTACTTTCTGAGGGATCTCCATTGGTGTTTCCATACCAGGCTGTGATGCAGCCAGTCAATATACTCCCCACTGCATATCTATGCAGGTTTTTCCAAAGTTTTAGACGTCATGCTAAATCTTGGCAACCTCCTAAGGAAGTAGAGGTGCTGCCATGCTTTTTACATAATTACACATGTGCTGGGCCTTGGACAGATCTTCCAAAAGAGTAACACCAAGGAATTTAAAATTGCTGGTCATCTCCACCTCTGATCCCCTGATGAGGACTGGCTCATGGACCTCTGGTTTCATCCTCCTGAAGTCAATAATCAGCTCTCCTTAGTCTTACTGACATTGGGTAAGAAGTTGTTGCTATAGCACCACTCAACTATGTTTTCAGTCTCCCTCCTGTATGTGGTGGACCTGTGCTGCTGATGGACATTGTGGAGGAGATGATGCTGCCAATACAAATTGACAGGGGTCTGCAAGTGAGGAAATCAAGGATCCAATTGCACTAGGAGGTATTGAGGCTTATTGATTAGTTTTGAGGGGAATATGGTATTGAATGCTGTCTGTAAAGAGCATCCTGATGTATGCATCTTTGTTGTCCAGATGTTCCAGGGTTGAGTGAAGAGTCAATGAGATGGTATCTGCTGTCCACTGTTGATCCAATAATGGTTGGCCTCACCAGCAACAATGATCAGTCAGCATAAAGAGAGGAGGCAGAGAGGCTTGTTAAATGGCGTGAGAACAACACCCTGAGTCTCAACGTGGACAAGACAAAAGAGATGATTATGAACTTCAGGAAAAGCAGGCTGACCTCTCTCCATTTCACATTAATGGCTCTACCTGGAGAGAGCGAGGACCACAAAGTTCCTTAGTGTGCACTTAACAAGTGATCTAACCTGAACCCACAACAGCTCCTTACTAGTCAAGAAGGTACAGCAGCATCTACACCTTCTGAGGAGATTAGGGTGTACAAGATGACCTGCCCCCATTCTAACAACTTTCTGCAGCAGCACCGTCAAGAAAGTCCTGTCTGGGTACAACATTGTGCGGCTCAGAAGCTGCAAGGCTTTGGACCACAAGAACTTAGAAAGCTTCGTAAAAACCGCCAAGAGGATTACCAGGGCTTCCCTCCCTCCTATTTGTGATAGTTTGTACAGGAGCATTCTAGACAAAGGGCCCGGAGCATTGTTGAGAATCCCTTCCACCCATCCCGCAATTTCTTTGGCCCACGTCTATCAGGAGGGAGGTACAGAAGCATCAGGACTAGGACTGTCAGACTTGTTAACAGCTTCTTCCCTCAGGCTGTGAGACTAAAAGAATATCCTACCACCACTTGTCTCATCACTAAAACATTGAAATGTTTACTGTTTACTGTTACCTGTGCGGCCTGTTACATATATTTTGAATTATATTTTATTAACTTATTTATGGTAATATTTTGGTTTATGTGCTATAAATGATATATCTTCTGTGGGTGCACCATGGACCAGAGGAGTGTTGTTTCATTTGGTTGCACAGTCGGATGACTATAAACTTGAATTTGAATTTCTGATCAAGGATAAATGAAAGAGACCGCTCTCTGCTTTGCAAATTATAACACTTACTAAAAAAAGAATTTTCAGTTTCAAATGGTCAGCTTACGTCACAGGATGGCAACGTGCATAGTCACAGCGGCTCCCATCAATGGTGATATTTCTCGTCCTGTTCGTCTTTTCTATGTTCGAGAATCTGCGAGTCTACTTTGCCAACGAGCTGCATAACAAATGGACTGTGCAGTTATGGCCTAACACGTGGAGCAGGCTCCACGGGGAAGCAGACATCAGAAGTGGTGCGTGAGGTTGCAGGAGCATGGCGAGGCATGCCGATATTTGAGTGAGACTTCAAGCAGATCCCTCCAGTCAGATGATCGTAAACCTGAACTTGAATTTGAACTTGAAGGTTGCACAAAAGCTGTCTGGAATTCTCTCCACCATCCAAAAACAAATAAGAAATCCTTCTCTAATGTCTTATCACATGCTTTAATATTGCAGGCTCTTGCCATTTCAATATTATTTCCTTTCCAGGAGACCTTGCTGGCATTTTCTGGCTGATGTAATATTTTATTGATTGCATTTTCCTCTTGCAATAAGTTTGCTAAATGTCAGTATTAAAGCCCTCAAGTTATATTGCTCTGCACATCAAGAGCCATCCCATCTGAATCAATATACTTTAATTCACTTTTAAGTTTGCTTGGAAAAGTTTGAAAAATGCACCTTTGCCTTGTGAATTTCAGCTCAAGAACAGACAATCTGTGCATGAATGAACGAGGCAGACTGTTTAAAAAAGTATTTGCATTACTCAGGTTCAGTATAAATTTATAAAGTTCACTCAAAGCAGGTTTCATTCCAGTTGAATATCTGGCATCAAAGTTCAGTTCTTTGTTATTTACGTAAAGTGATAATTAGATAAACTGGAAATGCAGTAAACAAATTCTATAAATACATAATTTGCTTAAATAATAATGATATTTCTGCCATCCTTAATTTTTCAATACGTGCAGGCTTCTGCAATGGTTTGCAGTTGACAAGTAGAATAGATATTCACTCACGTCATTACAATACCTCCCAACAGAGGGTCCAGGCAGCCCTGCTGGAGTACACAGCACAGAAGTCGGAAAGGTGCTGACATCCACACTGCCTTCAGCCAGTAGTTTTCTCCGTCAGCGGCAGATGGAACTTATTTCTAACTAGCAGCGTTAGTTAACCTGAAGTATTTTGAAACTTCAGTTCCAGCACAATAATTAAAGATTAGCTTTATTTGTCACATGTACAACAAAACTTTGAAACACACAATACAGGGAAATGTCAACATCCAGCACAGTCCGCGGATGTGCTGGGGGCAGTGTGTGAATGTCGCCATGCTTCTGGCGCCAACCTAGCACGTGCACAGAGAACCAGTCCTAACTGTACATCTTTGGAATGTGGGAGGAAACCCGAGCACCCGGGGGAAACCTACACAGTTACGGGGAGCATGTACAAACTCCTTGCAGACAGCGGTAGGAATGAACCCCAATTGCTGGTTTGGTGCATGTCATTTCAAATTCTCTCCCCGTTCCCACCAACCCGTCTGTCCTCAGCCTTTGCTACTGCTATGGTGAGGACAAAAGCTAATAAGAAGAATGAGAAGAAATTTCAAATTTCTATATTCAGGTCACCCATATCCCCAGTGTTTCTTTCCCACTTCGATTGGTCCACCTTGGTTCTCTCTCTGTCTTTGTTTACTTTCTATCCTCGTTCTCCACCACCCCCTTTGAACTCATGATCACTAGATTCATGTCTAGATATTCAACCTGGTTGATATCATTAAACACACAACAGAGGAGAGGCAATAGACAGACATAAAGTCATATGATCCAAAATCTGGTCTTTCAGCCAACCTGGTCATGCCAACTTCCCATTTACATTAACCTCCTTCTGATCCCACCTTTTTCCTACATTTTCCTCGATTTCCCCCACTCACCTACACACTAGGGGCAATTTGCAGTGGCCCCTAACCTGTTATGCCACACTTTTGGAATGTGGGAGGTAACTAGATGACCTGGTGGAAAGCCAGGTGGTCACAGAGAGAACGTGCAAACTCCACACAGACAGCACCAGAGGTAAGAATTGAATCCAAGTCTACTGAGATATGAGGAAGCAGCTCCCTCAGCTGTGCTACAGGAACAGGTCAATGTCCAGCCTTAATAAACTTAATCAAAATAAACTGTGGTCTAAAGACTGAGTTAAGATGGATAGACAGGTAGATAAACAGATGCTTTACTGATCCCAAAGGAAATTACAGTGTCACAGTAGCATTATAAGTGCACAGATATAAACAGAATAAAAAATATTAAAAAATTAGAAAGGGTGGATCTCAGTCATGCTCAGCTAAAGGCTAATATGCAGCACATCTGGCCCCTCAACCTTACACCAGCTGTGACTGATGCATCCAGCTTGGTCCTATTCATGTTTCAGATCACCAGCCTGGACTCACAAGATAATGAAGATAAGTTGTTTATTTTGGTTTCTTGAATGATGACTGCTAGGATGCAAAAAAAGGAATGAGATAGCTTGAATGGTTAATTGGAAACACAACCACACCTCACACTCAATGTTATGACCAGGGAGTTGATTGTGGACTTCAGGAAGCGGAATTCAGTTCTGTCTGAGGGGATCAGCTGTGGTGAGGGCGGGTAACTTTGAGCTCCTGGATATCAATTTCTCCGATGAGTTACCCTGGGCCCCATACATCAACGCAAACAAGACACATCAATGGCCCAACTTCTTTACATGACAAAAGTCTCTCACAAATTTCTATAGATGTACAGTGGAGAGCTTTCTGACTGGTTGCATCAAAGACTGGTGCGTAGACTCCAATGCAAAGGATTACAGGTGGCTACGGAGGGCTGTAGACAGCAGGCTCCATTACAGGCATAAGGCTCCCCACCATGGAGGGTATCTTCTAGATATGGCGGCTCAAGAAGGCGGCATCCATCTTTGACATCCAGCACCTGGGATATACTCTCTTCTCATTACTACCATAGGAAGGAAGTGCTGGAGCCAGGAGAAGCACACTCAACAATTCAGAAACCCCTTCTTCCCCTCCAGCATCAGATTTCTAAACATTTCAGGAAACCATTTCTTTCTTTTGGCACCTTGTGGTTACTTTGTAAGTTTGTCTTTGCACTGTACTGCTGCTGCAAAACTACAAATTTCTTGCCATGAGACAGTGATAAAAAGACCATAAGATATAGGAGCAGAAGTAGGCCATTTGGCCCATCAAATCTGCTCTGCCATTCAATCATGGGCTGATCCAATTCTTCCAGTCATCCCCACTGCTCTGCTTTCACTCCATAACCCTTGATGCCCTGGCTAATCAAGAACCTATCTAACTCTGCCTTAAATACAACCCAGTGACTTGGCCTCCACAACTCATGGCCTGCCCGCTCATGGCAACAAATTCCACAGATTTACCACCCTCTGACTAAAGTAATTTCTCTGCATCTCAGTTCAAAAAGGACGTCCTTCAATTCTGAAGTCATGCCCCCTTGTCCTAGAATCTCCTACCATGGGAAATAACTTTGCCATATTTAATCTGTTAAGGCCTTTTAACATTTGGAATGTTTCTATGAGATCCCTACTCATTCTCCTGAACTCCAGGGAATACAGCCCAAAAGCTGCCAGACATTCCTCATACGATAACCCTTTCATTCCTGGAATCATTCTTGTGAATCTTTTCTGAACTCTCTCCAATGTCAGTATATCCTTTCTAAAATAAGGAGCCCAAAACTGCACACAATACTCCAAGTGTGGTCTCACAAGTGCCTTGTAGAACCTCAACATCACATCCCTGCTCTAATATTCTGTACCTCTAGAAATGAATGCCAACATTGCATTCGCCTTCTTCACCACCGACTCAACCTGGAGGTTAACCTTTAGGATATCTTGCACAAGGACTCTCCCGTCCCTTTGCATCTCTGCATTTTGAATTCTCATCTAAATAATAGCCTGCCCGTTTATTTCTTCCACCAAAGTCCGTGACCATACACTTTCCAACAATGTATTTTATTTGCCACTTCTTTGTCCATTCCCCTAAACTATCTAAGTCTCTCTGCAAGCTCTCTGTTTCCTCAACACTATCTGTTCCTTCACCTATCTTTGTATCATCGGCAAATTTAGCCACAAATCATTAACATACTTTGTAAAAAGCAGTGGTCCCAACACTGACCCCTGTGGAGCTCCACTGGTAACCAGCATTCAGCCAGAAATGGATCCCTTTATTCCCACTCTCTGTTTTCTGCCGATCAGCCAATGCTCCACCCATGCTAGAAACTCCCCTGTAATTCCATGGGCTCTTATCTTGCTAAGCAGCCTCATGTGCGGCACCTTGTCAAAGACCTTCTGAAAATCCAAGTACACCACATCTACTGCATCTCCTTTGTCTACCCTGCTTGTAATTTTCTCAAAGAATTGCAGTAGGTTAGTCAGGCAGGATTTTCCTTTCAGGAAACCATGCTGGCTTTGGCCTGTCTTGTCATGTGCCTCCAGCTACTCTGTAATCTCACCCCTAACAATCGATTCTAACAACTTCCCAACCACTGATGTCAAGCTAACAGGTCTATAGTTTACTTTCTGCTACCGCAGTCATAATTTTCACTGCACATACATCACTTCCCTGACACTCTTGAATGTCCGGTATACTGCAGATAACTTCCACTATGAAGATTGATGCATAATAAGCATTCAGTTCCTGTGCCATCTCTGCATCTCTCATTACAACATCTCCAGTGTCATTTTGTATTGGTCCTATATCCAACTGTGATAAGACTACTGAACGGATCCTGACCCGGATCTGGGCCTTACCTTCCAAATATCCGGACCTGACCTGCACTACCTTACTTTCCCTTTTCTATTTTCTAATTATGATTTATAATTTAAATTTTTATTATATTTACTTTGATTTGTACTTCAGGGAGCGCAAAGTGCAGAATCAAATATCGCTGTGATGATTGTATGCCTAGTATCAATTGTTTGGTGACAATAAAGTATATCTACCCTCCACTCTCTTTTACCCCTTATATACTTAAAAAAGCTTTTAGTATCTTCTTTGATATTAGTCACCAGCTTCCTTTCATAATTCATCTTTTCCTTCCTAATGACTTTCTTAGTTTCCTTCCATAAGCTTTTAAAAGCTCCCCAATCCTCTATCTTCCCACTCACTCTGGCTTCCTTGTATACCCTCTCTTTTGATTTTACTTTGGCTCTGACTTCACTTGTCAGCCACAGTAGTGTCGTTCTTCCCTTTGAAAATAATAAACCTGACTCTGATACATTTAGCATAATGTTAATGTCGTAATAAATTAATGTCAGTTAAATGCTTTTTATAATCTTATTATTTTAATTAATATATATTAATAACTTACATCTATTTTACTAGTTTTAACTGTCTCAGGGAAGATCAATAACCTTTGACACCTATGAATGTCCCAGGGGAAGTCATGAAAAGCAGCTTGTCATGCAGGTCATTTTTACCCCTTCTAGTGACACATTATGTTGATTGGATACATAGACCAAAAGACCATAATACTTGGAGCAGAGTTAATCCATTTAGCCCATCAAGTCTGCCCTGCTATTCCATCATGGCAGATTTATTAACATTCTCAACCCCATTCTCCTGCCTTCTCCCTGTAAACTTTGACACAGTTACTAATCAAGAACCTATCAACTTCCACTTTAAATATAACCATTGACTTGACCTTCACACCATCTGTGGTGATGATTTCCACAGATTCACTAACAGCTGGCTAAAGAAATTTCTCCTCATCTCTGTTCTAGATGGACATCCTTCTATTCAAGGAGCTCCCAGCCTTTTTTTATGCCAATAAGCCTTACCATTAACCCAGGAGTCTGTGGAGTCCAGATTGGGAACCACTGTTCTATTCAGAGACTGTGTCCACAGGTCCCTAACTCCACCACTATAGAAAACATCATATTCACTCTATCTAGGCCTTTCAATATTCAATAGGTTTCAATAAGATCCTCTCTCACTCTTGTAAACTCCAGTGAGTACAGGCCCAGAGCCATCAAACATTCCTCATACCTGGAATGTTCTCTATCCTCATACTCTTTCATTCCTGAAATCATTCTCTGAACCTAATACCCTGACAAAAGGAGAGAGAGGTCCAGTATTAGAAATAATTTTGAGAGGTCTTGAGGGGAGATGTGGAAACATTATTTTGCCTACTTCTGAGGGGATCTGGAATATTCAGCCTGGAATATGGTAGAAGCTGAAGGAGAAAATATGGTAGAGAGGAGTATGGTTTGGGAATCGGAGAATGATTGTATTTCTCCATGGGTATGAACCAAGTCTAGCTGCTCTTTGAAAGAGCCAACACAGGCAGAAAAGGTGAGTGATTCCCTGATTCTATTGCTTCCCAAGAGGTCCTTAACTTTAACGTATATGTAGCTAGACTGAAAACTAACCTTACAGTACTAGCAGTTCAAACTGGAATTTTTTTTACAAGTGAGCCTACAAGTTTTTGGACAATATTTTATTGGAGATTAACAATAAATACACATGTAATGATATCCAGGAGTTACGTATGCACTTGACTTACAAATTCACACGCCGACACGTGCCTTCATTTTCTATGCATAGGGTCATTCCAGAGTGCATCATGTGCCATTAATAATGCTTGTTAACTTTTGTGAATATCAGACCATAAGTTATCGAAGCAGAGTTGGGCCATTTGGCCCATCAAGCCTTCTCTGCCATTTCATCATGGCTGATCTATTTTCCCTCTCAGCCCCAATCTCCTGCCTTCTCCCCGTATCCTTTCATGCCCTGACTAATCAAGAATCTATCAACCTCTGCCCTAAATACACCCAGTGACTTGGCCTCCACAGCCACTTTGGCTTTCTGACTCTACACAGTACACCTTTATAATCTTTCTCTTATTTCCTTAAGGATTCTCTCCTTGACTATTTCACCTTTTTGAAATAATTTCATTTTCTGAAAAACAATTTATAAGCACAAATTGAATTACTGAAAGCCATGAATTAAAATAAATTAACATGTGAGAAGATAACACAATTTAACAAGATAGTCCAGTGTTAAAATCTCATTGCATTGGCACCAAAGTTTTGATCAAATGGTCATTATTCGAATCAGAGTAAGTTTTATTATCACTGGAACATGTCACGAAATTAGTTGTTCTGCAGAAGCACAACAGTCATGCAGAGACATTAAGGTCACATCATTCATTGTAAACAAAATTATCTTCAGTAAATTAATACAATAAAAGAATAAACCTTTTCAATAATTTAAGTAGCAATGTGTCACATTACCAAGTGTATTGTATTGATGAATAGCAAAATTGTGATTTATGGTGTTTGAACTGGTAAAAGCCATTCAGCTCATTGAGTTTAGAAATTCCCAGTACTACTTGTACTCTATCATTGATAATTCAACCAGTTTAATTGCTTGAAGAAATATTCTGCAAAATTCCTCATGTAAACATAATAAAGCTCTAGAATATCTGAGATCTAAAAGGTCATGCCCCCCCAAGAGGATCACAACCTTGTCATGGTTTGGAGGCTTGCGTGCCTCAATGACCCAGAGAGCTGTGTTGGCTGGAGTCAGGGCCTTGTGCTGTGGATTTTGGTAGGGTCACCCGTGCCAAACAAGTCAAAGGGCCAGACTAAGAGTGGTCCACTGGCCCTCCAGGCTCAGGGGTTCAGCTCAAGGCTAACCAGCCTGACTGGTAGAACAAAACTGTAAGGAAACAGCAATGAAGAATCTTTCTACCTCTGAGTGTGGTGGTATTCCTGAGTCTCCACCTGGGGCTTGCATGAAAACCGAGCTACTGACACGATGAAGGAAGCCCTGAACACCAACCGAGATGGAAGACCTGCATTGCTGCCATCGGCATAATGAGCAGTAGTGAGAGATTATTCAAAGCAGACTTTCTGTTTCTGAATAAAAAAAACTTTTACTATTAAGCAACACCCCACCACAATTATTCTAAACACCTGTGCTTCACAAAGTTGCATCTTTAAGCCCCGACTCTACTCCCTGTACACATAACTGCAAAAACAGGTTCTGCTCTAAATCCATCCTCAGGTTTGCAGATAATACCACTGTAGTGGGCTGTATTTCAAACAATGATGAGTCAGAGTACAGGAAGGATATATAGAGCTCATGACAACAAACTTTCCCTCAAGGTCAACAAGACAAAAGAGCTGGTCACTGACTTCAGTAAGGTCGGGGCACATGTTCCTGTTTACATCAATAGTGTTGAACTCAGGGGGGTTGAGAGCTTCAAGATTCTAGGAGTGAACATCTCCAATAGACTGTCCTGGTCCAACCACATGGGTGTCAAGGCCAAGAAAACTCACCAATGCTTTTACTTCCTAAAGAAATGTGACATGTCCTGACTGACCCTTACCAGTTTTTATTGATGCACCATGGAAGGTATCCTATCTGGATGCATAACGGCTTAGTACAGCAACTGCTCTGCACTGATTGCATGAAACTGCAGAGAGTTGTGGACACAGCTCAACATATCAAAGCAAACCAGCCTCTGTTCTTTGTACTCCAGCTATACTGTTCACTGTATCAAAGACCCCACCCACCGTGGACACTCTCTCTTCTCTTCTCTCCATTGGACAGAAGACAGAAGAGTCTGAAAACACATATCACCAGGTTCAAGTAGAACTTCTAGCCCTCTGTTATAAGACTACCATATAGTTCCCTCAGACAATAAGTTGAATTCTTGACCTCTCAATTTACCTAGTTATAGTCTTGCACCTTATTCTTTACCTGGACCACACTTTCTCTGTAGCTGTTACTCTGTATTTGCCATTATTATTGTTTTACCTTGTTCTGCTTCAGTGCACTGTGTCATGATCTGATCTGATCTGTACAAACAGTGTGCAGGACAAGATTTTCACTGTAACTGGCTACATGTAACAATAATAAATCAATTCCAGTTCCAAGTTGTTCAAGTTAGGAAACTCAAGATAGATTTTTTAAATCACCTCTTAACTAAGAGCATGCAACAGAAAGTCTAGAATGAGTAGAGCGACAGTGCCAATAAAGGAATTTCCTCTGTGTCTAATGGATATAACCACGTAAATATCTCAGATAAGTAAATATACATATAAAGAGACCAGAACTCTTCTCAATGTCTTACCACTGAAATAATGTTGCTCTAATGCACACAGAACTTGCCCTTTGGCTATGTTGGATTGTAGTTACTGCAATCCCATACATTTCAGATCAATGTCATGTCATTGCTTGACTGGAGTGTCAGCCTTTGAACTTATGTCCACGCTTGCCGATAGGCAGGCAGATAAGCAAAAGGTTGCAATCTGAATTTTTGCTCAAAAACATATTTGACACATTTTCTGGTCAGGATTAAGCATCATTACAGAGCACTTTGAAAACTTTGACTTCTCCATGTTCTTCTGTACAGCAACGCTAAAGAGATGAAATTGCTGAACAAGTAAACAGCTCACAAATTGAATGCTCAAACAAAATAGATTAGTTTTATATCACACAGTTATGGCTTCAGAAGAAAATTAATATTAGCAGCATTTGTTTTAAATTAATTGATGCATTGAGGTGGAAAAGCCAGAAAGTAATATGTAACAACAGTAACCCAAGTGATGAAAAAATGTGTTAAAAGAAAAATTGTGGAGCTGAGAGAAATACATTATCCTGGTTTCTATTTCAAGCTGACACATGAAATTTCTTAAGCATTCAAGCTGGCTATTTTTAGAACCAATACAGTAATTATTTTCATTAGCATAAATCCATGACATGTAATTATTTGGGAGATGATCGGCATTTCTCTATTATTCTGAGTTTAATACATACGTGAAAGGAGACTTTTAAAGGCCCAGGATCTGTCCAGCAATTGGCATTGCTTCTAAAGCAGGATCTTGGCTCCCTAAAACTGTACCCACACTTCACAGTTTGCTCCACTACACAAACGTCAGAGTTCTGTTTCCATGGAGATGAGTTGTGTCCTGAATAAAAGTAGCCTCTTATTATTGGTTCAGCTACAGAGAAAGTCAGTCAAGCTAATTTGGGTTGTAGTGCTGACTAACCTTGAGAATCTCAGAATTGTAAACCATCAATCATAATTCTCTTAGAATCTCATAATTTTAATAGATCTAAATCTAAAAGATGAATATTTCAGCAACAATTTTCCACTTTTGTGCATGGTGAACTATTCAACAATTCAAGGGCAAATGCAAGACTTTATTTGTTGCCAGGTTCCAAGTCTTTGTGTGATCAGACTGGAGTTGGAGTCAAAGTTGGTACTCAAATTTAATATTGATTTGGAATGAAACTCTATCATTAAGTTCATAGCATATATATATTTCACAACCTTGAGATTCATTTCCTTACAGGCAGCCACAAAACAAGAAACCCAAAAAGAACCCATTAAAAAAAGACTGACAAATACCCCATGTGCAGAGAGATGGGAAAAAAAACACAAATCATGCAAACAATAAAAGCAAGCAACAGCATTCAGAACGAAAGTGAGTCCATAGATACTTAGCCAGAGCAGCCAGAGCAGGCCCACAGCCCTAGCCTCAGTTCATTGCACAGCAGATAAAACGTCGTGGAGCCGGCAGACACAAAGCCCAGAGCAGCCGGGCACATGTCTGTGGCCTCCATGACGTTAGGTAATAATCTGCCAACACAGATGCCTTGTGCAGGAAGGCACAGAGTCGACTGTACTTCCTTAGAAGGTTGGCGTCATTCAATGTCTGCAGTGAGATGCTGAAGATGTTCTATAGGTCAGTTGTGGAGAGCGCCCTCTTCTTTGTGGTGGCGTGTTGGGGAGGAAGCATTAAGAAGAGGGACGCCTCACGTCTTAATAAGCTGGTAAGGAAGGCGGGCTCTGTCGTGGGCAAAGTACTGGAGAGTTTAACATCAGTAGCTGAGCGAAGGACGCTGAGTAGGCTACGGTCAATTATGGAAAACTCTGAACATCCTCTACATAGCACCATCCAGAGACAGAGAAGCAGTTTCAGCGACAGGTTACTATCGATGCAATGCTCCTCAGACAGGATGAAGAGGTCAATACTCCCCAATGCCATTAGGCTTTACAATTCAACCGCCAGGTCTTAAGAACTTTTTAAAGCTATTATTAATGCTTTTTGAGATAGTGATTTAGATGCATATCATATTTTTTACTGAGTTAAGTATTGTATGTAATTAGTTTTGCTACAACAAGTGTATGGGACATTGGAAAAAAAAAGTTGAATTTCCCCATGGGGATGAATAAAATATCTATCTATCTATCTATCTATCTAATGTTTTAACCTGAAGATTTATGTCAGTTCAGGGATAATCACAGTATTTTAATATTTTGTCTGAGACTATCCCGCAGTCTCTCTCAGTACTGACCTCTGTATATTTTCTGAATATACAGCAATTGTATATACAGCAATTGAATATACAGCAATTGTATATACAGCAATTGTATATACAGCAATTGTATATACAGCAATTGAATATACAGCAATTGTATATACAGCAATTGAATATACAGCAATTGTATATACAGCAATTGAATATACAGCACAGCAATTGGAAGATTTTACAAGTCAAGTCATGATCAGTCCCGAGTCAGATAGAAATACTGTTCACAGATGCTAGTAATGAAACATTTATAACTCTACAAATTAAACCATGTTCCTGTCTTCATAATGTACAACCCTGATTGGGTGGGGTGGGGGGTGTGTGGATATTTTAAAAAGACTGTGTAAAAGTCTTCAGATCCAATGCAGAGCTAAAATAACACAAAAGATAAAGAATACAATAATAATTAAAAAGCAATAAATATAAATATGTAATATAGCTTATAGATGGTTTATATGTCCATAAAGAGGCTCTAGGCATAGGAGTTTCTGTACATGAGGTTACTGACAGGAAATAATAGCGTTTGGGGACGTGGAGAGGTGGGTTAGGCATAGTTACACCCTTCATATGGCTGGGGAACTAGAAATGAACAGAATACTTGAAGTGTGGGCTCACCAGCATCTTGTACAACAGTGTGCAAAACCCTTAGGTACATATATATACCTAGCACGCCTAAGACTTTTGCACAGTTCTTTACATTTTTGTCTGCCAAATTATCTTCATGACATCCTGAAGCCTTTCTTGGCCCTCCCCACTGAACCTTCAATTCTGATTTTTAAGACAGCTACTGAAGAAAATGGGTGACAAAGCAGAGATACATCTCTACCAAAGAAGGTGTAAAGTGCCCCTTCCCTCAGCTAGCCTGCAGCTCACCCTTGGGCAAGGTGTAGCTCCTGCTTAGCCCCCCTCATCAGGGTCACGTGAAGCCATGGAGCAGGTGGTGGATGGTCGTACGAGCAGCTGGTGCATATCACGTCCTGGTTATGCAACCACTGACACCAGGCAGACAATCTCTGAACAGTAATGGCAATGGCTGGGTTACCCATCTTGTATAGACACTGCCCAGAAGGTGGCAATTGCAAACCACTTCTGTCAAAAAATTTGTCAGGGACAGACATGGTTATGGGAAAGCCACGATGGCCCACGTTGTACAACACAGTACATAACAATGATGATGATCATACTAGCAAACTATTTAATATCTTTTTACAGTGGGGTAGCAGCACTTGAGCCTCATGGTATGTGCTTTCAGCTTTGTATCTCTTACCCAGAGGGGGGTGGAGAGAAGGCAGTAGTTTATGGGATTGGTGGGGTATACTGAGCCGGTGAGAAGAATGTCAGTGCCTATACAGGAGAGACTGGTTCCTGTCGTGTGTTGAGTTGTGTCCACAGCCCCTTTCAGTTCATTGTGGTCACATTCAGAGCAGTTGCCATTCCAAGCTGATATGGATCTAGATAGGATGCATTCTATGGTGCATCAATAAGAAATTGGTAAGGATCAATAGGTTCATGGTTTATGAAGTAGAGGCATTGGAGAGCTCTCTTAACTGTGATATCAACATGTTTGGACCAGGACAGACACCAGGAAATGTTCAGTCCTAGGAGCTTAAACCTCTCAACTTACTGAACCTCAATACCATTGATATAGACAGAAACATGTGCCTACTCCTACTTCCTCAAGTCAATTACCAGCTCTTTAGTTTTGTTGACATCTAATTTATCACTAAGCTTCCTATCTTCTTCTGTACTCCTGCATTATTATTTGAGATATAGCTCACTATGGTGATATCATCTGAAAACCTTTCAATCAGGGGTTCCCAATGTGGGATCCACGGACCCCTTGCCTAATGGTATTGGCCCGTTGCATAGTAAAAGGTTGGTAACTCCTGCAATAGATGGAGGTTGAGCAGAACCTGGCCATGTACTCATCAGTGTACAATGAGTAGATAGGGAGGGAGCTGACAATGTGGAGAATTGACATTGCAGAGATGTTGCTGCCTTTCTTTAACTGATTTTGGTGTGTTGACCATGAAATCAAGGATCCAGTTGCAAAGGGAAGCATTGACCACCCCACTTCCCAAGGCCCAGAGATTGGTGATAAGTTTGCTTGGAATTACAGTATTGAAAGCAGAGCTGTAATCAATAATCAACAGATGTTTCAGAGTTGAGGGTAGGATCAGGTAGATGGTGTGCATTGTAGACCTGTTTTGGCAGTAAACTAATTGAAGTGGGTTGAGGTTGTCTGCAAGTTAACGTGAGCCATGACCAGTCTGTTAAAGCAGTTCATGATGGCAGAAGTCAGAGCCATTGGGCCATTGTTGTTTAGGCACATTACCTTGTTTTTCTTGGGTAACAGGATGATAGTGATCTTCTTAAAGCAGAAGAGACTCTCAGCCCAAAGTACTACCTCTTTGCGATTTTGTATTTTATTTGTAGTTCAAATCCCAAAAATATTAATTGGCTTCTATAAACAAGCCTATGTGTAGGTGTGTGGCAATAGAATTAAAAGGGGACTTGGTGGAATATGAGAAGAAAGAAGTCAGAGAGTTAATGAGAAATAAGAGGATGTGAAAAGGGGCTGCATAAACCCAATGAACCTCCTTTAGAGTCACAGTGAACAGCCACAGACTTTAGAGACAGAATTTGATGGTATAAGAGATCCTATAAAATTCACATCCAGAAGTTTACTGAGTTCTCTCTTTTCCTGTACTTCTCCATATTCTTAGGTGTTCCACAATGAGTGCAACTTGCCTCGGATTCCATTTATTAGATGTGGTGCTTTATCTTTTTTAATTATTGTCTGATGCTGTTGGTGAGAATGGAGGGAAAAGTAGGCATTACCATGATTCTGAAAAAGCCTATACCCTGAAAAGCTCAAGCCCAGGTGTGCTGAGGTCTGAGGGGAGCAAATGATTGAACACCTACTGCTGAGACAGAGCATGAGGTCCCAAATAAAGGCACGGTTTTCAATGGCCAATTTCACCGATTCTTTTGTGGGGTAATACGTTTGTGCATTGGCTCTTTTCCTTTACAGCGTTTGTTCCAAAAGAAGATGAAATCCAGTTAGTAGGCACCTCAGTTCATATCAGAAATTATTATCATTAATGCCACCAGGTCTTATCACCAGATGATGACAACATAATCCATTCCTTGACATGATTACTGTCAGCATACATTCAACTAAATGACATTTATATGTAGCAACACTATGTGTGTCTATACCTAGTATTTAATGTATACTGAAATATTGCATGAAACTTCACAATGTAAGTTACTCTATTTATTCAAAAGATTCAAGGATTCAAAGTACGTTTATTGTCAAAGTATGAACTAAGTATACAACCCTGAGATTCCCCTTCCCACAGACAGCCACAAAGCATAGAAAACCATGGTGCTGTTCAACACCCAACCCACAAAATGAAAAGAATTGCGCAAAGTGCAAATACAGGTGAGAAACACAGAATATAAAACATCAACCCCGGGGTCATTCAAACAGTCTAGAAATGTGTGGTTTAATTCAGTTCAGTTCAGTTTAGTGCTGTGTCATTCTTTGGCTACGGGCCACAGAGCCAGCCCATCCTGATCAAAATCTAGCAAAATTGCAACAAAATAAAGGAGTAACCAGAGCCAAAATCACATATAACATGAACTGTAGAGTACAATCCACAATCTGTGTCAATTAAACCTTGCCCAAGACTCCAGTACCACCTTCCAGCAGCATTGAGCAAAAGGGAGAAAGAGACCAAACAAACACAGGCAACTTCCTCTGGCACTGCTGCACCTTTTTGATCAGGATGGAGGAGTTCAGGGACCAGGTGAGATCCCTGAGGGGGGAGAGGGAGGTAGGTCAAACCGAGGTGCTGGACCTCGTCATCTCCTCTGATCAAGCCAACCTCTGTGGTGTCGTCTGCGAACTTGATTATGGAGTTAGAACCATGTACAGGAACGTAGTCATAGGTGAAAATGGAGTCGATCATGGACTCCAGGCTGCGTACTTTGCTTGAAGCCTCACTGTATTCCCTAGATTGCACAATTGGCCCGAAAATACACCATGAAAATGTAAATCACAGGTTCCAATCACATGTAAAATCTTAGTAGCAGAATCATACATGGAAGAGGAAGTAAAAGAGGAAAAGAGAGTGGGTTTTGTGAATTGTCTGAAGGTTGGTCACGTTGTTCACTGGCGTGATCTTCTTCTGATAGGGAAGATACCTCACAGCAGGTTGAGCCACTATGCTTGCTTTCTTATGCTTTATAGTTTTTATGATCACTGATTCTGTATGCAGTCCCCCACCGGGCAAGAAACATGCGAAAGGAACTCCACAAAAAGCTGCCTCACTCACAGAAAACCTATTGATCTATTTCATGTCTTCCTTTATCCAGTCTCATTAACTTCTGCTTTTATTTTAAGCATTATTGTATTTTTACACCTTCCAGGAATTTGGCTCCATTTCCTCAGATGCCAGCTCGCTATTGATGCCTCATCAAGACTTCTCGCAAAAGCCCAGGGAATACCTGTAAATTCATTCTTCCTGTAGACTCAGTGGGGAGCAGTGTACACAGATATATATATAGAGAGCAGTCTAAATCCTTATAAAGATTGCCTTTTTTTGTCAAATGCACATCGAAACATGCTGAGAAATGGGGTTTTTTATGTCAATACCAGAAAAATCCAAATACAGCATGTGCTGAGGGCAGCCCACAAGAGCGACCACACTTCCAGAGCCAATACAGCATGTTCGTAAGTTACTAACAGCTCTCCGAGTCCAGCCCCATATCCCCACCGTGAGATGTGGAAATGAGTAAGGCCAGCCAACAGGGCTCTGGTGAATCCTCTGTACAGTGGATACAATGGATTACAAAAACATTGATGAAACTCAACTATACCGTCGACTTCAGGAGATGATGGAGGCAGGAAGTCATCAATTGCCTCTGCTCCACTGGGAGTTAAGGGCCCAAGAAGAAGCATAACTTACTAACACTAACTCGTACATCTTATGGAATGTGGGAGGAAACCAGAGCACTCAGATGAAACCCACGTGGTCACAGGGAGAACGTACAAACTCCTTGCAACCGCCAGCGGGAATTGAGCACTGATTACTGGCGCTGTAAAGCATTACACTACCACACCGGCCCAGTGTTTCCTTGTGCCTGAGCAAAGCCACCGTTGTGAGAATGTTCAAGAGGGATTGATAGACAAGAGCAATAACACCAAGTCATGGTAATACCACCAATAAGTAGAGAAGGTTTCGCAGGTAACTAAGTGGCTTGGTAGCGTGGTGGTTAGCACACCGCTTTACGCAGGTTCATTTCCTGCCGTAGTCTGTAAGGAGTTTGTACATTCTACCAGTGACTGTGTGACTTTCCTCCAGGTACTCCGGTTTCCTCCCACTATCCAAAGACATACTGGTTGGTAGTCTGATTGATCATTGTGAATTGTCCCGTGATTAGACTAGGATTAAATTCGGGGATTGCTGGGTGACGCAGTTTGAAGGGCCGACAGGGCCTATCCCGTGCTGTATGTCAATAAATAAAAGTAAAACAAATCCCATTGGTTCCTTACAGTTTGGATGATGAAATTAAATAAGGGCTGCTTGCTACCTGTTGTTATGAATGTACCACAGCTCGGAGGGGCCGAAGGGTGCGGGGTAGCCCTCTCCTTTGTGAGAATCGCAAGATC
Organism: Hemitrygon akajei; assembly: GCF_048418815.1. Lineage (NCBI taxonomy): Eukaryota > Metazoa > Chordata > Chondrichthyes > Myliobatiformes > Dasyatidae > Hemitrygon > Hemitrygon akajei. The sequence goes on from NC_133133.1 coordinate 168,964,819, forward strand.
ACTATTGAGTCCATTCAGGAGACCCAGGAAATGAGAGAAAGACATGCAGAATCCACAAGTCGTTGGAATGTGTCCTGGCCTCCGAGAGGCGGACCCATTGATGCCGGCTATTGTCTCTTGGAGACGGACTTGTGTATTGCATCCTGTACGATGCATCGACACCCCAGGCAATGAAACGAGGGGGAGGATGGTGGGGGGATTGCATCATCCCAACCTGATTGACATCTGAGACCCTGTGAGTCAGGATAAAAAGAGGGTCTGTGGGAACAGCCCCTCAGACGCACCAGAAGAAACGCCAGTGATCCCGTAATAGCAAGAAACCAGGGGAAAGGCCACGTGCATCCGGTTCCATTTGCCCTAGAATCGGTGGGCCCTTTTCCACGGCCGAAAGCTTTTTAGCTAACAACGGGGAAACCAACTCCCGACGACTCTCGAAGGATTGACATCATAAAAGGAATGGGCAAGGTTTAAACCCGTCTTTCTCTCCAACCCAAAAGCTGCAGCTTGAATGAACTGAGTGACTTTCATATTTCCATCGGACAATACATTATCCCCTAGACAACGATAGAGCTATTTCTTATTGATTATTATTATACCCGCGCTTTTAGATTTAGTATTAACGACGTATATTATCTGTATGTTTGCATTGACATTGTTTTGTGTATTTTTATCAATAAATACTGTTAAAAATAGTACCATCAGACTTCAATGGACCTCTCTATCTTTGCTGGTAAGTGACCCAGTTACGGGGTACGTAACACTGTCAGTGACAATAAATTAAGGATACCACACCTAGCACCTTTACATTGAGGGTTGACAATAGCACAGTTCCTCCAAGTGCCTTTCAAAATATGTATTTTTAGCCAAGAATTCCACTATTAACTTCAGTGGTGTGCAATAGGAAACCTACACTTTTCACCCACAGGATGAGTTAATGGCCCTTTATGGGCTGAATTGTGTTTTTTTCTTTAATCAGTATTTTTCCTACTCACATCTTAACAAGAGAGCTGCCATGGATTTTGGATGCATTTTCTGCACGTGATGCAAACCAAGTGATGTCACAATTCACCTATCAACACAACTAGCCACTGCTCTACACACTGTCCTCACACACTTGGGGAATATGTGAGAATGCTGTTCTTGGACTACAGTTCAGCATTCAACACCATAATTCCCTCCAGGCTCAACAAGAAGCTCAGTGACCTCAGTCTTCATCCTGCCTTGTGTAGCTGGATCCTGGACCTCCTGTCAGATCGCCGGTAGGTGGTAAGAGTGAACTCCCTGACCTCTGCCCCTTGACCCTTAACACAAATGCCCCTCAGGGCTGTGTCCTAAGCCCTCTCCTTTAACCTCTGTACACCCATCACTGCGTCGCCACCTACAGCTCCAATCTGCTAATTAAATTTGTTGACAATACTACACAAATTGGCCTAATCTCAAATAATAATGAGGCAGCCTACAGAGAAGAAGTCATCACCCTAACACAGTGGTGTCAAGAAAACAACCTCTCCCTCAATGTTGCAAAAACAAAGGAGCTGGTTGAGGAATGGAGACAGGCTAACTCCTATTGACATCAATGGATCTGGGGGAGAGAGGGTGAACAGCTTTAAGTTCCTCGGCATACACATCACCGATTATCTCACATGGTCTGTACATACTGGCTGTGGTGAAAATAGCACAACAGCACCTCTTTCACCTCAGACGTTTGAAAAAGTTTGGTATAGGCCCCCATATCATGAAGACTTTCTATAGGGGCACAACTGAGAGCATCCTGACTGGCTGCATCACTGCCTGGTATGGGAACTGTACTTCCCTCAATTGCAGGACTCTGCAGAGAGTGATGCGGACAGCCCAGCTCATCTGTAGATGTGAACTTTCCACTATTCAGGACGTTTACAGAGACAAGTGTGTAAAAAGGCCCGTAGGATCATTTGGGGACGCAAGTTACCCCAACCACAAACCGTTCCAGCTGCTGCCATCTGGGAAGTGGTACCGCAGCATAAAAGCCAGGACCAACAGGCTCCGGGACAGCTTCTTCCACCAGGCCATCAGACTGATTAACTCACGCTGATACAATTGTATTTCTATGCTAAAATGATTGTCCTGTTGTATATACTATAACAAATTACTATAAATTGCGCATTGCGACGGAGATGTAACGTAAAGATTTTTACTCCTCATGTATGTGAAGGATGTAAGAAATAAAGTCAATTCAATTCACTCCCTGTGCAATGTGTTGCCAGCTATGCTCTCATTGGACAATACCAGACTGGAACCCTGCCCAAGTTAACAACCCTCCTCCATCCTCAATCACCAAACATTGCACCTTGTCCAACTGAATAGCCCTGGCAGCCAACCTTCAGCAAACTCAGATATGAAAAGCGCTGATCTTCCCAATCATTCAGCAACCTTTGGACCCTGACTCTCCCAAGGCTCCAACCCACTAGGATGAATGAAGTTTGCAGAACACACCCCCCCCCCCCCCCCAGGTTCCAATACCCCAAAGGTGAAATCCAACCTGTCCCCCTGGGCCAATCAGGCATTTCACCATCAGCTCGCCCTTTCCCCAAATTTGTCCACAGATAGTTTGCTTTTTATTCCCTACACACCCTACAAGATTGAAAGAAGAAGTGTAATATTAAGCAACACACCAAAAATGCTGGAAGAACTCAGTAGATCAGGCAGCATCTATGGAAATGAATAAACAGTCGATGCTTCAGGCCGAGACCCTTCTTCAGGACTGAGAAGGAAGGGGGAAATCACCAGAATTTTTTTTTTTAATGGTGGGGGGGAGGGGATGGAGGCTAGCTGGAAGGTGATAGGTGAAGCCAGGTGGGTGGGAAATGTCAAAGGCTGGAGAAGAACCTAATGGGAGAGGAGAGTGGACAATGGGAGAAAGGGAAGGAGGAGGGGACCCAAGGGGAAGTAGTCGGCAGGTGAGAAAAAGCAAAGGGTCAGAGTGCGGAATAGATGGGGGAGAGTTTTTGTTCACCGGAAGGAGAAATCAATATTTATGGCAACCTCTTTCCCCTCCCCCCCCCCCACCTTCTAATTCCGGCATCTCACCCCTTCCCTCTCAGTCCTGAAGAAGGGTCCTGGCCCGAAACATTGACTGTTTACTTTTTCCATAGATGCTGCCTGACCTGCTGAGTTCCTCAAGCATTTTGTGTGTGTTGCTTTGGATTTCTGGCATCAGCAGATTTTCTCTAAGTGTAATATGAGTTCAGTAATGCCCAAAAGTCTGCAGCAGATACTTGCAAATTAAAAAGCCTTTGCTTCATCATTGAATAGCCAAAATGTGTGCCTTTCATGCTGCATAATAATTTTTAGGCCCTTTTGACCTGAGAGTATTACCTTGAAATAAAATCCCTAGCAGACAGAATATTTTAGCAGATAATGTGGAGGAAAGGAAACAGCATGAGTGAGCATGCATTTTCTGTGACCCAAGCAAATTTTTTCTTTTTTCTCCAATTTCCCTGACAATCTGTGCTATCACTCAGAAAATTTCAAGGTTTCCATGGTAAGTGGCTGTACATTCTGTAAATGGAAGGCTTTAGTTATTTTTATGAGAAGGTAGTTTGGGATGTCCATGTTTGCGCCAAGTTTCTACGTTACATTCACGTTAATTCACATTCACGTTAAGTTTCTACGTTAATTCCCAATCCAGATCAAGCAGGTGGCTGTGGAAGCCAAGCCTCTGAGTATATTTAAGGCAGAAGCTGATAGACTCTTGATTCATCAGGGCACGAAGACATACAAGGAGGCAGAAGATTGGGACTGAGAGGGAAAATGGATCAGCCCTGATGAAATGGCGGAGCAGACTTGATCAGCTAAATGGTCTAATTCTCTTCTATGTCTTATGATGCAGTTCATTTGACCACAGACAGTGATTTGATAGCCGGCTAATATGCGTTCTTCTTGTAGACAACCTGTTAATTTTCTGACATTCTTTGAAGGCAGAGGCTCTGATTTTAAGTGTTTCCTGACAACTTAAGTAGTGAAACGGTTCAATGATTAAACACAATGACTCAATTATCCCCAGAGAAATCCAGAAGGACTGTGTTTAACCAGAAATTCTCTCTCACACACAATGAAGATCTATCCTTCAGTACTCTCTTTAATATGTTGTATCACTAAAGAAAATAATTTCTTAGGCATTGGTTTAGCTGCAACACCCAATCAAATGAGACTTCTTCATGTGCTTAAATAGGCTGTGCTTTGAAATTCCATCATCTTCAGCCCATCATTGCTGCCACCTACCAGCTCTCAGCTTCTGGAGCTATTTCCACTCCCCCATCTGCCTAGCACCCATCCTCACCTGAGCCTACCTGCTCTGGTTTCACACTTCCCTCCATCAGTGTTTTTTATACTGGCTATCTCCCAATTCTTCATCTTTCAATACATCTTTCGACCCAAAACATCAACTGTCCATTTCTGTCCATCATGGCGGCCTTTCCCGCTGAGTTAGAAACATAGAAACATAGAAAACCTTCAGCACGATACAGGCCCTTCGGCCCACAAAGTTGTGCCAAACATGTCCCTACCTCAGAAATTACTAGGCTTACCTATAGCCCTCTGTTTTACTAAGCTCCATGTACCTATCTAAAAGTCTCTTAAAAGACCCTATCGTATCCACCTCCACCACCGTTGCTGGCAGCCCATTCCACACACTCACCACTCTCTGAGTAAAATACTTACCCCTGACATCTCCTCTGTACCTACTCCCCAGCACCTTAAACCTGTGTCCTCTTGTGGCAACCATTTCAACCCTGAGAAAAAGCCTCTGACTATCCACACGATCAATGCCTCTCATCATCTCTCTATCCGGTCAGCTCTCATCCTCTGTCACTCCAAGGAGAAAAGGCCGAGTTCACTCAACCTATTCTCATAAGGCATGCTCCCCAATCCAGGCAACATCCTTGTAAATCTCCTCTGCATCCTTTCTATGGCTTCCACATCCTTCCTGTAATGAGGTGACCAGAACTGAGCACAGTACTCCAAGTGGGGTCTGACCAGGGTCCTATATAGCTGCAACATTACCTCTCAGCTCCTAAATTCAATTCCATGATTGATGAAGATCAATAGACCATACGCCTTCTTAACCAAAGAGTCAACCTGCGCAGCTGCTTTGAACATCCTATGGACTCGGACCCCAAGATCCCTGATCCTCCACACTGCCAAGAGTCTTACCATTCAAACTATATTCTGCCATCATATTTCACCTACCAAAATAAACCACTTCACACTTATCTGGGTTGAACTCCATCTGCCACTTCACAGCCCAGTTTTGCATCCTATCAATGTCCCGCTGTAACCTCTGACAGCCCTCCACACTAGGCACAACACCTCCAACCTTTGTGTCATCAACAAATTTACTAACCCATCCCTCCACTTCCTCATAAAGGAGGATAGTAAAAGCTTCTTTAGGTATGTGAAGAGGAGACAATTAGTTAAGACCAAGGTTGGGCCCTTGAGGGCAGAAATGGGTGAATTTATTATGAGAAACAAGGAAATGGCAGATGAGTTGAATAGCTACTTTTGATCTGTCTTCACTAGGGAAGACACAGACAATCTCCCGGATGTAATAGTGGCCAGAGGACCTAGGGTAATGGAGGAACTGAAGGAAATTCACATTAGGCAGAAAATGGTGTTGGGTAGACTGATAAATTCCCAGGGCCTGATGGTCTGCATCCCAGGGTACTTAAGGAGTTGGCTCTAGAAATCGTGGACACATTGGTAATCAGTTTCCAATGTTCTAAAGATTCAGGATCAGTCCCTGAGGATTGGAGGGTAGCTAATGTTATCACACTTTTTAAGAATTGAGTGAGAGAGAAAACAGTGAATTATAGACCAGTTAGCCTGACATCAGTGGTGGGGAAGATGCTGGAGTCAATTATAAAAGATGAAATAGCGGCACATTTGGATAGAGGTAAGAGGATCAGTCTGAGTCAGCATGGATTTATGAAGGGGAAATCATGCTTGACTAATCTTCTGGAATTTTTTTGAGGATGTAACTATGAAAATGGACAAGGGAGAGCCGGTGGATGTAGTGTACCTGGACTTTCAGAAAACCTTTGATAAGGTCCCACACAGGAGATAAGTGAGCAAAATTAGAGCACATGGTATTGAGGGTAGGGTACTAACATGGATAGAAAATTGAAAGAAAATTGATTGGCAGACAGGAAACAAAGAGTAGGGATTAACGGGTCCTTTTCAGAATGGCAGGCTGTGACCAGTGGGGTACCGCAAGGTTCGGTGCTGGGACCGCAGCTATTTACAATATACATTAATGATTTAGATGAAGGGATTAAAAGTAACGTTAGAAAATTTGCAGATGACACAAAGCTGGGTGGTAGTATGAAATATGAGGAGGATGTTAGGGGAATGCAGGATGACTTGGACAGGTTGGGTGAGCGGGCAGATGCATAGCAGATGCAGTTTAATGTGGATAAATGTGAGGTTATCCACTTTGGTGGCAAGAACAGGAAGGCAGATTACTATCTGAATGGAGTTAAGTTAGGAAAAGGGGAAGTACAATGAGATTTAGGTGTCCTTGTTCATCAGTCACTGAAAGTAAGCATGCAGGTACAGCAGACAGTGAAGAAAGCTAATGGCATGTTGGCCTTCATAACAAGGAGAGTTGAGTATAGGAGCAAAGAGGTCCTTCTGCAGTTGTACAGGGCCCTGGTGAGACCACACCTGGAGTATTGTGTTCAGTTTTGGTTTCCAAATTTGAGGAAGGACATTCTTGCTATTGAGGGACTGTAGAGTAGGTTCATGAGGTTGATTCCCAGGATGACGGAACTGTCATATGTTGAAAGATTGGAGCGACTGGGCTTGTATACACTGGAATTTAGAAGGATGAGAGGGGATCTGATTGAATCATATAAGATTATTAAGGGATTGGACACGCTAGAGGCAGGAAACATGTTCCCGATGTTAGGGGAGTCCAGAACCAGAGGCCACAGTTTAAGAATAAGGGGTAGGCCATTTAGAACAGATTTGAGGAAAAACTTTTTCACCCAGAGAGTTGTGGATCTATGGAATGCTCTGCCTCAGAAGGCAGTGGAGGCCAATTCTCTGGATGCTTTCAAGAAAGAGTTAGATAGAGCTCTTAAAGATAAGGGAGTCAAGGGATATGGGGAGAAGGCAGGAATGGGTTACTGATTGTGGATGATCAGTCATGATCACATTGAATGGTGGTTCTCGCTCAAAGGGCCAAATGGCCTACTCCTGCATCTATTGTCTATTGTCATCCAGGTCATTTATAAAAATCACAGAGAGTAAGGATCCCAGAACAGATCCCTGAGGCACTCCACTGGTGACCAACCTCCATGCGAACTATGACCCATCTACAACCATTCTTTGCCTTCTGTGGACAAGCCAGTTCTGGATCCACAAAGCAATGTCCCATTCCTCCTTATATAGGCATCCGTTAGTCTCGAGAGACCATGGATTTACACCTTGGAAAATTTCCAGGGTGCAGGCCTGGGCAGGGTTGTATGGGAGACCGGCAGTTGCCCATGCTGTAAGTCTCCCATTTCCATGCCACCGATGTTGTCCAAGGGAAGGGCAAGGGCCAATACAGCCTGGCACCAGTGTCGTCACAGAGCAATGTGTGGTTAAGTGCCTTGTTCAAGGACACAACATGCTGCCTTAGCTGAGGCTCAAACTAGCGACCTTCAGATCACTGGACCAACATCTTAACGACTTGGCCACGCGCCAACACTTATGCCTCCTTACTTTCTCAATAAGCCTTACATGGGGTACTTTATTAAATGCCTTGCTGAAATCCATATACACTGCATCTACTGCTCTTCCTTCATCAATGTGTTTAGTCACATCTTCAAAAAATTCAATCAGGCTCGTAAGGCACGACCTGCCCTTGACAAAGCCATGCTGACTACTCCTAATCATATTATACCTCTCCAAATGTTCATAAATCCTGCCTTTCCAGATCTTCTCTATCTTCCTCCAGCTGTTTGATTTTCCTGCCCTTGTGGAGCAAAAGAAGAAAAGACGAGAACTGTTCCAGTTCAGAGGGCAATGCTAACTTGCCATTGATATGGCTCAGGACACATTTCAATCCCTTAGTTTTCCACTTGTTTGTATCCAGCTGTGACGCAAAATATTTTATTCTTTGGACCTAAGAGCCTAATGGCTTTGGCAGAATATCATTTTTCACACCAACCCAATCACAGAATGTAATTTTAAATAAATACTGTGTCTCATTTTTCAGGCTTCCAATTCTATCCCCACACAGATATTTAATTAGATTATCATTATTTATATTATCTGAATTTCATACTCTGTTCTATTTTTTTCCTGTTAGAAGATAATATCCATCTATTCCTTTTACAATATTAACCAGTATAAAGATCAGAGTTGTGAGAAAACTAAAGTCTGTAACTCTTTTAAAGCAGACTATTCAAAGTTCAAAGTACATTTATTATCAGAGTATGTATAATACTACAACCTTGAGATTTGTCTCCTTACAGGCAGCCACAAGACAAAGAAACCCAATAAAACCCATTTTAAAAAAAGCTTCAAACACACCAATGTGCAAAGAAAGGGAACAAAAAGAAGGCCATTAAACACCCAACATGTAGAAAATAGAACAAATCCTGCAAACAAATACCATTTGGAACTGAAATTCACGAAAGTGAGTGCAGAGCCACAAAGCCAGTCATCACTATAGCTGATTCAGGAGCCTGTCTGTTGCAGGACGCAGCCTCAGTTCAGTGCAGAGATGAGTAAAGCTCGTGGAGCAGTGAGGTGAACTGGTTCGTTCCTAGCTTCCGGCCCTGAACCCTGACCTTTTCAATCTGTTGGTGTTTATCAATGTTCCCCATAAGAAATTATTAAGCAAAATTTGAGCACACTATATTGAGATAATGCCCTGGCATGGATCAACATTAAATAGGGAATAGAAGTAAATGAGTCATTTTTGTGTTGGGTGGAAATGAATAGCTGAGTGCCAGTATCCCAGCTGTTGCCAAACAATAACTATTATTCCAGAAGAAGGGTCTCGGCCTGAAACATCGACCATTTATTCATTTCCAGAGATGCTGCCTAATCTGCTGAGTTACTCCAGCATTTTGTGTGCATTGCTCTGGAATCCCAGCATCTGCAGACGTTTTTGTGTTTATGAATAACCGTGCTTTTATTTGAAGGAATCAATTGTAAAGCGTCCAGGTTGGCCTTTGATATAAAAGTGAGTTGTAGCATGGCCTGTGAAAAGGTTGCAGAGAAGTTTTAAAGAGATAGAGCTAGGTTAATTGAACGAGGAAGGGTGTAGCAGCTGGAAAACAGTGAGGTCCTTCACTTTGTTGAAAACAATGAAAAGTCTAATATTTATATCAAAGGGATTGAAAGGTTTTGTACGTGAATTTAATCTGCAGGTGCTGTAAGTCAGAAGGTAAGAGGTGTATTGTTCTTTATTGCAGAAAGATTGAGCACAAGAGAAGAGATACCTTGATAACACCTCCACAATGCTGGAGGAGCTCAGCAGGTCAGATCAGCATCTATGGAAAGGAATAAACAGTTGACGTTTCAGGCTGAGGCCTTTAATCAGGACTGGAAATAGAAGGGGCAAAAAGCCAGAAAGAGATACTTGGCTCAGATTATAAAGGACCCCAATCATTCTGCATCTGGAATATTGTTTACAGGTCTTGACTCCCTTCTTGAGCAAGGATGTACTTGCAACAGTGGAATTGTATTGAAAGATCAGCAAATACACTCAGTACCGCTTTCTTTAAATATTACCTGCTCATTAATGCAAATATCTAATGAATGAGCCAATCATCTGGCAGCAACTGAATGCATAAAAGCATGCAGACATCATCAAGAGGTTCAGATGTTGTTCAGTCCAATCATTAGCATGGGGAAAGAAATATGGTGCCAGAGGGGGTGGTTTGAGTATCTCAGAAACTGCTGATCCTCTGGGATTTTCACGCACCACATCCTTTAGAGTTTACAGAGAATGGTGCGAAAAGCAAGAAAAAAATCAGTGAATGGCAGTTCTGTGGGTGAAAGCTCCTTGTTAATGACAGAGATCAGAGGAGAATGGCCAGGCTGGTTCAAGCTGACTGTAAGGAGACAGTAACTTGAATAATCATGCATTACCAGAGTTGTATGCATCTCAGAGTGCACAACATATCAAACCTTGAAATGGATGGGCAACAGCAGCAGAAGAGCTTGACATACACCTAGTGCTTATTTTGTTAGGTACAGGAGGTATCTATGTAGAGAGAAGGAGTTTCTCTGAAATCTACTTTCTATTGTTTCTTTGCTGTGTGCTGAGAGGGTAGGAGTTCAAAGTAAATTTTATTTCTGTGTGTGTGTGTGTGTGTGTGTGTGTGTGTGTGTGTGTGTGTGTGTGTGTGTGTGTGTGTGTGTGTGTGTGTGTGTGTGTGTGTGTGTGTGTGTGTGTGTGTGTGTGTGTGTGTGTGTGTGTGTGTGTATTTATATATCACCACATACAGCCCTGAGATTTATTTTTCTGTGGACGTGCTCATCAAATTTATAAAATAGTAATTGTAACAGGATCAGTGAAAGATCAACTAGAGTGTGGAAGACAACAAATTGTGCAAATGCAAATACAAATAAGTAGCAATAAATAACAAGAACATGAGATAATGAGACAAAGAGTTCTTAAAGTGAGGTCATTGATTGCAGGAACATCTCAATAGATGGGGAAGAGCCTGATGGTCCTTGCAAATATACAAGTTCAATTCTAAACTGTTAGAAACTGACGTGTGCATATACCAAAGATCAAAGTTCAAAGTGCATTCATTATCAAAGTACTTTATACAGCCTTAAGATTTGTCTCCTTACAGACAGCCATGAAACAGAGAGGGAAAAAAAATAAGCAACCAATAAAGTGAGCAAGCAGCATTCAGAACCAAAGTTCACAATGCCAAGCATTACTGCAGCCAATTCAGAAGGCCACAGAAGATGATTCAGAAGGCCTCAGCCCAGCAGAGTAGAGCCAACCCCACGGGTCAGTGAGATGAACCGGCCATGACTCTACAAGGGAAGGGCTCCATAGCAAATCATTGTAAAATAAATTCAGGAGGTAGTCCCTGGTCCTGCCAAGCAGACTCAGAAATCTAAATTGAGATAATTAATTAGAGTTGTGAATGTTAATATCTGTTGTGGTCACAATCAAACTACCAGATTATCATAAGAAAAAAGAGTGATTCACAAATGCACGTCTGTGAAGTAAATCTGCTGACTTTACAGCCTAAATTTGACTTCAGGTTCAGAACAAAATGGCTGACCATTACTATCTTCCGCAGCGACCAAGCAAGCCACTCAGTTTTATCAAACTATTGCATACAAAAAACACCAGAAAATAAAATCCTATCAAACTACTCAGCATGGACATGAACTTGGAAAATACACTCTCACTTGAAGCATCTTCTTCAAGCTAGTGTGTAGGGATGGATCTATTGTATGGATGCACTCAGATCGATGCCTTACAAGTCACAGGCTCAACCAGACAAAGTCCAAAGCCGTCCAATGAATGATGCACATGGACAAGCTTGGACTCTGAACTTATGATGGACTAATGTGCTTTGCCACGGCAGAGGTGGAGGATCGAATGGGACTGATGTGATTACTTTATCCAATTCTGGCATAGACCCAATGGGCTGAATGGTCTGCTTCAACAGTTTAACAATTCTATGGATCCATTCAATGATCTGGGGTTTGGCGTCTGAGTTTGGAGAACTGTCTACAGACTGAAGAAACAACCTGATACTCTCACTCTGCCAGAGTCATAATTTTCTGCCCGTGCCACAGTCTCCTCCATCATGTTTGCTGGGCATGGCCTTTACCATTACAAAAGTGTCTTATAGCATACTGCCAGAGCAAGATTTGGGAGTCTTCAGTGTTGACTATGGATACTTATTTGCTTACTTTTATTGTTCGTGTGATTTGTTTTTTTTCTGTCTGCACATTGGGTGTTTGATAGTCTTTTTATAGGTTCTTTTGGGCTTCTTTGTTTTGTGGTTGCCTGTAGGGAGTCAAATTTCAAGGCTGTATAATCTATACACACCTTGATAATAAATGTAGTTTGAACTTTGAACATCACTTGGAAGAAGCACGTATAGAAGCAACAGCTTAGAAGGAACATTCAATGCGTACAGGAAACCAAACTTCAAATTTCAGTACAAGTACAGCAACACCACCACCTTTTGAGCAAGTTTCACTTTAGTTAAGATTCTTCAGGGCATCATGGTGGAGTAGCAGTAGGCATAATGATATTACAATGCCAGCAACTTAGGTTCAATTCCCGCTGCTGTCTCCCTGAGACCCCGTGTGTTTCCTCCGGGTGCTCTGGTTTCCTCCCACATTCCAAAGCTGTACATGTTAGTAGGTAAAGTGACCACATAGGTGTAATTGGCCTGTTGCTGTGATGTACCTTTCAATAAAATTAAAACAATACACTGTAAATGAGGAATAAATCTATTTGATCGCTCTACCTGCATTGGATGGGTCAACATAGATATGAGTCATCACCATATAGTCCTGTGGCAACCGAGTTCCCATTTTCACACTGAAGAACACCCACACTCTCATTGCATTGTGCAGCACCCTCATTATCCTCAAAACTGTGTGACTGCAAGAAAGAGAAACAAGGGATTGCAAACACTGGAACTCTGAAGCAACACACCAAGGTGCTGAAGGAACTCAGCAGGTCAGGCAGCATCTATGGAGGGAAAAGGACTGTTAACATCTCAGGTCAAGACCCTTTTCTGGACTGGAAAGACAAAGAAGAGAACACCAGAAAAGGGTGGAGGGAAGGAGTTAGATGATAGGTGGTGAAAGGGGTGTTAGGCAGATGAGGGAGGGGGGAGAGGACACACTGGACCTGCAAGCATAATGGGCTCTCAGCAGCAGCAGCATTTCACCACAATTGGAAACGTATTGACCTGGTATTCCATGAAAGGCACCAGCATTGGCTCAGTGAGGAGCCAGAGCAGCAATAGATGTATTTAAAAACAAGGTGCCAATAGTATGACTCAAGGCTTCATGAAGACAAAGCCAGACATATCTCTTGAAAGGTAACCACAATTTCTTAGGTTAGTCTTCACTGAATTTGATTCACTACACATGATATTGGGAAATGGCTGAGAGCAGTGGCAATAGCAAAGTCTGTAAGAATATAAGAAATAGGAGGAGTAGACCATCTGGCCAATCGAGCCTGCCCCGCCATTCAATAAGATCATGGCTGCTCTAACCATGGACTCATCCCCACCTACCTGCTTTGTCCCCATAACCCTTAATTCCCCTACTATGCAAAAATCTATCCAACCTTGTCTTAAATATATTTACTAAGGGCAGAGAATTCCACAGTCCCACCACTCACTGAGAAAAGCAGTTGCTCCACATTTTCCTTCCTGAATCTACTCTCCCGAATCTTGAGGATATGTCCCCTAGTTCTAGTCTCACCTACCAGTCGAAACAACTTTCCTGCCTCTATCTTATCTATCCCTTGCATAATTTTATATGTTTCTATAAGATCTCCTCTCATTCTTCTAATACATTCAAACAACATCCCAGACGAAGATTTGTGCTCCAAAACATGCCACATTAGCCAAGATCTCCAGTCCAGTTACCACCCCAACCTGTCAGGCTGATCAATACCTCCACTCACTAATCTACTCCACTTCATCCCCCCGCCACCACCACTCTATCATTTCTTGTCAGAGTCGCCTTACGAACCTCAAGTCATTTTATGTATATACGGTCTGTGCATATAAGCTAATCTTATGAATTTATATTCACTCTATTTTTTTAAATTCCAGTCCTTATGCTTATTGAGTTTTTATGCTACACAAGGGGTAACAATCATTTATTTCTTCTTTACACTTGTGTAATGAGGAATGACAATAAACAATCCTGAATCTTGATCAGAGCCATCTCAGTTGTCCAGGAGCAACTTCTCTCCAAAGACCAGAACAAGAACAATCAGCTTAATTCGTGCCATTATCACTCAGCTCTCAGGTTTCTGCAGAGTGATAGAAAGTGTTGTCAATGGTGTTGACAAGAGGTACCCGTTCATCAAGAACATGTTCATAGGTGCAGAGTCCAGGTTGCAGCAGAACCCTTTGGTTCCAGACTTTATTTCAGGTCTGGAGAAAGGAGACACATTCAGATCTTGGTAAAACTTTTATCAACGGTGAAATAGTGGATTCTTATTTTGTGTGAAATGATAGAAGCTCCACAGGGCAGTGAACCAGGTCCAACCACCGATTTTGCACCATCAGTGATCTTTCCTCCAGCATGTCAGAATTGGAGATGTTCAAATTCAGAACCAGGTTCAGCATCACTAGCATGTCTTGAAATCTGTGAAATCTGTCAGTAAAACCTCAGATAAAGTTAGGAATCAAAAGTTTAAGTATGATGCAACTAGTGTCCTGAGTTGTTCATATTTCCTAAGACCATAAGACACAGGAGCAGAATTAGGCCATTTGGCCCATCAAGTCTGCTCCACCATTCAAACATGGCTGATCCTTTTTTCCCCTCCTCAGCCTTACTCCCTGGCCTCAAGAACCTACAAACACACTCAGACAGAAATTTGTCCATCCCAAGGATCCTACACCCAAACATAAACAGAGCAGTGTTGGATATGCTACCCAATGCAATGAGAACTTAACAGATCTAATATGCCGACGAGACAAAACTACCACTCCTCAAATGGATGGCTCAACATAGGAGGACTACCACCTCAGCTCAAGTCTCGGCTGTACATCTACACCTAAAGGACAGGGGACACTCCTTTGACGATAACAATGTACAGATTTTGGACAGGGAGGACAGGTGGTTTGAAAGAGGGGTTAAAGATGTCATCTTTCTCAAACTGGAAAACCAAACCCCGAACAGAGGGGATGTGGTATGACACTACCTATCATACTATGGTATGCTACTTACAATGCAGTCCTAACATCTCTACCTCAGCATCTCCACAACACTTCACACCTCCATTCATGTCAAGATAAGACTAATGACCTTCTCATTACCTCTACGACTCTTAACAACCCTCAGGTGATTGTCGGGGGTGGGGGGGAGTAGCTGAGACAGCATGGCTCCAAGAGCCAGAAGGGCCCTACTCTGTGTTGTATCGCTAAATTTGAAATTTAAAAAAACAAAAATTGCTTTTGCCACACGTGCTAGACATTAACCTCTTCAATAGAAGAGTAGATTACTAACTAACTGCCTTTCTAAGACCTTACCTCTGCTGAGTTCCTCGTCATACCCTGGGGTTAGCCATTGACTGGAAATTTATCTGAATCAGCCTCTTAAACACTTTGGCTATTGGACCAGATGCTTAAGTATTGTGAGTGTAAGACCAGGTGGGAGGATGGGCTTCCTGTAGTGAATGACTCACTTCCTGACTCCCAGCTTCCTTTTCACTGCCTACACAATACGTCAGCATGACGGATACTCTGCACCTCCCTGGATGAGTGCATCTCCAAGAGGCTCAGCCTGAGCAGAGCAGCTTGCTTTAATGGCATCCGGCTGCTCTGGGATGTGCCTTCATCAGGCGTAAAACAGATCTGCTATTTGACTCATCACCTCCTTCTCAAGGACAAGGAGAGAAAACCAATGAATCCTGGCCTTGGCAGGAATACCCACATGCTGTAAATGAGTAAACAAAAATCCATAATTGTCAGTGTTATCAACAGAAAGAATTAAGCTGCAGCAAGCAAGGTAAATTGTATAATGTCCTCGAGGAATTAAGCAAGCTGTGGAATGACATTGCAGTGGCCCTGGTGAGTGGCTGCAATCGCAGATACAATGACATTTACCTCTGAAGATAAACGAACGCCCTGATAAACTGGGACTAGAAGTAAACTTGACAGGTGGCCCAGGGCAGCATGGTAGCATAGTGGCCAGACTATACCTTACAGTACAGGAGACCCGGGTTGAATTCCAGCCTCTACCAATAAGGAGTTTGTACATTCTCCTCCTGAGTGAATGGGCTTCCTCCCACTCTCCAAAGATGTACCACTTGGTAGCTTAATTGGTCATTTTAAATTGTCCCATGATTCGGCTAGGATTAAATCAGGGGTATGGGTTAAGGGTGAAGGGGGAAAAGTTTAAAGGGAACATTAGGGGGAGCTTCTTCACACAGAGAGTGGTGGGAGTGTGGAATGAGCTGCCAGATGAAACGGTAAATGCAGGCTCACTTTTAACATTTAAGGAAAACTTGGACAGGTACATGGATGAGAGGTGTATGGAGGGATATGGTCCAGGTGCAGGTCAGTGGGACTAGGCAGAAAAATGGTTTGGCACAGCCAAGAAGGGCCAAAAGGCCTGTTTCTGTGCTGTAATGTTCTATGGTTCTATGGACAGCTGGGCAGCATGGCTCAATGGGCCAGAAAGGCCTATTCCACACTTTATTTCAATAAATAAATTAGGGAAAAGTATCATGCAGTCAATAAGGTCTGAATGGTCTACTAGAGTGCAGCAGAAATTATTAATCAGTGAGATTCTCTTACTAGTCAGATTCACCCAATGCTGCATACATTTCCTCTCTGAATTGCAGTCATCATGATCTCAAACAGCATCTTTGTCATTGAAGGCCACAGCAGAAAAAACAATTTTTAACAACTTGTTAAAGGACACTTTGTGGCACAGCTTTCTGTGAGGAAGCGGCAAATATAAGGGTCCTGGAATAAGAGACAATGTGCTGGAGGAGCTCAACAGATCAGGCTAAGGATGGAAAAAATAGTCAACATTTTGGGCTGAGACCCTTATTCATGAAAGGAAGGGGAGAAGTCAGAGGAAGAAGCTGAAGGGAGGGCAAGTACAAGGTGAAAGGTGAAAATGGGAGAGGGGAAGGGAGTGAAGTAAAGAGCTGGGAAGTCAATTGGTGAAAGAGATAAAGGGCTGAAGAAGGGCGAATCTGATAGGAGAGGACAGAGGGTCATGGAAGAAAGGGAAGAGGGAGGAGCACCAGAGAGAGAAGATGGGCAGGTAAGGAGATAAGGTGAGAGAGGCAAACAGCAGAGGTGAAAGAGAGGAGGTGAGTAATAAACAGATGTTCAAGAAATTGATGCTGCAGTCTTCACTATTGACCTGGACTCAAGTCACTATTTTCGCCAAATAAAATGTGACAAATAATAGAAATTAATAGTTGGCAAACATTCGGAATTTGTGTTTGTGAGGTATATGAAGTGTGGTTAAATAGAATACATTTGAAAATGCTGTTGATCCTGAGAGTTATTAAATGGGTTTGCACTTTTATTATTAGCTTAAATAAGTGAAATATTGCATTTAATTAGTCTCTTCACACATAAGATCCTCCAAGAGGAGCACAACCTTGTCATAGGTCTTAGAGGCCTGTGTGCTTTAATGACACAAAGCTATGTTGGTTGGATTCATGACTTTGTGCTTGAGCTCTTTGTAGGGTCACCCATGCCAAACAGCAAAGGGTAGAGGCCAGACGAAGAGTGATCCACCAATCCACCAGGTTCAAAAACTCATTACAGAAACAGTAATAAAGACTCCTTCCATGTCAGTATGCGATGGTATAGATAGACAAAGATGGAAGACCTTCATTGTTTCCCTAAGCGCCTGCGTCATAACAGGCAGCAAGTCATCCATAAGCCTATCCCCTCTCTGCTTCCCCTCCCCCACCCCTTGATCTTTCCTCTGACTGGTTTTCCACTCTCCCCCCACCTTCTTTATGGGGCCCCTGCTCCCTCCTTCTTCAGTCCTGACGAAGGGACTCGGCCCGAAACGTTGACTGCTCATTTCAGCGGATGCTGCCCAACCTGCTGAGTTCATCCAGCTTGTTTGTACATGTTGATTTGACCACAGCATCTGCAGTGTGCTTTGTGTTTGTCATCCATAAGATACTCTCTTCAGCCTATTTCTTTTCTGAGCAGCCTTATTTGATTATGATAAGAGAGTCTTTCTTCAGCAAATTCTGCTGCTTGTGTTCTATTAGATCTACTCAAGTGATAGATGTGATTATCTTTATTAATACATCTTTATATACATGCTTTGGGTGGTGGGGTGGAGATATGTCTCTACCAAACGAGGAGTAAGGCGCTCACTTCCATCTGCTAGCCTGCAGGTCATCCATGAGCAAAGTGTAGCATCTGCTTAACCCTCAGGATCAGGGTCACTTGAAGCCATGGGAGCAGGTGGTTGTATGAGAAGCTGGTGCAGATCACAAGTCCTGGTTATGCAACCACTGACACCAGGTAGACAATATTTGAAGAGTATTGATAATGGCAGGGGTCATCCACCTTGCAACAACACTGCCCAGAAGAAGGCACTTCAGAATAAAAACTTGCCAAGAGCAATCATGGTCCTGGAAAGACCAAGATTGCCCATGTTATACGACACGGCACATAACGAACAAGATTCATGCTGCCTTGGAAATTATGGCAAGCTGGAATGAAACATGTAAACACAGTTACAGTTCCCAAATGCAACAGAGATAGCAGAATTAGCAGTGAAGCAAACACACTCATTAGTTTTTTTATTCAAGGGCAAACAGAATCACAATATTAGCTACTTAAAATCGCAATTTAAAGTTCTAATATTTTTGCCCCGTTGATCATGCACAATGCAGGTGAACAATTTGCATGTCCAACTTTGTAATAAGGTTAATTATACATTCAGGGACCCTATTAGGTATCTCCTGTAATAAAAAAAATGCCAGTGAGAGTAGGCTTGTGGTCTTCTGCTGTTGTAGCCCATCCACTTAATGTTAGAATGCTGTGCATTCAGAGATGCTGCTCTGTACATCACTGTTGTAACATGTGGTTATTTGAGTTACTGTTGCCTTCCTGTCAGCTTGAACCAGTGCAGCCATTCTCCTCTGACCTCTCTCATTAACAAGGCATTTTTCACCCACTGAATTACCACTCACTGGATTTTTGTTTTTCTTTTGCAATATTCTCTGTAAACTCCAGAGACAGTTAACATAGAACAATACAACACAGGGTCAGGCCCTTAGGCCCACAGTGTTGCACCAAACCAGCTAAAAAGTAAATTTAAAAAAAACAAAAACTGTTGTCCTTGAAAATCCTAGCAGATCAAGTTTCTAAAATAATTAAACCGCCCTATCTGCCACTAACTATCAGTCCACAGTCATAGTCATTTAGATTACATTTCTTCCCAATTCTGATGTTTGGTCTGAACAACTGAGCTTCTTGACTATGTCTGCATGCTTTTATGCATTGTATCACTGCCACATGATTGCCTGATGAGATATTTGCATTAATGAGCTGGTGTACAGATGTACAGTTCCTGTAAAATGTATCCCCCCCCCCCTTAGAAGTTTTCGTGTTTTATTGTTCTACAACATTAAATCACAGTGGATTTAATGTGGCTTTTTTGACACTGATCAACAGAAAAAGACTCTTCATGTCAAAGAGAAAACAGATCTCTACAAAGTGATCTAGATTAATTACAGGTATAAAAAAAAACAAAATAATTGATAATCAGCTCCCTTTAATGTAACACACCAAAATATCACTCATGCAGCCAATTTGTTTTAGAAGTCACACAATTAGTTAAATGGAGGTCACCTGTGTGCAGTCAAGGTTAAAAACAATGAAGTTAATGTTCTGAAGTTGTCAAGTCAGAGTCTAGATCTCAGTCCTTTCAAGAATTTGTAGCTGGACTTGGAAAGGACTGTTCACTGATGATCCCTATGCAAACTGAAAGAGCTTGAGCAGTATTGTAAAGAAGAATGGGGAAAGATTGCAGTGTCCAGATGTGCAAAGCTATTAGAGACTTATCCACACAGACTCAAGATTGTATTTGCTGCCAAAGGTGCATCTACTAAATACTGACTTGAAGGGGGTGAGTACTTATGTAATCAATTATTTTGTGTTTTATATTTGTTATTAATGTAGATCACTTTGTAGAGATCTGTTTTCATTTTGACACGAATGAGTTGAATGAAAAAGCCAAATTAAATCCATTGTGATGCAATGTTGTAAAACATGAAAACTTCCAAGTGGGGGTGGTGTAAATACCTTTATACCCTTTAAAGGCACTGTACCTAATAAAGTGGTCACTGAATGTATGTAGCAAGAACAGTACGAGTTGACTTATCTAATAATTTTTATTTTCCTTTTTATGACAAAACTAGGTATCACCTCTCTTGAACAGTTGAAGAAGATTAGTAGGAAGTCATGGAACATTATTACTTTTACAACCCAAAATCCCAATCAACAAATGCAGATACTAAGAAAATCGCCTCAGAATGAAATTGCTTTCTGTTAGTTCATCTACCTACCAGTGCCTTTCACCAAATTCACCTCTTGGAAACATCTTGACAAGCAATGACATTTCTTGCCAGCTATTTGAGGAAACAATTAGGGGGAAAAAAAATCAATTTGTGGAGTATCCAATGAAACAGAACTAGGCTGATTGCCAGCCTGAGTTCAAACACGTCTTTAATTGATTAAATTACCAATGATTGAGAGATGTGCTTCCTGGTGTGCCCTTGCCAAGCTAAAATTAATTTGAAGACGATAACTATAATAATTTTTGAGCTCTCCCTTGAGATGTAGAGTGTCTAGTGATGGGTAGAGGTGATTTTCAAGTTTGACCTGAAAATGCCTCGAAGCTAGAGCGCTGGATGCACACTACAGCTAGGAACAGATCTGAATAATGTGGTGGCATGGACTACATCAGCATGCTGCTGGAGGGTCAGCCTCACCAGCAGGCTGGAGGGATTGGAGTGTGGGACCAGGAAGTAGAGTGTGTTGGGGTGGGGGGGAGAAAATTGTTGAAGGGCCATCAATAGACAGGGATGTTTCAACTTCCTAAATCTTTGAAAAGTAATTTTTTAAAATGCCAGCAACACACACAAAATGCTGGTGGAACACAGCAGGCCAGGCAGCATTTATAAGGAGAAGCACTGTCGACGTTTCGGGCCGAGACCCGATTAAAATGCCACAGTGGTCTCATAACTTCTGTGTCTCAGGTTGCGTCCTGACCAGTTAAAGGTTCAAAGGTTCATTTTATTATCAAAGTATGTATGCAGATTACAACTATGAGATTTGTCTTCTCCAGATAGCCACAAAAAAAACATAAAACCATAGAAGTAGTTGAAAGAAAGACATTATTCCCCCGCTCATGCTCTAGTTGTAAATCCACCTTCCGTGCATGAAAAGAAAAACAACAAGTATTTGCAAACCCCAATCCTTTCAACCCCTCCCTAACATAAAAATTAACAGATCACCCACATGGAGAAACAAGAACATCAAACCCCAAGCCCCCAGCCCACCATTTGGCAACAAGAAAGAATGGGAGAGACGACGAAACAAACTTCTTCTTCGGCTGTCCATCGATTTCAATGTTTCCTGTGCTGAGCGTTTAGTCTCTGCAGGCATGTTTATGGCCAGCATTGGATCAGCACTGTCCCCCACATCGGTTGCACTTGTGATTTGACTGGTCTAGCACCGAATGTCTGCGTTAATGACCTGCTTCATGTTTCTTCTGTCTTTTCTCCTCGATAGCTGGGATTGACTTCTTGACAATGCAGCACCAGCTTCTTCTGTGTAAAGCATCTTTCTCCCAGGTGTTGACATTCATGTCAGTGTTCTTCATATGGTGCTTGAGCAGCTTCTGACCACCATGCTTCCTCTTTCCTTCACGTAGCTCACCATAGAAAACAGCTTTGGGTAAACAATCATCGCTCATTCTTGTAACATGACCAGTCCAGCGCAGCTGGGAAGCTGTGATGAGCGATTCTGTGCTGACTGTCCCAGCACGTTTGAGCACCTCCACGTCTGGTACCCTCTCTTGCCACTTGACATGTAATATCTGGCGTAAATGCCTGAGTTGTGTCTTGGTCAATTTCTTGATGTACTTCCGATACAATGTCATTGTTTCAGTTGAATAAAACAAAGATGTTAAACAAACACAAAACAAGCACAGAACTGAAAGAGGCAGATAAGAACTACAGTTGAATCCATAAATTTCAGAATTATGTGAGAGCATCGGAACACAGTGCCCCCCCCCCCCCACCCGAGGGCAGCAACCCAAGCCAATGGCCCATCCACTGTGCAATAGAGTTAGCACATTCTTTCTGTGATTGTGTATTCTAAAGATATGCTGGCTGGTAGATTAACCCTCCATCGCAAATTCCTTAGATGTGTAAGTGAATGGTTGAAACAGAGGGGATATGGTGAAACTAAACAGGTTTATAATTAAATTGGAGTAATTGTTAGTTTGATGTTAATGCAGATTGAGAAAGCTGTTGGGTTGGTTTACATACTTCGTATCCAATGACTATTATATTGCATTCAGAACAAAAGTGAGTCCATAGATACGAAGCCCGGTGCAGGCCCACGGCCTCAACCTTAGTCTGCAACATTCGCTCTGCTCTTCGCTGCATTAAGGCTGAGGCTGAGGTCTTGCTCCAGCTGCTCGGGGATTCAGTCTGCAAGTTCCGTGACATTTTGCTCTGCTGTGCGATGAGCTGAGGCAATGGGAGTACTCCAGCTATCCCAGGCTTCATGTCTATGGACTCACCTTCATTCTGAATGTTGTTGTTTGCTTTTAGTGTTTGCACAATTTTTGTTTTTTTGCACAACTTTCTGTGTTGGTTGGTCTTTTTTTAATGGGTTCCTTTTGTTTTCTCATTTTGTGGCTGCAAGGAGACAAATTTCAAGGTTGTATAATATATATATTTTGATAATAAATGTACGTTGAACTTGAATTTTCATTATGTTAATTGAGCCTGCAAATGATGATTTATTTATTTATTGAGATACAGTGCAGAATAGGCTCTTCTGGTGCTTCGAGCCAAACCACGCAGCAATCCCACAATTTAACCCTAGCCTAATCGTGGGACAATTTACAATGACCAATTAACCTACCAACCAGTATGTCTTTGGACTGTGATAGGGAACTGGAGTATCTGGAGAAAACCTAGGTGGTCACGGGGAGAACATACAAACTCCTTACAGGCAGTGACAGAAATTGAACCCGGGTCACTGGAACTGTAAAGCATTGTGCCAACCACTACCCCACCATGTTACTCTCTAACAATGCAGGTGCTTTGTTAGAGGATCTCAGATTATATTTTTGAGAAGCCTCCATCCCTCACACCTGTTTAGATTGATGTGTTACAGAATGCTGCAGGTCAGAAACTGACCCTTCAGCCCATCTAGTCTGTGCAGAACTGTTATTGTGCTTAGTTGTATATGCAACTGTGGAGTTGTCCAAAAAGAATCAAGTCCTGGGCAAAAAGAAATGGCCAACTGTTGGGAATTACCTATCACTTTAAGGAGCTGCTTGTTACAAAAAGAAAAATATAACTCAAATGACATCAATCATGATCTGGACAATAAAGGCTCTTGTGTGGTGTTCACAAGCCAAAATAGTACAACACTGTGTCATCAAAAAATGAAGCCTTTTAAACAGATTCTGATTGATGGCTGAATGTGACTGGTAATTGAGATGGGAGAAGGGGAAACAATGTCAAACCAAGCCTAAAATAGCCAAGCAGAAAATGTCAGAAAAAAGGGTTTTGTATGGCAGAGTCAAAGCTTTCATGGCACTTCTAAATCAATATCAGAGTCCATTGGTGATAGAGCTGGAAGACGGCAATTGGTTCACAAGCAGAAAGCTATGAACAGTACAAGAAACTTCCAATCAAAACTAAAAAAAGTTGGGAAATTCAGAACGATCAGTAAACAGGCTGACCTAGCAGCTGCACAATAATTTAAACAACCGTGATATCCAGAAATGGTGAAGTATTGGTCTACTTCCATCTCTAGATGATTATTGATATTATGTGCATCGTCCTTTGCAATAATATCTAAACAGAACATTATGTATTTATTTTTTGAGATACAGCGTGGAATACGTCCTTCGCGCCATGCCAGCTAGCAACCTCCAATTTAACCTCCGCGTTATCACAGGACAATGTATAATGACCAATTAACTTACCAACCAGTACGTCTTTGGACTGTGGAAGGAAACCAGACCTCCTGGAGGAAACCCACGTGGTCACAGAGGAGAATGTACAAACTCCTTACGGGTAGTGGTAAGAAATGAACCTGGGTTGGCTGTATTGTAAAGTGTTTTTCTAATCACTACACTACCATGCCATCCCAAGGTATAACTCTGTTCCATTATGATTTCACCAAAATTTATATAAAAATTTACCTTTGTGATCTTTATTTATGCTTATTCTTCACTTAACCTTTAATTACACAATGGTTTATGAAATTATTCTCTCTGGGGTATTGAATATTAGTCTGAAGATATTTGTCCTCTTTAAACATCAGGAAGTCCAACTGGAAGTCTGGGAGTCGAGGCCCAATGACTGGAGTCCTGTGTCTGCTGGGAAAGCCAAGGCCCAAGGTGTGTGAGTCTGCATCCATTGGAGGCTAAGAGCTAAAGGTGGCCTGTCATAGGAGTTGGAGGACTCTTTGTGTTTGTGTGCATGGGTGGAATGGAGTTTCTTGAAGGTTTGAATAAACCTTTCAGCTGACTCATTCGTTGCTGGGTGGTGAGGAGCTGACTTGAAATGTCTGATGCCATTTTTTTTGTCATGTGTAGTCTGAACCTTTCTGACGTGTACAGGTATGCATCGCTTAAAGTCCATGATACGTTCCGTGAAATCGGACATTATGTGATTTGGACATTGTGCGAACATCATTTTATACACTTTGCCTGTTGCTGCTGCTATCACTAGGAAGTGTTTTGCTGCATTTGAAAGCCATGATGCACTTTATGGTAATATCTTCGAAAGAAAATTTATTGTTGTTATGCTTATGTATTTGAAAATTAATAAAAAGATTAAAAAAGAAAGAAAATTAAACAGAGAGATAACGCTACTACACTCGAGAAGAGTGATACACGAGATTGGTTACATCCGCTACATCACATTCTCCAGTCGGGACTACGGACATATATGCGATCAGATGTCGTCCGAATAGACGTTAAGTGGCGCACACCTGTATTGTGATATATTGTCACTCATAATTTGTCCTGGTGTGCCCAGTTCTGGAGAAGATGGTCTTCAGAGCACAAGCAGTCTTTTCTGATGTAGTTAACTTCATTGGTATGACCACAAGCCACTTCAAGTGAGCGAGCCACAGCAATCAGAAACATGGAGTCTACAAATGGCACAGCAAAGTAAATGTTCATTCTTTGCCCTGGTGAAGATAGCCACTCCCACAGGTGTAACCATGCCTGTGGGAGTGCATTTTGAATTTTGTGGCATCCTAAACAGCTTTTGGTCAACTGTTCAATCTGTATCTATTCCCGGCCACCACACTTAGCTCCAGGCAAGACTCCTCATCTTGACTTTATCGAGGTGTTCTTCATGCAGATTTTCTAACACTCTGGTGCGCAGGTTAGAGAGAGCCACAAAACAAGATCCACATATCAGGGTTCTTTGACGTACAGACTGTTGATCTTGTCTCACTGAGAACTCTGAAAACATAGGGTTACCGTGAGCTGGGCATCCTTGCTTGGTGTTGTCATAGACTTTTGACAATGTTGGGTCATTCCTTGTTTCTCTTTGTATTTCAGAATTTTTTTACTGGCAGCTGGTCCACCAATGTTGTGTGGAACACTTCCGCTGGGTCACAGTACAAAGACCTTTCCTCTTCAGTTGCCTATAGTGGAAGACATGACAGGCCATCAGCCTTGCTGTGTTGTTTGGTACCCTGGAACTCAAGGTCATAAGAGTGGTTTGTAAGAAAACTGCCCAGCATTGAATCAGTTTACAGACATCACTGAAATTACCTTTCTGGGATTGAAACTGGGCACAAGGAGCTGGTGGTCTGTCACTAGAGTAAGCTTTTATCTGTAGAGGTAGTGGTGTAACTTCTTTATTCTCCATACTAGACTAAGAGCCTCTCAGTTGATATGTTGTGCTCTGTGCTTGTCAGTGATTTTGACACAAATGCATCAGACATTCAGACCCGTCTTTCATAATATGTGACAAAACAGCTCCAATGCCATAAGGCGATGCATTGTACGCCTGTCTAATAGGCAGGGATGGGTCATAATTGGTGAGCAGTTCATCTGATGTCATTTGTCTCTTTGTTTCCTTGAATGCTCTTTCTCATATTTTTGACCATTTCCACTTTGATCCCGTCTGCAACTGTGCGCTCAATGGGTGAAGCACTGTATCGATGTTTGGAAGAAACCTGTGGTAATAGTTTTTATGGCCAAGTATGACCTGAGTTGTGACAGTTTCTGGCTTGTGTGCCTGTAACACTGTTTCAATCTTCTCTTGTGACTTATGTACAGTAAGCCATGCTCGTCAATGACATGTCCACAATATAAGATTTCAATCTTGGAAAAACTCACATTTCTCTCTCACTTTACAGGCAGACCATGTCTCCTCAGCCTGGTAAGCACTTTACTAAGGTTCTGGAGGTGCTCTTCATCATTCTTGCCAGTCATGATGATGTCATCAAGGTAACATGGTGTCCCCAGGTTATCTTGGAGCACTTGGTCCATTGCTCTTTGCCAAATTGCTGAAGCTGATGTGATACCAAAGATGAGACGATTATCCAGGAACAGTCCCTTGTGAGTGTTGATATTGAGGAATTTCCTGCTTGACTCCTCAATCTCTATTTACAGATAGGTTTGAGACAAATAAATCTTTGAAGACTTCTCCCACCTGATAAAGATACAAAAATGATTTCTATTCATGGCAGGGATACTGCACAGTACGCAGCACAGGGTTGATACTCACTTTGAAGTCCCCGCATATGCAAACAGCTCCGGCCTTCCCTTTCTTGATCACTGGGGCATTGGGGATGGCCCAATCACTCCATTCTACCTTGGAGAGAATACCAGACACCTCCAGGCTCTGAAGTTCTACATCCACTTTAGGATGTAGTACACAGGGCACTAGATACGCTTTATGGAATCTCGGTGTTCCTGCTTCATTCAGTTCAAATCTGGCCTTCATGCCTTTGAGTTTACCAATCCCCTTCTCAAACACCTTCTCATCAGCATTAAGCAGCTGTGCCAGTCTCTGGTTAATGCTACCGTTTGGGCGTTCGGGCTGCAGTTGCCTGTTGACACATTGAGAGCTTTGATTGTCAGTCTTTTGGATTTTTCTCAACCATTCACATCCAAAAAGTACTGGCCTTCCACTTTTGAACACATAAAGCTCTAACTGCTGCGATTGGCCTCCATATGTCACATTTACTTTCAGTTTGGCTTTCAGAAACACTTTTTCAGCTGTGTAGGTCTTTAGCATCACCGGGGTCTTTTCAAATGGTAGCTTAGAAAACAGTTTGTTGTAGTCGACCTCTGAAATCATAGACAGATCTGATCCTGTATCCAGCTCCATTTTAAGTTTTACAATGGGCACATCCGTTGTGATCTGTATGATTTTGTGATCTGTTTCAGTACTGCTACACAGCTCTAGGCATGACAACTCATATTTCTCAGGCTTTGTGGTGTCTGATTCAGTTTCACCTTACACACTTGTTTAGATTTGTGTTTGAAACTTCTCACTCTGAGTGTTTTTTCTCTTTGGCTGTGCTTTTTATCTGGCCTGAACACTTTCTCTTTCTGTGACACCCTCTGCAACTTTTTCTTTGAACCAACGGTTATTTGCATCATGGGAGGATTTGCCACATCAATAACATTTTTGGCTCTTTGCGCCATTCAGAGACATTTGTGGATTTCACACTCTAAACTCTTTTTCAGTAGTTCTTCCACATTCTTTGCTGTACTCTCCAATGATAGTGCAATGGTCAATGCCCATCCTAAGGATAGGTCTCTTTATAACAATATCCTCTTTTGAGTCCTTTGACTATGCATGCCTCACACAAGCCTGTCCCTTAATGCATCAGAATGTCCATCTCTAAGGTCACGGTATTAGAAAAGTTTGTGCAGTTCTGCAATATATACAGAAATGCTTTAATCCTTTGGCTAGTTCCTTTTGTGTAATCTAAATCTCTCAGCTATTACTAGCGGTTTTGGGCTAGAGTGGTTTTGCAAAATTGCACCAGTCTCATCAAATGTCTTGCTTGCTGGCTTTTCAGGAGTTTCTAAGTTGTGTAAGAGTCTGTACTTCTAGGACCCATTTAGCTAAAAAGTGTGGAGACTTTCATACCTCATCCACATTGTTAGCATTACAACACTATTCAACCCTCTCACTATATGATTCTCAGTCGTCATTGGCACTATCAAATTCATCAACTTTCCTGACTAAGGCCAATGTCACATTATTTTCACTTTAGCTTTGCTAGTTGTGCATCTCTGACTGTGTACTATGCATTGTTACCCTTTTCTAGCATCTATGGCAACTTTCTCCATGCTGGTTCGTTCTTCTTTCTCACTGTCTTGCTCCCTTCTTCCGAATTCTGTCATCTCAGAACTGTTGGTGCAGTTAGTGATATTTGCTGACATTCAAGTTCATACTCATCATCATTTTTTTTGTGTCTGTACAACTACATATCAAATAAATAAAGGTACACACTTGAAGGAGTTAATGTGTATATTCCCTTTGCAGAGAGATCAACAAATCAATGTGTATGTATGTAATCAGTCAATAATCAGTGCCAAGAGGAGTTATGTGCTAAAAGAAATGGTCTGTATACTACAAGACCAACAACTGATGCTCAACAAAAAAGGAAAAAATCACATTATGCAATCAATTGAAGTGAACAACAACGTTGTAGATCAAATTGAGTCACAGATCCAAGTGCTGCAGTATCCAAGACTAGAATCAAGAAATAATTTCAAGACTGAGACAAGAGCAGGGCTCTTGAATAGCTGCTAGATGAGAATCTAAATGAGACAGAAATACTAAACGCAATCACAGACTGAACCAAAGTTGAGCTGACAATTGAGCATTGAGTTCAGGTGCTGTTTAAATATCCAAGTCTGGGTGCCAATACGTGGCCGCCAATTAGAGGAGTGGGCCAGCATCTTTAAAGGTATCCATACTCCAGAGAATCAGAGCATCTAAACCTCAAAGGTTGGCCATGTCAGATGAATACCATAACAGTCCTCATGCATGATTCACAAGAAGTTTGTGTACAGGTACAGCCCATCATTAATAAAACTATCAGAATTACACATTTTATTGTTCAGGAAATTGAATCGAATAGTTGTGTGATTGTGCTGCAGATAGATAAGGCATTGGTGAGACTATATCTGAAGTACCCTTTACAGTGTTTTTCACTTTATTTAAGGTAGGAAGTTCATTATGCATTGTAAGTAGCTTGGTGTCCTGCTGGACTAACCTGTAGAATGGATGCATTGTCTCATGAGAAAACGTTAAACAGGCATGGATGGGAAATGCTGGAATTAGGAAGAATAAAATGGGATGACGGAAATCCATAAGGGTCTTGAGAGGAAAACGTGAGGAGGATATCTCTTAGATTCATAGTCACAGAATTGTGTAGTACAGAAATAGGCCCTTGTGCCTACCAAATTCATGCTAACATTTTGTCTGTCTATACTAATCACATTTGGCCACATTAAATTACATTAGATCAGATTAGATTCAACTTTATTGTCATTGTGCCGAGTACAGATAGAAAGCCAAATGAAATGCAGTTAGTATCTAACCAGAAATGCAAAGAATAGTGTTATTTACAAAATAACTGCAAATAAAAAGTAAGTGCTACAGCACACAAATATAAAAGTACTAGGTCAGTACAATATGGGTGCAATACTGCTTAGCGCTGTGATGTGAGGTTCAGCAGGGTCACAGCCTCAGGGAAGAAGCTCTTCCTGTGCCTGCTGGTGCGGGAGCGGAGGCTTCTGTAGCGCCTACCGGATGGGAGGAGAGTAAAAAGTCCGTGGTGAGGGTGAGATGCATCCTTGATAATGCTTTTTGCCCTGCCCAGGCTGCGTTTATGGTAGAAGTTCTCAATGGTGGGCAATTAGGCTCTGATAATCCGCTGGGCAGTTTTCACCACATGCTAGAGTGCTTTGCAGTCCGATATGGGACAATTGCCATACCACACTGAGATGCAGTTGGTGAGTATGCTCTCAATGGTACAGCAGTAAAAGTTTGTCAGTATCCTGGGACAGAGGTGAGCTTTCTTGATGCTCCGCAGGAAATAAAGGTGCTGTTGCACCTTTTTGATCAGGATGGAGGAGTTCAGGGACCAGGTGAGATCCTCGGAAATGTGGACACCAAGGAATTTGAAGCTTGATGCATGCTCCACTACAGCTCCATTGATGTAGATGGACATGTGAGTGTGGCTCCTAGCATGCCTGAAGTCCACAATGATCTCCTTGGTCTTCTGAGTGTTAAGGGCCAGGTTGTTGTCAGAACACCACATGGCCAGGTGCTGGACCTCGTCACTGTAGGCCGTCTCGTCATCTCCTCTGATCAGGCCAACCACTGTGGTGTCATCTGCGAACTTGATTATGGATTTAGAACCACGTACAGGAATGCAGTCATAGGTGAAAAGGGAGTACAGAAGAGGGCTCAGCACACAGCCTTGAGGCACGCCGGTGTTCAGGGTGAGAGTGGAGGAGGAGAGGTTGCCTAACTTAACAGACAGGGTTCTGTTAGTTAGAAAGGTATATGCCTAATATGCCTGCTTACTTAACTAAAACACTCTTAAATATTGTAATTATCCTATTCAACAACCTTCCCTTCGTGCGCACTCTCCACTCTCTGTGTGAAAATATAACTCCTCCTATCCCCTTTAAGCTCCTTCCTCTCATCTTAAACCTATTCCCACTTGATTGTTCTTGTGGGAGAATATAGAAAAGTGGATCAATATACAAATTGGGGTTCACCCATAATCTGACAAGGATGAGATGATATCTATATTTTCAGGTCATGAACTATCTTCCTCAAAGGCTGATGGAAGCATAGTCTCTGAACATTTTAGGGCAGAGCTAGATAAGTCACTGATATAGGACAAATGGCTACTGAAGATGATCAGGAATGCAAAAGCAAGGGTACGGTTAGAAGGGCCATGAAGTGACTAAATGGCAGAAGTGATCTGAGGTGCCAAGGCCAATTTTGGTATCTAATTTCTATGCTTATATCTATAGTAGAGAAAAGTTTCAGTTCATGCCCTTTACATCAACCCCAAACTACAGCATCCAAGTATCTCTTAAAAAAGCACAAGTATTGCACTTTGGAAGGACAAACCAAGGTAGAACATACAAGGTAAATGGTAGGACACTGAGGAGTACAGTAGAACAGAGGGATCTGGGAATACAGATACAAAATTCCCTAAAAGTGATGTCACAGGTAGATAGGGTCATAAAGAGAGCCTTTATTAATCAAAGTATTGGGTATAAGAGTTGGAATGTTATGGTGAGGTTGGATAAGACATTGGTGAGGCCAAATTTGGAGTATTGTGAGCAGTTTTGGTCACCTAATTACAGGAAGGATATTAATAAGGTTGAAAGAGTGCAGAGAAGGTTTACAAGGATGTTGCCGGGAATTGAGAAACTGAGTTACAGAGAAAGGTTGAATAGGTTAGGACTTTTTTCCCTGGAGCGTAGAAGAATGAGGAGAGATTTGATAGAGCTATATAAAATTATGATGGTTATAGATAGAGTGAATGCAAGCAGGCTTTTTCCACTGAGGCTAGGGGAGAAAAAAATGATTTCTACCAAAGTAATCATGCAGTCCAACATTACTTTGAATGTTGTTGGGGTGTATTTCGGAGATGCTGATGGAGGTTTGCTTCTTTATCATTTCTCAGCAATGCTTTCTCACTCAGACTTTGTAGGCAAGACTAAATGACTTTTTTGCAAATCTACCTTTTAGAAGAAAGTGAGGTGTTGAATTTTAAAATAGGGAGAAAATAATTAAAATATAATTGCAGAAAGCACACCAGAAAACATGATTAAGTCCGGTACATGAAACATTAAGGATTCATGCGCATACCTAATACTTATATGCCTTCCACAGATGCTGCCTGACTTGCTGAGTTCCTCCAGCATTTTTGGATGGTGTTAATATGTTCTCTTGTTTTTGATGGCCTCACTAAGTCCCAGGTACACTAGCAAAAGAAGTTGGGAGTTGTAGTGTCAACAAGGTCACCGGAGAGACACAGCTGGTAAAGGAGGGGGAGGGGGAGGGGGTGGGGGAGGGGGAAGAGAGAGAGAGAGAGAGAGAGAGAGAGAGAGAGAGAGAGAGAGAGAGAGAGAGAGAGAGAGAGAGAGAGAGAGAGATTCCCCAACGTTACAGCACATTATTATATGTTAAAGAACAAATGTAACAGGAAAATCTCTATAGTTACAATGCCCTTATAAGGGTTCTTTTGAGGTGAATGTAACTTTTCAAATGCTTGGATCTTCCCACCAACACATGCAAAAAACTGGGAAGTGTATGGTCATGCACTTTGGTGGAAGAAATAAACAGGCAGACTTTTATTTAGATGGGGAGAGAATTCAAAATGATAACTGAGATGCGGAGAAATTACTTTAGTCAGGTGGTGGTAAATCTGCGGAATTTGTTGCCATGAGTGGTTATGGAGGCCAAGTCTTTGGGTGTATTTAAGGCAGAGATAGA
Organism: Hemitrygon akajei; assembly: GCF_048418815.1. Taxonomy (NCBI): domain Eukaryota; kingdom Metazoa; phylum Chordata; class Chondrichthyes; order Myliobatiformes; family Dasyatidae; genus Hemitrygon; species Hemitrygon akajei. The sequence continues at coordinate 168,997,295 of NC_133133.1, forward strand.
TAGGTTCTTGATTAGCCAGGGCATCAAAGGGTATGGGGTGAAAGCAGGGGAGTGGGGATGACTGGAAGAATTGGATCAGTCCATGGTGGAGCAGGCTCGATGGGCCGAATGGCCTACTCCTGCTCTTATATCTTATGGTCTTATAAAGTAAGTATTAATTACTGTGGACTCTGAGCTGTTTCCATGCAATGAGATGTTGATTGCATTCATGCAAATGCAGACATCTCAAGTCAATTGGACGTTTCCTATTCAGAGCTGCATTGTAAATTTAATCTGCAATCCATATTCAGATCTGCAGGTTGGTTGCTGAAGGTTAACATTTGCTAATTGCTTCTGCAAAATACACCCTAACAAAATATACAGAACTTCCTTCTTCAAATCTGACCAGATGCTATCAACATCTCCAACACCAGGATGGGGTAATTTGCTACCTTTAGCTACCTTTTGCCCTGTGGTAATATGCTCAACAGAGGAATTAGAATTTGAGAACAGTAATGTACTGCCTGTTTTGGGAAGGGTAAAATGATCCTGATTAAAAATGGTCAACTCAGCCACTTGCTGCTTTTATCTCTGAGACTATCTATTGTTAGAAATTATAACCCTTTCCTTTCCCTGATGATCTGTGTACTGACCTAAGTTTGATTTTTTTTTCCAGGAAATAACATGATTCTAACCGGATGGCGGTAATTTTAAAGTGATTTGTTAAGCATCAAACTTATAAGGCTTGATGAACCATTTAATCTTCATTTTTCCATTGATTTTGTGTATCCCTCCACATGTCCACATTCAAGATTTGACAAGTGCAGGAGATACAAAATCTATAACCCACCTTACTTGACCCAAAATTTGATCCCCACTTGTATTGTTCAAATCAAGATCACCATATCGCTTTTACCTCTGATTTATTGAGCATGTCAATAAATTTAAATCCCATTGAATAAAAACATGACATCATAGATATAAATAGGAATAGGCCATTCAGCCCCATGAGCCTGTTCCATCATTCATAAAGGTCATATCTCATCTTTTCCCCTAGTGCTTTCATGCTGTACAAACCTCAAATGCCTTGCTTCCCTTCATATATATGTCTTCTATATACTCAGCGAATGAGCCTCCATAACAGATGGGTAGAGAATTCCAAAGATTCACCATTCCCTGCATGAATAAGATTCTTCTCCTCTGTCCTGAATGGACATCCCCTTACATTGTGATCCTCCCCTGGTTTCAGTCAGGTGGAACATCTGTCCTATCAAGCTCCATAACAATTTTGCTCTTTCCAATGAGATTATGATGATGTTTCATTTCTGCTCACACAACAAAACTATCCGGAATCACCATGTCGAGCTGCTCTAGGACTCATCCTATCACAAGAATACTCTTCATAACAAGAATATCCTCCTCCTTCCCTTTCTCCCATGGTGCACAGTCCTCTAATATCAGATTCCTTCCTCTTCAGCCCTTTCCCTGTCCACCTATCACCTCCCAGCTTATTACTTCATACCCACTCCCCACCTGCCCATTTCCCCCTCACCTGGTTTCAGCTATCACCTGCCAGCTTGCACTCCTTCCCCTTGCCCATCTTCTTATTCAAATTTTCCCCCTTCATTTCCCATCCTGTCGAAGAGTTTCAGCCCAAAACATTGACTGTTTATTTCTCTCCATAGATGCTGCCTGATGTGCTGTGTTCCTCCAGCATCTTGTGTGTGTTACTGAACATTTCTAGCATCCGCAGGATCTCTTGTGTTTATCCTTCATTAGACACTGGAAAAGGTGGTAATAATCCAGCTGCCGTCTCAATTTTGTATAAATTGAGCTAGACGACTCTTTTATACTATTGTAAAAGCCAGATTTGTTCAATTAAAATCATCTTAATTGCATCAGAAAGCTGCTATCCTGCAAGTATTATTGCAGCTGCATCTCATTGATAGTTAAAACATGTAATTTGCATGATTAACTGCATTTTTTATTACGAATGCTTTATAACACATCATCATTTTCACTGGTCATTTGTATCGCTTCCTTTTTGAAATTGAAATATGTCTGCACTTTTCCGAGCATTTGTAATAGCTACCGAGAGAACGTTAATCTTGATAGCTTTTTGGCAGTCACTCTTGACGTGAAAGTACAGTATTTACAGCAATAGGCACTAACAGACCAATAGAAGTAAAGTGGGAAATATGTAAGAGATAATTCACTCACTATGAAGTACAGAATAATTCAACTTCTTGTTACCATTCTATTTAATAAACCAAACAAGAGATCAGAAGCAACTGGATCATCAACTTCCTAATCAGAAGATCACAGTTGGTGTGGATTGGAAATAACATCTCCACCTCACAGACAATCAACACTGGCACACCTCAGAGATGTGTACTTAGCCCACCGTTATACTCTCTCTACACCCATGCCTGTGTGGCCATGCACAGTTCAATTTCTATCTATAAATTTGCTGATGATGTAACCATGGTTAAAAGAAACTCATATCACGACAAACAGGCAAGATACACCAGCTGGTCGAATGGTGTCATGTCGCAGCAACAACCTTGCACTCAATGTCAGCAAGACTAAAGAGCTAACTGTGGACTTCAGGAAGGGTAAGACGAGGGAACACACACCAGTCCTCATAGAGGGATCAAAAGTGGAGAGAGTGAGCAGCTTCAAGTTCCTGGGTGTCAATATCTCTGAGTATCTAACCTGAACTCAACATATCGCTGCAGCTAAAAGGAAGACAAGACAGTGATTATATTTCATTAGGAGTTGGCAAGACAGCAACTGTATTTCATTAGGAGTTGAGGAGATTTAGTATGTCACCAAAAACATTTGCAATTTTTTACAGATGTACCATAGAGGGTGCATGACCATCTGGCTGGGGTGGGGGGGTGGGGTGTGGGTCGGGGCTACTACATATGATCAAAATCAGCTGGTGAGATTTGTAAAATTAGCCCATTCCATCATGGCCTCCATAGTATCCAGGACATCTTCAAGGAGCTATGCCTCAAAAAAGCAGCGTCCAGGACTACATTTCTCAACCTTTTCGCCTTCGAGGAACCCTGAAATAATTTTCAGGTCTCGGGAAACCCCTGCATAAAAATATTATATCTGGAGCTCACAGTATGTTAGTGTGATCAGTAAGTTGTAGAAATAATAATCCAAAAATAATTGCCAATGCTCTTTTGAGTAGAGAATGAATTTTTAGCCAACCTTTCTTGGGGGAAAAAAACAGGTACTTAGCTTACATTTCTTGAAATTAATCTCTTTCTCTCCCTTTCATATATTTTTAAAAACTTAAAAGGCAAACATAATAAATTTATGTTAAATAACTGGCTTAAGCCAAAATGGGATTTAATTTTTCTAAAGGTAAGCTTGGTAGATTTGATTTAAATAAATGTAAATTGATTTTAACGAATGCTATTTACAACATGAACATTTATTGACAATGTTGAGTAGTGAAGTTAATAGAAACCATAAGCCAAAGCAATAGGAATAAAAAATAGCTTAAGACTCAATTTTATACAAGACTTTGAAAAAGCATTTTCTTACTAAGTGACATGATCAGGCTCAAATACATATAGGCCTAGCATGTGAAACCGGTGATTGATTTGACTGCATTAATACTCAATTCTGGTTCAAACTTGAGATAAGCACGCACAGATTTCACCTTCAAGTGAAATGAGATGATTTCTATTCTTGCTTGTTAAACAAGAAAAAGCTTGCTCATATATGTAAGAAGTTGAAAACTGCAGCAAAATGTTCATTACGGAGAGGTGAGTACATTCAATGCTCGGAAAACATACTTCAGGCTCCTCATCAGCCTACCACCCACTGCTCAGAACAATACAGTGCTCACCAATTAACAACGGCTTCCCCTACCTCGTGTAAAAAGCTGAGAATGAACTCAACCAAAAAAACATGGTCCGGTCCTACAATGCACAGCCATACTGGGCTGAGGGGCCTCTAAGGGGTTTGCTAGCAGGGCTTGTCTCTGCCCACCATTGCAAGTGCAATCATTGCACATTGCACAAAGTTTAAATCTCGTAAAAAATCCCTAACTTGTAAATACCTAAAAAATTGTGCGTTAGATATGTCACATTTATCCACTAGCTACGAAAAAGACATTAAACAGTTCTCTAAAAACAAATCTAAATAAGTTTTTATTCCCCTAGTTTTCCATATTAAAAAGTCCTTATCCAGAATTGATGGTTTAAAAAATAGTTAAGATGGATATTACTAGAGAGAACAAAGTTATTCAAATCAAAAAATCTGCAAAACTGAACCCAAATTTTTAATGTATGTCTAACAATGGGACTAAGATCTTGTCTACCAATCCGAGAAAACAAAAAAAGAAGAGGAGCTCCCAGTAAGGAAGCCAAAGAAAACCCCCTTACCGAACTCTCCTCCAAGTCCAACCATGAAGGACAATCTTGATTACCTATATCATAAATCCAAAAAGTAATATAACAAATATTAATTGCCCAATAGTAAAATCTGAAGTTTGGTAACACCAATCCTCCATTTTTTTGATTTCTTGCAATAAAAGTTTACTCAATCTAGAACTCTTATTATTCCAGATATATGACAGGATCATAGAATCTATTCTATCAAAGAACATTTTCGGGATAAAGGATGTAACAGCTTGAAACGTATATAGAAATTTGGGTAAAATTACCATTTTTAAAAACAATGCTTTTTTTTAAATCACAGACTCTCGCAAAATCCCTAACAACTTCTTGATGGACCCTAAGGTTCTGCGGGACCCCAGTTGAGAACCCCTGATCCAGGACATGCCTTGTTCCCATTGCTACCATCAGGGAAGAGGTACTGAAAGCACACACTCAACAATTCAGGAACAGCTTCTTCCCCTCTGCCATCCGATTTTGGAATGGACATTGAACCCATGAACACTACCTCACTACTTTTTTTATTTCCTATTTTTTGCACTACTTCTTTATCCAACTACTTTATATATATATATAAATTCAGTTTTCTTTTTTCTCTCTACTATCATGTATTGCATTGTACTGCTGCCACAAAATAAACAAATTTCACAACATATGCCAATGATAATAAACCTGATTCTGACAAGTTCAAAGTAAATTTATTTTCTTAGTATATCTATGTTACCATATACCTGAGATTCATTTTCTTGTTGTAGAATGAAGAAATACAATTGAATCAATCAAAAACTGCACACGATGTCTAATAATCAATGTGCTAATTAAAAAGAAACAAATGATTAATACTGAGAACTTGAGTTGTAGAGTCCTTGAAAGTGAGTCCATAGGTTGTGGAATCAGTTCAGTTTTGGGGTGAGTGAAATTATCCATTCGGGTTCAGGAACTTGATGGTTGAAGGGTAATAACTGTGATGTGAGACCTAAGGCTCCTTTACCTCCTTCCTGATGGCAGCACTGAGAAGGAGAATGGCTGGGACAGTGGGGTCTTTGTTGGATGTGCTCAGTGGTGGGGAGGGCTTTACCCATTACAGACCAGGCATATCCACTACTTCTCATAGACTTTTCCTTTCTTGTGCATTGGTGTTTCCATACCAGGCTGTAACACAACCAGGCAGGATACTCTCCGCAAGACAGGAAGAGACTTCTGTACACAGAATTGTTATGTAATGTAAACCATTTAACAAAAAATAATGCAAGTACTTAAATGTAGTTCACTTCATGGCATGCATGAGAATATTGCTCATTTGATGTTTCAGACACTCAGCACAGCCATAATATGCCCACTGCCCTCTCCTATGACACCTCATTCTAATAACTTCGCACTTAACATGTAATTGGGATTTAACGAAGTTCTCACCCACTGTTAATAAAGTAACACTTCACTCAACTTTACTCACCTCAACATTGAATGATTCCACAATCTATGGACTCCCCCACAAGGACTCTACAATCTCACGATCTTGATATTTATTGCTTTATTTATTTATTTGTTTGTTTATTTATTTTAATTATTTTGTTATTTTTTCCTTTTTTGTAGTTACACAGTTTGTCGTCTTATGCACAATGGTTGTTGCTCTGCCTCTGTTGTGTGTGTGGTTTTTCATTGATTCTATTGTATCTCTTTGTACTTAATGTGAATACTGCAAGGAAATGACTCTCAGGGTAGTATATGTACTTCGATATTAAATTTATTTTGAACTTTTGAACAAGTGTGCAGCATTGTTAGTAGTTTGGAGTAGAGAGTCATCAAGAAAGTAATATCATACAGCTTTAGCTTACATCACATAAAGTAATGGCAGTGCTGAGTCAGAATTAAGTTTTATTTGTACCAATAACACTTATATCTCCAGTATGATAAATATGTAATTTTAGCAGCAACCCATTTATTCTAAAACTTAAGATTTTTAAGTTAGCATTAAAACCGCAAGCATGGTGTCAGTGAACAATGCGATCAAGGGTGACATCCACCAGACGGTTCACAAAATGACCTCTTTCACTTCTTTTGTGGCTTTTTCTTTCAACTGTGGTGCTGCTACTGTTGGAGCATGTGATCCACATTTTGGCGGAGTGTTTTCAGGCCGATTGAGTGAACTGGCACTTTTCTGTCCCAGAGCGTGTTCCATGAAGGCTTCGAGCGGCCTTAAGGCCAAGAAGCCTGGAGAAAGGGCATGAGCCTATGATCAACTCCATTTCTCACCACTCTCACCAATTAAAGCACCAAGGAAGACCGCATTCATCAAGGTGAGTATGAAAGGTGAGGGTATATGAGGTGCCATCTAACAGCCGAAGGAAGGTGTCTGCCTATCATGGTCTCTCTCCCCCTCTCACTTCTTGCTCCTGGAGAAAGATCCCTGCATTCAGATGGCGCCTCTCTCCCTCGATGCTATCCGAGGATTGTGCCAGAGTTCTGGAACTTGGGTAAAGGTTAATCGACTTGATTTGAGGATTAGACTCTGTAGTAGACATTACGATGTGTTTCTGGATCGGTCTTCCCTTTTTTTGTTGCCACTTTGGGCAATTTTGAATCGATATGGCCTACAGATAATGAACACTGAGCTGAACTGAATATGCCTGGACATCTTTTGATTTTGTGTTTTATATTCTGTGTTTTTCACTCATTTTTTTATTGGTGTTTACACAATTCATTTTGTTTTTGCTCTGGGGGTGTTGGGGGTGGTTGGTTAATGTTTTTCTTTGAATGGATTCCATAGTTTTCTTTCTTTTGAGGTTGTCTGTGGGGAAGATGAATTTCAGGATTGTTTACAGCATACATACTTCGATAATAAATGCACTTTGAATATTCAGTTTTCAATGTGGTCCTATAGTTTATTGAAGATTGCAAACTTGTATGTAACAGTAGCAAATCTGTAAATTGGATAACCCTTTTGTAGAGACAGCATAGAAGTTCTGGTTTCCAGATGAGGTGACTGTTGATTTTTGAGTCGAGTCAATACTGACAACATGATGCCTGAAGATAAATATGGACATTACAGCTTGTGAGTATGTAATGAATCAACATGAAGAGACAAACATGCTTTTTAGTAAAAAGGCTCTGCAGAATTAGCCAATCTAAGAAATCAAAGATCTTTGTACAAAAAAAGGGCAATCTTCAATGTGAAGAAAATGAGGAAAATGAGAAACTGCTGTTTTACAGCATTAGTTTGAGTGAACCACTAATTAAGCAGTCATCATCATTATGTGCCATGTAGTATGACGTAGGTGATCGTGGTCTTTGCGATCTAGGTGATCTGGAGGCGGGGCAAAATCAAGATGGCGCTAAACAACGACTCCTTTGCTTGCATCTTTGGAAATAGCTCTATTTCTATTTCTGATATCTCTTTTTTTCCTTCTCAAGGTTCTTTTGAAGACCCTGACCTGGAGTTACTCTTTTTGGTTCTTTGTGGGAATGGGACCTGCTTTCAGTGCCTCATGACGGGCCACTTTTTGATATACCAGGGACGTGGCCTGGAAGGCGAACGTGCTTTCCGGGTTCTGTATTTTTGTGGCTCTGGGGTTGTGCTGATTCTAGTCCGGTGCCCTGAATGAAGCATCACGGGAGAGCACGGAACTTCATGAGCAGTAGGTTAGCCACCGGGGGTTAAGTGTCCAGAGAGCTGTGCCTCTCTAGTGCCGACTCTCTGGGTGCAGAGCTCGAAAAAAGTGATGTAACGGACTTCTAACATCGTAAATCAGCGAGTTGTTTGTTATGTCTCCCCTCCCGCTGTGAAACAGGAACATCTCTTTTACCCTTATTAGGGAGAGAGAGAGAGAGCCTGTGGTATGTCGAATGGCTGGGTGAACGAGTAGTTTTTGGGGTACTCCAAGTCTGTGTCTTCACTGATGCTTTGCTGCACGCTCGAGTGCTCGGTGGGGGGTGCTGATACTTTTTTGCTGGTGGGGGTGGGGGGTCATTGCCTTGCTGCTGTTTGTGTGTGGGAGGGGGGGTTGCTGGAAGGGGCTTTAGGGTTCTAACATATTAACTGTCATTCATTCTTTGGGGCACTCCTCTGTTTTCATGGAAGTTTGTGAAGAGAAGTAACTTAAGGATGTATATTGTATACATATTCTCTGACATTAAATGTACCTATTGAACCTATTGAATTTTTCTCTCTCTGCCCCTCTCACAATCACTCCTTGCCTGCTCTCCATCTCCCTCTGGTGCTCCCCTCCCCTTTCTTTCTCCCTAGGCCTCCCGTCCCATGATCCTTTCCCTTCTCCAGCTGTGTATCCCTTTGCCAATCAACTTTCCAGCTCTTAGCTTCACCCCACCCCCTCATGTCTTCTCCTATCATTTTGGATTTCCCCCTCCCCCTCCCACTTTCAAATCTCTTACTATCTTTTCTTTCAGTTAATCCTGACAAAGGGTCTCGGCCTGAAACGTCAGCTGTACTTCTTCCTATAGATGCTGCCTGGCCTGCTGCATTTCACCAGTGTTTTGTGTGTCTTGCTTGAATTTCCAGCATCTGCAGATTTCCTCGCGTATTGAACCTATTGATTATTCTTGGAAAATTTTTCTACAGAAGTGCTTTTACATTGCCGCCTTCTGGGCAGTGTCTACAAGACAGGTGACCCCTGCCATTATCAATCCTCTTCAGAGATTGTCTGGCATCAGCGGTCACATCACCAGGAATTGTGATGTGCATCAGCTGCTCATACGACCATCCACCAACTGCTCCCATGGCTTTACATGACCCTGATTGGAGGGGGAGGGGGGTTCATGAAGTAGGTGCTACACCTTGCCTAAGGGTGACCCGCAGGCTGGCGGAGGGAAGGAACACCTTACACCTCCTTTGGTAGAGATGCATCTCCACCCTGCCATTCAAATGGTATATCACAAGACCATAAAATGCTACCCAGTCTGGTTTACGTAGATGTGAAGCTTTCGTTCTTAATTCAACTAAGCTGCTGTAATGGGAATACAGATTAAAATATTAACAAGGCACAGGGAAATTAATTTGAGGAGTCTCAACGATAGAGATTCTAATTGAAACAGTATCAGAGAGCCTCTAGACACTGCCGGACACTGGAGATTCTCCAAGAGGACCATAACCTTGCCATTGGGTTTGGAGGCTTATGTAACTCAATGACACAGGGAGCTATGTTGGCAGGAGTCCGGGCCTTGTGAGATGCTGAAGATGTTCTATAGGTCAGTTGTGGAGAGCGCCCTCTTCTTTGTGGTGGCGTATTGGGGAGGAAGCATTAAGAAGAGGGACGCCTCACGTCTTAATAAGCTGGTAAGGAAGGCGGGCTCTGTCATGGGCAAAGTACTGGAGAGTTTAACATCGGTAGCTGAGCGAAGGGTGCTGAGTAGGCTACGGTCAATTATGGATAACTCTGAACATCCTCTACATAGCACCACCCAGAGACAGAGAAGCAGTTTCAGCGACAGGTTACTATCGATGCAATGCTCCTCAGACAGGATGAAGAGGTCAATACTCCCCAATGCCATTAGGCTTTACAATTCTACCGCCAGGACTTAAGAACTTTTTAAAAGCTATTATTAATGCTTCTGAGTTAGTGATTTAGATGCATATCATATTTTTTTTTACTGAGTTAAGTATTGTATGTAATTAGTTTTGCTACAACAAGTGTATGGGACATTGGAAAAAAGTTGGAATTTCCCCATGGGGATGAATAAAGTATCTATCTATCTATCTATCTATCTATCTACTTCTTGGCAGGGTCACTCATGCCAAACAGGTCAAAGGGTAAAGCCAGACCAAGAGTGGTCCACCGGTCTTCCAGTATCAGGGGTTCAGCTCAGGGCTAACAACCAAGACTGGTCAAAAAAATGTCATGGAAACAACAATGAAGAATAACTCTACATCTGGGTGTGATGGTATGGACAGCCTGGAATAGAGGACCTTCATTGTTGCCCTAAGCCCCAGTAGCGTAACAGGCAGTAAGTAAGTATAGAAACCATATGGATACAAATCCAGGAAGTTAAAGACAGTCAATAGGATATTTATCATATTGCCTTTGTTTGCACTCGTAATAACAGTTCAAAACTCTGATTATTTGCAAAAATAAGATATTGAATTTCTACTTTATAAGAATCGTTGCCTAGAAATTTGACCACATTTCTTCATGTGCTCAAATATTTTAGCAGGAGTAATAGAGTGAAATTATGACACTCCAAAACAAAATAAGCAAAATTGATTGTAAGACACACAAAATACTGGAGGAACTCAGCAGATTAGGCAACATCTATGGAAATGAATAAACAGTCAACTTTTCAGGCCAAGATGCTTTTTCTGGACTGAAAAGGAAGGGGAAGGTGCCAGAATAAAAAGGTGGGAGAGGGGAAGGAGGCTAGCTGAAGGTGATAGGTGAAGACGGATAGGTGGGAAAGGTGAAGGGGAAAGCAGAACTGGAAGCCACGTGGAACAAGATGGCAGTGAAGTCAAGTTCCCAGGAAGGATACTGTTTGTGGCTCTGGTAGTGAGTTTGGGTACGTGGTCAAAGAGTTGGAGGGCAGCAGAGATCACAAGTGGAGAGCAGTGAGAGAGGGTCTCTCTGAAATCCTGTCGAAGAGAAGGTTAAATTTTCATGGTCAGCGTCCCTTGAAAAAACTTTGAAGTTGAGCAGCAAATCATAAACACAAAAAAAGTCTGCAGATGCTGGAAATCCAAAGCAACTCACACAAAATACTGGAGGAATTCAGCAGGCCAGGCAGTATCTATGAAAATGAATAAACAGCCGACGTTTCAGGGCCAGACCCTTCATCAGGATTGGAAAGGAAGGTGGAAGACAGCAAAATAAAAAGGCAGGGGTAAGTGAAGGAGGTGATAGGTAAAGCCGGGTGCTCCAGGACAGGAAATGAAGGAAATTGATTGTAAGCTAGGATTTGTGTAGATTTCAGACAAAAGATTGTGTTAAATTTGAACTGTGAATGTCCATTCAGGAAAGCTCCTGTCTTAATGCAGCTTATGTACTTTGCAGAATATCAGTCAAAGAAGGATGTCAATTTTTAAAGATACCCACCCAATGGCAGATGGGTGGCAGAAGCATTATGGTTGTCATAGAGAAGACAGAACATGGAGAGAATTCAAAGGTTCTCGGAGAGAATCAAGGAGACACTGAAGTGCTGGTAAATGCCAGGAAGAGGAATGCACACAGAATCATGCAAAATGTTGGATTCTGACGTTTTTGATCCCAGGTCCTTTCAGAAGTCAAGAAAGAGTCATAAAACTAGTTGATTCACGATTGTTTTATTAAATGCTAATAGAACAAAGAGAATTAGAAATGGAAGGTAGCAGGGTCTAGTAGGGAAAGGAAAAGAAGAAGCAAAGATGGCAGGCCAAAGTGTTCAGGCCTTCTCATACCATAGATAAGAGACATTCCATCCAAATTTGTAGATTTTAACCATTCAGATAGTCCCTATTCAAATAATGCAATCCCCGAGAAGCTTCCTGAATTATACAAAAAACTATAACCACTAGGGGACAAACTAAACAATTGAATATATGTGGTATGACTACTAGGAAACATGCTGAACAGTTACATGTATATACAATAGGTAATTATATAAAATACAAGAAGGCATAAACTGTGAAGAAAATAACAATTATACAGTCTAATCCAACACACATTCATGCAAACACAATAGCACATAGACACTTACACATTGCACACATCAATTACATCTATGGACAAATATTAAAAAAAGGTTGTTTGTTTCACTCTCTGCATTGAGAAAGGAACTGCCAGGAATAACAAGGGGACCACCTAGATGGGAATGTTCCTCTTACGTACAGTGACTCTTCAGCCAAGAGAAGATCACCTTCCTCCTCCTGGCTGAAGGCAGCTCTGTGGAGCCAATTAAATACATCCCATCAAAAAGCACATTTTTCTAATTTGAGCACATTCTGAGCACTTTGGAAGGCATGTGGGCATTCTCACATCAGCTCTGATACTGGCTTGCAAAATATCATGTTGTGGAACAGATGAACCTTGGAAGTATAGATCTCAGTATGTTATACTCCCTAGTTTCTTGTTACTGTCCAGAGACAACAGTTCTTTTTCAGAACTTGAGAGGCCCAATTTATGTTGCAAAAATTTGAAACATGTATTTCTGAATGATTGACAGTATTAGGTGTGTGTCTGGTGTATGTAGTGTAGATCCTGATCAGAAGTGCCCAGTTCAATTTCACAGTCTGCACCTTCACCCAGGCATACTTGCCAACTCAGATTATATTGATTTTGATGGCATGGTGCTGAAAATGCCAGCACTAACCCATCAAATTTCTAGTTATTTATTTTTTCATCTTTTTCCCAAATGCCAGAGGGTAATTGAGAATTAAATTCAGCTCTTCTCTAAAATGTAGGCTGGTTGATGATGTGATGCATTCCATCATCACACATCTGATGGGATAAGATGAGTTGGAGATTCCCCACCCTCCTAATCCCCACCCTTCACCCTGAAACTCTAAGGTTTTTTTTGTGAAATTTAACCTGTTCCTCTTAGCTCAAGAGGTAAAGAGTGGACTTCAGCTAATGAGCCACCTACCAATTCATCCTCACTTAGGGAAAATATTAGATGAGTTTCACTTCAGATCAGAATCAGGTTTAATACCACTGACACACACAAAATGCTGGAGGAACTCAACAGGTCAGACCACATCTATCACTGATATATGTTGTGAAATTTGTTGCTTATTGGCATCATTACATTTCTATAAATAGCAATAAAAAATAGATATATATGAAAAAATAAATTAAATAAATAATGCAAAAAGAACAAAATGGTGAGGTAGTGTTTGTGGGCTGGTTCATTGTCCATTCAGAAATCTGATGGCAGAGAGGTAGAAGCTGTTTATAAAACACTGAGTGTGTGTCTCCAGGATCCTGTACCTCCTCCTTGATGGTAGCAGTAAGGAGAGAATATGTCTTGGATGATGACAGTCTTTATAGTTTAATGGCCTTTTGAAGATGTCCTCGATGTTGGGTGAGGCTCGTGCCCATGATAGAGCAGGCTGAGTTTGCAACTCTCTGCAGCTTTTGCCGATCCTGTGCAGTGGCCCCTCTAAGCCAGACAGCAATGCAACCAGTTAGAATGCTCTCCACGGTGCATCCGTAGAAATTGTCAAATGTCAAAGGTTGTTCAGTCTGATTCTTGCAAATACGGTGCCCTTCTGCTAAACAGGCAAACTCCAAGATCATGAATTGGGATTTTTTTGCTAAATGATAATTCAGCCACTTGTAGTTTTGTCAAAGACACTTTTTGGGTTGTGATAGCCTCAAGAAAGCATCACTACTGTGGCAATTTTAATATATACATAATCAGAGGCAGGCAAGCAAAACAAAGAATATACTGTCTAGGAAATATTCCCACTATATCAGTGCATTGTCCTCCAAGATGACCACAAGCTTGTCATAGGGTTTGGAGGCTTCTGTGCCTCAATGACCCTGAGAGCTATGTTGGCTGGAGTCAGGGCCTTGTGCTTTGGCTCTTGGTAGGGTCACCCATGCCAACTGAGACACGGGATCTAAGAGGACATTGCTTTGTGGATCCAGATCTGGCTTGCTCACAGAAGGCAAAGTGTTGTAAATGGGTCGCTGACCAGTGGTGTGCCTCAGGGATCTGTTCTGGGACCCCTTCTCTTTGTGACTTTTATAAATGACCTGGATGAGGAAGTGGAGAGATGGGTTAGTAAATTTGCTGATGACACAAAGGTTGGAGGTGTTGTGGATAGTGTGGAGGGCTGTCAGAGGTTACAGCAGGACATTGATAGGATGCAGAACTGGGCTGAGAAGTAGCAGATGGAGTTCAATCCAGATAAGTGTGAGGTGGTTCATTTTGGTAGGTCAAATATGATGGCAGAATATAGTATTGATGGTAAGACTCTTGGCAGTGTAGAGGATCAGAGGGATCTTGAGGTCCGAGTCCATAGGACACTCAAAGCTGTTGCGCAGGTTGACTCTGTGGTTAAGAAAGCATACAGTGCACTGGCCTTCATCAATTGTGGGATTGAGTTTAGGAGCCGAGAGGTAATGCTGCAGCTATATAGGACCCTGGTAAGACCCCACTTGGAGTACTGTGCTCAGTTCTGGTCACCTCACTACAGGAAGGATGTGGAAACAACTATAGAAAGTGTGCAGAGGAGATTTACAAGGATGTTGCCTGGATTGGGAGCATGCCTTATGAGAATAGGTTGAGTGAACTCGGCCTTTTCTCCTTGGAGCGACGGAGGATGAGAGGTGACCTGATAGAGGTGTATAAGATGATGAGAGGCATTGATCGTGTGGATAGTCGGAGGCTTTTTCCCAGGGCTGAGATTGCTAGCATGAGAGAGCACAGTTTTAAGATCCTTGGAAGTAGGTACAGAGGAGATGTCAGGGTAAGTTTTTTACACAGAGATTAGTGTGTGTGTAGAATAGGCTGCCAGCGATGGAGGTGGATACGATAGGGTCTTTTAAGAGACTCCTGGACAGGTACATGGAACTCAGAAAAATGGAGGGCTAAGGGTAACCCTAGGTAATTTCTAAGGTAAGGACATGTTGGGCACAGCTTTGTGGGCCGATGGGCTTGTATTGTGCTGTAGGTTTTCTATGTTTCTAATTAGTTCAAAGGATAGAGGACAGACTAAGAATGGTCCATCAGTCCTCCAGGTTCGTGGGTTCAGCTCAGGGCTAATAACCCTGGCTGGTCTAAAAAAATTGGTACAGAAACAGCAATGAAGAATCTTGTATCTGTGTGCAATGGTATTCCTGAGTCTCCACCTGAGATTTGCATGACTGACGGTAGCGAAAACTGAGAGGAAGCTACTGGCACAATGAAGGAAGCCTTGAACAGCAGCAGGATCAAGACCAAAATTGGTTTTAGTCTGTCCTTAGTTTGAGGACATTCATTGCTGCTCTAAACACCAGCAGCATAACAGGCATTTAATGATGATGACGATCAGTGTACTGTGCATAATGTGACATGACTGCATATTGAATCAATTGATTGATGAGTAGAAACTGCCTGGGAATACAGATAAGCACTGTCCAAATAACAAATGTCAGGTTATGAGATAATAGTATGTTAATAATCAATTTGCCATCACTGTTTCAGGGAGATAAATGATATCAATATAATAGTTCTATAATTCTCATCTATGAGCTTTTCCAGAAGTTAATACTGTTCTGCATTTGATGAGCATGCATTGCAGAATACCAGAATTAAATCAATACCTTTGAAAACCTTCTTGTTCATTCTGACATTTTTAAGGACCTTTATTTCTGTACCATGCAGGTGTTTAGACCAATTAATTAGGCTAGCAATATAGGTACCCTGAAAGGTTATGAAAATTTAATGCTTGAACTTTAGGTTACAGATTTGGTTTTTATCAGAATCAGGTTTACCGTCACTGGCATACATTGTGAAATCTGTTTTCTTTGCAGCAGCAGTACATTGCAATACATAATAGAAAAATACATGAGCTTCAGTTATATATATAAAATAGTTAAATTGAATAAGTAGTACAAAAATAGAAATAAAAAATTAATGAGGTAGTGTTCATGGGTTCAATCTTCATTCAGAAATTCGATGGTAGAGGGAATGAAGCTATTCCTGAATCATTCCTTCAGACTCCTATACCTCCTTCCTGATGGTAGCAATAAAAAAAATGGGAATGTCCTGGATGATAGGTATCCTTAATGAAGGTACTGCCATTTTGAGGCATCACTCCTTGAAGATGTCCTGGATGCTGGAGAGGTTAGTGGCCATGATGGAGCTGACTGAGTTTATTATGTTCAATACAAGAAAATGTGAAATTATATTGACCACCCTAGAGACCTATATAAATACAAAACTGTGATAAAACATTCCCTATCAAAATGTTTTTTTTCTCTCTAGAGAAAACTGGCTTCTTGAATATTTTTTGCCAAATTTGTAAGATTGTCAATAAATGCCAAATTAATGAAGGTAGAAAATTAAAAACACTAGGGGTGTATTTTTTTAAAGAGGGAAGTCTATAGATGATAAAAAGGGAAATACTGAATGAGTAAACCTCTCAAGTGGTCAGGAGAACTTGGATTAAGGATCTCACGGGAATCCCTCCTCCGTTTACAGGTTATGAGTCAGTGCTCCTGTTTGCATTAGTAGCTTTCACAAAGGAACTGCTTCTGCTTTATTATGCATGCTTAATACATTTAAATGAGATCTCTGGTAGAGCCTTTTACTTCACATTCTCAGACAGAGCTCTCAGCCTGCTTCAATTACACCATTTAAAAGCAAGGTTTTATTTTCCAAATTATGCAACCATGAGCTTTTAATGTGTTAGCAGTGAAATATCTTAGAAAGAGCATCAGGAAGGTTAGGTAATTCCGAGCCGGAAATACACCAACTACATCTAGATGTTCTGACACATCTTGCTTGTGATGACTAGGGCAATTGATTTTAACAGGCATAGATGCAGCTTCAAACCTGAGCTTTCTGCAATGGGAGTGCCTGAAGACATCAGGGGGAGGATGGTTAAGGTCACCCCTTCATTTAATTGCAATGCCTCTGCTTCCTTCCAGGCTAATTAAATGAGCATCTGCAATTTCAACTAATTTGCTCTTCACAGATATTGCAGCCAAATGGCTGATACATTCTTCAGGATGTTTCATGGGGGGATAAATAACAAAACAATGTGTCCAGACAGCCAACTTTTTCCTAGTGGTATATCATGCAATGGCAATGAGTCACCCCTAACCCTGTTCAGGAACAGTTATTACCCTGCAACTACCAGGCTCCTGAACTAGTGTGGATAACTTCAACCACCACTACTCTACAGACTAAATTTTAAGGACTTTTATTTGCTCCATGGTCACCCCTGTTTTCCTCTGTCAGAAGGTAACTCCTCTCCCAACTTCCCTGCAGCTTTCTAAGATTTTTTCTCTCCTTTTCACTTCTGAATGCTCTCTGACATGAAACGTTGAACCTGTTTCTCTTCCCAGACGCTTTTGTTTCTGTTTTACATCTCCAGCATCTGCAATTTGTGTTTTGATATTCACTTACTTTAAGACCCATTACATAAATGCAAAGATACCAAATGACCCTTATCCAACACCTTCTGATACTTTTTCAAGAAATTCTTTGAGGTTGGTCAAGGATTTTGGAATCTATGTTGATATAGTTTCAAGATTTAGATACTTATCTTTAAACTTACTTATCATTACTTTTACTTTCAACAGTTGTTGGAGTTAGGCTTCTTCTATGACATAAAATATACTTTAAAATTTACTCTCTGACTTAATTACTTTTAATAAGTTTGTATATACTTATCTACAGATTTTCCCCCTAATAGCTTCTAAAATAAGTAGAGTTCATCAAGCAGTTTTATCCTCTCCCAGTAAAATCAATTATCTCTCTTCTTTCTGGTATAAACTTCCTCATCTATTTTTGTTCTCCTTTACTAAGATCTTGTTCATCATTTAATCTCACTATCAAACACAAAATTGATTATTATATCATGGTACCAAATGCAATCAAAGAAGATATGAACGTAGAATTGTACAGCACATTACAGGCTCTTTGGCTCAGGATGTTATGCCAAAATTTTAACCTACTCCAAAATCAATCTAACCCTTCCCTCCCACATAGCTCTCCATTTTTCTATCATCCATAATCCTATGTAAGAGTCCTTTGGATGTCCCTAGTGTATTTGCCTCTTCTATCACCCCTGGCAGTGTGCTGCATGCTCTTCCCACTCTCTCTGTGAAAAAAACACTAACTGGGTAATTGTCTAATGGGTAACGCGCTTGTCCATCAGTCTATGCTAAGATATATCCTGGGATGTGCTGGGACACGTCATCAGTGATGTAACCTGGGGTCATCGGGTGTTTCAGGTCTTTCAACATCAGACACTGTCTCCCAGGTGACCCAGCCAGGGTTGATCAGTTCATGGCTAGTGTCCTAGCAGCACTGGTCTACGGTCAAACTTCTTTATCCATAGCAATGTGGAGGCTTGGTCAGCAGGCTCTGTGGCATGTCTAGTGGTTCTTCTTTTGGCAGCCCCAGAAATTCCAAGAAGAGAGTAGGTGGAAACCATAGAAAGGGTGCAGAGGAGAATTACAAGGATATTGCCTGGATTGGGGGGTGCATGCCTTATGAGAATAGGTTGAGTGAACTCGGCCTTTTCTCCTTGGAGCGACGGAGGATGAGAGGTGACCTGATAGAGGTGTACAAGTTAATGAGAGGCATTGATCATGTGGATTGTCCGAGGCTTTTCCCCAGGGCTGAAATGGCTAGCATGAGAGGGCATTGTTTTAAGTTGCTTGAAAGTAGGTACAGAGGAGAAGTCAGGGGTAAATTTTTTACACAGAGAGTGGTGAGTGCATGGAATGGGCTGCAGTGCTGAAGGTAGAAATGATAGGGTCTTTTAAGAGACTCCTGGATGGCTATAGGGAGCTTAGAAAAATAGAGGGCTATGGGTAAGGCCTAGGTAGTTCTAAGGTAGGGACATGTTCAGCACAGCTTTGTGGGCCAAAGGGCCTGTATCATGCTGTAGGTTTTCTATGTTTCTATGTTCTGCGCAGTGTGCAGCCAGCAAAACCTCTACACACCATCTCTATAAGCTCACATTTGTGCCCTCCACCCCTGTCTCTGATACTGCACTATCAACTCCTGGTATCTGGCTTTCAGTTGACTATATTACAAAAATTAATAGAGATTAATTTTATGTAAATGTCTATGAGGCTATCCTCTACTTACTGTACTTTTCCAGGGCAACCACCTGGAATTATAGGAAAAAGTCACTGAAATTTCTTTCTCCTCCACACTTGAAATAGACTGTTTTTAAGCAGGCTAGTTTTCCCAAATGACCACTGACATCCCTCATGAAGGCGAGAGGGTGTTCAGCATAGTCTACCAGCCTCTTGCTCATAGCTGCCAGGGGAAGGTGTCAGCATGTGACCACCTCTCTCTCTCCCTCTCGCTGTCTCGAAGGAAGGTCCCTGCATTCAAATGGTCTCTCTCTCTTTCTGTCAGAGGTTGGTGCTGAAGTTGTGGATCAGAGGTTTATGCATTGGTCTCTGTAGTTTACATTATGTTGTGCTTCTGGTTTCTAGTTGCTTCGTTCTTTTGCTATTTTGGGCTATTTTTGAATTGGGCCAGCCTGGAGATGATGAACATCGACGTGAGCTGAATGTGCCTGGACTTTCATTTTTCTCTATCATATTCTTTATTTTCACTTTTCTTTTGTTGCTGTTACATACTTTGATAATAAATGTACTTTGAATCTTTGTTCTCTTGTGGCAGCAGTAAAGTGCAATACACAAATAAAACTATAAATTATAATTAGAAATCAATATTAAAAATGAAATTAAATCAGTTGTGCAAAAAAAGAGCTAAAATAGTGAGGGATTGGTAAGAGCAAAAATAGTAGTGGTCATGGGTTGGTTCATTGTCCGTTCAGAAATCTGATGGTGGGGGTGGAGGAAGAAGATGATCCTAATATGTTGAATGCGTGTTTCAGGTTTCTGTACCTCCTCCCTGATGGTAGCAATGAGAAGAAGGCATGTCCTGGGTGATGGGAGTCCTTAACATCCTCACTGAGGAAGACATCAGCAGTATACCAGACACTCAAGGGTGTCAGGGAAGAGAAGTGTGCATAGTCACAATTATGACAGAGGAAGTACTCAGGAAGCTGAATAGTCTGTTCGATAAAGCTGAAATTTGTAAATAAACTTTCCTTATAATTGTATGCGATATATAGTCCGTTATTTCTTGCCGATAGGTATTCACACAGATCAAGGTTCAGGTGAGTGAGACATCCCAACCTCCTGGGTTTGGTGGGACCCAAGTCATATTGATCCTAGACGTGCAGAGTCTGAGAAAGATGATTTTCTCACCACAGAGTCTTGTGGATGTTAACATCTCTAGATGTTAGCACCCGGTAAAAGGGGTTTCTCAACCATTGTTTGTAGAATCTCAGATGGAGATGAGAGGGTGTACTTCTCCAGCAGCAAGATATACCAGCTTGTTCAGTGGTGTCATAGCAACAACCTGACACTCAACGTCAGTAGGGTGAAAGAGCTGATTGTGGACTTCAGGAAGGGTAAGACAAGGGAACACACACCAGTCATCATAGAGGAATCAGAAGCGGAGAGAGCGAGCAATTTCAAGTTCCTGGGTGTCAATATCTCTGAAGACCTAATCTGGACATAACATATTGATGCAGCTATAAAGAAGGCAAGACAGCAGCTATATTTCATTAGGAGTTTGAAGAGATTTGGCTTGTCAACTATGACACGCGAAAGCTTCTATAGATGTACCATGGAAAGCATTCTGACAGGCTGCATCACTGTCTGCTGTGGGGGGCAGGCCTACAGATATGACAAAAAGAAGCTAAGGGAAGTTGTAGAATTAGTCAGCTGCATCTTGAATGCTAGACTCCATAGTATCCTAGACATCTTCAAGGAGCAGTGCTTCAGAAAGGCAGCATCCATTATTAAGGACCCCCATCACTCAGGATATGCCTTCATCTCATTGTCACTGTCAGGAAGGAGGTGTAGAAGCCTAAAGGCACACACTCGATGATTCAGGAACAGCTTCTTCCCCTCGGCTGTCTGATTCCTAAATGGATATTGAACCCATAAACACTACCTCACTTTTCTTTATTATTTTTGTTTTGCACTATTTTTAATCTATCTATTTAATATTGATATATAACCATATAACAATTACAGCACGGAAACAGGCCATCTCGGCCCTTCTAGTCCGTGCCAAACGCTTACTCTCACCTAGTCCCACTGACCTGCACTCAGCCCATGACCTTCCATTCCTTTCCTGTCCATATACCTTTCCAATTTTACTTTAAATGACAATACCGAACCTGCCTCTAGCACTTCTACTGGAAGCTCGTTCCACACAGCTACCACTCTCTGAGTAAAGAAATAACCCTTAAACTTTTGCCCCCTAAGTCTGAACTCATGTCCTCTTGTTTGAATCTCCCCTACTCTCAATGGAAAAAGCCTATCCACGTCTACTCTATCTATCCCCCTCATAATTTTAAATACCTCTATCAAGACCCCCTCAACCTTCTACACTCCAAAGAATAAAGACCTAACTTCTTCAACCATTCCCTGTAACTTAGGTGCTGAAACCCAGGTAACGTTCTAGTAAATCTTCTCTGTACTCTCTCTATTTTGTTGACATCTTTCCTATAATTCAGTGACCAGAACTATACACAATACTCCAAATTTGGCCTTACCAATGCCTTGTACAATTTTAACATTACATCCCAACTCCTATACTCAATGCTCTGATTTATAAAGGCCAACATGCCAAAAGCTTTCTTCACCACCCTATCCACATGAGATTCCACCTTCAGGGAACTATGCACCATTATTCCTATATATACTCCTACTGTAATTGATCTTTTCTTTCTATATTATCATGCATTGCATTGAACTGCTGCTGCTGTTAACAAAGTTCATGACACATGCTGGTGATAATAAACTTGATTCTGCTTCTGAACTTGAAAGTTGCTCACACTTTCTGCTGCGGATCCCTCAGTCAATAATCAGTTCCTTGGACTTACTGAGTGCAATGTTTTTATAGTCAGAGAGTCATAGAACACTACAGCACAGAAACAGGAACTTTGGCCCATCTAGTCCATGCCAAGCTGGTAATCTACCTAGTCCCATCGACCGGCAATGAAACCATAACCCTCCATACCCCTCCCGTCCATGTAACTTTCCAATTTTCTCTTAAATTTTGAAATCAAGCCCACATACACCACTTGTGCTGGCAGCTCAATCCACACTTTTGCCACCATCTGAGTGAGGAAATTCTCCCTCATGTTCCCCTTAAACATTTCACTTTTCACCCTTAACCAATGACCTCGACTTGTATTCTCATCCAAACTCAGTGGAAAAAGCCAGCTTGCATTTACCTTCTGTGTACCCCTCATAATTTTGTATACCTCTATCAAATCTCCCCTCAATCTTCTACATTCTAGGGACCAAAACCCTAACATTCAATCTTTCCCTAATACTCAGGTTCTCAAGTCTCGGCAACATCCTTGTAAATTTTCTCTGCACTCTTTCAATCTTACTTACACATTTCCTATAGGTAAGTAACCAAAACTGCACACTATACTCCAAATCAGGCCTCAGCAATGTCTTATACAATCTCAACACAACATCCCAACATTGCTTTATGAAGAGCAATGTGCCAAAAGCTTTCTTTACAAACCTATCTACCTGTGACAATACTTTCAAGGAATTATGGATCTGTATTCCCAGATCCCTCTGTTCTAGCACACTCCTTCGTGCCCTACCGCTCACCATGTAAGATCCACCCTGCTTGGTCCTCACAAAGTGAAACACCTCATACTTGTCTGCATTAAATTCCATCTGCCACTTTTTGGCCCATTTTTTCCAACTGGTCCAGATCCCACTGCAAGCTTGGAATGCCTTCCTTACTATCCACTACAGCCCCAATCTTGGTGTCATCTGCAAGTTTGCTGATCCAGTATACCACATTATCATCCATATTGTTGATAATCCAAGTACTGATCTTGTGATACAGGCCTCCAGCCTGAAAGGAAACCATCTACAACCTCTGTCTAGCTTCCCTCTGCAAAGCCAAAGTCTAATCCAATCCAATCTCATCTTGAACGCCAAATGCCTGAACCTCCTTGAGCAACCTCCCATTGGGATCTTGTCAAAGGCCTTGCTAAAGTCCATGTAGACAAGATCAACTGCTTGGCCTTCATCAGCTTTCCTGGTAACTTTCTCAAAAAAATCAATAAGATTGGTTAAATACAACTTAGGACACACAAATTCATGTTGACCATCCCTGGCCAGACCTGCCTATCCAAAGACTTATATATCCGATCCCATAGAATATTTTCTAATACGTTTCCCACTACTCATGTCAGGCTCACCGGCCTATAATTTCCTGCCTTATTCAAGAGGCTGTTTTAAACTAACAGAAAAACGTTAGCTATCTTCCAATTCTCCGGCACCTCACCATTGGCTAAGGATGTTTCAAATATCTCTGCTATGGCCCCTGTAATTTATGCATTAGCTTCCCACAGAGTGTGAGGGAAAATATTGTCAGGCCCTGGGGATTTATCCAGCCTAGTTTGCCTCAAGACCACAAGCACCTTCTCCTCTGTAATCTATATAGGGTCCATGGGTCCATGACCTCACTGCTGCACTGCCTCATATCGATAGACTCTGTCCATCCCTGAGTAAATACAGATGCAAAAAATCCATTTAATATCTCCCCAGTCTCTTTCAGCTCCAAATTACCACTCTAATCTTCCAGAAGACCAATTTTGTCCTTTGCTATCCTTTTGCTCTTAATATATCTGTAAAAGCCACCCACCTTGTCTGCCAGAGCAACTTCATGTCTTCTTATAGCCATTTGATTTTATTCTTAAATGTTCTCTTGCATTTCTTATACTCCTTGAGTGCCTCATTTTCTCTTGCCTGCCTATACCTGCTATGCACCTCCTTCTTTTTCTAAACCAGGGCCTCAATATCTCTTGAAAACCAACATTCCCTAAACTTATTTTCCTTGCCTTTTATTCTGACAGGAACATACAAACTCTGTACTCTCAAAATATCACTTTTGTTGGCTATCCACTTACCGAGTATACTGTATATTTGCCAGAAAACTATCTGTCCCAATCCACACTTGCTGATACCATCAAATTTGGCCTTTCTCCAATTTAGAATCTCAACCCGAGGACCAGACCTATCCTTCTCCGTAATAACCTTGAAACGAACGTTGTTATGATCACTGGATGCAAAGAGTTCCCCTACACAAACTTCGTCAGCTGCTCTGTATCATTCCCTAAGAAGAGCTCTACTATCACATTCTCCGTAGCTAGGATTTCTATGTACTGATGAAGGGAACTTTTCTGAACAGACCTGACAAACTCTTTCCCATCCAGCTCTTTTACAGAATGGGAATCCCAGTCAATATGTGGAAAGTTAAACTCACCTATTATCACAACCTTATGCTTCTTGCAACAGTCTGCGATCCCTCTATGAATTTCCTCTTCTAACTCCTGTAGACTGTGGGTGGTCTATAATATAATCCCATTAATGTGGTCATTCCTTTTTTATTCATCGTCTCTACCCGTAAAGCTGCACTAGATGAGCTCTCCAGTCTTGTCCTGTCTGAGCATTGCTGTGACATTTTCCTTGACTAGTTATGCTGTTCCCCCTCCCTTAATCCCTCCCATATTATCATGTCTAAAACAACAAAACCCAGAACACTGAGCTTCCAGCTCTATCCCGCCTGTAGCCAAGTCTCACTAATGTCTACAATGTCATAATTCCACAAGCTGATCCATGCCCTAAGCTCATCCACCTTTCCTACGATACTCCTGCATTAAAATATACACTGCTAAGAACATTAGTCCCACCATGCTCACCCTTTTGATTCCTGACTTTGTATGTTCAGTTAGCAACACCTTTCTCCACAACCATTCCACTATCTGTTCTGGTGCTCTGGTTCCCATACCCCACAACCCTAGTTTGCATCTCTTTGTTGTTGAGACATCATTCCTGTACACCTCCTTCTCACCATCTAAATGGGATCCAGTGGGATGACGCTGTATTACTCTTAGGGGTCCTTTCAAGATGACAATGTGACAGATATTCCCATTGTACATTGGACCTGAAATTTTTACCCAGCACATGCTTGGCAAAAGTAACAAATCATGCTTGCCAGAGTTCACACTTGATAACAAATTAAATATGCACTCTATTAAAGGATATCTTTCTTTACACATCAGCAACATCTACCATATCAGTATTTTCTATGCACAAGTATATCCATTCCCAGTTAATGATAGTAGATACAACTTGAATCCTCACAAGGAAAGGTCCCCTCATACACATCTTCACTCCATTACATTTGGATCTGCAGTATGTCTCTCTGATCCTTCATCATCTTTACCAACTATGTCTTCACTTTAGCCACTCAATAGTAGTTTTACACTAATATAAGCACAAAGAGATTCAGCAAATGGGAGAAGTCCAAAGTAACACACACAAAATGCTGGAGGAACTCAACAGGTCAGGCAGCACCTAATGAAATAAATGAGCAGTCAATATTTTGGGCCAAGACCATTTATCAGGATCGAAAAGGAACGAGGAAGAAGTCAGAATAAAAAGGTGGGGGTAGAGGAAGGAGGACAAGCTAGAAGTTGATAGGTGAAGCCATGTGGGTGGGACCCTCTCCTCCCCTATCAGAATTCTTCTTCTCCAGTCCTTTACCTGTCCCACCCACTTGGCTTCACCTATCACCTTCTAGCTATCGTTCTTCCTTTCTCCTACCTTTTTATACTGGTGTCTTCCCCCTTCCTTTCCAGTCCTGAAGAAGGATCTCATCCCAAAATGTCGACTGTTTATTCATTTCCATGGATGCTGACTGATCTACTGAGTTCCTCCAGCATTTTGTGTGTTGCTTTAGATTACCAGCACCTGCAGACTTTCTTGTATTTTTTTATTGAATATTATATAGGATGTGAGTTCATTTTGTATAACAGTGATATAAAACTTTGAAAATACACATTCAGATTTTAATGTATTTACACCATTTTCTCCAGCATTTTGTGTGTGTTATACTGATCTTTTAACCAAGGCAACCTGTTCATATTCTACCTTCACAGTACAGTCCGGGTCAATTTTGACCCGGCCCAAGAATCCCCTCTTAACAAGTGTCTATACCAAATTTTGAACCACAGATCTATTTAGAATGTATAAATAGCCTATTTAACATTAATAAATGGGTGATTAATCCTTAATTAATGTTTCAGAGATTTAAAATCCATTTCAATAGATACGGGTCAAATTTGATCCAGAACAACCTCAATGTGCAAAAATTTGTAGCACCTGTACAAAAGTATAACATTTTTAAATATTTTCATTTTTGCACATTTTGGGTCACTTCAGGAAAAGTCATCAAATTTCAGCTATAAAAATGGCATTTAGGGTGTTTTTACTGCTGTCAAAAGTCAAAATGGGTCAAATTTAACCCAAACAGTATGTAAGGGTTAACTTATGTTCATTGTCCTGATCACTGAAATTCTGTAAAGCTGCAGGCATCAGCTCAGCAGCAGACTGGAACTCACAATTAGCAGATAACAAGAGTTAAAAACTTTCATCCGTATAGAACCTTCTTGACCCCAGTTTGTTGCATTGCAAATTACAACAAAAATTTATCACATCCGAGCTGCCGTCGTAATACAAACACAATCTAAAGTCAGCAAAATCTACACAATAATTAGCATATAGATCACACAAAAATTCTTATTAGCATTATTCATGAATGATTCAAGCAAGTCCTATTAGCATCATGATTAATAATTGCCTAAGGCCTCCGATGTTTGGGAAAAAACCTGTTTGCAATCTCTCTTACAATGCAGCTGGCATATAATAGTTATAATTCTGACCACAGTGGCTGGGAGCCAAACAGAAGGAGGAAGTAATTTTGCTGAAATTGTTGGGAATGGTCACAGATCCGGGCTGATGTCTTCTTTTATTTAAGACGTTTTATGATTCACTCACAGTAAATAGATTTGCATTGAGATGATAGCTTTGACCTAATTTGGTTTAAACCATTCATTGTTATCATCAGCCCAGTCATCAATAAAGTGGCATTAGAATGTTGAATTGTCAAGACCCTGACATGTCATGTGTGAATAGAGATCAAAAACCTCTACCTAGCATAATGCAAATTAAAGTTCAAAGAACAACTTAAAATGGTGATAATTTATTATTCCTCCAGGAATATTCTGTCTTATTTTCAAGATAATTGACTTCCATTATTTACAGAAATGCAGGTTATCAAATGATCTAACAAACATAAATCAAACTAAAGCTATTGTAAGGCTACATGTTGCCAGTGGTACTCTTCATTATTTTTGATTAGTACCATAGAAATTAAGTAAACTGTTCTATTTATTATAAATTATAAATTATTATAAACTTCTATGATTGCACATTGCACATTTGGTCAGAGACGTAACGTAAAGATTTTTACTCCTCATGTATGTGAAGGATGTAAGAAATAAAGTCAATTCAAAAAAGCTATCTATCTGTCTATCTATATGTCCATCTGTCTGTCTGTCTATATATATGTCTGTCTATCTATCTATCTGTCTATCTATTTAGTTATTTAGAGATACTGTGTGGAAGCTGTGTCATCCAACCATCCACCTATTAATCCTAGCCTAATTACGGGACAGTTTACAATGATCTACTAACCAGAACATCATGGGACGGTGGGAGGAAAGCAGAGCACCCAGAGAGCGTACAAACTCCTTCCAGACTGTGCTGGAATGCCCAACTCCAGAGCATCCTAAGCTGTGATATTATCATGCTAACCACTACGCTATGGTGGTGCCCTGTTTTTAATTCCGTTGGTTATTGGTTATTCCACAGAATAAGTAGGATTTCCTAAATCTTATAGCTGATCAAAAAGATTCCAACCCGTTCAGAAGCAATCAGTATTACTTTATATTTAACAGGAGAACATATCACAAAATCAAGAGGTGGTTATTCAAAACTGAGGTGAATAGGAATTTCACTTGGCAGAGGATGGTTAATTTCTGGAATCTCTGCCTCAGAGGATTATGGAGGAAATATCACTGCAGATATTTAAAGAGGTAAATTTTTGGAAGGTCAGGGAACTGAAGCTCAGGAGAACTTGGAATAGCAAAGGAGTGAGGCTGGGACAGATCAGCTATGAGCATGTTGGAGGGCAGGGTAGTATTGAGGGACCAGTATCCTTCTCTTGCTCCTGTTTTTCTCTGACATCTGAAGATCTATCTATAACAACTCAGCTACTCCACTAACAGTTGAGACAGACTTGGCAACACGCTAATTTGGACCTCAGTCAAGTCTGGTGCAGGTGGCTGCCATCACATAAGTGAAGTAGTTCTCGCCACATGGCCTAGGTTGAGGATGGAACCTGAATTAGCAAAGAGCAACCTCCAAGATTATTTTGAGTGCAGGGCTTCAAATAATTTTTTGTTACTGACAACTTCATAATGGCTTTTCTAGATCAGAGATTGCACAATTTTCAGTAGGAATAACACATGAGCTCCCCAAACTTGCCAATGATCTGTTCTTGGATATCCTTTCCTTCATCCTAGCAACCTCAATAGAGTTAGTGCAGGGGTTTTATATTAGGAATGAAAACACATTTTAAAGCTCACATAGCTATTTGCAGATGTCCAATGTATGTCCTTCAGGAAAGTCACAAGCTCAATCAGGATGCCTTAATCCTGAAACACCAGGTCAACCCTTGTGGTGACTATCAACCAAAGGCATTCTAAAAGCTGTAAACATTGCCAAACATGAGAGTTTAAGGTGCATTGCATTCTCTATTTGTAATTAATAGATTAGTAACTCTGATTATCACTTTTCAGTCCAACCAACCAATCAATCACAGTTTTTAACTGAGCTGCAAGTTCTTCCTCTGGAGGGAAGTGGTTTCATAGCCCTGTAATAGTTCAAAGTTATATACCAGTATTATAGTGGCAAAAACTGATCCAACATCAATAAGAAAACAGTTACTGCTAGCCACGTAACTACCACGAGGTTGTTATACTTGCGTGATGCACCCTCAGCTCCAATTCCTTATTTCGATCCTTTATTAGCAGTTTGCAAACATCCAATTTTGAAGCGATATGAAGTGGTCAGCAAAAATATGATTTTGACCAGTCCCGAGCTGAAATAAGCAAGAATATGTAATTATTCCCTCCGCTTTTACCACGCAACTCCCCCTCCACCCCTATGAATAGTTACCCTAATAAGCATGCAACTCAGAATACAAAGCAAGTAGAGAACAGGTACATGGCTCCTACTAATATGAATAATTTTAAACCATTATGAGGCTATCAAACCTTTCCTGTCCAATAGAAGAACTTACAGATCAGTTAAAAAAAAACAATCAGGAAAAATATTCATTACAGTAACTACATCAACAGATCAGCTGTTTACCACTTGCTATATATTGATAGAAACACACCTGGCATTCTGCTCTGTGAATGCTCACAAGCTCAAGTTCAAGAGCAAGCCTTGTTGAAATACGTACGATAATAAGGCTGGATAGCAGGATATATTGAACTTAGTTTCTATAAATACATCACAAACAACCTGAGTATAATTCTGCCTATCCAGCAGAACATTATCTAACTCAACTCTATTTTACACAGTCGGATTTTCAGCTGTAGGACGGCATTATCACAGTAGTATAGTTTGCAGGATTTATTGAAACAATGTTTGTTTAAATTTCTGCTTCAGTCACCAAATAATATGTAAATATAAGTTCTGAAGGACATTATGGCCGAACACAAAGACTTTATCCACTAGCAATGTCAAAAACTATTTATGTTCACTGGCATGTTCTCTCATGCACAAAGCAGAAATGTAAATGAGAAGCATTGTGCCTTAACTCTGATTTACTGTAGAACAAAGACCAGACTTGCCTATGGGGCAAAATTAAACAACTGTTTCTTTGGGTCCATCCATCTGATAACACAGTTTTTAAAAAAGCTAAAAATGTAGGATAATTAAAACTGTGTTAAATACTTAAAATTATTTTCCGGTCACGAAAGAGTGTAACTATAATGTGCTCATGTCTTTCAGAAGCAACAGAGGCACAAGGATTAATGTGACGGCCGTTAGTCAGGATTATATCTGTCTGCTTTCTGTGACAGAGAAAGATTTTGAATTCAAGGGAAATGACAGTCCAACGAGTCACATGGTAGGTGAACTTCACAGGATCTAACATTTCTGCTTGGAATGCCACCTGAATGCAAAGACTCTAAAGATGCATTGAAAGCCAATTCTATTCTCATTTTCTAGATGTACACGTTCCGGTAAAGGAGCGTTACCGAAAATAACTGGGAAGGGACAATTCATCCTGATTGAAGCATAATCTGACATTAGCCTGTTAACAATAGAAATGCTGCTTCTGTGTATCATTTTGAATCAGTTCTTTGCTGATGTTAATGCATCAGAATTATGACCAAAAGATAACATTTACAAATAAGCAAAGCAATTTCCCATTTCAATTCTGTTTGTATAGTTTATGATTTATTTATATTTTACTTGTGAATGTTGTGCATCTGATGCTCAGAGGTGCTGCTGCCAGTAAGTTTTTCATTGCATATGTGTACTTGTGCAGATGAGGCGATAAGGCGTAGGAGCAGAATTAGGCCACTTAGCTATTGAGTCCACTCCACCATTTCATCATGGCTGATCCATTTCCCCCTCAGTCCCAATCGCCTGCCTTCTCCCCCTTCTCCCATATCCATTCCTGCCATGACTAATCAAGAACCTATCAACCTCTGCCTTAAATATACCCAATGACTTGGCTTCCACAGCTGCCTGTGGCAACAAACTCCACATATCCACCACTACCTGGCTAAAGAAATTCCTCCTCGTTTCTATTCTAAATGGATGCCCTTCCATACTTTGAGGCTATGTCCTCTGGTCTTTCACTCCCCCAACGTAGGAAACATCCCCTCCAAATAGACTCTATGAGGCCTTTCAACACCCGATAGGTTTCGATGAGATTAGCCCTCATTCTGGATTCCAGTGAGTGCAGGCCCAGAGCAATCAAACGCTGTTCATATGACAAGCCTTTCAATCCCAGAATCATTTATGTGAACTTCCTTTGAACCTTCTCCAATGTTGTCACATCCTTTCTTAGATAAGGGGCCTAAAACTGCTTACAATACTCCAAGTGAGGCCTCACTAATGCATAATGAAGCTCCAACATTACATCCAGTTGACAATAAGCTCAACTTGACTTTGACTTTGCGAGTCATGCCAATAGAACACAGGCTTTACATTGGACACTAATGAGATTAACAGCTAAATTCCTGAGCATCTGGTCTGGAGGTTCAAGTAATTAAATGAATCTGGGCATTAATGAGTACACTAATTTCAGCAGCATTATTCTTTCTGTCGGTCCATGGTCTCCTCTTGTGCCACATTGATGCCACCCTCAGGATGCAAGAGTAATACCTTATACTCCTTCAAGCTGATGGCATGAATATCGATTTCTCCGTCTGGATTAAAAAAACCCCATCCCCTCTTCTTCTATTCCCCACTCTGGCCTTTTACCTCTTCTCACCTCCCCTTTGTCCCCTCCTCTTTCCCTTTCTCCTGTTGTCCACTCTCCTCTCCTATCAGATTCCTTTTCTCCAGCCCTTTACTTTTCCTACCCACCTGGTTTCACCTATCAGCTTCTACCAACCCTCCTTTCCCTCCACCCCACCTTTTTATTCTGGCATCTTCCCCATTCCTTATCAGTCCTAGAAAAGGGTCTTGGCCCAAAATGCCAACTGTTTTTTTCATTTCCATAGATTCTGCCGAACTTGCTGAGTTCCTCCAGCACTTTGTCTGTGTTGCACTGATCTTTTTGTTAGAACATGTCCAATTCACTAATACCCTTCAGGGAAGAAAATTCACATCCTCACTCAAAGCAAAAAAAAATTGCTGGAGGAAATTGGCAGGCCAAACAGTATTTTGGGTTGAGACCCTGGATCTGAACTGAGAGTGTAAAATGCAGATAGCCAGGATAGGGAGGTGAGAGGGAGGAGTGGGACAAGGACTAGCAGGTGCTATGCGAAACCAGGTGAGGTGGAGGGGGATATTGGAGTCAAATGGGAGAAGGGGAGGGAGGAGTTTTGGGACAGATGCTGATGGACGGTATGTGGAGAGGGGTAAGGAAAGGAAAGTGAGCAGATAAAGCCAGGTAGGATGAGGCAAGGAAGAAGATAACCATCTCTTCCATAGTTACACCACCTCTCACTCTGCCTCCTATAAATAATCCTCATCGCCACCCCACCGATAAACCATTCTTCTGTCTCCAACACTCCCCTCACTCCCCTCCCTTTTTGACAATCCCTTCTGGCCTTTTACCCTCCCTTTTCATTTCTAATTACCTATATAAAATCAACCAACTTGACTTTTCCATTCCTCACACCCACTCGAATCTCACCCACTCCAAACACACAGCACTCGACTCACCTCACCCCAGTCACCACCTCATCATTAAAGCTGCAGAGAAGAGCAGTACCATTTTGGTCTGGTGAGCTTTACCTCTTCTGTGCAGCCTCTTGAACACCCCTCATATGTCCCCCTGGACCATGACCTCACCATTGAGCACCAGGCCACTGTCACATATGAGTAGATTTCCTCCCCCCACCACAGTCTGTAACCTGATGGTGTGATGTCCCCACACTGCCCACTTCTATCTCTTACCCAAGATCCACAAAAAGGTTTGTCCCCATATTTTTCCACATTCACTTGCCCCACAGAACTTATCTCTTCATATCTCAGCTCTATCCTGTCTGCCCCCCCCCCCCCATAGGGCCTTCTGAAGCTATATCTGGGACATCTCACATGTGCTCCACAACATTCCAATTCCCAGTCTCCACTGCTTCAACATCACCATGGACGACCAGTCTTCATACTCCTCCACATCCCCATGTCAAGGGTAGGAGATTAGAGTCACACTGTACCCTAATAAATATGAGACAAGTCAACAGTAAAAGCAAAACTATTTTGATATGTTCTTTTCATCTCACTTAGATGCATATTTTAATAGTTTGTAAAATATTGAGCACATTATAACTTCATGGCCTTAAAAATTTGAATACAGTGCACTATTAGTGTCAATCCCAAAGCTACGATTTACTTCTGAAAAGCAATGCAGAAACCTTTGGCTGAATCTGTATTGCAAACAATGTACCATGAGACAGGTAGGGATGATAATTACAGAGCAAAATCTGTTTGTAATTACTATTCACCATCCAGATAAAAATCAGAAGGAAATTGTCCATTCTCTTTTAAATCTTATTGGTTTTTCTGCATTTAAATAAATTAAATACAACCATTGAGGAAATCTGCATGAAATGCTGTCAGAGGAAATCAGTCTAAATCATCAGGGACCCCCACCACCCAGGATATAATATGCCAACTAGTGGAGTGGTGCCGCAGCAACAACCTGGCATTCAATGTCAGTAAGACAAAAGAGCTGATTGTGGACTTCAGGAAGGGTAAGGCAAAGGAACATATACCAATCCTCATAGAGGGATCAGAAGTGGAGAGAGTGAGCAGCTTCAAGTTCCTGAGGATATAACCTGGTCCCAACATATCGATGTAGTTATAAAGAAGGCAAGACAGCGGCTCTACTTTATTCGGAGTTTGAAGAGATTTGGCATGTCAACAAATACACTCAAAAATTTCTATAGTTGAATTTTAGAACAAGACCAAGTAGAGTGTAAAAAAGTACCAATTTCTTGATTACATCGAAAACATTGATCAGATAAATTTGAGTTTAATCTATTTATTTTTTATGGTGTAATATATATTTGATGTAAATCTAATCTTAGTCGAACATTTATTGTATTTGTCATACTGTCAAGACATAATCTTGACCAACTTGTTTCATCAATTTTAATATTCAAATCAGTTTCCCATTTTTGTCTTGACTTATGAATTCCTTGTTTAATTGCCTGTTTTTGAATCAAATTATACATACCAGAAATAATTTTTTTAATTTTTCCTTTATGAATTAAAGTTTCTATTTCATTAGGTTTTGGCAATAACATTGTTTGACCCAGTTTATCTCTTAAATAAGCCCTTAATTGGAAATAACAGAAAAGAGTGTTATTTGATATTTTATATTTATTCTTTAATTGGTCAAATGACATTAATATACCTCCTTCAAAACAGTCTCTTATATATCTAATCCCTTTGTGAAACCAGTTATCTAAAATTCAACCTTTTTGGACAAATTTAAGAGTTTTACTGGAATGAATTATTGGAATACAACTTCCACATAATCCAATATTATTTTTACTAAGCGATATTGAAGGGATAAAATCAAAATCCAAATTGAATAAATATCAGAAAGAATTCATAAAAATTGCATTGGCAGTAGCCAAAAAGGCTATTGCAGTTACTTGGAAATCGGATTCATACTTAAGTATAGATCGTTGGAAGAATGAAATTTTTAGCTGCATTCCACTTGAAAAAATTACTAATAATTTAAGAGATAAATATGAAATATTTCTGAAAATTTGGTGCCCTTATTTACAAAAAATAGGATTAAATATATAGGTGCTCTGAAGATATAATTATTGGTTATCTGGGGAAAGAAAGAAATATACATATTAAAGCTATTATGAACTCCATGGAGCATGTGGGGATCTTCTGATATCCAGGCATTCTTTCTTTCTTTCTTTTTTCTTCTTTTTTTTCTATAGGGATATGTTAGGGGGGAGGGGTTAAGGGGAGGGGGGAAGGGTTGATAATTTTTCAATAAAAAAAAAATTTCTATAGTTGTACCGTGGAGAACATTCTGACAGGCTGCATCACTGTCTGGTATGGAGGGGCACAGGACCGAAAGAGGCTGCAGAAGGTTGTAAATCTAGTCAGCTCCGTCTTGGGTACTAGCCTGCAAAGTACCCAGGACATCTTCAGGGAGTGGTGTCTCAGAAAGGCAGCGTCCATTATTAAGGACTTCCAGCACCCAGTGCATGCCCTTTTCTCACTGTAACCATCAGATAGGAGGTAGGAGAAGCCTGAAGGCACACATTCAGCGATTCAGGAACAGCTTCTTCCCGTCTGCCATCCAATTTCTAAGACATTGAAGCTTTGGACACTATCTCACTTTTTTATATACAGTATTTCTGTTTTTGGCACATTTTTAAAAATCTATTCAATGTACATAATTGATTTACTTGTTTATTGATTATTATTATCTTTTTTCTCTGCATTGAACTGCTGCTGCTTAGTTAACAAATTTCACGTCACGTACCGATGATAATAAACCTGATTCTGATTCTCGCTTCTTTGATCAGGAAGAAGGTACAGGAGCCTTAGGACTCACACCATCAGGTTCAAGAACAGTTACTACCCCTCAACCATCAGGCACTTAGACCAAAGGGGATAACTTCACTTGCCCCATCACTGAAATGTTCCCACAACCAATGGACTCACTTTTAATGACCCTTCTTCTTATGTTCTTGATTGTTATTATTTATTTATTTATTATTATTGTTTCTTCTTTTTGTATTTACACAGTCTGTTGTCTTCTGCGCTCTGGTTGAACGTCCTAGTTGGGTGGTCTTTCATTGATTCTGTTATAGTTATTATTCTATAGATTTGTTGAGTATGCCCATAGGAAAATGTGGGAGTGTGAAATGAGCTGCCAGCACAAGTGGTGCATATGAGTTTGATTTCAAGAGAAGTTTGGATAGGCACTTGGATGGTAGAGGCATGGAGAGCTGTGGTCCTGGTGCAGGTGAATGGGAGTAGGCATTTTAGTGGTTCAGCATGGACTAGATGGGCCGAACTTCTCTGCTGCACTTTTCTATGACTCTTTAAAATGAATCTCAGGGTTTATATATGCACTTTGATAATAAAACTTACTTTGAAGTTTAATTAAAATCAGATCGATTGTATTGAGTGCATTAGGATGTGCAGTAGTAAATTGAACTCTACATACCTGTGATGGTTAGCAGTTAGTTCTAATAATAAGGTTGGTTGTTTCCTCTTAGGGTTTTCTTAACCCTGACAGATGTAGAAGTATATCATTATCCACTTAATGGAGGTCATAATTCACTCACTCAACACCATGAAGTGATGCCATTAGAAAAGCATTATAATAAGCATCTGAGACAGGGTGCAATTAACTTAAGACCATAAGATATAGGAGCAGAAGTAGGCTATTCGGCCCATTGAGTCTGCTCCGCTATTCAATCATGGGCTGATCCAGTTCTTCCAGTCATCCCCACTCCCCTGCCTTCTCCCCATACCCTTTGATGCCCTGGCTAATCAAGAACCTATCTATCTCTGCCTTAAATGCACCCAATGACTTGGCCTCCACAGCTACTCATGGCAACAAATTCCACAGATTTACCTCCCTCTGACTAAAGTAATTTCTCTGTATCTCTGTTTTAGATGGATGTCCTTCAATCCTGAGGTCGTGCCCTCTTGTCCTAGACTCCCCTACCATGGGAAATAACTTTGCCAATCCTAATCTGTTCAGGCCTTTTAATATTTGGAATGTTTCTATGAGATCCTCCTTCATTCTCCTGAACTCCAGGGAATACAGCCCAAGAGCTGCCAGACGTTCCTCATATGGTAACCCTTTCATTCCTGGAATTATTCTTGGGAATCTTCTGTGAACCCTCTCCAATGTCAGTATATCCTTTCTAAAATAAGGAGCCCAAAACTGCACATAATGCTCCAAGTGTGGTCTCACAAGTACCTTCCTATAGTTATGATGATCCAGTTCATATTCTTAATATGAAATGCAATAATTTGAAAATGTTCGACTTAAATCAAGTGGCAATGCTATGTTCATAGTGCAAAAATACCACAGTGAGATGTTTCAGACAAACCAGTACTAAGATTAGATTTGAGCCTCCCTGTCATTGGAATGGAGACAGAAAGGATGGCAGATGTTGGAATTTGGAGAAAAAAACATACTGTTAGAGGAAACAAGATCAATTCCTTCCTCCCCCAAGCCCATAGCAATGCTGAGTTCATCCAACAATTTGTTTTCTGCTGTATTATTGTAATGTCCGGATTCAGATCTGGACTGGCCACCCTTCAATATCCTAGCTCCCCGGACATATTCCTCCAACCTCAAATGCATCCGTTTTGACACATACCTCCCTCCTTCCACCAGCTATCACATAGGCACTCTATCGGTGCCCAAACATGCCCCTTTGGAAAGATGATTACTTTTGCCAGGTTTGCCTTGACATTCCTGAGAAAGTACAATCGGCAAAGCCATGTAGAGTTTAGTGGTGCTCTTTAAAGCCTGTGAGGTCCAATACGCTGATTCTCATGACAACTGGTGAATTGCTGGGATGTGTCTTCATATATCTGGAAGAATTTACAAATTCTATGCCTCCTTCCAATATATGACAAAGAAGTATGAAATTACTGTCATGCATTGCTTGTTTATTTAACAATAATGAACGTATATGACCTTGACTTGTGATGGATGTGCTGAAAAGTTTGATAGGTGAAACTGGAGTGGGGGGAGGTGAAGTAAAGAGCTGGGAAGTGATTGGTGAAAGAGATAAAGGGCTGAAGAAGGAGGGATCTGATAGGAGAGGACAGAAGGACATGGAAGAATGAAAGGGGTGGAGCACCAGAGGGAGGTGATGGGCAGGCAAGGAGATAGGTGAGAGAGGGAAAAGGGGATGGGAACTAAATGACATCCCCTTCTCTTAATTCCTCGTCTCTGCCATATCTGTGCTCTCACCTTATCTCCTTGCCTATCCATCACCTCCCTCGGGTGATCCTGCCCTCTTTTCTTTCTTCCATGGCCTTCTGTCCTCTCCTACTAAATTCCCCCTTCTCCATTCCTGTATCTCTTTCACCAATCAGCTTCCCAGCTCTTTACTTCATGATGCCTCTCCCTCCCAGTTTCACCTATCACCTTGTGGTTCTCATTCCCCTTCTCCCACCTTTCATATCTACTCCTCATCTTTTTTCCTCCTGTCCTGCTAAAGGGTCAGAGTCCGGAACATCAGCTGTACTCTTTCCCATAGATGCTGCCTGGTCTGCTGAGTTCCTTCCACATCTTGTATGTGTTGCTTGGACTTCCAGCACCTGCAGATTTTCTCTTGTTTGACAGTTAAATTAAGTTGGCATCATGTTCAGCACGAACATTGTGGGCCAGAAGGACTAATCCTGTGCTGTACTGGTCTAAGTTAGTTTATAACTATTATCCAGTATTAGTTTATAACTAATAAACTATTTTATTGGCTATGAAGCAGTTTGGGAGAAGCTGAAACATTGAAAGGCACTACCAGAATACAAATTTTTGTTCATAAATATTTAAACTGATCATATATCCCAATAGTCATAACATTTAATGGCTGAAATAAAGCCATGCTTACAATGAAATGCCTCTCAGACTGATGATTAAGTACTTTTTAATAGTAATATGGCCAGTTTGGAGGTTGATTTTCTAGTAAAATTTTGAAAGATTTTTGGGAATATTTCTCAGGAAAAGGAAATCTATTAGGTCAGAAGATGAACAAGACACGTCTGGCTATCATCTTCAAATTTCAAACTTTCTACTTTTGCAAATTTCTACAGATGTACTGTGGAGAGCATTCTAACTGGTGGCATCACTGTCTGGTATGGAGGGGCCACTGCACAGGATTGGAAAAACTACAGAAAGTTGTAACTCAATCAGCTCCATCATGGGCACTAGCCTCCCCAGCATTGAAGACCGCTTCAAACGGCGATGCCTCAAAAAACCAGCATCCATCATTAAGGACCCCCGTCACCCAGGACATGCCTTCTTCTCATCAGGGAGGAGGTACAGAAGCCTGAAGACACATACTCAATGATTCAGGAAAAGCTTCTTCCCTCTGAATTTCTGAATGGATAATGAACCCATGAACACTACCTCACTAATTTTACTTGCCTTCTGCACACTTATTTATTTTATATGTATATACTTGTTGTAATTTATAGTTTCTCATAATTATGTATTGCAATGTACTGCTGCCACAAAACAATAAATCTCACTAGATAGGTCAAAAGCAACATGAGTGAATCTGCAGATGCTGGAAATAAATAAAAAAACACAAAATGCTGGCAGAACTCAGCAGGCCAGACAGCATCTATGGGAGGAAGTAATAATGATGTTTTGGGCCGAAACCCTTCATCAGGAGTAAAGTAACATGGGATGGTCGAGGGGGTATAAGAAGTGGGGGGAGGGATAAAGTAGAGAGCTGGGAAGTGATAGGCTGGAGGGAAGTGGGCTAGGGGAAGGTGGAGAATTATGGGAAATAAAAGAGAAAGAAAGGTAGGGCTGGGGGGAGAGATTATAGTGAGGGGAGAAAAAGAGAGAGAAAGAGAACCAGACTAAAATAATAGATAGGGATGGGGGTAAGGGTGGGGGGCAGGGGTATCAACGGAGGTCAGTGAGTTGGATGTTCATGCCGGCAGGTAGGAGGCTACCTAGGCAGGAGATAAGGTATTGCTCCATCGACTTGAGTGTGGCCTCATCTTGACGGTAGAGGAGGCCATGGACAGACATGTCGGAGTGGGAGTAGTCTGTGGAATTGAAGTGTGTGACCACAGGGAGATCCCGCCACTGCTGGAGGACTGAGCGCTGGTGTTCGGCGAAACGGTCTCCCAGTCTGCGGTGGGTCTCCCCAATGTATAAATGGCCACATCGGGAGCACCGGATACAGTATATCACCCCAGTTGACTTGCAGGTGAAGTGGTGCCTCACCTGAAAGGACTGTCTGGGGCCTGGGATGGTGGTGAGGGAAGAAGTGTAGGGGTCAGTGGTATTAAACCTGATTCTAATTCCGATTTATTTTTCTACTTTGTGCATAAACACAAATATTTTTTTCAGCATCTTATTCACCTGACTCCAACTGTTTGAAACTGAGCCGACTCGTAGTTAGCCAGTGAGAGACTCTAATGGCTTACCCTTGGCACTCTATGTCACTATTTTTCCTGAGACCCTTCCCCCATCGGTTTTCCATTGACCAGAAGCACTGAACTACAGCCGCCACCGGTGACCACAGGGGCAGGTCAGAGACTGGTGAGTGACTCCATTCCTGACAACTCAAAGCCACCCACAAGGTGCAAGTCTGGAATAAGAAGCAGAACAGCACCTTC
Organism: Hemitrygon akajei; assembly: GCF_048418815.1. Classification (NCBI taxonomy): domain Eukaryota; kingdom Metazoa; phylum Chordata; class Chondrichthyes; order Myliobatiformes; family Dasyatidae; genus Hemitrygon; species Hemitrygon akajei. The sequence continues at coordinate 169,037,379 of NC_133133.1, forward strand.
GGCCCACCTTGTTAGTCTGAACTAAATAAATTAGTAATCAAAACTGATCACTTCTGCACACACAACGTCCACATCCTTCGATTGCCTGCATATTTATATGCCTATCTAAGAGCCTCTTGAATGCCTCAGTCGTGTTTGCTATCACCACCACCCCTGGCAGTGCATTCCAGGCACACGGCACGCTATGTAATAAAACTAGCTCTTCAGATCTCCCTTGAACTTAACCCCCTCTCACCTTAAATGCATGCCCTTTAGTAGCAGGCATTTCAAATTTGGTAAAAAGTTACTTGCTCGTTCAATATCTCTCATAATCCATAGTCATTGAACATGCAGCATGGAAACAGGCTGTTTGGTATATCTAGTCCATACCAACCCATTATTCCATGTAGTCACAATGACGTGCATCAAACCATAGTCCTCCATAATACACCCATCCATTTACCTTTCCAAGTTTCTCTTAAATGTTAAAATTGAACCTGCATCCAGAACTTCCACTGGCAACTCGTTCCACACTCTGACCATCCTCTGAATGAAGTCCCCTCTCATGTTCCCACTTAAACAACTTACCATTCATCTTCAACCCATGTGTTCTAGTTCTAGTCTCAGTGGAAAAAGCTTACTTGCATTTACCCCATCTGTACCCCTCATAAGTTTGTATACCTCTTTCAAATCTCCCCTCATTCTCCTATGCGCCAAGGAATAAAGTCCTAACCTTTTTATCCTTTCCCTATATCTCCAGAACTCAAGTTCCAGCAACATCCTTGTAAATTTTATCTAAACTCTCTCAATTTTCACTGCTACATCTTTCCTGTAGGTAGTGACCAATAGTGACCAAAACTGCACACAATACCACAAATTTGGCCTCACCAATGTCTTATACAACTTCAGCATACCATCCCAACTCCTGTACTCAATACGTTGATTTATGAAGGCCAATGCTCCAA